>NC_136058.1:277415847-278615847 GCF_964261635.1 Lissotriton helveticus | reverse complement strand
TTTTATTGGCCAAAACTAGGTTGGGTCATCTGTTTTGTTCTAAGCATGGTCTTGAAATTAATGCTTCCAAAACTAAGCAGATAACATATTCAAGAAAGAAAAGGAAGGAAGGGCCCTGTTCACTCAGAGTTTCCATCGGAGCGGTCACCACCGTTAGAAGCACAACCGATACATCCATAAGCTACAGGGACCCTGCTGTAATTCATAAACATATGGAAGATAAAGAAACTACCGGGATGAGTAACACAACACCAGTGAGGGCAGGGAAGGCCCTCAAGAAGAGTGGTGGTAACTCGACCTAAAGCCCCCTCCAAACCAACATTCTACTGACCTCGAAAGTAGCACACACTCGCTTGCTCAGTTAGCTGAAGGCGACTTCAACGAGACATAATCCCCTCCAATCCAGCCCATCCTGTCACTCTCCAGGAGAGCGAAGAAAAAACTCAAGAAACAGCTTAAGAAAACCTCAACAGCTATAAAAGTAGCCTAGTGCTAAAGGCTCACACATCTCCAAAACCTTCAGCTGAGTGCGAAGCTGTCACTCTGTAAAAAAATATCTGGCCCCAGAGAGGGTCCAGTGAATAAGACACCACCCCATCAAGGCCAGTTCATGAGACAAATACTCCCTCCTCACCATGTAAGGGAAAAGTGGACGCAAGAACCCAAGCTGAACCAAACAAAGATACACAAATTTTAGGGTCCCAAGGAATCGTTACCAGCAATATGCTTTCACACTCCTGGGTGAACCAGCTGATGAGGAACTCCACAAAGTCCTATAAAGAATAAAATGGAAAGACAACTCCAGTGCAAAGCTAGATAATTGGATCATATCAAAACAGGCAGACGTTGTTGCACTTAACTCCCTATCTTTGCTACACTGCTGGGACAATATCCTGGCAGATCATTGTTATCATCCTTGGCGAAGAGTCCGGAGTGGACCCCAGAACTAGTCCAATCTCTCGACCTACTCCTCTCCCAAAAAATCTCAAAGGAATTATCCATCAGCAAGCGTAATGTCCCAAGAGCCCCAGTGGCCCACAAACGAGAGAAAAACCAAGGCTCTGCTCAAGCGGTCAGCACATTCAGAGGGGTGCACAGGCAGAACATTTGGCACCTGAAACGTAAGAAGGCCGACGAGGACTGGCTCAAGACTTCACACTCCTGCAAAAGAGTAGCCAATCCCGCTTCTGGGAGCATCCTAACAAACTCAACAATTTCTCCCAGACCCAGAAAAACAGAGTGGTTGAGTAGGAATGGATAATGCACCTAAAGAAACGGGACACTAACAACAAAGTCAATGATACAAATCTTAACCTAACCTTAAGAGTCCCTGATTCTTCTGATCAGCAAACTGCCCTCATTACAGAAGCAGCCATTTTAATAGCAATAGGGAAAATGAGGAATGACGGTGCTCCTAGGCTCAACGGCCTCACTGCACTAATATTTAAATCCAGGCATGACTAATGACCCGGCTCTTTAATCTTTCGTTAACCACTGCCTCAACCCACTGATTCATGGTGGGCTCTATTTTCTTCCCAATATACAAAAAGGGAGACCGCTCCAACCCTGCCAATTATCGGCTTGTGCACGAATTCTATTGGAAGAACTTATGACCGGGTCGAAAGAGAACAACAGCCTTCCTTTTTTTCAATCAAAGTTCAGAGCAGTGGCCAAAACTACTCGCATGGGTGACCCCGCCCCTCCTCCTAAAATCAATAATGTCCTTATACCAGGGGACCTGGGTTTACATAAACACTTGTCCCTCCACAGTGGCTACCAAAGTTCTAACTAATAGCAGCCTTAAACAGGGGTGCATGCTGTTCCCCCTCCTCTTCAAGTATTTACTCTGCCGATCTGGCCAAAGATCTAGAAGGTGCCAACTTGATCACTCCCAGGCTGGGATTATCAAGTCTACCCGTTCTGCAGTATGCAGACGACACTGTGATCATGGGTCACACAAAGTCAGGCCTGCAGAGAGCGTCAATGTGCTTCACAGGTATAATGAGGAGCATAAACCCCAGGTGAACCACGGCAAAACGAAAGTCATTATTTTCGACAACTACCCACAAAAATGCTCACTGGCAGCTCGGAAAGCTACAAATAACTACAGTAAGAAAATATAATTATTTAGGCGTCTAGTTCTCAGGAGGGGTAAAACCATTGGCACACCTGAAGCATTTAAAATCAAAGAATGCAGGTGTTGTCCACAGCCTAAACCACCTTAATAGCCGCCTGCTGAGTCCGTCTGTGAAACCCATGTAAAGAGTATTGAAGGCCAGATTGATTCTTTCTTCAAACTGCGGTCATCAAGCTTTACCTGGTGCACTATCAACACTACTGGACTACTTCCTAAGCACACTGTTAGACCTGTCAGTCTTATGGTGGTCTTCCCCCAATCTTTTTGCTCTTTGCCTTCACGTTTTGCTCAATCTTTTTGTTGTCCTTAGGACTCTGAGCACTTCTCAACTGCTAGTCAGTGCTAAAGTACATGTGCTTCTTCCCTACAAATGTGTGTAATTGGTGAATACTTGATTGACACGTTTAATTTACTTGTAAGTCCCTTGTAAGGTGGTATATCCTATATCCAGGGCCTGTAAGTTAACTGCTACAAGTGGGCTGCAGCACTGATTGTGCCGCACAGAAGTAGCCTTTCAACCCTGTCTCAGGCCTGTCACTCTGCCATTAAAACTACTTGCCAAGCCTTAAACTCCATTTTTATTGCATATAAGTCACCTGTAAGGTAGGCCCTAGGTAGCCCTAAGGGCATGGTGCTATGTAAAAAGTAGTGGTACAAAAGGGGGCATTTGTCACCCCGAGTGGGATGGGTATGCTCAGACGTGAGTCCCATGCTCTCCACACCACTGGAGTCAAGCTATCCAGGCTGATGAAGGCTGATAGCCAGAAACCGGTCCTTGGATGCTTGATTCCGGTCCAGGAAAGACATGGCTTGGCAGTTCGGGCTGGACTGTTCCCATGAGGCACAGGGTCAAGGCTGATTTGCATATGGCCATGTCTGACCTGGGGTGGTGTGGAGTGCAAAAAAACGATGGATTTAGGCCCAGATCTCTGTACTGGGGTGAATGTATGACATTGTTCTGCATTCTGTCCATCAATTGTTGTTTTTGCATGTAAAAAGTAGGGCATGTAGTTTTATGTTTTGCATTTCCTGGTAGTGACGAACAGCCTATTTATTTTTTTGTACTACTGTGAGGCCTACTCCTCTCATAGGTTTGCATTCGAAATTTCTTAATACACTTTTAATTTGTGATCAATTCAATTCATGAAGCTTTATTCGGTACATATAAAAATGACCATAAAAGCACAAAAAAAATACATACATGATATAACAGGTACAGCAGATTACAGACAAGGGAAACAAACTGAGTATATAACTTACAAAATGATTTAAAAACACATACTTTTCCTGGCCCTAATTGATTGCGTTAAAAACATAGCCGTAAAAAAACATATATCGACATATTGTAGATTAAAAACTAGTCTCATAGCCTGATTAACTGTACGTATACCATATTTTACAAACATGGGTTTTAAAAATGCAATACGATAATTTGTGATCTGAGAGGAGTAGCCTCTTCATGTTTCGTATGTTTGCAATGGTATTGATAAATACTCCTTACTGGTGAAGTTGGTTTTAACATTACTATTTTAGAAATGCTACTTTTAGAAACTGGGAATTTCTCTGCACTTACTGCTCTCTGTGCCTGGCTGCCTGGGTCCAATACACGTCTGGGTTGGGTGACAGCTACACTTTGTCTATTCCCTTTAGACAGCCACAACACAGGAAGGATAGGTGTGTCTGAGCACCCATCTGCATCCTGATGGCTTTGCCTGGGAAGGATGGAAGGGAGGGGCTCACTTCAATAAGTTGTGGCCTTTGCTCACACAAAGTGCTTATTCACTCCTCTCAGGTAGCCTGGCAGACAGGATTGGGCTAGAAGGAGAACATGTGTACTTCAGAGAGCTGCTTTGAAGTAACCCCCCACATCAAAGGCACTTTTGGGTAGAAGTACTGGGTCTCTAACACCCTAAAATCAGACACTTCTGGATCTTGAACTAAACCTCTGTCAGAAGGACTGTTGTGCTGCTTAAAGGACTCCTTTTTGGACTGCAGGATTGGAAGGCCTGTTTTTCTCTTCTGTTGCCCTGCTGCTCTCTGACTCTGCTGAAAGAGGGCTGGACTCTACCTCCACTACAAGGGATCTCTAAAGGGTTGGTGTTGGCTTGCCTCCTGTTGTTTGAGATTCAAGGAAACCAAAGTCTCTATCCCTGCTCCTGTCCTTGGCTCACTGGAAGTGGCCCACATACTTGCAACACGAATTTCCATGCATCTCCTTTCTGCGTGTAGCACAACCAGTGCATCGACCCGCTTGTGGGAGTAAACTTGGCACATCGTATTGGAACCAGCACTTTGCCTCTCAAGATTGATGGATCGGACATCGTATCACTGCTATTGCAGCTTGGTGAGATAGACGCATCCCCTTGACTTTGCTTGTGACCAGAAAAAGTACTATGTTCACCAAGGCCTGTGTGGGTCCGGTAGCCAGCCTCCACTACAATGATGTCAGCCCAAATTATGACTGTGCCTTGGTCCAAGGCAATAGAAGGTAACCTTTTTAGCGGTACTTGCTTCTAAGCGCTTTGTTGCATTTATTCTTTTAAAATTCAATATTTTAACTTCTATACATTGGATCTTTATCATTTTGGTCTTGTTTTGTTTGTAATATAGTCTATTTTTATGAACCTGTGTGGAGTGTTTTTGTGTTGTATTTATTGTGTTACTGTATGTGTGTGTGTTACACAAATACTCTACACATTGCCTCTTGATATAGGCCTGACTGCTCTGTACCAAGCTACCAGAGGATGAGCACAGGTTACCTTTTAATTTGTATCTAACTTACCTTGTTTAGGATTGTGTCTTTTACTTGGACAGGGTGCGTACCTTTGCCAACCAAAAACCCAATTTCCAACACACAGCATATAAATAAATCTTCCACATACCTCTGCACGTACAAAGTGCAAGGTCAGTCTAGACGTAAGCCTCATGAGACAAGATCTGGATTGTCAAGGTGCACTATTGAAATATTGCATCCGGATTTTGCAGGCTCCATAGAACACCATCAAGGCGCGACTCAAAGCAGTTGTTGAAACAGCCAGCAACCCACTGCAAGCCTAGCACAAGCCATTAAAAACCTAAATATTGATGCTCACAATATTCATTGCTCTGACACCCCATTTTCAGTATGGAAAAGATAGAGAACACTTGGGTAATAAATATTGTGCTAGAAAAGGACTTAAGCGGCCTATGTTGCTCCTTGAACATGGAGGCACTTGATGCTTCTTACATGGTTAGGGAAGCACAGCCCTATTTGTACCAAGCGTTTGCTGCACATACCTGCAGTAAAACTCCTTACACGTGCCTGCTTGCCCTCCCGGTCATGGACTTCAAGCCCTCTGGGGCAAGGGCAGGCGAAGAAAGATTCTGCAGGCTGTGCAACCATTGCAACGAATATTGGCCTCTTCTGCTGTGCTGCTGTCCCAAACTTGGCCATGTCCGTCGTTCCCTGCTAGTGCTTCTACTATAGGCTCAAGGGACACGCTCCAGCAGAGTGGCCACGGCCTGTGCTTTTCTGGATCCACCACCTCAAGGTTTGGGAAATTTACCGACGCCATCCGCTCGGCTCTTCATCTTTCGTGGTCTGGCTCCAACAGTCAAGATTCCACCTGGCTCCTCTTCTGCATCCCCTGTAGGCCATTGATATGCACTTTTGTAAATCTGGGAAGATGCTCTTCAAAGTACCTACCTGCACTTTCGACTGGTGGATCTCTAATCCTGAGCACTTTGTATCTTTCGAAAGCCATCTTGGATACCCAAAGTTTGTCCAGGCATTCTATATCGCACGTATTGACATATTATATTAATTACTATAAACTGTACGTATCAACGCTCTAAAGAAAATCACTAATTTTACTAAATATACGAACACTGTTGAAATAAGGTTGAATCTCTCGTCTATGCAGTCTTGCACGCGCCCATTCATTTCTGAAGAAGCATTGATTTTTATCTCCTTTTGATTTTAGCAATTCCTTTGTGTTTGTTTCTTATCATGTAATGGTTTTAAGTAATTGAACAGAAATAAAAAATGATTCGAATCGGTAAAAGTCTGGGCACATCTCCGTGAATGGCTGCATTATTTTTATCAGCCATTTTTTTTTCTTAAAGTAAAACAGCTCCCTTTAAAATGGTTTGTGTTTATTATCCAGACCAGGTTCAACACACTATTCTGATGAATGCACTCTCTAACCAGCGATCAAAGCTCTGAGAGGAGATCAAATGCTAATGAGGGGATAGTTGGCTCGTTAGAGTAGGACAGGCAAGGCCAGGCACCCAGGCATTTCTAAGAAAATGAATCCCCTGCATGCAAATGATGTGAACATTTTAGGATAAAAGAAGTGCAGTTGGAGAAGGTGAGTTCCCCTCATCCCTCTCGCTTTCACGAGCCCAGACCTTTGAAGTGCAAAGTTCACAAACCCGTGCAGAATGCTGTCTAGAGCAATGGGCTCCACACTTTTGAGCAGTGGCCTACTAGGGAAGGGAATCACACGGAGAACAAATACTTTTTATCTTTCCTTTGCCTTTTTAATGTCCTTTCTATGTTAGTTTTCAGTGCGTTTGTTCATTATGCGGTTTTGCTTTTACGTTTTAGCTCACTCGCTTCAGGGGGTCCCTCTTCACTGCGTAATGTACACTTTGTAAGAGTTTGAGATTCGGGAGCTTGACATGTTTTATGGACACGGTGCATAGCACAGCACTAGTTTACAGAGATATGGCCCTCTCCTCCCCTCTCACTAGCGCCAGCGCACAACCAGGTAGCCATGCGCTACGCACATCCCTTTCCACCAGGCCCGGACTGGCCGTTGCGGCCACCGGGCAATCCCCCGGTGGGCCGCATGGGGGGGTGGCGGAGGCAGCCGAGCACTTTGCCAGGGCCGGTTTCGGTTCGCAGTCCGGCCCCACTTTCCACCATAGTGCAAGGGTGTCTGTGTGAGTCTAGCAAAGGTTTTGTATTGGAAGGATGCCCTTCCAGTACAATATACAAGGATTAGACTAACTTTCAAACTTTTACCACTTTGCATGCGTGCTGTGCAGTGCAGCACAATTTCAAAAGACAAAAGTAAGGAGAAATGAAAGTATTTCTCCTTGATAGTGCTTATTTGAAATAGGCGTTATTTTCTACACAAAATGACTTTTTTTAAGTAAATAAGGTTTTGCCTCAAAAACCGTGTGGGGAAGCATGGGAACGCCCAGGCACCACCCATGGAACGCCTGCTTGGTGCTAAGTAATGCAAAGCAGCCCAATGTGCAGCTTTGCATTACTTCCAAATGAATTTCCAGCGCAAAAGAAGTTTTGTACTGTAAAGTAATTTGGGAAAAAAAGATTTTGCATCGATAAAGGCACAGAATCTTAGTAAATATACCCCATAATAATAAAATACATTATATGACAAGCCGGGGGTATGAGACGGGCTTAAGGGGCAGTGGAAAGGGAGAATAATGCAGATTGGTAGGGGTACTAAGTGAGAAAAAACATTATATTGTGAAACAGCCCCAAAAAAATCATTCTCTTTCCAAACATAGAGAAGGTGTGTGTACGTTTTTAGCCTTTTTGTGTAAAAATTCCTGGTGCAATCCGACATACACCTCACGATACCTGATTGAAAGCACCTGTACCCAACTGTTTATTACGAAAGCATTTATTAGGAGGGAGCAACACCCCAAAACACACCCTGAAGCAAGTCCTTGCCACTTGGGACTCCCTTTGCAGAACCTTTTCATAGCCCTCCCGGCGCAGCTCGGTCAGGCTCTCGTAGTTCTTCTGCTGAACAGCACCTTGGAGAGGGGTTCCCACCCTCGGGTATAAAGGGCAGGCCCTGGGTAGAGCTGCAGCTGGTGGCAGAGGCCTGGTGTAGGCGGCTCAGGAACCCCAACGAGTATGGCCGGGTTACTCTAATAGTATTAGAGGGTCTTCCCTTGTTTTTGGAATATGAAGATTTTCCAAGTAATACTATATAATTTGTGCTCGGGTAGAACAAAATTAGCCACCTCGTTTACTTTATTGAGAGCGTGTGCATGAGCACGTTAAGCTAGTCCCGTTTTAAGCAACCGCACATTGCATTCTGGAACCTGTAGTCTCACTACGAGGCAAGGTGGATGCTGGAAGGTGACCGTGGATCAATTGCCTTGTTATTGTATTTAAGTTGGGTGTTTATAACATATGCTTTATATGTATAGTTTATGTATGGTGCCTATGATTTGCATAAACTATCAATACTTTATAGTATTGAATATACTGCTTTAGTAGGTATGTAAAAGGGGTCTCTCTGGAGTGTTCTCAAATTGTAATTACGGGTATCAGGATGTGCTTATTTGTTGCTCTGCTTGTAGTACAGGTGTCTTACTTTTTCACTGTGGGATGTATCTGTGTCACCTCTTTAGTGCCTCTATAAAGATTGTCAGCTACATTCCTTAGGAGCAGAATTTAAAATTGTTTCAACAGGTTTACATCCACATATTGCATGCAAAAAATCCCAACCTTCTATATTCCTTAAAATCCGGCATGAAAAAATGACCTTCAATGAAACTTTTACTTACATCTATTTTTAATTTTCCTCTGCTTCCTTTCTACCTTTTGTCTGCCTCTTCTGAATATCAATTACTCTAAACCTCATGCCTATCAGTCTTTAACTCTTTTTGGAAACCATAACAATATCTATCAATTCGAACAAGCATTTGCTTCTCACATAGCCCCCAATCTATGTCAATAATGCACCTCAAAGAAACTAGAGTAAATGCAAGGAATGAGCATTACTAATCCCAATAACTAATGGATTAACTACTAACTACCTTGGGCACCTGGTACAGTGCTTCATCACCGCATCTGGGGTAGTAAGTGCTATATAAATTCAATTCAAACTTTCAACATTGTAAATACGGGCTAATAGAGTCGAGCCCAAGCTTATAGCACTAGCTAATGATTGTGTCACACATGACGGGGGGCCACTTAATTTCATAATAGCACAGAACTCAAAGAAACTCTACCCCAATCCCCCACCCCCTTCCCCCCAAACAAAAACCTATTCTCAAGTCTGTCAACGTAAGTGCCTAGCGGCACCAGTCACGCATTATATACACATCCAGCCCTGTTTATTTTTTAACCAAAAGCACTTTGTATCATGGGGTCTTTGACTTAGACATACCGCGTTTAGCTTGAAACTTTAAGTCACGGAATGCAACGTATTATTGGTTAACAAGTCAGCGTCAATGCTAGAAATTCAAGGAGGGTCTGAATTTATTTCCGGACAGGCGCTCACAATCGCTCTTAAAAGTGGGCAACTGAGGGGGCATGGCTTGGACGGCGGTGGTAATGGCCGCCTAACCTATTCCCTGCCGCGTAGGCGAAGCGCCTTATGCCGCCCTAGGAGAGATCCTCTGTTGCCACAGGGCAAAAATCGCTGGAATCGGATGTCGGAACCCTGGAGGCACACTCGGTGGGTGTTTGCGACCTGAAATAGGAGCGGGAAGTGCCTCTTCTGACTCCCGCTCCTCAGCGCTCATCGGCTCGAGTTAACCAGGAGGAGCCGCATCCCGGGTCCTGCCCGCCGCCTCAGAATGGGCCGCAGAAGTAATGGACTACCATGGAGGTGAGCCGCTATAGCCATAGCCCGCCACGTACCTGTCACCAGTGCTCCGATGCTATATTTCACCGAGTCTGGGCACGCTAAACGACCCTCGTGTCTCGGCCAGGCCTGCCCCAAAATGACGGCCCGCTTCGCCCTTCACCCGGCGCGACTCCTAGCTGCATCTAAGGCCCCCACTGAGTGACTCTACAATCCCCGGCCTCACCACCAGCCATACAACCCATAGAGATTTGGAGCGATTCGCGCCAAATGTGTGCTGTCTAGCGCCCTCACCTGCATTACTCAGTCCTCCAGAGGAGCCTTGCCTGACCTCAAAATGGCGGCGGCTGGGACATAATTTTGGCGCGAAGATCGCGGTGAATATAACAAGAGCCCACCAAACATGCCTATGTGTCACCAAAGTCTCTTTTAATGACATTGTATGCACCAGGGGCCTCAGGATACACTGTGTCACCACAGTCTCTTTTAATGTCATTGTATGCACCAGGGGCCTCAGGATACACGCCAAATCACAAATGCTGTAAAACTGATCACATGCACTGCACTGCCGCCTCGAGCCAGGACCCTACAGCACTATCTCAGAGAGTACATCAGCCGCTCCTACACTCTCCAAGCTCTGCTGAGTGTCCGTCCTGCCGCCAATTCACATTTTGCCCAGCACCCTACTGTCTCAGGGCTCACGGGGGAATACTGAGTATCGCCAAGCTACCAAGACCAAGACGCCAAGTCGCCCAAACGCCAAGACCCAGTACCCTACTGCCCCAGAGCACTTGGGGGATCCTGAATATCGCCAAGACTCGCAAACTTGCTCTAAGAGGAGGCACATAGGCGACGAATCCCGTGTGGTGCCCACCCTACAGCCAGCTCACGTCGCCTGTGTCAGAGCCTGCACTCGGCCCCTGCTTCAGCCTACCTACTTCCACTGGAACTGGTCCTGCTGTCAAGCTGGAAACCCTCTGCCTCACCGCCAGCCCGTTAAAGAAATCCAATAAAATGGCTGAGAGAGAAGACAAGAAGAACACCAAGAAAGTGAAGCCAGAATCGTCCCTATCTGACTCACCAATCAAGGCAAGAGCGGACCTTAACAGCACCCTGGATATGATCCTCAAAAAGCTGGCGGAGGTGCACGATCTCGCAAAATCGACGAAGAGTAATACTGATACAATGCAGCTTGAACGTACGGCGATAAGGGCAGACATGAACTCGGTCCACAAGAGCATAGACGAGGCAGAGCAAAGAATAAGTGTTGTTGAAGACAAAACCAACCTCTCGACCAAAACTATTTTCCAGCTTCAAAGATCAACTGACTCCCTCAGACGCCAGAATGCAGAATTGGAAGACAGAAATAGGAGGGGAAATGTTCGCATCTTTGGAGTTCCAGAGAATGCGGAGAAGGACGCTGACTCTTGCGTTGCTTTCTTGGAAGCCTGGATTCCTTCGGTGACGGGTATTTCATTCAACCATGAGTTTGAACTTGACCGAGCTCACAGAGTTCCAACCTTCATCCCTCAGGGATACAAAGGCCCGCGACCACTGATCTGTAAACCACTGCGGCTCCAACACACTGAAGCCATCTTTCTATTCGCTAGACGCAACCACTCCGTCACCTGGGGAGGCCACAAAATCACCTTCACTCAAGACTACTCGAAAGACACGATGGAAGTCAGGAAAGGTTTTCTAGCCCAAAGGGAAAAGCTAAGATCGAAAGGTATACAACTCTCCTTTGCAGGCCCAGCAAAATTTAAAATCATCACCAACGGCAGACCTTGCTTCTTCTCCAACCCTAATGAGCTAGCACAATTTTTGGATGACCCACCTACTCAAACAATGGACTCATCTAACATGGCATCTAATAAAAGAAAGACAGATACTCATGAAGCTGAAAACTTGTCCACGGGGCAAGGTTGAGATGCCTTCAAGCGTAAGCTCAGGTTTAAGTTACTTTACTGGTTCCCAGCACCCGAAGTGACCTTCGCCATCAGGTAGGACCGAATTTCACCTACTTTTGGGCCCCATACTACGTCCTTAGTCTGCTCCTTCTTGTTGCCTGGGGAACCGGAATTTCCATGTTCAAAGACTCACCTAATGACTTTACTGTTATATGCGCCCTGAAATGGAACATTCACACCTGTGTCCCCTGCATGGTCACCGGGCTCTGCTGTTCTTCCCATGATGTTATAGTCCTGTAAAAAGTAATTCCATAGTTGTGACTAGCTATTGCTTGTACAGGAGCTCTGCCAATGGCTTAGATTAGCTTTAGGTTCATTCTCCTACAAAATAATAGCTAGACTTATTGATTTAATGTTCTCTCCTGTTAGATTGACCCCTGTTACTCTAGAGAGCCGAGAAAGTCCATGCTGTATGACCTGCCTATAGCCACTATTAGTAGTTCAACTCTGTAGTAACATATTATTACCTGTGGCTCTGGCATAGCCAATATACTCTACTGTTCTTCCGAGGGTTGTGCAGTCCTGCATAATGGTATACTTGTAAACCCGACCAGCTCTTGCCTCTATAGGCTCCTTACCAATAGCTTGCAATTCCCTGGTTATGCCCTGTTACAAATTATTAGATAGATATTACGATTTCTCCTATTATGATGACACCTTAGTCTCATCCTACGTCGAGCTTGGACGGTACTGCCGTCGCTGCTCCTTCACCCTGGTTATGGGAGGGAGGGGAGGGGAGGGGGGAGGGTTGGGAGGATGATGGGGTGGGAGGGAGAGGGGGAGGTGGAGGTGGGGGGGGGGAAATTCTTGGATTGTTTCAGTATGCCTTTTATGTTCTTGTTTTGCTTCTTGCTGTGTCCTTTTATTTGCATCAGTACAGATCTCTAACAAACAGAAATGCTTATGGTTGATTGTCTACCACATGCTCTTCCAGCCCTTTTCTGACCTTCACAAACATTTCAGCGGTGCCATGTCAGCTAGCGTAGCCAATTATGTGGTAACGCTTAACTCAGTAGGTTTATCATTCCACAAGCGACTCACTACAGCCTCATGACCCACACCATGTCTATATCGGAAGGCCTAAACATTGTCTCCCTAAACGTCAAAGGGCTCAATCACCCGGTTAAACGGAGGAAGGTCCTAGAATATTTAGCCAAATCCAAGGGCGACATTTTCCTTCTCCAGGAGACCAAATTGTCTAACAAGGACGCTGAATTTATCAAACAACACTGGATCTCACACACCTTATGCTCCTCAGCAGTACACAAAAAGAGAGGGGTCCTTACTCTTATTGCAAAAAAATCCAACATTTCCTTAGTATCCCACACTCAGGATACTGATGGTAGATTAGTCATGGCTCACCTTCTAAAGAACGATGATCACATCCACGTTCTGAATATTTATGGCCCTAATGGAGATGATCTGATCTTTTGGGACTCACTCTCCCCATACTCGAAAAAGTACCTCAAGATGAACTACTTATAGTTGGGGGGACTTCAACTTGCCCCTAGACCCAGTAATCGACCGCCAATCAAATTGCACCTACCACCCTACCCGATCACACGACAGCTTAAAACGCCTCTGCTCCAAATTTGACTTACAAGACTCATGGCGCCTGCAACACCCTGACGGCCGTGATTACACGTTCTACTCGACTCCCCATAACTCCTACTCCAGGATCGATTACATCCTTATTAATAGCCCTTTCACCCACCTCATTGAGGAAACCAATATCGCCCCCAAACTGGTCTCAGACCACTCCAGCATCCAAACTAAATTAGTAGGCTCCAGATCTATCCTTCCCCCGAAGAGATGGCGCTTCAACGATGATATTTTTACGGAACCAGAAAACAAGAAAAAATTGGAAACAGCCATACAAGACTACCTTACCTTGAACGATATTCCGGGCTCGGACATTGCGAATGTTTGGGACGCACTTAAAGCCACAATAAGAGGGGTGATTATTGGTATCCGGGCACAAACTAACAAGACACTAAATTTAGAGTTTGTTGCTTTAGAAAGGGATATTAAGAATCTGGAACTAGCTCACGCTGCAGACCTTCACAATACCTCGTTCCTAAACGACCCCACTAAAATGAAGTACGAGTATAACACGATTCTTAGTAGGAGGGCGGGGGTTTGGGTTAATAAATTCAAGTCCTTGAGGATATGTGAAGGTAACAAAGCAGGGAAATTACTGGCATCCTACTTAAAACATAAAAATAAGCAATTCAACATTGCCTCAATCAAGGATCAGAATAACACTGTCCAAACTAAACAAAACCTCATTCTCCGCACCTTCAAGTCCTTTTACGAGGATCTTTACAAAAATAAATTAGACTTAGACTCTCAAGCATGCTCCAACTACTTGAACTCCTTAGGCCTTCCAAAACTCAATGCCGCTGATAACTTGTCGTTGAACTCTCCGCTCACCCTACAAGAAGTCTCAGCTTCCATTAAAACCCTCAAATGCAATAAGGCACCAGGCCCCGACGGTTTCTCAGCCGGTTTTTACAAAGAACTCTGGTCCTCATTAAGCCCAACCCTACTAAAACTGTTCCAATCTTTTGCCTCAAAAAAAGGAGTAACAAAATCCATGAGCGATGCCACCATTATTATTATACCCGAAGAGGGGAAGGACCCGCTACTGACAAAAAACTATAGACCTATATCTTTGATAAACTTAGACTGCAAGATCTATGCCAAAATCCTCGCGGCCAGACTGAACTCACTCCTCCCTAAATTAATCCGTACATCACAGGTTGGGTTCCTAAAACATCGCATGTCTAATGACAACACGCGACTCCTCTGCCATGTTATAGAAAAAGCCTGATGCTCCCTCCGTAGCTATTACTCTGGACGCGGAGAAAGCGTTCGACAGGGTATCTTGGCTCTTTCTTAAACAGTGCATGTCCACCTTCAACCTAGGTAACACCTTCATAGACATGGTTATGGCCTTATATCTCTCCCCATCCGCTCGCATTGCCATAAATGGCTCACTGTCAGATCCATTCGACCTGGAACAGGGGACCAGACAGGGCTGCCCCCTCTCCCCGTCACTCTTTCTCCTTGCAAATCCCCTTATTGCTGACATTAAAAAGAACGACAACATTAAAGGAGTAAGCTTTGGCGATACCCGCGTTAAACTAGCTGCGTATGCGGATGATATCCTGATAGTATCTGAATCCCCGGAGTCCTCCATCGCCGCCTTGATGTCCACCATTGAATCATACTCCACCCACTCAGGGTATAAACTCAACAGGGAAAAATCGGAGGTCAAACCTCTAAACATCCTATCCACTAAAGACATGCTGGGGAATTCTTGGCTCTGCTGGCAATCAGGATTTGTCAAGTACTTGGGGATCGAATTTGGGGACTCCCTTTTGGAAACCCTTCAACAAAATGAGAAGACTACCTTAACTAAAATAAAAAACCTGCTGGAAGGATGGTCCCCCCCCACTTCATCACGTGGTGGGGCAGAATAGAGACCATCAAAATGATGATCTCCCCCCTGATGAACTACCTTATTTCAATGCTTCCCCTAACCCTCACCCAAGACTTCTTCCACAAACTTGATCAAACTCTCGCCAACTTCTTATGGAAAGGGAAAAAAGCGAGGATCAGCATTAAAAAATTACGATTAGCCAAGTCATTAGGAGGGGTCAATATACCGGACTTCAGGCGCTATGAGACCGCTTTCCTTGCGAGACAAGGTGCCCACTGGCTAGCCCCCGAGGGGAATTACACCCCAGTTTGGTTGGAAGTCGAACAAGCACTCCTAAACGGTATCACCCCCGCTGCAGCCCTCTCACTCAATCTAAACATACTACCCCACTCGAAATCAATCTTTCGTAACACCAAAATAGCACTTCTTAAAATCGACAAATTTCTAGATCATAATATTAGCCACTCAGTTTGGGAGTCTTTATGGTACAACCGATCCATACTATACAAGGGCAAACCCCTGCAGAACTCGCAGTGGATTAAGAAAGGCATCTTTTTCCCTCACCAACTATTCAAGGGGTCTTACCCTATCCCGTTCAGAGACCTACAAACTATGTATAGTCTGGCGCCTCTGGAGTTCTACACCTTCTTAAATATAAAAACCGCTCTCACTAAAGCGAAACTCTCTCTAACTCCACCCTCCCTCCCTCCCATCTTACCTTAGTAGGTTAAACAGACTAGGACATCAAGTGTCCCACCTCTATAAACGTATCCGCCCCCAACAGACCAACCTCACCGCACCACTCACACAGTTCTGGACTGAATTGTCATCTAGACCAATTTCGGAAACGGACTGGACCAATACCTGGGAGTCTTGCATGCGACACAAAATTAGCCCGACTTTATCCCAGACCAAATATTGGTTCCTCCATAAAACTTTCTGGACTCCGGCGCGTCTTTATGCTCATAACATCACCCAAGACGCCTTCTGCTGGAACTGTAAGCGGGCGGAAGGCGACTTAGCACACATCATCCTGCATTGCGACTGTGTAACCCCCTTCTGGGACAAGATATTTGACTTTATCACCAAACTTTTCCCCATCTCCCCGTCCAGAGAACTGCCGTACCTAGCCTTCGGATTCACTCTAGAGCCTTCCCTTCACACCGACGAAAGAGCACTACTTGATCTCATGCTCACTGCAGCTATTAAAATTGTCCTTAGTAATTGGAAGGACTCTAGCAAAGCTACCTTTGCTTGCTGGCTCAACTGGATAATTAGCCTAAGGGGTGCGGATAACATTGCTCTCCAACAATCACCTTGGCGCCCCCCTATGAGAAGGATGTGGTCTACCCTTGACAGTTATTTCACCACCCATAAACCACCTTAGATTTTCCTTCCCCCCGAGGCTCTTGTTCTGCTCTGACACCACCCCAACCCGACAGTGTGGAATTACCCTGTTAGATCACTGCACTCTACCTATAATCTACTGGATAGGCCGACAAATGTTGTCTGTAGGACCAAGGAGGTATATATGATGATGTATGCATTACTATTGTGTAACCTACTGTTCATAACGTTTTACCGCTTTCGCTCCATTGTACTGTACTGCTCTTTTGTAACAATGTATGTCTTTAAGTCTGTATTACTTGTATTTTATTTTATTTGCTACTGAAACATCCAATAAAAACTTATTTGAATTGGAAAAAAAAAGTGGGCAACTGAAATGTAGCAACCTCTTATTGTTCTAAACACTAACAAATCTAACTCCTTGTCATTTTGACCTGTCACACCGCTCCCAGAAGCGCCTTGAATCCCCTTGTTGACAACTACGTGAGGTGAGCAGATCCAAAACCTTGAGGTGGGGCAGGGCTTCATTTGTAAAAAAAAAAAAAAAGTGCATGGGCTCCTGTCACGAGGCCACTGCAGCTTGCATCTCATATTGCACCTGCCATGCTGACAATGATAACAACAACACGACTACTAACAGCCTCGCTCCTGCAAGTGTGGCAATGTGGACTTTTCCAGGCTAAAATAATGAGTTGGGCGACGGGTAACAGGCATTTTTAATGTGTAGTGAATTAATAATGAACTGTTGTGATCATCTTTAAATAAGCTAGGGAGCGTCACCTTATGGCAGTCATCAAGTGCCGGCGTTGACAATAAAGTGCCGGTGTCCAGCACCGGAACCACCGGCTGAAATTAAGCACTGACTGGGACATCACTCCTGGGCGTATGAACTGCAGGTGCCTCAACCCTCGAATACATTACGAAAGGAGAGCAGCTGCTGCTTATGCAAAGCATTGCAGCATAGAAAGCACATAGAGAGCATAGCATATACAACCACAACATATTACATAGCATGACTGAGTTTTTTTTAATTCAAGTACTTTTGTATGTGACAAACTTTTTAATGTATTTATGTGAAAGCCAAGGGTGTTTTTGGTTGGGGGCGTACAGATGGTTGGCAAATGGTCTTTTAAATCTGATTTTTGGAAATGTTTGTAGCATTTAGATTGTATCAATTATAAATAGTTGTGATGTGATTTGTGCTTTGATGGTTTTAAATTTTAACCGAATAAAGAAACTTTGACTTGACTTTGACTGAGGTCATAAAAGAACATAGAAAGCTACCAAGAGGAAGGAGGAGGTGGGCAGCGTCCACTTACCCTGTTAGTGTGTGATCTGCTGCGTTCTCTTAAGTCTCCACCGCTCCCTCGAACTCCACATGGGCCATAATGGGGGTAATCACTTGCAAAGTATCTATCAACTGTGGGTGCGCTTGTCAGTGAACCAAGGGAAAGGCTGGCATCTTTCACCCTCTTTCATTTTCCTGCTGTGCCCAGTGTTCTGCATCAACCACCATTCCCTCTGCCTGCCACTTCCTGTTATCATCTGCTTTGGACCATAGAGTTGGCACTCGCATGGTGCATTGGAGGCATGCTTAGAGGCGACTGCTGGCATTCTCTGGGGATGGGCAATCCAGGTCTCTCCTGTTCAGTCAGAAGGCTAATTCAGCGTAGGAACATTTTAAGAAAAGCCTGTCCACAGCACGTTCCTTGGGCATTTCTACCTTTGCAAGGCCGGATCCTCTATAGTTTCACCCCTTTTTAGGCTATCTGCGAGAGTTGGTGTACCGTCCACGCTTGGGCCCACCGCCCCGGCAGCAGCCACCCCAGGCCTTTCAAGGTTGGGGGCGGGGATCAAGCAGACAATGCCCAGGCCATGAGGGACAGATGATTTTCCAGTCCCCTGTGCCTCTGGCATCCACCTCCAAGCTGCTTTAGTTTGCAGTTAGAGGCCCCATGACATCCAACAGGTGGGTCCTCTATCCCCCAATGAGGAGATGCCCGGGTGTTCCTTTTTTACCCACAGCACCTTCCACCAACTTCATAACATCTCTCAGAGGAGCACTTGTACTTCTTGCTCCAAGCAGTGCCAGCTGATTCAGCCCAAGGAGCAATAAAGGAGCAATAAAGGGTTTTCTGGCCCAGAAAATAGGAACTGGTGGTTAATCTTATTTCCTTGTGCCGAAGAAGAACAAAGGCCTTCGTCCTACTTTAGATACCTGCCTTCTAAGTACCTTCTTTCAGATGCACAAATTCAAGATGCTGATGCTGGCCCAGGTTATGTCTGCCCTTGACACAGGTGACTGGATGGTGGCGTTGGACCTGCTGGACTCTTACTTTCATGTACCTACCATGCAGTCCCACAGAGACTACTCGTGGTTCAACCTGGGCCAGAAGTATTTTCAGTTTGCTGTGTTCCCTTTTGGCCTCACCAGTGCCTATTAGCTTTTCACGAAAATGATGGCAGTGGTCACGAAAAGGATGGCTTGGTCATGGCAAATGTTCAGAGGTTAGGGATCACAGTTCTCCCCTACCACAATGACTGGTTGTATAAGGCATTGCTTTCCGAACCTTCTGACATGATTCCTTCACAGAGACTCTCTTTCATTGGAGCCATCCTAAATACGGCACAGTTTTGTGTCTTCCTTCCACCACAACAAGTCCAGGACATTTGGGTAATAGTGCTGATTTTTCAGACTTAGTCCTGTGTCTTGGTGAGAGTGGCTCTGGTGTTACTCCAGATGGCATAAGTGGCACCTGAAGTCCTACTGGGCCCAGCAGAGAAACCTATTGGATTCCATGCAGATTTCAGAGGAGACTACAATACAGATGTGTAACAAAACTTGAAGGGGCCCCCCTAAAGTGCATACAGGGGGTTCCCCCACACATCGGATCCTCCCAAAGCGCTCAGGCCAGGTGCCTGCCACTACCTGAGAGGGCCCCCGGAGCTTGGGGTCCGCTCTGCGGGGACCTTTGTTACATTACTGCTTTTCACTAGAGTTGGCTGGAGCTCCAATGCATTTCCCTGGCAGGACCATTAATCACCAGGGCAGACAATGTTATTCTCAAGTTGTCAGGTCTGCATTCATGACCTGCATTAATGCAGACCTGCCAAAATACAATTTGAAGTGTGAGTGACCTTTTACGGGATGGGGCTTTATGCTGAGAACTACCTTCGATGCCCATCTGCCCTCTTGTCCTGCCCCCATCACCTCCTCCTCCTTCCAAATAAACAAAAGCACAAAGATTGATGGGGCTGTTGCCGATATCTGGGGGTGTTTTCATAACTCATTATAGACATAGCTGCTTACAGCCTCCAAAGAGAAGCCTGAAAGACACACTTTTTATTGGTTTCCAACCATTTTTGCCTGCCACTGTGTGGTTTCGGCGCCTCACCCCGTGACCGTGTGAAGAGAGCTGAAATCATGTGGCACACGGTGGCACTGTGTAAGTTTTTAGGTCTGTGAATGACGGTTACCCACTTGGGTGGTGCAGGGTATCTTTCAACAATGTGGAGAACCATGACTAGATTTCTTTCCCCGTCTTCAAGAACGCATATTGTCAAAATATATGTATGCTTGAGTTGCCAAAAAGGCTGTGTCTGAGACACATTCCAAATAGAGTGGCGTATAGGCCTCCTGTAAGCCTTCAGCCACTGACTTCTGCAGAAGCTCAGGAGCAACAGGGCCCAAGACTTCTAGTGGCTGTGGATTTGTCAAGGACCTGGAACTACTGGAAATGAGCGACTCTCACTTAATCAGGCTGATGATATGGGAGCATCTCAAGTCTCATAAGCAACATAGGGTTCTGCACCAAAGCCGGCACAATGTCCACCTCCATGTGAGGAGATTGAGCGGCTGCAGTTGACTGTATTTGATATATCGCCTGAGGTTGTGGATGTCCTCCAGGCTGCACAGTGCCCCTCTACAAATCGGTCTATGCCAGGTACTGGGGCAAGTTTATAGTGTGGTGTTGCACCCACAATACCGACCCCATACAGAACAAGCTGTTGGGCGTTTTATTTGTTTTATCCTTGGCCCAGCAAGTACTTGCTGTGGGCACCCTAAAAGGTTATTGGTCAGCCCTTTCAAACTTTTTAAGTTTACCAGACCAATCGTCCTTGTTCAAATTACCGATTGTGATGAGGTTTCTAAAAGGTTTGGCCCATTTGGTTCCTTCCAAACCCCTTTAGAAGCCACAGGGGGATCTTAGTGTGGTCCTCACTTTCCTCATATGATAACCATTTGACCCCATGCACAGTTATCCCATCATATAACCTGACTCTGAAGACTGTGTTTCTGGTTGCAGTGTCTTCTGCTCATCGCGTGAAAGAATCCTAGACTCTCTCTGTGCAGCCATCTAGTACTACCCTTTTTCCAGACAAAGTGGTACTGTGTACCATGGCAACCTTTATGCCTAAAGTGGACAATTCATCTGCCTTCCAATGTTCTTTGCCCCTCCTGACTCTTCAAAGGAGGAGTAGGAGGGAATTCATCATTGATTTATAAAAGGGCTTTGAGTTTCTACATTGATTGCACCAAAGACCATTGGGTGGGCGATCAGCTGCCTGTAGGGTTCTCCGGTTTCAAGCAAACAATGGTTCTGTCGGACTTCAAAACAATTTCTTAGTTCAGTCAAATTATACTTAATGCTTTTAGTGTACTTCACATTATTAATCATGGAAATACTCCATTTTAAGAACACACACCACAATCCGTAGTTTTTTCAAGGTTATTATTTTTGTCACCTTGCATGAATTAATTCAAATATACAAACTCGGCTGTCCACAAACAACTGAAATTACAATTAGGGTGAAGTGCTGAGGTGAATGATAGTGATCAGTGATTAGGTGACTGTTCAGTGACACAATAACATGTAAATACATAAGATCAGATCAGTCCAAGGTTTTACATTAGTAATCTCCGACAACACGATTACAAATTTTTTCTGTGTTGGGACATAGTATGGACCAATTGATAATATAACGTCGACGTTTCGACCCTGGGAGATGGTGCAGACTTATTAGCAACCGTATCGGGTCTTCATCAGGACAAAAGTAAAGGACAACCTTATATTTTGTAGATACAGAGGTTTCTTCGCGTAGCCTCTGGGGGCGGGGTGTCCACCCTCACCTATTTAAGTAATTCTCAAGTGGGGTATCTTCCTATTATATGGAGATTTCTTCACCATCCGGTGGAAAAATCGGGATTAAAGTGCCGCAAAAGCGATCACTTGGGGAGCAGAACAGCAGGCGTCTGTGTCGGTCTCCGGTCCGTATAGGATTACCTAGGGTTCTCTGGGGCAAAGAAAATCAAGGTAATACAGAAAAGGGGTTTGTCAAGGTGGATAGTCCTCTGCACCAAAATCTGCTATACGCTGGCCAATAAGCAGCCTCCTGAACGTTTGATGGCCTATTCCACCAGGGCCGAGGGTGGTACCACTGTGGTGGCACACAGAGTGCCTGTCCTTGAAATCTGTGAGGCTGTGACGTTGGCATCAGTACATACGTTCACAATGCACTACTGCCTTCACAGCCAGGCCTGTTGAGAAGGGCATTACGCTCATTCGGTTCTGCAAGACTTTTTGATCTAAGGCATTCCACAGGCCCACCACCTTTCAAGGTACTTTGGTATCTATTCGAATGGTGAGGAATCCGCAGTTAGAAGTATCCATCAGGAGAACAAGTTACTTATCTTTGGTAATTCTATTTCTGATGGCTACTCAATCTAACCACGTTTTTCCCAAGCTACCTCTAAACCCCCCAACCCACGTTCTGTGGGATGGTTTCCTTTCCACTTGAAAAAGGTTCCAACCTAGGAATCTACACACTGGAAACACTGATTATTGTTGAGCTACGCTTCTGAGGATGCAGACCGAGTCACGAAAGAAACTGACGTCAGCGCACAGGTGTGTCTGTTGTATGCGGCTCCATTTGTGACTTCCGGGGCTGAAGGTAATTAGTGCACAGCCACTCTATGCTGCCTACACGCACACCGAACAATGCTATATCAATCTTCCAGATCCAGTCTGGCAGCCGGGGATATTCTAAAAGTGAGGGATCTGCAGTATGGTAGAGTATCTACCAGAAAAAAGAGCGCTGCCGAAGGTAACTTGTTCTTATCTCAAATGAGTATTTCAGTCACATGTTTGTCAAGAAATCATTGTTGTGCTAACGCAGCGATGGTGGTCTGTAGTGGTAGAGGTAGAATGGGGGATGAGTTCTGAGGACACAGCTCCCTCTTCGAACACTGAATGCGCCCTTACAGAAGGCTGTAAGGGCGCTGAACCGTAAGTTCACGGTCCGGCATTCTGTTGATTCAGAGAAGGGTGCGCCTTAGCGTGTGCAGACCTCTCGATTCAACTCACTTGGTCCTGACAAAAACCTTAAAAAAAACTATTTTAAAACATTTTTGTTTTTTAAAAAGGTTGAAACATGTTGACCATATCTTCACAACAACACTGATACTTTCTGGTCAAATCACGGCAGTAGAAGTATCTCACCTGATTTTAACCGTGTCACATGACTCTAGAATAAACTTTGTAGGGAGTACATGAAAGACACTTTTAATTCACTCACTTACAGTACACTTTCACAAATCCACAAAAAAACCAGCTCCGCTGAAGTTACAGGCGTCTAAGCACACCTGAGCGGCACTCGGTCACTCAGGTGGACCCTGATGATGAAGCATGCCACCAACTAGGTTGGTGAGTGAGGGTTTTTTTAAAAAAGAAATAACTTTTTCTGCATCTCTCTCCACCCACCTTTGATCACTAGGACACTGTGTCCTGGGGATACTCTCTCTTTGTTTCGTAAAAAAAGGTCTCGGAGGGCGCCAGTTGGTAATCACTATGTAACTCTGTAAAGGAAAGCACATCACCCCGCGCTTACAGATCTTCCACCTCAGACAGGCCAAATAGATCCCACTTATCAAAGCTTCATCACTCTTCTGAATGAGGAGCAGAAGGCACTGCTTGTTAGGCTAACCTTTGTCTTTGCCTTTAATTCCTCAGGATGAGGGAGCAGGAAGTTCTGTCTGCACAAAAAGCAGTGTTTGATAGGGGGCATGAGAACCATCGTGAGGTGTTGCATCAGAATGAGATCCCATTGCCCATGCCTGTAGGATCATGATCGCAATCCTGTTAAAAAAATCATTGACTATTCAGCATATTCAAAAGAGGACGAAGTCGAGCAGGGTTTAGATGCAAACAGGATTTCGAGAGCAAAAAAGGCACTTTTACCGTTGAGAATGCTCCCCTGTGTTTTTCAATAAAGCAAATCAGAAAGGCAGTACCTCGTGCTGTGTGCCAGTACTTTTTTTAATCTGATGGGCCTCTAAGTTTTTATGTAAAAGATGCTGAAAAGTGCCACAGGCTCTTGTGTGTTATTTAAATCTTATCACGCCTGAAGGTTTCTTTGACAATGTTGAACGCTTTGCGGCGTAGTCATTAAAGAACCATGCCATAAGCGTGACGCTAATAGTTCCTGGAGCTTGAGTTGCCAAAGATAAGAATGCTGTCCCAGTGTTAACCTTTGGTATCATGTCTATGATTGTTGATTGACTTTAGGGTGTCCTATTAGTCATGTTGAGGCATTCAGAGTTGTCCTTAAATGGGAGGTGAGGAGATATGCTCACATCATGAATAGGCCTGGGTGGTAAATTCCGTTCCGCTCGCGGAATTTGCAGAATTTAGGTAACTTTGCGTTCCGCGGAGAATGCAAAAGTACCCAAAATTCTGCATTCCGTGACTTCGCGAAATTTTTGCTTGTTCGCATTCTCAAAATGCGTGTTTGCGAGATATTTCCCCTTGAGCACGCAAACAGCAATTGCGAACAGGAAAAAAGCATCGCGAACAAGCAATTCTGCGTGTTCGCGTAATTTCTGCATGTTCGCGGAGATTTTTTACCGTTTCGCAGAGATTTGCATAACGCGATTATGCAAATTCCGCCCACCCCTAATCATGAACCCCTTCACAGCCTGGATAACGTCCTGACTTTTCACAGTGATGGGAGCCAGCAACATGTTTCCCAGCGCAGGCACATTCTGGGAGCTAGGCCAACACTCTAGCTCTTTCAGAGAACTCTATGATCTTCACAGACCGACTGCTGTAATGGGAAGGAGGCTTAGTGGTATGAGGGTTGCGATTGTAATTAGTCTTGTCACAGTTTTTAGCTAGGAATTGACTTGGTAGGTGTTGACCGACCAGGAGCCAATCAAAAGGCAGCGTTTTGGTAGCAACAGCTATCGATTTAACATATTACTTACTGTGTTTGTTTCTAGTGACAAAGACAGACAATACTTCTGTTGTTGCAAACATTTCTGATTAATATGTTTTCTGCTGGTAAACACTGTCCTATTATTTATCCAGGTTTTCAAGATGTATCTAACAGGCGCATATGTATTTTGGAAGATCCCACCGTTACTTTTTAGGCATGTGGATGCACTTGATGCATAAATGTGCTTCCCTGCATTACTACCTTGATTGCCTGTAACATTTCAAACAGTACATTTGCAAAAACGTCAACCCTTTCAGCCTTTTTTTCAAACATTTCTGGGTAGATAATCCGTTTTGGCCCCACAGGAAAGGCTTAAATATTTCTCTATGCTCACTCGGTAAGAGATACCAATTTTGCTAACTCTTTTGATATTTGTGAGTTGTTACTGAAGGCCAGTACCCTCTTTCAGAAAATGAGTTCAGCCTCACTGACTGCATTGTTGCCTCGTCTCATCCTGCTGACTGCTCTCAAACTGAGCACAGAACTGACCACCACCAACCTGCTTCTTCTTTTCCACTTGCTGATGGGCTTCTTGTATCCTTGATTTCCACTGGTTCACAGCCATGATTCCTGCAATTCATTCCTCCGGGTGGTTCTGTCTTACTTCTGTTCCTGGTGTACGCCAAGAATGCGTCTAAGAAGCCCAGCGCCTGACCACTCTCCTCCATTGAATAGGGTGCATACTCTGGACAACAGAATCAAACATGGTGAGATGTTGGGAATGACTGATTTACTCTAGCAGTTTCTTGTTCTCACAGTAGGTCCTCTACCCCTGTTGCCTACAGTACAGTCTTGTGAGGTAACAGCACTGGTTAAGGGGATCAACATACAGGTGCTTGTGGAATCTGAGCTTTCTCTAACTGTATCAGGCCTTTGTCCTGGTCCTGGGATAGCTCAAAGTGGGAAGGTATGGGGCAGTATCAGTTTATGGTGCTTTCATCATTTCTTCTCACTATTCAAGGACACCGAGTACTATTGTTTGTCATGTGTGGGAAAGACACTTTTCTTTAACTAAAGTGGTGGGAGGGGGTTGAGCAGTCAATGCTTACCTGAGGTCAGCTCAGTTACAGTATACACAGGAGGTTATTCAACATATATGTAAAGCCTCAGATCTGTCTATGAAAGGAAATGGGTCTTCAAACCACTAATAGTATTATGGAACAACAGAACACAGCAGTGTGCCTATCACTTAAGGTTTCAGAGAGACAGTCTGGTTCCACTTATGGCCTTTGGTGAAATAAAAGGGACTATTGGCCCCAAAATTGTCAGCTTTATGCTTAATTATTTCAGGTACCCTGTAGTACTCAAACCTTTTGCGGAGCACACCAGCTTGGCCATGAACATGCTTTTCTGATACCTTTAGTGGAAAAGTAACTTTATAGAATGTACCTTAGGCTGCCTTTGCCAGAACGGTCTTAAACCAAGTTTTTCCACTCATCACTCCTACGGCGCTGGTATACACATCCTTTGCTGGTAGAGTTAAAAACCCTGGCTCAGAAGAAAATAGCATTCTTTTGAGCCCACGAAGAACAGGGTGGTGTTAACCACTGGCCACATAGCAGTGTTTAGCCATTTGGCAAGGGTGCAAGACAGCTGGCAGAGCACAGAGCAGCCACAACGTCATCTTTGCAGTTGAAGATGCCAGAGACGGTTTCACCCTTTATACAGAGGGCCCTCATAGTCTGCTTCGATCAGGTGGGAGAAATCATCCAAACAGGGCAGTGGCTAAGGAGTTGAAGAGGTTCCTGCCTCTTAGCAAAAAGGTTCTGTCAATGTGAAACATGGGCTCCTGGGTGATTTTGCAGTAAGGCGGAAAGTAAGTGCTGCAAAAGCTTGTTGGCATAGTGCAACAAAGGAGACGGGATTGGGTAGGGAAAATTCTCCAGATGCACAGGAATAAGGACACCTCAGCACCACCTCCTCAGAGCATTCCTAGACCTGGAAAGACTACACCTAAAAAAGATCTGCTTGAAGTATTCTGACTCCCGTTGGGAGAAGTAGACTCATTCAAGGTCTCCTGCGGGCACCCAGGGCCTGAAGCTGCTCTCCTTGTGTGAAGTTGCTGACCTCCTGTTTGCCTGCTTCAGCAACGCCAAGTGTCTGAGCTTACTCTAGAGAACTGGACCCTACAGGGGACCTGGCTCAAAAGAGACATGATGCCTGCCCTGTGGAGATAGGGACTGAAGATTGTGCCTAGGTGCTTCTTTAATTTATATAGGCAGTTTCTGTCTTAAAACTTTAAAAGTTCAAATCTCCAGTTCCCTTTATTCAATTTGGAAGATCTTGGTATTGTTTTGCTCATTAATGGTTGATCCAGGTTTCTAATTTGGTTTGGGAATTTTATTGTATTGTTTTCTTCACTGTAAGGTTTTTGGTGCTGCTTGGACTTAACATAAACTTCTCTGACGTGTTGCCTGGTGAACAACCTTTGGTAATGCACTATCTGGTAGAGACAATATCTAGCTGCAGATTTCTTACCTTTGAATTCCCCAGGCATCAGGCTGGATCCATAAACTTTTGCGTGAGCAGTACCCCATGTGCACGCCGTCAGGTTGCTCTATTCGGCGTGACGTTATCGGTTATGACAACGCGGTCACCTATATAGGTGCCACCCAGGCGCACGGATGTCAGTACTTTTTACTTGCCAGAAGTGTAGAGTCATGAAGTGACTGACTTGATTGTGTGTCATAACTAGGGCCCTGAAAAGGGAGAAAACCTAACCCTCAAATGAATTCGCAGAGCGGGGAGGCATGCGTGGGTCTGTAAGTATTCTGCAGCTAGATATTGCCTCAACCAGATAATGCGTTACCAAACGTAAGTAATTTGTTCATCTGATAGAGACTTCTAGTTGCAGATTCCTTACCTTTGAATAGATACCCAAGCCCTACCATCTTGGCTGTGGGCAGATTTCTCACAATAGAAAGTCCTGCAGTACCGAATGGGCAAAATGCCTGACCCTGCGAACCTGACTGTCCCAGCAGTAGTGCTTGGCAAACATATGCAAAGATGCCCATGTTGCGGCCTGGCAGATGTACAGGAATGGGACGTATGAGCCAGCACCCTGGTCGCAGCCTTCCCCCTGGTGGAATGAGCTTGTATGCCCTCAGGGAGCTGCTTCTTAGCCAGGTCATAGCAGATTTTAATGCAGAGAACAGCCCAGCGAGAAATAGGCCATTTCTGCACCGCCTGAACATTTTTTAGCTCCCATATACCCCACAAAGAGTTGATCATCCACCCGGAACTCTTTTGTGTGGTAAAGGTAGAACAACAAAGGTCTTTTTGGTTTCAGATGATGGAGAAGCTCCTCTTCCTTAGAGGGATGTGGGGAAGCACAAAAGGTGGACAGTGTGATTGATTGACCCAGATCGACTTGGGTCACCACCTTTGGCAAGAATGAAGCCCGGGTGCGAAGCACCACTTTATCTGTAAAGATCATCATATAGGGAGACTTGGATGGCAGCTCACTCACCCTCCAGGACCGATGTTATTGCCACCAGAAAGGCTGTTTTAATGGTAAGCAGACAGAAAAGACAATTATACATATACAAAGGCTCAAAGGGAGCACTCATTAGGAAAGTGAGAACCAAATGAAGGTCCCACAGAGCCATGACAAAGGGCATAGGTTGAAACATATGTGCAAGCACTTTTAAGAATCTATTTACAACAGGCGATGTAAACAAAGATGGTTCGTCCGCAGCCACAAGAAAGCAGACGAGCAGAAAGTTAACCCTTGAGGGTACCCAACGCAGAGCCCTGCTGGACAAGAGTAAGAGAGAAAAGAAGTATAGTAGATAAAGAAGCAGAAGAGGGTCAATAGACCTTTCTGTACAATCATTTACAAACTTTTGCAAATGGCAGGCGTATGCCATCTTAGTGGAGGGTCGCCTGGCTGTCCAAATGACCTCCCGTACTTCAGGAGGAAGGTTGAAAGCTATCAACTGTAGCCTCTCAATCTCCACGCATGGAGGCAGAGAGCTGACGGGTTCGGTTGGAGAACCCTCCCCTGCTACTGCGACAGAAGATCCTCCGTAGGGGCAGCCTGATCGGAGGATTGATGTTCATTTTCAGAAGCTCTGGATAGCAGACTCTCTTTGCTCAGTCCGGAGCCACAAGAATGACTTGGGCCTGGTTGTTCTTCTTGAGAACCCCAGCCAGAAGTGGTATGGACGGAAAGGTGTGCAGTAGACTTGAGCTCCACTTGCGGCGAAAAGCATCGCCGAGCGATGGCCAACTAGAAAACTCCAGCGTGCAAAACTACTGACATTGCGCATTCTCTTCGGAGGTGAACACATCTAAACAAGGCTCTCCCCACTGCTGAAATAGGCCTAGCGCCACCTCCGACTGGAGATGGCATTCGTGAGTCGCTAGGCATCGATGGCTGAGTTTGTCCTCACTGGTGTTCAGAGAACCTGCCAGGTGTTGAACCACCAGGGTTATTCCCTCCTGTTACAGCCATGTCTAGAGACGCAGGGCCCCTTGACAAAGGGTCTACGACCCCACCCCTCCCTGGTTGTTGCAGTACCACATGGCGGTGGTGTTGTCCGTGAACACCTGCACTAACTTCCCCTTGACAGAGGGAAGGAATGCTTTCAGTGCCAACCGGATCGCCCGAAGCTCCAACAAAATGATGTGGAGCCCGACTTTGCCTAGACCAGTGTCCCCAGATCTCCACTTCTCCCAGATGGCTGCCCCATTCCAGAGATGACTCGTCTGTCACTACAGTGTGATCTGGTTGGGGAAGGGAGAGGGGTCTGCCTCTGACCCAATCACGGTTCGTTAGCCACCACTACAGGTCTTTTGGAGTTCCCTCCGAGATCTGGAGAGATTCCCCTGATGCTGCACCCACTGGAACCTTGGGTCCCACTGCAGAGCCCGCATACGCCATCTGGCATTTTATCAACCGAATGCTGGAGGCCTTGAGGCCAGCAGCCTCAAAGTCAGTCTCACTGAAATACAGGATAGAGGCTGAAACATCGGTATCATAACCTGAATATCCTGGACTCGCTGTTCTGGCGGATAAGCCCGAAACTGCACTGTGTCCAGAACAGCTCTGATGAAAAGGAGCATCTGGGAAGGGGTTGTGTGACTTTGGCACGTTTATAGAGAACCACAGCAAATGTCCGCCCTAGTCTGAAGGTGGGAGACAAAAGTCTTGGTCGAGGACGCCTTCAACAGCAAGTCATCGAGGTAGGATGAGCTGCGACCACCGCCATCACCTTAGTGAACACCCGAGGGGCCACTGGTAAAGCCAAAAGGTAGCACGGTAAACTGAAAGTGCTTGTGGCCTACCTTGAACCACAGGTAACATCTGTGGACCAACAGGATGGGGATGTGAAAATATGCATCCTGCAAGTTCAACGCTGCAGCCAGTCTCCTTGGTCTAGGGCAGACAAGACCGGAGCCAACATGAGCATCTTGAACTTCTCCTTTTTGAGGAAGAGATTGATGGTTCGAAGATATAAACTGGGCCATAACCCTTTGTTCTTCTTCGGAATCAGAAAGTAGCGGAAATAGCAGCCACAGCCTACTTCTGAAAGTGGGACCCTCTCTGTAGCCCCTTTGGCCTGGAGAGCTGTATCTTCCTCTTAGAGTAAAGTTAAATAATCCTCCACCAGCTGTTCTTGAAGTGGCAAAATAGGAGGAGGAAAAGAAAGGCATTGAAGAGAATAGCCCTCCTGAATGATCTGCAAGACCCACTTGTCCGATGTTATGGACCTCCAGTGGAGGAGATGATGATGATGGATTCTCCCTCCAACTGGAGAAGCATAGTCTTGCAGAGTCAGACTAGGAGTTCTTGGAGGCTGCGGCTGCCAAGAGCTAGTTGTCAGACGACTTCTGGCTTCCATTGCTTGTTCGGAACGAGCCGCGTCCACGTCCTCTCACAACTTAGGAAGTCTGCTCAGGCTGGTGGCTGGGATATGGTTGGAGCAGCTGAAAACCCCTTCCATTGCCACAAAATGGGTGCAAGCTAGACTGGCCACGGGGTGTTACTGAGAGGCCCAATGATCTGGCCGTAGCACAAGAGTCCTTGAAGCTCTCCAAGCCAGAGTCTGCCTTCTCTCCAAAGAAACGAGATCCATCAAAGGGCATTTCCATCAATATAGCCTGGACATCGCCAGAGAAGCCAGCTGTTTTAAGCAAGGTCTGGCGCCATAAGGCCATTGTTGTCGATACTGCTCTGCCCAGCTAGTCCGTTGTGTCAAGGCCACACCTACTGGTGAGTTTTGCTGCATTTCTCCCATCCTTCATTGCCTGGGAGAGTACAGCCCGGGCACCCTCAGTGACCTGTGGCAGCACTTGTGCAACTGTCTCCCAAAGGGAGTGGGAGAAACGGCCCAATAGGCATGCAGTATTCACCAACTGCAATGCTATGCTGGTGGAAGAAAACAGCTTCTTCCCATGTGTTTCCAGTCTCTTGGATGCCCTATCCGGGGGGGGGGGTGGTACATTGGGATTGCCCCATGGGAAGTCGAAGCCTGCACCACCAAGGTCTCAGGGGTGGGGTGTTGGCTGAGGAACCCTGGGTCGCCCCAAGCCAGGCAATGGCAGCGTGCGATTGTCCTGTTTACAGGAGCACCTGTGCTGGGCTTCAACCACATGCCTAGGACAACAGTAGGTGCCTCATGAAAGGGCAATAGGGGTTCAGAGGTGGAAGCCCCAGGCTGAAGCACTTTGGTCAGAAGATTAGTCCTGACTTGCACGGCGGGCCGCTTCAGTCCAAGAACCTCAGCTGCCCTCCTTACTACCATGGCATAAAAAGCCTTATCCTCCATAGCCACAGTTGGCTGAGAAAGCATGACAGTATCTGGGGATGTGTCTAGTCCACTGGCCTCCCCAACTTCCTTATACTAGTCCATCTGTTCTACAGATACATCCTGGTGTTCTAAAGGGTCCAAAGACCCCTCCCAGTCCTCTACAGTGCATGAAAAGTCCTGAAAATGACCAGGCGAAAACATAGAACCTTTGAGTTTGACTCTGAGTCATGGGGGATACGGATGGGGTTGGCACCGCAAGTGGCACCGACTTCGGGATCGACATTGGGGAAGGTCGGGTAGGCATGACCGGCGTCATCTGGATCAGATCCATAATGCCCTACAAGCGCCCTGACGGGAGCTGGCGGTATCAAATCCAATGGGGCCCTTTCCGACTCCGTGGGGCCCAAAGGCTCACCAGAGGGGTCGGCCTGCTCAAATACGCGGCACATGGCCTCTTAAAATACTTTTATTGAGCTGGGGTTGCTCCGGCTCCCGTAAATGGAGGGAGGGGTGGAGTTGACGCTGGCTCCGGCTCTGCAGAACCGTGCCTAGAGTGTTGGTGTTCCTTACTTTGTTCATCGATTTGACGACAGTCGAGGTGAAGATGAAGTCCTCTTAGACTTCTTTTTTTTCTTGTGCCTGTTATCCAAGTGTGTTGAAGACCTCGAGTGGGAGGAAGAGGACTTGGGGCTCCGGGAGCAGTACCGCAACCACCTCTTCTTCAATTGAGACCGGGATCTCCACGGAGTCTCGCTGGTAGGTATCACCTGCCGGGCTGCAAGAAGCTTTACAGCACGCTCCTGCAAGGCCTTTGGAGTCATGGCCTGACAGTCCGAGCATGACTTCAAGTCGTGGTCGCGCTCGAGACACCAAAGACATACATGGTGGGGGTCATTTACCAACATAGCGCAATGATAGGCGCCACATGGTTTAAACTATGTCTTCCTAGAAGACATCCCCTGACGCACACAAAACATTTTGGTCAACAAAAAGTTTTTAAAAACTGCCAAAAAGCAACAGAGGGGTAGTCCTTCCCGGATTGGTGTTTAACTGGCACGGAAAGAAAAGAACTGACAGACGGCTGCGTACCTGGTTGGTGCCGATATAGGTGACCACAATGTCCTAACCGCCGTCGACGTCACATGGAGCCAAACGCAGCCACCCGACTGTGTGCACAAGGGGTACTGCTCACGCAAACATTTCCAGATCCAGCCTATTATTGAATCCTACGGAATGTAGTGAATCTATTGTAACCTATAGACAAACAACTGAAACGTGCCAATTCGTACAGATGGAGTGTGCTGTGTGAATAGAGTGCATGTAGTATGTATGTATGATGTCGGTTGCATGTTTCTCTACCCAGGTATGGATGCTAATTGTTAGAAGTTTTATGTGCAAATAATTTTGTAATATTGTAAATTTTGTAAAAGAATTGCATTTGATTTGGAAAAAAAACCAATTGTTTCTTGAAAGAAAATAGTGTTTAAAAAAAAAGAAAAAAGAGAAAAAGAGTTTATAAGAACCATAAAGGACTACATGAAGATGAATAAGAAAGTATAAAGAAATAATTGGTCTTTTTGGTCTTTACTAGTGCCTAAGGTGGAATCTTTAACATAGATCCTTAAAATAAATGGGTCGTGAGCAATGTTCCCTCTAATTTTTTTCCTCTGTGTGCGGCAATGGAGGGTCTCTGTGCGCTGCAACCATGGCTATGTGCGCCAGGAACCAAACCACGCGTGTCTGCGGCGCCAAATGGCACTCCAAAATTTTACTTTAAAAAGTGAAAAGATAGTGCATTTTCATACATACAGCGCCACAATAAGGGTCTTAAGGGCAGTTTGCAAAATTGGATAAGCACTCTCCCCTCCCCTCTACCATCTCCCACCACACTCTTCCTTCTCTCTCCTCTACCCTCTATCCCCACACTCTCCTCCCTTTCTCCCCTCTTTCCTCAATCTCCCTTCTTTCTCCTCCCATCTCTCCTCAAGGTACACACGATTGTCAATGAGCACTAACACAGCATCATTTATACCATTTCGGCATTAGTCAACACCACTAGTTTTTCCCTGTTGCTCTCATCTTCATCTCCCCCATGGTTACTCCTTTCTCAGGTCTATCTCCATTGCTCTGCCTTCCACCTCTCATGCCTCTCTCCCAAACTCATCTTCTCCCTTTCTATACTCCACTCTCTCCCTTTCTATACTCTCAGACTCCCTCTCCTGCTTCTCTCTCTTGCTTCGCTCTTGGGCTCCCTGTCCGTACTTCTCGCCCCTGATACACTCTGTCTCCCTCTCCATGCTTCTGTCCCCTGCTGCACTCTCAGGCTCCCTGTCCGTGCATCTCACCCTTGCTTCACTCTTGGGCTCCCTCTCCGTGCTTCTCTTCCTTGCTGCACTCTCTGCTCCCTCTCTGTGCTTCTCTCCCCTGCTGCACTCTCGTGCTCTCTAGAGATGTGGCCTAACAACCAGAGCTGCCATCTAAGTCACGTAAATACAAAACATGTTGCATTCCAAATGCTATAGGTGTCACATTTGCGAAAGTTATAACTATTGGCATTGTAAATGACAAAGCTATCCATTTAGCTATTTTAAAAACCAACACATAAATAAAATATTTGTCATTTACAAGACAAATAGCTCCAACTTTTCTAATGCGAGACCTATTGCATTTCCAATGCTTGTTGTGCCTTTCTGTCCTGTGTCCAACTCGTTTTTGGTGCCCTTCTGCCCCACTCGTTTTTTTGTGCCTTTCTGTCCTGTGCCCCACTAGTTTTTTGTGCCTTTATGCCCTGTATCTCACTCGTTTTTTGTGCCCTTCTGTCCTGTATCTCACTCGTTTTTTGTGCCCTTCTGTCCTGTGTCTCACTCGTTTTTTCTGCCCTTCTGGCCTCTGCCCCACTCGTTTTTTTTGTGCCTTTCTGTCCTGTGGCTCAATCGTTTTTAGTGCCTTTCTGCCTCTCATTAAATCAAACTGTTGTTAGTAATAATGGTGCTTTAAGAGGCACATTTACAACTTACCCTCCTAAAAAACTGCTTGAAAGGACTCTCAAATCTCACTGTAAAATGATTTCTCTTTAAACCCGGACAGGTTTTGAAGAAAGTTATTTGTTCAATAAACCGGCTAATACAGTCTTTATAAATGTAGCTCTAATGTTCACGAACACAAATGATCAAACTCACATAGTTAAAACTGAGGGTTATTTGTGAGTGAGGCAGGAGTTGGAAAAGGATTTTGGTGGGCACACATATCTGATTAGTCAGTTTCACTGCAGGTAGCTGGACTCTGAGGAGAAGCCTACCATGCATAACCAGGGCAACTATTCAATCTGTAGGTGTTCAGAAGCATAAATGGGAATTGTTTATCATCACACGAAATAGCGACAGTATTCACTCTCTTCCTGCAGTAAATGACCTATATGCACCAGTGCATGCACACATGCGAGCAGTGTTGTAAGTGCAGCAGTGCTATAATGCATTGTCCTAGGTACAGCGCTTACAATACTTTGTGCCTTTCTGTTCGGTGTCTCACTCGTTTTTTGTGCCTTTCTGTTCTGTGTCTCACTCGTTTTTGTGCCTTTCTGTTCTGTGTCTCACTTGTTTTTTGTGCCTTTCTGTCCTGTGTCTCACTTGTTTTTTGTGCCTTTCTGTCCTGTGTCCCACACGTTTTTTGTGTCTGCTGTGCCTAGAACTGAAGGACCTTTAAATAGCAAAAAAGGGTAGAAAAGCCTGCATTCCAAAAGACAACCCTAACGCCGTGGATTTTAATTGAAGTGACTTTCCCGCTCATTCCGAAGGTCTCTGAAGAACAGCAGAGAAAGAGGAGACGATTCTTCCCACCCACGTCTCCCACCCAGGCTGTGTAGTAAGGCGCTGAAGGAGGAGGAGCTGATGCTGGTAGAGGAGGAGCTGGCGGAATTTGTCCGAAGAGGAAGACATTTTTGCTCCGACATAAAAAATCCCTATAAAGGACTCTTCATGGCCAGGCAGCAGTCTTCCAAAATTAGTGCTAGGAATTAGCAATCCCCAGCCACTAATGCACATTTCACCTATGCAAGACTCACCATCATATAGTTCTCAACTAGCAGGTAATGTTGAACAATCTCCTACACACTCCTCCCGCCCCCCGCCTCCCGCCTCCCAATAACCACCAGTTCCCCCGCCTCTCGCCCCCCGCCTCCCGCCTCCCGCCTACCGCCTCCCGCCTCCCGCTCCTTACCTGCAACTCCTCACGCCCGCAGCGCCGTCACCACTGTTAAAAGTGCCTCATGTCATGTTCGCGCCGCTCGCTTTGTAAAAGCGGCGGGCGGCGCGAATCTCTTGCGACGGCCTGTGTGCGCGCTCCACGCTAGGTGGTGCGCGGTGACGTCAGGGAAGTTGCGCGCGCGGCCTAGAGGGAACAGTGGTCGTGAGGGAGAGTTTCTATAGGTCAGATCCAGTCTGATGACTGGGGAATTCAAAGGTAAGGAATCTGCAGCTAGAAGCCTCTATCAGATGCTTGTGGTATCGCTATAAGGGGTTGAGCGCAGAAGTGTTTAGCTTAACCAGATTGTGTTTATTTAGTTGTTAGATGTCACTCCTCCCAAATTAATAACCACATTTGTAATAATGAGCGTTAGGGCAGCTGGCAAAACAACAAGCACTAATATTTCAACAACCCCATATCAAGGTGATAACATTATTTTGATGATAGGTCTCTCCAAGCCTTGCTCACCTTTTCTGGTGGGTGTCTATTATACCTGGACTCATATTATGGAGATGATGAGGTAAGATGTCAGCATGCTGGACCATCCATGCCATAAAGGTTGATGGAGATCCCCAGGTGTTGATGGACAACCTCCAATGCCACAAGATGCAATCTTGTCCCCGGTCTCGAAGGAGGAACACAAGGACACAGATTTCTTCCTTGATGCATGATAGCTAGCTGTCTGTGCTCCCAGCAGCTCAGCTACATGTTCTCCCTCACTCATACATCATTCATGATGTTTGTTGAAGACCAGGCATTTGGACTTGAACTAGTCACTGTCAATTCATTTCCACTCCACAGCTATCTCTTTGATAACCAAGCAAGTCTGTTATTGGCTTAACTTCACCAAGCTTTTCTGTAGCTGGAGGGGTGACATGTGACATATAGCGCTTATAAAGCAAACACAAGGAGATGATGGACAGAGCACTGAAACTTTTCAGACACTCACTCCCAGTCACAGATCTGGGTTGAATCCATCATCCTTCATTAGCTCACTTCGCCACCCCAGTTCGGACCTAGCCATATGCAAATCAGTCTTGACCCTGTTCCTCATGGTAACAGCCAAGCCCAAACTGCCAAGCCAGGACTTCCCTGGACCCGAAACAAGCATCCTGGGACCGGTTTCGGGGTAACATCCCTCATCAACCAGGCTAGCTTGAATCCAGTGGCAAATTGAGCAAGGGACCCACCTACATCCTGGAAGCTTTGTCACAGTGCCCGCACAGATTCAGTGTGGCAGTGACTCATCAGTTCTTGGAGACCCTGAGGGGAGGTTGGGAAGGTTTTCAGCTGCAATCACAGTTGATACTTTCTTCAAAATCTGTGTGACCACCATATCAGGGAGCCAGGGTGTTTCCGTGGAAGGTGGCACGCTAGAAGAACAGCTTGGAGTTGGATGTTGATTTCAGCCCCAATGGCAGGCATCTGAAACTTCTCTCTGTACAAGTAGTTCTACATGGAGGAAGAAGGGCACGAGGACAATGAATCCCTTCCATGACCGGTGAGGCTAGTCACCAATATCAGAGGAATCATGGCTTTCCAGAGAAACAGCTCAGGGACACATTCTTGAGGGGAGGGTGGCCATTTATTTGGGAACAAGGTTTCAGGCATTCAGCCTTGCTGCCAGCAATCGCAGGCATACATTTTAACACATTCATAATCTTTAGCCACAGGACTTATACAGCACTCTCTTCTTTGCCTTTGGCTGGGTTTCCACTTTACAAACATCAACATGCACTCATGTATAAGTAATCTGTGTACATGCCAAAGTCAGAAAGGCTTTACTTAAGAAAAAAAGTGACTGGTCTGTGAATCACAGAGCAAACCAGGCAGATTTTCTGTGGTATTCTACTTCTATATAACACGTCATGTCATTCTAGAACATAAAGGGTGACATTTACTCTTAATGGCACTCAGACCTGGATGTCTAGTGCCTGAAGAGTAACCCTACCAAGACCGAATTCCTGTTATTTGTAAGAACCGGAAACAAGAAACAGTACAAACCTGTCACAATGGCATGTACCTTGAGAGCTTCGAACCCCGACTTCCACTGTAGGCTAAATCATTTGGATTAATCTTGGACAGCAATCTCACTCTCAAGGGACACATTGCCAAAAAACAAAAGCTGTCTGACAATAGCTCTCTGTTCTACTCTAAGTTAAACCGGTTCTTTGAGAAAGCGACTGCAGAACTGCTCTTCAATCCCTTGTACTCTTTCTCCTGGATGGTGGCAACACCTTGCTCCAAGGCCTCCCAGAATCCATACTGGCACAATTAAGGGCATTATACACACTGCAGCACGCCTCATTCAGGGACAGAGGAAACATGACCACCGTCCTGATGGAACGTCAATGGCTTCCCCTTCTGACCTGCAGCATCTTCAAAACCAGCTGCATCATTTACAAAGCCATCATGACGTCACCCCTGCTTATCTTGCAAACAAGCCCACCATCTCTAGTGGTTCTCTGTACTAATGCAGCTGGGACTAAGAACTGTAAAAAAGAAAATACAAGACTGCAGTCCTTTTTCATCTATACACCCAGGATCTGGAACAACAGCCCCATATCCATCCGGACTGCTCCACTGTTGCTCCAATTTACAAAACCGGTAAAGATGCAGCTCTTCAAGAAAAGTACATCGCAATGCAGTAACTGCCTACAACCCAGCTACCTCGCCTATCATTCGTTGACTTTATTCTTGTCTTTGACACTGTGCAGGACTCCACTGTCTTTTGACTGTGTTCTCGTAACAGAAATACCACATATGTATACAAACGTGAGCATGTTGCTACAATTGAGATTTGACATGTCAATCATTTTATAGCTGGGAGAAATTAATCATATTTACAAAGGAAAACAAGGTGCATTCTTAAACATAATCAGCTAGTTTGCTTTAAATACTTAAATCAGCTTTGCTGCTTTCTCCTATTTAATGCGTTGGCCTTCAGATTGGCTGTCTCACAGCTTCTCCATTACATTTTTGTAACTAGTCTACCTTTCTGTGATTTTCTCCAGACTGTGACACAACAGCCCAGTTTGTGATCTTTTGTTGCTTAGTTTGGATGCCGCGTAACACTTGTCATGTCAGATGTATCTTGCCATTCAATTTCTTGTGACCTTCATTAATCAGATGAATGCATCATAATGCATGCTCCACTTGAAGGAAATCATAGTCAGCCGAGGTCTCGTGGGTATCGGAAGCAGATGATGTATTCTAAATCTGACATTTAGTTGAGTAAGAAGCTGAAGATCGGTCCAGGAGGCCCACCTTTCACCACTCTTTCTTAAGATCATTTTGCCAGGCCTTGGAGCACTTTGAGGACTGCCCTTCTAGTAGAAATGCAAGAGCCATTGCGGGAACCATGTATACTATGTTTAATGTAGATCTGATGGGTGTAGACCCAAGAATAATAAACCAGCAGTCACTCATGCAACTTAGAATGACTATCAAGGCTCCAAACATTTTAGTTGTCTTAAAATTGATATACAAAAGACAACATTGAGCGGTTTAACCAGAATTTTTAATGATATAGATTGATCGTGAAATAGGGCGGATTGCAAATTATCTTACAACTTGCATACTAGGGGCAGCCAGATTTTTCCCGACTGCAAGTAATGATGATGTGCTGTTGGGACCCATCATAAAGCCACTGTCTACTGATACACCACAGATGGTAATGGAGTTAACCGCAATGCATGTTGGGTATTCTCTGTGCTGCCTGGTATTCTCTGAGGTCTTCCTGCATCCAGTGATCACTATGTAAAGACTGGAGCCTTCTGTCCAGATAAATTATGTCTGTGGTCCTTAAAGATGAAGGGTGCTCACCTTTAGATTCCAGTGACCCAGAAGGTCATAAATGCTGGATCCTTCCGTGCAGCCAGGGTACTCTACGTGTGTGCTCTTTAAACGTCAAGGCTTCTCACCCAGATCCCAGTCTGGTAGGAAGCCCAGCTCCTAGATACATTAATTAAAGTGGGAAATCATGCTTTCTACAAATACATGTGTCGCTATACAAATAGGTCATACTTTCTGTAGCCTTCTATCCATCAAAGGGATATACACTTCAATGATGTTCACTTCCAGATCCCAGTGGAACAGAAGGCCATGAACACGAAATACTTCTAAAAAACAAAAGGATGTCTCTTGTAATTAGACATTGAGTCCTCATCTCCAGATCCTAGAGGGACAGAAAGTAAGATGCAAATCTTAATAAGTTATCTTGGTCAATTTCAGATTTGATGGGAAGAACAGTGCATATTTCAGGTTCAGTGAACTCAAATAGCATTTCACATCAAAGAAAGTCTCTCTCTGGTGCTGCACTGCATTGGTTGTCTGGATATATGCTCACATTGCCACCCCCCAGTTCCCAGGGGCTGAGTACACCGGCCACTTGTAGATTGTGGACTCTATAAGCCAAACTTATAGAGAAGGTCATGAACTCTCAGCTCTGCGCTTTTTTGGGAGCCACTCAGGGCTTGGATAAAGCTCAACATGGGTTCAGGGAAGGTCATAGCACCAAGACTGCCCTGATCAAATCAACCGAGGAGATCAGGAAGGCGATGGATGCGGGGGTCGAGCGGCTCTGGTCCTCCTTGACCTGTCCGCGGCCTTCGATACGGTCCACCACAGTATTTTGGTGGACTGTTTAGAGGACTGTGGGATTCAGGGGAGGGCCCTGAACATCCTGAAAGCCTTCCTTGTGAACAGGGTCCAGGTAGTTGCCTTGGGAGAATTCGAGTCAAGACTTTTCGAACTCCCTGGGGGGGTCCCCCAGGGATCCTCTTTAAGCCCCACCCTTTTCATTATATATGTATCCTCTCTTGCCCCGGTTATCCGGTCATACAGGTTTGAATTAACAACTTACGCAGATGATACTCAGATCGTCGTATCACTGCTCCCGGGGAGAGAAGAAGGCGTGGCCGCCAAGTTTCAGGAATGCATGACTGCAGTCACCACTTGGATGGCTAGAAACTGCCTAAAATTGAACTCCTCCAAAACAGAGGTCTTACTCTTCGGCTCCAATGTCAACTTCTGGAGTTCTAAGTGGTGGCCAGAAGAAATGGGACCCCCCCCCACCCCCACTCCTGTAACGAAGGCTAAGAACCTGTGAGTTTTGATAGACAACCAACTTTCCTTTAAACCACAAGTAAATGCGCTGACTTCCTCCATCTATTGGATTCTGAAAATCATCAGGAAGATCGTCCCCTTCCTACCGGATGGGTGCAAGAAGACGGTGGTGACAGCACTAGTGCTCTCCCGCCTTGACTATTGCAACAGCTTACTCCTCGAGGCCCAACAGGGGCTGCTCAACAAACTGCAGGTCCTGCAAAATGCTACAGCCCGCCTTATTTCAGGATTGCCTAAGTTTGCATCCGTTTCCCGGGAGCTGGGGAAACTGCATTGGCTCCCAGTGCGTAAACGGATTATGTTTAAATCAATGTGCATATTCTACAAGGCGGTACATGGATTTGGTCCATTGTTTCTTCAGCAGCATTTCCAACGGTACAAGCCGGGCAGACAGCTCAGGTCGGCTAACATGGGGCTGATTAGGACGTCTCGTATCAGGAAAGCACGCTGGGGGGCAGAAGCTTTGTCAGAGGGGCTGCCATTGCCTGGAATGCCTTACCGTTGGCACTAAGACAAAGCTCGGACCTGATGGCTTTTCGGAAAAGTCTTAAAACGTGGCTCTTTACTCACTAGGCAGGAGGCTTGAATCCTAAGGGAGTTATCATTACAGCGCCAGGATACCGGTTGGTAATAGCGCGCTTTATAAACGATATAAATAAGTAAATGAGAGTCTGGCAACCACCGGACGGGATGGCCTACCCGACACCCAATGAGCCCTTTCCACTGTGAACAGGTTCTAAGATTTGCCTCAAGCACGGTCGTCCACAACCAGTCTTCCAGGATAAGCTCCACACTGCGGCCCTTGGAATGCTCCAGGAGCCCCATCTGCCGTATGTTGTGGCGTCGCAACCTCCCCTCTGCGTCCTCGACTCGTTCCGAAGGCTCGTCAATAGTTTTCAGCATTATACGCAGCTCCTTGAGGCCCGTCACTGGTGTTCTACTCCGATGCGACCAGCCCCATGCATGACTGGCAACACCCCCATATACCCCTTCTCATCTCTGGTGATTCTTATCAATCTTGCAGCCGGGGCTCCATCAGATTACAGAGTAAAAAAGAGAAAAAGAAAAACAAGGCAGCCGGCCTTTTTCAGTCCCAAGACCCAGGATCTGGAACAACATCCCCAATAGGAAGCCTGTAATGGCGAAAGAAAGAGGCATGAGATGGAATCAAGACTAGGCTTCACTAGTAATCAGTGACCTCAACATATGTCAGAAATGGTATCACAAGTCTACGAAAAACTTTGGACTCCTGTACGGCTTACATTTTTTTGGTTTTTTAATAAATCAAGCACTGAATAAGCTAATAAACTAATAAACTTCTGCCCCATCTCGCTCCTCCCTTTTCCTGCTAAAGTCATCGAGAAGATCGTCAACAGACAGCTGACCGCCTTCCTCGAGACGAACGGATCCCTCGACCCCTCGCAGTCCGGCTTCAGAGCCAACCACAGCACCGAGACCGCCCTCATCGCAGCCACCGACGACATCCGGACCCTGCTCGACAAGGGGGAAACAGTGGCCCTCATCCTCCTGGACCTCTCCGCCGCGTTCGACACGGTCTGCCACCGCACCCTAGTCCAGCGCCTCAGCAACATCGGTATCCAAGAGAAGGCACTGGAGTGGATCATCTCGTTCCTCGCCGGAAGAACACAAAGAGTCCGCCTCCCCCCGTTTCGCTCCGAGGCCACCGAAGTCATCTGCGGCGTCCCGCAAGGATCTTCACTCAGCCCCACCCTCTTCAACATCTACATGAAACCTCTCGCAGCCATCGCACGCCAGCACAACCTCAACATCATCTCTTACGCCGACGACACCCAGCTGATCCTCTCCCTCACCAGAGACCCCGACACCGCCAGAACCTGCCTACACGAAGGGATGAAAGACGTTGCCGAGTGGATGAAGGACAGCCGCCTGAAACTGAACTCGGACAAGACGGAAGTCCTCATCCTGGGATCTTCGCCCTCTGCCTGGGACGACTCCTGGTGGCCCCCAACCCTGGGCACCGCACCCAAGCCAACCGACCACGCACGCAACCTGGGCTTCATCCTGGACCCCTCCCTCTCGATGACCAGACAAGTCAACGCCGTCTCCTCATCGTGCTTCAACACCCTGCGTATGCTTCGCAAGATCTTCCGCTGGATCCCGACCGAGACCAGGAAGACTGTCACCCAGGCACTCGTCACCAGCCGACTGGACTACGGAAACGCCCTCTACGCCGGAACCACAGCCAAGCTACAGAAAAGACTCCAGCGCATCCAGAACGCCTCCGCCCGACTCATCCTGGATGTCCCCCGACGCAGCCACATCTCCAGCCACCTGAGGAACCTGCACTGGCTCCCCGTCGACAAGAGGATCACGTTCCGGCTCCTCACCCACGCACACAAGTCTCTCCACGACCTGGGCCCCAAGTACCTCAACGACCGCCTGACCTTCTACTCGCCCACCCGCCAGCTACGGTCCACAAGCCTCGCCCTCGCAGCCGTACCACGCATCCGAAGAGCCACCGCCGGAGGAAGATCCTTCTCTTACCTGGCTGCCAAGACTTGGAACTCCCTCCCCATCCACCTTCGGCTGACCTAGGACCATCTCGCCTTCAGGAAACAACTCAAGACCTGGCTGTTCGAGCAGTAGCATACCCCTCCCCCCAAGCGCCTTGAGACCCTCCCGGGTGAGTAGTGCGCTATACAAATGGAATGATTGATTGATTGATTGATTGACTGAATAAGGGGGTAGGAGCAGGGCACAAATCCTAAAAAAAGAAGTGGGGGGACGCTGATGTCACAACAGGAAGTGACGTCACAAAAGGTGGTTTGCACTCAGTTGCAGTTTATAGTTATCAAGCTAATATAAGCCGTACAGGAGTCCAACATTTTTCTTAGACTTGTGATACCATTTCTGACATATATCATGCATTACTTATGACTACACTCATTACATTACTGTACTGAAAGCATCTCAAATCACAATGACTTCATATATGACTATGGTAACCATAACCGCACTTAGTGTTTTTTTCTTTCACTGAATTTCTGAGATTTTTATAAACAAACATCTGAGTAAATATAACCAAAGTCAGTCAAAAGGTCTTTATTTCGATATATATCATAAAAGACAATGTACAAAAAGCATAAAATACATTTCATAGTAAGGTTAAAACAATAAATACAATTCACGTTAAAACCTAGGTAAAACAGCATTAAATTGGCCAGGAAAAGACCATGACTACGACATACAACAATACACAATTACAAAACAGATGACATAAGCACTATGTCTCAGTGACTAAGGTTACGGGAACGTATAGACCAGGCCCAGCTAATAAACTTTGCCACACCGATAACAATAAAAGCAGTAGTGTCCGTTTTCAAAATCCTACTGGCAGCAATAGCACATCTAGTGCCCAACGAACAACATACTGGTCTTAACCAGACTCTTCTGGGTAGTGTATACTTTGGGCAGCAGAATAGAAAATGTTCAATATTTTCTACTTCCGTTACACAAAAAGGACATTTGTCACTACTTTCTGGGTTCCAAGAGTGTGTTAGCCCACGCACAGGTAGCGAGCCCACTCTCAGTTGATGATACAGTTTCCGGTCATTTGACTTGGTTATTATGTCGCAATAATCTTCATATCTCGGGACATCCTTAATAACTAGAAAAACCGAAGTCATCGTAGAACCCCCCACTAAAGATAGTCTCTTCTCCATGATCCTGCGCCAGTACATTTCTTTAAGGATTTTGGATGGGAAGGTGGCACTAGCTGGGTCTACCCAAAGGCCCTCCAGTCCCAAATCCTTCAGTAGCGCTCTAAGGAATGAAAACCATGGAACCCTATAGGCCCCCTCTATGCCCCTTACTTCAAGAATAGCCTCGGCATACATAGATAGTTCAGGTGTAGTCCACAGGCGCCGCCAAAACGCCAGTGGTCTATACCAAACGACATCCTCTATAGGATTAATTCCCAGGTCGTACTATAGGGGGAGGCAAGGCGGGGATTGAGGAAGGCCAGTAACCATTCTGAGGAACTTGTTCTTAGCTACCTTCAGTCTTGATAGATCACTGTAACCCCACAATTCTGCACCATATAGGATAGAAGGAATTATTTTTGAACCATAGAATTTGGCCAGGGGTGCCAGGGGTTTAGTTAAAGAATTGGAGTGCTCCTTTAATATGGCACCCCCAAGCTGGGCGTGTTTAAGGGACAAAAGGTCCAACTAAGGCTTCCAACTTAGGTTCTCACTCAACGTGACGCCCAAGTATGTAAAGACCTCTGTTTGGTCCAAGATAACCCCACTCATTGTTACCTTTGCCTTAACAGCTCTAGAGCCCCGTAGAACCATGAATTTCGTCTTTCCAACATTCACCTCCAACTCATGCTCGCTGCAGAAAAGCTCAAAACGAGACAGTGCTGACTGTAGGCCCTGCCTCGTTTTGGAAATAATGAGCGTATCGTCAGCGAACATGAGGAGGGGAATTTTCCTCCCAGCCAGAGAGGGAGTGTCCGTCGGAAAGTTAGAGAAATAATTGGTCACCCCATTAATAAACAGTGAAAACAGGGTGGGGGCCAAGACGCACCCCTGTCTTACCCCCTTGGCAACCTCAAATCTATCAGTAACCTCGCCTGGCTTATCCCATCTGACTTTAGCGTATGTATTCGCGTGCATGTTAATAAGTAGAAACACCTGCTCTTTTGGCATACCTAGCCCCAATAGGACTTCCCACAGCTTGGTCCTCGGCACTAAATCAAAAGCAGACCTAAGATCAACAAAGGCTGCAAACCAAAGACCCCCGCCCCTAAAAGTACCACCTTCCAATATAATAACATAAATCTTAATACCTGTTCTAGGGTCCCCATGTGCAGACGAAAACCTGCCTGTAGGGGCGTTAATATATCATAGTCTGATATCCAGCACTGGATTCTACCTAGAAGGAGGCGAGCCACAATCTTTTGAACCGCGTCAATAAGACTGATGGGTCGATAATTAGCCGGAACAGAGCGATCGCCCTTCTTATAAATAGGAAGGGTCTCTGCCCCCAACCACGATTCCGTTACACTTGCTCCTTTCGCCAAAGCGTTGGCTAACAGAGTAATGTAGGGGACCCAGAGGTCTTGATCCTGTTTGAACATATCGGCCGGAATACTGTCGGGACCCGGTGCCTTGCCACCCGGGGTAGCCTTCAAGATGTTCCTTACTTCTGTTGGGGTAAAAACCAGGGCATCCTCACAGATAATAGGTGGCAAAGTGACAGTGATGTTACAGTTCACTTTAAATTGATTGCCATAATACATGACCAATTCCTTTGGCTCCACAAAATTGGAGAGAACAGCATCTTGAGGGCGATTGCCCCATTTAAGATGGTGCCAGAATTTTATCATGTTATTGCCCTGACATGCCTCCAGCAGTTCCCTCCAACGTGCCTCATCCCAATTCCTCTTAGCCGAGATCTGGGCAACTTTATATGTGGCCCTACATCTACGTATTGTTTCCTGCACTCTTGTTTTTATCGCTGTATGCAACGCTTTTTGGGCCTGTCTACATGCACTATCAAACCAAGAGTGGGTTCTCAGCTTTTTACTTCTAGTACTAGGTGTAATACTCTTAACAAATATTGATTTGAGATTTGTGAAGAGGTCACTATGTAAGGTGGGGATATTAGCTATAAGCTCAGACTGTTGCCCATAACCATGGATTTTGGCCAACGTGGCCGTAAGCAAACTCTTAATTCGAAACATAGCCTCCTCATTTAAGACTATTTTAGGCCAACTAACCCTTCTTTCGTTATTGGCTAGGATAACCTGTGGCAGGGGGGTTTCAGCCATAATAGACGCAACAAAACTAGTGTCTTTAATAGAGAGGACTAAATGGTTGTGATCACTTTCTACTCTACTTACGACCACCATGTCTATCAAGCCAGACCACATTTCTAGGTTTACCAGAATATAGTCGTTGCGAGAACCAGACCTACCATTGTCATAAGTTACTACCCCTAACCTATCAGACTTCAGTCTTCCATTAACTGCTCGCATACCCTGATCCAATGAGAGACCCTTCATGAACAGGGCTGCTTGAGTCCATTTCTTAATAGGCGGGATTTCCAGCCTCGGAATACCCCACAATGAATCCTCTACCTCTGAAAGCCTCCCATCATCCAAACCCAGAGGCTCAAAACAAGTATTAAAATCCCCCATCACCACCCTGTTAAAACTCCTAGGTAGGGAACTCAAGAAGGCCTCCAGTACATGTGCAACCGGCGAACATTTACCCCCTTGAATACCCCTCATATATATGTTCACAATAATTATATCCAGACCCTTTGTAGAGCTTACCCGGATAGCCATCATGTCTAGACTATCCATCGGGATCTCAGGCACTGTCACCCCCTCGTGTTGCCGAACCCAGATTGCCAGGCCTCCCACAGGTCTACCTCTAGCGCCCTTCACCGCTGGTCTAGAAAAATTTAAGAAACCTGTACGAAATATCGGTAGTGTAGCCCAGGTTTCCTGAAATGACCAGATATCTGATTGGTCGATAAAGCTTCCCCAGTCCGGAAGAGCAAGTTTGGATTCAAGGCCAGCTATATTCCATGATGAAACCTTTGCCATATGCAAAGCCTGTTTGAGGGGCTCCCTCGGGCATGCCACAGAAATAGGGGTGGTACGGCGAATTGTACTAGGGATAGGGGTGGAACTAACGGTAACAAGTAAAGAGTCCTGATCCAGCTTCAGCAAAGTTAGATCACCATCCAACCTCCTAATAACAGGGGTGTGACTGCCCAATTGCAGGGATTTGTTAAGAACATTCTTCAATGAGTAGGGCATAACGTCACTGCAAGACCCTTCTGTATCGACCAACACTGATGAATTACAGCTGCCTACAGTACTAAGAACTTGTGTACCTACAAGAGGAAGCATCAAGGGGGAGCCATTAGTCAACATTTTACCGCCACCATTCTCACAATATGTGAACCCCAAAGCAGTATTTAACCTTACATGCCTAGCCTTAAGAGGAGATGACATCGCCCCATTATATGAATTGAGGAGTCAATCCTGTTCGTCCAAACCGGAAAAAACACCATACCGGTTGAACATAGGGATTGTCCAGTGGGGTAGATACTCATTATATCTTAGCCTCGGGCCCGATGATTATAGGAGGGGGGCCTATCTACATACCCACGCGCCAAATGATTTGGTCTAGATTGATTAGATTGCGTAATGCGATGGTCGTGTGTAGGATAATTAGGTCTTAATGGGAACATGGTGTGGACACCCTGATGTAGCATTGGCACTGAGGGTGGATAGGGTGTTCTCAACATTAGCGACTGGGGATAGAAGAAAGTTAGGGCCTTGGTGGAAACTCCTCCCCCACTTCCATTGTCATACCAGTCTTCAATATGCTTGACTACCCTGGAATCCTTGAAGTTAACAATGATCACATCACCCGTTAAATCCTTAGGTCTATGACCCAACCAGCCTACCCTTCTAACATGTAGTATTTCCCCATTTAAGTTGGCTGGAAGCGGTCTGTTATTGACGAACCAATGGACAACCTTGTTTTTCAGGGTTTGATAATCTTCTATCTTTCCCTTCTCTAATTCAGGCACCCCGGTCAAGATGACTACAAAGGGGGCCGCCTCCTTAGTGCCCTTTGATTAATAGAATGTGGAGAGGGCCTCATATCTGCCAACAGGGTAGTTCCCCTTTGAACGTATGTTGTTTTATTTGCCTGTCCAACCCCTGGATTACTCTCTAAATTTACGGGCCTGTTGACTTCAATGCTGGAGGGCTTGCTTACCCCCTCAGGTTCAGGGTTTATTATCTTACATTGCTTTTTCCCTGCAGAGGAGGAGGATGCAGAGGGCCTAGATGGGGGGGCTTTATGCTTACTTTTTCTGAGATAATTTTAACCCTGTGTACTAAGGGGAGGTATTAGGGACCTAACAAGATGTGCAATCTTCCCCATTTCTTCTATAAACAGTGAATGGAACTGTGAGTGGGGGGAGTTATGGGCTAACCCACTTTCCCTGTCAGGTAGATGCGTGCCCACTTGAGATTTTGCCTTCCTCAATGGGCTCTCTACTATTTTTGCCGTCTTTGCGCTTCTACCAAACGGTTTATTTCCCCTGCGTTTCCTCTTTTTTTCCTGATTTAACGGAGCAGGTAAGCCCTCAAGGGGTGGAGGTTTGTTAGAATGATCCTTGCTCACACTAAGTGTGGCCAAAGATGGTGTCACAACAAGAGCAACAGTCTCAGATGTTTTATTAGGAGAAGTTGCCTGTTGTTGAGAGGTGAGATCCAAAACAACGGGGGAATTTAAGTCTATTAGACAGTTGGAAGTCGCCGACATCTCGTTAAGGATACAGTTGTTAGCAATATCAATGGAAATGGGAGATGAAATACGATCTTGAAAGATGAGTGGAATATTATCAGTACTAAATCGCTCTGCATCAGCATCCAGCAAGCTTTTATTTTGATGTTGTAAGAAAGGGGGTACCTTCAGGGGGGAAACTAGGGGTTTCTTTTTTAAGAGATCAATCGAGAATCGGCGCTCCGCACGTTTCTCCGCCAACAACAGTTCTTTGTCAATATCTTTCGTTGCCCTGGCAAAGTATTTATCCAATGGGCCAAGTATTGACACCCCCACAGTGGAAGATAGAGAATTAGGAACACCTGAAGACATCTTTAAGGATCCGAAATATAAAATAAATAATAAAGAGAAGGTAACAGGGTAATATAGACTAATCTAGCGTATTTTAAGGGCATGACAATATGAAAACAAAATTTAACATGCACCACCCCAAATTACGACACAATACCGTCAGTAGAAAAGGAAATGTCAGAGACAAGGCATTAGAGAGCAGGCCCAGCCCAGCCTCCTGCAGCCCCTGACGGCCACAGACGGCCCGCCCTTGTCCCGGGCTTCTCCCGGCGCTGTCCCGCGCGCGTCCCGCGGGACGAGGTTCCGGCCTGTCCTTTAAGCGCCTGCTGGCGCCACGCACAGATGGAGGCGGCGTCCTCGCCGCAGGTAGGGCTGCTGGGAATTGTAGTCGGGTGAGGAGGGGGCTCGGCGGAGCCAAGCCCGGCCGAGGGGAAAGGCGGAGCAATGCCCGGCCCGTGGATACGAGCAGAGCTCAGCCCGGCCCTATTGGTGCAAAAGTTATCCTGCAGTGTCCAAAGAATTACACCGGGATCTCGGCCCCGGCCCGTCCTTTAAGCGCCTCCTGGCGCCACGCACAGATGGAGGCGGCGTCCTCGCCGCAGGTAGGGTTGCTGGGAATTGTAGTCGGGTGAGGAGGGGGCTCGGCGGAGCCAAGCCCGGCCGAGGGGAAAGGCGGAGCAATGCCCGGCCCGTGGATACGAGCGGAGCTCAGCCCGGCCCTATTGGTGCAAAAGTTACCCTGCAGTGTCCACAGAATTACACCGGGATCTCGGCCCCGGCCCGTCCTTTAAGCGCCTCCTGGCGCCACGCACAGATGGAGGCGGCGTCCTCGCCCCAGGTAGGGCTGCTGGGAATTGTAGTCGGGTGAGGAGGGGGCTCGGCGGAGCCAAGCCCGGCCGAGGGGAAAGGCGGAGCAATGCCCGGCCCGTGGATACGAGCGGAGCTCAGCCCGGCCCTGTTGGTGCAAAAGTTATCCTGCAGTGTCCAAAGAATTACACCGGGATCTCGGCCCGGCCCGTCCTTTAAGCGCCTCCTGGCGCCACGCACAGATGGAGGCGGCGTCCTCGCCGCAGGTAGGGCTGCTGGGAATTGTAGTCGGGTGAGGAGGGGGCTCGGCGGAGCCAAGCCCGGCCGAGGGGAAAGGCGGAGCAATGCCCGGCCCGTGGATACGAGCGGAGCTCAGCCCGGCCCTGTTGGGGCAAACGTTATCCTGCAGTGTCAAAAGAATTACACCGGGATCTCGGCCCCGGCCCGTCCTTTAACCCCTTCGACGCGCATGACAAAGCCAGCTCGTCATGAGCGTTACCTGCGCTACGCGCATGACGAGCTGACTTTGTCACGTAACGCGCGATTTTAAAAATCTCAGCGCGCAGCGGGAAAACCCGCTAGCGCGCATGCGGTTAAGCTCTTCCTGGCGCCACGCACAGATGGAGGCGGCGTCCTCGCCGCAGGTAGGGCTGCTGGGAATTGTAGTCGGGTGAGGAGGGGGCTCGGCGGAGCCAAGCCCGGCCGAGGGGAAAGGCGGAGCAATGCCTGGCCCGTGGATACGAGCGGAGCTCAGCCCGGCCCTATTGGTGCAAAAGTTATCCTGCAGTGTCCAAAGAATTACACCGGGATCTCGGCCCCGGCCCGTCCTTTAAGCGCCTCCTGGCACCACGCACAGATGGAGGCGGCGTCCTCGCCGCAGGTAGGGCTGCTGGGAATTGTAGTCGGGTGAGGAGGGGGCTCGGCGGAGCCAAGTCCGGCCGAGGGGAAAGGCGGAGCAATGCCCGGCCCGTGGATACGAGCGGAGCTCAACCCGGCCCTGTTGGTGCAAAAGTTATCCTGTAGTGTCAAAAGAATTAAATATAACCATAATTTTCACATTTGTTTCATCTTACACCGCACCATTGCCCACTGCATTTGGCCACGTGCAGTGGGGGCTGTCCCCATGCGTTTGCATGCCATTGTGCACAGCCTTTGGCCATGTGCAGCGAGGCCTGTCCAGACCCTGCACCTGTCACCTATGTGGTCAGAGCCCACTGCGTCCTTTAAAACTGTACATTGATGGTCAATGTCCACAGAGCATGGGATGTGGGCCTGCCTTCCACCAGAACCCCCCAACCCCTCCCCGCACAGGACATCTGTGCACAGCCTTCAGACATGCACAGCCAGCTCATGCCCAGACCCCATGCCTCTGAACACTTGCCGGGCTACCTGCCACGACCGGTGCCAGGTCCCACCCAGCAAACCAGGCTGAGGGTGCAGGCCCTGCCCGCTGACCAGCTGCAGAGGGCCTCCAGGTGGAACATCTGGCTTGTTTCCAGTCCCTGCATCTCCTAAGTCCAGCATTACCCTGCCGTGCAGAGCCTGGCTGTGTACAGCAGGGTCTGAGTTAAGCGCCTAGACTAAGGCCAGGCCCTGCACCCAGGCCCTCTCCCCCAAATACCAGCCGTGCACATCCAGAGGCCATGTTAAAGTGCTATGTAATCAAATCTCTTTACACGTGTAAATTCTCCTATCGTGAATACCAAAGAAAAGTTTCCATTCAGAAAATAAGGTATGTTGCAAGCACAACCCGTTAAGCATTACCCGACTCCCATCGGCTGTGGAGTCCCACAAGGGGCCTCTCTAAGCCCCACTCTCTTTAATGTCTACGTTTCATCTCTGGCCGACATTGGAAGAAAGTGGGGCATCGGCATATGTTCATATGCCGACGATACACAGCTGATGGTGACTATGGACGAAAGATCGGAAAGATCGGAAACAACCAAAAACAAACTACACAGCTGCCTCTCCGAAATGGCAGATTGGATGCGCAACCACTGCCTTAAGCTCAATGCCGGAAAATCGGAAATATTACTGTTCGGAGGAGCCAAACTATCGTGGAACGATACGTGGTGGCCACCGTCACTGGGAACAGCCCCCACCCCGAAACAGTACGCCAGAAACCTTGGCATTATGATGGATGACGCACTGTCCATGAAAGATCATGTACGCATACTCTGGGGTAAAGGATTTGCAATCCTGAAACTCCTAGCCAAAATTTTCTCTTGGATCCCACTGGACTGCCGACGTACGATTACCCAGGCCCTCCTAGTCAGCCGCCTGGATTATGGCAATGCCCTATTCGAAGGGATGAACGAGCAACTGTTCTCCCGCCTACAGGTCCTTCAAAACCAGGCAGCCAAACTGGTATGCAATAAAGGCAAACGAGATTCGGCATCAGCATGCCTGAAACAACTTCACTGGCTGCCAATGCGCCAGCGTGCCACATTCAAACTGCTCTGTCACACGCACAAAGCCCTCCATAAAACAGGTCCTACAATCCTACAAGGGAAAATCGAGTTCTATATTCCAAATAGGAACTTAAGATCCAATAATTCAGCCCTAGCAAAACCTAAGCGCATCTACAAAACAAGGACAGGTGGACGAGCCTTTTCTCACCTGGCGGCCAAACGATGGAATGAACTACCTATGGATCTTAGACACACTACAAACCTCCTCCAATTCCGGCATAAACTCAAAACCCACCTCTTCCCTAAAAACTAATTCCCCCGCACAACCTCAGCAGTCCCCTTTTCTTTTTAGCGCCTTGATATCCCTTGGGATGAATGTCGCGCTCTATAAATACCAGAAATAAATAAATAAATAAATAAATAAATTACGGACGAAGTCATCTCATTCTGAACTCAGCGGAATCCACGCCAGCCTCGTTGTCATAGACTACGCTCCCAGAGGAAGGGCGGATGCCCGAAATGCATTGGAGCTGGAGAAGTTAATGTTTGACAACGAAAAACTTTATTTTAACCACATCCTCGCGGCACATTTTCCCTTCCTGCGCTGGGATTTTCAAAAACCCATTATTCATGACGAGCTGGGCTCGTCATGAGCGTGCGAGGAGGCTACCTCATGACGAGCCCAGCTCGTCATGAGCGTCGAAGGGGTTAAAACTTCTTTCACAACATTGAATATGTGGATAAACATGAATCAATGAACGAAAGAAAATAAAAGAATATTTTCAAAACCATCAAGTGTGAACCTTTTCATAACACCAAACGGAGGATTTTATCCCCATATTAGAGTGCCCCGAGGGATGCTATCAGTTCTCAATTGACAGCACTCATGTGCAAGTTCACATAACACACAAATACCATCGTGAATCAAGCCCTGGGCCCCCTCCCTCTCTGGCATCTTACTTCTGCCCTCACAATGTTCACTTCAGCTGTTTTCTTCGTTGAATGTCTCTAGGCAGGGTACCCACTCTGCAGCTGTCCTTTTATGCATGATCAGCTCTGCTCACTGGGGCAGGTGGAGGGCATCGAGGGTGGATTTCAGGATACGGACAGAAATGTGCTCCAGGCCAGGGCGTGAATGGAACACGCCCGCAGTTGGCAGAGTTTGAGGAGGGAGGGGCTTGATTTCCCTGTGATGAAACAAAAACAACAAAAGAATGAAAGACCAAATTCACTTTTCCGTAATATTTCGTCATCTCTAAATCTAAATGTGTTACATTAATTCATGTACACATCTGACTACTTCCGGAAAGCTGCAAAAGCCGCAGCTTCCATGATAACTTCGAAATTATCTGTATATCCCCTTCCCCCAAAAGGAGTAAAAATATTTCATCTAAATTTTAGTGTCATTCTAGAGGATTAAATTCAGTTTTTTTTTATTGAATCGGGTCCTTGCACTCTATGACCTAAATGCACTTGACATTGCACACTGAGGCCACCAGCACACCCTTAACTACAGCCCCCTCCATCAAGTGTGAGCAGGCATCTGTGTATCCGAGCAACAGAGTGAGTGGGAGTGTGTGTGTGAGAAGTTGGCCTGATATGTGATGTCCACTATTCTAGTGGGCACCCTGTATCAGTCCACACAACACTTATGGTGGTGGTTGTAAAGTCAACCTTATAGACCAGCTATCCTAGTGGTAGCATGGACAAAGCAGTCTTAGGCTAAAACTTCAGAGAGCATGTGAAGCCAGCTGTTTTACCATATGTAACCCCTTGAATACCAAATGAAAGGACACCACACAAGTTATATATAAAATATATGTGTATTTATTACTAACACAACCCCTCTGAACTCTTTATGAGGTCAGAGGCCAAAGCACATAACAAGTTACTCAATTATCATACAATAAGTTGCACAAAATACAGTCGAGCCCTAGGGGCGTTGCAAACCATATACTAAAAGAGTGGTATAAGAACCACGTCACGAACAGAGAATAGGCCTAGGGCCTAGGGAATCGCTGGGGCTATTCTGAGCTAACGATAGTTAGTAAGCAAGAGGCCCATGGGATGCGTGTGCAGTGTCTAAACACACACGCGAGTTACCATAGGGATACAATGGGAACGTATAAGTTAGAAACTAGTTGATTTAGGACACTTCCGGATGGACTAGGAGAAAGCTACTGAAAACTAGGACACTTGGATAGTCAATACCCACAGGAGCACCGGAGTACTCGCCTTACCTCACCCCCAGGAGCCGGCTGCATAGGTGTCGAGTTGTGTCGGGTTTCGTCGCTGAATCCTATGGAGACCTGTAAAAAGATGCTGCAGGCGATCAGGAGAGAAGTGTCCGGTTGGATCCAAGGGTGGATCGAGGATGAAGAGTACCTGAAAGCAGAGGGGACAGAGTCTGGGTCACTAGCCAGTGACCAGGAAGGAACCAGGAAGGAATCAGGCGTTGTCGGGTGCGATCAGGTGAAGATGCAAAGCTTGTCTCTGCAGCCACGTAGACCAAGAGGCATCGGCGATGACCAGGAGATGGATACAGACTGTCCCACAAAGGATCTCACTGTCGGTGGTGTTGGCTTCCGGATCGGAGTCAACAGGCCTTGGCAAATGCAACCCACGCAGGAATCGAAGATGGGCTTCTGTTCAGACCAGCAAGGTCTGGGGGGCTTCTCCTTTTCAGGGAAGCAGGAGGAAGCCTGAAGCAACCAGGCAAGTGGTGCAAGTTTAAAGGTTCACCTTCACAGAGGCCACTAGCCAACGGGCATGTGACCGGAAAGGCGCGTCAAGCACAAAAACACAAGCAGGCCTCACGTGGCACTCGGTGAGTGTGGAGGGCTGTGCGTCGGTGCAAAAGGTGCTCGGGGCTGAGGCTTCTTAATCCCCAATGCACAACTTCGAGGGTGCCTCAGAAGCTGCGCAATTAGCAATAATCAGGTTTTCCAAGATGTCCGGTCCCACGTCTCTTGTCAACTCCACGGGTCTCAGCTCTGCTGTGGCTGTGGATTGGGGTCAGAAAAGTCTGGAAATCTAGTTCCTGTCTGGCTCCGTGCTCGGGCTCCAACGGGAGCATCGACAAAGCAAACCGGCAAGTCGCTGTTGGTGCCTGTTTGCACAGGGTGGTCACCCCTTGACCACAAGAGAGATTCTTCAGTCTTCTAGTTGCAGTAGAATGTCGAAGGTCCAGAGTTTCGTTTCAAGTTTCAGTTCAAGGATAAATCTAAAGTCTCTAGACTCGGCTCCTACCTTTATACTAATCAAAGGGGCTGGATAACCTGCTAGGTCCCTCCTATGGGTGGGACCAGGGAAGGGGGTGGTTACACCCCTTTCCCTTTGTCCAGTTTCGCGCCAGAGCTGGGGCTGGAGTGCCCCAGCAACTAGTTTGAACCGTACTATGCATGGAGCACCTTGTGTGCCCCAGGCAGTGTCTCATTTCATTCAGCCCTCCCTGCCCCAATACACTAAGGCCTGTCTGGGATGGTGCTAGCACCTCCCAAGGCAGGAAATCTATTGCCCAAGCCTCCCTCGCTGGAAGGACTCCCAGCAGCAGGAGGTCAGACTTGTGTCTGTTGCAGCAGCATCCATTTTGTGATGCTGAGGCTCTGGTTAACTTTAACCGGGATTAACAGGAACAAGATGCCTTCTCCCTCTAGAAGGGTAGAATGCTACCCCCGTCGCCAGAACTGGCGAGGGGGTAGTATTCCAAAGCGTATGACACCTTACATGACATGTTTTGATAAAGCCAAACCAAAGTTAGCAATAACCGCGAGGATTATAATGCACTTAAGAGTATATGGTATGGCTATATCATAAAACAGCTATAAGGACATGGTTCCGAAAGTTGTAGACAGGCTCAGCTCATGCTAGAGCACCATCTCACATAAAACCAAGCACTCTGCCTCCAGGATTGTTAAGGCCTGCCATAGGAGTGACTTATAGGTATATATGTGTCTATATATAATGGTAGGTATAGGAATACTATACCTAAGCAAAGGGTGATTCCACGACCTTGCCCCAGCTGAGTGATCAGCCAGTTGTGTCAAATTGGATGGCCAGCCAGGGGTGGCATAATTCATGCTGCAGCCCCTGGTAGGCCTTGGATGCACCTATGCCCTGGGTACCTATGGTACACTATACAGGGGCTCACAAGGTGACCCAATATCCAATTAGGTATGTACCTAAAGTACATGGAGTCCATTTTACAGAGAGAGCAGATAGCCTGGGGCCCTGAATAGCCGGATCCCAGGCCAACTAATTAGAAAACCAGCTAAACACTAGGCAAAAAGTTGGCGGTAACCATAGTCAGATACCCATCCTCCTACACAACCCCCTCCCCCCCCAAACGAAAGGAGATAAAGCTATCCTTGACCAGGTAAGCCTATATTACCTGAGCGGCCATATAAGGAAGTACCTGCACTGGCATGGTTATCCCCGGTCTCATGGTCCACTACGCAATCCCTCACCCTAGGGGTATCAGTGGAGAAGTGTGGCTCACTGGTTAGAGGAGGCACACCTGGAAGCAGAGGTCAGCCCGGGACCAGGGTTCAATTCCCGGCTCGGCGGGGTCTTGAGCCCTAAAAATGTCCGTGGACTCGACAATTCTCGCTCCGGTGCCTACTCGATTCACAGGTACACACTCTGCGACTCTGGGCAATAGCTTGCTTAATCTCCACAACGGCCCCTCGCGGCGGGATGCCTGGCTTTCACCTTGCGGATACCCTGCCGGGGTTTTCTCACAGGGGAATACCAGGACGGGTTCCCTAAGCAAGCGCTTAGAAACCGCTTGGTGATTTGCGCTATATAAATTCCTGTACATTTACATTTACATTTACATTCAGAGGGTCTCCACCATAGGGAATCCCTACCTGTGGTGTGTTTTGGCAAAGGAAGAGGCTGGTGTGGAGATGGAGTACTGAAGTGAGGCTCCACTAATGTAGGGCTCAACTTACTCCAAACACTCTCCACTATGTATGCCTTTCTTTCCATGACTGAGTTGCACTGTGCTCCCAGGGTCAACCTCTGGCTACCTACAGCTGGAGGCTGGGGCCCTTTTGTTGGATTACTGGAGGGACAGGTCAGGTTTGGGGCCCTTGGGTCCCATGTTTGGCTGTGCCCCACAGAGTCCATATGGGGGAGGTTCCTAACTAAGAGTAAGGGAGTTCCCTCAGGAGTTTTTGGAATGTTCACCTTGCTAGGGCTGCTAGCTTTGGTGCCCCTAATCTGCTGATGGGGGGAGGTTCCTGTGGACAGGGGACCCTTTGGGGTCCACTGGCCTCCCTGACCTCTACAGCCCTGGACTGACTGAGGCAGGGTAGAGAGGGGAAGGTTACCTGCTGCAGACTGGGTCCCACCTTGGAAGGGCCAATGACATCAGGGGCTCTGCCAGGCTTGGCCTGACTACCTCTGGGGCAGTTCCTTCACAAGGGGTAGGGTCAGTTCCCTGAGGAGGCTGACTCTCACCTAATGTCTGGTGGGAGGGAGACTTTTCTTCCTCCCCAATACTCTTTGTCTGTGTGGAGTGACCCATAGTTTCAGGCTTCACAACACAAAAATCTGTTTGAGTTTGGGCTGTGTCCATCACAGCCCTACCAACCTTCTCAGGAGGGAACTCTGTTTGCGTGTGGGCTATGACCATCACAGCCCTGTCAACCTATTCAGGGAAGAAGTCTGCTTGAGATTGGGCTGAGACCATCATAGCCCTACCAACCTTTTCAGGGAGGAAATCTTGAGCTGGGGCTGTGGCCATTACAGCCCCACTAACCTTTCCAGGGAGACCTACCATTTTGGAATGGGTTTCTTGTTCTACCTCAGCCCAGGCTGAGATCTCTAGATCATTTCCCAGTAGACAATCTACAGGCAAGTTTGTAGACACTGCCACTCTCTTTGGGCCAGTGACACCTCCCCAGCTGAGATTTACTACTGCCATGGGATGATCTTTCTGCACTCCATCAATATTGACCACCTGGTATGTGTACCCAGGTAAAAGTTGTCCTGAGGGGACTAGACTCTCAGTCACCATAGTGATGCTAGCCCCTGTGTCTCTATAGGCTTCAACTTTCTGATCATTGATGAGGGGCTCCTATCTGTACTTGCCCAAAGTGTTGGGACAAGCAGTGAAGTTGGCAAACCCCATGCCATTCTCACAGACAAGAGTAGCTAGGGCAAGGGACCTGGTTAGGCCAGAGTCCACCTGAGTTCCCCAATTAAACCCAGCCAAATTCTTGGGACCCACACCCCTCAGAGGAATTTTGGGGCCCTGTAGTAGATGTGTCCTTAGATTTATCCCCACCTTTCTCTTGAGGCTTTGTATTATCTTTCTTTTGGTCACCACCCTGATTTTTAGGCCTAACCCTGGTTCTGACCCATTTGTCTGCCTTCTTACCCAATTATTGGGGAGAGGTCAGATCAGAGTCCACCAGGTGTTGATGTAGAAGCGGGTTCTGACAATTATTAAGGATCTGCTCCCTCATAATCAAATTATACAATCCTTTATAGTCATGTACCTTGCTGCCCAATAACCAGCCCTCCAGAGCCTTAGTAGCACAATCTATAAAAACAGTCCAGTCCGGAGTCTGTGTCTTCTGGGTATCCCTGAACAACAACCTATATTGCTCAGTGGTTAATCAAACCCATCAATCAGAGCACTCTTCAGGGCTGTGTAGTTGTTAGCATCCTCATCACTAACTGTAAGGAGCTTATCTCTGCCTTTTTCTGAAAAGGAGAGCCATATGATTGCTGCCCACTGACTTTGGGGTACCTGCTGTACTTTGCAAGCCCTCTCGAAAGCAGTAATCCACTTGTGGATGTCATCCCCAACTTTGTAGGGTGGGACAATCTTGCTTAGGTTTCTAGTATCATAGGACCTATCTTTATCCTTAGGGATATTGCTGCCACCAGTGGAATCTAATCCACTTAACATTTGCTCTCTGGCAAGGGCAAGTTTCTCCTTGGCGAGGGCAAGTTCTTCCCCCTCTATCCTCAGATTGACTTCCTTCATCCTTGCCTGATGCTCTCTTCTCTGAGGAGAAGTCATTCCCCTCTAAGCAGAGGCATTAGAGTCCCTTGAAGCATTAGAGTGGAGAGATTCCCTAAAGTAGAATCAACTCCTCCTATACCTCTGGTTAAGTCCACTTAGAGGCCTGTATGGGGCTAGCCCATCTTCAGCCCCATGTAGGCTTAGGTTAGCCTGGCTAAGTCTTCTAACTTGGACCTGGCTGTCTACTTCTTGAAATGAAATGAAATTAAATGTATAAAGCGCATGGCTGCCCGCGAGCGTCCCAGCGCTATAGAACAAGGGATACCAAAGACAGTGCCAACGGCTAGGGGTCTAGGGGAAACAGGAAGGTTTTGAGGAGCTTTCGGAACTTCGGATGGCTTGGCTCCATGCGAATCCTGAGTGGAAGAGCATTCCCCAAGGTCGCTGAGTTCACTGAGAAACGGCGACCCCCAGTTCGCGTCCGCCTAACTCTCTGGACAATTGCCAAATTGGCATGATTGGAGCGAAGCGATCTAGTGGCCTTGTATGGGCGAACAAAATGCTCTAAAATAGGGGGGCCATTCCCCTCTAGGGACTTGTGAGCAATGCATAGGGCTTTAAATATGACCCTTTCACGAATTGGTAGCCAGTGAAGGGCTTTGAGTGCCGGTCTGGCTGACGATCTGCATGAGGTGCCAGTCAAGAGTCTCGCTGCCGAGTTCTGGACTCGTTGAAGAATGTTAATTGTAGATTCAGGGGCTGCCAGGAGGAGAGCGTTACTATAATCCAGTCTAGATAAATTCAGACCCTGGATAAGTAGCCTCCTTGAGAGTTCTGGCAGTAGGGGGAGTATTTTTCGAGCAGAACGGAGTAACCCTATGCAAATGCCCGCTGTCTTTTTTGCCTGGGTGTTAAATGTCAGGTCCTGCTCCAGCCATACTCCCAGACTTTTTAGTTCATTCTTTGGGGTTGGTGCAGATCCCAGACAGGTAGGCCAGATGGAATTTGGTATAGATGTTATATGGTGGCCTAGCAACATGAGCTCTGTTTTAGTCCCATTCAATTTGAGACGTGAGACGTTCATCCACGAGTGGATTTCTGAGAGGCAGGGTGAAGGTTTTCCGCGCAGTGTTTTTCTTGGGAGAGCACGACGACCAGTTGGGTGTCGTCGGCGTACGTGACTATTACTTCCCCAGAATCTTCTGCCTCCACCTCTTCCTCATTATCTATGACAGTAGGGTCAGTGGCATCTTCTGCTGAGGGTAGTCCCTCATCTGCATTACCTGAGGGGCCTGGGTTAGAGGCTTTCTGAGCATCATATCCTTCCATGAGCTCTATCAGGTGCTTGCGGGTAGGGTTGGAACCCTGTTTTAACCTCCTAGATGTGCACAAGTGCCTCAACTCATGGAAGGTTAGGGTATCATATCTTGAAGGTGCCCTGGCAGGGTCCCTTCCCACAGGGAGAGTCACACTAGGCTCTCCTGAGGTAGACATGATCTAGTGAGGTGTGGTGTGTGCACCTACCTACACTAAGTGTTTCTTACTAGAACGTCTCTAGGAGTTGTAGTCAAGGTGTGCTAAGCCCTTTGCTCTACAACAACTAAGTTCAGTAGAACTTAAGTGTTATAAGACTTGTTATATGTACCTATGGTACCTTAATATGATCTTTCAAATGATATCTTAAGATTACAATTGGTAAAACAACAGCAAGATCTTATCCCAACCACTGCACACCAATGTGAGAAGTTGGCCTGATATGTGATGTCCACTATTCTACTGGGCACCCTGTATCAGTCCAAACAACCCTTATGGTGATGGCTATAAAGTCAGCCTTATAGACCAGCTATCCTAGTGGTAGCATGGGCAAAGCAGTCTTAGGCTAAAACTTCAGAGAGCATGTGAAGCCAGCTTTTTTACCATATGTAACCCCTTGAATACCAAATGAAAGGACACCACACAGGTTATATATAAAATATATATGTATGTATTACTAACACAACCCCTCTGAACTATTTATGAGGTCAGAGGCCAAAGCACATAACAAGTTACTCAATTATCATACAGTAAGTTGCACAAAATACAGTCGAGCCCTAGGGGCGTTGCAAACCATATACTAAAATAGTGGTATAAGAACCACGTCACGAACAGAGAATAGGCCTAGGGCCTAAGGCCTAGGGAATCACTGGGGCTCCACTGAGCTAACGATAGTTAGGATGCGGGAGGCCCATGGGATGCGTGTGCAGTGTCTAAACACACACGCGAGTTACCATAGGGATACAATGGGAACGTAAAAGTTAGAAACTAGTTGATTTAGGACACTTCCGGATGGACCAGGAGAAAGCTACTGAAAACTAGGACACTTGGATAGTCAATACCCACAGGCGCACCGGAGTACTCGCGTTACCTCACCCACAGGAGCCGGGTGCATAGGTGTCAAGTTGTGTCGGGTTTCGTCGCTGAATCCTATGGAGACCTGTAAAAAGATGCTGTAGGCGACCAGGAGAGAAGTGTCCGGTTGGATCGAGGATGAAGAGTACCTGAAAGCAGAGGGGACAGAGTCTCGGTCACTAGCCAGTAACCAGCGATGTCGGGTGCGATCAGGTGAAGATGCGAAGCTTGTCTCTGCAGCCACGTGGACCAGGAGGCATCGGCGATGACCAGGAGCTGGATACGGACTGTCCCATGAAGGATCTCGCTGTCGGCGGTGTCGACTTCCGGATCGGAGTTAACAGGCCTTGGCAAATGCAACCCACGCAGAAATCGAAGATGGGCTTCTGTTCAGACCAGCAAGGTCTGGGGGGCTTCTCCTTTTCAAGGAAGCAGGAGCAAGCCTGGAGCAACCAGGCAAGTGGTGCAAGTTCAAAGGTTCGCCTTCACAGAGGCCACTAGCCAACGGGCAAGTGACCCGCAGGCCCCACGCGGCACTCGGTGAGTGTGGAGGGCTGTGCATCGGTGCAAAAGGTGCTCGGGGCTGGGGCTTCCTAATCCCCAATGCACAACTTCGAGGGTGCCTCAGAAGCTGCGCAATTAGCAAGAAGCAGGTTTTTCAAGATGTCCGGTCCCACGTCTCTCGTCGCCTCCATGGGTCTCAGCTCTGCTGTGGATGTGTATCGGGGTCAGAGAAGTCTGGAAGTCCAGTTCCTGTCTGGCTCACTTTGCCACTGGATTCAAGCAAGCGGGCTGAAGACGGCTGTAATGCCAGAAACCGGTCCTCGGAAGCTTGTTTCCGGTCCAGGGAGGGCATGGCTTGGCAGTTCGGCCTGGACTGTTCCCATGAGGCACAGGGTCAGACTGATTTGCATATAGCCATGTCTGAACTGGGGTGGCAGAGTGGGCTAAAGAACGGGGATGGATCAAACCCAGATCTTTTGACTGGGTGTGAGTGTTTGATTGGTTCAAGTGCTCCGTCCATCACCACCCCCTTTTGTACCGCTTTAGCCGCCATAAGTGTGGCAGGGTATGCTCAGACGTGAGTCCCTTGCTCACTTTGCCACTGGATTCAAGCAAGCCGGGCTGAAGACGGCTGTAATGCCAGAAACCGGTACTCGGAAGCTTGTTTCCGGTCCAGGGAAGGCATGGCTTGGCAGTTCGGCCTGGACTGTTCCCATGAGGCACAGGGTCAGACTGATTTGCATATAGCCATGTCTGAACTGGGGTGGCAGAGTGGGCTAAAGAACGGTGATGGATCAAACCCAGATCTTTTGACTGGGTGTGAGTGTTTGATTGGTTCAGATGCTCCGTCCATCACCACCCCCTTTTGTACCGCTTTGGCCGCCATAAGTGTGGCAGGGTATGCTCAGACATGAGTCCCTTGCTCACTTTGCCACTGGATTCAAGCAAGTCGGGCTGAAGACGGCTGTAATGCCAGAAACCGGTCCTCGGAAGCTTGTTTCCGGTCCAGGGAAGGCATGGCTTGGCAGTTCGGCCTGGACTGTTCCCATGAGGCACAGGGTCAGACTGATTTGCATATAGACATGTCTGAACTGGGGTGGCAGAGTGGGCTAAAGAACGGTGATGAATCAAACCCAGATCTTTTGACTGGGTGTGAGTGTTTGATTGGTTCAGATGCTCCGTCCATCACCACCCCCTTTTTGTACGGGCTCCGGCGGGAGCATCGACAAAGCAAACCAGCAAGTCGCTGTTGGTGCCTGTTTGCACAGGGTGGTCACTCCTTGACCACAATGGAGATTCATCAGTCTTCTAGTTGCAGTAGAATGTCGAAGGTCCAGAGTTTCGTTTCAAGTTTCAGTTCAGGGTAAATCTAAAGTCTCTAGACTCAGCTCCTACCTTTATACTAATCAAAGGGGCTGGATTACCTGCTAAGTCCCTCCTATGGATGGGACCAGGAAAGGCGGTGGTTACACCACTTTCCCTTTGTCCAGTTTCGCGCCAGAGCTGGGGCTGGAGTGCCCCAGCAACTGGTTTTAACCGGACTATGCATGGAGCACCTTGTGTGCCCCAGGCAGTGTCTCATTTTATTCAGCCCTCCCTGCCCCAATACACTAAGGCCTGTCTGGGGTGGTGCTAGCACCTCCCAAGGCAGGAAATCTATTGTCCAAGCCTCCCTCGCTGGAAGGACTCCCAGCAGCAGGAGGTCAGATTTGTGTCTGTGGCAGCAGCATCCATTTTGTGATGCTGAGGCTCTGGTTAACTTTAACCGGGATTAACAGGAACAAGATGTCTTCTGCCTCTAGAAGGGTAGAATGCTACCCCCGTCGCCTTACACGACATGTTTTGATAAAGCCAAACCAAAGTTAGCAATAACCGCGAGGATTATAATGCACTTAAGAGTATATGGTATGGCTATATCATAGAACAGCTATAAGGACATGGTTCCGAAAGCTGCAGACAGGCTCAGCTCATGCTAGAGCACCATCTCACATAAAACCAAGCACTCGATCCTCCAGGATTGTTAAGGCCTGCCATAGGAGTGACTTATAGGTGTATATGTGTCTATATATAATGGTAGGTATAGGAATACTATACCTAAGCAAGGGGTGATTACACAACCTTGCCCCAGCTGAGTGATCAGCCAGTTGTGTTAATTTGGATGGCCAGCCAGGGGTGGCATAATTCATGCTGCAGCCCCTGATAGGCCTTGGATGCACCTATGCCCTGGGTACCTATGGTACACTATACAGGGGCTCACATCGTGACCCAATATCCAATTAGGTATGTACCTAAAGTACATGGAGTCCATTTTATAGAGAGAGCAGATAGTCTGGGGCCCTGAATAGCAGGATCCCAGGCCAACTAAGTTGAAAACCAGCTAAACACTAGGCAAAAAGTTGGGGGTAACCATAGTCAGATATCCATCCTCCTACAGTGTGGTCGAGTGTGAGTGATTAAGGGACCATGTTCCCCAAGTCAGAGATGAAATGAAGTGGCAATGATCAGTTCTTCGATGATCAGTCTGTGTTGTCAGTAAAAGCGCGTGATTTGTATGTTGACCGACAGTAGATGCACCGTTGTGTGCCAGTAGAGGTATTATTCACATGGCCGCTGTATGGTACTCGCGACTCTAGGTTTTCATTGTTTATTCAACGGGTTCATCTGTTTTCCTTACTACAGTGTCCCAATGCTTGAACAAGAATGCCTTTGGGTGACTTACATACTACTGGCATGCATTATATATAGCAAATTTCGTCATGGGTAATGTCATGTATGATGTCACATGACTTTAAAAGTGAGGTCAGAAGTGGTGCATGGCTGAGGTGAGAGTTAAAGGTGTATTGGTACCTTAACTGTGTAGTGTCAAGTACTAATAGGCATTATTTTAGGTATTATACACATTCGATCATTCAAATTTGTCCTTCGATTGCTTCCCCCACAATCTTAACTGATCTCTAACAAGGGTTTTTGCGATTCATTTTAACGGTTTTGTAATGAAATACCACTCAATCAATCAATCAATCATTTGTAAAGCGCACTACATACCTGGGAGGGTCTCAAGGCGCTGAGGGGTGGGGTCGGGGCTACTGATCGAACAGCCAGTATCCTCCTGAAGATCAGCAGGTCTTGGGACTGTCGTAGGCTCAGTGGGAGGCTGTTCCATGTCTTGGCGGCGAGGTGGGAGAAGGATCTCCCACTGGTGGTTGTTCTTCGGATGCGCGGGATGGTGGCGAGTGAGAGGTCGGCGGAGCGGAGCTGGCGGTTGGGGCTGTAGAGGGAGAGCCGTCTGTTGAGGTAGGCTGGGCCAGTCTTGTGGAGTGCCTTGTGTGCGTGGGTGAGGAGCTTGAAGGATATCCTCTTGTTGACGGGGAGCCCATGCAGGTTTCTTTTGTCCTGATGGGTATTAGCTACTGCGGCAATCGAGTGATTATTATTATTTATATTGAGAATACTTCCATGACACGTGAAGGCCAACACAAGTCGTTGGGTCTTTCCAAGATATACAGTAAAGGTATTGTAAAGTTAAATATCGCCCATTTATGACCTGTCCGTGCATCCAGCTGTTTCTGAACATATTAAACAAACACAAACATTTATTTCTACACATTTTTTCAAAGATTATGCAAATATGAATGGATTATCAATGTGCCCAAGTGCACTGGACAGCTGGATGAAAGTGCAAGCCAGGAAAATGTAGCCAGGCGCTGCATGCCCACTATACCTGGCACATTTACGTTCAGCTGTTTTGCTTTTTTCGTAAAGTAAGTTCACACCAGGGTTCCACTGTATTGTGGAACTATTGGACTACTTCAGAACTTTGCTACCTCTTTAACCATTCGGATCCAAATTGGAGAAAATAAGAACGAGGGAAATGTATTAACCTTTTATTTAAGTAAAGTTTGGTGCAGGGTGGTTACAAGGGGCAACGTTACATTTATGCGAACCAAACGGGGTTTCTTATGGAAATATGTTAACAGGGTCGTTAATGTAGCCTCTGTAGAAAGTGGTACACTAGGGTATGTTATGATTGTGTTGCTCATAAATGGCGAATTTCAGTGTCTTTAGTTTTTGCATTGTAAAGGGAATATTGCTTCAAATGAAGTTATATATATTTTTTATCATTATTTTCTCTTCTGAATAAAAACAAAAGAATTTTTTTTTTTGCTAAGAGTATTTTCAGTGAATTTGTTTCTTTTGTACTGATCTAATTTGGTCCATCATCAAACCAAGGAATTGATGAGCACACTCGTGTTTGAAGAAGGCTGTGGGCCCATGCCTGTGGTCTAGCCTTTGCCTCAGTACCCACTGTACTAGCATTTATTCATGCTCATTGCTTTGGGAGTAAGCTGCTACACACTCCTCCTTCTGGATTCTTTGCCCTAAATCACAATTTTAGTTGCGCTGAACCTAGGCTACAACTTTCCGTATCACATTTCCTGTTCCTAAAAAATATTGTCTTTTTTGATGGTATCTTGGACATTACCTCAGGGGAGATGTTGAAATTAATAAAACAAAAAAGCGGAATTAATGGGACGATGGGCCCGTAGAATCTGGATTTTTTCCTGAGGTGTGGCAGTCCTTTCTACCAGGATTTGAACCTGTGGGTTCAAAGGCATACACAGATCTCTGGAGCCTTTGCTTAACGCATTGAGCTATTTTACATTATTCACAGGGCCTAAAACCTGTGACGCATCTAGTTCTGCAAGGCTCTGCAGTTCTGGCTCTCTGTCAGTGGAGACAAGAACTTGCCTGAGCTGCCCTTTTTAGGTTGTTGCCTACCAGACAGCATAGTTGTCTGGTTGTGAAAAGTTATGTTGTGGCCGTTCTGAAAGCTTCTCTGGAAATGCATTCCGCCCATTGCTTACCATTGGCTCTGCGGTTTGTAACTCACATTTTCTCTATTCTAGCTGCGGGCTTTATTTATTTTCGGCTGTCCAGCACGTTTTCCTTGGACCTGTGGAGCAAACCTTGTTCACCATCACTCCTTGTATTCTTCCAAGAGTCCTCGATTCTGTGAACAGGCCTTTATGTTGCACTTATCTTATCACTGTGCGTTTAAACACAGAGGTCAATTGTCAGGCTCTGTCTTCCAAGGCAGTTTGATGTTTACTTTTTAGGTCTCTGCCTGCATAGGCTGCGCTTGCGCAGTCTCGCCCGCGAGATCTTATGTTTCTTAGTGTGGGGCTTTAACCCGCCCCTCTTCTCCATTGGCTGGCCTCCTCAATGCTGGCCAGCCATTGGAGAAGAGGTTTGTCCTTTAATTTAAGCCCCGTATTTTCGGGATTGAGGGATGTGTTTCTTCGTTTCTTTCTCTCCTCTTCCCATTGGCTGGAATTTTACATTCCAGCCAATGGGAAGAGGAGAGAAAGAAAATCACGCCCCCCAGGCGGAAAATGACAGGGCGTTTCTCCGAGGCATTTCTGCTTGACCTCGGAGAAACATGGTGGTGTGGAGCGCTCCTCTCTTGCCTTCCGGAGAGTTTTCCCAACTGGAGCCTTTCGAGGCGTTGTGTTACAAGTCATTAGCTTAATTTGGAGCTGGCCCTTCTTGTTCCTCGGACGACACCACTGAATATTGTTTTGCATGCTTTGGGTTTCAGAGCTAGGTCTATTCCTGTGCTTGATTTATGGCTTCAGGTGAAAGGAAACATGCTTAAATGTAGAGTTCAAAACACGAGACAAGAAACTATTCTGCGGCTCGGAATCAAAAGACAACCAAACTTGAAAACGGATACACCTTATTGTAAAGTTCACACTCCGGTAGAATGAATAAAACTTTACTTCTCTGTAGCACTTTCAAGATGCCCGCTCTGCTCCCAATGCTTTGCCCATACTCGCTCCTCGTCGACGTCAGTACAGGAGTCTAATTGGCTCTCAGTATCCGCAGATTACAGGCGGCAACTCGCTACTTTCTTATTCTTAGGATCAGATTCTGTGCTCTCAGCCTTCTTTCTTGTGCTCTCCGGGATAAACCCTGTGTAAAGCGGTGTTCAGGCTCAGGTTTGTCATACTATTTAACGCAGTCTTGTGTGTTCTCAAATGTTGCAGTGTATGTTAACGGATTCGTAGGATGGAGCATCACCAGTTTCAGTTTCACCTCTTTGTCCAGGCTCCAGCCCATGAAGCTGACCGAGGGGCATGTTCAGAAACAGAGCCCTGCAAACGCTGATACCTGGAGCTTCCTCGCAGACAGCCCAGCGAGCATCCTAAACCATGGCTACATTTGTGAGTTACTACCCACAAGTAGGCTGGTTTGGGAGAGATCTCCTACCCTGATGTTTAGGGGCATATGCAGCATATTGAGTTGGCCGTTTAGACGATGCCGCTTAGACGTTTCCAAGGATCCTTGTTTAATTGCGGTGAGTGCTGTTTCTCGCTCTCCCTGACCCCCCCGATACTGGGCCGCTGTGCAATGCAGTGGTAAGGTCCGCTGTCTCTTAGCATGAGCCTTTGTGAGGGCCTTCGCCCTCTGGGGCCGGCTGCGCGGGGGTCAGTCATTACTAGGGGGTATGACTGAGGTAAAACGGTCACCCAGTCTGCCCGGGCTTCTGTTGGGGTGGGGGGCATCGGGTGTTGGCCCCCACCTTCGGGTTCTTGATTCTTCCTGCTTTCGGCCTGGCCATACCCTTTGGGTGAGGTGTGGCTTCCCACGGGTAGCGCTGCCCGTTCCTGGTGCCCCTGGCCATACCGGGCTGCCTGGGAGAGGGTAAGGACATGAGTTACTTTTGTGGAGCGCAGGAGGCGAGCTCACACCCCCGCAGGAGCTCTTGCCAGTCACTGCGTGCGTTCTGGGAGTTATGGGGGAGGGGGAGCGCTCCTGGTATGGTTTCCTCCCATGCGGTAATGGACCTCGACCAGTGAGGGGGGTGGGGCGCGCATTAGGCAAACCGGGCTTAATAGCTGGCCCAGAGGACGCGCTGCCTGGGGTGACCTGCAAGTCTGCTGCGGTCCCGAGTTGGGTACCACTGGGTGCAGGCGAGCTGGTGGATGCGCGGGAGGCTGCGGCCACACAATTAGCATATGCAGGGCCAAGCCGGAACGCCCCGGTGCCGAGGGACAGTGCCTGGGCAGGATGGGTGTCACGATCGCTCTCGCCGCTACGGTGGGAAGAAGAAGAAAGGACAAAATAGCGCGATCTCTCTACACGGACTACATGTCCCAGAAGGCTAAGCGACTCTGGAGAGCAGGAAAGAAGGCTGAGCCTATATAGCTCCTCCTCTCCAGCGGGTCAGTGCTTGACAATTGTTATGGTGTTTTTGGGAAGTGGCGGATGGTGTTGTCCCCGTCGGATTAGTACCCAAGAAACCCAGCATAGCCGACGAAGAGCCTGCGTGGTCAGTAACTCAAGCCGACTCAAGCCGACGCCGAAGAAGAGCCTGCGTGGTCAGAGACTCAAGCCGACTCAAGCCGACGCCGAAGAAGAGCCTGCGTGGTCAGAGACTCAAGCCGACTCAAGCCAACGCCGAAGAAGAGCCTGCGTGGTCAGAGACTCAAGCCGACGCCGAAGAAGAGCCTGCGTGGTCAGAGGAGTGAAGTAATTCTTCCGACAAGTCGCAAGTACCCTGAAAGAAGAACGGGATCGTTCTTCTTTTCCTGTATTTACTTTTCTGCCAAGCTACCCGCGTATTCCGTGTTCAGATAACATTTTACTTTTCAGAAGTTCCCGAGTGCGATAAGATAGAGTCTTATTCGGATTGCTTGTTTGGAGTGCCCCATTACAATACGATTGTTCCCAAGAGTTATTGAGAACAAGGGTCTAAGAAGCATACATACTTTTCTGCATTTAGGAGTAGTAGAGCCTTACAGAGGAAGACGGCAATAGAGGAAGTGAAAGGAACTTTCTCTTTGCCTATCAACTCATCTCGGATTGAGGGACAGATTGTTTTCGTTTGAAACAGAGAGAGTGTTATCTCTGGTAAGTGCCGTTACTTGGGGCCAGGGAAGGGAAGCGACCATAAACAGACAAGGTACTCATACCTGTCGTTTGTTTCTCCACGCTGCAGTACGTCCCTCCACCGAGTTCTTGCGGATCGCCCAGACCCAGACAACAGCATTCTACAACCTAGCTCTCCTACACCCTTATTTCTCCCGGCTTCTTGAATACTCACTCAGACGGTGATTTCCACGTCACCGCTGGGTGTGGTGTTTAAACAAGTTGAGAGGACTGTGCATCTCATCGTTCCTGCTGGCCAGCTTCTTCAGGTTAGTGGCGCGCGACTGTATTTGCGCCGCTTGCAATCCCGACAATGGGGTGGCGGCTGCGAGAATGAGAGGTATTGCTACACTAAGTCCCCTGTCGACGTTAACGCTTTCACACCCGCACTACCTCACAGCACCTCTGAAGTAATTTCTTCCTGCCCAGTTCCGCTGTTTTGCTCACCCCATCCCCGCCCATATGGGTAATCACTCTTGTCCACAGTAGAACGGCACTTTCCGTCACTTGTAACATTGGTTACTTTTTAGGACTCTCGCCTGCCTGTGGCCTTCGTTCAGCAGAATGTGCAATGCGAGCTCAGAGGCCCTGGCACTGCCTGGGCAGGGTGGGGTGGTGGCTGCGAGCGGGGTGGCTATCCCAGAGATAAACACTACTGGCCCCCGTACCATAACCAGCCTCTTGCTCTGACGGCCGTGCTGCCCATCTGAATTTCAAAACTTGGCAACCTGAGAAGTCACAGGCCAGAGCAGGGCTTCGCACCCAGGGTGGAATACCGCACGGAAGGTGTATTGGGAGAGTGTTTTATTGTGCGCTCCGCACAACACATTGCATAATCAGAGTGTACCTGGGAGCCTGCCATCCCTGTCTAAAAGCCAGTCTCAAATTTCCTGATACAGTGGACATCTGATGTGCCCCACTTCTAATAAAGGAATGATGTAAGCCACTCAACAGTAATACATACTACAGCTGAGTTCTGAATTCACAGTGCCTGGTGGGTGTCATTCCTAGGTCCAGTCCGGAAGAGTGATGAGGGTGTTGTGTAACCTTTGTGCCGTGCATATGTGTTCAGCCAGTATCCGGACGGCACCTCCCCTTTCTTTGTGCTAACCAAAAGGTGCATCTAAGCTGCCCTAAGACCTGAAAGGGATATTTCAAAGCAGGGGTCCAATTGATGTTATTAAAACACGTGCTAGCGGTTTTAGTGGGGGGGGGTGACTCTGTGTTTGTGGCTCTGTGTGTGTGTCTCTGTGTGTGTGTGGTTCTCTGTGTTTGTGTGTGTGGCTCTCTGTGTGTGTGGCTGTGTGTGCGTGTGTGTGTTGGGCTGTGTGTGTGTGTTGGGCTCTGTGTGTGTGTTGGGCTCTGTGTGTGTGTGTGTGTGGCTCTGTGTGTGTGTGTGTCTCTGTGTTTGTGTGTGTGGCTCTGTGTTTGTGTGTGTGGCTCTGTGTGTGTGTGTGTGTGTGTGTGTGTGTGTGGCTCTGTGTGTGGCTCTGTGTGTGTGTGTGTGGCTCTGTGTGTGTGTTGGGCTCTGTGTGTGTGTGTGTGTTGGGCTCTGTGTGTGTGTGTGTGTTGGGCTCTGTGTGTGTGTGTGTGTGTGTTGGGCTCTGTGTGTGTGTGTGGCTCTGTCTGTGTGTGTGTGTGTGTGTGGCTCTGTGTGTGTGTGGCTGTGGCTCTGTGTGTGTGGCTCTGTGTGTGTGGGTGGGTGTGTGTGGCTCTGCGTGTGGCTCTGTGTGTGTGTGGGTGCAAATGCAATAGGTCTCGCATTTGCGAGAGATTAAGCTATTGGCATTGTAAATGACAATGCCATTTATTTATATGTTTTAAAAACAAAAATGCCATGAGCATTGCCACTAGCTCTAACTTTAACAAAGTCGAGACCATTGCATTGTAAATGCTTGTTACTCTCTGACTTCAAAGTGAGAGGATTTATCTGACAATCTTGTCAGTACTGGGAAAGAAAATTAAATATTAAATGGCTGTAAATGAACTGCAAATATTTCTGAATGTATCAGAATTATGAAAGCACAAATGGAGGAAATCTTTTTTTTGCAATTTGGAAGTGTGGTGGAAACAAATATTTTAAGACGATCAAAAAAATCAGTACACTAGGTTATGCCAATTCCACACATTATTGTTAGTGAGCTGTATAGTTTTGTCAGTAAAACGGTATGTGAAAATGTAATGGTCATTTGAATTGAAAATGTGTTGTTTGTAATGGCAGTGTGCTACCACACCAGGCATACTCCACTCTACACCACTCCAAGCCATGACACTCCACTCTGTCACACTCCACTCTGTCACACTCCACTCTGTCACACTCCACTCTGTCACACTCCACTCTATCACACTCCACTCTACTCCATCCTCTGCCACCACACACTAGGCCACTCTACGACACTCCGTGCCACTCCACTCTACGACACCCCATGCCATTTTGCTGCACTCTACACCACTCTGACACTTTAGTCCACTCTGCACCACTATACCACGTCCTACTCTATGCCACTCCCCTCAACAATACAGCCCTCCACACTATGACACTGTACTTTACTCCACTCTACGACACTCCAATGTACTACACTAGACTTTATGCCACTCTACTCTACGCCATTCCATTCTACTCTACACCATTCCACTCCATTCTATGACCAGGGCTCGAGTCGGGGTATCACGTGGGTGGACGGCGTCCCCACTTATTTTACCGGGTGGACGCCATCCTCCCTGTCCAAAAGCTGGACTTTCAATGATGGCTTTACTTCCCCGCACGGCTGCCCTGTCGATCTCCCAAGTACAGGGCTGGCTGTCAATCTTGTGTAGCCACTGTTATGCAACATGTAACCCACCCTTGCGCCAGCTGCTCTCTTAAAGCAATATGTACCTCTCCTGGTAAAATTAAAGTCACAATACAAATGTTGCTGGCTCAACATGCTTACTTGGTTATATTAAGGCTAGTTTGAAGATAAACAACGGCGATACATTGCCCGAGGGCTACCAACAGTGGGGGTTCCTCTCACACAACTAAACACTCACTCTCCTGTTGTCTCCAAGAGAGAACCCATCCGTATGTCCCTCACATTTCAAGGGCGTGCGCCACAGTCTCAGCTGTCCCTCTGGCCCAAATCAGCCCGAGCACCCTGGTACTTGTAAAGTTTCCTCATGTCAAACCACTCCATTTTTGGTGCAAATCGGAGCGTAAGATTCATTTACTGAGGCAGCAAAACATTTATTGAAAATAAGTTTATGGAATAAATCCACCGACTTGAAATTGGAAATAAGTGCGTGCAAGCCTTCTTTCTACCAGAGTCTTGTAAATGTCTGTCCTCCATAGAAGGCTGACAGCACTGCAGGGGAGCCCCGGTAATCTGGGGCGGCAGCAGGGTCCCACAACGACTTCCAGTCGTGACGTCACTTCCTGTCGTGATGTCACTTCCGGTGACACCACCTAACTTGGAGCGTCCCCACACTTCTTTTTTTAGGACTCGTGCCCTGTTTATGACTCTACTCCACTGTGCTCCTCTCTACTCTTTGCCACTCCACTCTCCTCTCTATCACTGTTAGCCATGCTGAACAGCAGCCACTCTGGTGTACAACACGCCTAAAACACATTGGCAAAGTCAAAAGCTCTTACATAAGCGAGGTATACTGGCTTTGCCTATTCTTGTATTTCACCGAGCTCAGTCAATTCGGTCCCAAAACGCCGGACACTTCTGGTATATGCCTGGCCTGCGAGCTCCCTATTATAAAGTAAATGCATTCTCATATTATTAACCGCGGCGGCACTTAGGCAGGCTCCGCAGTGCATAAGTGCGGCCTCCGACCCCGCACCTGCGCACGGCCGCCACACCTGGCTGGGTGAGTCTGAGGGCAGCAGACGGGGGGCAGGCTGGGACAAAGGTAACCTGTACATCATCCTGACATCCGGGTCAGAGGTCGCCAGGGCGGAGCAGGCTGCCGGTGTGACACCTCACTTCATCTCCTGGGCCCGGGGTTAGGGCTGCTGGCCTGGAAACCTGGAAAACACAGCCTCGCTAATGTGCATTAGGAATACAAATGCCGCCTGTGGCCGTGGCTCAACCACTCTTCCCCTCCAGCCATTTATCAAGATTTTTCACCACAAGTCAAGGCACACGATGATGAGGAGGGTGTGCAGTCATAGAAATGAAAACACCTACTTTTAGCTTCTGCAGAATTACGTCATAATCTAAAAGCAGACCGCTCTCAAATATGATTAAGAAACAGAGTTGCGTCCTGCCCTTATTTTGCCATCAATAATGGCCCTGCGGTTGTTGTGTTATCCGTTTGGAGGGCACCTCGCAGTTCTGGCTGGACTGCACCTATCAGGGCAGGGGGAGGTCTCATCTGCAGATAGCTGGTCCTTGTTTGATAATGGGCAAAAAACGATGGACTGGAATGCGGCCAGAGCGACTGTCATTGCTGAGAGTTGTGTACATTTCCATCCATCGTCTGTGTTCTAGTGATTGAAAGGCCCGTCTTTTATCCTCTACTTTGATTGACCTTCCTGTAGCCTCCTAGGGGTTTAAATAGTTCAAGGGGTCTTCCGGTAAGGACCGGAAATACAAATAAAGATATCACCTGCACACAGCAGAGCCTTATTTAGCACCTTTCCTTATTCCCAAGTAATTACTTGGATATGTCGGATTCTATTTAATGAACAATAGTATGGGTAAATTACAAAAACAAGAAACATTTTTTTTAGTATTCTGCTTCAGACCACAATTTTGCCATCTCTAAAAACTGTAAATCTCAGGTGTTATCACCTTACCAATCTTTTATGCTGAGAAGACTGAGTTGGCCGTGATGGGACTCAAACTGGTGAGCTACAACTCTTGGTTGATGCCAGAAGGAAGAATACGAGGCCTGCAGAACTCAGCACAATATTCCAGATGAGTTCTCAGAGCTGGCAGAATGCAGCAGCGATGCCACCCAGATCTAGACACAGCGTGCCAGAAGAGGGCTCCAGGAACAAAACACGAGAACACATGCCTTCCAGACTGGATACAAGCTCCAGCAAGGCTGGGCTGGAAACAAAACAACATTTAACTTGGCAAAAATATGAAAACCAGCCGAACACGACAGGAGGCAGCAACTAGAATGGGACTATGGGGGGATTTCATAGCAGCCCATCCTGCCCTGAAAGTTCCTCCCCCTGCCCCCAGCCTGCAGTGTCCCGGGGAAATTCCAGAGTGACAGAATGGTTAGTCCAACCCTGAATAGTGTTCAAGAGCTGAACACCACTCTCCAGGCGTAGCATCCTGAACTGAGCACAGTATTCAAGATCAGGCTTTACCGGTGACGCGTGCAGTGCTAAAACATCCAAAATAACCAAGCCAGAGCTCCATTCCATGTTGAGTAGGCCATCCAGTCCAGGGTATTCTTTGCATTCTTGGATTTGTTGTCCCAGATATCTCATTATAAAAATAGGATGACAAGTGTCGGAAATATCTGGAGTGCATGAGCTACTCATGCATGAACCCGGTAATGTTGAGAGTAATATCGGCTTCCTCACTTTGAGTTCAGCCGATATTACTCTGAGATGATTGAGGGCATGAGAAACATGCACCGTGTGTGCCTGTGCTGACATTGTTCTCTGTATGTGAAGGTTCCACTGGTGCTGACTTTTGCTTTTTTTGTTCCATCGTTCTTTGCCCTGGGATCAGCAAAAAATAAAGATCCAACAACAACACCAAGCCTGCTTCTCCTCTTACACCCCCTCCTTCTCGTAGAATCACTTAGTGATCATCCGTCAAAGACCTTTCTCTTGCAGATATCACCTACATGCTCAGCTCCCTCAAAATCACTTTCTATGAAGACAACGTTTTACTTTAGTTCTTCCTCAGAGCTCTCTTCAGGAAAGCTCTCTCCCCTACGCTCTACTCAGGATTTGTAATGCCTCCCTCACTCAACAACAAGGTGATGGATGCAATGCTTAAATTAATCTCAGTCACTGTCAATCGCTCAGGACCGCATCCCAAGCCATAGATTTTCACCCACCATGCCACCTCAATTTGGACCCAGCCATATGCAAATCAGTCTTGACCCTGCTCTAATCGGGACAGCTCAGCCCGAACTGCCAGGTCCTCCCTGAACAGAAAAACAAGCAACCCAGGACTGGTTTTGCCCCTATTATGGGCCCCTCAGCTAGGTATATCTCGATTCCAGTGGCACAGTGAGCACAGGACCCACATCTGGGCAGAACCGCCGCACTTAAGGCGGCAACAACAAGAAGATGTTGGATGGAATGCTGGAATTATTCTCAACCAGTCCTGGATTGCTTGTGTTGCGGTCAAGGGAAGACCCGACTTGGCAGTTTGGGGTGGATTGTTCCAATTGGAGCAGGGTCAAGACTGGTTTGCATATAGCTGGGTCCAAACTAAGGCGGCATGGTGTGCAAAATAATGATGGACCGTGATGTGGCCCAAGTAATTACTAGTGTCTGAGATTAATTTAAGCATTCCATCCATCACTTTTTTGCATACTTTAGTCTTTCACTCGAGGCATCTTCCCACAGGCTCTTAAGACAGACTATATCCTCCCACTCCTAAACAAACCTACACTAGACCCTGATAACCTCGACAACCACTGGCTCACTGACCTTCCTTTCATCAGCAGAATAGTTGAAAAATCATTCTATACTCCACTCCAAGATCACATCCATGCTAACCATCTCCTGTATGACTACCAGTCTGACTTCACCTCTCACAGCAACATGGAGGCTGCTACCTAACATATTGTAGATTTCACCCTCCTAACCTCAGAGGAAGATGACCCATGCCTGTTGATATTTCTGGACACAGTTGACCATCTTGCCCTCATTCAGACCCTGGAGTCTTGGATAATATTAATGGGCAATGTCTTTCACTGGTTCTCCTCCTACCTTTCCAACTGAAGCTAGTTCATTCACAAGATTGCCCCCAAGTCCCTATGATCTGTTGAGTCCCCTAGGGATCCATACTGTCCCTCGTCATCTTCGATCTCTACATGGAGCTCCTTGGGGCTCTACCGATAGATAACAGTAACAAAATTCAACAATTTGCCACGCATACAAAACCCTATTTGAAAGTTTCCTCTGCTCCCGACATCCAATGCCTCAAACATACCCTGCACTTCATCCAGACATGGATGAACAGAACCTACCTGATTCTCAACCCCACCAAGACAGAATTTGTGTTATTTGCAAAGAACAAGCAAGCAATAGTGGAAAACTAGGCTGCATAACATGAAATTTGATTGACGGCTTTAAACTCAACTTTCACTGAATGCAAAGTCATTTGGATTCACTCTGGAAACCAACTTTAGCCTCAAGGAACACACTGCTAAATTAACACAAAGGCAGCTTGGTACCAGCTCTCTTATAAGGAAAGTGAAATCTTTTCTTTTAGAAAGTGACTTTAGAATGACAGTTCAAGCCCTCGTACTCTTGCATCTTGATGGTGATAACACTTTGCTCCATGGCCCTCCTAACTCCACACTGGCCCCCTTAAGGGCATGTGGCATGCTTCTGTACGTCTCATCCAGGGCCTGAAGAAATATGATGGGGGCACAGATTCCAGTAGTCGAGAAAGCTGTACATGGAGTCAAATAGAGCACTTATTGTGTGTGATGTTGGGTTGCTTCTTGGCATCATTGCCTTACAAAAGGATGGTTGCAGGAAACGGGCCTTAGCCGGAGAGCAGAGGCCAGGGCACAAGATGGCTCAGAAACCCCCCATCGTAGCTCACTTTTTAAAGCCTTATCGCAAGAGACAAGGAAGTGGAGGTTCTCATTTGCAAGACAGGGTCTACTTACAATAAGTGCTCCATTTGACTCCATCTTGAATTAAAGGCACAGTGCATAGCTCCAAACCACACAAGTGGTGGTGCACCCCACGGTTAGAGTCCATTCATTTACAAGTCTATTCCAAGTTGCATATAGTCCAATACGTCAATATTTTCATTTTTCATTGGCGATATAAAAAAGACAGCCAACACGTTTCATTCACCATACGTGAACTTCATCAAGGCAATTGAAGTTGTGCATCGATCAGGTATAGTCTTCACCAGTTGCAAGTTTGATCCCATAATTACACTGGTTCCTCATGTCTTCTGCTGATATAAGTAATTCAGCCAGGGTCGCCTTAAAGGCCTACAGCTTATCCACCTTGTTTTGTGTCCCATGGTAACATTTCATGGTGCACGTGTCACTGTAATGCGTGTACAATGGCTCCTCAAACAATAAGTGGGCTACCTTAGCCACCCTATCAGTATTATGATAAGACTTGCTTTAAACAGATAGATCCTGCAGCAGGTGCCTTTATCTGCTAAGCAATCTGGAAAAGTGGTCAAAAAGCTTGCTCAACTTTAGCACCACATTTCTTCTGATTTACGTTGACGTTGTGGTGAGCTTTATAGGATTGCTGAGTGTTGGTTCTAGAGACACCTCGAGGATACACTGTGAGGGTCTTGTTTAAATTATGAGGGGACTTTGAATGCCATGAGGCGTTGCGTGTAAAGTGGATTTGATGCCATAAGCTACACAAACATACTGTGGGGGTAAGAGAAACAAAAAGGAAAGGAAAGAGGTTGGGCAGAAGCGGAGAGGAACATACATTTTAAAAACTTTTTGTATACTGCTATACAACGCCCTGGGAACAGGAGAGAGGATAGGTGGACACGATGGTGTAGGGGCGAGGACAGAACATGATAAGTCATGTTATTATTTTGTATAGCGCTACATGCCTGTATGGCGCTGCTTCAAAGCACATGTGATGAACAGAAGACGGTAGCAAAAAGGAAGGAGAGAAATAGGTCATAAGCGAAAGGAAAAAGGAGGTCCATGCAAGTTTTGCTTTTATTGAGTAGATCCTAATTCCAGACTTTGTGGCTGATTTAAATGTTGATGCAAAGGGCACTCCATTGCAACAGTGAAGGAGTACCCTTTGTCATGTTACATTAAAATTAATTTATAAAGTGCACGTTTACCAAAGGTCTCTTGGCGCTATAGTAAAACACTGAATGGGAGACCTATTTTCAAATCCAATTAGATCTTTAAAGCTTGTTTAAACAACCAGGTCTTTACATTTTTCCTGAACAACAGAATATCCACAGTGTGGCGGATTGTCCAAGGCAGAGAGTTCCAGGTAATGGAGGCTAACACCGCAAAGCTCCTGCCTCCTGAACTGCTCTTCTCAAAATTGGGAACAACTAATAAGTTAGAAAAGGCAGATCTTAAATTGCGGAAAAAGAAAATTCTTTTTTTTCTTATCTATCGCAAATTTCGGTGCTTAATGATTTACCCTCTTAAAGACTGTACAACAAAGCTTAACATATCCTTTGTTTCACAGGAATCCAATGTAGCCTTTTCAACAACATAGCCTTTCCGCCAACCTGAAGGTTCGCTCACCTCATCTAGAAACGGGCAGTCCTTCAGTATGTAGATGGTGGCTGCCTACACACACCTCCAACGACGTAGGGGTTGTCAGAGCTTTGCCCATGTGTCGCCTGCCATATGTAGATTGGGTGGACACATGGCCAGTTTTCACTGCCCATTATTGCTATGAAAACATGGCGGGAAGGGGCAGTGAAAACTTATAATGACCCCCACACCACAGGAGGTGTCTCCAATGGGGAGAGGGGTCATTATCTTTTTTTGTTGTCAATGGGATTTTTGTTTTGGGGAATAATAAAAAAAGTTGTAAGGTTGATCTACAGCTTTGCCGTGTTGACTGAGCTGTCTGTCAAACTTTCAATGCATTTACAAGAGCCGTCTTGGCGGCGGTTTCCGGAAGAGCAAGAGATGTTCGTAGGCGAATGGAGTACACTCGCCATGGAGGGAGCACAGTACTCTGCCATGGAGATGGTAATTACTCCTGCCTACATTTAAATCCGCCCCTTTGTCCTCTTTAAAGCACGGGTAACAGTGACCATGTCTTTAAGTAGTGAGTATTATCAACAAGCCTATGTGAGATCTATTGGCTTCATCAATTTTATTTAGACATGTTGCACAGGAGTGCGGGCAACATAGCTAGAAGACAAGAAAAAAATGCTATGCATCCTATTGCTTTTTTTAAGCCCCATTGCACAGCAGATGGCGCTCATGTGCAATATGTTACAAAAAGTTGGTGGGGGGAAGCAATACAATGGAAGTGTGGGAGTGGGAAGGAGCACCAGATGGGGGCATCAACACTGAGAAGGGATGGCTGGGAGAGGAAAGAAGAAATAGTACAACAATCGCAGCAGACAGGCACTAATTAAGTTAAATCAATCTGTACTTGGTCCATGCTCCGCAGAAAGGAACATAAGTTACACTTGGCCTGCGGTGGACAATTTAGAGGCAGCAAAGCAGAGTGGCACTGAAGCCAACAAATGGTAAGCAATGGGCGGGCTCCGAGCCCTTTGTTGTAAACAATAATGTCTTGCAAGCGAGAGCGCATGCAACATCACATGCTCAACATAAAAATGAGCAAGAGACCAGCTCGTCTGAAAGCACACGAAATGTGGGATTAATACAATAATGCACTCATAATTCCCATAAAGAGAAAGTGTCAGTAAGCTGCCTTGCCAAGAAAGACAAAAACAGGTAGGCATATTGAACTTTGGGACGGGAGGGTTTTTTTAGCAGAGATTTTATGCAGTATTTTATGAAGCATTAGGGTGCTTGAATTAGACTTGCCGAATACCCATCATTGCTCCCAAATCCGTGCCACCTGTTACTGTTTGTTGCTTGCCACTGGCGGTCCCTGCGGGCGGGACCTGCAGCACATGCTGCACCTGTTGAAGGGAGGGTGCATCATGTTGGTGTTATAGGTGTTCCACCTAAATACCACCAAACTCCCCTAAAGAAGAGGAGTGCCAGCACTTTGTTTTTTCTTCCTCAATGTCTCTTCAGACTCTAGAGGCTCTTGCTCGTATTGTTCTGGTAAATAACATATATTTTTTATAAACAAATTTGATAGATTTTTTATGCAAAGCACCATTCTGCAATAAACCATCCATTAAACGCCACACATTCCAACGCGTTTCTAGGTCCCCACCTACCCTTTGTACCACATACCTCAGTTATTTCATTAATACATAATACTCACCCCATTTACCCCAAAACGTATGCAATTTTTTGGGACAGCTTTGCACCACATGAATAAGTTCTTCTTGCTTGGATCCCCAGTCCATTGCCACTCTGCCAAAGTGGGTGGGTTGAGAGATTTCCATTTGTATGCAGTGTCCCTTTTGACGACCATTGTCGCATTGCCCACCTGCGTCCTCTCTCCCCTTCCACCCTTGCAATCCTCCAGAAGACGCAACAAGGCCAGATTCTGTGATAGTTCCACTGTTCGATCCAGGACTCATGTGAGAGTTCCAACTATCCTGCCCCAATATGCGGCGTTGCTGGGGCATTGCCACACCATGTGAAAGAAGTCTGCCGGCATACTGCCACATTGGGCAAATTTGAGTTCAGTAAGTATAGCCACATGCCAAAGATGCTGAGGATTAAGTAGGTCATGAGTAAGTAACTGCTGGAAATGAGGGACTCTAGTTGGCAGAGGTATGCACCTTGTCTAAGTAGGGACCCTTATACTAGTTAGGATAAGGGGATTATACAGTTTACATAATCCCTGCTTACCACCTTGGTAGCTTGGCATGAGCAGTCTGGCTTATCTCAGAGGCAATCTGTAAAGAATTTGTACATACTCACACAGTTATACAGTAAAAACATTACAAACTAAGTCCACACGAGTTTAGAAAAATAACCAATCTTTATCTAAGTAAAACAAAACCAAAACGACAAAAACCCAACATTCATAAGAAAGGATATCACTATTAAAAGGTTAAGAAAGTTCAGTCCGTTGAAATCTATGGATGCGTTTGTTTTACGACAAAGAACCTTTGATGCGTCAAAATCAAAGATGAAAAACAGGCGGAGGGGAGGCGGGGCCCCGGAACCCAAAAGTGATGCGTTGATTACTTAGTCGCAGGGGAATGGAGATGTCAGTTCCTTCTGCACAGCAGGGAAAGTGTTGTATAAGTTTCTTATTTTCAGGGGAGGTGAAGCGTCGATTTCTGGACACACGGCCTCTGGTCTGCACTGCGGGGTTACGCCAATGAAAGGACGGTGTTGAAGTACGATGCGTGGAAAGTCCAGACTCACTGGGTCGATGCAACGGAGCAGGCTCTGCGTCAATTTCAAAGCCACGAAGCAGGCGAAGCATTGATTCTTTAGCTGCCTTGGTCGTGGGACAGCATTGATATTATCCCCAAGATCGCGACGCCGGTTTTTAACCCCACCACAATATCGGTACGTTTGTCTAGTATTTGCATCTGTAAGTATGTATATACTGAGTATGTTATAGTGTTTCTGTTGGACATGGCCTTCTTAGGACAACATCCCCAAAACTATTCTATCCTCCTAGTCTTTGCCTACTCCCTGTTCTAGAACTTGGGGCAGGATCCCACTGTACTCCAGTAGGAAGGTACCAGCACCCTCTCTACACAGGTTAGGAGCGGGGTGCTCGTGCGATTGGTTTAATTGTAATACAAGGGAGTGCCCTATGAAAAGGTAACCAGATATCCAGGGCGAATAAAGCAGGGGCGAGTAGGGGGACGTGACACTGATCATGCCCCGCATAACTCGCATGCCCAGTATGTCTCCTACTCAGGTTGGTGTCGCAACTAGTGCGCCGCCCTGGAGGGGACCTCCCCTACCGCCAGAGCGGCCCCAGGGTAGGTTGCAGAGCTACCCCTGAGTATGTCCCCAGGGTATGTCCCAGCTCGGGGTAAGTGAATGGCTGAGCAAGGGGCCCAAGCATGATCGCTGCCTAAACAGGAGAAAACCCCTAGGTGGGGTCCGCCTACCTGGGGGTCAGTTAACCTACACCTACCAGTGTTGCCAAGGTCCCTTTGCGGCAGTAGGGCTGGAGTCCTTCCCCCACTGGTGGTGCAGTGTGGTAGTGCATGCACCCTTTCTACTTCTCGCCGAAAGTGGCGCTAGGTTGGTAGGGGGTGAGACAGATTGAAACGACGAGCGGTGGGTGCACTGGCACCAAGGTTGTCCTGGGCCTGGATCTGACCAGATAGTGCGGTCAGCCTGAACCCCAGCACCTCTGATGTTTCTAGGCCCCCGCCACCAGCCTGCCAAGATGGGCTGGTGTGCGCGTTGGCATAAAGGAAGTGCTTAGGGTGAATCAGGACCGCCTTTGTTGGGCGGATAGTGCATGGATATCACAAGTGTCCTGGAGATCTGGCCGCTGGCCTGCCACTGCAAACCGGGGTGTGTACTGTTTTTTGCATGGAGCCTCGAGACTGTGCGTTTGAAAGTGTCTGACCGGCCACAGCAGGTCTGTGACAGCGCCCTTGCGCGCGTGCCCTTGCGGCCGATAAACACGTTACAGCTGGAAGAGGCCCTTCACCTTCTCTCGGATGGAAGGTGGAGGGCTGTGCAGCCACCCACAGGTGTTAGCTGCCCAGGTAGGATACAAGGCTCACGAGGGTTCCCCTACCCGAGGAGACTGGTTCTTCCTTTAAGTTAGCATGGGGAAGGGGTCGCCTTTATTTCAAGCTGCAACAACGGATTGCAGTGGAGCAGCTTCATGATGTTTACTATCCTAGAATGTACTAGGACATACCTGTTCCAATGGTAACGGTGGCCTCAGCCTATCTTGTGTGGAGATGCCATCTATGGAATGTGGACATTTCTAGGTATCGAACTCTGTGTGTCTTCGTGCTTGGCACCGGTCAACATCAGAGGCCAGGGGAGAGCACATCTGGGCATTCCCCAGTGACAGCCATAAACGATTAGGCATGCAATTGAGATTGCCAACCTCTGCCATTTGCGGTCCTGGCAGAGGTTGGCGGAATATATGATGGGCAGAGATTGTGACACCTGACCTCTGGGGCCAGATTATGGCCCCCGTAAATATAGAGATCTGCATTCCACAGCCTCTTGGCACACACGACGGAGAATTTAGGGGACACATCTGTGATTCAAAGGAATGTGTTCTGAACCTTAACCCAACAAGGCCCAATGAGGTATAACTACACTGTGCCAACCCACTACGGGAGAGATATGCTTGTAGGAATGTAGGATGGGAGAACCTGGACTGCATGGTGCACATTGCCAGAGGACTTTGCTATGCACATGGAGGATAACTGCCCGAGGAAAGGACTGCTTGCCTTCCTGAATAGAGGCTGACCTGGGCCAACTACCTGATGATGTGTGGCACCCTGAAGTGGGCTGCCAAGGACCAGACGGCTGTCCTCCTGTCATCTCGGAGGTCTCAGGGATATCAAAGATCTATGAGGGGACCGCAACATCTACCAGTAATATCTGGAAAGCGGTGCCCTCGAAGTGCTCACATCGCCTGCTGAAAGCTGGACAGCACAATGTGAGCTTGGAACTACAGAATAGTGCCTGGAAAATGGAGTGCCTAGTGAGGAGCTCAAGACATTGCCTGCATCTACAGCAAAGTGGTTCCTGTACTGCAGAGACCCCGGCATGCATAAGTGTCTTGGTGGTGGTGAGTGGATTCACCGGTTGTGGGATCCAAAGTGCCCCACTTTACCGACTGTTACACATTTCTCTTGTGCGCCATGCCAACTGCATGCTCATTGCATGTGGTGTCCGTGTCACAAGTTGAGACCTTCTGAGGCGAAGAATACACCCATTGCAGAGTCTCATTCTAACTCGTGAGACCCTGCTGAACTTAGGCCTGTGTCCGGAATCGTCTGGTGCAGTCGACATCTAGACGTGCCGGACATAGTGCCTCATTTCCAGGGGCGTACGGAACTGCAACTCTACTTCCTGTAACCTGAAGCTTCTGGTGTGACTCATTCATTGTACACCAGATCCGGTGCCCGGATTGCCGGGGCACTACTTGGATCAGCGTGTACCAGACAGGGTTTCCTTCCCAAGCCGAGAGGCTCCCCGGTGTGTTGTTTCCCCATTAACTGCATATTCCCTCACTGGTCTCATCATGCTGGACCAACTGCCCGCTCCACATCTGGCCCCTCTGAAGACTTTGTGGTGCCAGGAAGGAGTTAGAGGGATTGACTAGGCTGGAGGGATGCTTCAGAGAAGGATCGGGAGCAGGTCAAGAGACTGCGTGATCCCCCTGTGCTTCACAGAACTGGGCTGGAGCCAAAAGGCCCTAGTGGACCCCTGTTTGTAATGAATTGTTGCTCTTGGCCTGTTTCTGCTTTGCAACTTGTTGGTGAACTGCCTGAGTGGCGCCAAGACCCTCTTTGTTTAAGTCTACCTCTTGTTTATGCTTACTGTGTATCGCCATCTGCTTTCCGGGGACCCAGGCAAGGTGTGACCTCAGTCATGAGTGGCCTTGTGTCCAGAGGGATGGGGCTGGTGAACTTCCATTCGGGGTGTCTGTGACAGTGGGGGTGAATTAGAGGGTGGCGGAAGACTTCGAGCCACAGAGTCTGCAGTGTCTTATCTATTGACCTGCTTGGTATCAGTGGCACCGCATTAGGGTGTCGGGCACGTCTGACTGTGAAAACGCCCATACGGAGTGAGCTGGTACATGTTGCATAGCGTAGTGGCGTGAAGTGAGTGTGCGGGAGAGACCATCAGTGGATCGCCTGTGTTTCATGACACTGTTTGGCAGTGTTGGTTTATACGTTATTCTCTTACCAAAAGCACTTTACCTCTCACCAGTGGGTTTATCCGCATGGCCTCGTCCTGAGGTGCTGCTAAAAGTGTTAGAATTCTGTGTATGCACATATTACTGATTTCGTTGTAGCCCAGGGTGCACCCTATAGTCCTGTGAAATTGCAGGATTAGGATTGTGAGGGTGTACCAGGGGCTGACGTGTCACACTGAATAAGGATGCCATGTGGGGTTTAGAATAAGACTTTTCCCATATTTGCATGATATCGAGATCTGATCAACACGGAATGGGCTAGTACTGCTAGTTATATTGTTATGTGTGATTTATGCCCAGAGCTCCATGATATTCATGTGATATTGTTTTCTGTGAGTGTTAAATATAAACATTTCTCGACCTCAAGTGTGAAATCTCTCATTTGTGTTGTGCAAAATATATATATATATATTTTTTATACATTTTATTTTTCAGTTTACACAGCATAAACAATAACACACAACTGGCATCAAAGCATGTGCTGTGCAGAATATTTAATGTGTCCGGTGCTATGTTCTTGCTTTACACATTGCTTCTGAGGGACAGCTGCCTGCTCAGGTCCCCCCTCAGCCAACCAACAGTTTCGCTTTGAATACAACTTCAATCCCCATCTAACAGCCCAGCGGGTCCAAGAGGGTTCAGGTGTCCACAAGCAGAAAGCGTTATGTAGGAGTATAGCCACCCACCTAGAGATCATGGTGAATCTGGCATGGTAAACCCGGTGGTACCCATACCTACACTGGAAGGGAGAGTTGGTGCCCAGCAGGTGGGTCTACTGCAGAAGGCGCACATACGGTGCAAACCTTTTGCGGTATCGCAATGCGGTAGTGCGCTTAATGAGGTCCAGCAGCCCGTTGCATTCCAAGAAAACAGGTGAAAGTCATTCTTTAGGTGTATGGGTGTATGACATGTGAGCTCCCTCTGTGTACATATTCGTTCGTTTGGGAACCTGGGGGGGGGAAATTCAGAACAAAAACTAGAAACTTCCCATTTACCCCTACAACGTCCCCTCTCCATACTTGCTCCCCAAACCTCCCCAGAAGCATCTGTCACCCACACACTCCCAAACATAGGGATTGTGACTACATCAAACAAGGCATTAGAAGTGGACCTCCTTCTAGTAAAGCATCCCATACCAAATCCCTCCGAACTCCCCCCACTCTGGGCCTGGTAACAGCAACATTCTCCCCTCTATTGCCTCCTCTGCTACTTCAATGTGTAGCGGGCACTGGTCAGGAACCAGTTTTTAGGCCTGCTCAGGTATTATTTGTCATTCCCAGGGATGTCCACCCCTCTCGAGATCGCCCTCCTGAGAAGTCGACCAGCCTCCACTGGATGTTTGGTCCAGTTGTAAGGGCTGTCCCGCCTCACTGGGACCCCTACAGTCGGAATCTAAGGAGTGTAGCAATACTGTGTCCCACCTGTGCCCTCTCCAGAACTTCGACTGCTTGTGTGATTTAGTTGGCTTGGGTCGATTGACCGTGGGCGGGAGTCTGTTTCTCCCTCCGAAGGTTGGAGGGTGATAGCTGGGAAGCTACCGCCGCTCAGCGGCCCAATCCCAGGCCTCTTCAGGAGTTTCAAACAAGTGGGACCGAGATTGGTGAATCAACTTGAGCTTAGCAGAAAAAGTCAACATGTATTGTAGAGACATTTCCCTCAGTTTCTTTTTGACAGCATCAAATGATTTACGTTGTCTCTGAATCATCTTAGTGTAGTCGGAGAAAATCATGATTCTCGCTTCCTGATGGTGGAGCGTTTCCTGTGTACGTGTCACATGCAAACCGATGTCTCAATCACAGTAGTTGAGAATCTTCATGGTCATGGGATGTGGGGCTATGTCTGGTGGGAAACTTTGGGTGAGGGCCCAGTGTGTGCTCAAAACCATTGGGTGAATGTGCCTTCTGGAATCAAGGATGGTAGCCAATGTTCTACGAAGGCCTCCAGTGCCGTAGCTTTAGCCCCCTCCAGAAATCCCCCAAATTGCAAGTTATTACCAAACTATCGTTTTTCGGCATCTTCGGCGCTTGCCTCCAGGCTGTGGGTGATCGAGATTAGATTGGTTACCTTCGTTTTAAGGTCTTTCACTTTATCTTCCAAGGTAGAGACTCTCCCTTCCGCTTCTGTGACTCTCCCGGCAATGTTGTAAAGGTCTTGGTGGAGCAGCGCAATGTCTGATCCCACCTCACCAATTTTGGTTTTGATCACCTCTCGAGAGGTTTAAATCGCTTGCAAGATGACTGCTACTTCTAGAGTCTCTAGTTGCCACGGTGCGAGGATGCCATGCCGGGTTTCCTCGACTGATCTGATGTGGGGGTGGCATGCCTGTTTATCTTTGCCTGATCGGACATGTGGGTTCCTCTATTCTTGCCCATTGCAATCAATGAAGCAGCTAGGCAGCCCACTGTTCCTCCAGGAAGCTACTGATAAGGCCACTGTGGAGGTCTACCCTGCCCAATAGCTCATAGCCAACAAGTGAATCCATTGTGCGGCCGTGCCCAGCTACGCCGAAGAGTCCAGTACGAGCCCCTATATCAAGCAAAGCATCCAAATATCGGGGGTGAACTAGTCCCCAGCCTGCCTACCTCGTAGATCCAAGAAGCGGCTCAAGCAGTTGGGGGGCCCAGGGGGTCAGGCCTCCAGAACTTTCAGGACCCCAAGCAGACCCACAGGTGCTCTCTTCCCCTGTTTAGATACTCATCAATAGGTCTTTTTCCGTGATTGAGGTGTCCCTAGGCCCACAAGGGTATGGCAGTGGGTGACTCCATTAGGCCCTCTGTGCATGCAGGAGCCACAGATGTTGGACCTGTCCTCTGGTACACCCTAAAAGAGGATGATCCCGATACCCCCCGGCCCACACTCCTCCAAGACATGGGAGGGTTCACAAGCAGCCGGGGGTGCTGTCTACTATGCCCTCACGCTGCTCCCTTTCCAGCAGCCCAAGAGCCCCAATCTGCTCACCTCATGCGGTCTGGGCCACCATTCTGGGGAAGCGCACTGCTGCGTCCCGGACCTGTCCAATCTCCCATATGGGTCAGGCTTGGGGGGGACCAGTCTCCCATTGTCGGTCTCCAGGAGGCCACCAGACGGCCTACAACCTGCGCCCGACCTCTCTATTGGCGCTGCCGGTGAATCAACTCCCTCCTCTAGGGTCTCAATGCACGGCGAGCCAAGTGCTTTGGGCTCTCCACAAGAGAAGCATCAGGGGCTTGTGCGGGTTGTCACCATGGCAGTCAGTGTGCTGCCACCAATTTGGGCTCTCCTGCCATGATCTCAAGCCCCAGTTCGATCTCTCTCTGGCAGGGCAGGGGAAGGTTGCGGATGAGAGAGGTTACATATTTGGTTCGGCGGGGTCGGCACCGAGATGCTTGCGGATAACGGAGGAAGGCCGGGACTGTTCCTAGAAAGTATCTGCCATCTTGGCCTCCCTGGGCATGCGCTCAAAGAACATATTTTTGTATACAACAAATGGGGTGGCTAGATAAAGTGTCAGCATATGTTAGTATTGCAGATATCTTTGCTACAGAGGATTGTTTTAATCTAAAACAAGATGGAATAATTTAACTTGGAATTTAAGGTACCCCATTACTTATATAAAGAGAATACAATATAGTGCCAGACCATTCTATTTAACTTTGATATTCCATTCTGTATATCTATTTTCTGCATGTGTTTTGTATAACCATGCTTAGTTTAACTACAATCCTGCACCTTTTTATGCATGGTGGAGCTTACAACCCAATAGCGCTCTTAACAGCATATGGCTATGCATGGTGTTATTATACCTGGACACATGATGACAACTCACAACACCTTTTGGGAATCTTTAGAAAAGGAGATTGATTTCACCTGCGTTGTGATGGTAGAGTCACAAAATGGTTGAATTTTGCAGCAATTTAAAACTTATTACATGATATGTATATGATTTCCCTGAGAAAGACCAGCTGAGTACCCAATCTGACAAAACATGTGTTGGCTGGCACTGTACTGTCTGAAGGCACAGAATAAATAGAACTAAATCAAAGACTACTTACTGTGAGACTTTTTTTTTATTGAGGTGTGGTATTGCAGCAACCCACTTTAAATAACATCTTTTTTTAGTATGCCAGTTTTCCAAGGAGTGTTAATGTCAGCCCATCAGCGGAGATATGATTTTGAATTTGAAAGGCTACCTCTTCCCTCTCACCCTCTGGGCTGTTTAACCTGTGACTGCCTGCAAAAGAAAGGGCAGAAACTCAGAAGATAAATATTATTTTTCATTTCACGAGTCTGCCAAGTGGCACTGTAGCATGTTATACCATCAGCCATTTGTTGCTTTTCAGCCCACATCATATTGCATTGTGGGTCTTGTAGGTTTGCTTTTAATGGTTTCATGATGGTCTACCTATCCCAGCATACAAAGTGCTGTTGACTAAAATACCAGATTTGGCTGAAAGTGTTATACATGACATGGACTCACCACACATTAGGTATAAAAAATGTACCAAGTTGCCTACATGTTGCGACGGTCTTACTTAGAGCTGCTGCTTTAACACAGCTTGAGACTGATGTAACTGCACGTCCTTTGGGCTATTTTTATAATCACCTTAATAATTTACCTCCCGCCAATTGTAGAGATGGGGTGTTCACCCCTAACTCGGTACCCAATGGTGATAGATTTTTTCTACCTACCTCTAACCATGTATTCAATTGTGGCAGATCTATCCTGCCCATGCCCATATTGAACCCTATCCCTAATGGTGATATTTTTTCCCCACCTACCTCTAATTTCGTTCCCAATGGGGATAGTTTTTTCCCACCTATCCATGGGATGGTTTACCAAGTCCCGGTCCAGAACAGGTACCAGTCCCTGAGTTTCTTGGACCAGAACGATTGACATCAGATGGGTCCTGGGACCTGGAGGGACGTTACCTTGAGTACCACATCAAATAATCAAAGTGAGGAGAGAGTGGTTATCCAGAGCCCATTTACTGCCACCATGGGTAATTTGAGTAGTGTGACTGCAGTTCACTGTGTGAATGAGATTGTTGAAGAACCGGTGAATGTTACAGGTAGGCATATAGATGGGCCTGTGGATGACCGAAGTGCCAAGGGTAATAGTTCTAACAATGTCCATGGTATTGCTAACTATCATCATACTGTGGGGATTTCTATTGCCAGCTGGAATATTGCTGGATGGGCATCTAAAGTAGATAAAATGGAGTGGGAGGGTATTGTTAGGTCTTATGACATTTTATGTTTACAGGAGACGTGGTGTGTTGAGAAACCTAGCCTTGAAGGGTACACTTGCTATAGCCTAGAAGCCTCTGAAACTAGGCATGGCAGGGCAAAGGGAGGACTTCTTTTTCTTATTGCAGTAAACTTAAAGTTGACTATCGTTAAACATTTGTTAGTTGAACCACACTCACAAATCCTTTGGGTACGTTTACTGGATGGCACTGATGTGCTTTTAATAAATTTTTATAACAACATTTTAAACGAGTTATCATGTGCCCTCATGAAGCTGGTAAGCGAAGCAAAATGCATTTTTACTTACATTTGGCTGGGAGATTTTAATTTAACAGTTTGTAGTTTATCCTCTTCCAGGGTTTGTGGGATCCTAACTAATAGCGGGGAGAGTATGTCGCATTTCCCTCATAATGCCTACGGAGAGTCAATCAATAGCGTCATGGCTTCGTATGATTTAGAGCTATTGAGTACTGTACAGGAGGGTAGTGAGTGTTCCATCCCTACCTTTACTGGTCGGAATGCGGGCTCCACTATCGACCACATCATGGTTTCGTCTAGTTTGGTACCGCACTGTTTAATCAAAGTAAGGGATACATCCTCTTTGAGTGACCACAATTGTGTTACCATGCATATTACCACGTGGAAGTGTAGAACTGAACTGCCCACTAGAGTGCTGGCCAATATAGAGCCACATAGGACCAACGGGACCAGGCTGAGATGGAAAGGGGAAAAATCAGCTACAGTGGAACCCATAATCATAAATAAATGCCTGACGGACATTGACATTATTTTGTCCCCAGGCTGCACGCCTGTTCATGTTATGACCCATTTTCTTAATATTAATAATGTCATTAACAACATCTTCACGGGGAATAAATTGGGTAGAGGAGAGAAAGGGATTGGATGGTTTGACCATGCCTGCACGTCCCTTCTCTTGCAACTTAAACATGCTCTAGCCCACACCCCTAGGGATAATGATAGAGTCAGACTTCTGAGAATTGATTATAAAAAGGCGCTATCCAAAAGAAAGAAGGAGTTACGGCAGGAAGCCTGGGATCACCTTAGCCAGGCAGCAGAAACTGCCGATAGTCGCCTGTTTTGGTCCACTGTTAACTCCCCTTTCCTTCAAGACGATAAAATCCCCCATCTTTCATCTAATGTGGGCAGTGCGGACTGGGTGAACCATTTCTCGGCGATCTTTCAAGATAACACTCTGTCGTCCAATGAGCATATGCTATGGCCCGTGGTGCCTCTTGACATCTCTCTGGGGGAGGTGGAGATTAGTATTAAAACCAGTAAGGGGGGAAGGCTCAGGGGCCAGATGGAGTCCCGATAGATGTATACAGGGCTCAACCGCAGCTTTGGGGACCAATACTTACCTTGGCACTCAATGCTGCGGTAACCACCATGATTCCACCGACCTGGGGTGACTCTATTATTGTCCCTATTTATAAAAAAGGGGACAAGGCACTAGCCTGTAACTACCGGCCGATTAGCCTGCTCGATTCATCAGTAAAAATCATGAGCAGAGTACTGCTTTCCAGATTAGAAGAGTGGGCAGATGAGAACGGGATTCTTGCCAATTCTCAATATGGGTTCAGGAAGGGAAGAGGTTCCCTAGATCAGTGCCTGAATCTAGAATTATTGATTGGCAAGTACACTAGAGCTAAGCCCGGTAATATTTATCTTTGCTTTGCTGACCTAAGCAGTGCTTTTGATTTAGTTAATCATTCACTTCTGTGGTCAGTTTTGCTAGACATGGGTGCCCCTAAAGAAATTATTTTTTTCCTTGCCAGACTATATAGCAAGTTACAAACATGTGTCCGGTATGGTGCTAGCGGGGAGTGCACTAGTAATTTTAATGTGAAACGGGGAATTAGGCAAGGGTGCGTCCTTGCGCCCCTGTTGTTCACCCTTTTTGTTAATGGGGTTAAAGCCGCCCTGATGACTGTTAAGGCTGATGCTCCACAGGTTGCCGGGGACAGTGTCCCAGTTCTGCTGTATGCAGACGACGCGGTGCTCCTGTCACGGACACCTGTTGGTCTGCAGCGTCTGATGGACAAGTTCACCGAATTTATTGGGAGCAGGAGACTGCTGATCAATAAGAAAAAAAAACATACAATGACCTGTGGAACAAATGTGGGCAAAGGCCATTCCTTTTTTATAGATGGGGATAAAGTACAGCATGTGAATAGTTTCTGTTACCTGGGGGTAACTTTTACTAGTGATGGCAGCTGGGGGCAAGAACTAACGAATGTTCGTACTAAAATGAGTAAAAGTTCTTATGGCATTTTTAAATTCGCGTCTAAGCTGGGGGATAGGCGAATCAAGGATATGACGGAAATCTACAAGGCACGAAGTGTATCCATTGCCCTTTATGGGGCGGGGCTCTGGGGTTACTGCAATATTGAGCGTTTGCAGACAGAAGAAAATAACTTCCTTAAGAAATTATTGTGCCTCCCTAAATCTGCCCCTACAGAGTTGATTCACAAAGAGGTTGGGGTCTCTTACCTGAGTGAACTTGCTTCACTTAGGCCTTTGTTGCTTTACCGAGCCATTTGGCTCAAGGAAGAGACTGAGTTCAATCAACTTGTAATTAGGGACTGCCTTGGACTAGACAATTGTTTGCAGATACCATGGCTTAAATATGTTATAGATTGTTATAAAAGTATCTTTGGTATTAATTTGTTGCTAGATCACTGTCCCCCTAGAGGTCTTGCCAAACAAGACATGAAAAACTCTTTTAAGTCTTACAGAACCCATAAACGCTCAGCTGTGAGTAATTCTCTCGTTACTGTTAATACTTATAATAAATATATTGTTACTGAGGGATTCCAGAATTACCTGAGCATGGTAACTAGGTCTGCACATAGATTTGTACTGACTAGACTAAGAGTTGGAACTGCTCATGTACTGGTGGCCTTCCCACATCCAAAAAAGCATCTGGTTGGCCCCTTCCCCTGCGATGGGCATTCGAAACAAAGCACAGTGCACTTTATGCTCATTTGCACCCTGTTCAAGAACGTTAGGATATCCTTTTTAAAACCAGTATTTCTCAAGTATGGTGCTTTTAATGTGGAGGATGCAATGTGTTTGTTGTACAACTTGGACCGCCCCGACATATGTTTTTATATTACCAGTTTTATTTGTAAATCCATGACTTTTAGGAAAAGTATGATCTTTTAATCATTGCTTGTATTTTTATCTTGTTGCATGTTGTTCTGCTTTTATGGTTACTATTCTTAATGACCGAATAAAGCTTCATGAACTGAACTGCCTACTCCATTAAAAAAATTGCGGATTTCACAAACAAAAGTCTCTGCTCACATATTTTGAGAGGGTTCACCAGTGGGTTCCACAACTAGCACCAAGAAGCATCTGAGAGTACTATACTTCATTGGTAGTATGGTTTCTTACTTATGGGTGAGGTTATGTTACTCAAGTTTACATTTATGCTCTCCCTTTGTTAAACTTTGAGACATCTATTAATATTGTAAGTGGGTAAGCCAAAGTGATTGTACTGGTGTCGGCCTATCACAAGAGGGCCTAGTGTGCTTCTTTTTCTATCGACATATTTGAGTGCTCGAATATTGCCCTTGTTGGGTCAGCCGTTTTCCTCGGGACTATAGGTATCTCTCATAAAATACTTTGTTCTTGATCCAATATGTAATCACACCTTTGGTAGTAGGGTGTGAATAACCATTTATAGCACCACATATTTACTTTTTTGTTGATACCACTAGCCCCACAGTAAAAGTCTGTCTCTATACTTAGGGGCAGATTCACAACTTCTGGTACATCTCTGCTAATCAGCAGAGATGCGCCAGAAGAGTTGCGACGCATCTGCCCACCCGTGCGCCACCACTGATGCGCCACATTTACAATGTGGCGCACCGTGGCGCACAGATGGGCAGATGTGTGTTGCGTCCCCCGTTGGAAAGGCAGCGCATTGCAGGAGTTGCATCGCAAGCGCGACGCAGCTCCAGCAAGGCTCGGGGGTGCCCTATCCCTAACATGCTGTGTCAATCCTTGCGCCTGCTTGAAGCAGGTGTAGGGTTTTGACGCAGCATGGCCTTACAAGTGACTGAGTGAAATCTTGTAGATTTCACTCAGCCACTTTTATGAGGCATTCCTGGGCCGGAACGCCCCCCACGCCGGAACGCCTACATGTGGCGCAGGGCTTTAAAACGTGACGCATCTCCCAGATGCGTCACGTTGTAAATACCCTGCAACAATGTGCTGTCTTTGAGCCGCCGCTGCATCACAAAAGTGACGCAACAGCGGCATAAAAGAGGCGCAAGGGGCTTGTAAATCTGCCCCGAAGTGCTCTGACGAAACCTCTACTACCTCGAACTTAGCATCTATGCACACTCTCCATAATGCAGAAAGTACGTGCCTTCTGCCTTTTGACACAACCTTCCCTTTATGCTCTCCTGCACACGAACCGCACCGGAGGGAGATAGGCGCCCTCAGGCGCTGACAAAGGAGGGAGTTAATTGCAGCAGGCGGGGCCATCCCTCCTCTGGTCCCACCGGGGGCCTCTGCACGCCCTATAACTCACTGCTGCCGAGAGCCCCGGCATGTTCCCGCGCTGTTAACACTAATGTTGCGCGTGTTTTATCACCGGGATGGCTGCCATGCCTCCGCGCTCTGGTGTGCCTCGGAAGACTCTGCCGCCAAGGCCTCCGTGGACAGCTCATTAGCATCCTTCCTCCTCGAGGCTGCGGTCCAGGCGGCGGCTCGTGGCTGCGTGCGCCTGACGTACATCACGTTGATGCGCAGCGTCCACTTACGTCAAGGCATAATGACTTGCTGCTAAGGTACTGCTGACAGGCCGTTCATTAGTGCACAGCTTTGGACCCAGTGGATTACAACATGGACGCAGAGTACTATTAGCATCTTTGTAAGATAAAAACACTGGTCATTTGAATTTTGAATGGAACTTTTATACGGTACTTTTATATGTACATCCCTCTCTATCCTTTCGTAACAGGACAGTTAAGCCTCTGTCTTTTTAGCAACCATAGCAGCTGTAAAAGTAATTTGATATTAGTTCTTCTTTCATTTTCTGTTCTAAGATGTGTGTGTGTGTGTGTGGGAGGGAGCAGCTGCACCGGATTGCTCTCATATTTGGACCTTGAAACATAGGCATACGACCAACTCTATCTTGTGTCCCATACATTGGTCATTGCGAGGAGCGGGCACACATCTTGGGATACCAGGATGCATGTCCTATCCTATCATGTTACCTCAGGCTCATCTTCCCAGAAGAAATTTGCAAAGGCCAGAAGTTTGTATAAAAGCTTTGACGGTGTTGTGTGGCCGGTCGTGATTTGCATCCATTTAAGGAATCTGAAATTGGATACCCAAAGAGGTCGGTGTGCGAAGAACGACTGTTGGTGCACAAGAATGAGTGGAAGCTCTAGCTGCGCACTAGATACCCAAGTGAGCTTCCACTCCTTTTAATTCTTGATGCATGCCCGTCAGCCATAGAAACAACAGTCTGACATAATGCAGTCACACTGACATGCATGCTAACGTGGCACCATCAAGTTGTGCACTTTGTTGGATCATGCATCATCAGCCTGCAGGGATCTTCATACCGGCAAAGTGTCAGGACTGTACATCAGTGCATTTTGTGGGAATTAAGGTGCAAGTATGAACTTTATCAATGGAAGCATACCCGGCACTATTCAATTTTATAAATACTGTGTTAAACACCTTGATATCAGTGATAGGCACGCTCATTTTTAGGTCTCGCCTGTCGATGCGCATGCGCATCGAGCTTGCGAGCCTATTGCGGCTTATACAAGCTTTAACTAAGAAGCAAGGAATCGTGGCGATTCCTTGCAGTGCCCGTGACTTTTAAGCTCAATGCGCATGTGCATTGAGCTTAAAAGCGCGTGCACAGCCGCCCGCATTCCTCCGACACCTTTGAAGTGAAGCTTAGCTTCACTTCAAAGGCCCGGCTTCTTCACACCCACATGCCGCTCTGCCCCGCTCAGCCCCCTCCCCTGAGTCATCCTGCCTGCCCAGACTTCTCCTCCCCCCTAATTACATCCCGCTTTCACTTGTTTGTATTTACATCATGTTGATTTATGTGCAACATAAGTTTTATCACATTACTCGAGGCTTCGTGACGCTAAATGCGCTGACCAGCATTGCAATATTAGACCTTTCTTTTCTTTTTAGCTCCGGCCGACATATGCTGCGTGTTTTTTACAGCTACTTTACACGGCAGGGATGCACCTTCTTGTCGATGGCCCTCGGTCTGCCAACAGTTTGCCTCTTGCTTTGTTCGTACCGCACAAGTGGAAGGTTCAGTCTGATGAGTTTTTGCCCACTTGGCACAGCCACGAGTACAGTCTTTCTTATCGACGGCGCCACCATTTACAACTCATCAATAGCGCCTCAAGCTGCTCACTCTCCTTCTCCCCCACCCCCCACCCCATCCGACTTGTTTTTCTTTTAACTGTACCCCAACCGAAACGGACTCAGAAGGATGAAAGGCTTTTGCATGCGACTACCCAACTCATGCGAGCACCCCCCCAGTTCTTCCTGCGCCCCGCCGATTACCACCCCCCCCCCCCCCCCCCCGCATTCCTTCACTTCCATTGAACCACGCAGCCCGGGACACAATCCCCCTGCACCCATCCCCCTTTAGCCTCCTCCCGAGCCATGCGATCCTCCCCACGTCCCTCACTCATCCAAATTTGAACCCAACCCCGCTTACTGAAACTTCAGCTTCTCTCCCCACTCTCCACCACAAGCCCCCGCTAGCACATCGATCACGGGGGTGAAATATTCAGTTCACACTATTTATTTTGCTGATTTCTTCGTTTTCTTAGGTGCAAACCGCGTGCGCATTATAAACACTTTTTATTTGTCCTCTCTTTTGTGTGTTCTGTTACATTATATCTTTCCTTCCACTGTTATCTCCCTCGACTTACATGCGAAGCAAGCGCCCGTCACAAACAGGCTGTCTAGTCTCTCTTTAGTTTGCTGGCGCCATTCAATTCACACTATTTGTTTTTCTGCCATCTCCTTCTACTTACATGCAAAGCGAGTGCGTACTTCAAACACTTTGTATGGCCTCTGTTTAGTCTGCTGTCTACATTAAAATCACACTTGAATTTTAGGTTACCTTCATTTGCTAGTATACACATCGGGCGTGTATTACAAACAGTTGTATATTATATGTAGCTTTTGCAAGCACAAGTGATGTTGTTTACCTATATCTTAATGTCGATTAGAGCTGCTTATCATTAAAATATATAAAACCATTGATAGTATAAGGCATTTATTTTTTATATTTTTCTATGAATCGTCATGTGTAATATAAAACAAACTGATGTGTATAAACACATGCGCTCAGTGTTACAGTAGCGGACCATATTAATGCGATCTTCCTTGGTCTAATTTTTGCTGAGGCGGTTAAATAGGGTACTCTGTGGCAAAGGACCTTTGTTTTATATATCTTCCGCTTTTATTGTATCAGCATGGGGTCTGGCTTGTTAAAAGAACCATAACAAGAGCTGAGCCATACAAAGATGTTGCGCGTAAATCGGGGAACACTTGTCATGTAAACATACGAGAAAGATCATTCAAAATTAAAAAAGTTATTTATTTTTTAGCATTAGAATTTTATTTTGATGGACATTTATTGAAAGAAATTGTTTCAAATATGAAGCCTTCAAGAAAACCCCTGTACTCTAAAAACATTGCCACGCAACGCCACTCACCCACGCAACGCCACTCACCCACGCAACGCCACTCACCCACGCAACGCCACTCACCCACGCAACGCCACTCACCCACGCAACGCCACTCACCCACGCAACGCCACTCACCCACGCAACGCCACTCACCCACGCAACGCCACTCACCCACGCAACGCCACTCACCCACGCAACGCCACTCACCCACGCAACGCCACTCAGCCACGCAACGCCACTCAGCCACGCAACGCCACTCAGCCACGCAACGCCACTCAGCCACGCAACGCCACTCAGCCACGCAACGCCACTCAGCCACGCAACGCCACTCATCCATTTGCAAAACGAAAAATGTCAAACTCTTCTATTGCGAGACCTATTGCATTTTCAATGCTTGGTTTTTTTTTTTTTTGCAGAGTTATATATAGCGCGAACTAGACCCAAACTGAATCAGGTATCAGAGCGCTTTACATAGCACCAGTTATGTTACAGGAGGACACGCATTCATTTTTAGGCACGGGGAGATTAAGTGATTTGCCCAGAATCACAGGATGTTTGGCGTCGTTACCGAGACTCGAACCCAGATTCCGAGGTCGAGCGCCCTAGCCGTTAGGCCAACTCCTCTCCCCATTACAGTGGTTAGTACTTTCTACATGGGCTACAATGTGATATTGCTTTGTACTGTGAAGGGCCACTCCTGTTTATTTTACCTCTTGCAATTGTGGCTCTGTATCACACTGTGAAGGGCACACCTGTGATTTTGTTTAATGCATATGACATATATTGTTACAATTTGATATTAAAACGTCAAATGTTCTGCCACCACTGCCATTTTAGCTGATCCAAGGAGAACCACCCATTAAACGGGATATTTGAATGGATTTATTTCTGGCGTGTATTGACATTTTAGAAGGTGGCAAATGTACTCCGCAAAGATAGCTATGTCTACCAAAGTTGTCTTTTGGGATAGGGGCATTAAAGAAATGTAATGCCTCTAGAAAATGCTACAGATTTAAATGTGTACCATATTGCTACTGGGCAGTTGCAAGAGAGATATGGAAACAAAGGTGAATGTTGTGCTGGAGCAGTACATGGTCTATTCAAGAAGTCAAACAAAGGGAGGAGATATTGATTAATATGTGGCTGCATTGAGGGCTTTAGCAGTATCCTATGATTTTGAGCATATCACATATGAGTGGGGAACTCATGGTTTTGGTCCTTCACCGAGTATTTAGGTGCGATTAGTGGCAATAGATATTTGCCTGTATGGAAAAGATTCTTACTTGAACACAATCTTTTGTTTGAAGACCAAGCAGACTATGAGCAGCACCACTTATTATTTTTTTCCGATGAAGAAAATAAGTTAGACAAATATCAGGAGGCAATTAGAAATGTGTAAGAACAATTTGACATTGAACCAAGTCCAGTTAATGTCAATTTGACATTGAACCAAGTCTTGACTTGTACAACACCAGGTTGTTATGAACCTCAATGTACCCTGATACAGGCCTAGGTAGTTGCACAACCTTTTACCTACATTTTGCCATACCATTGTTCTACAAAATGGTTTTGGCACTGACCTTTTACCTAGTTAGGTGCCGCATAAATGTTGTGTGGTTTTCTCCGGCCACAAACCTAATTTATTATGCACGAGGATTCTCAGTATCACAGCAGGATTGCCATCTTCTGCATAATAACTCTGTATAAGGGTCACCACTATCATCATCCTTGGCCGACATGCCCTCATGTACCATGACACATCTCGGTAGAACCACTGAGGGTACCTTTCGCTGAGGATCACCTCTTCACTGGGCAAACCGGAGGAGAAAGACTTCCATGCTGACCAGAGACGCTGAGGTCCCTGCACGCAGACACTTCAGCGCGCAGTGGTCTGACATCTCTTGCGGGGTGTCCATCTCGAGGCCAAGATGGGGTCCTTCGCTCTCCCACATCAGGTAATGGGGTTGGCTCTATCCTAAGGGGATTCTTGGCTATACACCTACATACATGCTAGGTACACATAGGTACATCTAGTTAGGGCTGGCAGCATAGGAGTATGCATTTTATTGTCATGTATCAATATTCCTACATATATTCATTGTTTTAGCACTATGGTAGAATTCTACCTTTTCTTCACTTTGTTGGTGCTTATAACAGTTTACATATTTTCTGTCTAATGGTTGCTGTAGCACATGTACTTTCTACTAGAATGACACTGGTTCAATAAATTGTTGGGATTTAGCACAGGCTGCGTGCGCCCAGTCCTCTCTCTGTGCACATATGATAAGGTACACCCCTCCCCTTTTCTGCTCATGTGATTGTATTTAAGGCAGTGGAACTGGGCAAACGGTGCTTGGTTTTATTTCCGGTCACGTCGTCATCTGGGTTCGTGTATCTGTGGATTGTTTGCTGAGTTCGTGTCTTTTCCCCCAAGGATGGATTCGTTGTGAGTCAGAGCGAGGCTTCGTTCTGACCTAAAGACTTCTTCGGGCATTTGGATTGAAAGGTTGCAAGTGCCTTTTTTTTACTTGCACAAGGAACAGGGAAGTTTTCTTCCGAAGCGCGGCTGCGCTTGAACTTTGCATTAAGTAATTGTGCATCTATTTCCGGGTGTTGTTTAACGCTCGGCGTCCTTGTGTGTGACGTTTAGGTTCAGTTACGAACCGGCTGTTTGTTTTCGCTTTTCATTTTTTCCTTTGTGGCCACGGGGTTTTCGGGAACGGGGGTTTGCGGTGATTCAGACTTCACTGTGAAGAAAAGTAGAACGGGGTTTTTTCAGTCCACGGACTTTTTCCCCTTTTATTCTAATCCTCAGCGAGGAAGGACTAACCCGGAAGAGTAATTGGTATTGAAGGCTTCCGTCCATCAACCGAGGAACGGGATCTCCTATGCTGCCCGGTGGACGCATTACTTGGGTAAGAAGAAGGGAAGAGGTTGTGGTTATGATCTAATGCTGGTATTCTTATGTGCACGGAGAGATAGATTCACGCAGTGAAAATAATTAGGTGCCCTTGTTTGTTTGTATTTCCTATGCAGGTTGGGAGGTTCACTGTATGCTCTGGAAGCTTAGGAGAGCTGTCGGGAGAATTCCTGGGGTTGCAGGCCTTCTTCATTTCCCCCTGTTGTTTTTTACCCTTCCCTCTCTCCTGGCCCAGGCTGTAGAGTGCATCTGGTTTTCTCTGCGTGGCCTGCAGTCTGTGCGGGGGTAGAGAGAGGGGATTATCTTCGCTCCTGCAGCGTGGTTCCTAGTGGGAGACAGCGTTGACAAAAAACCAAGCCCACGAATAGTTGCGCTGCCCGAGCGAGGATGGATCTGGAGAGTAATGGGGATAATGGGCAGGAAGAGAGGGTGCCCACTATGCATGAGTTAATGGGGGCTATTACCGCTTTACAAACACAACTGCAGGACATGAAACATGAAAATCTGGGTTTGCGTAGGGAGTTGGATGTGGTTAGGTCTCGTGAACAGGGGAGTTGGGGTGCAGGAAAACCTGTAATACAGCCGGCCACTTTTCAGTATGACAGGGGAGCCAGTAATAGCACAGCTCCCTTGACAGTGAATGTTACCACCCCTACTCCTGTCCCTCTAGCGGTCCCTGAACGCTTTTCGGGTGATTCAAACAAGTTCGCTGTTTTTATGAATCAGTGTCATCTCCACTTCTTATGCAGACCCGCAGCTTTTCCTAATGATTCTGCTAAGGTGGCGTTTGTGATCTCTTATTTAGCTGGGACGGCCGCTACTTGGGCTGTGCCTTTGGTGGAGAAGGATGATCCAGTCTTGAATAATTATGATACATTCAAAGAAATGATGCATGCCTTGTTTGCCAAACATGCGTTTATGCAGGCCAGTGATGCCGAATTATTGAAATTACGGCAAGGGAAACAAGATTTACTTACTTATGTCTCCACCTTCAACAGGTTAGTGTCTGAAACCCATTGGCCTGCTGAGAAACGTACCTCCATTTTCTATCAGGGGTTATGTGAGGAACTAAAGGATGTGGTTTCACAGGTGGTAAATCCTCCTTCTGATTGTACTGAGTTCATTGATTTGGTGGTGAAGTTGAACCATCGGTTAATGGAAAGGAAGGGAGAAAGAGCTAGGCCCTTTCTGTCACGCCCTCTGTCCTTCCGGGGTGATTCACGGGGTATTGGGGGGGATCTCAAACCGAACCCTGAACCCATGGAGATAGGCGGAGTTAGAGGGCCGCTGACCTCGGTAGAAAAGGACAGGCGTAGAACCAACAACCTGTGTTTGTATTGTGGCCATGCGGGACATTACGCAAGGGATTGTCCAGTGAAGCCTTCTAAGGAACTATCACGTAAGGCGGTGGCTTGTGTGCACAGGGACGTCCTGCATGTGGATTCTAGGGTACCTTGTACACCGTATCAAATACCTGGCATAGTGAAGAGGGTCCCCAGACATTTTACTATCACGGTTTGTTTGGTGATATCAAACAATCATAGGGCTCCGGTGTCGGCTTTATTGGACTCCGGTGCTACGGGGAACTTTATGGACATCAAGTTGGCTGAGAGAATGGGGGTTCCATGGATTTACAAGGAACAACCAGAACCTGTAAGGGCCATCGATGGTACTGAATTGTCATCCGGCACAATTACACGTCAGACCGAACCTCTATGCATGATAGGAGATAATGGTCATTCAGAAGAGATAGGTTTTGACTTGATTGATGCCCCTTCCTTTGGTGTGGTTTTGGGTGTACCCTGGTTGCAAACCCATAACCCCAAGATAGATTGGATAAGGAGAACAGTGACCCTTGACTCGGTTCATTGTCTGCAGAATTGCTACAAGATCGCTACGGATTGGATAGCCCCCTTGACGTGTGCGGCGAGTTCCGGCGGAATAGGGGAAGCTTCGGGAGTCCCTGATCCTTATTTGGCCTATAGCGATGTGTTTGATAAAGGGAAGGCTAAGGAACTTCCTCCACACCGCTCTTTTGATTGCCGGATAGATCTGATGCCTGGGGCTACGTTGCCTTGTAGCCGTGTCTATGCCTTGTCGGGTCCTGAGGAACAGCATTTGAAGGAATATTTAGATGAGATGCAGGGTATGGGATTCATTCGTCCCTCATCCTTGCCGGTGTCATCGGCTATCTTCTTCATTCCGAAGAAGGAGGGTGGACTTCGGGCGTGTGTAGACTATAGAGCGCTCAACAAGGGTACGATTAAGAACAAGTATCCTCTTCCCTTGATACCTGTGTTGCTGGAACAACTGAAGCATGCGACGGTTTTTACCAAATTAGATCTTAGGGGTGCCTACCATCTCATTCGTGTCCGTGAAGGCGATGAATGGAAAACTGCCTTCCGGACCAAATTTGGCCTTTATGAGTATTGCGTTATGCCCTTTGGGCTTTGTAACGCTCCGGCTGCTTTTCAGTTTTTTATCAACGAGGTATTGAGGGAATATTTGGATTTGAGCGTCATAGTTTACATCGATGATATCCTTGTGTTCTCCTCCACTGTTGAGGAACACGTAGTCCATGTAGGGCAGGTATTGCAACGCTTAAAGGAACATCAGTTATACGTCCGGCTGGAAAAGTGTAGCTTTCACACGCCTAAGGTGGAGTTCTTGGGGTTTGTGATATCTGAACAGGGGATCATGATGGATCCCAAGAAAATAGAAGCTATTACTTCTTGGCCATCACCGACTTGTGTGAGAGATATCCAAGTCCTACTTGGATTCGCCAATTTCTATCGGCGGTTTATTTCGCACTTTTCAGAGATCATAGCCCCCATGACAGTGTTATTGAGAAAAGGGGTACCATTTGTGTGGTCTGATCATGCTCAATCGTCTTTGGATCTGTTAATTGAACGGTTCACAACGGCACCTGTTCTGGTCCATCCTGACCCTACTTTGCCCTTTTTTGTGGAAGCAGATGCTTCTTTGTGCGCTGTGGGGGGGGTGTTGTCTCAGAGAGACATGGAGAACGGATATATGCATCCGATTGCTTTCTTTTCCAAGACCCTGCTGCCTGCTGAGAGGAACTATACCGTAGCAGAACGGGAATTGCTGGCAATTAAATTGTCTTTTGAGGAGTGGCGCCATCATTTGTGGGGTGCTCGGCATCCGATAACCATTTTCACTGATCACAAGAATTTGGAGTTCTTTCGGTCAGCGCGTGCTTTGACCCCTCGTCAGATGAGGTGGGTCTCATTCTTCAATGAGTATGATTTTGTCATCACCTATCGGCCCGCGGTGCAGCAGTTAAAATCGGATGCACTGTCACGTATCCATGTGAAGCACACTGACCTGTCAGTCGAGAAAGTGAGGTGTTCCTTCATAGCTCCAGAGAGGATAGTGGGTAGTATTGCCATTGATGACTTTAATGATTTGGTTCGGGTAGAACTGGCAAAGATTGATCTTTCATCTTGGATGGCACAACCTTTGATATCCTTAAGAGCTGGGTTATTGTACCATGAGGACAAATTGTTTATTCCCCCTGCTCTCCGAGATATGGTATTGGAATGGTGTCATTCTTCTTCTCTGGCTGGGCATCCAGGTTCCACCAAGACAGTGGAATTCTGTTTGCGGTGGTTCTGGTGGGAGTCAGTTGTAAGAGACGTGCAGTCGTATGTAAAGGCCTGTCCTGTGTGTGCAGTAAATAAGCCCACTCATGCTAAGCCATCAGGATTGTTGCATCCTCTTCCGGTTCCAAGGGCTCCCTGGCAAACAATAAGTATGGATTTTGTAACGGACTTGCCTTTGGAGTCCGGTTTTACAGCTATTTTAGTTGTGGTCGATTCATTCACTAAAATGGCCCATTTCATACCCTTGGCTAAGTTGCCTACTGCAGGAGAATTGGCTACGATCTTTTTGTCTTCAGTGGTACGCTTGCATGGATTGCCGCTGGCCATCGTTTCCGATAGGGGGGCTCAATTTATCTCCCATTTCTGGAAGGAATTGTGTGCTGCATTAAAGATGAATTTATGTCTGTCCTCTGCTTACCATCCTCAGTCGGATGGTCAGACAGAACGCACCAATCAGACCATGGAGCAGTACTTGAGGTGTTTGGGTACATCGTTAACCTGTAGTTGGGTTAGGGCTCTCCCGCTGGCTGAATTTGCCTACAACAACAGTGTGCATTCAGCAGTAGGAATGACTCCTTTTTTTTGTTCTATGGGGTTCCACCCTCGAGCGATTCCCATTCAGCCGTCGGGCCAGGTACCGGCTGTAACTGCCTTAGGTCTCTCTTTGGTTCAGATTTGGAACACAGCGTTGGAACATCTAGAGAAGGCAAAGGTCGACATGAAGAAACAGGCAGACAAACATAGGGCCCCTGCTCCTTCCTATAGTGTGGGGGATAAGGTGTGGCTTTCCACCAAGAACTTGCGGATAGGGGGGTCACGTAAATTGCAGCCAAGGTTTGTGGGCCCTTTTTCTGTACTCAAGATAGTCAATCCTGTGGCTATGAAATTGGGGTTACCTGATGAGTATGGGATACATCCTGTCTTTCATACCTCCCTATTGAAACCCTATATCGATACCAATCAGGTGTTGCCCCCTCCTCCCCCTGTGATGGTGGGAGAGGAAGAGGAGTTTGAGGTTAATACTATCTTGGACTCCAGGAGAAGGAATGGGAAACTGATGTATCTGATAGACTGGAAGGGATATCCCCCTGAGGATCGCACCTGGGAGGCAGCTAGTGGAGTCCATGCCCCAAGATTGGTGAGACTTTTTCATGTGCGCCACCCTTCTAAGCCCCGTCCTGTAGGGAGGCCTTTGCGGGGAGGTACTGTTGGGATTTAGCACAGGCTGCGTGCGCCCAGTCCTCTCTCTGTGCACATATGATAAGGTACACCCCTCCCCTTTTCTGCTCATGTGATTGTATTTAAGGCAGTGGAACTGGGCAAACGGTGCTTGGTTTTATTTCCGGTCACGTCGTCATCTGGGTTCGTGTATCTGTGGATTGTTTGCTGAGTTCGTGTCTTTTCCCCCAAGGATGGATTCGTTGTGAGTCAGAGCGAGGCTTCGTTCTGACCTAAAGACTTCTTCGGGCATTTGGATTGAAAGGTTGCAAGTGCCTTTTTTTTACTTGCACAAGGAACAGGGAAGTTTTCTTCCGAAGCGCGGCTGCGCTTGAACTTTGCATTAAGTAATTGTGCATCTATTTCCGGGTGTTGTTTAACGCTCGGCGTCCTTGTGTGTGACGTTTAGGTTCAGTTACGAACCGGCTGTTTGTTTTCGCTTTTCATTTTTTCCTTTGTGGCCACGGGGTTTTCGGGAACGGGGGTTTGCGGTGATTCAGACTTCACTGTGAAGAAAAGTAGAACGGGGTTTTTTCAGTCCACGGACTTTTTCCCCTTTTATTCTAATCCTCAGCGAGGAAGGACTAACCCGGAAGAGTAATTGGTATTGAAGGCTTCCGTCCATCAACCGAGGAACGGGATCTCCTATGCTGCCCGGTGGACGCATTACTTGGGTAAGAAGAAGGGAAGAGGTTGTGGTTATGATCTAATGCTGGTATTCTTATGTGCACGGAGAGATAGATTCACGCAGTGAAAATAATTAGGTGCCCTTGTTTGTTTGTATTTCCTATGCAGGTTGGGAGGTTCACTGTATGCTCTGGAAGCTTAGGAGAGCTGTCGGGAGAATTCCTGGGGTTGCAGGCCTTCTTCATTTCCCCCTGTTGTTTTTTACCCTTCCCTCTCTCCTGGCCCAGGCTGTAGAGTGCATCTGGTTTTCTCTGCGTGGCCTGCAGTCTGTGCGGGGGTAGAGAGAGGGGATTATCTTCGCTCCTGCAGCGTGGTTCCTAGTGGGAGACAGCGTTGACATAAATGCTTATTGAAAACGTCACCACCGTTTATTATGTGTATCTCTCTGAGACAAAGTGAGCATGAGTGACTGAGCGAAAAGTAGTGTACTGTTTCCACGATCCTTGAGGGGTCAGGGTTGTCATGTTCGATAGTTACCAGAAGCTATTAGCTCCTTGGTAAGAGGGGATCATAATGGCACTGTGAGCTAACTCGTCTAACAGACTCATCTATCCTTTGGGGGTGTATGGAATCAGTCTGAACACCAAACCCTTAGTTTATGTTGTCTAAACGTGCAGATCCTATATAGATTTGTAGGAACTACACAACAAGGTTGAGTCCACAGACTCATGTGTTTCAGCTTTACGTATTCTAGCTGCTGGTTGTAAATTTAAACATTTCACAGCACAACTTATTAGGGACCAGATTGTTTTCAAGTGTTCTGGCAAGAAAAGTCAAGAAAAACTACTTGCATTGAAAACCCAACCGTACCAGAAACAATAGGGGGTATATTCCCAAGAACGTGTGTTAATTACCGCAAGAGTAGCGTAACACAACTTTCAGCATCGCAGCCTATTGCGGGAAAATAACCCTGTGACAACGTGGAATTCACAACATGGCGGTAGCATGCGATAGTTTGCCGACACCGCAGACAATGTCCGCAAAACAATCACCGCAACGGAGATAAAAATACATTCCCAATGCGACAAAACCTGCAATGAACACAAGAACGATGAGAAAACAGTGACAATCAGTGCAAGGGCATCAATACTCCTGCGCAATGCGGGAAAACAGTACAAGACCAGCACACCGAAAATGCCACTGAACAAAAATCATCAACAAAGGAGTACAACGAATGCACCCTGGCCAACTGCAGAGGACAACATGTACACCACAACATCCAAGTACCATGGAAGAACAGAACCGACAGGCACACCGCATGAAAGAGACCAGTGGCAGTCAAATCTGAGCCACAGGAGCGACACACACACCGTGCAGCATACGCACACAATCAGGAGTGCACCCCAGCAGTGACAACAACCCGGGTCAAACAGCATCTCCACCACATTTGAACACAGGACACAACTGGTTCTGTAAATGTGCACAACCTGCCAAATCATATCTGGAACGCAGGAAAACGTAACATCAAAATGTACAAGTACAAGCAGAGATCTGCAAAAAAAATTATTCACACATGCAGTGCATTTGGACATGTTCTACTGTTGCATGATTGCCATGGACGGTCACAATGTGACGTGCTCATGAGAAGTAAGTGTCACAATGATGGTATTCCTGTGGGCCATTCCTGCCGCTGCTGCAGTGGGATGTGGGCCCCCTGCCCCATCACCAACATCATCGGCCGGTACCTCTGGAACTGGGATCCGTGGGGCCCTGGTGCAAACACAGATGTTGTGCAACACACAACATGCAACGATCAGCTTGCACACTATGTCTGGGATGTACAGGAGCTTCCCACCTATGCCGTCCAGGCACCTGAAACGTGACTTCAACATGCCAAATGTACATTCAACGATGCCCCTGGCGCGTATGTGGGCCGCATTGTACTGCCTCTGGGTGGGTGTGTTCGGATCTCGGAGGGCCGTCATCATCCAAGGGCAGAGTGCATATCCTTGATCACCTGTGACAGTGCAGGGAGAAAAGAGTCAATACTTGGTTTGGCAGATTGTGATAGCAGGTCCACCAGTCCAGTGACGCCTGTGCTGGCTGCATTGGGGTGAGTGTTCGCCAGCCCGCAGGGATGAGCTGTTGCTGGCAACTACACCACCAGTCTGTATAGGGTGCAGGGTTAGGCCAGGATGACCCTGGAGTGTTGTGGTTGTGTATGGTAGGTGTACGTGTAGTTTGACATGTTGAATATGGTTTGGTCACGTGTGCAACCTCACAGTTGTGCATTGTGCTGTGGAGGCATTGTGATGTGTGGTGTGTTGACTTGGTACTTACCAACGAGCAGTCCCGTCCCATATGTGCCATCCTGGAAGTGGTGGTTGATGATGGACTGTCGGAAGATATATGAATCATGCACACTGGCTGGGTGGTTGGCGACGACATTGGTGAAGAATCCCCGGTGGTCCACTATTGCCTGCACATTGATGGAATGTGTGTACTTTCTGTTGCGGTAGTGGTGTGCAGAATCCACAGGGGGCACGAGTGGGACATGTGTGCAGTCTATTGCCCCAAACATGGCCGGGAATCCGGCTATGGCGTAGAAGCCTTGCTTGACCTCCAGATGTTCCTGCGCAGTGTTGGGGAAGTGAAGGTACTGGTGTATGAAGCTGAGGATGGCATCTAGGACAGGTGTGATGGATGTAGACGGGGCTGGCTGTGAGACTCCTCCGACTCTAGCAGTTGTTGGTTGGAAGGTACCAGAGGCCAACAGGTGCAGCACAGCCAGCAGCTTTGTCTGCGGAGGGATGTTGGTTCTCCGCTGTGTTGGGACCATCAGCCTGTGGGCGATGTGAGTCAGGATGCGGTCAATGGTTGTCCTTTTGAGCCTGTAGTGGGCAATGACTTCCTCGGGCGTTAGGGCTGTGAGAGTGGTGCATTTTCTGTAGGTCTGCTGACTTACTCTGCGCTGCCTCTGTGGTGGTCAAGGGGGGTGGGTCCGGGTCCAGGAGGTCGTGGCGGTCCTGGGGGTGGTGGGGGTGGGTGTTGTGGCACTGTTGGGGTTCCGAGCTGCATGATGAGTAGCTCCATAGCGTCATTCGTTCTTCGGGTGTGGCTGTGTGCGGGGCTCCGTTGGCTACTGCAGGTAGTTGTCCGGCTTTACATCTGCTTGAGGCAGGTGTTAAATACATGTTGCTAACGCGGCTTATCGAGGGTTTTTGGTTCACTTCGCGGATCTGTCAGTTCGTTGTGAATGTTGTGTTGCTGTTTTTTCGTGGGTTACTACACGGGAACGCCTACTCTGCATCTCATTAGCATTAGGTGGTGGTGTCCGCCGTGCTGTTAGGTTTTGGGGATGTTATCGCGGGAATGCTGGCGATGTCTACAGTTTGCACCAGCTTGTGAATGGAGTGTTAATTCTATCACCACTTTTGATGTGTTAAAGTGGGGATAATTAGGAGATGAATCCTTGTGAATATGCCTCTAGGTGTTGTAATAAATATTGAGACCTTACAAAAATCTTCAAAGTAACTCATCAGGAAAGAGCATGGAGTAATAAGTGTTGTAAAAGTCAAATACAAAAGACAAGAAACAGTTTACAATAAAAGATGATAAATAATTTTTTTCAAATAGAAGAATATATATTTTGCATGTGAGTTCCAGACCCATCCCTCACTGGACGTCCCTCTCCATCCAAAAGTGCAACATGCAGGACCTTTTGGAAAAATTTACATTTTGCAGAAGTTTGTCAAAGCAACAAAAACATAGTTAGTTTTATAGTAGAACAAAGTGTTAGTGAGGAATCCGCAGATGACCGGAGGGTACAAAACATTTCAGACTAGTTGTGAGAATAAGCAAAAAATATGAATATGTAGATACATAGTAGTTGATGGAGGTGTTTTAAATTTACTCATCACTTGAGGCACGAGAATGGTTATGATAACAAGTGAGTTATTTAGAGACAAATGAACAGGGAAATAACTTAAACTGCCTGACAGAACCCCTGTATCATATAAGGGAAACAAAAAATCAAACTCATATTTTTTTTTAATACTCTCGGAGCTTTAAAGGGAAAGATATTTTTGGAAAGGTGTATGTGACAAAAAGAGACTGAACGTTTTGGGGCGGTATCACCAATGTTTATTCAGAATGAGATTAAGGCCTGGGAGAAAAAGTCTTGTTCGAAGGTGAAAAAATATAACCTTCAGTTAACCCCTGGTCTGAGACTTTAAAGTCAGTGTTTAGCAATCAACTCAGGAGAATCAGCAGATTCAAATACAAAATGTGTATCAAAGAAGGAGCTAAACCTATAAAACATATATGAAGAAACATCCTGGGGCAGATTTACAAGCCCCCTGCGCCTCTTTTACGCTGCCGTTGCATCACTTTTGCGACGCAGCGGCGGCGCAAAAGATGCGCCATTGTGCGGGGTATTTACAACGTGACGCGTCTCCCAGATGCATCACGTTGTAAAGCCCTGCGCCAGAAGGAGGCGTTCAATCGCAGGGGGGGCGTTCTGGCGCAGGAACACCTCCCAAAAGTGGCTGATTGAAATCTACAAGATTTCACTCAGTCACTTTTGGGCCCATGCTGCGTCAAAACCCTGCGCCTGCTTATGGATTGATGCAGCATTGTGGAGATAGGGTCCCCAGAGCATTGCTGGAGCTGCGTCGCGCTTGCAACGCAACACCAGCAATGCGCCACTTTTACGGCACAGATGCGGCACGCATCTGTGCCGTTTTTGCCCCATGGTGCCCCGCATTGTAAATGCGGCGCATCCAGGGTGGCGGAGCTGCGGCGCACAATAACTGGCGCATCCCTGCTGATATGCAGGGATGCACCAGTTATTGTAAATCTGCCCCACTGTTTATATGTCAGAGAAGATTTGAATGTGCCATGATGGTGTTATCAAGCCAGTCAAATCTTCTTTAGGGTTATCCCTGTTAATCATGGCACAAAAGAAAAATGACCAATTAAGAGTTTGAATCGACTTTAGGAGTTGAAAAATGGAAGTCTGGATTGATTCACACCCTTTTTCTCACATTGATGACATATTACTAATGTTTGTGGGTGACAGCGTTTTCAGTAACATCGATTAGGTATTCGCACATCATTAAGTTGAATTAGACAAGGAGTCTCCGAAAAGTATCTAGGGAGCTGCTTAGCTCTCAGAGATATGCTACGCCAAGTATTTCATAGAGTCTGTGCATATTAAGCAGAGCAGAATTGCTCATCTCAAGTTCTATAGAATTACAGTTAGCCACCTCAGTGGCAGGACCTCATGATAATGCTCAAACACATTGTGTAAGCCTATGAGGTCTGCCACAGGACCATCTATATCCACTCGCAATCTAAATAAGTCAGAGGAAGATTGGCCTTGTTGTAGACCCTGCTTTATCAGTCGCACAACGTGTGTAGACAATGAACCATGAAAGAACAGTGACAGCGGTAGCCTGAGCACCAACCAGTACTAACCTACTGAATTGCCGGACTGCACAAGCCAGAATGAAAATTTGTCAGCAAGGAACATGATCAGCCCAAGAGCTGAGGGGAACTAGGTATGGATCCAGAACAGAGTAAATTAAGAGCCTCATCTGCCACATGATAATTTGAATGTTACTTCAGTAGTCAGGCGGATGATTTTATAATGATTAGCTTTTTCCTGGCATTTTTGCTTGTAACCTCCCCTGGATTGCTTGGGTGATCACTGCTGAAAATCCTGCTTAGGGTGGTCAAAATGCAATGTTAACACATGTCCTCACTATTTTACAGTGATAAAATATGCTAGTAGCACGGGAGGACTTTCCTTGAGCAGGAGTAGCGTTCACTACAGAAAAGTTTGTAGACTTCTGAAGTAGACCCATCGTCAAAGCATCTCACAGGGTTTTGTTTCACCAGTGGGAACTTTCCAATTTACAAAGATGTTTTCTGTCTTAGCTTCCACTGTGTCAGTATTTGTCAGCAAGGAACATGATCAGCCCAAGAGCTGAGGGGAACTAGGTATGGATCCAGAACAGAGTAAATTAAGAGCCTCATCTGCCACATGATAATTTGAATGTTACTTCAGTAGTCAGGCGGATGATTTTATAATGATTAGCTTTTTCCTGGCATTTTTGCTTGTAACCTTCCCTGGATTGCTTGGGTGATCACTGCTGAAAATCCTGCTTAGGGTGGTCAAAATGCAATGTTAACACATGTCCTCACTATTTTACAGTGATAAAATATGCTAGTAGCACGGGAGGACTTTCCTTGAGCAGGAGTAGCGTTCACTACAGAAAAGGTTGTAGACTTCTGAAGTAGACCCATCGTCAAAGCATCTCACAGGGTTTTGTTTCACCAGTGGGAACTTTCCAATTTACAAAGATGTTTTCTGTCTTAGCTTCCACTGTGTCAGTATTTCAGCGGCTGATGCAAAGTGTTGTGCATTATTTAAAAGGGGACAAGGTTACATTTCAAGATTACATCCTCTTAGCAGCAAAAAATATCCAGGAGCACAATAAACCTATGGGAGTAGTTCTGGACAGACAAGAATATGCAGGGATAGTTGCTAATGTGGAAAAATGTGATATCTCAAAAAAAATCTATGGAATATTTGGGACATGTTATCATTCAAATAGGGGTGGAGCAATGGCCTGGGTTGGTGGAAGTCATCACTTGAGTCCCTACTCCTCATAACAGAGATCAAGGGGTCTATTACGATGGCAGGTGGACAAAGTCTAACCGTCACCGTAACGGTGAACGGGACCGGCCGCCAGAGGTGTGGCGGTCCCGCTGTGCCCATTAGGATGTGACCGCCACCCTGGCGTTCGCATCCTGCATATTCAACATTGTGGCGGGCAGTGCTTTGTGCAGCCCCCACCGCAATGTCAAATATGCATGTTGTGCATTGGCCAGCACAAGGCGACCGGCACCGTGCGCTGCCTGCCACCTTGTGCATGCCAATGTAGGAACCACCCAAGTGCACCCCCAACTCCCCCAACACCACGGGGGTCCGCAACAGGCCCCCAAAGCCAAACACTACATGCCTTTCCATGGCGGCAAAAATCAGCTGACATTGTAATATGGCGGGCGGTGCCTGCTAGGCACCGCCACCATATTATTGCCCAGGACCGCACGGCAGGCAATTGTAACGATTGCCTGCCTGCGGTAAAGCGGCGGGCGGTCTTTCCGTCCCCCGCTGTAACCCTCGCCATTGTAATATGGCGGGGGGTAATTGAAGGGCGGGCGGGGAAAGATGTCGGGCGGATCGCCACCGCCGGTCGGGCGGTGGTGATCCTCCCAACATCATAATGGCCCCTCAAGTGTCTTCCTTTCTGAGTGTGTGCAACATCTATTCAAAACATTGCATTGAAATGGAAAATGTGAGAGGTTTGCTTAACAGAAATAAACCTTTCAATGAGAATTAAAAAATGTGAACTCGGGACCAACAAACCATACAGTCATGCTATGGCACGCAGCGCAGACACGGCTAGGATTGAGGGGTGTGATAACTCGACTTACCCCACTCTGGGATACAAAGTGACTGGGGCACTTGAGGAAGAGCAAGGGTTTTGTCCATTGGGACAATATAGGTATTTCCACGGTGGGAGACTTGTGGGACAAAGGGACTGTAATACCGTTTGATCAACTCAGGCAGCAGTATGATTTGGCCCCAACTGAGACTTTCAGATATACACAAATACGGCACGCACTGCTCGCGATATTGCCACCAGACACTGAAGTCCCTGAAGCTTCCCCACTGGAAGACCGATTACTTACAGATCACATGCCAAAAACGCGCCACATCCCTCACCTATCGCAAACTAATCAACAACCTACCAGACCCCACAGGTACATTGAGAGAGAAATGGGCAGCCGAAGTGGGAGACATGGATGAAACAGAATGGCAGGAGGCCTCGGCCTTGCCCAAAGAAATAGGTATACCCTCACGGTTCCGACTTGTGCAACTTAAGATCCTCCACCGCACATACCACACTAGAAGCACGCTATTCAAAATGGGCAGAGCTCAGCACCCATATTGCCTTAGAGGGTGTGGGCAAGAGGGATCATTCTTCCATACGCTATGGGACTGCTCCATGATAGCCGATTATTGGCGTAAGGTATTACGTACGATTTCACAGGCAATGGGAATATCGCTTACGCCAGAGCCGCGCAGATGCCTCCTGAACGTGTGGGAACCCAATGACCTAACGAGACATAGGCAAACATGGGTCACATTGGGTCTCATGGTAGCGAAACGCAACATTGCGCAAAAATGGGGGTCTGTGGACATACCATCGCTAACGACCTGGTGTAAAGATATGGACCTCATAATGTCGAGTGAGAGAACAGTTTATCTACACCGGAAATGCCCCCAGAAATGGACCAAGATATGGGCGGCATGGAACACATATCGAGGGACATCTGTGAGCCAGTACCAGATACTGATGAAGACAGTTCTGATGATGGACTCGGGGATGTATAAGGGTATTATGCCGAGTGGCTTGTCCAATGTTTTAATTACTGTCAGCCAATCTAATGTGAGATCTACTGAGGAAATGCCTAAATGGTTTTGTAACATAATTGTAACACGTGAATATATATATTCGGATGCTCATGCCGATGTTTTGACTAAAAACAACAAAACCGATTTAAAAAAAAAAGAAATGTGAACTCGAATTTGAGTCACTGAAAGAAGAAATTGTTTCAGCCAAGGTGCTTGAGCCTTTGGTCCCACAGTAGAATGCATAATTACAGTTGACACAAGTAATAATGGTGTAGATGCTGTGATATTGCAAAAAGACTAAGAAGGTGACATAACCGCATGTTTTGCTTCAGGGACACTTCGCGATAATAAGAAAAAATTTCACTTAATGAAAAAGAGTTATTCTTATGTTGTTGGACTGTCGAACAATTTAATGTTTTTGTGGGGAAGGAAATTCACACTTACGACCAACCACAAACCACTTGTGAACATTCTAGATGATCGCGGGATAAAAATAACAGGCCTAGGATTGCAAGATTGTGAACAACATCTCTACAGTATCATTTTGAAGTACATCACATTGCTAGGGGTAAAAACATAAGAGCAGATTATCTGTCTAGGCCACCTGTTCCTTCATGTAGCCACAGTGCCTCAGGGGATGAAGATAATGAATATTTGGTTGCTGCAATTGATGTGTTTTGTGAGAAAGGTTTGACTGAGGAAGCATGGTTCAGTTCATTAGCACAAGATGAGGATTTACAATTCGTTCAGAAATATGTCGTGGAATGGTGGCAAAAAGAACAGCATCATCCATAAATGTACAATCTTACTTTAAGTTAGCAGACAAATTATTGTTAAAAAAAACAAAATGTTAATGAAAGGAGATAATTTTGTTCCCACAACTGTGTTAAGAGAAAAGATAAATTCTCACAGGGCACGAAGGATATTTGGGACGAACTATCACTAAAAGGAAAATATGCTCAGGGGCTTATTTATCAACTAATCAGGCAGCACAGCAAGCCACCTTGCTGTGGTGTGTGATAGGGAAAGTAATGTAAACAACAAGGTGGTCCTAGTGGCAATGTGTTATTATCAAAAGGTAGTAGAATCCTATTTTATCATATCTATGATCAAATTAATTGATCCATTTGCAAGACAGACGAAATATACCAGAGAGAAACACAACACTTGTTTCAAATGGAGAAAATATATCCATATTTAATCCTTGGTTTTCAGAATAAATCAAAAAATGCATACACGTATTTCAGTGCTTATTTTGCAGGCTGCTCGAACAGTAGTGCATAGAAAGGTGTGTGTGACAGTGCTCATATGCGAAGTGAAGAGGAAGAATGAAACCATCAAGAATAAAAGTTTCTTTAAAATGATTTAACATTGACACTGGCTGGTGTAGCTTGAAGACAAGAGACCAGTGTGGTAGGTCTGTTTGGAACAGAGTTTGTTCTTATTCTTTAAACCATACTGGAAGATAGTGTTCATTGGGTTTCGATGCACCATCTAGGGAGGGCTAATGAGTCAATACAGGCCAAAATGTTAAGAAAGTCGACGTTTCGACCCAACTTCTGCGTGGAGGATTGATTATAGCCTCAGCATGCAGGTCTTCATCAGGACAAAATGTGTGAGGTAGGGCAAGCTAAATAAAGTGAAATCAATCATGAGGAGTAGTCTCTGGTAAAAGGGCTCTCTCAAAAAACCACACCAGTCAGTACTGATCTGTGGTTGAACAGAAAGGTCCTGCACCAGAAACGTACACACTTTCATGGGGTCAGTGATCCTTAGCTCAACATGACCAAATATTATGATCAACCAGACAGTTATTTCATAACCAGCTCATCAAGATATAGTTCACTAAGTCAGATTACCTAGAAACTTGCAGCTACATTTATGTTCACTCACCACGGCGGGAGTAAGTCCTTCTATACCCCAGAGATTTTTGACTATCCAAATTGTTACGGATATTATTATGATCATTTGTTGTTTAGTTATAGATTCATCGTTTTTGGTCCTGTTGAGCTAAGGACCACTGACCCCATGAGAGTCTGCACATTTCTGGTGGAGGACCCCACTGTTCAACCACAGGTCAAGACTGATTTGGAAAAAGGCTGGGCCAAACTGGAATGGCATGGTGAGCAAAAACGATCAATTTAGGCCCAGATCTCTGTACAGGGGGTGAATATTTGACCCTGTTCACCATTACGTCCATCAGCTGTTCTTTTTGTATCTTTAAGTAAGTGCATTCTACATCTTTAGCCATGGGATGTTGATGGATGATCATCCAGAAATGTTCAAGGCAGTTTGTATCCTGGTGCTTTCTAGGTGGGTGGTGAATAAACTTTGCTCTGCTCTTGTGAGGAGTGATCACTACAGTATGTTGTATATGGTTGCTTATGTGGCCTGTTTGGTACATGCATAGTGTGTATGAGTGAGTCAGAGTAATGAAGACCTGTGGGGTGCACTTTTGAAGCCCTTTGCATGTGATGGAAGCAATTCTGTTTTCCTCGACCGTTCTGGAAGTGCACGTGTATTGCTGACATTCCTGAAGCTATAGGGAGGAAACCAAAGGCCTGGAGTGGGATCCAATGAGTCAAATCTCTTCACAAAATTCGACAGGGCCTTCTGCTGAGAGGAGCTGCTAATTCGTTTTTCCTGCACTGCCATTTGGTAGATGGGGGTAAAAGGTGGGACTGCAGTCTGTGCAGCCTCTCCACTTGTCCCAGTTCCAAGTTCTGTCTGACCAAGGAAGCCAGTTCTCCCCAGAGTATTCAGAGGACTGCTTTACAACTGGAGCTGGTGTCTGCCTGACAAACAGCTTTCCAGAAGTGAGCAAATATGACCTGAAGTCTTAATTGGCTGGAAAAAAGCTGTTCCTCTGACCTGAAATGCCTAGAAGCTAGCCTGCCTGCTGAGAGAGGGAAGGAGCTTTCTAACCCTGCTGGAGGTGTGACTGTCCAGGGAGTACCAGTACCAGCAATACCACGATACTGAGAGAGTCTGCTAGGAGAAGAGAGACGAGAGAGAGAGAGAGAGAGAGAGAGAGAGAGAGAGAGATCGAGATCGAGATCGAGATCGAGATCGATCTGTGAGCCTTAAGAATGGTAAGAGCAGTCTTTCCAGAATCGCCATACGAAGCTGGAATCGCAATTGGCGGCCGACCTCAGTGCTGTGGAAGAAGAGCGACTCTGCATGACCTCACCACAATGACCAAAAGCTGTGCCAGTGGCAGACTTTACAGCTGTGATCGATAGCTGTGCCTATGGAAGTGACCACCGCCGTCCACATAGTGGCATATTTCCTTTTCATCGCTGTGCAACCGAGAAGAGTATCCGTAACCTGCTGTGGGTCCCACCTGACACCTAGTACCTGTGTTTGCCGAAGGGGTTTAGGTGGCGGCCAACTCCTGCCGTGGTCTTTTCAGACCTAGGTCTCCTCCTGCACCCAGCGTGTCTCCTCCCAGAAATGGGAGCATGTGAAGACGCATGTTACCAGTTTCTATGCCTGCCACAGAGAGAGCAAAGAGGCCTGCGTTGTGGTGAGACTGTATAGAAGGGACTGTACTGAACTGAGGGTTATCATCAGTGAACTGGGGTAGTTTGCACCTGAGCCTTGATTTGTGCTGCACCAACACTCTAACCGCAGGTAGGCCTGGCTTCGGCAGAGGAGGGTCACCTGGGTAAAGCAGCCCACTTAGACTCCAAGGTGGTAGTTCCTGTCCCTTCCACTGGGAGTAAATTGCTGAGGGGGTTGTACTTGGATCAGATTGTTGAGCCATAGTAGGGTATTCCTCAGGACGTCAGAGGCAAAGACTGAGGCCCAGTAGCCCCTGCTTGCCTCGCGGCCCTGAACAGGGTCAGACAAATATATAATCCGCCATACTGTACATTATTCAGTAAATTCTTCTGACACTCCAAGTTGCCCTTTAGTTCCCAAGAAAGCTGAACAGTTTACCTTACAACTAACATTAATTCAAGAATATTTAACCACAGTCGCAGCAAATTTTAACCTAGAGGGTAAGAGTCCATTTTGGGGAACTCATAGTGGCACATATACATTTCTAGTCTTCTCTCTCTACTACATATGTGCCATTTAAACTTTGCAATTACCTGTTCTTTTACCAAGCACTTTATCATTATTTAATTTCCTTAGTGCCCTTTTAGTCGTTCTGCACAACACAGCAAGTCAGTCCAGGATTGCCCAGCTAAAACAGACAAAGATTGTGCAGAGCTTCAGGGTGGCACAAGTGATAGTAACACACTATATAACTGTCAAAAACAACTGTAAAAGCTATAGAACAGGGGTCTCCAATCTTTTCTGTAATTAGAGCTACTTATGGTTAATGAAAATTCTCCCAAACGACTAATATTATTAGAGATGTAATAGTTACCACATCAGACAAGATTACATTAGTGACCACATTTGCAAAGATTACCAGCAATGATCACTTCAGTGCATCTGGCCCGGTTGCTAGCAGTAGCGTAACAATGCTTTGTCAATGTGGAATGCCTCTACATGGGGAATACATAACAGCCTATAGTTCAATGCCCCTGCCCCTGCCCCTAAGTTAATAATAATAGTAAAATATCTCCTCAACACCCTTTGATTTTCCTCACTCAAATATCAGCTTTAAAATTCTGGGGGAAGTTAACCATTGGGCTACCGGTTTCTGTCCACAGTGGGTCCAGCGGTATCCTTTGGTGGAGGCTAGTGTACATCTCGTGCTACCAATCTGGACTCAGATTACACTCCTGTGTCTGTCAAGCCTGGATGCAACTTTTGGCTGTTGAGAATCAGTCTCTTGGTCCCCCAGTGGCGTTCAGTGATGGTTCTCCAGAAGTGGCTACTGACTTGCTGAGTTGGGCTACTTCAGCTTTCATGGTCCTGGTGCTGGTTCCAGAGAGTCAGCTGATGGCCCTTGGAGTCACCTCTTTGGTCTGATGGCTTTGGAGTGACTTTTCCCCAAGCCAGGAGTCACAGGCACAGTCCTCTCTTCGCTCACCCAAGGTGCGGCAGGTGCAATCTAGCAAGCGTTGCAACCTCCCATTGCCAGGTCCAGGGGTCAGCAGGACAGTCCTTCTTTAGTCCCATCTCTAGTTCCGTAGTAATCTGAGGCTCAGGGAGCCAGGGGTGCCATTTTTTTGCCCAGAAAGTGTCATGGGGGATGATGCGGTCACTAGCGAATGGGCTACCAGGATCCCTGCTGCTCTGTGTTGACTTCCAGCTACGTATGGCATCCAGAAATCCTGGGGTGCATTATTCGGACAGATGAAAACCATATGTCCTACTTAATAGTATATAGGTCCCTGCCTCGGGGCTCCTGAGGCCTTCCTTAGGGAAGACTTACATATATGGTTAAGGGAAGTCGGGGCCAAGCCATTAGTTTAAATCACACAGTGAAACTAGCAGTTTAAAACTGCGCTTCCAGGCTTCAGTGGCAGGCTGGGAGACATTTTGTACTTTGTCTCACAAATAGTGGCACAACCATTGCTGCAGCCTTGGGGGGGCACTGAGTCTAATATGCCCTGGTACCATATACCAGGGACTTATAAGTAATTCAGCTTATGCCAATTAAGGGTAGCCATTTCAACATACACTTCGTAAGGGGTTTGTAAGTCTGGCACTGAGGTCTGTTGGCAGGCCTCGGTGCACGCTCGGGTTGAAAAACCAGCAGAATCAGTCCAAAGATTTGGGGGTAATCATGCAAAAAGAGGCATTTCCTTACACATACCCTCATTGCCCCCTCATGGCATGATCTTCTGAAAAGTGGAGCTGATTTTGGTTTCCAGTATGGCCCTTAGACCTCACTCTTCTAAGGGATATGCTGGAATAAGGACAGGTTTTGTTGGAGATGCGCGGAGGGAATAAGGACAATGGATACGAATGATGGTCTTGCTTTGCTACGTAACCAGTCTGGAAAGAGATAGCCTAATTAAACTTGTACCAGGAGTAGTGGCGGTCCGTGCAGGTAAGTGCAGTGGGGCTGTGCGGGGGTGGTAGTGAAAAACGACGGGATAGGGAAAATACAAAAATGAAACCACTCACCTTACGATGCGGCGAACGTAAGGTAAATGGTTTTATTTCTTTTATTTTCCCTATTCCGTCTTTTGTCACTTCCGCCGCGCTTACCTGCACGGGTCGCCATTGACTAGGAGACCCATCACAGATGACTTGAAAGTAGTAATGTTCGTCCAGGAACAAGAGAGTGCAACATATGTCCAAGATCAACAACATCCTATGACTCCATTTATGGGGCGCCACAAAACTGTTGGTCACTATTTTTTGGAGAAAGAAAAACAGCCCAGAGACATCCCAAAGGATGTACAAACTGTAGCAGACCCTGACGTCAGGAATACATTCGTGTAGCTGGTCACAGCAGGCTAGAGTTTTCCTGAGAGTAAACAATCTTTAGTGACACACCCAATCAAGGCCACGAGTCCATCACACCTCAGAGCGCTGCAACTGTTTTCAAGAACTCTGAAGATAAACTACCGCTTGGGCGGCCCTGATAATCCAGATACCTAGAGTTGATGAGACCTCCTCCTTCCGTATCATAAAGGCATTCCTTTTTATAGTGCGCTGGGTCTAGTCGGTCTTTGTTTCAGTTTTAAGGGCAAAGGTTAGCTCCCTTTGTCCTTGACTGCCTGCTTCTGCTGCTATAAAAACTATTTAAAAGTTAGGTACAAGCCCCTGCTGCAGACGGGGTGGAATGCTGCACCAGACACTTTGCAAAGGTTAATTGGTCGCCTTCCAGTTTATGGTTGCTGTACCTAGGCATTTAAACAGGTGAATGTTTTGCCTTGTTGGGCGTCTTTGGGTAATGCTTCATTTAAAATTATTGAAACAGGATTGAAGGAATTAATCATTTTTTCTTTCGAAATGTTTAGATTCACTACTCACCCAGACACATATTTTTGCAGCTCAGACACTGTCGTCAAAGCAGCCACAGTGATTGAAGGCGCTGTACTCAAAGAAGCGGTTGTTTCAAGGGGGCTCTCGAGAGTTTAGAAGAATGCTAAACTTTTTACCAGACGCACTGTAATTATGCGGCATGGGCAGGCCAAACTATGCAGCGGAGTTGTCTAAATTATGCAGCAAGGAAAGCCAAATTATGTGGCATAATGCAGCACATTTCGTGTATTTCTTCGTTATTTTGCCTTTTTTTGTACAGGTGTTAATTAACACTTTCTGGGCAAATGCTTCTCCTCATTAGTACGACTTGTGACACCAAAATACAGAAATAAGCAACAGAAAGGCGTCAAGTAATCCTTTACGAAGAAAAGTAGTAACGTTTGATCTGTTTGAACTAGAAAAAAAAATAATCTGCATAATCTTGCAGATTATGCAGCAGATAGATTATGTAGAAAAATAGGCAAGTCCACAGTTATGCAGAGAAATACAGCCGCCACAAAAACCCATAATCCCTGTGGCCCTGCCTTTGCCTTTCTTTTTTTTAGGTAGGATGTCTTGAACTCTAACGTGCCAGTTGTATGAAATGTGGGGTTTGAATACCAGCAATAGAGGCAGGTGTTTTAACAAATAAAAATGTCCTGAGAAAGTAAAAACTCTAAGCACAAATGACAAGCATTTTGCACTACGGATTATCAACATACTTGCCTTTGTTTTACAACAATCAAGATTTCAAATATGTAAGAAGAAAGGGAGAAAAGTCAAAGAGGTGTGGGGATAAGAACAGCGTACAGAATGGTTAAGAGGAGGGAATAAAGGACACACTCAATTATTACCAGATCTATTCCTCTATGCGACATAATTGACATAGGATGTCACCTTTAAAGCGAAGAGGATAAGGAAACACGTACGAAGATTAAAAGTGAAAAATAGGTGGTATGAGGAAAGGCAAAAGTACCAACCAGATCTCCGGGCTGGACAGGAAAAGACTGGTACCCAGGGATGTATAGTTCTCGTGAGGTCAGAAAAGAAAGTCACAGCCAACCTTATGCAGAAGTCATAACGTCATCAGTACAAGCATCTCACCTAGAGGAAGGGAGAGGTTTCCAAAAATGACAACTCCCATATATGATTAAAAGCCAACTAGTATATATAGATCCCAACAAAAATAAGCGTGTCACAAAAATGTATACCAAACAGCAGGGAGTTATGGGTGTTAGTAAGAACATGTATCGAACTCTGTCTGTCATGTCGAGGGCCTTCTTCCCGGGCCTTGGTCTAGAACAGGCAGAGTCCGCACCAACAGCAGTGCCAGAGAATCGACAGTGGTTATCAAGGAAAGAGTCCAATTTAGATCAGAAGCTTCCCTCTTGACTCTAACACAATGTGCATGTAGTTGGTGCTTAGTGAGCTGTTCTTCAAATGTAGGCGCGGTGCTCCTACGCCTGTGTCGCGCAGTGCAGATCTAGGTTGCTACCAGGGATGTATCAAGCCTCCACTGGAAGTCTGCACAATGAAGCCAGTAACGTGCAGCATATCTTGTGGAGTGGCTGGGTATGCAGGTGAATGTAGTAGAGCTGTAGCTCTAACCGGTTGCAGTCTGGACCCTGGCACTCTCCGCAGAGCTGTAAGGTCAGGCACTCTAGTAGAGGCTGGAGGTACATTGATTAGGGGTCAAACACAGACTAGTACTAAGATCTTCATGTAGGCTAAGGACTACTTCACGATCAACTGCTCATATTTTTAATAATGCCAAACAAGGGGTTTCAGTAAGTTTATCTACGTAGGCAGCGCCTTAAATTGACGATATTTCCAGAAATGTGTGATTCTCAGGCCATAGTCTGCTTGTAACTCAAGGAAAGCTCCAGGAGGCCTATCTTGTAACAACTGATCAATGTATTGTAGCCTCCCTTCAAGCCAACTTGGCTGATAGATTGTTTTACCTTCAAGCTGGAGATCTGCATTGTGCTCCGCATGTATTCTGTTGTGGACAAGCAGGTGTCTCTCAACCAATTCATGGCCAGACTTTCAGGCTATGAAGATGGCTTTAAAAATCGTGTTGTTTATATGTGGTGGGAATGAATCGTGGGCATACGCTGCGAGTTACAAGTTAGGGCATGTCAAGACTTTAAGTTTGAGCGAGACCCATACACGCGTGCCTCCTGGTCACTGCAAAACACATGCCAGTTGTGACAAATGAAATGTCAGATAATGAGATGGCGTATGTTGTCATCACAGGCCCACTGCTGTGATGTGTACCCATAATTTTGGTGATTTCATTCTTGGTGTCCATGCATTTGACACATAGGATTTGATGTCTAATTCTACTTAGGACAGTAGTCATTTAGGGACCACGGCTGAAAGCATACCAAAATGTCATTAAATCTGGGGCAACTGTCATTTTAATTGTCTGTACTATGCTCTGTAGTGAGAGGTCTAGACGCATCCATTTTGCAAAGACTCATTTAGTCCAGGACATCCTAGGTAGTAAATGATCTCCTACTATTTTCACCAGTTCCCTTCTGATACGGATACTGAGATATTGGAGTCCCTCCCGACCCATCACATGTCAAAACCATGAAGGCTGACCTTAGTGCTAGAGCATGTCATCGGTAGGGCCTTACACTTGCTCTATTTAATCTTATAACCAGAGAAGATGGAAAAGTGCAAATAATGGACATTACAATGGAAAAGAGGTGCCTGGGTCCGAAGGTGTAAGCAGAATATCATCTGCATATAGAAATGCCTTCATATCAATTCCTCGTACAGTCTGTGATTGTTGAATAGCCGTTGATGATGGCTCCAAAGCTAGGAGGAACTAAAAAGGTGAAAAAGGACTACCTCGATGAGTGTCCCTTTTAATATTTATTGTTCTGGACATAAAGCCCCCACAGTTGACTTTTGTTGTTGTAGATTTGTGTAACCAGCACTCTTTAGTTATAAAATCTGCCACAAGTCCAGTTGTATCCGGCATTCCAAAATGTAAGTCCCACTCTACTTGATCAAATGCCTTCTCAGCGTCTAGAAGGATGGCTAAAGCCTCTGTTGGGTAATCTTTAGTCTGCCATTGGAGAGGTGATGATGTGGCCATGTTTGAAGGTATATTCTTCATTAGCACCCAGCGACACAACCCACTGAGATTTCTGAACTAGCAGTGGCATTACTTTTCACAATCTAGTTGCTAATATTTTTGCCAATATGTTCATATCAACACGCATTAAAATATATAGGGCAATAGCTAGAACGTTCTAAAGAGTCTTTGCTTTCTTTGGGTAAGTGATTAATAGTAGCTTTATGGGGTAGCTGGCCAAGAAACATTTTGGATTCTGCTTCTTTAAAGGCTCAGGATAGTTTGGGTACTATGAGGGATTTACCCGTTAATGGAGTTCCCTTTGAAATCCATCTTTACCTACATATATACTGTGCCAAGTCAAACAGCACTAGCTACCTCTTATTCTGAAATGTCATCCTTATGGAAAGTCCTACTTTTGTCAGCATTGGTATATTTTATGGCACAAACCTTGAGGGGGCAACGTCAGCCTATGCACTGTACCATCCACGAGTAACACACTGTCCATCGTTGTTGTGCCCACCTCCAAGGGCTGGTTGCCCTCATCCCCGACTTTCAGACTATTATACAAGGAGAGGCACCAACTAGTTACCATCAATAAACTTGTCATATTTCTTTAAGAGTTCATATAGTTCCACAAAAAGCTCTAGAGCTAATGGTCCACCTAGGAAAGGTTCTTTATTTGGCTAATGTAATCATGAGCAACACAAAAACAGCCAACGTGAGTTGCTCTTTCAAAAAAAACCTTCTTCAGGGCTTGAATTCTTGTAGGACCAGAGAGATCTATTATGACCAGTGCCTGGGATCACTCAGGCACAGGCCCTGTTAGATCCCTTAGCACCCTTTGACACAGTCGACAATGCTTTATTGATCCACCGTGTCAGCACTGCGGGATTGTAAGGCACTGCCCTTGATTGGCTGGCCTCCTTTCTTAACCCCTTGGCCGCAGGGGTAATTCCTCCGCTGTGCTGGGGGGTTAGGGGGCGTGCACAGTGCCCTGGTGCTCGTGACGAGCTCAGCTCGTCATGAGCCACGGTGGCTATGTGCTCATGACGAGCTGAGCTTGTCACGGCCACCCCGTTTCTTTGGAACATTCAGCACAGCAGGGGAATTAGCCCCGCGTGCGAGCGTTGGAGCTGGTATGACGAGCTCAGCTCGTCATGAGCACATGGCAACCGTGGCTCATGACGAGCTGAGCTCATCATGAGCATGGGAGGGGTTTAAGACCGGGTTCAATCCGTCTCTCTTGCCCCTTATCGCTCCACCAAGGTTCGACTAAATTGTGGAATACCCTTAGGATCCTCCTTAACCCCCATCTGTTCAACTCTCAATCAATCAATCAATCAGAACATTTGTATAGCGCACTACTCACCCGGAGGGTCTCAAGGCGCTGGGGGGGGGGGGTCCGCTACTGCTCGAACAGCCAGGTCTTGAGCTGCTTCCTGAAGGCGAGGTGGTCCTGGGTCAGGCGGAGGTGGGTCGGGAGGGAGTTCCAAGTCTTGGCGGCCAGGTAGGAGAAGGCCCTTCCTCCTGTGGTGGCTCTTCGGATGCGGGGGACGGCGGCGACGGCATGGCTGGTCGATCGAAGCTGGCGCGTGGGAGCGTAGAAGTTGAGGCGGCTGTTGAGGTATGCTGGTCCTTGGTTGTGTAGGGCTTTGTGTGCGTGGGTGAGGAGCCGGAAGGTGATTCTCTTGTTGACCGGGAGCCAGTGCAGGTCTCTCAGGTGTCCGGAGATGTGGCTGCGGCGGGGGATGTCCAGGATGAGTCGTGCTGAGGTGTTCTGGATCCGCTGGAGTCTCTTCTGGAGTTTGGCGGTGGTGCCGGCGTAGAGGGAGTTGCCGTAGTCCAGCCGGCTGGTGACGAGGGCCTGGGTGACCGTCTTCCTGGTTTCGGTGGGGATCCATCGGAAGATCTTGCGTAGCATTCGCAGGATGTTGAAGCACGACGAGGAGACGGCGTTGACTTGTCTGGTCATGGAGAGAGAGGAGTCCAGGATGAAGCCCAGGTTGCGTGCGTGGTCAGTTGGTTTGGGTGCGCTGCCCAGGGCGGGGGGCCACCAGGAGTCGTCCCAGGCGGAGGGTGAGGATCCCAGGATGAGGACTTCCGTCTTGTCCGAGTTCAGTTTCAGGCGGCTGTCCATTTGGCTACGTCTGTCATCCCTTCATGCAGGTTGGCTCTGGCGGTGGCGGGGTCGTTGGTGAGGGAGAGGATCAGCTGGGTGTCGTCTGCGTAGGAGATGATGTTCAGGTTGTGCTGGCGTGCGATGGCTGCGAGGGGGCTCATGTAGACGTTGAAGAGAGTTGGGCTGAGCGAGGAGCCTTGAGGGACGCCGCAGATGACTTCGGTGGCTTCCGATCTGAACGGGGGGAGGCGGACTCTCTGTGTCCTTCCGGCGAGGAAGAAGGTGATCCACTCCAGTGCCTTCTCCTGGATTCCGACGTTGCTGAGGCGCTGTACTAGGGTGCGGTGGCAGACAGTGTCGAAGGCCGCGGAGAGGTCCAGGAGGATGAGGGCCGCTGTTTCTCCGTTGTCGAGCAGGGCTCGGATGTCATCTGTAGCTGCGATCAGGGCGGTCTCGGTGCTGTGGTTGGCCCGGAAGCCAGACTGCGAGAGGTCGAGGGAGCCGTTCATCTCGAGGAAGGCGGCCAGTTGCTTGTTGACGGTCTTCTTGATGACTTTGGCTGGAAACGGGAGCAGTGAGATGGGGCGGTAGTTATTGAGGTCGGTAGGGTCTGCTGATGGTTTCTTGAGTAGAGCGCTGAGTTCGGCGTGCTTCCAGCTCTCCGGGAAGGTGGCGCTGTCGAAGGAGGTGTTGATGATGTCCCGCAGGTGGGGTGCGATGACAGCGTCGGCCTTGTTGAAGACGTGGTGAGGGCAGGGGTCTGTCGGAGTTCATCGTGCGGATGGTGTCTTCGGTGCTGATCAGGGTCCAGGCGCGGAGGGTGGCGGTGGGGGGCGGTGGTTCGGTCGTGGCGTGCGTTGGTTGAGTGCTGAAGCTGTTGTGTATGTCCGCGATCTTGTTGTGGAAGTAGGAGGCGAGGGAGTTGCAGAGGTCTTGCGAAGGGGTGATGTCGTTGTTTCCGGCGTTGGGGTTGGAGAGGGTTCACCCTCTGATGCACTCCCCTCAGGAGCAAATGGTGAAAATGTAAAAATATGCTGACAATCTGTAGCTGATTTTCACCCTTGATAATACCACAGAATCCAAGGTATTTTTTTCAAAATACCATGCTTTATATCCAGATTGTATGAACAGTTGAAGTTAAACACCGACAAAACTGAAGTTGTGGTTACGAAGAACAAATTGATTCAAGGAAACCCCTCCTTTTGACCCCCTGAGTTGGGATCTCCTCTCACGCCCAAGAAAGTTGTGAAAAGTCTTGGAATTGTCATTGATGAGAACCTATCCATGAATCACCAGGTAGGAGCTGTCTTCCTCCTGCTTTCTTCAACCTCAGGAAATAAGGAAAATTAGGAGAAACTTCACGGTGGGAACCGTCATCCAAATTCTTATTGCTTTAGTGGTATCATGATTGACTATGTCAACTTGCTTTATCTGGAACTCCCTATTGGCTGAAACAACAAGCTGCAATTAGTTCAAAATTAGGCAGCTCGGCTAGTTTTTGGTCAGCTGCAACACTGTCATACTAAACCATTGATGAAGTTACACTGGCTTCCTGTAGCTCAGAGGACCTTTTTTTAAAACAGATTGTATTATGAATAAAGCTCTCCATGGCAAAAGCCTGACGTCGTGTCCTCTAGAATCCAGAGTCACATTCCCAACCGCCATCTTAGATCAGCTCATCAGAATCCACTCACTGCTCCAAGAAGTATACTCTGCTTTTTCTCTGCTACTAGGGAGTGTGATAATGATGTTCCTTAGCTTCCATTTAAGGCAAGAGTTTTCGATGAATAGCATTTCAAATAGGATCTGCTGAGTATGCGTAGTTAACTTTGTTAAGTAGCTTATGCATTTTGTTATAGCGCTGGGATTCCTGTTAGACCTATGTGTAAAATAGTTATTTAATTATTCTATAAATTGTGTTACATAATTTGCATTTAATTACATAATATGCCACATACTTGGTTTCTTTACCACTATGTCGCAAGGCCTTAAAGACCTGGCTTTTTTGTCATCCCGTCCATTGATATTCGTATCTAGCGCCTTGACGCCCTTGGGCTAAGTTTCGCGCTCTATAAGTGTAATTTCATTCATTCATACTGGCTTCCCCTCTCACATAATTTGCATTTCCCTGCTGCTTAACTGTGTCAGCGCTGTTGCATATTTTGTTTCTTTGTTGCCGCATAATTGCACTGGCCCTCATGGGAGGACAGGGAGAATGAATTGCTCCCCCCTTACTTTATAGGACCCAGGGCCGGAAAGGCCTTTTATTCCACCGGGCATTTCCCCAGTGGGCAGGCGCCCTTCGAGGCCTCTGTCACTTCCCCGGATCTCCTAGGTTACTTGTACCAGGCACAGGACGCTTCAAGAGAGAAGAGAGGGAGGAAGGAGGGAGGCAGTGAGAAAGCGATGAGAGAAAGAGGGAGAGAGACTTGGTGGATGTAGAGAGAGCCACAGCGCGAAGAGATGAAGGGAGGCGGCTGGTTTGAGCATTTTTGCCAGGACTGCTTTCTGTTCCTCAGTGTTGCCCTGGGGATGCATCTGTGTCCACGGTGGGGCTGGTGCAATAGTTACTGTCTCTGACCTGGTACAGTCCCTTTCCTTGTGTCAGCTGTTTGTAACCAAAGCTGTCCATGAAAGGGCTCGGCGCGTTATTGCCCGAGGCTGGTAAGGGGCAAGGAAAGGACACTCCAGAGGAAGTGTTAATTCCAGCGTGCTGAGTCGCATCTTTGAGCCAGCCTCCTCCACTGAGCATCTCTCGGCCACCGTCATCCCGGGGCCTTGAATAATTCATCGCGGGTTTTGCCATTTATGACGTGTGGGGTTCAGAGACTCAATCTGTGGTGGAGAGAAGGGACGTTTAGCAGCAATGTCCGACCAATAGACCAAACCCTTCGACAACACTTAATAAGCGGTAAAATATGGACACATAATAGCCCTGTGTAGGCCTTACCCGGCTGCGCCGCCTTCCTCTCTCTCAACTGCTCGGATCCTCTCGAACCCTGAGATTTTAGTTTCGGTTCCTGCTCCTCTCCTGAACATGTCTCATCTGTTAGACATTATTCCAAGAGCCCAGAAGCTTAGCGATCTTGACTGTGCACAATGTACATACAATTTGTCTATTTATACACCTATTGTAATTTGTGCACTAAAACAAGCAGTGTGGTCTGTATTTCCGATTGACACAATCCATTCGACCTACTTCATTTCATAACTTACATTTTTTAGGACTGGATGAAATTCATGTATTTCCTTTTGCAGAAATTATGCAAAATTTCCCCTAAATAGGCGAATTTACTTTAAATGCTGGCTTTGCACTTTTAGCTGTTTCTTTTGCAGAAAATAAATGCAAAAAGAGCGCCCCAAAATAGGCGAAATTACATTTAAGACTGGTTTGGCACTTTTTGCTGTTTCTTTTGCAGAAATGATGCAAAAAGCCCAATAATGAGATGACATTTCGTTAAATGCTGGTTTCGCATTTTGTGCTATTTTTTTTGTGTGCACCAGGGTGCATGCGCACACGAGAACAAGCTGTGCCTGCTAATCTGTCAAACCAAGCCCAAGAAAACGTATTGTTTGCTAATTATTGTGCAAGTAACCTCAGAAGTAAGGTACTTGTTTCGCAAGTTGCATTGCTCGCCTGGATATCTGAGCTCTCAAATGCCCAATTTAAATGTGCTAGTAGTTCATTCACTCCAAGTTTTAGCCTTTGCATACTGTGAACTGTAGTTCTATTTATTTCATTATAAAATGAGGACTAGAAGTGTCAGAATGCAAAGTAAAAATTGACTGGATAAGACACTCAGGTATGTCCCTGGGAAACTTCAGAGCTCTGAGATCTTTGTGATTGAAAGGTGTCCTTAACCTTAAGTAGCTTCTTGCACTGTAAAATGCGTGCTTCTTAATTAATTTGGCACTGATCCTGTACCAGGCAGTGTGACTTTAAACTATGCTAGTTTTAGTACCAGGAAGTGTTGCAAAAATTACTCCTTAATACACTTTTTCAATGAAGCCATTTAGTGGCGCGTACCGAGGAGAAGGGTGAGATGATGTCTGCAGAGGGTCATGTGGCCCCCTGTGGTGCATCACAACTTCAGACAGGGCTAGTTTTGCACATTACATTCTTGAACTTGTGAACAATTTTAACATTGCAAATGTGGAACCAAAACTTCAAGCATTGGTACAGGTCATAGCATTGATACTCAAACTACGGCCCGGGGGCCGCATCCGACCCTCCTGCCCATTACAAGCGGCCCTCGGTCAATAGCAGCACTGGGCTGCTGTTTACTTGACTCAAAGCTAACATTAAAAAATGTTTAATAAACAGGCAAGCATTTATTTAAAAGTTAATTAGTGTTAAAGAAAGGATGTCTCTAGAGAGCTTTGCACAGTTTAACTTTAAGAACAATTTCATTTTTAACACCTTTGCCGCGGGGCTAATTCCCCCACGGCGTTGGGGGGGGAGGGAGGCACGCGCAGCGCCACTGTGCCTGTGACGAGCTCAGCTCATCACGCACAGTGGTGCTGTGCTCAAGACGAGCTCAGCTCGTCGTGACCACTCCCGTTTAATGGAACGCTCAGCACCGCGGGGGAATTAGCCCCGCGTGTGAGCATCGCACGTGTCATGACGAGCTTAGCTCGTCATGAGCACAACGCAACCGTGCCTCATGACGAGCTGAGCTCGTCATGAGCACAGAAGGGGTTAAAGACATCTCGCAGCAAAAATATAGAAATATGTCAGTCTCTTCAAAATTAAAAATATATATATATATTTAACATGCAGAACCTTTTTACCTTAGTATATCAAATTATATAAGTCTTTTGAGAGGTAATAATTTAATAGTCATAGTTTTCAAACATGAATTTAGAAGCATTAATTCTTCCCCCCACAACAACAGCATTTGTGAACTAAGAAGCACCGTTGTAATGTGCACTCTTTGGGTGGCCTGGATTCCTATTATACATGAACAACATTCTAGTGTATTAAATCAAACACAAGAGAAGGTTTTGTACTGCACACATCCTGAAGCTGGGTCCAGGCGGGGGTGCCAGTAATTCTGAGGGGGGCAGCAGGGAGCTGCCTGACTTAAAGTCATGCAAACAGCAGCTCGTCCATCCCACTTGGTCTCAGTTGGGTCCAGTTAAAGACTTTGTAATCAGCCCTTAATATACCTCAGCATAATTGTCAGCACCCCATCAACCCCCTGCCCTCCTCCCATCTTCCACACACCTCCTACATCACACTGCAACGACCCCCACCCCTCCACAACAAATACCAAATGTTCTTTCGACCTAAGGCACTGCCCTAGTCAATCCGATTTTGGGCTGGCCCTGTCCTTAAATCATGTATTTCGAGGGAGGGAAAGTGAAATAAAACAATTGCCTAGAATCACACAATTTGGTAAAGTGGGGAAGCCGGAACTAATCCCAGGTTTTCTGGTTTCCCATTTTTCAATTCAACAACTAGCTTCATATGCTTCACTTACCCTACACACATCTTACTGCCAATCCCCCCTGCCTGGCCGCCACACCGCAGGCATCAGTGCGGCACTCAGCCACAACACAGACCGATCTTTTTAGCCCCTGGGAAATTGTTGGAGAGTACCCATGGGCTAGAGATTTTACGACATGCTGAAGATGTCACATCCATTGCTGCCAAATAGGCCCGTGCAATGTGTAAAACCTTTAGTCAGTCCTCCTTTTTTAGCCAACAGCACATTGCATTCTGGGATGTGTAGTAATTGTGGGCTCAAACCTGCCAAAATGCAAAAACCTAGTTGCAGAGCGCTTCTGCACAATCTTCCTTAGAACACCCATCTTCATATGTGGGCTGAAAAACTCCAGCAAAGTGCTGTTGGCACAACCATTGGGGCCACACATGGGACCACCCATGATAGGGCCACTCAGCAGTAACAACAGCCCCATCAACGTAGCCCTGCACTTTCCCTTTCCCATGTATCAATGACGTCGTTTGCCATTTGCCACCATTTCCTTGGAATAGAAACCTATGCCCAGGGGGGCCGTGAAAGCAGATGAGGCCACCGGCAGCCCGGCGCGCGCGTCCCCCGTCCTTCCGCCCTCCCGGGGCCGGGAGATGTCCGCCTGCCAAGCGCGCAGCGGCTGCTGCAGCTCGTTATGAGACGGAGCAAAGGTCAGGGGAATTTTCATACCTCTGAAGTCTAATCACAGATGGCTTTTATTGACCAATTTGTGATGGGAGCCTTCTAATTAGTGCTCTGGAAGAAAAAAAACGGGAAAAGGCCGAGGGTGCGACGCGGGGGGAGCATGAAACTTAAGAACTTGGCCTGTGACCTTCACGAGACAGGTCAACAATGTAAATCAAAGGACACGCGCACATAATATTGATAACCGGTTAAGCTTGTAAGAAAAATGTTTAATGAGCAGGACACGCTTGTGAAGCAGTGCGAGATCACACACCGTGGGAGAGAGAGAACAGGAAGGGCCCTGCCACCTCCAGCCTGCTGAGACTATAGGGGTCTAGGCTGGCAGGGTAGTGCCAGGCAGCTGGGGCGCAGCTTCCAACAGGGCTTTAAGTTAGGGTGACCAGATCTTGTGAACCAAAAACCGGGACATTTTGCAAAAACAGAAGAAGGACTACAATTTTACATCAACGGCGCTACTGCGCAGAATGACGACTCTTATCAAGAATAAGATAGGAACACAGAAGAAGCCCTTAGAAAATAAATAAAAATGTAATTCCTAAAACCAACATCCTACCTGTTAATTAAATTGCTTCCTTTTAGCAGCTGCTAACTAGCACAGCTGTTGAGCACCCGATAAGTGCCTCTCACTGGTTTCAGCCAACCCCCTCTAAAAACCGGGACATTAGCCAAAATTGCAGAAATTTGCCAGGACCGCTGGTGAAAGCCCGGGACTGTCCGGGCAAATCTGGAATGCCTGGTCACCCTACTTTACGTGGGGTGGAAAAACTGGGGGGGTCTCTCAAAGGGGTGTGGCCAATGTAATTAAGGGTGTGGCTTAAAAATGCATACGCTAAAATTTGTGCTTAGCAAAGTGGGCCGCCCAACTTGTATTTTGCTGTTTCTGTCATTGCATCTAGATATGATACAACAAGTAACATCATACCTACAGCAAGTCAGGACTATTGGCTTTGTCAATGCGTGTCAGTTGCATTACATAAATAAGCAGCAACCATGGCTTGTGTATAATATTGAAAAAGCATCCAATTAAAGCCCAGGTGACACCAGACAATGTTGCTGCTCCTGAGTTTCAAAAAGAGAAGTGAAATCCAGAGAGAAAAGGACTTTCTTTAAAGGATTTCCCTAACCCTACAACGCTCACCTGATATGAAGTCATGCCGTAACTTCTCCACTAGTGAGAAGTGAGCAGTGTGAGCACCCGCACATTGATGTACCTGCTGTCACTGCAGTCCGAAAAAAAACGGACCGCCTGTGCCAGGGCACAAAACAGAGCCCGATGGAGACCCGTTTCAAGCCCCCCTTTAAAAAACTGCCGGTGCTCAGCACTGGTGAGACCCGGCCCACTTAAAGGCTTGGCTTCCAATCCAGCGTATCAAGGGTGGTGTAGTCACCAGTCTGTCCAGAGTCACCAAGAAAAGCATGGAAGTTACAACAAAGCTTTGAAGTTTCCGAGGCCCATGCATGAATTCCACATCCGGTCCAGTTTTATTTTTCATTCTGGTTCTGAAATTTGTTGCCCTGATTAGGGGTGGGCGGACCTCGTGGAGTTTCGCTCCGCTGGCTAGACGGAATTTGGCACGTCGCGCTACTCGTGGTGAATTTTAGTGATAGGAGCTTGTTCAGCGCAGTAAAATCTTGGCGAACGGCACCACGCGGCACAACGGCGTTGCTTCTTTCTGCTGCTCGAGTAGATATTCTACTCCAGTGGCAGCTTTCTCAACGTGAATGGATGTGATCTGCTGCGACCTCCCACATTGAGAAATCTTGCCGGGAGGCATTCTAGCACCCAAAAATCGAGCTCAGAGACTCAAATTCTCGTTCGCCAACTTAACGTTGGGGAACTGAGCGCGAGAAAAAACTCCGCCTTGCGGTGGTTGGTCGAGTTTTGCCACAACTGGGCAAAACTCTGTGAACTTCTCCGGCGGAACTGAGTTTATCGCCCACCCGTAGTACTGATTTTTATCATGGGACCAAAAGGACTATAAATCCCAAAATGCAAAGAAAAATATGGCCTGCTGAGCTACTTGCACATGCCATTGGCAAACTGAGAACTCTGTTACAAAGGGGAAGAGAGATCATACTTTGAACTATGTTAGCCTTCATGACTATGAAATCCAAGGATACCAGAAGTGGCCCGAACCACATCACATAGGTGCAAGGTTTTACAAGAAGAACAGCCATCGCCAATTTACTGTCTTCCTATCCAGCTCCATGTTGTCAGACCACCATTCCTCACCTGGCTTCTCTGCTTGAAATACAGAGCTGTTAGGTCTCCCTAAGCCATGTGTGGCTAGCTTATAGAGGGCAGGATTTTACTTTACTTTCTAGGACTTGTAGTCCTGATCTTCTTATACGACACACAGGGCTCCAGGTGCCATAATAAAATGAAAAACATCATACTTGATGAGCGACTTATGCATGGATCTGGGGCACATGAGAAATAATGTCTTTCAGGTGTATTAGTCAAATTTGCTTCCAGAAGCAAGACTAGACTACAACTCCCAGAATAATTAGGTCGTTAAATAAAAGCCAATGACTGAAAATAAGGTGTCCTGAGGACAAGGAGCAAAGACGAAACCCTATTTCAAACCAGGCATTAAAAAATTGGCCCTACAGGCTTCAAAAGGTAGCCTCCTCAATGTGTGTATGTGGTATTTGTATGACAAACTTAGCCGAAGGTGGCCGTATTGCTGTAAAGGGACAAAAGATAGAGTAAATGGGCATTTGGAGGGGGAGCTGAGCTGTCAGATAGGATCTGGGTCAAAGTGGGAGGAGGGAGAATGGGTTGGAGGTTCAAAGGTTAGGGTGGCAAACATTTGCACAAATACTGCAGAGAAGCTCTTTAGATGGTAGAAATAATATTGCCCTTGTATTGTAATTGCATTTATATAGCCAATGCTTAACTTGAGCCAGTGGTTGCAGATGGGGTCCAAGGCACCCATTTTTTGAGACACACTATTTTTCCTTAGCAGCTTTGGTCCGGAGTCAGAGAGTGAGAAAATCACAAAAGTGGGGAAAAGAGGAATAGAAAAATGGAAAACAGTGACAAAGGGAGGAAGCAGGGCTGAAAACAAGCATTGGCAAAGCCAATAGGTCTAGCCTATGCAAGAGCTATTGGTTTGCCAATATGTTTTAGCTATGTTGTACACCAGAGTGGCTGCTGTTCAGCATGGCTGAAAGTTAGTAGGGTAAAGGAGAGTGGCGTGGAGGGGAGTGTCATAAAGTGGAGTAGAGTGGGATGTTATGGAGTTGTGTACAGTGGTGTGGAGTGGCGTAGAGAGCAGCACAGTGTCATGGAGGGAGTAGAGTGTCATAGAGTGGAAAGGGGTCGAGTGTTGTGGAGTGGTGTAGAGCAGAGTGTTGTGGTGTAGAGGGTGTTGCATAGAGTGGAGTAGTGTGTTGTAGAGTGGTGTACAGAGGAGTAGATTGTTGTGGAGTGGGGTAGAATGGAGTAATGTGTCATAGAATAGAGTGGAGTAAAGTGGCATAGAGGGAGTTGCCTAGAGCGTTCTAGAGTGTAGTCGTGTCGTAGAATGGCAGAGAGGGGAGCAGAGTGCTGTGGAGTGTCATAGAGTGGAGTAGTGTGTCATGGAGCAGAGTCTAATGGAGTAGAGCATCATAGATTGGAGTATCGTGGAGTGGAATGTCGTAGAGTGGAGTACAGTGACCTACATTGAAGTGACATAAAGTACAGTGTTGGAGAGTAGATTGGCGTAGAGTGCAGTGGTTTTGAGTAAAGTGGTGTAAAGTGCATTTGCATAGATCGCAGTGGCATAGAGTAGCATAAAGTGCAGTGGCATAGTAGATTGCAATGATGTAGAGTGCAATGGCATACAGTTAGGTGGCGCAGAGTGAAGTAGAGTGAAGTAGCATAGAGCGGAGTGGTGCAGGGTAGAGTACAGAGGAGTAGAATGGCGTAGTGGTGTAGAGTGCAGTGGTGTGGAGTGGCATAAAATGCAGTTATGCACAATAGAGTGGTAGAGTGCAGGGTGGTAGAGTGGTGCAGAGTAGAATGCTGCAGAGAGCAGTGATATAGTGTACAGTAGTGCAGAGTAGAATAGATTGGTGTAGAGTGCAGTGGTGTAGAGTGACATAGCATGCAGAGGCGTAGAGTGCAGTGGCATAGAGTAAAATGTTGCAGGGTATAGTAGTGTAAAGTGCAGTGGTGCAAAGTAGATGGAATAGATGCAATGGGGTAGGGTGCATTGATTTTGAGTAAAGTGGTGTAGAGTGCATTGGCGTGGAGTGCAGTGGTTTAGAATACACTGGCAGGGCGTAGACTGCAGTGGCATAGATTGGAGAAGAGTGGCATAGAGTGCAGTGGCATAGATTGGAGAAGAGTGGCGTAGACTGCAATGGCATAGATTGGAGAAGAGTGGCACAGAGTAGGTTGTTTCAGAATAGAGTGGAGTGATGCAGAGTACAGTGCATTGGCATAGAGTAGAGTGGTGTCGAGCAGAGTGGCACAGCACTGATTGCAGTGGCATAGAGTGGAGTTGCGCAGAGTGGAGTAAAGTGCAATGAGTGCACTAGCATAGAGTAGATTGTTTCAGAAGGGAGTGAAGTGGTGCAGAGTGGAGTGGTTCAGGGTAGAGTGGAGTGGTATAGAGTAGTGGCATAGAGTGCATTGGCATAGAATGCAGCGTTGTAGAGTGGAGTGGTGTGTGGAGTGGTACAGAGTGGAGTGGCCTAGACTTGAGTGTTGTAGAGTGCAGTGGTGCACAGTAGATTAGAGTGGCGTGGAGTGCAGTTGAGTGCCATAGAGTGGTGCACAGTACAGTGCAGTGGCATAGAGCAAAGTAGCGCAGAGTAGAATGGCATAGAGTTCAGTGGTAGAGAGTGCAGAGCTGCAGAGTAGAGTGCAGTGGTGTAGAGTAGAGTGGCGTTGAGTGCACTGCTTTACAGTGCAGTGGCGTAGATTGGTGCAGAGTAAAGTGACAGTGTGCAAACATGTAGAGTGGCATAGAGTGCAGTGCTGTAGAGTACAGTGGCGTATAGTGCAGTAGTGCACAGTAGATTGGTATAGAGTGCAGTGGTGTAGAGTGGTACAAAGTAAAGTGACAGAGTGCAGTACAGGAGATTAGAGTATAGTGCTGTACAGTGCAGTGGTGCAGAGTAACTTGTTATAGAGTCCAGTGGCATAGAGTGTATTGGTTTTGAGTAAAGTGATGTAGAGAGCATCAGTGTTGAGTGCAATTGCATAGAGTGCATCAGTTTAAAATTGAGTAGTGTAGTGTGAAGCGTCGTAGAGTGGATTGGCGCAGAGTGAAATAGAGTGGCTTAGACTGCAGTGGCATGGAGTAGATTGTTTCAGAGTAGAGTGCAGTGGTATAGAGTTGAGTGTAGTAGAGTAGAATGGTGCAGAGTGGATAAAATTGGCTTAGAGTCGATTGGCGTAGAGCACAGTGGCGTAGAGTGGAACAATGCAGAGTAGAGTGGTGTAGAGTTCAGTGTCAGAGAGAGCAGTGTTGCAGAGTAGAGTGACATAGAGTGAAGTGGCATAGAGTGGGGTGGTGTAGGGCAGAGTGCAGTGGAATAAAAGTGGAGTGATGCAGAGTAGAGTGCAGTGTCATAGATTGCAGCGGCGTAGAGTGGTGCAGAGAGCAGTGCCGTAGAGTACAGTGGTCCAGAGTAGGATAGAGTGGCGTAAAGTGCAGTCGCATATGAATGGAGTGGAGTGCCATGGAGTGGTGCATAGTAGGGTAGAGTACATTTGCATAAAGTAGAGTGGAGCGGTGCAGAGAAGAGTGCAGTGATGCAGTGTGGAGTGGTTCAGAGTAGAGTGCAGTGGCGTGGAGTGGTGCAGAGTAGAGTGGGTTAACGTGGAGTATGCATGGTATGATAGCGTACTGCCTTTAGACAGCACATCTTCAATTGAAATTACCATTACATTTGCACTCACAGTTTTATGGATAAAAGTATAAAGCACACAAACGATAATGTGTGGAAAAGTCATCACCCAATATATTGATTTGATCGCCAGGACAGTTCACTTTCAGACATTTATATTTTGTTGTTTGCTTGGACAAAACAATAACATCTGTACAGCAATGATCACCACACTAAACTGTGGTGTAGTTCCTCATCAGAAGAGTGTTGAATTCCAGTATAGCATACATGGGAAGCATTTTAGTGTTGTGTGTGAGCAACTAGAGTGGTGCTTCTATCCAGTATTTGCTTGCTGTGCTTTGGCATGTGATGGTGGGAAAAGTAGTGAGAGACAGAACACATTCGAGTGTCCACCCAGAGGTGATGGAGGCAGAATACAAATATTTCACAGACACCTCAGTAGAGGTTCTATGTTGAGCTGGTAAAGAACATGGAGCCACAGCTCACACTATCTCAGTAAAGAACCAATGCAGGTCCATCATGAGGGTATGGTAGTTGCAATCCAAGGAAATGAACAGACATCGCAGTCAAGGGTTAATGGAGTCTCTTTAAAAGAGGTGGTAAGTGCAACCCACCGTAGTAGGTGAGATTCAGGAAACCTGTGGATGGTGTATTATAAAGTTAATGAAAAAGGAGTGGGAGTGCCAACCCAAATGTGACCATGAACATTCAGTAAAGGGTTTATGGGGTTTACCTATAAATGGTGATGGGACCGACCAGGAAGACTCATGGACTTCTCAGTTGAGAGTTTCCAGAGCCCACCGAAAGGTGCACCTTTAGGAGATCCACAGACACCTCCGTAAAGGGTCTACGGTAGTGGTCTTCAAACTTTTTAACACCCCCCACATAAAAAAATTAATTGTGTCCCCCACAATGACAAACTATTTTCTCACAATAATTTTATAATACCTGCAGAAATTATTATATTTAATGAGTCAGATAGTGCGGCTATGGTTAGTTATCCCTTTTAAACATGCGAGGAAATGGATGATTACCAACGTGCTAATGACCGCCCGGTCTACCTAAAAGTATAAAAGAGCCTGCAGCGTCAAGAACTTTGAGGGTTATTTACATCTCTTCCCCCACAACTCCTAATTTGACACATACAGGACGAGCGATAAAAACATTACTAATAGCCCATTCCAGAGACATAGTGGCTCCCTGCTGCTTTGTTTTATTTCATAACACAGTATTGTTTTTAGAATGGTGTTTGTCTTGGCTCCCCAGGGGCATAGTAAATTCTCCTCTTGGCTACAGCCTGGTGCCGCTCTTAAATCACTTCAGCCCCCCACCCCTTTGCAGGAGACCCATAGTGTTCCAGTGGCGGCTGGTGACATTTGAAAGTGGTGAGACGTAAAATCATTGTCATACTGCACCACAGTGAGCGAGCATAGCAAGCGAGCCCGAACAACCATAAAGGGGTTCGGGGTTTTTTGAAAAAAGAGTAGACAGATGGTGCATTTTCAAGCACATTTGAGAAAGCAGGAAGGTTTATTTATTTATTTATTTACGTAATTTTTATAGCGCAACAAATACCCTGGGGTGTCTCGGCGCTGTGGAGCTACTGGAGTCAGTCATCCTCTTACTGGTTAAACAACCATGTTTTTAAGAGCCTGCGGAAGCTCATCAGGTTCGGGGCAGTTTTGATGGCAAGTGGCAAAAGATTCCAGAGTTTTGGAGTGGCCACAAGAAAACGCCTGTCTCCCCAGGTGGCCGTTCTTGTACGTGGCACAAGGAGGAGACTGGTGTTGGCCGATCTTAATTGCCTTCTGGGAGTATAAAGCTGAAAAGCTTCGGTCAGGAACCTGGGTCCTATGCCAAGTACTGCCTTATATGCAATACAGAGGGCCTTAAATTTTATGCGGCTCTCAACTCTCAGCCAGTGCAGCTGACGAATGCCAAGAGTGGTGGATTTGCGGCGAGGAATGTTTAGGAGGATCCTGGCAGCCGCATTCTGGATGGATTGCAGCTTAGTTATGACACGCTTCTGGGTGTGAAGAAAGAGAGCGTTCCCATAATCTATTTTTGAGAAGACTAAGGTGGAGACCAGAGTCTTCCCAGCTGAGGGGGGGAGATAAGGTAGTAATTTCTTTATTTTTTTCAAAATAAAGAATGATGACGAGACAACCTTGTTAGTGTGGAGGTCAAAAGCCAGCTTGCTGTCAAAAATCACTCCCAGATTTCTGGCTTTTTCCACTGGGACAGGTGGATGGCCGAGCTTTTCCGGCCACCAACTAGAGGACCATTCAGGGGAGAGTTTTCCGAAGGTCATAATCTCGGTCTTGTCCGAGTTGAGCCTAAGACAATTCGAGGCCATCCAGGTACTGACCTCAAGCATAGCTCTCTGGAAGTTGGCTGCCACAGCAAGGCCATCCCTGTGGATACCCAGGACCAGCTGGGTATCATCTGCGTAAGATGTGAGCCGTACCCCATAGGCCTTTATTACCCTCGCTAAGTCCGCTACATAGATGTTGAATAGCATAGGACTTAGCGAGGAGCCTTGTGGGACTCCACAAGGGAGTGCAGAGATAGGTGAATAAAAATCTCCCAGCCTCACTGTCTGGGTACGGTTTGCCAGAAAAGATGAAATGAGATCCCTGGCCGAACCGTTTATCCCCAGGGCTGTGACACGGTCGACTAGAGTGACATGGTCGACCGTGTCATAGGCCGCTGACAAATCCAAAAGGATGAGGACAGCCGCCCCTCCCTGATCCATGATCGCCCTGATCTCATCAGAGGCCTTTATCAAGGCGGTCTCTGTTCCATGCCCTTTCCTAAAACCAAATTGCGTTTCGTCGAGAAGTTGGTGGGTCTCGACGAACTCTGAGAGCTGTCTATTCATCAGGAATTCACATACTTTGGCAGGAAAGGGCAGACACGCAATGGGCCTATAACTGGCGACGGCTGTAGGGTCTAGGGAAGGTTTTTTTAAAAGGGGTTTTATAACAGCCTTCTTCCATATACTGGGAAATTGGCCTGTCTGAAATGCGGTGTTGCAGATCTCCATGAGGGGGCGTGAGATCACTTCTGTGAGTTTTAACATCACAGAAGGAGGGCACGGGTCCAGAGGGGAGCCCGATTTGATGGTAGAAATGAGTTTGATAACATCATCATGTGAGGCAGGTGAGAAACATGAAAAGGAATCATGGTTGTGATGGAAAAGTACTTCTTCCACAGTACCACCTCTGTGTTCAGTTTTGATATCCCCTTCAAATGAGGCATATATATCTGCCACCTTTGTGGTAAAGAAAGTGGATAATTAATTGCAGACGGTCTGTGAGGGCTCGATTCCAGGGCCAGAGGGGGGGTGGACAGAGTCGTGACAACAGAGAACAGCTCTCTGGCAGAGTTGGCAGCGGTCTCAATTTGCGCCGAGAAAAAAACCGTTTTTCGAGCCATAACCGCCTTTTTATAAATCATAAGGGCCTCTTTATAGGTTTGTCTGGCTATGGGGCAGTAGGCTTTCCTCCATCGCCTTTCTATATTCCTACAGTGTTGGCGATGAAGTCTAAGATCTTCATTATACCAGGCAGCCGAAGGAGATGCTCTGTTAGGTCTCGTGAGTTTTTCTGGGGCCACTAGATCGGCGGCACTACGGATCCAATCCTGGAAATCTGAGACTGATAGTGCAGGAGTATTTCCTTCCTGAGGACAGGAGGAGACCAGGGAATCTAGCATCTGAGGGATGTCTGCGTTTTTCCAAGCACGAGTTCCCACCCTAGTTCTGGGCCTTGGAAGTGAAGGGTATGCGGTCCTTATATCTAGCTGGAATATAATAGCCCTGTGGTCTGACCACGTGATGGGAATAATGTCCAGCACAGAAATGTCAGGATCATTAGTGAACAGACCATCAAGGGTGTGTCCAGCTTGATGTGTAATGCCCTTAACTAATTGGTGCAGTCCTAGGTTAGAAAGGTCGGTAATGAGTTGAATAGTATCAGAGTTGTCCTGCTCTTCCAAATGGAAGTTAAAATCTCCCAGTATCGTATATTTTTCTGAACCTATAACGTTATCATTAAGGTCAGAGAAAGTGGAGAGAAAAGGGTTACGGGGGCCAGGGGGTCGGTATAGTATTATACCCTTTAGAGCTTGCTTAGAGCTAATGCTAATAGCAAAAGCAGCTGATTCACAATTGGCAGAGTTTATGGGGTCGAGTGTGGTACGATATTTGTCCTTGTAAATAATTGCAAGGCCACCACCTCTTCCTATAGGCCTGTCGTGTCTGGCGACGCTATATCCATCCGGGGTAGCGTCGCAAAAGTCCGGCCCTGACCCGGCATCTGCCCAGGTCTCAGTGGCAAATAATAGATCCAGGTCATGGGCAAGAATAAACTCATTAATCTGGAGACTATGACATGGGAGTGAGCGCGTATTAATGAGCGCAGCTCGACAGCCATGCAGAGGAGTGGTATCCGGAGCATGTTGAGGGACATAATTAAGATCTAGATGGGCTAGTAAATGAGATAGGGGGAATTGGTAGCTACAACCTGGACATGAGGGGGGGCGAGTGCCCATCACAGTAGTAAGAGAGGCAGTAGTGCAATCCTGATGTATCTTACCAGGATTCAGCTCTTTTAAATAATGGGATGAGTACAACAATCGAGGACCAGGGGTTATGGCCCTGGGCCGTGTCCGGCCGCTGACGGGCGCAGACGGGCTTGGCTTTGGCGCGGCTTCGGCGCGCGCCCGCTGCGCCGTCTGAACATAGTGCTCATTTATTGGCCGTGAGGAGGGTGGGAGGCCAGCGCGACTAGAGTGCAGCCCCAGCCCACACCCAAGATGGCGCCGCCGCCGCCTACAGTCGACCAAAGCGGCTAGGCGAGGCGAAAGAAAACTGAAATAGCGTGAGGAGGGGTGTTAGAGTGCCTCAAATAAATTCCCAATTACACTACAAGAATAAAATGCCCCCAAACAGAATTGTCAGTACGATATATAAAATGCTTTAAAAACAAAGTACAACAGGTTAAAAAATGCAGCAGTACATATAACTAATTCCAGGTAGCTCGCAGCCCTAGTGCTCACACAGGGAGAGCTCAAAAAAGGCAGCGAGCGCCGAAACCGGGCAAGCTAAGTAGTCTGGGAGGGCGGGAGGCCAGCGCGACTAGAGCGCAGCCCCAGCCCACACCCAAGATGGCGCCCGCCGCCGCCTACAGTCGACCAAAGCGGCTAGGCGAGGCGAAAGAAAACTGAAATAGCGTGAGGAGGGGTGTTAGAGTGCCTCAAATAAATTCCCAATTACACTACAAGAATAAAATGCCCCCAAACAGAATTGTCAGTACGATATATAAAATGCTTTAAAAACGAAGTACAACAGGTTAAAAAATGCAGCAGTACATATAACTAATTCCAGGTAGCTCGCAGCCCTAGTGCTCACACAGGGAGAGCTCAAAAAAGGCAATTGTGAAAGTGCAGTTATTACATTAATAAAGCGATGACATATAACATACATAGCTGCTTATTCAAGCTTTCTTTCACACCAAAGTCCTGCAGGGTCTTGATACAAGACAGATAAGAGAAAGAGCAATGTGGTCCTCGACCAGGAAGACACTCGTATTTCGTTGGTAAGAAGTCAAAAGATTGGTCAAATTGAAAACCTGAAATGCAATATGCAATCTAACAATTTGCAAGTACATGTCATCTATGTTCAACAAGCCATGTTTTACCCATGATTGGCTTTGCAAATGCTTGCTTGTTCGATTTGGAGTTAGTTCTTAACCTTTGGATTTTGCCACAATTATATGTAAAGTATACTTGTATGTAGGGGGTTTCAGCTAGCCATCTTCATCCATTGACTTGTTATTCCCATTTTTATTCCACTCACTACAGCATACAGCATAAGGTCAGCCTACCTCAGCCATTGGCTAACTTCACTGTGAGTGATAAAATTCTGTGCTCGTACAAGGGAAACATACACACACAAAGCATTTTCCTCAAGGGACTGGTATGGCAATGTGTGCTTTTTGAGAGCCATAATATCTTTGCTTGTAGGCTTTTTTTTGTAGAATGATGATGCTGATGCCAGGCAGGTTTTCCAAGTATAAGGTTTTGCAAAAAACATGATTTAATCAAACAACGCCCTAGTGCCCTAATGGATGCACCGCCACTTAAAATTTCTTTTCTATGCTGTATCACTTAGAGCGTGCAAACTAAAAGCCCTTTGTGCAAGGGCTCTAAGGGATGTGCACAGTAGGGCTAAATGTGCATCCTACACGTGCAGGTGAGAGTTGAGAAACTTGTGGAAGAAATGTATTTGGTTTGCTGGAAATGAGAGGGGCAGGAGCACTCTGGTCAGGATCATTCCTGGCACCCTGGACATAGCAGTATTCCCTGTCTGCTGATTAATCACCGTTTGTAGCATGCTCCAGTCAGAGCCTTCAGATGCGGGGTGTTATTTCCAGAAGCCCTCTCTGGTACTGGCTTGGTTCAGTGCCTGTGATTTTGTATATTTCATCCAGACTGGACCAGCCACAGTCTTTGTTTCATAAGTGGAGCAGGAAGAGGGGCAGCGGTGGGGAAGAAAGTCGTGTGCCCTCTCACCTGCCACTGAAACATGGCTACGGTGACAATTTGGAAGGAAAGGCAAAGAAGGCTGCAGGGCATGCTGCCAAATAACAAAGGAATGAATGCGCCATCTACACCCACAGCCACCACAGCCCAGCCACAGTAGCTCTTCTGCAGGAAACTTCAGGAATCTTCCAGGGCCTGCTGCTCGTGTCAGACAAAGGGACCTTGGCAGCCTCGCCTCAGCCTTCAATTATGAAGTGCTCTTCACTCAAAGGAATACCAAGATGGAATCCTGTGCTCAGTCAGTCAAGCACACACAGCCTACCTAACACATGCAAAGTATACAGGCATTCTTCATCCGGACCCCACATGGATGGAGCAAAGGAGTCTGTCAAGTGAGACTGGCAGAACCTTTTAACAGGAGAGGCAAATAGGCATCCCTCCCCTGATGATAAGTACAAATGCCTATCCTTTTGTGATGCACTTAAGTATAAAAATAAGTGATGGTGGAATGCTTGAATTATTCCCAGTCACTAATAATCACTCAGGGTCGCATCCCAGTCCATCAGTATTTTGCACACAATGCCACCTCAGTTCGGACCCAGCCATATGCAAATCAGTCTTGACCCTGCTTCAGTGGGAACAGTCCAGCCAGATCTGCAAGATAAGTCCTCCCTGAACTTGAACACAAGCAACCCAGGACCAGTTTCGGCCTAGTTATTGGCTCATCTGTTTCCAGTGAGACAGTGTGCACGTGACCCGCGTCACTTAGGGCTTATTTATGAGAGAGTTACGCCATAGGAGCGTCACTTTTTCTTACGCTCTGGTGGCCCAAACCATCAACCATATCTATGAGGCCACGCAAACCACTGTGCGTGACTCTGCATGACCTCATAGATATACAGTAAGACAAAGCGGTGCTTTACTGCTTTGCCTTACTCTGCTCCAGGGAGGCGTTTCGAGGGGTGCTGCGGTGGGTTTTCCCATGCAACCCCATGGATTTTGACGCTACCCCAGATTTACTTAACCACGTAAACATGGTGCAGCGCCAAAATCTTATGTCACCCCAGAGCAGGTATAACAAGGAGAAATACTTTTATTTCTCCTTGTTTTTTCTTTTTCCCATGTGTGCTGCATTCTGCGGCATGCATAGAAAGAGGAAAACTCCTTTCTGGATTGTTTTTGTGAAGTAAGATGCCTTCCTGCACAAAAACAATACTTTCCACAACACAGGGACCACGCATGCACCGTGGTGCAAGGGTGCATGAATTGGCGCTAGGCAGCAAATTGTGTGCCAGTACAGGGAGAAAGGATAGGAATGCACCATATTTCAAAAACAAGGTGCATTCCTGTCCTTTCATATTGGCATAGGGCAGCGCAGCAAGAAGACTTGTGGCGCTGCTGTATGCCAATTCCCCATAAATGAGACCCTTAGTGTATCCTTTTGTGATAGTCACGACCATGACAACAGCTGAGTTGGAAGGCAAAATGGTTGGCGTCATCGAACTGGTTGATGTCTCTGCAGGTCTCTCTCCGGTTGTATTTACTAAAACAAACTGTTCCTGATGTGGTGTGAGAGAGTTTCATTTTACATTCCAGTGGTACCTGCAAAATGGAGGGCTGAAAACACTGAGTATAAAAGTATATGGATTCTAGCCGTTAGAGCTGAAAGGATCCGGATGGACAGGGGAACACTTGGTTTAGATAGGACATCTAGCCTGGCACACCAGGTGCAGGAGTCCCTTGGCTTCTGGTTGTAAAGGCTTTGATGTCCTCGCCGATAAGAAGGCCAGTTAGACGTCAAAACCTGAAGAGCAGAGTCATCTTGCTCTGGACAGAAATTCCATATGGTTTTAATTAGTTAGTGGAGGACTGTGAGTACCTGGTACAGGGGCCTTACAATTTCTAGCTTTGGATCCCGTCAAACCATTGTGTTTGTGGGCCCAGAAAACATGTCCTGAGATTTAAGCTTTAGAGTGCAAGCCCACAGCAGTGCCTTTCACTGAGAACGTGGCGCACTGACTGAGCTTGTATGTGCCCAATGTGTCGGAATGGTTGAACTGCTTAGGAGGTAGGTCTCAGAGGCATAACTAGGTGTGTGCTTGAGACCCAGGCCAATGAGAGATGGGGCAATGCAGAGACTGGAGCCTGCAGTTTAAGATTCACCCAGCGTTTTGAATGTGCATACCAGAAAGTTTTAACGCATGGCGTGGTCCAGCATCTATGCTATATAATTAGCCAAACTTGTGTGCATCCTTCTGGGCCACACACAACTCTTCATATCGCTGCCACCAATAGAGAGTCCTTTGCCGGCAACAGCCTCCTCCGCTGCATCCCCGGGACTCTACCAGGATGGCCCCATCGTTGGTGGACGTGGCAAACAGGTTCTGTTGCTCCTCTGAATTGTGGTCAAAATCAAGCGTAAGACCTGGTTTAGGGCCTATTGAAACCAGTCAGGTAGCTGATGGCTACTTAGGAAGATTCTGAAGAAATGGCCTTCATGCACTATCAAGAAGCAAGAAACCTATGCACGTGCTTGCATGGTGTGCTGTGTTACGGCAGGCCATTAAAACTTTGTTTAGATTTGGTGCACTGTCTAATGCTTGGTCAACCTCTGAGGCAGTAAAACACACAAGATGATGGACGGAATGTTTCACATTGGCAAAACATTCACCCCCAGTCACAGATCTGGGTTTAATCCATCATTATTTTGCTCACCACGCCACCCCAGTTCAGACCCAGCTATATGCAAATCAGTCTTGACCCTGTGCCTCATGGGAACAGTCCAGCCCGAACTGCCAAGCCATGTCTATCTGGCTATCAGTTGTCATCAGCCAGGATAGCTTGACTCCAGTGGTGTAGTGAGGCAGCCCAGCCATTTCCCCAAGTGGGGTTTGTTTTTTTATATAAAACCATCAAATAAAATGAATGCATTTCCATAATGGTATTACCTGGGCTACCAAGCCCTCATGGATTCAACGTCTGAGCAGATCACTACAGATTGGCAAGCTCGTGCCCTTGTGCCAGTTTCGAGCAGGGCGAGGGCGGACTAAATTAACTCGAGGTGCACCCCCGGATCATTATCAGCCAAGTGTGCCCGTCCTTCCACCTAACATGCTCCGGTTGCGTCCAACAGTGAACTTTTAAAGACTCAGTAATTGGAAAAAGTAGAACTTGACGTCCACGCGGCCACCTTTCAACTTGAGCAGACAGGAGAGCTTGAGGGAAGGAGCAGGGCCAGGCAGCCGCTCCTGGCACAGGGTGACATCTCCCGGGAGGGGCCCTCTGCCTCCCTCTCCACCTTCAAGGCAGCCGCTGCCCTGTAACAAGGCGCGGGACAAGGCTCTGGGCCTGCAGAAGGCCCGCACAAAAGCCAGCCCTTTGATATGCGAGCCCGCCACGCGCTTGAAAGGAACGCGGGCCCATTCCAGGCGAGGCCCCCATTAAGGCAGCCGGTCTCGCGCCGGAGGAAGAAAGGCCCGCTTCTGAGGCTCTCTGATTGGCAATCCCGGCGCCGCGCGCGGCCCCCGCGCCTGTGATCCGCGCGCGCGGAGGCGCGAGGTTAGGGCCCAGGTGCTGCGTAATGGGATCCGGCGACGAGGTGGCCAGGCTCCGTGGGCGCCTCCCTAGCAGCTTCCCGCGCGTTTCAACTTGAAAGTGGAGGCATCAAAAAACACATAAAGTTTGGGACAATTGGAAGACTTGCTTGCGGCCCTAGCCTGCAAACTTTCATAAATAGGTGCGTTGAGGAGTGCGTCATTTGACAGAATGTCAGGCCCATCTCATCGGCTTTAATAAAGAACTTCAGACCCTACTTCCTGGGAGCTTGGGCATTTGTGATGTTTCAGAAGGCAGATAAAAATATTTCAGAGACTTTCCTCCTTTTACCAGTAGAAGTGAGACGAGAAAGGCATATAAAGGATATACACTTTGTACAGAAAAAGTTGTTCATTTAACAGTACTGCCTAAATTTAGACCGGCATGTGAGCCGGGCCAATTTATTCAGGGGTTAGAAGTAGCTGGTGAGTGGTCACCTCAGATGGTATATTGTGAGGTTAGTTGATTGTGCAGTGCCCTTTTTTGAGGGGAAATTAAATAAATAAATGAAAATAAATAAATGTTCTTCAAACTTCACTGTTGGAGCAGGTGGGCTTTCACCATCCACATTCTCTTTGCTTGGGCCTTTAGTTCCGCTTTACCTGGATCCAGAAAAGTGCTACAAGACTTAGATTCACTTGGGCAGGTCTGAGATAATCTGGGCACAAGAGCAAGAGTATGACGTGCCCTCAATTAGGGTATAGCTGGACGGTGCCAAGTGGCTTCCACAGCAGAGTGGCAGTGCAAATGTAGACTTTCCACGCTCTTTAATCGTACATTTTTGCCAAAAATGCTACCACCGATACAGCAAAAGTGCTGTATGGAAAAAAAATACTGTCTGGCCTACCATGCCATTTTTTTCAAAAGAAATCACCAAAGTGAGGGTTTATGTTTGAAAATCAAAAATCAATGTACCAGAAGTATCTCTAGTTTTTTTTCCCAAGGGGCGAAGGTCGTTGATTATTTTCTTCAGTCCCAGTCTGCCTGCCAAGTTATGTATGGAAGACCCGGGTACAGGTGGACATGGCATCTGAAAGGAAGGCCTTCTATTGCGAAATCAGTTAGCTACATGATTGGGCGTCTGGATTAACATGCAGGTGTTGCCTTCTGTAGCACAAACCTGAGAGGTGGGCGGATGGGACATTCGCTATAGTTCAGTGGATGTCCTATTACCTGCCCCCTGTAAACAAGACCTTCTGGTGGGCTTATCTCCACTACAACAGGCAGAGTTTTGGCACAAAGAGTTGGCATATCAAGTAGCCATGTGTTAATTTGTGGCTTGCCAGAAGTTTTTTTTGTCTCAGTGCTATGTTTTTTGCCACCCCTCACATTGTTGTAACCAAACCTCTTTGTTCAGGCCTGTTGCCATTTTACAGTATCATTGAATATTTACATTCTATTACCTACAAAGTTAGGTCCCTGCATAGAATCAGAGGTTATTCTTATATTAACTTCTTTCCACCAAACTCAAAGTAGTAATATTCAAATGCAATTACCATGCAATAAAGTACAAGATTTAACAGGAACTAAATATGAGCAGATAACATGCGTGAAGGTTATAGCGTTTCCAACACTCTCCAGAATCTAACAAACCAATAATTTCCATTTTGTTCTAAGGTCAGTAAACACTTCAATAGTGTTTTCAGTTGAACCAAACGGTCTGCAAGTTTGCAGTTGTCTTTGTTATTTTTTTGCAGATTTCTAGTTCAGTCCTTTGCAAAGATGCTACACTTCAGATCAACCGCCAGTCACTTTTATTTTAGTCAGGGGTTGTAGATTGTTTTTATTTCAGGTTTATGAATTTTTCCACTTGAACTTTTTTACTTTTTTTTATTTACTTCTCCCTCTGAGGTCAGAGCCACTGCTTGTAGCAAAGAAGTACTACTAGTCTCAGGGAAGTTTCCATATTTAGTGGATCTGACATTTTCTGGTGCTCCTTAAGTGCTTCTTGGACCTGCAAATCAGATTTGTGCGCACTAGGCAGCAGTTTAATTTGAGCCAGTGGTTGCCAATGGGGCCACCAGCAATCATTTTTGGGTACCAGCAATTCATTTATCCTTATTTTTCCCAGAGTAAGAAAGGGAAACCGCGCAAATAGAAAAGAAGGAGAACAATGGAATATCCACCACAAAGGGAGAAAGCAGGAACCTGCAAGAATAAGATAAAGGGGAGGCGGTGATTGGCAGTGGATTAAAGAGGCATGAGGTGGACTGAAGACTACATAGGCTTAGTATTCCGCACTCCTGTGCCGGCCACGGGCACTGAGAAGAGCTTTCTGCACCTGCACTTATTCCTTTACAAATTAAGCACTGACAGACAGAAACATGGGTTTAAATCTCAGACTGTACTGATCACCGTACATATTTCCTAACTCATGACTCAACCCTGGAGCTTTGTCAGAGGCCCTATGAAAGTTTTACCTTTATTCTGGTCATTCATGGGCTGCCTCTGCCTGTTCTTCCAGTGGGTACCCCCATACCACCAGAAAAAGAGGGACCCCCTGCAGCGCACCTGCCCTCCTGTTGCTAGTCAGGTAGCCCTCCCAACCTCTGTAATGCTCCAAGAAAGCTGAGAGCACCGAGACTCCCCCCGTGGTAGCCATAGACCCAACGCAATCCCAGACACTCAGGAGACCGTATGCACTGTGCCACATGTACAGTGCCTAACGTCCCTGTTGGGCGCACAACCCTGCAGTGATGTGGTAACTCCAATTCTCCCTGCTATCACTAAGAATTGTGAGTTACCCGCTTGCCTGGACCAACTGCGGGCACGAAGGGAGAATGTGGTGATAGCCCTCAGATGGTAGTGAGATAGCTTCTCCTGCTTTCCGCCCAGCTGAAGTTCATCTCAGAACCCAATTGCACTCTCAAGAACAACTCACACCCTAGAGGGCGCCTGTATGTGTGTATGTAGGTAGCATATGTAATAAGTTATCCTGGTAAGTTAGCTTAGCGACTAGAGGGAGTCTGTAGAAAGTTAGAGTGCACAGTCAACATGAGCAGACGCATATGGTGGCTAGCAGGCGGTCTTGTGTGGCCCAAGTAGCCATATTGCATTGTCATGCTTTGGGTATTTAAGACTCCTTACAGGATGAATGGCATTAAAGTCAATCAGAGCCTATGATATTTGCATTCTGTGTCTAGCTACATGTATACAATTATGGACGGGGCAGCCATATGTAGCTGTCTTGGCCTAACAAGTGAGACTAGCCCAAGCTACTAGACCACTTTCCCTCTGAATGGGAACACAATCAACTGCATAAATGTGTCAACATTGTGTAAGCCTGGTCTTCCAGGTATGTGAGGAAGCGTGGTTATCTTGGCGTGGCGGATTGGGCAAGCCTCACGTATTCCTCTGAGGGTGCTAGGTTTCTTTCGGAGGAGATGTCACCTTTCCGTAACTTTATTCCGCTCACTCTGCTTCTATTAGGACAGTGTTCAGTGTTCTGTGGGGTCTACAGTGACATCCATGCACTGGGGGGATAACACCCACCCATCTACCACAACAGTCATCTTTACCTGCCCCCCCTTTTTACAGTCCCCTGATTCTCAGCAGGTCTTCTCCGTGCACAGGTGCCTGCTGGACCACTAGCCTTTGGTATAGGGAAGTCATAGATATTATATCAATCCAATGTTAGAGTCCAGCTGGATTAGAACGAATTTAGAAGTCCATAAGTCATCACATTCTGATGTAATAATGTATCAAGCTTCTGGTCTTTAATGATCTCCAAGTTTGATTACAGTGGTTGCCAAGATTTTACAAATGATGACCAGCCAACACGTGTTTCACCCCATGTGGCATGTAAGCATGGGGCTTTTTCAAGGTAAAAGGGTAAATATACTTTGAGACAGAGGTTTTCAATTCTGTCTTAAAAAAGTGGAATATATGATCCAAGTAATGTAGTCTCCGAAGTCTGGAAGGGTCTGTGGCTAATGCTGGGTCGATCGTAGCTAAGGTACTCCGTGCCAGTGCCTGCTGGGTTCACAACATCCAATTTGTGGCCCCCCTGCTTTCCCACTCTCTCCTGTATGCCATCGCTCTTGGAACAAGGCTCATTTGCCACCAAGCGATCACAGCCTCCACCCTACCAGACTGACAGTGGCTGCAATTCTAAACACGCCTCCACCCTGCAGAGGTGAACCAGATCACCTAAGATAATGCTGCAGTACAGGGCACAGAGGTTTGTTCCCATCACTCCCTCTCTGTTTTTTTGTTCAAGCAAAGCAGGCACAGGACTTGTCTCGTTTGATGGTGGAGAATTTTGAGAAGAGGCTGCTCCTATTTTGTAAAATAGAATATGAAACAATATCTGACATGGTACCCAAGACATGAGTCTCTCCCATCTCTATTTATGTGGATAGACCCATGGATGTCCACTGTAGGTCGACAGAGCAGGGTGGTCTTTGCATCAAGGCATGCTACTAAAGTAGTATTAAGTGGGTCTGGTGTATATTATCCATGGGTGGGCTTCTATACTCATTTGCTAAAGATTATATTTAAAAAATGTGTTTTTTTCTATTTTTTTTAATTTATTTACTGCTCTATAGTGGGCAGCTGCTATCTTGGAATGGTAAATTAAAACAAAACCAAAATGGTGATCACGTCATGGCATTTGCTTGTGCATGCAATTGACACATGTACATGTCCTCACTCAAGCGCCGCTGTAGCGTGATGACACCAATATGTGCATGTGTGTTGATGCATGCGTGCTACACATACACATTTTTCTCAATTTATTCAGCATTGGCAATAACTATTTCATTTTTTTCTTTTCCAAAACGAAGCCGAACAGCGTCAGCAAAATGTAGGTCTGCATTGGCAAAGACAAAAGGCTAGACCTATTGGCCCTATCAATGCTCGTTTCTTTCTTTATTTGCTATGCTCATGGTGGGCTTGTGGATGTTTCCTGCTCACTTCCTCAGGGGACTTTTCTTGTAATATGGTTTCCCACGGTGGCTGATGATAGCTGTGCTGTTTGCTGCATCCCATCCTGTGTGGCAAGTGTGCTGTTTTTAGGATTATGTGGACAGGCTTTGTTGATGGTCTTCTATTGGCTTTTTATGGGCGTTTATGTGCTGTCAAGGATACACCTTTTTCCTACTCGTTTTTGCAGTTCCATCATTGCTATTTGGGACTGACCAAAGCTTACGTTTTTTTCCAGCAGCGCCAGATTAATATTTTATTACCCATGCTTGATTTTGGTACCCAGGCTTGATGCTAGTAAGGAGTCCCTTTTGGGCCAACAAGACTTTTCGTAATCTTGGGTACATCACTTAATCCCAATGTACGATTCTGAGCAAATAAACTCATCTGTGGATCTCAGTTCCCCAGACCACCAAAGCTTTGCCCGATTAAAGGCACCTGGTACTAAGGAAGAGGAAGCTGGTCAGGAAAGAGCCACTTTATACAAACTTGAGTTAATAAATTATCTCACCACTGATTGGATGTGTGCCCGTTTCCGGTCATTACACAACACGTTCCTCATAAACCTAAAAACGTCTTAACCCGTATGCGTCGAGCACAGGAAGTGACATTATTTACTGTCTCGTGCCGAGGGATGTAAGCCGGCCATTGCAAGAACTTCCGTTAATGAAGAATGTGCCCAGGGCTTCGAGGTCGCCACCAAGGGCATCTGGAGGGAGATGGTTTGTGCAGGTGGCCCACACTTCTCGTCAATGCCTTTGCAGCCACACTGTGCTCACTTTGCCAAGTAATACAGATATCTTTTAAGTGTTTAATGTCGAATATCGTATCCACTGGGCTACCTCCAAAACTAGGTACTTGTGAAAGCACAGTGTGGCAGCTTCAAAGAGGTTAATTCTTTGAAGAACCATTTTTGCAGTGTGGGCCTGTTCAAGGGACGTTGGTGCTTAATTTGTAGAAGAATGAGAGCCGGTGCCCAGAGCTCTGCTCAGAACCTGAGGACGGTGCGATTAAAAGTGGGTGCGATGAATACCAAGGGGCCGATTTACAAGCCCCTTGCGCCACTCTTTCGTCACTTTTAACATGGGAAAAGTCATACAAAATTGGCGCAAAGGGCTTGTAAATCTGCCCCTAAGTCTGGAATCCACGTCATGCCTCTCTAATTTACTACAAGACGTTCCGTGCCCCTTTAACCCTCTCTTGCAGGTCCCTGCTTTCTCTGTTTGTGACAGTTTTCTGTTTTTCTCTCTATTTTGCTCTCGGTAAATATCTGATGAAGAAAAAGTGCCAGTCCTCAAAAATTAGTGCTGGTGAGCCCCACCGTCCAGAGGCGGCCTTCGCCGGGATAGTGCCTCGGGCGGGAAGAAATTTGGCGCCCTCACTGCTGCTGGTGAATAAAATGATCCCCTTTTGTGTTCGGAGGTCAGTCCCTGGCTGTCTACATCAGAATTGTGACTGACTGGCTTCTGAACACAAACATCTCAGCACCTCCCCCGGCTCACCCTAATCACTCACAGATTAGCTCATCACGCTACTGCCAAGTTGTGTGTTGGAGAGGATGGGGTTAATAGTGTGTGGCAGCATGGAATGAGAGGGAAATGGGAGGACAGGAAAGGATGCTGATGGGATGTTAAAACAAGCATTTACAACGCAACGGTCTCGCCTTTGCAAAAGTTAGAGCTGTTGGTATTGTATAAGAAATTTTGTATTTGCATTTTATCATAACTCAACATTACAGTCATGTGATTAGCAGTACATATACCTCTACTCCCACACCCACCCTCCCCAAAGTTATACATCTCTGTCACAGTTTGTAACCTACTGATTCAAAGTCCATAAATTCAATGTGCAATCATCTCTTAGTATCCCACCCAAAGTCTTCCTGGAGGTGTTCTCATAGTCGTGCGGCCAGATACTTAGACCCCCTCCCTCATAACCCCCCATCCAATCCATGGTAGTGCCGCCACCTGAACCAGACCCTACGGAATTTCTTCGGGCACCCCCTAGCTTTATATGTCACTCTCTCGGCTGCCGTGTAAAGGTCCAACCCTCTTCTCCATTCCTCTAAGCCCGGCGATTCCGGTGACCCCCAGTACTTCACTATGTCTCTTTTCGCTACCACCAGTGCCAGTACCAGGAAGGCTAGGAGGGGGCGCGGTAAGTCCACATCGTTGGTCATACCCAATAATGCCAGCTTGGGTTCCTGTTGGAGCGGAACCCCCAAGACCTCCCTCAGTTCTGTGAAGATGTGGGTCCAATAGTTTTGTATCAAGTCGCATGTCCATATAATGTGATAAAAGTCTCCGTCATCTAGGCGACATCTAAGGCATTTCTTGTCCTCTATTTTCCCCATTCTATGGAGTCGCACCCTATGGTAATAGGTTCTATGGAGCACAATAAATTGGATAAGGCGCAGCCTAGACTTAATTGCCACCTCCCGGGGATGCATTAGTACTATGTCCCAATCTAAGTCATCTATGTCTCCCACCTCTGTTTCCCATCTCTGTCTAAGTTTCGCCAGATCACCTAGCATGTTATTAGTTAAGGTTTTATATGTGAGGGAGACCGCCTTCCCCTGGATCTGCTCCTGCAAGAGCCGTCCCTCCAATGGTGAGTACTCTGGGATGCCGCTTAGTTGGATATTTTGGGCCCGCCAAGCATGTCGCAGCTGCGTGTATTTGAAGAGCTGTGAGTGATGAAGCCCAAAGTCCGTCTTCAGAGCCAAAAAGGATTTCAGTTCCCCCTTGGCGATCACGTCCCCTATGGTGGAGATGCCTATGTCGTCCCATCTTTGGAAGCCTTTCAGTTTATACAGTTCCGTTAACCACTTGCAGTGCCATATCGGTGTCTGCCGGGTGGGTTTCTTCTCCCATCCCATGCGTTTTGTAGCCTTAGTCCATGCAAGTAACGTTATGACAGTCGCTGGGAGGAGCGGTTCCCGTCTAGTACCCCCATAGAGATGGTATAGTACATTTTGCAATGACATTTTAAGTCTTTCTAGGGCATAAGTGGGATGATCTGCCGGGGCGTGTAGCCACTCGTTAATTGGTGCCATGTGTTCCGCCCAGTAGTAGGCCTCCAGATTAGGGAGTGATATCCCCCCACTGTATTGGTGTCTCTGGAGAGTAGTCAACGCTACTCTAGGTTGCTTACCCAACCAGAGAAAGGCCCTCAGATCCGAGTGAATTCTGGATATCAAAGTTGCCGGAAGCGGGTAGTATTCGTTCTGAAGGGCATATAAATACTTGGGCAAGATAATCATCTTGTACATAGCCGCTCGGCCTAGAAGCGTAAGTGGAAGCTGTCTCCAGCGGTCCATCTCTGCAGTGGAGTTCAATATAATCCGCTCCAAGTTTTTTTGGAACGACAATATCCTATCAAGGGTGATGTATATCCCGAGATACTGGAAACCCTCCACCGTTGTTAGTAGTTGCCCTGGTAGTGTCACCCAGCAGGCTCGTCCCCCGGGGTCATACAAGATCGATTTGTGCCAGTTTATTGTGTATCCCGCATGTCTACCATATCGCTCTAACTCCAGGAACAGCGCCGGATCAGTGGTCTCTGGGTTTGTAATATACAAGAGTATATCATCCGCGTAGAGGGATATTTTCTCTTGTGCGGGGTCCGTGTCTGCTCTCCTGAAACCGGAGATGTCCACATTTTGTCGGATCTTAGCTGCCAGTATCTCAATAGTAAGTGCAAAGAGGAGGGGGGACAAAGGACATCCCTGACGGGTCCCTCGAGCTGTTGGCATTGTAAATGACAAATTTTTCTCTATGTGTTGTTTTTGAAAACAGATTTAAAAAATGGCATTGCCTTTTACAATGACAATAGCTTAATCTCTCACAAATATGAGTAGTGAATAGTTGTAGTAGAGTTAGCAGTAGATAGAGCGAGTAGTATAGTGATTTGAGAGTAGAGAGTAGTAGAGAGTGAGTAGTAGAGAATGAGTAGTAGAGTAGTAGAGCGAGTAGTATAGAGTTAGTAGAGTTGTAGATAGTGAGTAGTAGATAGTAGAGAGTGATTAGTAGAGTGTGAGTAGAGAGTAGTAGAAAGTGAGTAGTAGAGTAAGTAGTAGAGACTGAGTAGTAGAGTGAGTAATAGTGAGTAGTAAAGTGATTAGTAGAGAGCGCGTAGTAGTGGGGTAGAGAGTGTGTTGTAGAATATTAGAGTTAGTACTGGAGAGTAATAGAGTTATTAATAGAGAGTGAGTAGTAGTGAGTAGTAGAGTTGTCGAGTACTATAGTGAGTAGTGAGTATAGTGATTAGTAGAGTATGAGTAGATAGTAGAGAGTGAGTAGGGAGTATTAGAGAGTTTTAGAGTAATTAGTAGAGTACTAGAGGGAGTAGTAGAGGGAGTAGTAGAGAGAGTAGTAGAGAGAGTATTAGAGAGTGAGTAGTAAAGAGTGAGTAGTAAAGAGTGAGTAGTAAAGAGTGCGTAGTAAAGTGCGAGTAGTAAAGTGCAAGTAGTAAAGTGTGAATAGTAAAGTTTGAGTAGTAAAGTTTGAGTAATATAGAGCGAGTAGTAAAGAGCGAGTAGTAAAGAGTGAGTAGTAAAGAGTAAGTAGTGGAGTGAGTAATAGTGAGTAGTAGAGAGTGTGTAGTAGAGAGTGCGTAGTAGAGAGTGCGTAGTAGAGTATTAGAGTGAGTACTAGAGAGTAGTCGAGATTAAGTAGTAGAGTGAGTAGGGAGTATTAGAGAGTTGTAGAGTAAGTAGTAGAGTAGTAGGGTGTGTAAGAGTGAGTAGTAGAGAATGAGTAGTAGAGAGTAAGTAGTAGAAAGTGCGTAGTAGAGTATTAGTGTGAGTACTAGAGAGTAAGAGTGAGTAGTAGAGAGTTATAGAGAGTACTACAGTGAGTAGTAGTGAGTATTGTGAGTAGTAGAGAGTGAGTAGAGTAGTAGAGTGAGTACCAGAGAGTAGTCGAGATTGAGTGGTAGAGTGAGTAGTGAGAGTATTAGAGTAGTAGAGTGAATAGGGAGTATTAGAGAGTTGTAGAATAAGTAGTAGAGTAGTAGAGTGTGTAGTGAGAGTATTAGAGAGTGAGTAGAAGTGAGTGAGTAGTAGAGAGTAGTAGAGTTGAGTAGTAGAGAGTAGTAGATAGTGAGTAGTAGAGAGTAGTAGATAGTGAATAGTAGAGAGTGAGTAGTAGAGAGTACAGAGTGAGTAGTAGAGAGTAGTAGAGAGAGGAGTAGAGTAGTGGAGGGTAGGGTGAGGGTGGAGTTTTATGGTGAGGGTGGAGTTGGAGGGTGGAGTTGGAGGGTGGAGTCGGAGAGGACTACTGCTATGGGTGTGAGAATATCAGTGCAGTGTCTCGAAGCGAGACTGCGCATGCGCGCATCCTACGCTAGTCTCGACCTAAAAAACCTTGCGGCCTTCTGCACTGTGTAGTAAAAGGTTGAACTGCCCTGGGTTGATTAGCACTCCCTCTGGGTGTTTTGATGGCCAGATCAGCACCGCAAACAATTTATTTATTTAGGACTGTTAAATCCAGCAGCAACAACCAATGCTGTGTAGCTGATCACCCTTTTCAACGCCAGGATAACCATATGCACACAGGGAGCCATTTTGGCACTGTACCCTCGAGCAATCATTTCTAATGCAGTCTCAAATACCATAATGCAAACCATGTAATATGGTCAATAGGGAGATGTGTGTTATTATATTTGATCCTGCTCCAGTGCAACCATTACCCCAAGCATCATCACTAAGCACACAATGATAATATGCGGTCTACAACACAGACAACTGTGATTGTAAACTGAGCTCTTTCAGAAGGGGAATGGGTGATGTTTAAAACAAAAGCAGTCGCATCACCTCACACAAAAGGAAGCACACATGCATCCAAGTTACCTTGAAATATTATATTTACTTGCCTTTGTAAATGAGAGAGTGAAGAGTGAATCATCACCTGGCCAGTGGCAATGAGTCCCGCGACCCGCCCTGTGAATGCAGCATACAGCTGTAAATTAAACTCTTGTCAACAGACCTGTTTCGTAAACAAGGACATGGGTGCAGACTTTAAATGACACTGTCCCGTTCAGACATGTCAATAAGACGTAGTAAGACGCACAGCCTCAATTGTCCATGTCTACAGATGCAGAGAAGTAATTAAGAGTGCAAAATCTTTGAGGAAAACAACTTTTAAAAGAAGCTGTTAAGGCCTTACAGTCAACCTCCATTCCCAGTGTTATTCCACTCAAGGTTGACCTCCGACCCCCAAAAACCGATCAGATCACTGAAGACAAATGCATAATGAAAGAGGCTGAAGTACATACAGCGTTATGCAGCACTGCTAATTCTGCCCAATGTAACATGTTGAGAAGGATCTTTCGAGAACTTCCGTAATTTTAAATACACCAGCAGCCTAGGTGTCAAATGAAATTTCTACATGTAAATATGTCGATCAAAACTTTAGGATTGCTCCTTTGAATTAAAGAGGGACAGAGAATCCCTTTGAGTAACAGAGACTAACTTTCCCGTCAGCATGGCGCCCCTCTGATGAATCTTGAGGTGAGTTTTGCAGCAAATAGGTCGAGACAGGTTGGAACCAGCTGTGGTAACTGGAAGGCGGCTTTGCTTCTAAAGGGTTGCACACAGACCCTGGTTATTTCTCAGAATCAAGCCAGATAAAGCTTAACGATAATTATGGAAGAGAACAACTCGAAATCTAACCCAAATGAACATAGCAAACGCAAATTGCATTTAAATGCATATAGTGTTACAATTCAGTAACACCAGGAACGTAAACATATACATTTAAATGCTTGTTCTACAATGTACATACATACTGCAATCCCAGAAACACAGTCAGGCCTGCGGGTGGCGTCCTCCGTGCCCCTTGGCAGCAGCTCAGCTGGCCAAGAGCTCCTGCCCCGCCCCCAAAATCCCCACCTCTCCTCACCTCCATTCCCCTAGGCAGATCCATGTGGCCCCCGAGCAGCTTCCTGTCTCCTCTCGTCCTCCTTGCTGTCCTGGAGCAGGGTCCAGTCCCGGGACCCCTGGAAGAGATCTAATAGGGCCATGAAGAGTGCGTGCAGCCAGCTGTGTCCTTTCTGACTGTTCCCCCAGCCCTCACCCTCCCCGAAACCGAAAGTGAAGCTGTCGGGAGTTCAACGTGGAAGAAGTAAACAGAAAACCGGTGAGGGTGATGGTGGGTGGGGACAGAAGGGAGCGGAGCGGCCCGGATATTAAAGACTGGAAAGCATGTAGGCCGAGAACTTTTTTTTCAGCGCTATACAGCGCTAACAACTAACAAGAACTGAACCATTTTCAGTATTATTTTGTTTACATCCTCTGCCTAGCTGTACCGTGGCCACTAAGTTCAAAAGGGTCAGCGTAACATTTATGGAACGGAAGGGCTTTACGGTGTAAGGTTCCATACTGGAGTACAGCCTCTGTTGACTTCGGAGCCTGATACAAATATACAACACATCAGTCGGAAATTGGCCTTCTAGGTTGAAAACACGAGATGGAACAACTGTTCATTCATGAAACAAGCAATGTTAAGAAAAATGACTGCATTCTTAAAGGCAAGAGAGGAGCGCTCCACACGACCACGTTTCTTAGAGGCGAAGCAGGAATGCCTCGGAGAAACGCAGCCTCATTTTGGGATTCGGGCGTGTTTTTCTTTCTCTCCTCTTCCCATTGGCTGGAAGGTAAAATTCCAGCCGATAGGAAGAGGAGAGAAATAAAACAGAAAGAAACAAAAAAACACACCCCCGAATCCCAAAAAGACGGGCCTTGATTGGAGTGATACCCCTCTCCTCCAATGGCTGGCCTCCGTTTAGGAAGCCAGCCAATGGAGAAGAGGGGTGGGTTCAAGCCCCCACACTGTAAACTGTAAACATAAGATCTCTCCCTGCGAGACTGCGCAAGCACAGCCTACTCAGGTCTCGCCCTAAAAAGCACTGGAGTCAGGTGACAGGAACTTTGCTGTCTGCATGACCTTAATGCAGACAGCTCCTCACACCGCCTCTGAAGACTGGTACCCTGGGCCTGGGCCCAGCTCACCCATGCCAAAAGCTAGCCCTACCACCGGTAACCACCGGCTCAAATTAAGCTCTGCCTGTATGGTTGCCACCTTTCCCAGAGAACATTGACACATTTTAAGATTATGCAAATGTCAAGACTTGATACTTACATATAACTTTAAATAAAACCGTCTGTATTTATGTTTAGCATGGCTTTTCTGTCTTTGTTTAGTTTAATTATCAGTCATGGCTCACCAAGGTAGCGCTAAATCACGTGTTAAAGTGCTTTTGTCTTATATTTTAGATATTTACTGAAAAGGGGGAAAATACCTGCTTTAGTTGATTTTTCTAATTGTTGTACCACATGGGAAATTAAAATACTGGTCATGCTGATAAAAACTAAAATGGCCAGATGGCTAACCTAGGTGTCTGGTTTTTAATGGGATGGGTGAATTAAATGCTTTAGTAAGCCTTATTTATACAGAAAATATGTCACTTTCTGGGTACATGATACTTTTTCTGGCTACATGATGCTCTTTCTGGCTTCATAATGCTCCACTGAGATGTGTCAATGGAGAACAACTTGGTCTTCAGGTCTACAAAGTTGTGTAGTTTTCTGTACTACTCAGTGTATGCTTGGTTGGAAATATAACACCAAATGCAGCATGATAGTGGATACATAGAGCCTTGCCTTGCTAGTTGGCATCACAGGTGTGCCCTGATGTGTGTTTAAGTGTGGCTACATGGTGACAGACGTGCAGTTTCCATGGCAAGTGACTAGAGATTTACTTGGTCCCTGGTCAAGAATTGGTAAGTTTGAATGATTCATAATAAAGGATGTAAAAGTGTCCACAAATGCCTCCATGAGCTAGCCATGATGCTGATAGCTGCTGATCTTTGAAAGTGGTGAGGACTGAGGAGTAATACTTTCCATGAGTTCAACCCACCATTTTCAATATTTGCCTTGAGTATTCCCTACATATAGAGAGTTCCCTCCAGTATTCCAATGCCAGCATTTTGTCATGGGCACCCCCTTATATGCCAAGAATCCCATTAAATATGCCAGTACCAGAATTTTACCATTGATACCGTCCATATACCATGCGTGACCCATATGTCACAAATTACCTCCAGTATGTCAGAGCTAGCATTTTATCATGGTTTACTTCTCACAACACTACCCCCCAGCCAAAATATGCCATGGCTGTGTTCTCTGAGGCCAAGAATTACCTCCAGAATGTCAGCACCAGCATTTTGCCATAGATGTCCCTATATGCTGAATATTACTCCTGGTATTTCAGGGTCTGCATATTGCCATGGATGTCCTCCCTAATGCCAAGAATTTCTTCAACCCACCAGCACCAGGGTGCCCCTATGCCACGAGGCTCGTCTAGTATGCCAGTGCCAGCATTTTTCCATTGGTGCCCCTATGGCAAGAATTACTTCCAGAATGTCAGGGCCTGCACTTTGCCATGGGTGCCCTTCCTCATGCCAAGAATGACCTCCAAATTTCCAACAGCAGCATGTATCCATGGATCCTGGATGAACTATCAGCCTATAAATATCTTGAGTATGTCATGGCCAGCAGCAGACTCACAGCCATAAAACACGCAAACAAAAATATATCCTACTCACACTCTCTCAGTCATTATATTCCCCACTGTTAGAACTGGCTATTTCTGGTAGGCTAAGGCTGACGTCAAAGCCAGGCAGAAACCACCATTCTAGTCAGGGCGAGGGAGTCACACGCCAAGATAACCCCTGCTCACCCCCTTGGTAGCTTGGCACGAGCAGTGAGGCTAAACTCGGAGGCAATGTGTAAAGCATTTGCGCCAGCACACAACAGCAACAACATCCTAGGCACACCACAAAAGGAACTCCACACAAGACCTAAACGATGCAGCTGCCCACTAATTGCTGGGAGCTGGGAGTTAACAAAAACTGCGACAGGTTCCTCACTGACCCTTAGGCGCAAACTGCGCCACTGTTGGAGCCACACAGGCTCTGAACAACTTCCTCGCAGGCAGGAGGGGGCGGGCACCGGCAATGTGCCCCGACGCCCCCTTTAACTAAAAATGGCCAAACGCTGGAGCCAAACAGGTTCTAAAACAAAATATGCCCTCAGGGAGCCTCTCGCCAGCTCGTAAATACAACTGCCCTCAAGAGCCTCACTGGGCTCTAAATAACGATGTGCCGCCTAGAGCCTCCGTGGCTCTAAACACAATCTGGGCCCGGAGCCTCGCTGGGCTCGTAAATCAGAATGGCACCCTGAGCCTCTCAGGCTCTGAAGAAATATGCGCCGTCGTTGGGGCCTCTCAGGGCTCAAAACAAACAATGGCCCCTCGAGCCTCGCTGGCTCGTAAATTCAAATGCCCCCGGGGCCCTCGGGGGCCAAACAAGAATGCGGTGGGGCGGCCCACTGCCATCCGGGGCCGCCCTGACATGAGTGCCTCAAACCGGCACCGCACAGAGCTTCCCCGGGCCCGACAACACTCACCGGGCTGCTCCATGTGCTCTCGCCGGTCTTCTTTCTCGCCCTGGGGCTCCGTCAGCACACGGGAGCCCCAGCAGCAGGCCACGCTTCCTCCTCTCTTCCCGGGGCTCCCTCCAGATCACGGGAGCACCGGGCGGCCATTACCGCTCTCCGCCTCTTCTCTCGGGGCTCCCTCTCGTGCACGGGAGCCCCGCAGCGGCCATCACCACTCTTCGCCTCTTCCCAGCCAGCCGGACTGGCCAACCAGAGCACGGCAGCGGGCGGGACTTCCTCCGGGAACCGGAAGTCCCGCCCCACATCAGGCACTCCGGTGCCTGACTTCCTGGTCGCGGCGCGAGGGCCGCGGCGGTGATAAAAAGTGGCCAAACAAGGGGTGGGCACCCTTGAAATCCAAAATAAAAGTAGAAACGGGGTGAGCACCCGTTAGGCAATGAAATGAATGGGGTGGCACCCATCTATAAAAATAATTAAATAAATGTCCCGGGTGGGCACCGGCACCAGCACATAAAGCGCTAAAGGCCAATCCACAGCGCTCCTAGCGCTATAACAGCAACCAAAGCGCTTCCAGGCGCTTTAGGCTATAAGAAGCCCTGGCAAGAGCAAGACAAAGTTATCTGAAAGGAAATGCAGCTTCTCCATGCTGCAAAAGGTCCCAGAGATTCCCAGGGGGCAAAGCCAAGTCCTCCCCATCAGCCCAAGCAAGGCAGAGGGGTCCATCAGGTGTCCAGGGGCTGGGCAGGGCCCAGGGATTCCCCTGAGCCCAAGCAACAGCACGCCCCTGGCAGATTCAAGTCCAAAAACAAGAACATTTTGGAAGGGGACACAGCCCCTTCTTATACAGAGAAAAGTATTTGAAGTCTTTGTGCAGGCAGTGTGAGAACCAGCTACAACTGGTTATAGGGAAGTCCTTTCAGTATCAGGGACAGAGGTGACAGTCTCCCAGCGGGGAGGTGGAGCCAGCATTGTGGCAGGCAGGCACAGCCTCATTCACACCCAGGTGCTATCTCCTCCCACTTCCCTGGCAGCAGATGCTGCCTTTCATCCACGGGCTGACTCAGACAACCTCCTGGGGGCTCTGCAGCCCCTGTCACCCAAACCAGACAGTCAATCCACAAGCAGGCCCAGGCACTCCTGGGCCAGGCTCACCAGCCAATCACACGCCAGGCACAAATTACACAAATATGACAACTTCTCAAAGTGGCACTTCTAGACTAGACACATACACCATTACGCAGCATTCAATCTCACGAGTTCGCACATATCAAACTCGACCCTGCACTCCCCACACATCAGGAACTACCATGGGCATACATATTCCCCATTCATTCCTATGGGAGGGCAGGTCACTCACCACACAGACACAGAGAGCACACACACTTTACACTCTACCACAGTGAAAAGGTGCGCAGAGGCCTAAAATCATCAACACCAGGTTCCAGAAACAGGCTAGGAAAAAGCAAAATGTTTCGGGTGAACCTGCCAAAAGGGCCAGGTCCAACACCCACACACTCACTTTAACTCACTCATACTCTCTCACTTACTCCTCCTCACTAATATTCCCTCCTACTCATGGTCACACACACACAAATGTACTCACAGACACTCGCTCATTCTCACTCGCAAACTGACACACAAACTCACCCTTTCACTCTCGCTGACTCTCATGCACAACTCCTGATGTGCAGATGCTCTGCTTCAATAAATAGGGTTCAGCAGGACCCTGAGGCGGTTGGACACTGCAGCAAATTTTTCCCTCACTCATTCCTAACTCCCTCTCCTTTCTTCACGCATTCTGTTGTACTCCCTTTCACTTATTCAATTGCACACTCACTCTTACCGATTCTCACTCACTTTCACTCATTGACACTTTCAAATACACTAACACACACTCACTCAATCTCATTCACATTGTCATTCACAAACATGTTCATAAACACTCATACGTGCACAAAGAACACTTTTTCTTTAGTTATTTTGCTGGCAATTCAGAGGCTCCATTGCCACCATTGCCTAGTTAACGCTTGTTCTTGTGTTTGAGTGTCCTCCATTTATTGCAGTATTATACCTCTACTTGTACTTTGTACGATTTTGTAACCTGCTCACATGTCACTTGTTCCTCCTGTAATGCACCGTTTGCTACCTCGTGTATTTTGTTTGCTCACGATTGTCACTTTTGCCTCATGTAATGTAACGTTTGCTTTTGTAATTTGTTCACTTGTAATGTTCTCATGTATCAGTTCTGTTCCTATTGTGAGGCGCTCTGACACCTTCGGGTAAAGTCCGCGCTATATAAAAACACATAAATAAATAAATAAATAAATGATAAACAACAGCAGTTGAGCAGGAATCTGGCGCCGGAACCCGGAACCAGGTGCCAGCCTGATCAGAGGGACCATGATTAAAAAGGGGAATCCCACCTCAAACCCTCTCCCAACTTCTTAATAGGGGTGGAAGCACAGTCCTATCAGAGGCTGGGACAATGCTTTGGAACCTGCCCCTCTTGGTCTGTGCGGCTCCTTCTCTGCATGAGGGATGCACTGATGTGTGCCCTGACAGCCCCATTATAGCAGACATACTGTGCTGCCTGAGGCATGTGCAATATGTCTGCTAAATCAAATGGATTGTGCCAGTGTGAAGGTGTTTTAGTTGAATTACGTCCCTCGGACATGGGCAATCCTGACATCCACCTCCAGAGTGCTGTGTTTTTAAAGAGCACCCTGCTGATGGATTGTGCCTCAGCCCCCCTTTTCGTGCTGAGAGGAGCAGGGAGACGGAGCTCAGTGGACCTGTCCTGCGCACTGGCAGTGTTCATGGACACACCAACATCGTCTTTTCATTAAAACTGGAAGGTTTAGTAATTAACAGTTGCGGACAGAGGCAAGAGGCACTAAGTGATGGCCCACAGAAAGTAGGGTTGTACCCTGAAACCCCTGCTATGGAGCTGCCACTGTGTGGTGAGCTGTGAATGAGAAGGCAGTGGCGGCTCCTCCATTATGGCGAAGGAGCATCGCCCCACTATTTTCCGAGGCATGCGAAAAACAAAATGATCTAAATGCAGATCATTTTATTTTTCGTCCTGCGGGTGAGTCTTGGAGCGGGGCCACAGTACTGCAGCAGGGGGAAGGAGTGGTGGGCCCTGCTGCTAGTGCACAGGACGGTTTGGTCGGCTATCTCAGGCCAGCCAAACCGTCATGCGCACTGACATCTCTCCAACTCATCTGCGTTGCTGGATGAAGAGATCAGAAGGCACAGGCTCCTAGCTCGTGATGGAGCGCAAAACTAGTGCACTCTGCCCAATCCCTATGCTGCTCTCATGGAGCCGGGGAAGCTGGGAGCTTCAGCCTGTGCCCAGAGGAGGAGAAGACAGGTGAGCAGAAGAGTGACAGGTACGTTTTAAAACTATTATCTCTGGCCCCTTGCACTGTCACCTCTGCGCTACCTTCCACTGCACTACCCCCCGCACAGCCTTCCCCACATTGCCGCACCACATTTCCCTGACGCTAGCCAATACTGAAGGAGAAGGTTGCATTAGGCATGGAATATTGCTTAACCGAAAAGGATTTACACTCAAGAAGAGCAGACACTTCCTCAAGTATTGTGGCAAGCCTCTGGAATTGTGTGAAAACTGCATTTTGAGTGTTATAGTCTTGTTTTGCTTCTATTCAACTAATTAGACCAACAACCCTTAAATCAATGATTTGTAGGTGAAAATATCATTACTGGAGTGCTGTCCGTAATAACCTGGGCTGAAGAGTTCACCCCAACTTTGAGGGAATTTAGGGCCCGATTCACAGAATGAACTTAAGACTCAATCCTAAACTTACTAATATTTTGGTATTCACAGAATGCACTTACTACTTTTGGCATTCACAGAATGCACTTACTACTTTTGGTATTCACAGAATGTACTTACTACTTTTGGTATTCACAGAAGTTAGGATTTTGTCTTAAGTTTGTCTTAAGACAAGACTTAAGACAAACTTAAGACAGACTTGAGACAAAATCCTAACTTCTGTGAATGCCAAAAGTAGTAAGTGCATTCTGTGAATACCAAAATAGTAGTAAGTTTAGGATTGAGTCTTAAGTTCATTCTGTGAATCGGGCCCAATGTCTTTGTGATCTATGGTAATCTCATTTGCCTTCATGGAAAGGGTTCCTTAAAGCTACAAACATCCTCCTGAAGTACTCGACCAGTGTCCAGTCCGCACTGGGCATATCCTCCAGGAGTACTCGACGAGTGTCCAGTCCATGCTGGGCATATCCTCCAGGAGTACTCGATCAGTGTCCAGTACTAGCTAGGCATATCATACTGGAGTACTCGATCGGTGTCCAGTCCTAGCTAGGCATATCATACTGGAGTACTCGATCGGTGTCCAGTCCTAGCTAGGCATATCTTTCTGAAGTACTCGTCCAGTGTCTAGTCCTAGCTAGACATATTCTCCTGGACTTCTCAATCATTGTCTAGTCCTAGCTAGGCATATCCTCCTGGAGTACTCAATTGGTGTTCAGTACTAGTTAGACATATCCTCCTGGAGTCCTTGATCAGTGTCCAGTCCTAGCTAGGCATATCCTCCTGGAGTACTGGATCGGTGTTCAGTCCTAGCTAGGCATATCCTCCTGGAGTACTCGATCGGTGTCCAGTCCTAACTAGGCATATCCTCCTGGAGTACTCGATCGGAGTCCAGTCCTAGCTAGACATATCCTCCTGGAGTACTCGATCAGTGTCCAGTCCTAGCTAGACATATCCTCCTGGAGTATTCGATCAGTGTCTAGTTCTAGCTAGGCTTATCCTCCTGGAGTACTAGATCAGTTCCAGTCCTAACTAGGCATATCCTGCTGGAGTACTCGATCATTATCCAGTCCTAGCTAGACATATCCTCCTGGAATACTCGATCAGTGTTCAGTCCTAGCTAGGCATATCCTCCTGGAGTACTCGATCATTATCCAGTCCTAGCTAGATATATCCTCCTGGAGTACTCGTTCATTATCCAGTCCTAGCTAGACATATCCTCCTGGAGTACTCGATCATTATCCAGTCCTAGCTAGACATATCCTCCTGGAATACTCGATCATTGTCCAGTCCTAGCTAGACATATCCTCCTGGAGTACTCGTTCATTATCCAGTCCTAGCTAGACATATCCTCCTGGAATACTCGATCATTATCCAGTCCTAGCTAGACATATCCTCCTGGAGTACTCGATCATTATCCAGTCCTAGCTAGACATATCCTCCTGGAATACTCGATCATTGTCCAGTCCTAGCTAGGCCACCGCGATGAATAAATCAAAGCTGTTGTCTGAGTTAAGGTAATAGATATGGTACCCGCTTTTAGGTAATAGTCTGCATTGAGGAGAGTTCAGCCCATATTTGGTCTATGAGATCTCTGCCTCAACTCCACAGCTCCCAGCCTTCGAGACCTCATTGGCTCATATGGTGGTTAACCAAATAGGGTGCCGTTAATGTTTATGGGGACGCCCTTTAAAAAAGACTTTGCATTTGGAACATGTGGACACTCCAGCTAATCTTGTCTGAACAAGTGTATTAGTAAAATGTATGTCCTAAAAAACATGCACATCATTATGCTGGTATCAATGGAGCCTGTAACTTGTATGGGTAAGCAGGGGTCATATCATGCAATCCCATGTCACTAAAACCGGTAGGGCTAACTTACTAAACTCAGGGGAGATGCTGTCACAGAAGATTGTAGAAGCTGATACAGGAATTAGGCAAAAACTGCAAAACCGCACCACGATGTATATTCAGGGCCACTGGAAATATGCAGCTAGGGAGGACTAAATTATGTGGTAAGGAAGACTAAATCATATGCCAATAAAATTCAAATTATGTGATCTAATACGGCACATTTTGTGATACCATTACTTCATTATTTTGTCAGTTTACACATATTTACAATGTCTGGGCAAAGGTTTCACCTCGTCAGTCCTAGTTTAACACCCAAATAAAGCAATAAACAGCAGAAAGGTGACCAGACAACCTTTGTGAAAAGCCTTTCACTATTCTGCAACACCTGTGGCTGAGGTTTTCTGTAACGTTTGATCCTTTTGAGCTAAAAAACAAATATGTTTTGTTAAAATCTGCAAATTATGCAGCAGATGATCAATTATGTCACATTTGCATAATTTGCTGCAGCCCCAAAATTGCATAATTTCTGTGGCCCTTATATATTACAGGACAGCCAACAGGATAGATAGCACTTGAAATCTCATTATTACAAAAGAAAAGAGGAAATGTGAACGATTCTGGTTTCTGATTCGACAAATAGTGTGCAACAGAGAAAAAGCCATGGCGGCAATTAAAAGGTTTCCCGAAAATGGGTAATGGACTAACTAATGTTCTTGACTCAGTCCCTTGTGCGTAGGTGCCTGGCAACCAACTCTAATGGGCTTGCTATTTCTGTAATGAAGCCCAGTGTTTCAATCAGGGTACAGACTAAGGGGCAGATTTACTACTTCTGGCCCATCTCTGCTAATCAGCAGGGATGCGCCAGAAGAGTTGCGATGCATCTGCCCACCCCTGCGCCACCACTGATGCGCTGCATTTACAATGCAGCGCTCCGTGGCGCACGGATGGGCAGATGCGTGTCGCATGCCCCATCTAAAGGTGGCGCATTGCTGGAGTTGCGTCACACACGCGACGCAGCTCCTGCAAGGCTCGGGGGTGCCCTATTCTTAACATGCTGCGTCAATCATGGCCATGTCTGAACTGGGGTGGTGTGGAGTGCAAAAAAACGATGGATTTAGGCCCAGATCTATGTACCGGGGTAAATGTATGACATTATTCTGAATTCTGTCCATCAACTGTTGTTTTTGCAATTGTCACCCCGAGTGGGAATGGTATGCTCAGACGTGAGTCCCGTGCTCTCCACACCACTGGAGTCAAGCTATCCTGGCTGATGACGGCTGATAGCCAGAAACCGGCCCTAGGTTGCTTGATTCCGGTCCAGGGAAGACATGGCTTGGCAGTTCGGGCTGAACTGTTCCCATGAGGCACAGGGTCAAGGCTGATTTGCATATGGCCATGTCTGAACTGGGGTGGTGTGTAGTGCAAAAAACGATGGATTTAGGCCCAGATCTCTGTACTGGGCTGAATGTATGACATTGTTCTGCATTTTGTCCATCAACTGTTGTTTTTGCATTTGTCACCCCGAGTGGGAAGGGTATGCTCAGACATGAGTCCCGTGCTCTCCACAACACTGGAGTCAAGCTATCCTGGCTGTTGACTGCTGATAGCCAGAAACCGGTCCTAGGGTGCTTCATTCCGGTCCAGGGAAGACATGGCTTGGCAGTTCGGGCTGGACTGTTCCCATGAGGCATAGGGTCAAGGCGGAATTGCATATGGCCATGTCTGAGCCGGATGGTGTGGAGTGCAAAAAAACGATGGATTTAGGCCCATATCTTTGTACTGGGGTGAATGTATGACATTGTTCTGCATTCTGTCCAACAACTGTTGTTTTTGCATTTGTCACCCCGAGTGGGAAGGCACTGGAGTCAAGCTATCCTGGCTGATGACAGCTGATAGCCAGAAACCGGTCCTAGGATGCTTGATTCCGGTCCAGGGAAGACATGGCTTGGCAGTTCGGGCTGGACTGTTCCCATGAGGCACAGGGTCAAGGCTGATTTGCATATGGCCATGTCTGAACTGGGGTGGTGTGGAGTGCAAATAAACTATGGATTTAGGCCCGGATCTCTGTACTGGGGTGAATGTATGACATTGTTCTGCATTCTGTCCATCAACTGTTGTTTTTGCAAGATGAAAAGGGGAGCATCCAAATAATTTTCTTTAGCCATTTTATGACTGTGAAACAAGTGGAGGCTACCTTGGAAATTTGGATTTTGGTAGATAATGCGTCATCCAGCCAGAAACCGAGGCTCCTAGGGTGTCAGGCTTATGTTGGGGACCTGAGAGCAACGGGTTCTTACCCATCACCATACCCTCGGTCTTGTCCCTGTTTAACTTTAAGGATTGATGGAAACCTTAAGGAGGCAGGAGGCAGGTTTCCATACTGTGACCCTTCGCAGATAATAAAGAAAAGAAGATCTAAGTGTTATCGGCGTAAGAAAACAAAGGGAGGCCACAGCCTTCAATAATATCAGCAAGGGCACGAACATAGATGTTGAATAACATCTGGTTCAGAGCCGAGCCCCGAGGCACTTCAGAAAAGAGGTGGTGACTCCTCGACACAGAATTAGATGAAAGACCCGAAAGGTCAGTTCCTGCATGAACAAAGTCATGCAAGACAGGGCTGTGGCTTGGAGACCCATGTTCTCAAGTCTTTCCAAAAGTGTTTTATGAGACAAAGTATCGAAAGCCGCACTCAGGTCAAGCAGGATCAGCGCCACCAAACCACCATTATCCAACAACCGTCTCAGGTATTCTGTAACTCCCAGCAGAGCTGATTCAATGCTGTATCCAGCTCTGAAAACAGACTGTGACTGATGGAGAAGGTCATGAGATTCCACAAAGGTGTATATGTACTGCTGGACATGTTTCCCCAAGATTTGAGAGAGCAGCAGGAGCAGCAAGTTTGACCTATATTGAGACCAATCGGTGGAATCCAAAATGTTTTTTTCAGTATGGGCAGGACTATAGCTTGCATCCATGCTTGGGGAATCATCCCCTTTTGCAAAGAGGATTAAGAAAAGTAGTCAAGACTTGTAGAGATTTAAAGGCCAAGTTTACGGTCCTTGCTACAGGAAGAGTGTCCAAAGGAGAGCAGGACTTTATGGATTGCAGTAATGCGCAAAGAGGGGAAAACAAATCTAAAATTTTTTTATAGCAAGAGGTATCTGTATTGGCAGTGTCAGATTCACTACACGTAATCGATAGAGCAGCATTAGAGATTGAATGTTCACCACTGTTTTTTTCCAAAGATGTATGCCAGTTCATCACTTTGTGACTGTGAGAGGGAAGTTGGGGGAGAAGATTTACTAGGGTCAGATAGCTCTTTAACTACTCTAAAAAGAGTTTTAAGGCAGTTTCAGCCGCAGTAATTTCATCAGGGCAGAACACAGCACGAGTGGTTCTGCATAGTTTATGATGATCTTTCAGTGCTGTTCTATATTTGAGTTTCTCTTCCTCTTCATAAGCTTTCCTTCAGCTCCTTTCCAGGTGCTTGCCCCCTTTTTTTCATCCCAGTGTGGTCTTATTAAACTAGGGGCAGGAAGATGCAGTCTGGCTGAGGTGATGGATTTAGCTGCCAAAATTAAATCAAGAGAATCCTGAATCCAGGCATCAACCTTAGGTTGATCATGATCAACAGACTGCACTAGACTGGATTGAGTATGTAGGAGTTGGAAGTTGAAGGTAGAGAAGTCAAGCTTAAACCAATTTTTGGACAGAGTGGATGGCCCAGAAGCAGCAACAGTGGCCAGAGAGGATGTCAGAAAAGAGAAAGGTACCACATGACGATCAAACTAGAGTACAGGAATAGGACAAGTCTGTTGCGAGACCCTTAAGGTTAAAAAAAAGCAGATGTCCTGCATAATGCACAGGGGCAGTGTTAATTAGAGAAAGATTCAAACATCAAGGAGGAACCAAAGTCACAGGTTTAGATCCCCTAACACAATGAAATTGGCGCATTTAAGGATATAGGGGGATAGAATATCTGGTACAATAGAGCACCAATTACCTGCATAGCCCGGAGGGCGGTAGATCAGGGCGCCAAATAGAGTAAAAGTATGTGAAAGGCAGAGGGTGAAGAACAAGACTTCACAGTCTGGAATAGGAAGATCTTGTCTCTTGTATTGGTAGAGTTCTTTGAAAACAATAGCAATGTGGCCTCCTTTCTTATCCACCTGATTGTGTCTGACCATGTGGTGATAAGAGGGAATGAGCCATGTTTCAGTGCTAAACAGTGCGTCTGGGGCACTGTCCATTAGAAAGTTGAAGAGATGTAGTTAATAACTAGACACGGAATGGCAATTGATGTTATAGAAAGAAAAAATTGTGGGGCATATTAGCAAGGGCCATATCGCTGCTTTAGCGGCACTTTTTGCCGCTAAAGCAGCTATATTTTTATCCCCCTATCAGCAAGCTTTCGCTAACAGCAGTTAGCGACAGCTTTTAGGCGATAGAGACCGGTTTGGGGCCCGCTTTGCATGTCAGCGATATTTATCGCTAATGACATGCAAAGTGGGCGTACCCAAACTGTTAGCGACTGAAAGCAGTCGCTAACACAGCTATCACCTATTAGCAAGGCAGGCAATGCGATGAAAAAATCGCGCTAAGCGCGATTATCGCTGTAATCTAACACCTGCTTAAAACATGATTTACCTGTTTATCAAACGGGAGGTGGATTGTCAGGTTAAGTCCCCATTGGCGTGAATTTATTCTCGCATTTCGCCGCTATTGCTGGATATTTTAGCACAATGGAGAAAAATATTGCTAATAGCATGTTTTCTCCGCTAACATATCCGCGATAGGCAGCGTAAAAAAAAAAGCGCTAAGTTCATGTTGCAATAAATATCGCTATTCCTTGCTATTATATCCCCCAGTATTTTTAGCTTTACATGTGCCTGAGGCCTCTTCCCTAGAGACCATAGGGGAAGAAACATCAGCTTTCCATAGAGAGTAATGAGTATTAACATCCATTTGGATTGAAAAATGACAGTAGTGGCACCACGTGAAGCTCTCTAAGGGGTCTATAGATGAGAGGCTAGCCTCTGAAGAGGCAGGGTAGAGTCCCTTGTGTAAGAGACCACTTTATCAGGGTTAAAAGTGGCAGCATTTCTGGTCCCTGGGCCTTTTCGGGCTCAGACGGGTGCAGATGGGCTTTCCTTTAGCGTGCCTTTGGCGCATCAGCAGAGCGGCCACACCCCTGCCGCTTTTAAGGAGTGAGAAGCTGGAGCGCTAACCGTTCCGAAAATGCAAGCCAACCAAGATGGCCACTATGAAATGTGAGCATAACCACAAAAACAGTACACCACACTCGAAATAAAAAACTCATGCCAAGCAAGATAAAAAGCACCAGTCCGGCAGCAAATTACCCACCCTCAAAAATAGGCAGGTTCACCAAGACACCGTACCTTTGTCTAAATCTTACCGCGCCACAGTCGCTTTTAAGTAGTGACCGTGAGCAGTAAGTGAAGAGCTGGAGGGCTAACTGCTCCAAAAATGCGGGCCAAGATGGCCACTATGAAATGTGAGCGTGAGCACAAACACACAGTGCGTCACACTCAAAATTAAAAACTCATACCAAACAAGATAAAAGGCCCAAAAAATTCCCCAACTTCAAAAATAGGCAGTTTTTAAAGTATTTTTAGGCGTAGTAGATGCTGCTCCATGGCTGCTTTTAAGTAGTGACCGGCAGTAGCGGGGCCATCCCCTTCCAAAGTGGCAGGACGGGCCGGAGGAGGGAGCTGGTGAGGTGGGATATGGGGTAAAAATAATAATTTTAAAAATTCATTACTCGATCGCCGCTGTCCACTGCTTCATGCTCTTCTGGACACAGGTTCCCAGAATGCACTGCGGCCATTCATGACGCTGCAGGAAAGCAGCGTCAGGCTTGGCCCGAGTGCTGGGACTTTGCACTCCCAGGCAGACTGGGAGTCTGTGCCTGCTTTCTCCAGCCCCAGCAATGCAGCTGGGGCTGGAGAAAGCTTCACTGTGTGTGAGGGTTTGGCCGGCCTGAAATGGTTGGCCAAACCCTCATGCACAGAGAAGGGACAGGGGAGTGCACTACCACCCCCTACCACAGTGTCATCCTCCAGGACCCCACCCAAGACTCAAATAAAATGATAATAAAACGGGGTTAAAACCTGTTTTAGTATTTTTTTTTTTCAGGTGGTGGCGGCGCTCTTCTGCCCTACTGGAGGGGCCGTAGCTGGTGACCGGGAGCAGGAAGTGAGGAGCTGGAGGGCTCACTGTTCCATGTTTAGAGAATGTGTCTGCTAATTTCCTTGGCCGCACCTCTGGGTGCGTACTCAAACTCTTACAAGGGAGGAAGCTTTCTCCATCTTGAAATGTAGGAGTAAAGTGTACTGTAGGATTGTTTGCAAAAGGGCTAACAGGAACTGCTGCAAAGGTGAGTAGAGTTGGCATTGCAAACGTTTACCCCAATGGTCTGGGAGGAGCTAGAAATCACCCCCACCCACACCTCAAGACACTGTCCACGGAAAACTTTCTGGGCCTTTTATCTGAGAAGTGTGGCTCACTAGTTAGAGGAGGCAGACCCTGAAGCAGAGGTCAGACCCGGGACCAGGGTTCAATTCCCGACGCGGCAGGGTCTTGAGCCCAAATGTCCACGGACTCGATAATTCTCGCTTTGGTGTCTACTCGAATCACGGGTTCACACTCTGCAACTCTGGGCAATAGCTTGCTTAATCTCCACTATGCCCCCCCCGCGGCGGGATGACCGGCTTTCACCTTGGGGATGCCCAGTACGGGTTATCTCACAGGGAAAAGCCAGGACGGGTTCCCAAAGCAAGCGCCTTGGGACCTTGCGGTGATAAGGCGCTATATAAGAACCTTTGACATTGACATTGACATCTATAGCATGAGAGGGGCCCTGAAGGACTTGATCTGCTCCTTCTTGTACACAGGAAAAAGAAGTGGACTCTAAGGGTCAGTTGGCTGAGCTCCTGTGTGGCTACTGGCAAACAACAAGCTGAAAGAGGCCATGTTTTTTTTTTTTTTTTTTTTTAAAACCTTTATTGAACAATGAAAGCTCACAAATACGGGCCTACAACCCCACGGGCTGGCCACAACAGAATGGGCAAAAAAAAAAAAACGCAGCACATGAGAAGAAGATCTGCACAGGATATGACATCAGGAGCACAGGTGAAGCAATAAAAGGCATCGAGCGTTCAGCAAGAACAGGATAATAAAGGTTAATTTTCTAATACGGGTTGGGGAACAAAGGAATAACGGGCCGTATATGAGACCACAAGGGAGGGACCGCGGCAAGCCGCCATTTTATAAACACAGCGTAAGAAAATGAAGCCATATAATCAAATCTAGCAAAGGACATAAACAGAATCAGACCATCAAGTAGCGACAGTGGCATCAGTCAACCGCGCCCACTCACCACCGCCCCTACCCGAACAGAGAAGACGAGGTCAAAAAGCCCCATCACAAAAGCAATACAATATGCACCCCAACGGAAGAAAGGGACCTCCATAAAGGAGGAAGGGGAAGAGGGAGAAAGGAACGACAAAAGGGACTCCCGCCAAATCATGCACCCCCAGGGGGAAAAACAGGACAATAAAACCGGCATGCGATGTAACAGAAACATGATACCAAAAGAAGCAGCGAGCCACAATCAGTCACACACCGGAAGAAAAACAGAAAACCCCCGGGGGAGATACGAGGTGACAGAGTCCCGAAAAAGTGAATACACAAGAGCCATAGAACAAAAAGGGAAATTAAGGGGGGAAAAAGACCCCCCGACACAAACAGACCCCCCCCACCCTCCCCTAAGCCCACCCTGCACCCCTGCAGAAGGCTACGGCCTACCCCCCCGCAGCGTGCCTGTCGCCCTAATTAGAACCCGAAATATAGTGGAGCAAGAAAAGTCGGAATTAAAAGACAAAAAAGGGGGGGGAAGGAAGGGAAGAAGGAAGGGATAAGAGACATACATACATACACACGGGGGAGGGCCGGAGACAGGAGTAAACGCACCCATCCACCCGCCTGGGTTAAAGGTCCAAGTCCTCGGGAAGCCAAAGAGTATCAGGCCAAAGCCCAGGAGCACAAACCAATTACACAGAACCATATCAGGACACAAAGATCATCCAACCATTCATGAACTACCGCATATAAAAGTCAGTGTTTATCAGCCCTGTCCCTTTTTATCCAAAGCAGAAAAGGTCCGATCCGACGAGGACCCCGCCACAAAGAACAGAAGGCAGACAGCAGGAAAGTCCAATGGCAGTCCAAAAAATTCACAGGAGGAAAAGCACGGAAGATCCAGGAAAGTCTCAGAATGTAGCAAACGATGCAGGCACAGTTCCGAGGATATATCCAAAGAAACCAACCCATCCGGGCCGGCACAGGAGACATCACCGGGCAGTGGTGATTGAGAGGGACCAGGAGAATCATGGAGGTCCGGCAAGACAAGATCCAGCTCCCGGGCCAGGGGCAGAGGAGGCAGCACAGAAGGAGAAGGTGCCATCAGGTTGCGCACCTCCGGGGTTGCAGCCGGGGCCGAGTCCGCCAGGAGAATTCCAGCCACACCCCGCGACATCAATGCCTCATCCGGCCGTGGGGGCCCGGGAGGCCCGCAGTGAGGAATCATCTCCAAAGCCATGAGAGGCGTGGCCACCGAGAGCCGCCAGGAGAGCAGGATGTTTAAGATCCCCTTAAGTGCAGGAAAACCTTTACAGTATCCGACACCCGGGCCTTGCGGCGGGCCCCCAGCACTCGTCCAGGCCCGGCCCAGGCAAATGGGGTTGGCCGCCATCTTGAGAGCCCAAACAGGCCGCGCGGCCAACAGCCTCCGCCGGGGCGGCAGTCAAGCAAATGAAGTCCCGCCGACAGGCAGTAGAACACCCCGGACAGGAAGGGGGGCCACCAGAAGACGGGGATTCGCCGGCCCCCCAATGTCGCCGGTCCCGTTCTCCGAGTCCGGGCGGTAAAAACAAAATGGCCGGACCGGGGAACAAAGGGGGAGCAAGCCGGACATACGAGGAACCCCTACAATGAAAGGCAGCGCCACCATCCAAGGCCGCCGCCACACAGGAGTCTCTCAGCCAGGAACCTCCGGCTCACACGAACAGCGGTCCTCCGATCACCTCCAGCGCGCCCCGAAGGGCAAGCCCGCGGGCTGCATCCGGCCCAGGAGCCGGTAAGAAGAACCAGGCCAGTCCGTTCTCGAGTCCCCGGAATGAGCGGGGGCACTGCACCGGATCCACAGCAGCCAGGACAACCGGAACAAGTGGTAAGTGCCTGCAGTGCGCCGTAGTAGTACCACACAGCAAGGAGGGCTTCCCGGGGCAGGATAAATGCAGGATAAATGTGAAAAACACAGGCGGGCGAACGGAGCCGAGCTAAAGCGCGGCCATCCCGGTCGCGAGCTAGGCTCCTCCCCCGAAAGAGGCCATGTTGCTGAAGTGACTAGTACTTATTGGACTTCGAATGGACCTTGCTAGTGGTTTTGCTGGAGTGAGTCATGGCCCGTAAGTGCTGTTCCTGAGATACTGGGAGCCTTAGTAATAACCCAGATGAGCTGCTTCAGTAACCGAGAAAAGTGGGGACTCTTTGGAGTTCCAAGACCTGTGTAGCTATCAGGGGGATTTTGTGGCAAAGGTGTCTGATTCTGATGCACTTTCCTCAGATACATCTTCAGACTTGCCCAGGCTGGAGGATTTAAAGCTCCAATGCTCCATATACAAGATGAAGGACTTGGTTTATAAATGGGTGGACGGTCCATCATTTCGCCAGGGGGGCGGAGTAAATTACTTCATCACCCTGGTGGAGAGAGTGACCACCCACCACATTTATAAATGACCGCCAAGCATGCGGTCATTTATATTGCATTGGTTGAATCACAGTCACAGTGGTTCCTGCCAATGCAATTCGATATTTTGCACAAAACTACATTAGCTGGTTGGAGCCCTGTACTATAAAAACGTGATTTTCTTTTTGATAATAAAAAATGTAATGTTCCCTTTGCCATGGGCTTAGGTGCATTGTAACATTTTAGTGTCCCTCGCTGCCAGGGTTTGCCTAGCAGTGACGGACAGTAAAAAATGGCTATATTTCTGCTCATCCTGATTGGGCGGGCAGACATATAGCCATTTCTTTAACTGCCCTCTCTTTGTTGGGCAAACTGAGAAGTTTGGCTATGGCGGGGACGGAGTAGTCACCATCGGAGTCATACTTAAGGTCTGCCAGCATCAAAATTGAACGGTGGACCTTTATCTTGGTGGTATGTATACTCTGTTGCCTTTGAGACGGGGTATACGTATTGCCAAGATATAAATAAGCCCCTAACTCAGAAGGTAAAATATTTGACTGGGATGAACCAGCTTGGTGTGTCCGACCCCTCCTCCATTGCTGTCAGCCTGAAATGTCACCTAGGCCTATTGCTTCCACTTACTGTCTTTGGTGCATAGTGCTTTTTGGTGCTATTTTTACTCAAAATATAAAAAATTCATATCCCCTGTCCCCCTCATTGGATTTTTGTCATTTTGGTGTCGATTTGTCAAAGTTTATTCTATTTTTCTAATTTGGTTTGGAAGTATTGTTGTTTTGCTTTTTTTACTGTGTTTGTACTGCATAAATAATTTACACATTGCCCTAAGTTATGTCAGTCTGCTTTGTGCCATAACTACCAGGGGGCTGACCTTAATTTAGAGACTTTGGGGTTCACCATGACAAATTAGTGTCATTGGAGCATATTATCAAGGGGGTTTATCTCCACTTTTTTGGCTTTAAAAGCCAAGAAAGCGGAGATAAAATGATCTCCCTATTACCTAGCTGTCGCTAACACCAGTTAGCGACAGCTAGTAGGAGATAGCGACCATCTTGGGCCCCACTTTGCATGTCAGTGATATGTATCACTAATGACATGCAAAGTGGGCGTGCCAAGATGTTAGCGACTGGAAACAGTCGCTAACATCGCTATCTCCTATTACCAACTTTTGGAGATATTCGCGCTAAGCGCGAATATCTCCAAAAGCTAACACCTGCCCTGAGCAGTTCTTAGCCATGTTATTCAATGGGAGGTGGATAACATGGCTAAGAGCATTAGCTCGGTAATGCATGAATATCGCTGACTTTTCAGCGATATTCATGCATTGCGGCCATTTTTTATCGCATTTGCGATAAACCTTGGTAATACCAAGGTTTATCTGCGATAAAAATCGCCGCAGCTCAGCTGTAAATTTTTGTCTCTAACCAAGCAATAGCGATAATTATCGCTATTGCTTGGTAATATGCCCCATTATTCCTTGTGTTGGAGAACCGTCCACCCCAAATAACAAGCTACTTTCTTACATTAACTATTCATCTGTGATGGATCAAGAGACAAAAAAGACTGGTGGAGGGGTCACAGTGCCGGATAACCTATAGGGTACCTGGAGAGCACCAGCATCTGCAGTTTCTGGATAACATACTGCATTTATTGAGTACGGCTAGTAGAGTATGGGTGCTATGCAGTGTTATCTGTGGGAAGAGTTAGGGCACTGTGCATGAGTTCTGGAGGGGTTTTTAAACATGCCATTGCCAACCTGAAGTGTAGCTTGGTCAGAAAGACTAGTGGGGTGTCAGCTTCAGATTTCCCAACAATCAAGCTGGCATAGTTTGTTAAGATACATTCTTATCTGAGAAGAGGGACAAGAGTGGGCTTGAGGGAGAGAACAGTGTGGATTCTTAGTGGTACTTAAAACCAAGGGGCAGATTTATGTCGGATTTGCGCCAAGTTTCCGCCGCCGTTGCATCACGCAACGGCGGCGGAAACGTGGCGCATCCCTGTGACCCATTTACAACGTGACGCATCTAAGCAGATGCGTCACGTTGTAAAGCCCTGCACCACATGTGGGCGTTCTGGCGCAGGGTGGGCGTTCCGGGGCAGGTGCGCCTCGCAAAAGTGCCTGCGTGAAATCTACAAGATTTCACGCAGGCACTTGTGCGACGCTGCTACGTCAATTCTTTACGCCTAGCAGGCGTAAGGACTGACACAGCACGTTAAGTATAGGGCACACCCGAGCATTGCTGGAGTCGCGTCACGCTTGCGACGCGACTCCAGCGATGCGCCGCCCTTACGTCACTAGATGCGTCACGCATCTGCCTACCCTTGCGCAACGGCGCGCCACATTGCAAATGCGGCGCATCCGCCGTGACGCAAGGGTAGTTTGGCGTGACGCATTTGTTCTGGCGCATCCCTGCTGATTTGCAGAGATGCGCCAGAACTCATAAATATGCCCCTAATTTTTTTGCAAAATAAGCAAAAAAAATTAAGAATTCAAGACGGAGATGAAAAAGAGGTGAAATGTGACAGACACCTCGCCATACTCGACTAGAAGCACCTGTTCCCAACTATCACTAGAGAATATATTTATTAGGAGGGTGTAACACTCCAATGAATTACCCCCTGAAGCTACGCCCCTTCTGCCAACTTATTGAAAGAGGTTAAAAGAGATAGAGTCCCATTTGCCTATCCTTACCTATCTATGGTGGCAGAAAAGGCAGCCTCAGAGGTCACAGTGCCAAATGGGGTTCAGGATACCTTGAGGGCCCCTGCCTACGCCGCATGTGATCAGAATGATGAATTGTTGCAACACGCTCACGTTTTTGGTCCTCTTGCGCTTTCTCCTCGAACAAAAGACTTGTCATTCTGTTCCAGAGAGGTTAGCAGCAGACAGGGAGCCGCGCTGAGAACATTAATCACCGGGCCATCAATGCACGCCTGCATTGTTTGCAGTTTAATGCAAAGAAGAGAAAAATGCAAAATAGATGGAATGTCTTGTCGTGGGAAGTGACGGCTCCTCCCGCGCCTGTGCCGGTGGCGTGTTGACACTCAGGCGCTGCAGAACAGTGTGACGTGGCGGGGGCCGACGAGTCCTGTCTCTTTAGCAGGAAGCAGTGATCCGTCTGGGCAGGCGCAGAGCCGCCCCCGGGAGGCTGCGCGGAGCCGGCAGTGTTGAGACTCCCCAGAAGCAGGCATGGTATAGAACGTGGGACAAGTGATCTGTGGCAAACATCTCTAGTTAGACATCATGGGGCAGATTTATCAGATGATCACGCTGCGCAGCGCAGGAAGCCATCTTGTCTCGCTGCATGATAGGGAAATGGCAGGGATGCGCTGTATTTAGCAATATATGGCACACTCGTGTCCTTTCCCAGTGCTGGAACACAATGTGCTACCAATGCAGGCACCCTTGAACCATGATACAAGGCTGCTCACTGCCTGCGTTGTAAGCAGGATTGTTTTTGTACAGGAACCTTCTCATCCTATGGGCAGCCTCCCCCTACAGATATGTGATCTCCAGGCCTTGGTGTAATTCTCTGAGGCAATGCTGGAACCTGTAGAGAAGGAACCTTCTCATCCTATGGGCAGCCTCCCCCTACAGATATGTGATCTCTAGGCCTTGGTGTAATTCTCTGAGGCAATGCTGGAACCTGTAGAGAAGGAACCTTCTCATCCTATGGGCAGCCTCCCACTACAGATATGTGATCTCCAGGCCTTGGTGTAATTCTCTGAGGCAATGCTGGAACCTGTAGAGAAGGAACCTTCTCATCCTATGTGCATCCCACTACAGATATGTGATCTCCAGGCCTTGGTGTAATTCTCTGAGGCAATGCTGGAACCTGTAGAGAAGGAACCTTCTCATCCTATGTGCATCCCACTACAGATATGTGATCTCCAGGCCTTGGTGTAATTCTCTGAGGCAATGCTGGAACCTGTAGAGAAGGAACCTTCTCATCCTATGGGAAGCCTCCCCCTACAGATATGTGATCTCCAGGCCTTGGTGTAATTCTCTAAGGCAATGCTGGAACCTGTAGAGAAGGAACCTTCTCATCCTATGGGAAGCCTCCCCCTACAGATATGTGATCTCCAGGCCTTGGTGTAATTCTCTAAGGCAATGCTGGAACCTGTAGAGAAGGAACCTTCTCATCGTATGGGAAGCCTCCCCCTACAGATATGTGATCTCCAGGCCTTGGTGTAATTCTCTAAGGCAATGCTGGAACCTGTAGAGAAGGAACCTTCTCAACCTATGTGCATCCCCCTACAGATATGTGATCTCCAGGCCTTGGTGTAATTCTCTGAGGCAATGCTGGAACCTGTAGAGAAGGAACCTTCTCATCGTATGGGAAGCCTCCCCCTACAGATATGTGATCTCCAGGCCTTGGTGTAATTCTCTAAGGCAATGCTGGAACCTGTAGAGAAGGAACCTTCTCAACCTATGTGCATCCCCCTACAGATATGTGATCTCCAGGCCTTGGTGTAATTCTCTGAGGCAATGCTGGAACCTGTAGAGAAGGAACCTTCTCATCGTATGGGAAGCCTCCCCCTACAGATATGTGATCTCCAGGCCTTGGTGTAATTCTCTGAGGCAATGCTGGAACCTGTAGAGAAGGAACCTTCTCATCCTATGGGCAGCCTCCCACTACAGATATGTGATCTCCAGGCCTTGGTGTAATTCTCTGAGGCAATGCTGGAACCTGTAGAGAAGGAACCTTCTCATCGTATGGGAAGCCTCCCCCTACAGATATGTGATCTCCAGGCCTTGGTGTAATTCTCTAAGGCAATGCTGGAACCTGTAGAGAAGGAACCTTCTCATCGTATGGGAAGCCTCCCCCTACAGATATGTGATCTCCAGGCCTTGGTGTAATTCTCTAAGGCAATTCTGGAACCTGTAGAGAAGGAACCTTCTCAACCTATGTGCATCCCCCTACAGATATGTGATCTCCAGGCCTTGGTGTAATTCTCTGAGGCAATGCTGGAACCTGTAGAGAAGGAACCTTCTCATCGTATGGGAAGCCTCCCCCTACAGATATGTGATCTCCAGGCCTTGGTGTAATTCTCTAAGGCAATGCTGGAACCTGTAGAGAAGGAACCTTCTCAACCTATGTGCATCCCCCTACAGATATGTGATCTCCAGGCCTTGGTGTAATTCTCTTAGGCAATGCTGGAACCTGTAGAGAAGGAACCTTCTCATCGTATGGGAAGCCTCCCCCTACAGATATGTGATCTCCAGGCCTTGGTGTAATTCTCTGAGGCAATGCTGGAACCTGTAGAGAAGGAACCTTCTCATCCTATGGGCAGCCTCCCACTACAGATATGTGATCTCCAGGCCTTGGTGTAATTCTCTGAGGCAATGCTGGAACCTGTAGAGAAGGAACCTTCTCATCGTTTGGGTAGCCTCCCCCTACAGATATGTGATCTCTAGGCCTTGGTGTAATTCTCTGAGGCAATGCCGGAACCTGTAGAGAAGGAACCTTCTCATCCTATGGGCAGTCTCCCCCTACAGATATGTGATCTCTAGGCCTTGGTGTAATTCTCTGAGGCAATGCTGGAACCTGTAGAGAAGGAACCGTCTCAACCTATGTGCATCCCCCTACAGATATGTGATCTCCAGGCCTTGGTGTAATTCTCTGAGGCAATGCTGGAACCTGTAGAGAAGGAACCTTCTCATCGTATGGGAAGCCTCCCCCTACAGATATGTGATCTCCAGGCCTTGGTGTAATTCTCTGAGGCAATGCTGGAACCTGTAGAGAAGGAACCTTCTCAACCTATGTGCATCCCCCTACAGATATGTGATCTCCAGGCCTTGGTGTAATTCTCTGAGGCAATGCTGGAACCTGTAGAGAAGGAACCTTCTCATCGTATGGGAAGCCTCCCCCTACAGATATATGATCTCCAGGCCTTGGTTTAATTCTCTGTGGCAATGCTGGAACCTGTAGAGAAGGAACCTTCTCATCCTATGTGCAGCCTCCCACTACAGATATGTGATCTCCAGGCCTTGGTGTAATTCTCTGAGGCAATGCTGGAACCTGTAGAGAAGGAACCTTCTCAACCTATGTGCATCCCCCTACAGATATGTGATCTCCAGGCCTTGGTGTAATTCTCTGAGGCAATGCTGGAACCTGTAGAGAAGGAACCTTCTCAACCTATGTGCATCCCCCTACAGATATGTGATCTCCAGGCCTTGGTGTAATTCTCTGAGGCAATGCTGGAACCCGTAGAGAAGGAACCTTCTAAACCTATGTGCATCCCCCTACAGATATGTGATCTCCAGGCCTTGGTGTAATTCTCTGAGGCAATGCTGGAACCTGTAGAGAAGGAACCTTCTCATCGTATGGGAAGCCTCCCACTACAGAGATGTGATCTCCAGGCCTTGGTGTAATTCTCTGAGGCAATGCTGGAACCTGTAGAGAAGGAACCTTCTCAACCTATGTGCATCCCCCTACAGATATGTGATCTCCAGGCCTTGGTGTAATTCTCTGAGGCAATGCTGGAACCTGTAGAGAAGGAACCTTCTCAACCTATGTGCATCCCCCTACAGCTATGTGATCTCCAGGCCTTGGTGTAATTCTCTCAGGCAATGCTGGAACCTGTAGAGAAGGAACCTTCTCAACCTATGTGCATCCCCCTACAGATATGTGATCTCCAGGCCTTGGTGTAATTCTCTGAGGCAATGCTGGAACCTGTAGAGAAGGAACCTTCTCATCGTATGGGAAGCCTCCCACTACAGATATGTGATCTGCAGGCCTTGGTGTAATTCTCTGAGGCAATGCTGGAACCTGTAGAGAAGGAACCTTCTCAACCTATGTGCATCCCCCTACAGATATGTGATCTCCAGGCCTTGGTGTAATTCTCTGAGGCAATGCTGGAACCTGTAGAGAAGGAACCTTCTCAACCTATGTGCATCCCCCTACATATATGTGATCTCCAGGCCTTGGTGTAATTCTCTGAGGCAATGCTGGAACCTGTAGAGAAGGAACCTTCTCAACCTATGTGCATCCCCCTACAGATATGTGATCTCCAGGCCTTGGTGTAATTCTCTGAGGCAATGCTGGAACCTGTAGAGAAGGAACCTTCTCAACCTATGTGCACCCCCCTACAGATATGTGATCTCCAGGCCTTGGTGTAATTCTCTGAGGCAATGCTGGAACCTGTAGAGAAGGAACCTTCTCATCGTATGGGAAGCCTCCCACTACAGATATGTGATCTCCAGGCCTTGGTGTAATTCTCTGAGGCAATGCTGGAACCTGTAGAGAAGGAACCTTCTCAACCTATGTGCATCCCCCTACAGATATGTGATCTCCAGGCCTTGGTGTAATTCTCTGAGGCAATGCTGGAACCTGTAGAGAAGGAACCTTCTCAACCTATGTGCATCCCCCTACAGATATGTGATCTCCAGGCCTTGGTGTAATTCTCTGAGGCAATGCTGGAACCTGTAGAGAAGGAACCTTCTCATCGTATGGGAAGCCTCCCCCTACAGATATGTGATCTCCAGGCCTTGGTGTAATTCTCTAAGGCAATGCTGGAACCTGTAGAGAAGGAACCTTCTCATCCTATGGGCAGCCTCCCCCTACAGATATATGATCTCCAGGCCTTGGTTTAATTCTCTGAGGCAATGCTGGAACCTGTAGAGAAGGTACCTTCTCATCCTATGGGCAGCCTCCCCCTACAGATATGTGATCTCCAGGCCTTGGTGTAATTCTCTAAAGCAATGCTGGAACCTGTAGAGAAGGAACCTTCTCATCCTATGGGCAGCCTCCCCCTACAGATATATGATCTCCAGGCCTTGGTTTAATTCTCTGAGGCAATGCTGGAACCTGTAGAGAAGGAACCTTCTCATCCTATGGGCAGCCTCCCCCTACAGATATGTGATCTCTAGGCCTTGGTGTAATTCTCTGAGGCAATGCTGGAACCTGTAGAGAAGGAACCTTCTCATCCTATGGGAAGCCTCCCCCTACAGATATTTGATCTCCAGGCCTTGGTGTAATTCTCTGAGGCAATGCTGGAACCTGTAGAGAAGGAACCTTCTCATCGTATGGGAAGCCTCCCCCTACAGATATGTGATCTCCAGGCCTTGGTGTAATTCTCTAAGGCAATGCTGGAACCTGTAGAGAAGGAACCTTCTCAACCTATGTGCATCCCCCTACAGATATGTGATCTCCAGGCCTTGGTGTAATTCTCTGAGGCAATGCTGGAACCTGTAGAGAAGGAACCTTCTCATCGTATGGGAAGCCTCCCCCTACAGATATGTGATCTCCAGGCCTTGGTGTAATTCTCTAAGGCAATGCTGGAACCTGTAGAGAAGGAACCTTCTCATCGTATGGGAAGCCTCCCCCTACAGATAAGTGATCTCCAGGCCTTGGTGTAATTCTCTAAGGCAATGCTGGAACCTGTAGAGAAGGAACCTTCTCATCCTATGGGAAGCCTCCCCCTACAGATATGTGATCTCCAGGCCTTGGTGTAATTCTCTGAGGCAATGCTGGAACCTGTAGAGAAGGAACCTTCTCATCGTTTGGGTAGCCTCCCCCTACAGATATGTGATCTCTAGGCCTTGGTGTAATTCTCTGAGGCAATGCTGGAACCTGTAGAGAAGGAACCTTCTCATCCTATGGGCAGCCTCCCCCTACAGATATGTGATCTCTAGGCCTTGGTGTAATTCTCTGAGGCAATGCTGGAACCTGTAGAGAAGGAACCTTCTCAACCTATGTGCATCCCCCTACAGATATGTGATCTCCAGGCCTTGGTGTAATTCTCTAAGGCAATGCTGGAACCTGTAGAGAAGGAACCTTCTCATCGTATGGAAGCCTCCCCCTACAGATATGTGATCTCCAGGCCTTGGTGTAATTCTCTGAGGCAATGCTGGAACCTGTAGAGAAGGAACCTTCTCATCGTATGGGAAGCCTCCCCCTACAGATATGTGATCTCCAGGCCTTGGTGTAATTCTCTAAGGCAATGCTGGAACCTGTAGAGAAGGAACCTTCTCAACCTATGTGCATCCCCCTACAGATATGTGATCTCCAGGCCTTGGTGTAATTCTCTAAGGCAATGCTGGAACCTGTAGAGAAGGAACCTTCTCATCGTATGGGAAGCCTCCCCCTACAGATATGTGATCTCCAGGCCTTGGTGTAATTCTCTAAGGCAATGCTGGAACCTGTAGAGAAGGAACCTTCTCATCCTATGGGCAGCCTCCCCCTACAGATATGTGATCTCCAGGCCTTGGTGTAATTCTCTAAGGCAATGCTGGAACCTGTAGAGAAGGAACCTTCTCATCCTATGGGCAGCCTCCCCCTACAGATATGTGATCTCCAGGCCTTGGTGTAATTCTCTAAGGCAATGCTGGAACCTGTAGAGAAGGAACCTTCTCATCCTATGGGCAGCCTCCCCCTACAGATATGTGATCTCCAGGCCTTGGTGTAATTCTCTAAGGCAATGCTGGAACCTGTAGAGAAGGAACCTTCTCATCCTATGGGCAGCCTCCCCCTACAGATATGTGATCTCCAGGCCTTGGTGTAATTCTCTAAGGCAATGCTGGAACCTGTAGAGAAGGAACCTTCTCATCCTATGGGCAGCCTCCCCCTACAGATATGTGATCTCCAGGCCTTGGTGTAATTCTCTGAGGCAATGCTGGAACCTGTAGAGAAGGAACCTTCTCATCGTATGGGAAGCCTCCCCCTACAGATATGTGATCTCCAGGCCTTGGTGTAATTCTCTGAGGCAATGCTGGAACCTGTAGAGAAGGAACCTTCTTAACCTATGTGCATCCCCAGGGCACTCTACTGCTCGCCACGGTATTGCCGCATTTGTGTGCTGTGCAGGTGCTTAATGTTTAAAAACACCCATGTCTAGTGCGCCCAAATGTTTCCTAGGAGGACACCGCTGGCATGGCTGAATGCTGGCTTGAAGGTTAACAGGGCTGCCTATTCTTTATTCCACATCATGCCTTTTTTATCCACCTGCTACACTGTCTGTCTCTGCCGCACTCTTACATGCTCATTTTCATCCCTGCTTTCTGCCTTTATCACTGTCTTCCTCCTTTTTTCTTCTCCGACTTTCTCTCCGTTGTTGTGAGTTAAAGTCTGCTGATGAAAAATAAGTGCCGGTCCCCACGAATGAGCTCTGGTGCCCAGCACCTACAACCACCTGCCCAAATTAAGCACTGGTGCCAGGTTACCGTCATCAGGTAGGGGCACTCCGAGACCTATTGTCTTGTAGGTTCTCCTTGAATGACGCCTTTATGTTGTGCTTCTTTCCGTAACACTGTGACTCTCTCCTTGACCTCCGCCATATTTAAAGTCTCTGGGACAGATTTACAAGCCCCTTGCGCCAATTTTGCGTCATTTTCCCATGTAAAAAGTGACGCAAGAGTGGCGCAAGGGGCTTGTAAATCTGCCCCTCTCTTTCCAACGTTCCCAAGTCTCTCCCAGTGAAGATCTGACCTCTGACAGGCAGTGAGGTAGCAAGGGTGCCACAGGTCATAGAGCAAGCAAGGGAAATGGGCCCACTGGCTGCTGTTTAGGTAATAAAATACATGAGTAATAAAGATTCGGTAGGCCTGCCTTTGCTGTGGGTCCCGGTGCCACTACACCTGCTGCACCATTGATAGCAGGCTCAAATGTCTCAGTTATCGAATGGAAGACAACTATATAGTCCTTTAACAAACAAATGTTTGTATGTGAGACGCCGTTATGAGCAATGGGGTCAAGTGAGTCTGGCCAAGAGAGAGTTCAGCTTTTAAAGTGGGCTGGTCCCTAGTGAGCGAGTCACCGACCATCTGCTTCACTCCTCCAAACTTCACTCCGAAACTTATGAGTGTTTCCTGCCACACTCGTGAGCAGGCTTGTGGCACGAGGGCAGAAAGTGAGAGGTGGGTGGTACCAGTGGAGGACATTCAGCATTCTATCACCAGAGCGCAAGCGCCTAGAAGCCAGTCAACTCACACCGTGCTGCATGTGAAAACTAAATTTACTGGTTTTATTTGTACTGCTTATACTTGACATGTTTTCATCATCAACTGGTAATAGTGCTACATAATTAAAATAAAAAAGTCTGCAAGCACACGAAAATACTCACTTTCCCACCAATACCTGGGATTTCTACAGGCTTCTATGGATACGAAGACTCAGGCAGGTTGGTGTCCGCTCTCTCTGCTTCGAAGATACATGCCATACCCTAGGTCTAGGTCCACTCTCTCCCCGCAGCTCTGCTGTGCTGTCTCTTGCCTCCAGACCTCGACCTCCTCCTTGGGAGGTTCCAGGCTGCTGCCCGGTCCTGCGCCTGCTGCCTGCTGCCTGCTCCACTGGGACCAGACTGCCTGCAACCACCGTAACCTTTCTCAGCCATTTTTTTTCTTAATTTTCCCTGTTGTGTCACTGTTATTATGCCCATCTGTGTCTTACTCTAATTCCACTACTGTTTTTATTTTCTCGTACCTGCCTGTCCTTTTGCCTTTCGCCGCTGTTGCCCCTGCGACCCCTCCCCCCAGAATTCCCCCCAGGAATTCCCCCGCTCCCGCCTCCCAGCCTCTCCTACCTCCCACCAACCCTACTTAATGGCCGCCGCTGCGCGGTCGGGCGCGGAGGGCTCGCCAAAGGCAAGCTCGTCTGTGCCCGTCCGTGACCCGACTGCGGCCAGTGCCAGGAAACCTGGACCTCCCACTACCCATCGCTACGACACAACCACCCTCCTCGCACTCAACCCTGGAAGACTTAGAGAATGCCAACAGACCTCGCTGAACACGACCCATGGCCAGTTCTCCTGCCTCCACTGCCACCAGACACTCACTGCCACCCTGGCCTTCAACACCACCGACGCCAGCACCGGCGACACCCTAAATGCATCCTTCTCAACGTACGCTCCATACACAAATACGCCATGGAAATCTACTCGACTCTCTCTCGCCCGACATCAGCACCGCCATCCCAGATGGATACAAGATCTGGAGGAAAGACCGCCCCAACCACCCACGAGGGGGCCTCATCATCACCCACAAGAGCACCCTCCGCCTCACCACCTCCAGCGAAACCTTCCACCCTGCCGAACACCTGCACTTCTAGACCCAGATCACCCCTAAAGCCACACTCCGAGGAACCCTCGTCTACAGACCCCTCAGCCCCCGAACACCTTCACCACCACCATCCCCGACTTCATCGCACCCCATGCCATCACCTCAACAAACTACATACTCATTGGAGACCTGAACTTCCACCTCGACAACCCCAGCTACCCCAACTCCACTATCCTTTGTGACAACCTCGCCAGCATCGGACTTAAACAACTCATCAACACACCGACCCAGAGAGCAGGACACACCCTCGACCCCATCTTCGCAGCAGGAAACAGCGTCCAATTCAGCCACACAATGCAGCTGCCATGTACTGACCACCACTGCATTCACTTCTCCATCAACAAACACAAGGCACTCAAACCAGCCCCACGCCCCCAACGAAGGAACTGGAGCAAGGTTACCGACGAGCAACTTAACTCCACCCTCACCCGAGACAACCACACCTGGGCACCTAACGCAAATTATGCAGTCAGAGAACTCCACACCTAAATCTCCGACTGCGCAGACAAGTTTGCCCGCTGTGCAACCCCGACAGACAACGACCCAGGAAAGCCGCCTGGTTCACCACTGCTCTCCAAGAAGCTAGAAGCACCTGCAGATGCCTGGAGAAGACCAGGAGAAACACCAAGACAACCCAAAACCACACCACCTACAAGGAAGCCATGACGGACTACCACAACCAGATCAGAGCCACCAAGAGGAACTTCATCCACAACAAAATACTGGCCAACTGCATCAACTCCAAGGAACTTTTCAGTGTCATTCAAGAATTCATCAACCCACGCAGCGAAGCTACAGACGTCACCCCATCCCAAGACCTCTGCGACAAGCTTGGAACCTATTTCCACCTCATGATCAAAAACCTCTAAGACAACTTTATCGACCATCCACCAGGCGCCACAGACGGCCCCCCGCCCCCCAGAAACACCAGCTAGCCCATCATCTCCAACTGGACACCGATCACGGCCGAAGACACCGCCTCGACCATGCAAAACATGCACTCGGGGGCCCCAACTGACCCCTGCCCTCCTCACATCTACCACAGAGCCGCGGCCGCCATCACACCTGAACTACAACGCACAATCAACACCACCTTCAAAACAGGCACCTTCCAAGACGTCCTCGACCCGTCTCAATCCAGATTGTGAAGCAACCACAGTACAGAGACCGCCCTATTCGCCGCCACAGATGACATCCACACTTTCCTGGACCAAGGCCACTCCGCAGCCCTCATCCTACTCGACCTATCAGCGGCCTTCGACACCATCTCCCACCACACACTAGTCGCCAGACTACACGACGCAGGCATACAAGGAACAGCCCTGGACTGGATCCGATCATTCCTCACTGGAAGAAGCCAAAGGATTAGACTCCCACCCTTCCTCTCCGCCCCACAAAAATCACCTGCAGAGTGCCACAGGGTACATTCCTGAGCCCCACCCTCTTAAACATCTACATGGCCCCCTTGCAGCCATCGTTCGACAACATGGCCTCAACATCATATCCTACGCCGACGACACCCAGCTCATCCTCTCCCTCACCGAAGACCCCACTACTGCCAAACTCAACTTCCAGAAAGGAATGCAAGACATTGCAGTATGGATGACCAACAGCTGCCTGAAGCTCAGCGCCAAGAACACAGAAGTCCTTGTCCTCGGTACCACCCCTTCTGCATGGGACAGCACCTGGTGGCCGACCGCCCTCGGAAGTCCACCTACCCCCCTCAGACCACGCCAAGAACCTCAGCATCATACTCAACTCATCACTCAACATGAACCGACAGGTCAACGCCGTCACCTCCAGCTGCTTCAACACCGTCTGCATCCTCCGCAAGACCTGCAAGTGGATCCCCCCTAAGTCAAGGAAGACAGTCACCATGCACTCATCACCAGCAGACTGGACTATGGAAACACACTCTACGCCTGCATCAACAAGTCCCTACTCCGGAAACTCCAGACAATACAGAACACCTCCACCAGACTCGTCCTTGGCATCCACCGACACAAACACATTAGTCAATACCTACGAAGTCTCTACTGGCTCCCCGTGGAGAAAAGATTTACTTTCAAAATCTCCATTCACTCACGCCTACAATTGCCTGCACAACAATGGACCCAAATAGTTCAACGACAGAATCAACTTCCACGTACCCAAAAGAAACATCCGTTCTTCCAACCTCGCACTAGCTGAAACCCCTTGCATCCACAGAGCCAGAGCAGGCGTAAGATCCTTCTCTCACATTGCAGCCAAGACCTGGAACGAGCTCCCGACAGACATCAAATGCGCCCACTCCCTGAACACCTTCAGGAAGACCCTCAAGACCTGGCTCTTCGGCTAAAGAGATCTGTGAATCCCCCCCACCCCCCTTGGGCCTTGAGATTCTCACGGATGAATAGCGTGCTTATAATTCCCTGATTGATTGATTGATTGATACTTAACAGAACCTGGATTCCAAGCTTCCGCCCAAGGCAGGCTTTGGACAACTACATACTGACAATGGCTGCCATGTAGCATCCCTGAGGTCCCACCGGTACCCTTGAAGTGCACCCTTTATGCAGCCCCCAAACCCATCAAAGGACAGTGGAGTTTATATCGCAGCTAGAGTGACAAACTGACATGAGTGCAAATTCAAGACGGTGAGTGTAAAAATTCAGGACAAAGGGTCAACATTCAGGGCAAAAATTCAGGACAAAACTTTGGGACACAAGGTAAGTTTTATAGACACATCAGAGGAGGTTGTGCAATAGAATATAAGTAAGCCCATCCATATTTAAACATTTGCAAACCTATCTATCATATATCCTTTCATCCATCATTTCACTCATCCATCCCTGCATCCACCCTTTCACTCATCCATCCATTATCAATCCATCCATTCACTCATCCTTGGTACCCCGAAGCGTCCTCAGGATGTGCTGCATCAGCTGCCAAGGGTTGATGGCAATCCACCAGCGCAGGTAGCACGGACATAGGTTGTCAACACAAAGCCAGAAGCCATGGGGATCAGAGTGAGGTTTCAAACCTATGAGAAATAAAAAACCCAGGAGCAAACCTTCTAAGTCTAAGCACTGTGCTGATGAACAACACCTGCCTCTCACCAGACTCCCCACCTCTCCAGTGCAATTCAACAAGAACTTCAAAACCATCCTCCACAAGCAGTGCTACAACTGCAAACAGCCTACATAGGAACATCCCCTGTGTGGGTTTATTAGTCTGAGGGAAGGGTTAGAGAGGGTTCCTATGCCAGGCGAACAGGCAGCTATATAGTACTGGCACTTCTCACCAGAGCTGCCAGAGTTTCACACTTTCAAGATTACATTACTAACAAGTTTTAGGAGGGCTGCTATACTAGTAACAACTCCGAGCAGTCTGCTATATTAGCACTGTACCGTACCAGCACTTTTCAGCCGTTCTGTCCTATTAGTAATGGATGGTCAGTGATAGTGTGGATGGATGGATGGTTGGATTGATGGATAAGTGAAATAATGGATGGATGGATGAATGAAAGGGAGGGTGGATGGCTGGATGAAAGGATGAGTAGAGGGATGAGTGAAAGGGTGAATGAATGATGAAAAAGGGTGGATGGGTGGAGTGAAAGAGTGGATAGCTGGACGGAATGAAAGGCTAGATAGATGGATGAGCAAAAAGATGGGTGGAAGGACTAGTGAAAGGATGGATGCTGGGGAGTTGTCAACCCCCAACTTTAGAAGGTACAGTAGAGTGGAGTTGTCAGCAACTGGGCGGAGAAAGGTGAGTGAGTGGATGGATAGGTGTGTGAGTGAAAGGATGTATGTAAGGATGTATGAGCGAATGAATGGATGGATGGATGAATGGATGGATGAGTGAAAGAGGTTAAATGGATGGATGAGTAAAAGAGAGTATGATGGATGGATGCAAGGATGGATGAATGAGTGAAAGGGTCATGAGAGAAAGAATGGATGGTTGAGTGAGTGAGTGAAAGGATGGATGGGTGAGTGAAAGGGAGAGTAAAGGGATGATGAGAGAAAGTACAGGTAGATGGCTGAGTGAAAGTGATGGTGGATGGATGATGAAAAAAAGACAGATGGATGAGTGAGTGAGTGAAATGACGGATGGCTAAGTGAAAGGGTAGGTGTATGGATTGATGGATGAGAGGATGGACAGATGGCTGGAGTGAAAGGGTGGATGGATAGACGAGCTAAAGGATGGCTGGATGAGTGAAAGGATGGATGAGTGAAAGAATGGATGGTTAAATGAAAGGGAAGGTGAATAGATGATGGATGAAAGGGTGGAGGGAGAGATGGATCAGTGAAAGAATGGATGAGTGACAGGGAGGGTGGATGGATACATGGATGGATGGTTATGTGAAAGAATGGATGGATGAGTGAAAGTGAGGGTGGATGGATGAGTTAAAGCATGGATGGATGAATGAGTCAAAGGGTAAATGGATGGATGGATGGGTGGCAGGATGAGTTAAAGGATGGGTGGATGACTGAGTGAAATTATGGATGTATGAGTGAAAAGGAGGATGGATGGAATGAAAGGATGGATGGATATATGAATGACTGAAAGGATGGACGGATGGATAGGTTTGGAGAAGGGTGAATATGTTTGGATATGGATGCCTGAGAGCCCTGGTGCTTCTTGTCTCCCTCCCCCAAGAAGCCAGGAAGAGGAAGTAGGAGAGGCAGCGGCCGTCCAGTTGGCCAGGAGGTAGGTGATTATTTTAAAATGCATACCCCCCCTGCCCCGCCCCACTGCTTCTAACAGGTAGCCACCGCCGCTGGTCTAAACAGGTCTACCATACTAGCACTATACAGTACCAGCATTTTTCAGCTGTTCTGTTCAATAAGTAAAGGACAGTACCAGTACTTCTTAGCCAGTCTGTCCTATTGGTGATGGACAGTGTCAGCAGGGCTGCTCTTCTTTCAGTGGGGTTGTACCAACACGTCTCAACAGGTCTGCCATACTAGCACAGTACAGTACCAGTACTTTTCAGCTGTCTGTACAGTCAGTTAAGGGAAGTACCAGCACTTCTGACTGTTCTGTCCTATTAGCAATGAACAGCACCATCATTCTCAATGGATAGTCCTACTAGTGATGGACAGTAATAGCACTTCTCAGAGTATCAGGCATGCTTATAATGGACAGTACCAGTACTTCGCAGCAGGCATACCACATTTATGATTACACAGCAATGTACCTATTGAAGGACAGTACTAGCACTTCTCTGCAGTACTGACATTATTTTAGTCGACAGTAACATCAGTTCTCAGCATACTAAATCTAAAATAACAGTAATGGACAGGACAAGCACGTTATAGTAGAACTGGTGTACCTGTCGCAGGGCAGTACAAGCACTGCTTAGTAGTTCTCTCAGTTGGTACTGGCTCGTCTCAGAAGATCCACTATACTAGTAATGGATATTAGCAACATGTCTAAGATATGTTATACTAGTAAAGGACAGTTCCAGCAATTCTCAGCAGAGTTTGTGGGCCTATCGTAGGACCGTATCAGCACTTCTCAGTGAATCTGCCATGCTCGTAATGGGCAGGACAAGCACTTCTCAGCAGAGGTGACATACCTATCGAAGGACAGTACCAGGACTTCTCAGCAGATCTGTTACACTAGTAATGGACAGTATCAGCACTTACCAGAACTGTCTGTTAGTAATGGACAGCACCAGAACTTTTCAGCAGGTCTACCTTACTAGCCATGTACAGTGCCTGCATCTCTCAGCTGGTATACACAGTTGTAATAGACAAGACATGAGCTTCTCTGCAGAAGTAGTGCATCAGTTGTGGCCCTGGGACTTCTAAGGAGGTCTGCCTTTCTAAGAGCAGACATTACCCGCACTTCTTAGTAGTTCTTCCATATTAGTACTGGACAGAACCACCACTTCTCAGAGATCTGTTATGCAAGTAATAGGCTGTGCCAGCTCTTCTCAGATCTGTCATGCTAGTAATTGACAGTATCAACACCTCTCAGCAGATCTACCATACTAGAAATGTACAGTATCAGCACTTCTCAGTAGGTCTACCACATTTGTAATGTACCAGGCATGAAATTCTTGGCAGAGCTGGTGTACCTATTATGTGACAGCACTGAGACTTCCTAGCAGGTCTGCCATATTGGTAATGGACAGGACAAGCACTTGTCAGCAGAAATGCTGTATCTATTGTTGGACACTACCAACATGTTTCAGCAGGTCTATCATACTTGTAATGGACACGACGAGCGATTCTCAGCAGAGTCGATATCATATAACAGTACCAGCACATCTCAGCAGGTTGGTCACACTAGTATTGGAAAGCAGCAACACTTCTCTTAATCAATCAATCAATCAGTAGATTTGTAGAGCACTTTTTGTCACCTGTGAGGGTATCCAGGTGCTGGCAGGCTCCAATTGATTAGCCGAATAGCAAGGTCTTCAGGGACTTTCGGAACTCTGAAAGAGATGGGGAGGTCCGTAGATGGAAGGGTAGCCGTTCCATGTCTTCGCTGCTAAGTAAGAGAAGGAGCAACCTCAGCATCTGCTATGTAGGACTGTGGTGAGGGTTAGAGAAAGGGATGTGGAACTGAGGTGTCTGGTGGGTTGATGGAAGTACAGGCGCTGGTTCAAGTAGGCAGCTCTGCAGTTGTGGAGGGTCTTGTATGCATGGGTCAGGAACTTTAACTGGCATCTTTCCTGTACAGGGAGCCAGTGCTGTTTCCTGAGGTAGGGGGTGATATCAGTTTGTCTAGGGAGATCTAGGACGAGTCTGGTTGCGGCATTCTGCATGGTCTGTAGGCGGAGGAGGTGAGCTGTGACCCCATCATAGAGAGCGTTGCCGTAGTCCAGTCGGCTGGAAATGAGGGCCTGGGCGATGGTACATCCTGTGCTTTGGGGAAGCCATTTGAGTATCTTTTACGAAGCATGCAGAGGATGAAGAAGCTGGAGGAGGAGATGGAGGAGACGGAGTTGACCAGAGTCGGCATGTTTAGCTTCTTGTCCAGAATAATACCTAGGTTTCTAGCGTGGTCAGTGGTGGTAGGAGTAGGTCCGAGTTCTGAGGGCCAGCAGGATGCGTCCCATGGGGAGATTTTGTTTCTAAAAATTATTACCTCTGTCTTGCCCGAGTTGAGCTTCAGGCAGTTGTCCTTCATCCAGTTGGCAACATCAGTCATGCAGTTGTGGAAATTGGTCTTGGTGTCTTCAGAGTGGGTTAGTTGTGTGTCAGCATAGGATATGATGTTGAGTCCGTGGGTTTTGTTGGCCAGAGATGTCATATCAGTGTTGAAAAGAGTGTGGCTGAGCAAGGATTAACCCTGGGCGTAGTTTGCGTAGCAGCACTACACGTAGCTTCACATAGTATACTTTGACATGTACTACTGCGTAGCATAGCTGATGGCACTGTGTACTAGTCTGCACTGTGAAATAATTGCAAATGGCATCCTGCACGGTACCAGTTATGATAAAAATAAGTATTTCTCTCTTTATATGCTAAAGAGCATACAGTACTTTCACAAAAGTGAAACTGAAAAGTTAGCAAGCAGTGAGAGAGGTGATGATTTTGGAATCCTCCCTAACCTAGGGAGAGTACCAAGCAGATGCCTTGAAATCAAAAAGCACATCTTATTGAACGATTCGGTGGTGGTCCCATCCTCTTAGAACCACCCCAAGCACAGTTATTGGCAAAAAAACATTCCCAACCAAAGGCCCTGCAAAGCATTATGGGATGAGATTAGCAGTGGGCAGTGAATATTATATAGTATCCAATATCAAAATAGTTCTACAAAGAGCTGCAGTTCAACTGGTGGTTACTAGATGTCCCTCACAAGTCAAATGCAAATGCTTGATGAACGGGTTTCAATGGTTTTGCATTTGACTCGTGAGGGACATCTAGTAACAACTAGTGGAACTGCAGCTTGATGTAAGAATAATTTCAATGCTTTGCAGGGTGTAAAAGAGCTGCAGTATCTCCTTAGTTAAGTAGGGCTTGGATATTGTCAGTGCTATGGTTGCTGTGGAATCCAGACTAGGAGGAGTCAAGTAGGAGGTTCCTTTCCAGATGTGAGGAGAGTGGTTGAATGATGGCTTTTTCTAATACTTTGGCCAGGATTGGGAGCAGGGAGATCGGTCAGTAGTTGTTGAGTTTGCTGGGGTCTCCGATGGTTTCTTTAGGAGGGGCCATTCCATTCATTAATCTTTATTTCGGCGATTTGCCATAAAAGATAAGCATAAAATAAATACAGACAAAAATCAGACATCAGTGTTACATCAATAACGGGGTAGTACTTAAATATAAAGAGAGAGTGCCTCACATATACTATAAAAACAATCAAATAACCCACTACTAATTAATTAAAACGGTCCATAATATTACAAATTAGTAATGAGGACAATTTTTAAACAATAAGACTAAAATCTTTAGATAAAATAACTTAACACAGAATTTTAGCACTAAGTAGCACACAAAATGTCTCAGGAATAAGGTACCCTAGGAATTAGAAGCAATCTCTTGTGCCATGCTGCTTCTAGAAATTTGGCCATTGCGAAGACAGTTACTTTTGAAAGGTCAGTTTTAAGAATTCTAAAGGCCTCAGAGCATTTGACAAACCTTAGGTTTTTACATAAAGGAATTAACCAGAACCTTCTGGCCACAATGTAGGCAGGACAAAAGAAGACTAAATGTAGTTCATCTTTAAGCCTACAATTGCAGCCAGGGCAGTGTTCCAGGGAATGCTGCTTCCATTTACTGGTAAATGCTCTTAGCGGAAGGGTACTGTACCGCTATTGGAGATATAATTTCCTGGCCAGATTCGGAAAGATGTCATCAAAAATTGACTCGAACTTATAAAAGTCTTTCACCCCAAGAAAAGTGTTAGCCAAAGAGTCCGGGCGTATACCCTGTGTGTGGGATGCAAGGTTACATGCATAGAAGGTTGCCACCAGATGTTTGCGGGACAATCCTTGACAGGCCACTTCCGGATCGCTCCACAGGGTCGGAAAGCCCAGCCGGGCAAACTCAGTTTTTATGTATTTAAACCACGGGATGTTCTCTATAGCAGGAAGAGCCAGGATTTCCCGCAATTCCTGCCTATAATTGGCTAACTCAGGAGTGGGACCATAATCTTCTCCAAAAAGTTAGGGGCTTCACACCCACTACTTCGTCCAAAGGTTTCAGACCCAGATCCAACCTAAGGGGAAGAAGGGGTGTACTGGCCGGTAACTTTAGGAGTTGTCTAAGAAACTTGTTTTCTTCAATAACCAACTCTTTTTTGCAGGCATGTCCCCAGAGTTCACTGCCATAGAGGATCGCACCTCTGGCCTGGAGTCTATAGATCTCCAACGGGGGGCTAACGGCCTAGCAGATGATTTGTTGGAATTTACTAGCCTAATTATTTCCCCTGCTATTTGAGCCAATCTGAGCTGGGACTTAGCCTGGTGATCGCCCCATTCCAGTTTATCATTCATGGTCACGCCCAGATACTCAAACGTAAAGACTCTTTCTAGTCTATTCGGGCCTATAGATGGGTTGGGGCGTGTTTTTTGGGGCGGATTAAAGATCATGTACTTGGTCTTCAGGGCATTTATTTCGAGACCATGCTCTCCACAAAATGCCTCAAACCCCTCCAGGATACGCTGAATCCCCATAGGGGATTTCAACAGCAGCAGGGTATCATCCGCAAACATGATTGCGGGCACCCTGCTGCCGCCGAGCCTAGGTGCATCTGTGTTGGTAACATTGTTTAAATAGTCAATTACCCCATTGACAAAGAGGCAAAACAGGGTCGGTGCAAGAACACAGCCCTGCCTTACCCCTCTGCCAACGGGAAATCTTTTTGAGAGGCAGCCCATCCTCCCGCACCTAACCTGTGCATAATTGTGCGTATGTAGGCGAACAATGATGTCTAAAAGAGCGGCGGGGATGCCAAGTTTGGCAAGTACCGTCCATAGTTTACTCCGCGGGACCAAGTCAAATGCTGCGCGGAGGTCGACAAAGACGGTATACAACGTACCCCCCTCCACCCGCACCGTCTTCCAAAAAAGAAGGGCCAGCCGAAAGATTTGGTCCGTGGTTGACACCTTGCTCCTAAACCCAGCCTGGAACGTGCTTAAAATAGAGTGGTCCATCATCCATTCCTGGAGACGGTCAAGAATCGGCCTCGCAAAGGTTTTTTGTGAAACATCAATGAGGCTGATTGGCCTGTAATTGGCTGGGAGCAGAGGGGAGCCCTTCTTGAAGATAGGTACAATCTCTGCTCCCAGCCAAGTACTGGGGACCGCCATACCCCCAAGAATTGCATTAAACAGGCCCAGACCCCAGGTTGGTGCTTAAATAAGTCACCCGGTATTTTATCTAGCCCGGGGGCTTTTCTTGATGGCAGTTTGGATATTACGTTAGAAACCTCCCCCAGTGAAAATTGCATTGGCTCAGCAACCTCCAGAGTTAAAAATTGCGCGGTTGTCCCCCCAGGGGGCAAAGGCTGTTCAAACGATAACCCATCTTGGGGGTTATGCAAGCCATGAGCAACCTCTTCATAGAGGCTGCGGAAGTGCTCCTCCCACACTGAAGCCGCTATGTTGGCCTCCACAGCTTGAGTCGGCTCGGCAGAACCTGATCTCACTATCTGCCAAAATTTATGAGCATCTCTAGTCTGGAGGGAGGCCAGCATATTTTCCCAGTTGGAATAGTCCCATTCCACCTTTGCACGGTGGATAGCTTGCTTCAATTCTGCCCTCCTAGTCCTGATTAACTCTGTGTCCCTGGGGTGTTTCAATACTGCGAGCAGGTTGGCCTTTGCCTTCCTACAAGCTGGATTGAACCAAGAGGGTCTGTGCCCCCTGCGGGGCCCTTTCCGCACAACTGGGTTTATAAGTTCCACAAGGGTGTCCACCAAATCCGTATGGAGGGTGCCCAGCTTGGAAAACTGTTCTTCTGAAGAGGGTTGATTAATAAGGGCCCCAACACGTTCAAATGTGGGGAGGATCCGTGCATAGATCTCGGAAATGTGGGCGGGATTATCCAAGAGCTTGGTCCATCTGACTCTGCGCCTATCATTCGTTAAAATTAATTTATGATCTGGAGGTGCCTCTGCCGGCTGGTCACCCGTGGGACCACTGGGCGAAACCAGCGAAAGAATCAGCACTTTGTGGTCGCTGTCACTTCTTTGTACTACCTCAAAGTCAGAGACGTTGTTCCAGTCCGATATCTGAACAAGGATGTAGTCCAAATGAGACTCCTGCCCGGGTTTATTAAAAGTAGGTTTTGAAGGGATGTCACTCCTAAGTCCGCCATTACAAGCCCTCAGAGAATTACTGAGAGTAAGTGCCAGAATTTGTGTTGCTAGGGGAGACCATGGCTTAGCTGGGGGGCCAACTAATTGCGGAATTCCCCATTGGTCATCCTCCTCCAGAAGTGCTCCCTCCATGGTCAGGGTTAGCGGCTCATACTGACAATTAAAATCTCCCCCCAGCAGAATCCTAACACCCTTGGGTAATGTAAGCAAAAATAAGGAGAGCTCATCAAAGGTGGGTGAGGGCTTTATTATACCCACCAGTCTAGAATATACATTTATCAGCGCGAGTTGTGTACGGTTCAACCATTCCAACAGCACGCACTGAACATCCAGTGAGTTAGTTTTAAGGGCCCTAGCCTTGCATCCCAAATGGGACGCCACCCAAATGCAAAGGCCCCCCGAAGGCCGTCCTTTTCCCTCCCATTTAGCTGGAATAGAAAAGGTTGCAAAACCTGATCGTCATTTGTCCTCCCGAACCCATGTCTCCTGAAACAGGCATACGTCCTGAGTGTCAATAAAAGACCCCCAATCTGGGGAGTCTAATTTGCCCTGGAGTCCCGCCAAATTCCAGGAAAGAATAGATAAGCAGGATATACGCTTGCCAGAAGACATCGCAGGAGAGTCAGGCAGTGCAACCACAGTAATGTCTGCCAACTCGGGGAGGGGTTCGGCCGATTGAACTTCCATACTGATCACACCCTCGCCTATTTCATTTATTTGGCCACCCGTGCCCTGGTCAGACTGTAATCTTCAATCGCAGTTGTCCAACCCAGAGAACACATCAAACCTATTTACTGTCTTCAGGGGTGTAAAAGGTCTCAGGTGATCCATTCTCCTATGGGAGTTTCTATTGGGCCTAGGAGGTACCGTATTCCACTCGAAGGGGTCAGCAACAGAATGAGGGTGTGAAACTTGTAGCGGATATCCAGTATTATAGAGCATTGAGGGGACAATCTGATTAGGTACCAAGCCACCAATGTAGGTGGAAGGGAACACTAGGGATCTGTGGTAAAAGTAAGTCAGGGGACGATGGACAATGGAATTGCTGCCGCCACCCTGGGGCCAGTTTAATATATAGTTGACTGCTCGAGGGGCTCTAAAATTTACAACAACAAGATCTCCATCGTTATCCTTGACCCTACTACCCAGCCAAGAGAGTCGTCGAACATGCACAATATCACCATTGATGTTATGTGTAAGTGGTCTAAATTGGGCAAGCCAGTGCATAATTTTGTTTTTCAACTGGTGGAACCCCTCCCTCTTATTATCTGGCAAACTGGGGACCCCCGTCAGAACAACCACATACGGGACAGCTTCAGGAGGTAATTCTACTTGGGGGCTTTTACGAGAGGGTGACCTGGTATATCTAGTGGTACCCCGTGTGGTCTCCTGTGGGTTTCCGGCAGATGATTTTCCAGGTCCGATCAAAGCTACACTGACTGGTTTAGGAGCTGAGTTGTTATTCTGCTTAGGGGGAGGAACCTTCTGTTGCTGGGGGTTCGTTAATTTAACAGATTGGGCAGTACCTTTAAGAGCACAGAGAGTGCACAAAGTCACCACAGGTGGGGGTGGGATGACCCCACTCACCGGTACCTTGGGTGATCCCTCATGATTACTAATTACAGCCTCAATGTCCTCAAGCCTTTTCTCCACCCTCCTCAACCTCTCTATAATGGGTAAGATGAAAGACCTTATTAGGTGTTCCATATTATCCAGTGAAGCAACAGTAGAAACATCCATTAGGGAGGGGTCATCATGAATCTCAATTGGGACAGTCGTGTTCACAAGCTGTACAACTGGCACCAATGGTGGCAAAGGTGCTGAGTTTGGCGTATTAACTTGGGCGGCCATTGGGGCCAAAGCAGTTCTGATAACAGGCTTTGAAGGTTTACCAAAATCAGTGTGACTGATCTTGGGCTTTTGCGGGTCGCCCCTCTTCCGTCTTCTTTTTGCAGGTGTTGGGCCATGGACCTTGGCAGGCACTGTTTTTTTCAATTTATTTTGAGCAGGTTAACCTGAACCAAAGTCCGGGTAATCGAATCGGCATCCAACAGTATCGGACTGGAAGGAGGAATGTCACTTGTGGGCTGGTCTATGGGGACCAAAGGTGTTGGAGTGCATTCGCGTAACAAAAGTGGGAAGCTTTCTAAGGATAAGAAGTCTTCATTGCTGGGAGTACATCCAACAGTAAGGCAAAGGGCATTAAGCGGAGATTCTGAGGAAACCTTGTTCTTCATACTTTCGACAGAGCGACGACGCTCTGCCCTGCGCTCTGCCAGAGTCTTCTCCCTATCTGGATCAATAGGAGCCTTTATAAAATAATTATCAAGGGGGCCGTTGAAACTACCCCCGATCTTCTCAGTAAGTTCTTGGTCCGGACTTTGGGCCATTGTAGATAGGTGGACCAAATAAAAGTAACAATCAATACAATGGAAGAGGGTAGGCCCTGCCCGGCCTCACTCGGTCTCTGAGGGCCCGCCCTTTGTCCGGGCTTCGCCCCGTGCTCCGTCCCGCGTCGCGGAGTGAGTATACTGCTCTTAAAGCCCCGAATGCAAGGGGGCGTGGCCGCTGCGGGAAGAGGCTGCAGGTGTTCCAATGCCTCGCAGTCCCGCAGCGGTGCTGATTGGCTCATCGGCGGGCCCATGAAGCGGGGGCCGCGCTTGGCAAACTCCTCGGTGTTGTCCCAGCAGCAGAAACAACAATCTGCCTAAATCCCGTAAGCGTCAGGCAAGTGAGTGGCACCGGCGCAGCGGGTGCCGCGAAAGGTTATCCTCGTGTCCAGGAGGGGGCGTGGCCACTGCGGGAAGAGGCTGCAGGTGTTCCAATGCCTCGCAGTCCCGCAGCGGTGCTGATTGGCTCGTCGGCGGGCCCGTGAAGCGGGGGCCGCGCTTGGCAAACTCCTCGGTGGTGTCCCAGCAGCAGAAACAACAATCTGCCTAAATCCAGTAAGTGTCAGGCAAGTGAGTGGCACCGGCGCAGCGGGTGCCGCGAAAGGTTATCCTCGTGTCCGGGAGGGGACGTGGCCGCTGCGGGAAGAGCCTGCAGGTGTTCCAATGCCTCGCAGTCCCGCAGCGGTGCTGATTGGCTCGTCGGCGGGCCCGTGAAGCGGGGGCCGCGCTTGGCAAACTCCTCGGTGGTGTCCCAGCAGCAGAAACAACAATCTGCCTAAATCCCGTAAGTGTCAGGCAAGTGAGTGTCACCCGCGCAGCGGGTGCCGCGAAAGGTTATCCTCGTGTCCAGGAGGGGGCGTGGCCGCTGCGGGAAGAGGCTGCAGGTGTTCCAATGCCTCGCAGTCCCGCAGCGGTGCTGATTGGCTCGTCGGCGGGCCCGTGAAGCGGGGGCCGCGCTTGGCAAACTCCTCGGTGGTGTCCCAGCAGCAGAAACAACAATCTGCCTAAATCCCGTAAGTGTCAGGCAAGTGAGTGGCACCCGCGCAGGAGGGGCTTGACTTCTGCCGGTTTCCATTCCTCGGGGAACGTGGCCATGGCAATTGAGGTGTTGAAGAAGATGGTGAGTATGTGGCTGATTCTGACTTTGCCTTGGTTGAAGATGTGGTGAGGGCATGGGTCGATTGGGTCACCCGAGTTGACCAATTTCATGAAGAAGGCATTGCCATGTGGGGAGAGCTGACTCCATTCAATTAATCGGATGTCTGTGGTGGCGGCAAGATTGTTGTGTTGCTTGAAGAAGTTGGTGGCCTTGGGCTGGGGTTTGAAGTCTCTGTAGATGTTGGTGATCTTGTTGTGGAAGAAGTTTGTAAAGTTTTCGCTGAGTTCCTGTGAGGGGGTAATATTGTTTGTTGCAGCAGGAGGGTTGGATAATTCTTTGACAATGTTGAAGAGTTCTTTGCTGTTATTGGAGCTTGATTCGATGTGCAACGGTAAGGCCTTTTTCTTCAATTCTCTCAACTATCTGTGTTAGAGGTTGAGGGCTGTCTTGAAGGCTTCTTGTCTGTCATGTTCTTGCTTATGTGCCATCTCCTTTCCAGTTGTTTCCAGTGCCATTTAGTGGTTCTGAGACCTTCGGTGTGCCAGCTTGCCTGCTTGGCGGACCCTTTGTGGGTGTTGTTGCTGATTGAAGCTACGCTGTTGACGCAATTGGTGATCCAGTTGTTGACGTTTGACATTCTGGTGTAGGATGTTGGAGGAGATCAGGTGGTTGGTGTTGAGGGTGATGATCCATGTGTCCTTTGGGACTTTGCTCCAGCTACGGAGGAGGGCTTTGGGCAGACTGGGGGCGGAGGTCTGTGAGCTGGTGATATTGAAGTGGACGATGGAGTGGTCAGTCCAGGTAAATTCTGTGGTGTGGCTGTAACTGATGCGGCCACTGGAGGTGAACATAGGGTCTAGTGTGGCCTGTGGTGTGAGTGGAGTCGTGGACGAGTTGCGTTAGTCAGATGTTCATGCTGTTGACAAATTGGTAGTGTTGATGTAATTATGGTAGTTGAGATGGAAGTTGAGGTCACCAAGGAAAATGCATTTGTTGGGAGTCTATAGCGAGAGGGTAATGAAGTTGGTAATCAAGTTGCAGAGGCCGGACATGGTCCTGCAGAAGGGTAGGCGAGGGTGCCCCTGATGATGGTTTTGCTGTCTGTTTGGAGTCGGAAGTTGAGGTGTTCCATGGATGTGGTGAAGTCGTTATTTGTGGTGGTGCATTGGATGGATTCCTTGTACATGATGGCGATCCCTCTGCCAGGCTTGTTGATGAGTCAAGTTGGGTGATGTTGTTACCTTCGTGTACACAGTGGCAATGTCACTTGCGTAAGTGGGGTTGAGGCAGGTCTCAGTGAGGAAGAGGACGTCAGGTGTGAGGCTGAAGATGAGGTTCCAAATCTCAGTGGTGTGTTTGCATAGTGAGTATGTGTTGAGGAGGACCCATGTGAGTTGGTGTTTTTGTTCAAGTAGTGTCTGTTGTGTGTCCGGGGTGGGGCTGGTTGGTGGAGTGGTGTGTGTGCTGTAGCAGGTGAAGTGACAGTGGGTGCAGGTGAAAGGTCTTACTGTGGAGCATGGGCCGGCACGGTGGCATTGTTTTTTGTGGCATCCAGGGTTGAGGGTGTAAAGCTCGGTGATGGTGTATTTGCAGTGGTTGGGAGGGCCAGAGGTTGGGTGCTGGGCAGAGTCCAGGCGCTGATAGGTGCAGACGGGCTTGCCTTCGATGCACGCTTGACATGCCTGCTGCATGCGTCCGTTGTGCAGTCACGCTGAGGCCTGTATTAAGTAGGTCCTGGGATGGGCGGGTCTTCTGTTGGCGGGAAGAATGGTGTGTGAGAAAACCAGGTGGGAAAACCTGGGCAGCAACGGTTTCACTGGAACAGGCCGAAACAAGCAGGAGCTGGAGGCCACAGGCAAGTGTCAAACTGAGTGGCCAGGTACCTACCATGTTCTGTCAGATTAGTAATGGGCAGTACTAGCCCTTCTCATTTTATCTACTATACTACTATTGTACAGTACAAACACTTCTTATCAAGTATATGCACTTATAATGGACAAGGCATGTGCTTCTTGGCACAGGAATTTATCTATTGTGACACTAGTCCAACTGTAGACGGTGCCGGCACTTCTCAGCTTGTCTGCCATATTTGTAATGGACCGGACAAGCACCTGTCAGCTGAGCTGGTGTACCTACCGTGGGACAGTACCAGCACTTCTCACAACGTTTACCATACTTGTAATGGATAGGACAAGCACTTCTCAGCAGGCTTGCTTTTCCAACAGTAGACAGTACCAGCACTTCTCAGCAGGTCTGCCTGTAATGGACAGGATAAGCACTTGTCAGCCGAGCTAGTGTACCTATCGTGGGACAGTACCAGCACTTCTCAGAAAGTTTACCATACTTGTGATGGATAGGACAAGCACTTCTCAACAGGCTTTTTTCCAATAGTAGACAGTACCAGCACTTCTCGGCAGGTCTGCCTGTAATGGACAGGATAAGCACTTGTTAGCCGAGCTGGTGTACCTATTGTGGGACAGTACCAGCACTTCTCAGAACATTTACCATACTTGTAATGGACAGGACAAGCACTTGTCAGCCGAGCTGGTGTACCTATTGTGGGACAGTACCAGGACTTCTCAGAAAGTTTATCATACTTGTGATGGGTAGGACAAGCACTTCTCAGCAGGCTTGCTTTTCCAACAGTAGACAGTACCAGCACTTCTCAGCACGTCTGCCTGTAATGGACAGGATAAGCACTTGTCAGCCGAGCTGGTGTACCTATTGTGGGACAGTACCAGGACTTCTCAGAAAGTTTATCATACTTGTGATGGGTAGGACAAGCACTTCTCAACAGGCTTGTTTTTCCAACAGTACATCTCAGCAGGTCTGCCTCTAATGGACAGGATAAGCACTTGTCAGCCGAGCTGGTGTACCTATTGTGGGACAGTACCAGCACTTCTCAGAACGTCTACCAAACTTGTAACGGATAGGACAAGCGCTTGTCAGATGAGCTAGTGTACCTATCGTGGGACAGTACCAGCACTTCTCAGAAAGTTTACCATCCTTGTGATGGATAAGACAAGCACTTCTCAACAGGCTTGTTTTTCAAACAGCAGACAGTACCAGCACTTCTCAGCAGGTCTGCCTGTAATGGACAGGATAAGCACTTGTCAGCCGAGCTGGTGTACCTGTGGGACAGTACCAGCACTTCTCAAAATGTTACCATACTTGTAATGGATAGGACAAGCGCTTGTCAGATGAGCTGGTGTACCTATTGTGGGACAGTACCAGCATTTCTCAGAACGTCTACCAAACTTGTAATGGATAGGACAAGCGCTTGTCAGATGAGCTAGTGTACCTATCGTGGGACAGTACCAGCACTTCTCAGAAAGTTTACCATCCTTGTGATGGATAAGACCAGCACTTCTCAACAGGTTTGTTTTTCAAACAGCAGACAGTACCAGCACTTCTCAGCAGGTCTGCCTGTAATGGACAGGATAAGCACTTGTCAGCCGAGCTGGTGTACCTGTGGGACAGTACCAGCACTTCTCAAAATGTTACCATACTTGTAATGGATAGGACAAGCGCTTGTCAGATGAGCTGGTGTACCTATTGTGGGACAGTACCAGGACTTCTCACCAGGGATGACATAGTGGTCCTGGTCAGTACCAGCACTGCATTACTATACTATGAGTTAAAACATCTTGACTCCTGACAACTCTTATATGTTGCCTTCAGTTATAGTGACAGTTTTTTAAGTGAGTTGAAGACTTCTCAGTGCACAATTGCGTTGGCGGTCGCGTATGCGAATCCATTCATTCTTTTTAATTACTAGAAATAAGATAAACAGATCTTTATACTTGTATTTGTTATATTTCATTGGAGTCTCATTAGACAGGGTGAAGGGATAATAATATGTGTCAGTAGCAAGGGGCCTATTTATCAAAACGTAAAGCAGCGCAGCAAGTCACCATTGTGTGCTGGGTTACAAGGAAAAGGCGGGAATGTGCCATATTTAATACAGTGCAGTGAGCTAAGTTGCACTTACCTCAGCACTGGTGCACAATGGGTTGCCTAGCGCAAACGCAGGCACCCTTGCACATGGTGCTAGGGTGTCTGCATTGCATGAAGGGTTGTTTTTGTGCAGGACGGGGCGCCTTCCTCCTATTTTCTTGATATTTTCTTGATAAATTGCATTTTAGGTTTGTGTTGTGCATGCACCACGTTGCGTGGTGCAAACGCAACGCAAACCCTTGATACATATGCCCCTTACTGCATAGTTTGGGGCAGTGTCTGAAGTTGATACTTTCCATACTTTTGGGTAAAACATTTTCCTTACTACATGTTTAGTCCTCAATGTTGGTTTCAAGTGGTCAGAGCTGGAGACTTGACAGATATTACTCACAAGGATCATTCGTTTATCATTCTCCCTACACGCCTTTCATTTTTTAAATTTACCTTTTAATGTAATACTTCAGCGTTGAAATCTCTTTTGTGTTATTGAACGAAACACGTGTTGAGTAGATTTTGAAAACTAGATTGCTTACTTCTCATGAATTAAATGTGCTGCACTAAAGTGACTCAGTCTGTCAAATTGTCAAATGTGCTTTTGGTGTTTTCGATAAAACTCGTTCTATTGTACATTTTTGTTTTTAGTGGTTTTTCGTGAACTAATTTGCACTTACCCCACACTTTGCACAGGATAAAAAATCCGCCCCACAAGCACGGCAGCCATATGCACCCACTTTTTTGCGCTCTCTTGCCCTACCATATTACAGAAGGGGCCACAGATGCTTGTGCGCAGCGCTGTCAGATGCGTTGCTCAGGCAGACATTTTGCACCCGCGCGATGTCGAGAAGGTGCTTCCTTATTTTCACAAGGGAATGATCCCATGTAAAAGAGGGAACCTTTTTGTCCTTAGGCCTGCACCGTATTACAGACACGAGTACTCTAACACAGCAGTGCACAAAGTAAGGGTGCACACAAGGGCGGAAATGGGACTGCCGCCAGAGGCACAATCCGACCCCTGGTTCGTGGCTCCTACAGTAGCAACTCATTCAAATGTCTTACCAAGAAAGAAGTCACTTGCAGACTTTCTCTTGTCACATGCTATCAACGTCTGCTCCTACTCACAGCTTCCGGGTCATTTCATCCTCTGTCGAGTTCCTCTTCCTGCCTCCCCTGCCACAGAGTCAGTCTGTAGACCATAAGCAAACGGTGCACCGAGCCCGCATGCAAGGGGTTAAAGAGACCTGCTCCCTGCCATTTTTGAAGGAAATATAATGACAGTAATTCACTGCAAGGCAAATTCTGTAGCTGCCCGGGCCTCCATGTTAAATACAGAGCTGACCTTTCCCGGCTGATTACACAAGGACGGCACAATTAGATTAGCCAAAGATAAAGGGCAGGCGCGTGCACACGGGGGCCATTCTGCACTACCTGGAACAGGGGCTGCAAGGGCCCGGAGGGGATGATGGCGGGTCAGATGGGGAGTTGGTGGCCGCTCTGCTGCAGCACACAGGGCCGTGTGAAGCTTCGGGGGTGGGGGGCAGGGTGTTTGTGATGTTTCACCCCTTTAAAATGTATTCTGTAGTAAATAGTTGGGTACAAGTGCTTTCAGTTGGGAGTTTTACAGAAATATAGACAAAAACACACACACACTCCTTCTCTTCATCTCTATTTTCAAGGACTTAAAAAATGTTGGGGGCATATCAACGGCCAGCGATAATTATCGCTGGCCGTACTTAGCGATAATTTTATTATCGCAGGCTGTCTCTGGAATTTATTGCCCTGGTAGCGCGTTATTAACAACGTGTTTCTCCAGGGCGATAAAAATCCCGGAGATAGCGAGGTTATCGCCGTTTTGCAGGGAGCATCGCTGGTTTTCCAGCGATGTTCCCTGCAAAACGGCGATATCGATATCCTTGCTGATACAACCCACAGGGTCGTATCAGCATAATCCAACCCAATGTTAGGGATAGGTAAGTCTGCATTTTAGCAGACGTTAGTTTTTGGAAAAAACAGCGGTTTTCTCCAAAAACTAACGTCTGCTAAAATGCTAGGGCAGCCTTGTAAATATTGCGATGTGAACATCGGCGATATTTGCAAAGTTGTCCATCCGGGGTACGCCCAGTGACGCCCATTTTGCATCTCATTAGAGATGCAATGGGAGGCGTTTGGAAAAAGGGTGCTAACATGCGATTATGCATGTTAGCACCCTCTTGTAAATAGGATGATAGTTTTATCTCCACTTTTTAAGCCAAAAGAACTGAGATAAAGCCCTTGTAAATATGCCCCGTTGGTTCGTTTGTAAAGTAGCTTCAGTTTTTCCAACAATCAGGCTTGGAATATAATGTTAAAATACAATATAGGAAAGCAGGGTGCATGAGAGGCAGTGGAAAGGGAGAGGAATGCGGATTGGTAGGAGTACAAAGAGAAAAAACACAATATTTTGTAAAATGACATTTTTGAGATTTTTCGAAACAGAGAGGGAGAGTGTGTTTGCGTTTTTGTCTGTGTGGATGTACAAATTCCGAGCAAAATCCGACAGATATATCACCATACCCGACTGAAAGCACCTGTACCCAAAAATGTTTCAGACCACTCCATATACCCCATCTGATCATGTCCTTTAGCACACATCAAGCAGCACCTCCAGGCGCAGGCGGGTTTCCCCAAAGCTATGGACATATATAAACACACACTTCATACCACATTCCACAACTGATCGCCTCCTGCTGCACAAGCTACAGTGCACCTGGGGCACTATTACGTCAAGTATCAGACTGGCGCAGTAGGTGTTTGCACGCATTTTCTGCATCCTCGAAGCACTTTGGTATTATGTAAGGGGGGGTTTCCCTCATTCGCACGGTGTTGTAACCCCTTCGCAGCTGGGGTAATTCCCCCTGCTGTGCTGGGGGGCGGGGGGCACGCACAGCGCCCCCATGCTCATGACGAGCTCAGCTCGTCATGAGGCACAGTGCTCAGGTGCTCATGACGAGCTGAGCTCGTCACGGCCACACCCGTTACCATGGAACGCTCAGCACAGCAGGGGAATTATCCCCGCGTGTGAGCGTTCCACGGGCCATGACGAGCTCAGCTCGTCATGAGCACATGAGCACTGTGCCTCATGACGAGCTCAGCTCGTCATGAGCACCGAAAAGGCTAAACGCATGCAAACGAGAGAACACCTTTACCCCTCATCACATTACAGAAGCAGGCACAGGGGCAAACAGGGCATTAGGGTGCGATGATTGTGCATCACATATGAAGTGACATACAGTCAGTGCACACTCGGAGGACACCCTGTGGGAGGGGACACAGGGTCTCATGGACCGCCTTATGCATTCCGATGCAGTCACATACCAGTGCAATGACCCCACAGCATCCCTTCACCCACCCCACATCAGTTGCTCACTGCACCTACATGTGATAGAGAGGGGCATAGTTAAGTACCCGCTATACCAGATTGTGCGAGGGTGCCTGGGACCGATTACATTGTTTTATGGTTCTTCACAATTTTCAACTTTGGCTTGCAGGTCATTCCAAGACAGAAGGAGAAACTAATAAATACTGGAAAAATAAATTACTATGGCACAACTCTCGGAGGGTGGCCCGAAGAAGCCTAAAACGGTAACATGGAGAAGTTTTTTAATTGGGATAGAATAAAATAAGGGGGAGGCAAGTGCAGTGAGACAGCATGAAGGAAACTTAGAGGAATGCAAATAAGTAAAGAACAAAGGAAAGTTAAAAGGAAGCTGGATGGAACCTAGGTGCAAAAAAAGAACAGAAGGAAGGAAATATGGAAATGGGAAAGGGAAGGGAGAAGGAAGTAAAGAAGAAATTAAGTTTAAAAAAACAAAAAGAAGGAAGGAATAAAGAAAGAAAAAAGAAATAAAGAAAAAAGTAGAATTAAATAATGAAAAGAAGAAATCAAAAATGTTTGAAAGGGTGATGGAAGGAAAAAAAAGGCAGAAAGAAAGGGCGGAGGAAGGATAGGATGATGATAAGTAGAAAAGACGGAACAAAAGAATGGGAGAACAAGAAGAAAAATGGGAAGAAGGAGGAAAGATGGAAAATAGGGAAGAAAATTAAACAGGAATATAAAGAAGGACAGAGAGCCAGAAAGAAGCAAAGATGAAAAGAAAAGAAGTGGCAAAAAGAAAGAATGCTGGAAAGAAGGAATGAACACAGAGTGGAAAAGAGAAAAGAAAGAAAACTAGATAATAGTAAAGAAAGATGGAGAGATACAGTGAAAAAGTGAAATAAGTCAGTGCCATTCTTGCTCAAATTCCTTTAAAATGAAGCTGTGCATGCATCATTCTGAACAGGCCTTTATATGATGGATCAGGAACGCTCACTTTGCTCGGACTGGTGGGGGTGTTTAATTTTTCTGGCTACTCCCTTGGTGGGAGATCCCTGTCTCCCTCTTGAAATTCAGGCCAGATCCGCTGTCAGCGGCAGACAGAAGCATGGTTTGGACACGCGGGTCTGCCTTTCACTGCCGTGTCCTCCCCAGGACAGGTGCAAACTCGTGAGCTGGCGCGTGCATTGAGGAGTGTTCATGTGCTCTCCTGTAAGTCAGTGCATGGTCATGGTCAGTGCTGGATAAGAGACGAAGATTCGCTTGGCTGAAGGTATTATATATATATATATATAATCCACATTTGTGGAGCGCACAATCACCCTTTAGGGTCTCTAGGCGCTGGGGGCCGTCGGGAAGATTAAGCGAGCTATTGCCCAGAGTCACATGGTGCTGGGCTAATCTGCCGCCAGTGCCGGGGATCGAACCCTGATCCCCAGATTCCGGAGTCAGTCGCCCTGGCCGCGGCGCCACACCTCTTCCACAAGACAGGACTGAGTCTCATTTCTTTAATCCAGTGCCTGGAGCCTTAAGCATACAACCCCTTTTCCCGGAGGGAATTGATAGCACACACATCCCTGCACAGCTCAGCATGGCCCCTCTGATCTGCTCCAGATGTACATACTCGAAGAGACACACTCTCCATGCCACATCTTACAGCTCATAGCCACCAATCGGCACCAAGAGTCAAAGGTATTTGTAGCTCAAATATTTGTACACATACAGACCCCCCAAGTGCTGCAGTTCAGACCAGGGGCGGCTCCTCCACTAGGGCGGAGGAGCGTCGCCCCACTGCTTTCTCGCAGTGCGAGAAAGCCAAAACATAAAATGGTAATAACTAAAAGTGATTATCATTTTATGTTTCCTTTGCGCATTCCGGGCGGGTTGGGCGGGGCTGCTCTACTCTTTAAACAGGGATGGGGGAGTGGTGTGCAGACTCTTGAGTGTGCAAAGACTGTTTGGCCGGCCCTCTTGGGCCAACCAAACCAGTCATACGCACTCTGCCCTTCTCCATGCAGGCTGCATAGCAGCCTACATGGAGAAAATAGGCACCCCATTAGCCCCTGGTTGGGTGGCGTCCCGACCAATCACAACATTGCTTGCAGCAGCGTTGTGATTGACTTAGGGGAGGGTCCGGAGGGAGCCTGGCTGCCTGCTTCCTGTTCCTGTTGGAGGCAGGAGAGCAGGAGCAGGAGCCGAGAAGACGCGTAACCCGGCGGAAAAGAAGGTACGTTTATTTTGTTTCCCCGCGATCCCCACACCCCCCGCAAATCCCGCCACAAGACCCCCGCAAATCCCCCAACCACCCGCACCCCCTCACACCCGCCTCCCACCCGTGAGCAGTGCCGGCCGTGACAAGTACACACTATCCCTCACACCCACGTTTGTCCCAAAGGAACCATCTGATCCACAGGAACAACCCAGACACAGGGGAGTCTGCAACTGCAGCCTTAACACACGTGACCTCACTGACCTGATGCTGCACACAGCACACAGCACGCAGCCGAGTGCACCTGTAACTTCAGGCATACAGGACGCCTCGGTTCACAAACACCTCCCTCCCTCCCCCGCACACACAAACACAAAACTGGGCTCTCTGATTGTGTTATTAAAAAGTATGCTGTGAATTTCCCCAATTTTTTGTCAATGTTTGTCTACACAGGGGTTTTAGTGTTTATACTTTGCATTTTGTTAATATTTATTGTGGAAATTATAGTAAAATATTTTTTTTGACACTGAACGTGGCTTTTGGACTAAACACAATCTTCTGAATCAGTTAACTGTATAAACAATTCCCAGGGAATCATTGCTTTTTTAATGTGAAACATATAGGTAGTATACATTGATCTAGAGGCAGCACACAAACTGCATAGAGCTTAGCTGATGGTACTGTGTACTTGCCTGCACTGTGCAATAATTGAAAATGGCATTGTGCACAGTGCCGGTTATGATAAAATAAGTATCTCTATCTTTATGTGCTCAAGAGCAATTTAGTACTTTCACATAAGTGAAACTGATAAATTGGCAAGCAGTGAGAGAGGTGAAGATTTTGGGATCTTCCCTAACCTAGGGAGAGAACCACGCAGGTGCCTTGAAAACAAAAAGCACATCTTGTTGAACGATTCGGTGGTGGTCACATCCTCTTAGGACCACCCCAAGCACAGTTATTGGCAAAAAAACAATCCCAACCAGAGGGCCTGCAAAGCATTATGGGACGAGATTAGCAGTGGGCAGTGAATATTATAGTATCCAATATCAAAATAATTCTACAAAGAGCTGCAGTTCAACTAGTCCTTACTAGATGTCCCTCACGAGTCAAATGCAAAAGCATTGAAATTATTCTTACATCAAGCTGCAGTTCCACTAGTCGTTACTAGATGTCCCTCACGAGTCAAATGCAAAAGCTTCATGAAAGGGTTTCAATGCTTTTGCATTTGACTCGTGAGGGACATCTAGTAACGACTAGTAGAACTGTAGCTTGATGTAAGAATAATTTCATTGGATACTATAATATTCACTGCCCACTGCTAATCTTGTCCCATAATGCTTTGCAGGGCCTTTGGTTGGGATTGTATTTTTGCCAATAACTGTGCTTGGGACCACCACCAAAGTTCAACAAGATGTGCTTTTTGTTTATGCTCTTGGTCCTCCCCCTAGGTTAGGGGGGACCCCAAAATCATCACCTCTCTCATTGCCCAATATTTTCATTCAAAAAAGTTCACTAATGTGAATTGGTTATATGCTTTTTAGCATGCAAAATTGCTTTATCAAAGCATCTGTGGACATTACGTGATTAAGCACAGTTTTGGTATGTGTAGTCCTTAGTTACAGATTGGTGGTAGCAGTGGTTTAAATTCAAATATAGAAGTGCAATTACTCACTACTTAGAGTACCTGTTTTCTCCTCAGTAGTGCTGGTACTCTCTCATTAAATGTATTGCATCAGTGCTTAGAAGTGCAGGCACTCAGTACCAGACAGTACTTGCCCATTTGAAGCACGGGTAGTCCCAAATATACTGCAGTGTGCATGCACACACTTAGAGATGATCAAACATATGGCAGCACCTACCCTCATTCACTCACTCACCGCCATCCGTGGTGATACTGGAGGCACCTCATACCTCCTTACGCATGTAAGCACATCTGATTGCACTGTGGTGCTCTTTTCACACAAATCTCCTGCATGACAATCAGACACCATTGTGTACTCACTAGCCACGAAGAAGTGCAAGCAAATACTAGATTGCACTCTACCCTTCCTTGCTGTCGTGCTTGCACCCACCAGTCTGCACGGATTGTTCCTTCTCTGCTGCAGCACGTGCACCCTGCTCTCCCTGGCCTTGTTTGAGCCCTGCACTAACCAGCCCTTACCATGCCCTTACCCTGCACACCCGCACTACTTTTCACTCTCCGCTCCTCTTGTATCACTCTTGCCCATTACTCTGTGACTGATCCTACAAGTCTAGTAGGTACACACAGCATCCCTTTAAACACTCTACATCAGCCTGTGATCCTCAGCACAGCAGAATAACTGGGAGTTCATCTCTTCCACGCTGAAAGCACTACACTGACGACCCATCAGGACCACTGTCATCTTTAGATAAGGCCATCTGGAGACTTACCACCTGGAGACTTACCATCTAGAGACTTACCATCTAGAGACTTACCATCTAGAGACTTACCATCTGGAGACTTACCATCTGGAGACTTACCATCTGGAGACTTACGTCACAATAGGTTTCACATCCCAACCAGGGATCATCAATGGGGCATTCCAAGTCCATTATTGTTGGTGATTGTGGATGACTTAAGAATGGCTAAAAGTACAAGTTTTGTTCTTTTGGTGCATCAAAAATGCGTGCATTTTTATTATTATTTTGGTTTTTTTGTTTTATTTTTGTTTTTTTATTAATGGTCCGTACAAATTGGATGGGCTGATTGACACGTGTACACTGCATGGGGAAGGCTACTGGTGTGTATCAATACTGTGTATTTACGCATTTGTACCACTGTACTGCATTATCGCTGACATACTACCTGTAAAATGTTAACCAAAACCCAATAAACAAATTTAAACAAAAAAAAAATGCGTGCATGGGCGTGCCCACTAATATCTTAGCAACAGACTAAGGGCCAGATGTAGGTAGGCTTTTACCGGTCGGTAACGGCCGAATTCGGCCGTTACCGACCGGTAAAAGGCATTTGAGATGTAGGGGGCAGAATCGGTAAATTTACCGTTCTGTAAATTTACTGATAGGTAATTTTACAGAATCTGTAAATATACCGGTCGGTAAATTTACTGACCGGTATATTTACAGAATCTGTAAAATCGATATGTAGGTGGGACTCTTATGAGTCCCACAAGGCCTTAGAAATCGGTATTTTACCATCAAATTCAATTTGATGGTGAAATACCGATTCAGGTGTGCATGCAAATGTGCGCATGCACACCTGTGCCATATGACAGGCAGACCTGCCCTTAGGGCAGGTATGCCTGCCATATGGCCCCCGAACCTTTTTTGGGGGTGCTAGAGGGTGTCAAAGTGACACCCCCTGCACCCTTGCCAAAAATCTGTATTTACCGATCGGTAAATACCGACCTGTAATGCCCCATTCATTCCTATGGGCTTCATAGCCCATAGGAATGAATGGAGCATTACAGGTCGGTATTTACCGATCGGTAAATACCGACTTTTACCGATTCGGTAAATAAACATCTGGATTTCCCTACATCTCCCCCCTTCATATTTACCGACTTTTAAATACCGAATCGGTAAAATTCGGTATTTAAGGGTCGGTAAATATGCTTTACCTACATCTAGCCCTTGAACTCCACATCTGTGGACGTCCCCAATGCTCATCTGACAGACAACTCTTGGTTCTAAGGACTCACTGATATTTGACAGGGAGCAGCAGCAACTGTACAAGACTGTAATCTTATTGGTGTTTTGCTGCATGCGAAACATCCATGAGGGTATTCAGGTTCTCTGTAGCATGTGTGTGAGGCCAAACCTAGGGGGCTTACTCGAAACATCAGGTCTCCAGCTTATTGTGAAAGTCAAGCAGAGAGGAGGAGTGTCTGATGTGTTGTGGGAGGTCGTTCCAAGCCTCAGGGGCCAGGTACGAGAAGGCACGCCCCCTTGCTCTGCTTTTATGTATGCCTGGGGTGTGTGCTAAAGAGAGACTGGTAGAGCGGAGGTGTCTGGAAGGTTTGTGGAAGTGAATGCGGATGTTCAGGTAGGCAGGGACAGTGTTGTGGAGAGATTTGCAGGTATAGATGAGGAGTTTCAACAGTAGCATAGCTTCAGAGGGGGTGGTTGGGATGTTACGCCCCCCTAATAAATGCATTTTCTGATAAATAGTTGGGCACAGGTGCTTTCAGTCGGGTATGGTGAGCTCTCTATCAGATTTCATGAGGAAGGTTTACATACACAAACAGAAAAGCTCACAGACAATCTGAAGCTCACCCCCCAATCATACTAACTGAGCTAAGCCCCTCGGTTTAAAGTGTGCTCGCTTGTCTATCGGGAGCCTGTGGAGTTCTTTAAGGTGTGCTGTGATGTGATTTGGCGTGGGAGGTTGGGACCAATCTGGCTGCTGTGTTTTGGACGGTCTGCACTCTTTTTGTGAGCTTGTTAGTTATCCCTACATACAGTGTGTTCCACTTGTCTGCTGGTGATGCAGGCTTGGGTGATCATTTTCCTGGTGTTGTCTGGTAGCCGCTTGAATATTTTCTTCATCATTCTTTGTGTGATGAACTGGCAGAGACGGCTGCACTTAGACAGGCATGTCCAGTTTGTTGTCTATGATGAATCTGAAGTTTCTTGCTTGCGAACAGGGCATGTGAATGGGCACAAGGTTTGTGGGTCACTAGGTGGAGTCCCACAGCGAGGTGTTCTTCCTTGAGATTACCACCTTAGTCTTGTCCAAGTTCAACTTTGAGGCTATTGGATTTCATTCAAGTGCCTACTTCTGTCATGCATGTGGTATTGGGTGTTTTGTCCGAGAAGGGCAGTATCAGATGACCATCAGCAACAGAGCCAGTCACCTGGGCTTAAAAAAATATAAAAGCTAGAAACTCACCCTTTCGGGTCCATTTGTTACTTGCGCTCACACGGTACCCTACAAAGACGGTTGGCGGGATTGAGGACATTTCAATCTTCCTGGTAATCAACAGAGACCATTTTTAAACAACAAATTGAACAAACCAAACCTCCCTATCCAAACAGCATATCAGTTAGTCTCTGCTGGACGAGAGTCCAAGAGTCACATGGACAAGAGCAGAGGCCCTGAAAGCACAGTGGGACCTGTACAAATCATCTGCTGATGGAGCATGAATGCTGATAATATTACCTAAAGTGCCGCAATCCTACCTGGAAGAGTGTGTAGGCATTTCCGCGTTCAGAACTGACACATAGAGATACAATACTTTGCATTTGGAAATTGACATAAAACTAAGGGGCATATTATCAAGGGGGTTTATCTCCGCTTTTTTGCCTTTAAAAGCCGAGAAAGCGGAGATAAAATTATCTCCCTATTACCTAGCTGTTGCTAACACCAGTTAGCGACAGCTAGTAGGAGATAGCGACCATCTTGGGCCCCGCTTTGCATGTCAGTGAAATTTATCACTAATGACATGCAAAGTGGGCGTGCCAAGATGTTAGCGACTGGAAACAGTCGCTAACATCGCTATCTCCTATTACCAACTTTTGGAGATATTCGCGCTAAGAGCGAATATCTCCAAAAGCTAACACCTGCCCTGAGCAGTTCTTAGCCATGTTATCCAATGGTAGGTGGATAACATGGCTAAGAGCATTAGCTCGATAATGCATGAATATCGCTGACTTTTCAGCGATATTCATGCATTTCGGCCGATTTTTATCGCTTAGGAGATAAACCTTGATAATAGCAAGGTTCCTAAGCGATAAAAATCGCCGCAGCACGGCGATCAAAATATTGCCGCTAAGCCAACATAGCGATAATTATCGCTAGTTGTTGATAATATGCCCCTAAATGACTTACTTAATTTAGCCCATTACAACTTGGCCAGAAAATAGCCCTGCATTTCCTCCCCTCTGGAGGTACTAGAATCACGTGCCTCAGTAATTCCAGTGGGAAAGACTATCACAGATTTACCCAATGCTTAATTTATAAAAAATTAAGGGCCTCATTTATGAGGCCTTGCGTCAGTTTTGCGCTTCCGAGGTGTCACTTTTTGTGATGCATCGGCGGCGTAAAACATGCCTCCTGTTGCGCACTATTTACAAAGTGACGCACCTAAGTAGATGCGTCACTTTGTAAACCCCTGTGCCACATTATACCTGCGTCAGGTATAATGTATGCAGGGGGGGGGCGTTCCCCCACAAAAAGCCTCGTAGAAGTGACGTCACTTCTAGGACGCCGTTGCCTCAAAATCTTGCGCCTGCCTCACAGCAGGCGTAAGACTGACGCAGGCCCTTTCACATGTGGCCTACCCCATGTGAAAGGACACATTGCTGGAGTTGCATCACTTTTGTGACACACTCCAGCAATGCGTCACTTTTGCGCTTACAGCTACGTCAGAAATACTGATGTATCTGTAACTCCTTGCGACATGATGCGTCATACATTGAATATGACGCATCAGGTATGTCGCAAGGAGTGCGCACTGAGAAGTGACACATCGCTTCTTTCACGCAGCGATGCGTCATTTCTCATAAATGAGGCCCTAAGTGTCAGGGCCGTTTTCAGACGGACCTGTAGCCTGCACCACCCACACCCTGCCAGCGCTGCCAATAACAGTACTAACTTAACACTTAACCATTGCACTCCTACAGTGTGACAATACTGACTTTCAGGCCACACAAAACTATCATAATGGCATGAGAAGCTGGTATTATTCATTTTCACTGTATACTGACTTCATAAACACAGTTGTTGGGGCACACCAGTAGGTGAGGGGGGAGGGGGGGAAGCACGGACACAGACACCAGAAGTGTGTGAAAAAGGCCGCTTTTATTGGAATCAGGTGCACATATAAAAACATCCCCCTTGGCCTGTGCCGCACAAAACTACTGCTCACTAATTAACAACTGCCTAACAGCCCCCCACCCCCACCCCTAAATGTAAGCCCGAACATTGCAACAGTAATACAACAACATACGCTCATCAACCTGCCCCTCTACTAGATGCCCCTAATGACCTCCATGACCCCAAACCCCCGCTACCATGCAGTCCCAGGCCTCCAGCCAACCACCCTATTTCCTTAGGACAGCGCCCCACAACGCACCTGTTCCAGCGACAAAAACACAACCTCAAACCTAAATAGTGCACCCTCAACCAAAAAAGCCCCTCGGGACAAATCCTCGACCACCCCCCCCCCCCCCCCACCCCGCAAGGGGAAAACAGCTTGGGCCTACAAAAAACCCGAAGAAAACCTGCAAAAAGGGAGGGAGGGTGGGACAAAATTTTTCCCCGACCTGGCTGCTGTGTCACCGCACCACAAACGTGCGCGGTGACACAAAATGGCCGCCTATATAGCCCCACGTCCCTGGGCAGCCCAAAAGGAGCCCAAACCGCCCAACCAGCCCAAAAAGCGCCGCTACGGCGCACCCATAGGGTCAAACTTCCCCCTCCCCCCCCCCCCCCTCCTCCGGTGCCCCAAACTTCCCCGGGGGGGCGAGCCTCCCGTTGGTCGGCCACCCCCCCAAATCCCCATTGGGGCACACCAGTAGGTGAGGGGGGGGGGGGGGGGGAAGCACGGACACAGACACCAGAAGTGTGTGAAAAAGGCCGCTTTTATTGGAATCAGGTGCACATATAAAAACATCCCCCTTGGCCTGTGCCGCACAAAACTACTGCTCACTAATTAACAACTGCCTAACAGCCCCCCACCCCCACCCCTAAATGTAAGCCCGAACATTGCAACAGTAATACAACAACATACGCTCATCAACCTGCCCCTCTACTAGATGCCCCTAATGACCTCCATGACCCCAAACCCCCGCTACCATGCAGTCCCAGGCCTCCAGCCAACCACCCTATTTCCTTAGGACAGCGCCACTCGAAAGTCGCTTACGACTTTCGACCCCCCCACTAGGACTCCTGTCTCCTGGGATACCGAACCACCCCCAGGGCCCCATCTATAGCCTCCTTTAACTGCACTATATACAGCTCCATGCCGTACCTGGACAGATGGACCCCATCCTCCAAAAAGAAATAGTTAGCACCATAGCACAACTCCGGGTGCTCCATCCTCCCCACCCCTTCCTTGGCGCAGAAAACGCGCATCTCACGATTGATCTTCCTACGAGCCCTGTCTATGGCCCCTGGGCGCTCAGCTCCCCTCCACACCCGCCTGGGAATAAATTCCGACCATATGACATGGCAGCCCGCCCATTGCCTCCCGATTTCCTGCAGGTCCTGTCTCATTTGCTTGAGCAGCGCCAAACCCTTGCACTGCACCAAGTCGTTCTCGCCCAGGTGAATTACCACCACGTCCGGGCACACCCCCCCTTTTACCAACGTGTTTAACAATGGCAATAACTCATGCCAACGCCTACCCCCTTTTCCCCTCCAATGACATCTATACAACCCCGGATCCAATCCCAAATTGAGCGCCTGATGTCTGTCCCACTCCGCTCGTTCAGCCCGCCTGACGAACGAATGTCCCACAATATACAAATTCAGGACAGCCACATCCGGCCCCGCCACAGCACCTGCAAAGACACATATATTAACCTCGGGAATCATTGCGACAAAGCACCATCCGCCTCCCTCAACCTCACATACGTCCTGTAAGCGTCCGATTTCCACCTACCCAGCCTCTGAATCTCTTCCTTACCCCAACCCCTTCGCGCCGCCTCCGTCGCCGCCCCAATCCGAAAAGAATGCGTCCCGAACGCCAGGGGATCCTCCCCCAGGACCCGCAGCGCCCGCCGCAAGACCCACAACGCTTGCGACGCCGTCACCCCTCCCCCCCCACCCCGCCCAAAAACCTCCCCCTCCGACACGCCACTTTCAGCCATCAACCTCCTGCCCCAAACCGCCGGGCACACCCCCTCCGTGTCGCCCGGCCCCAGCACCACCCAAGTACCAACCCCCCGCTGGTCAGTCTTCGAGCGTCTCAAACACACCGCCACTTCCCGGGCCCGCACCTCCACCTCTCCCCACAACACCCCCCGCCGCCCCCTTGCGCCCAGCAGCTCCGACACTCGAAACGCCCCAAAGAAAAGCCATGACATCAACGTAGAGAAACGCACCGACTCGCCCACATCCCTGCACACCTCCGGCAGCGCGCCAATCACTCCTGCCAGCAAAACCGCCGAAATGGGACGGCGCCGCCGCACCGTCGCCCCACTCTCCCTCGCCCACCCCTCCAGCAGCCTGGTTCCCAACTCCCCCGCCGACGGAGGGTAACCCCACCACATCTTCCCCATGAAGGCCACCGCCGACAACTTTCCCGCAATTGACACCCGCGACAAACCCCTGTCCATAAGCGCCAACATGAATCTTACCACCTGTTCCTCGCGCTGCCATCTGTCCCCACACCGCACCGCACCTGACTGCAGGAATTCCTCCCACGCTAGCTCGTAAGCCTTCCACGTCGACACAGCCACAGACGTCCTCACCAACTGAAAGACCCGGCCTCGCCTACCGACCACAGTTCTTCCGGCACCGGCGTCCTGACTTCCTCCGCCGCCGTGGCTAGCCCATGGAACCTCTCCCACTGTGAACGAGACAAGGCATCCGCAATGTCATTGTCCACACCGGGAACGTGGCGCGCCTGAAACAGTATGTCATTGTCCAAGCACCGCAAGACAAACACCCGCATCAATTTCAGCACCTGAGGATCCCGAGCCGACTGCCTGTTCACCACCTGCACGACGGCCATGTTGTCCACTCGAAAAAGCACCCTCTTGTGTGCCAACGCCCCTGCCCACACCGTGACAGCCACCACCAAGGGGAACAACTCCAGGAACGCAATGCTCCTCCCCCCCGCCTGCCAGTGGTCCGGCCACTGCTCCGCACACCATTTCCCCTCCCAGTACAGGCCGAAACCACCGACGCCCGCCGCATCCGAGTACATGGTGACCTCCCACTCCCAGTCCGCCGCCGGCGCCATCGGCACCCCATTGAAACGCTCCAAGAAAGCCCGCCACATGCGCAGGTCCTCCTTCACCCCCGCCGAGAGGCGCACATGGTGATGCGGCAATGGCAAACCCGACAACGCCAGCCCCAAACGCCGGCAAAACGTCCGTCCGGCCCGCACCACGCGGCACGCAAAATTCAAATGTCCCAACAACACCTGTACGTCCCGCACCGTCACCTTCCGCCTCGCCAACATGTCATCCACCAGACCCAACATCGCCACCCGTTTGTCTTCTGGCAGGCGTGCTTCCATGGCGACCGAGTCGAGCTCGATACCGAGAAAGGACAACACCGTACTGGGACCGCACGTCTTCTCTGGCGCCAGGGGAACCCCAAATTCCCCCATCAACCCGGCCAAACCATCCAGCAGCCGCTGACAATCCGCCGCACCGGGCCGCCCCACCAGGAAGAAATCATCCAGATAGTGCGTCACTGACTCCGAGCCTGTGCGCCTGGAAAAAACCCACTGAATGAAGGAGCTGAACCGTTCAAATAGTGCGCACGAAATGGAACACCCCATCGGCAGCGCCTTATCCACAAAGTAGTGACCTTGAAACTGGATCCCTAGCAGCTGGTAATCCGCCGGGTGCACCGGAAGGAGTCGGAAAGCCGACTTGATGTCGCATTTCGCCAACAGCGCGCCCTGCCCCGCCGTCGCAACCAGACGTCGCGCCACGTCCACCGACGAATACGTCACCGACGCCAAATCCGCCGAAATGTACGCATTGACCGACTCCCCCTCCGGCCAAGACAAGTGCTGTATCAGTCGGAACTGCCCTTCCTCCTTCTTCGGCACCACCCCGATGGGGGAAACGATCAAACCTGGCAGCGGCGGCGCCGTGAAGGGGCCCGCCATCCGCCCTTCCCTGACCTCCTTGAACAGTTTCTCTCGCACTATGCCCTTGTGCGCGTTCACCGATTTCAGGTTTTCCGCCCAGCGAGCAATCCGGGGACCTTCGTACCCCAACCGAAAACCCTCCCGAAAACCCCTGCGCAGCACTGCAGCATCCTCCGCCCGCGGATACGCCGCCAACCAGGGCTCCATCCGCTCGATCCTAACCGGCGTACGAGCCCTTTCCCAGAGCCCCTGCTCCCCCCCCTCTACCCCCACCCCTCCCCCCGCCTGAACCCCCTCTGGCAAATCCACCCCCCTGCGGGGGCAGCTGGCCTGGGGGGCCCCCGGAGCCCCAACACCGCAGCGCCGGATGGTTCCGTCCGCACGAAGAGCACTCATGCCGGAAACGGCACGCCGCCCGCCCGCAGGCACCCCTATTGAAATCCCAGCAGGCCCCGACTGTGGCCTGGCTGCCGGAGGCGCCCTGACCCACCCCCCCACGGGTGGGGCGCGCCGAAAAGGGGGGGGACGCCAGCGGCAAACCGCTGGCCGTGTAGATGGTGCGGCCAAACTTGGCCCCTCCCATCGTCTGCTGGTACAAATCAGAATCCAGCTCCCCCCACTGGGCATCGGGGTCCCCCGCCAAGCGAGCCCGAAACTCCTCGTCGTAGTGCGACCAAGCATACCCGCCGTACGTCACCTGCGCCCGCCGGACCACATCCATGTATTTAAAGAGCGCGACGCACCTGTCCGGGAATTTCTCGCAATACACGCTCGCGTAAATTAGGAACGCCGCCGACCAATTGTCCAGCGTCAGGGGTACCTTTGGGCGCCTAGCCAACTCCTGCTCCTCCTCTTTTGACCCCTCCTTCGATGTCAACTCCCTATGCAGCAGCTTCAAAATATCGATGTATTCCCCCTTCCAAATCTTCTCCTTCGTAGCCGCGGAAAGATGCGCCCCCAGCGGCTTGGTCAGCCCCATGTACGGAAGCCTCCGCACCGGGATTACACAACTCTCCTTACTTCCCCCCGCCGCCTCCTTTCCGCCCGGCGCCGCGTCGCCCGCCGCCTCACCCCCGCTTCCTCCGCCCGGCGCAGCCCCGCCCGACCCCACGCCTTCGGTACCGACTCCCGCGTCCTGCACATACCGACCCCGCACCAGCCGCCACCCATCCTCCCCATCGCCCCCAGACCCCACGGACACCTGCACACAACGCCTCTTAGCGCTCCCCGCGCCGTCACCTGTCTTACCTGGCGTCAAGGTCGGCGTCCTTGCTGGGTCCCGCCGCCTAACCAGTGGAGCCGAGGGGGCCGTCACTCTGGGAGCTTCCTGCCGTGCCGGCACCTGAAATACACTTCCAACACCATTACCAGCCCCCCCATCTTCCCGAATCTCTCCCTCCTCCTCAGACTCACCATCCGCCGGCACCACACCACTTTGGCCCCCCAACTGGAGTTCCACCCGGCTCAAACCCGCCCGCTCACGACACACCCGCATTAAATCCATCAAGTCCACACTCCCCCTCCTAGGCACCACACTCGCAGGCAACCCAGAAATATTCGTGTCCATCCTTACTCCCCCAACCCCGGCGGCCGTAGAGACCCATCGGGGAGGGGCCGGCGGAGACGCGTCTCGCCTCCATTCGCCCAGTCCCTGAGCCAGGTCCCTCGCTGGAGCTCGGCCGTCCGCACCAAACAGAGCCGGCCCATCCACTCGGTGGGTGGGAGCCGCATGCTGCTCCCCCGAGCGCCTTACCAACAGCTCCTGCCAAGGAAAAAAGGTGGAGTCCAGCATGCCAGGGTAAAAACCACCCCCCTCGCCCCCCCACGCGCTGCCCCCACCGCCAAACCCCCACCCCATCGCCGCACCCCTCCCCCATCCCGCCGAATGGCCACCGCGCCGCGCCGGGACACTCCCACCCCCCAGCTCCCAAGCCCCTTCCCCCGCCCAACCCCCCGGCCCACCCCACCCCCCGAAACCCCAACTCGGCCCCACCCCCCTTCCACGCCCCACCCCCCCTGCCTCCCCCCAAGCCACGCCACTGCCCCCCGCACCCCACCCAAAACTCGCCACCCGCCCGCCTGTGCCCCCATCCCTGCCCCCAGCCCCCCCCTCAAACCCGCCCCTCCCAAACGCCCCCCCCGACCCACCCCCCTCGCCGGTCAAGCCGCCGCCTCCCCTCCCGCCACCCAGCGCCTCCGACCCACCCCGCCCTCTCACCCCCGCCCGGCCCCTCTCCCCCCCCCCGGGCCCCCCGCCCCAGCGCCAACCGCCCCCTCGCCCCCCCTCCCCCCTCCTCCTCCGATGACTCACCCCAGTCCAGCTCCGTGTCCTCCCCCCCCCCCCCCCCACCCCCCACCTCCTCCTCCTCCACATCTGTCTCCTCTATGAGAAGAGGCGAAGCAGCCCCCCCCAGCCCCACCCCCACCAACTCCCCGCGCTCCCCACCGCCACTTGCGCCCTCCCCCCCCGCAGGCCCCTCCGCACTGTCACCCCCCCGCCCCCCCCCACCATTGCTCGCGCCCTCCCCATCCACAACTATCCGATCCCCACCCCCCTCCCCCACACCTCCCAGGCCCCCCGGCCGCGCATCCACCGCTTCACTCCCCTCCTCCCGCCCTCCCCCCACCCCCCCCTCCCCACCGGTCACGAAAACGAGCGGCCTCTTCTGCCCCGCCTGCCGGGCCTTCCGCGCCCCCCCCCTCGATTTGGCCGTGGCCTTTGCAGGAGCCTTGGCCACCGCCCGGCCTCCCCCTTCCGCCCCCCCGCCCCCCCTCCCCCCCCGCCGAGCAACCCGCGACCTCGGAGGGTCGCACGCCGCCACAGCTGCCGCGGCGCCGATGGCAGCGCGCCGCGGCGGCCTCACCTGCACGTCGGGCCGCATTAAGTCCATGCGGCCCGCCTCTGCTAACAGCCTCAGCGCCTCCACAACACGCGGGTCCGTCGCCGCCATCTCAGTCCTCACGCCCCCTACCGCCGACGCGGATCACCGCACCACAAACCGCCGGAGCGCCGCACACTCCTCTGCCCGCTACCACGGTTCGGACAAGCCGCGCACCGCCGCCACACCAACCGCCGGGCCCGAAATCCCCACTATAGCCGGACAAAATTTTTCCCCGACCTGGCTGCTGTGTCACCGCACCACAAACGTGCGCGGTGACACAAAATGGCCGCCTATATAGCCCCACGTCCCTGGGCAGCCCAAAAGGAGCCCAAACCGCCCAACCAGCCCAAAAAGCGCCGCTACGGCGCACCCATAGGGTCAAACTTCCCCCTCCCCCCCCCCCCCCTCCTCCGGTGCCCCAAACTTCCCCGGGGGGGCGAGCCTCCCGTTGGTCGGCCACCCCCCCAAATCCCCATTGTGCTCATCTCAGAATTAAAAAGACAGTGGCACCATGTGGTGGACTGTCACTAGAGCTGGTGCTATCAATTAAAAGTGCTGGTGCTGAGCACCGGAAACCACTGGTACAAATTAAGCACTGCCTGTGCGCCTGCTAAGAAATGGGGATACCACAAGGAATGAGGAATACCACACTGATAATTAGGGTTATTGTCAATTTTCACCAGAATTTCGCTTGGGCAATGTGTAAAAGTGTCTCCGGCACAAATATCTAGGTGTGCGGTGTGTGGTGCGGATTCTCAGAGCCCTGGGCTTGCGCGGCAGCGCGGCCAGCCTCATCCAAAGTACTGGGATACTTGGGGCCAATGGTCGTCACCGTCAGGCTTTACCCTGGCGCGCTTCTGCCAGTCAGTGACCCCAAGGGAGGACACTTTACTCCAGGCCCTCGGGTGGGGGCAAGAATGGGGGGTAAGAGGTGAGCCCCCCAACCCCGAACAAATTAGTTCCTGGCAGAAGTTCTGCAACTTCCTCTAGATTACAAGAGCTTTTGATTGCAGGACCCGGAGCCCCGCTCCTTGCAGCCTAACGAGTGGGCTCTCCCAGAATGCCTCGCACCGCAGGCCTTTGTTCCGGCGCGCGCGAGGCAGCCCACTAATGGGTTGCAAAGGACCTAGCGCCTCAGAAGTCCCGGGTTCACAGGCAGCCCCGTCTTGTCTCTCCAGCCGCCTTCATCTGAACTCCTGCTGCTCGCCCGCTTTCTGAAACCCAGAAGTTAACATTGTTAAGATCAAATGTTCTTTCTTTCCCAGATACAGTTAGAATATCTTTCTTCATATATAGATATTTAAAAAAAAAAATCCAGCCTATTAAAAGAAACCAGTCTTGGCAGGTCTTGTAAATTGCAATGTAAAACATTTTCTTTTTTACGCCAGACAAGGCGCTCTAATTTAGCCTCGGGCACACGCGGGCATGAAACAATACGGAGGTGGTTCATTTAAATGGGTGACATTTGAAAAATTGATATTCTTTCCCCCCCTTCTCCCCCCACCGCCGTCCCCATCAATCTCTTGCCTCAGTAAATATTATCAAACATGTAACCCAAGGCATCTGTCAGGAAATATCAAAACAACGCCGTAATTGGCGGGCAGAAATATAGCATTTGACTACACACAAGGACCTGCAAGGCCAACCCGTCTTCCAAACGTGTTTCCTATATGTTTATTGATTTCGAAGTTTTCTGCATCTCAATACTTAAATACCCAAGATTGAATACAATGTGGATGCCTGTACAGGCCATCAGGGGTAGCCAGTGCTGTTTTGAGGCATTTTGTGCTGTCAATACATCTTTATTTAAGCAGAAGAGGTTTTATCATAGTTCTGATATGCGGACAACTAGTGTTGATTCTGATGCAGAAACATAACGGTTTAACACATCTTTTCCCTTTCCACCAGTAAAGACAAAGTGGGAACACAAAGGAAATTACACATAGAAGTCCAGAAAGATATAGAAATGCATAGAGAATAGAGAATTTAGGGTGCACACCCTACAAGAAAAATATTTCACAAGAAATAAATAATACTCGGGCCTGATTTATATTCTGTCAGATGGCCCGTTGTTCCGCCAGGGTGGTGGAGTAAATTACTCCGTTTCCCTGGTGGAGGGACCGCCGGCCAGATTTATAAATTACCGCCATCACAGCGTTTCCGGTCAATGCTTTTATCAGTTTGGTGCAGAGCTCCATCAACATGGCCAAAGCCTGCACCAAACTGTTTTAAAAAAAAAAAAATTAAAGAGAAAATCCCGAAGCTGGAATCATCTCCTATTGTGAGTGGGAGCATTATTAGTTTTTTTTCTGTCACTCAACGCCACGGATTGCCTGGCAGTGATGGGTAGTAAAAAAACTAGCTACGTCTCCTCCCATCCTAATTGGGTGGACGGACATATTCCCAATTCTCCGATCGTCCTTACTCTGTTGCACTGTCGGAGAAGTTTGGCTATAGTCTCCGCCATAGACAAACTTAATATCCCCTGCATCTAAATTGGGACGGCTGACCACTATGTTGGCGGAGAAGTAACTCCGTCACAATTGTGAGGGTGTTACCTCTCCACCAACATATAAATCATGGCCTTCATTTCGGAGGATGAAAACATGATGTGCGTTTACCCACCAATATAATCGCTGAGCCAACGGAAGCCCCCTGTTCCTGACCTTCTCCACACTTTCCTCCACAGGATCTGCAGCACAATGACTTGTCGGTGGCACTAATGTTTTCACTCCATTCTCTCCACAGGAAACCACACCACCACTCTCTCCCATACTCTTGCACACTGATACACTCTCGCTCCCCTTATCAAATTCTTATCAGACAACATCATTGGACCACTGAATTCCTTGCCATCATTCAAAACCAAATCTGAGCACTACCCCTTTACTTTGATACAGAGCCCCTCTACACCTCTTCCATCTTTGATCATTGTCAAAAACAACAAAGTTCCTTCTAACAGAGTTCACCCTTTAAAGATCCCTACACTAGGGAAGACCTGTCAATATTCCTTCAGGTCTTACTTTGACCCAATCACAAAACAGAGAGCCACTGTACTTATCTCAGCTTGTACAGATTTCACTCCATCAACCAACTCCTTTAACAAAATCGAAGCATTTTACTGCCTGCCTCACTTCCACAAATCAAGAAAAATGTGGTTTGATGAAAACAGAGACATCCCTCTCTGCCCTCCTGGAGGGAATTGACACATTTAGCTGCTTCTCCAGTTATAAGATAAATTGAGGGGAGAGCAAGGCCTTACCTCTTAACCTGGTGGCCAACCCAGAGGTACACTGTCAATGATCAAACACCACCATCAAATACTTGGGAATCCACGTCGGCAATGACCTCTCATCAGCAGCCCAGAAAAATATGGATCTTCTGTTGACAGAAACTGCACTAGATTTTGAGAGGTAGTGTCACTTATAGCTGTCCCTGTGGTGGCGAATCCAAACAATAAAAAATGGTAACAGCTCTTCTCTTTAACTACCTGTTCGACATGATCCTGATACTGTTTTCTGATCCATATCATAATCAAACCAAACAGGATGAATAAAGACTATCTGGGTCAGCCAGAAACCAGGCCTTCGGATATTTAAACTATAAGCAGCCAAGACTTCAGGAGGCCTTTTCCTCCCTGATATTTCCCTCTACTACAGAGCACAACAATTGGCACATCATTCCTCTGACTCACTGGACAGACTAGAATGGGTGATGATCGAACAAACCCTGCTAGAGGGGAGAAGCTACTACCGGGATGCTATATCAAGCAGCAGAATCCGAAAAGAGCAGAGGCCACCCAATACTTGATACCAGAGCCCTGACATGGGAAGGAACCTACAAACACCTCTGCATGTTCATGCCTATCTTCATCCTTCTGGAAGGACAAGGAAATTCGGTAGGAAAGTGGAATTCTGTTGCAGTAACACCCTCACTTGTTGCTAGACGTCTGACGCACTTTGACCTGATGTGCCTGGGGTCAATGCCAATCAGGTTCCCGGGGCCTGTGTTCTATCCAAAAATGGTACCTTTGTACCCCCATTTGGCACCTATTTAGCCACATGTTAGTCCCTTGTAGAAGGTGCCATAGGTACCAAGGGCACTGTGACCAGGGATGGCCTCCAAGGGCTGCATCACATATTGTGCCACCCTTAGAGGTCCTGTTCCTTAACACACACACACACTGCCTGTTGGACCTGGCCCTTTTGGCAGGTTCACCCCGAAACTTTTTGCTTTTTCCTAGCCTGTTTCTAGAACCTGGTGTTGGTGATTTTAGGCCTCTGCGCACTTTTTCACTGTGGTACAGTGTAAAGTGCGTGAGCTCTCTGTATGTATGGTGAGTGACCTGCCCTCCCATAGGAATGAATGGGGAATATGTATGCCCATGGTAGTTCCTGATGTGTGGGGTGTGCAGGGTCGAGTTTGATATGTGCGAACTCATGAGATTGAATGTTGCGTAATGGTGTTTGCGGCATGATTGTGTCTAGTCTAGAAGTGCCACTTTTAGAAGTTGGCATATTTGTGTAGTCTGTGGCTGGCGTGTGATTGGCTGGTGAGCCTAGCCCAGGAGTGCCTGGGCCTGCTTGTGGATTGACTGTCTGGTTTGAGGATGACAGGGGCTGGGGAGCCCCCAGGAGGTTGTCTGAGTCAGCCCGTGGATGAAAGGCTGCATCTGCTGCCAGGGAAGTGGGAGGAGATATCACCTGGGAGTGAATGAGGCTGTGCCTGCCTGCCACAATGCTGGCTCCACCTCCCCGCTGGGCGACTGTCACCTCTGTCCCTGATACTGAAAGAAAGAAGGAAGCCAGGAAGTCCAAGGGCTCCAGCAACACCCAAGAACTGGTTTAGACCGGGTTCAGGGCCCACTTGCACAAAGACTTCAAAGACTTTTCTCTGTATAAGAAGGGGCTGTGTCCCCTTCCAAAATGTTCTTGTTTCTGACTTGAATCTGCCAGGGGCGTGCCGCTGCTTGGGTCCAGGGGAATCCCTGGGCCCTGCCCAGCCCCTGGACACCTGATGGACTTTCCTGTTCTGGGAGCTGTTGTACTCCCCCTTATGTCCTGGACTGCTGAGGTCCTGGACTCCTGAAGGACTTTGCTGCTTTGTTTTGGCATATAGCGCTTTGAAGCACTTTATATTCTCCTCCAGCGCTGGAGAGCGCTTTATTTTTAACAAGAGACCTTCTTTTGCTGGACTGTGGACTTCCCTAAGCGCCTGGGAGCGCTTGTTCTTTGTCCTAGCGCTGTGGAGCGCTGTGTCCTGCCATTCGCGCTTGGGAGCGCTTTATTTTAGCTGGACTGCGTGGTTCCTGAGCGCTTTATTCATATTTCTAGCGCTGAGAGCGCTGCATTTGCCCCAGTGCCTGGAAGCGCTTATTTTAACTATGCCCGTATTTCCGACCTTCTTTTTAATAGAGGAGCCGGTGCCTACCCGGCATTTGCTGCTCTGTTCCCCCCGCCGCAGAGTGCCCGAAGAAGTCTGCTCCTGGTCGCTGTAGCGCAACCAGGAAGTCAGGCACGATTGCGAGGGACATGGGCGGGGCTTCGCGGACGGAAGGAAGCCCCGCGAGAGAGGAAGCGAGGAGGAGAGGCTGGGCGAATCCTGGCCGCCCGCGGCCCGGGGCTCCCGTGAAGTAGGGAGAGCCCTGGGGCCGCCAGCGGAAAAGAGCCTGGGTTGCGGGGCTCCCGTGTGCTGGAGGGAGCCCCGGTCGAGGAGTCAGCCTTCTACCAAGTCCCGGTCCCGAGATGGGGGACCGGGCGAAGCCTGGTGCGCAGCCGTCGAGAATCCGCTGCCCATAGAGCCGGTGAGTGTGTGCAGAAGGAGGGGGGGCTTCGGGGCACATTGCCGGTGCCCGCCCGCCCTCCCTCTGGTGGTGCCGAGTCCTTGCGGGGGGTGCTGAGAGGCCCCCGTGAGGCCCCATTTGTATGTGAGCCCAAGAGAGGCTCCGGGGGCATCTTGTGTATTTCGAGCCGCAGAGGCTCTGGATACCAGTGTATTTCGATTCCCCTCCGAGGGACTCCAACGAAGGCGGCCATAATTGTTGAAGAGCCCCGCGAGGCTCCGCAATGCGGCACTTGTTTACTGCAGTTAGGGGCCCAGTTCATGGTGGTCCATTTAGGGCGGCCCCGGTTGGCAGTGGGTCACCCCAACGTTGTCTAGAGCCCACGAGGCTCCCTGGGGACATGCTTGTTTAGAGCCTGTCGAGGCTCCCACGACCATGGGGGCACTGTGATTTTAGAGCCTGTGTGGCTCCACCGATGGGCATGTTGGCATCAGAGCCTGTGTGGCACCAGCAGTGGGCGCAATTTGCTCGAAGGGCTACTGAGGGCCCTGTCGCAGTTTTGTCTCAGCTGCCCAGCAACTAGTGGGCAGCTGCACCGTTTAGGTTTTGTGATTGTTTCCAGGTGCCCAGCAAGTAGTGGGCACCTGCAACGTTTAGGTTTTGCGCCAATGGCGCACCCCTGACTGGCGCTGCATGGCAGCGCGCCCTGACATTCTGGACACAGGGCTCTTTAGCCCCTTTATTAGATGGGGGCTGGTATGTGATTTTATTTAGGCGCAATCTGATTATCTATGTGATGGTATTTGCCTAATGTGAGTTTTGCGCAATGTGATGTGGTGCTAGGAAATATAATGCATTTAATATGATTACGCACCTTGGGCCCGATTCACAGAATGAACTTAAGCCTAAATCCTAAACTTACTACTATTTGGTATTCACAGAATGCACTTACTACTTTCGGGATTCACAGAGTGAACTTACTACTTTCGGGATTCACAGAATGAACTTACTACTTTCGGTATTCACAGAATTGATTTAAGACTACTAACTTTACGTCCGCACTCGGGCCGGAAATTACGGCCCGGAGGCGGAGCTTACGGCTTGGGGCGGAGCTTACGGCCCGGAGGCGGGGCTGAGGCTTGGAGGCGGAGATTGCGACCCGGAGGCGGGGCTTCTGGCCCAGAGGTGGAGATTTCAGCCATGGCTAAATCCCCACCTCTAAGCCGGATGCTCCGCCTCCAAGCCGCAAGCTCTGCCTCTGGGCCGTAAGCTCCGCCCCCAAGCCGTAAGCTCCGCCTCCGGGCCGTAATTTCTTGCCCGAGTGCGGACGTAAAGTTAGTAGTCTTAAATCTATTCTGTGAATACCGAAAGTAGTAAGTTCATTCTGTGAATCCCGAAAGTAGTAAGTTCACTCTGTGAATCCCGAAAGTAGTAAGTGCATTCCGTGAATACCAAATAGTAGTAAGTTTAGGATTTAGTCTTAAATTCATTCTGTGAATCGGCCCCCTTGATCTTACACCTCTGAATGTTTTTCATGCATCATGTGTTTTTGCGCTAGTGAGTTATGGTCTGGCACCTCTGAATGTTTTTATGCATCTTGTGTCTTCCTGGATTTTACACCTCTGAATGTTTTATGCATCATGTGTTTTCTTTCCTTACACCTCTGAATGTTTTATGCATCATGTGTTTTCTTTCCTTACACCTCTGAATGTTTTATGCATCATGTGTTTACATTTTTCCCTACACCGCTGAATGTGTTTTTGATGCATCATGTGTAATGTGTTCTTGCTTATACCCCTAAATGTATTTTATTCTTAGGTGGTTGTGTTTTGCCTAGTATAGTTTATAGTAGAGAGGTTATGTGTCCATGCGTGATCTAGGCCTATGGTTATTAGTATTGCGTAGTGTGTACCTACCTTTACCAGTAGTTACTGGTTGTGATTTATAACTGTTATTTTGTGCTATACTTATTCTAATTTCTGACAGTATTTCTATTTCTACTAAGTGCTGATTATGACAGGGCCCATGTGGCCCTGTCTTGTGAATAGTCCCTTGTGAATATTGCCCGTGCCAGTTGGCACAATGTACATGTGTGATTTCTATCTGATGTGTTTTGACAATACAAAAGTTATTTTAATATAACCTTGTGTGGAGTTCCTTTTGTGGTGTGCCTAGGATGTTGTTGCTGTTGTGTGCTGCCGCAAATGCTTTACACATTGCCTCCGAGTTTAGCCTCACTGCTCGTGCCAAGCTACCAAGGGGGTGAGCAGGGGTTATCTTGGCGTGTGACTCCCTCGCCCTGACTGGAATGGTGGTTTCTGCCTGGCTTTGGCGTCAGCCTTAGCCTACCAGAAATAGCCAGTTCTAACACTGCCATTTCAGGTTGCAAGTTTTGATGCAGAGAAAAGTGAAGAGTCGACATGGCACACATGCATGCGTACCATGCCTGCAATTCACTGCCTATGTTATAGGTAAGACACCTTCTAGCTGGGCGCACTATACCATACCTCTGGCGAGGGTACCTTTGCATGAGCACTATACCCCTACAGTGTCCATTGTTTTGACATTGTAAGTGTAGTAAAGCCATAAAGGCTATATGGTCTGGGAGTTTGTCATTACGAACTCCACAGCACCATAATGGCTCTACTGAATTCTGGGAAGTTTGGTAGCAACCTTCTCAGCATAATAACCCCACACTCATGCCAGTGTGGGATTTATTATACCATGCACTCTGAGAGCATATTAGAGATGACCCTGAAAAACAACCAGCCTCTGGTGGGTTCCCTGACTGTTAAACACCAGCCTGCCACCATGAGACATGTTTCTGGATCCCTGGGGTGGGAGTCTTCGCTCCCTGGGTCCATAAACAAAGCCTTTCCTGGGTGGAGGTGGTCACACCTCCCTCATGTCAGGAAGAGCCATCTGTGGCCGGGGAGCTTCAAAGGCCTTGCCGGTTTTGTAACACAACCCCCAGTTTCTCCTGCTGTTAGGAGCAGGCCCCCTTCCTGTCTCACCCCCTTTTCGACAGGAGGACAGACGGGAACATTTAGAACAGCCCAGAAGGTGTGCCCACCTCTGTCAACCCCACACCTCAGGTGGGGGAGGCGACATGAACCCCACTCTTCAGTGTACGCCATCTTGCAGATGTGAAACATTCTCCAATCAGTGCTAGGGATTGTGCTCACTCCCCCATGTGGGTTAAGCACACCAAGGGTGTAGTCATCCTAAGGTCAGTAGCCCATTTGCTACTGATCTCGAGACCCCTAAAATGCCCCCTAAAAACAGTAGTTAGGCGGCAGCCCTGAATCCAGAAGGCAGATCCCCACAACCTATGAAGAAGGGCGAAAGAAGACGCACAGCAGAGGAGACTGCAGAGAAGAACTGACCTGACGCCAGCCCTACCGGCCTGTCTCCAGGTTCCAAACTTCCTTTGCCAAAAGCTACCTTGTCCTGCAGCCAGAAACCTCCAGAACCCCAGGGAGGACTGACTGCCTTAAAAAAAGACCGGATCTCCTATGAACAGCAGCTCTGTTCAAAAGAATCTCCAAAGAAAGACTCCGAACCTGCTGAAGACAAAGAAACCCAATGCCTTACACCACCACTGCACCCATCTCCTATGGCCCGAGTCTGAGTGGCCTACCACTCCCAGCGAGGTTCCCCAGCACTCCAGAGTCCAAGTCCACCATGGGCTGACCCCTCCAGGACTCCCCGACGTCTCCTGCAGCCTCTGCACGTAGACCCTCCCCAAACCGTGAGTGGCCCGGTAAGGTGAAATCTGACCTCAAAAGGCACCCCTGGATCCGGCCTGGAGATAGGACCTGAGGTGCAACCAGGTCTCCGAGCCCTCAAACTTACCTGCCCTGCTGTTGGTTCCTCCAGGAAGACTTCCATGACCGAGCCTGCAGCCAAAACTCAAAACCCGCAACTCCCTTTGAAAGCAACAGGACACCTGACGCCCAGTCAGCACCCGGCTGCCCCTGTGCCACTGTGGGTGTACCTTATGTGCTAAATCGGATACCCCTTTGTCCTGAGCTTAACTCTAGGAGCTTCGCTCCCTCAACCTTGTGGCTTGCCCGTGAGACGCCACCAACCGATGGCCCCTTAGCCCCATGTGCTAGTATTGGGCCTCAGCACTCTGCAACGGGTCGCCCAAGTGCAGCTGAGGGTGCTGGCACCCTTGTTCTAACCCCAGAAACTCAACCCTCACGACCGTTTACTTATTTGTAGACCGATAACCTAATTTTTCTCCACAGGATTGCATTGATTGTTCTCCTCTGAAAAACTTCTGTGTTGAGGGTCTTTTATATGGAAACCTAATAAACTGTGGGGCATATTATCAACGGATTTATCTCCGCTTTTTTGGCTTTAAAAGCCAAGAAAGCGGAGATAAAATTATCTCCCTATTACCTAGCTGTTGCTAACACCAGTTAGCGACAGCTAGTTGGAGATAGCGACCATCTTGGGCCCCGCTTTGCATGTCAGAGAAATTTATCACTAATGACATGCAAAGTGGGCGTGCCAAGATGTTAGCGACTGGAAACAGTCGCTAACATCGCTATCTCCTATTACCAACTTTTGGAGATATTCGCGCTAAGCGTGAATATCTCCAAAAGCTAACACCTGCCCTGAGCAGTTCTTAGCCATGTTATCCAATGGGAGGTGGATAACATGGCTAAGAGCATTCGCTCAGTAATGCATGAATATCGCCGACTTTACAGCGATATTCATGCATTTTAGCCGATTTTTATCGTTTCAGAGATAAACCTTGCTAATAGCAAGGTTTATCTGCGATAAAAATCGTTGCAGCTCGGCGATACATTTTTATCGCTAACCAAGCAATAGCGATAATTATCGCTATTGCTTGGTAATATGCCCCTGTGTTTTGATAAAGACCTTTTACTCACCTTTTATCCAGGAAATATCCCAGTGTGATATCTAGGCATGTCACACTGAGTAGAAAAAGTACTATGAAAAGTAATCCAAAAAGTAATGCAAAAGTAATTTCAACTGTAATTGAATCTTTGCACAAAACTGTAACACAAGTCATTCTCATCCAGCTTGCTTGTAGATCAATCTGTCTGGAAAAGTACAATTCTATTTACCTGTACCAAGTCCTGCTTGGTTCTACAAAGACAATCCAACAAATAATTTTTTTTTGATGAAAACAATTGGTCTGAGTTCAGTCTTTGAGTGTGTGACATCATTTTTTGCCTGAGTGTGTACAATAAATGCTTAACACTACCCTCTGTTAAAGCCTTACTGCTCGCCCACACTACCACAAATAGAGAGTAAGGTATTATCTACTTTAACCTCTGTAAGCCAGTGGGGATTCACTGGACTCTGTGCCTTACTTTGGTATAGTACATACAGCGCCAGCTTCCTACACATGCAAATTGACGGTCACATGATCCATTGGTGAGCATGGTCTGATAAGGGGACACTTCCTGTAGAACAATTGATTGAAGACATGGAAGTGAAATCCTTTGCCACGCTGAAGGAAGAATTCCCAACACTTGAGTTATTGCCACCTGACACAGTCTTTTTTCTGCCCTCAAACCTCTGTCAAACTGTCTCCCACCATTAGAGGTTTAGTAATACGTAAAACAATGAGAGTTCCTACTCTGGAGTTATCTCCAGTGGGCAAACTGGGGATAGACTACTCGGAGCCGGACTGCGATGAGTTAACCGAGACACATAACCTAGGGCTGTGAGAAATGAGCCTTAAATTCATCTTTTCCAAATTCAACAACTGCAGAGGGCCACATTGTTAGTAACTTTGGTCTGCTGGAGTTGTGGTAACCACGATGGGGACATTATTCTCCGAATCCATTCTTGTACATCTGTTTAGGACTTTTGGCACTGGATCTTGCTCACTATGAACAATGTTTCTGGCTTCAGCTTGCACCCCTCAAAAAAAAGATCTTTCTTCATGATACGCTGGACATCCCAGACATTAACTGTCACACAAAAAGTTTGATATACGCGGCTCTGCCGGTGTTCTCGATGGCAATTTTGAGATGCTGGAAACAACATAACCCTCATATGCACTCTAATTGGATGAAATACATGTCTGTGGCAGCATTCTACAAATACATGGCCTCATTTATGAGACTCCTTGCGCCTCCGGAACGCCACTTTTTGTGACGTTCCGTGGCGCAGAGGCCTGCGTGATATTTATCAGGCAGCACTAAGCCACTTTTTTTGGCATAATGCTGCATGATAAATATCAGTCCCTTTAACGCAGTGTTCTGCGTTAAAGGGGCATGCAATGGGTGTTGCTGGGTCGTTCCCAGCAACACCCATGGCCTTTTGACACTGCCCCAGATTTACGAAAAATTGTAAATCTGAGGCAGTGCCAAAAGCTTACGGCCCCCCACGGGAGGCGTAAGAGAGGCACAACGAGAAGAAATATCTTTATTTATCCTTGTTTTTCCTTTTTCTTGAAAGAAAAAAAAGCCTCTTGTGATTATTTTTGTACAGGAAGGATTCCCTTCCTGTACAAAAAATAATTATCCCTGCAAGGCAGGCACCCATGCACCATGGTGCAAATGTGCCTGCGTTGGTGCATGGTAGCCAATTGTGCACCGGCCCAGGAGAAAAGTACAGGAATGCACCGTATGTTATAGATACGGAGCATTCCTGCCCTTTTCTTTTGCCGTAGGCAAGCGCAGCAGGAAGGCCTGCGGCGCTGCCGTACAGCAAAACCTCATAAATGAGGCCCACATTATTTACTGACTCCTAGACTAATCTGACCTGTTTGAAAGCATAAGGTCCACATTTTATTCCCAATTGATGAGTACCCATTGACTCTTTTCTTTCATTTATTCGCCTTTTCCATCTTCTACCTTGATTTCATATAACCCTTCCCATGGGATTATTTTGAATACTACAGCCGAGGTACCACATGAGTACACTATGTGTGAAGTTCCTATCCCTCCAAATAGTAGTCCCCACCATATGTCAGAGTCCTTACTTGTATTGATGAGTCATGTTACTTCGTTTACCAATGGACGTATGTTTCTTGACAGACAATTAACCCTTTGCATGTGTCTGACGGCTCCCCATCGTCCGACGTCACGGTGGGCGTGTGCGTCGGATAGCCGGGGGCCGTCAGAACCTCGCACGTGTGGAATTCACCCGCACCGCGGGGGAATTCCGGCCGCGTCGAAAGGGTTAATAGAATTTGCCTGTTTAGCTCTGATTATCCTTTGCCTCCTTTTCCCTTTTCTCCTGCATCTGCTCTGCATATGAAGTCTTACATTTTATGTTGTTTTTTTTGCACATCATTAATGATAATGTTTTGTATTCAGCACTTCACAAAAAAGCGTAATAAAGAATATTATTTAAGAAAAAGAAAAATGTGGTTTGACCGGACCGGACCATGTGTTTACCGTGGTGCGATCTTTCCACACTAAAGGGGGATATGTACTAGGAATTGGCAGAGCGTGTCGTTAGCCTCCTTGGCTTAACGACACGCTGCGCCACTTCTGAAACGAAAGGCTGCACCATATTTACAAGAATGTAGTGCAGCCTTGCTTTTCCCCCTGCGATGGCGCTAAGGTTAACAACTTATCACCAACGCAGGCACACTTGCACCAGAGTGCAAGGGTGTCTGTGAGCAGGGGAGGATTGGTTATGTGTAGGAAGGTGTCCCTTGTACATAAGGCGCAGCCCCTATCGCCACCACGTCTGTAAAAGTGACGTTGTGCTGGCGATACAGGCTCGTACATATGTCCCTAAGGCTGCTTTTAAGGGCATTTATATGACTCCCTTAGCTAATCCATTTGGCCGCTCGATCATACCATTTGCGTAAGGATTGTATTATGTTGTATTTTACACCATGTTTACAAGGAATTCTGTAATCTCCTGTGAGCCAACATTTGTCCCATTGTCAGTTACAATATAACCAAATTGAACCTCCTTTGCAAACAGTCATCTTAGCCACCTTAGGGTGTTTCAGGTAGTGATATCCTTCAAAAAGTCCACCCAAAACTACTTACTGTTAAAGTCAACCACAACAGCTGCAAAGCAAAGGTCTAAACATATTTTCTCCTACGGCTTTTCAGGGTCATCAGTGTGTCCCGTCAAACTTTCCTAGAAACGTGAGGGCTACCCTTTGTCAGCAGTACCTGTAGATCCTCTGTCTTGTCCACAAAGTCTTTAACATATTTGGAATAAAACTCTATTAGACCAATGAACGAGCACATTTATAACCTATCTATTAGCGTGGGAGTTTTCCTGATGGCTCTTACCAGGTCTGCCTTTGGCCTAACCCCTTCAATGGAGATGGTGTACCCTTCAACCACAAACTTAAACGTATATTTGCAAATTGTCAACCTGACCCGTACCTATTTATATCGTATCCACTTTAAAGGTGGGTTGTATTCTTCGATTGTTTCCCATAAACAAAGAATAATCTGTAAGTAGACCACTCTTTCTTGGTCACCAAAGCTTTCTGTCATCATCTGCTGAAACACACTGGATGCAGAGGCCAGGTCAAGAGACAGACAGGTGAATATGAACACACCTTCTGGGCTGATGAAACTGTCAAGGATCTGGATTTTTCAAGGAGTTTTATTTGATGATAGGCACTTCTTAAATCTAGTTTTGAGAAGCACCTCCACCCTTCAATATTAACACTATCTCACTGTTGGTGGGAAACTGTCCATCTGAATTAACTAGTTGAGACACCCGTATGTTGCGGCAGAATCTTCTTCCACCATCTGCCTTCTTGGAGATGAACATTGGTGAAGCCCATTCAGAAGCCTCTGTTAGCTGAATGACTATCTCCTCAATCCTCTTTTTCAGCATGTTCTTAACTTTATCCCTTATTATTATTTGTGAGTGATCAGCTTTATGTCTTGGAGGTTCAACATGTTCCTTGAGGAGTATATTGTGGACATAGCCTTTCAAGGTACTTAACTTTAACAGACCTAGCACTACTCAAAATTCCATCCCGGTTGACATCTTAAAGGCCTATAACCTGATTGAGAGCACAACGGTTGATTATTATGTGAAGATCTTCTTGATGGACCCACCATAAAATGGGAAGCCTTCCTTGGTCACATATACTTTACCTGAAATCAACCTATCAATTTCTCCTCACGCATCTAGCTATTATTTCTACCTCAATAATAGCCTTCAAGGTCATTTTTTTGGCATTAACATCAGAGCAGGCAATTTTTCCCAAAAATAGCTTCAGATATTATCGCAATCCTGGCTCCTGATTCCACCATTAAGTGTCAGTGGTAGTTTTTTCAGAACTCAGCCCATAGCCTATTCTTCATACCTTGATTGTTGAAAGCCACATCTTTAGATAACACATTATCAAGTATATCCTCTGTTCAGTCCACCACTCCTTCCCTGTTCTTGCCACTGCCTTTCCACATTCACATGAAAGGTCCTTTCTTGCCACATTTTCTATATTCGTTGCCAATCACAAAACATTTCTTGGAGTCAGAACTTTGGTATAGAGTATCACATCTTATACACTGTCTAGAAATTCCTTCACTCGACGAACTGTATTGTCTGCAACCTCCTGGCTTTTTGTTGAACACCATTTTCTTGCCTAAAGTTTTCACTTCAGTTAGCCTTTCTTCCATGACTTCCACATCCGATTAACTATTGCTTTTCCTTTTCAACTTTTCCATCTCTTTCATACACTGGTCCAATTCCTCCACCACTTCGGCAATAGCTTCTTTAAACTGGGGTTTCTTGCAGCCCTTAACATTTCCTGCATTTTTTAATATGACATTGGGAGATTAACTGGTCTTTGATCAATTCATTTGTTATGGCACCAAACTGGCATTTGATGGTCAACTCTCTCAACCTTGCCAAGAACTCATCACCTGTGTCATGTGGCTTCCGGAGTTGGGTGTAAAGCCTGCATCACTGCAATTTTAACAGATTTGGAGAATTTGAACTGCATTCTTATGTTGGCCTCCTTATACACATCTGGTATTATCACTTCCTGAGAATCTACTGATGGTGGTAACTATTCAACATATTGGCGCCCCATTCTAAGAACCTAAGCAGGCATGGGCACATACATGCAATAACAGACTAGGGGCTAGATGTAGGTAATTCCCATTTACAGACTCTTAAATACCGAATTTTCCCGATTCGGTATTTAAGAGTCTGTAAATGGGAAGGGGGCAGATGTAGGTAATTCCGAATCTGTAAGATTCGGTATTTACCGATTCGGTAAATACCGAATCGGTATTGCCCATTGATTCCTATGGGCCTTGAAGCCCATAGGAATCAATGGGCAATACCGATTCGGTATTTACCGAATCGGTAAATACCGAATCCTGCAAGGGTGCAGGGGGTGTCACTTTGACACCCTCTAGCACCCCAAGTACAGGCTTGTGTGACATGTGGCACACAAACATGCCCTAAGGGCATGTCTGTGTGTCACATTGCACAGATGTGCATGCACACCTGAATTCGGTACTTTACCACACAATAGGATTGTGTGGTAAAATACCGACTCTCAAGGGCCTGTGGCACTGTAAACTGTGCCACCTACATTTGGAATTACAGATTCGGTATATTTACCGATTCGGTAATTTACCGAATCGGTAATTTTACCGATTTGGTAAATATACCGATTCTGTAATTTTCATTCCCCTACATCTGAAAACCCTAATACCGGTCGGAAACGGACGAAATCGGCCGTTTCCGACCGGTATTAGGGCTCCTACATCTGGCCCATAGTGCTTTCAAACGCACATGGACACACAGGTAGCTGCGTACTGGATGGGTGTGTTGGCAATGGATGCATGAGTGTGAGTGAACACCAAGATGACAAGATGAATGCATGAATGGTTGATGGAGGGATGAGTGTCTATGGGTGGTTAAGTGAATAAACTGATCTATGGCCTACAGAGGGTACTTGTTGAGTGCGTGCTCTCCAAAGTATCATGGTGCTTAGTACCACAAAATCTGGATACTGGGCCATACCCACAATGGAGTTTTTAAAATAGGCGTGCTTTAAAACCTTTCCTACATTTTCATAAATGTACTTTAGACAGGAGGGACTAGAGGAGCGAATGCACTGAAGAGGCCATATCTCTGTATGGGCTTTTATGGGTTCTAGGAATCTTAGTTAGAAAGTTTTCTCTGAATGTAGTGTTTTTGTGGGGATTCTAAAAGGTCTGTTTTTTCTAAGGATTGACTGTGACTGGCCTATGACCAGTATTCATTGATTGAAAGAGAATCCTGCTTCTCGCTGGAAGCCAGTAGAGCTGTGTAAGATGGGTGAAAGAAGTTCCAGAGGAGGAGTCAGTTAATAAACTGATGCTGGGTTCTGCACCCATTGAAGATGGTACAGCAAAGTTGTTTCCATAGTCACATTGGTTCCATGTGCTTTTAATGACAAGTTGGTTTCAATCCCAATTGCACAAGACCTATACCTGTGGCTTCAGGGCACAAACAAGGGTCAGTAACGCCTCAATCGGTGATGCTTAAAGCGGCTCAGTTTTGTCTGCATTAAGTTTCATAAAGTTGGTGGCCATCCAGCAACTTATAGTGGAGAAAGGCTTAAACAGGTGGGATTACTCATTAGAAGCGGCTGACACAGAATCACCCAGGCACCAACTTACCCATTCAAGCACTCACCACTCAGTCATTCACTGCTGGCTTCCACTGAAGAGGACTGAGAGTCAACAGAGAAATGTCACTAAAGGTCAGTGGAGGAGTAGTGTCACTTGAGAGAGTGCTTAAAGGCCGTGACATCCAAGCTCTAAACAGTAGACGCCATTATTGCAGCCACTTCATGGTTGCAGCAGCAATGCCTGCAGGTTTCACCAGTATGCACACAAAACAAAAGTCCTTTTTTACCGGTGTAACACCGCTCTGCAGCAGTGATGAAGCAAAAACCCCTGGCCAGTACCGTTCCCATGAGCTGTGATCTGATCATATATAAGCAGTAGGAAGCAGGTGACCGAGGGCTGAAAGCGGAAGTGACATACTGTGGACCAGTGACAGAGGAAGGAGCTGTCCAGGCCGGGACAGCCTGCTCTGCAGCTGGTAAGATGGAGCGTTCTCTTGTGCACAAGGCTTCTGGGGCCAACAACGCACGCACATGTCCGCCCATCAGCCTCGCTGCCGAAAGCCCACGACATGCCTACGTCACGGTATGCTGGAGCAAAGTGGCAACTTCCTGGAACTCCAAGGGGCGATGACAGACCCGGTATGAGTGCAGAAGCAGAAGTGCTGGGAATAGACAACACATGCACCTCTGTCCGTCAGTCCATCTGCCTAAAGAACTGGCTCTCAGACTTTAAACACTGTCGGAGCCAGCCTGCAGCTTCCTATATGCTTAAAGGGCTACATGAAAGTGCTGATGTAGAAGTGCTGGGAATAAATAAATCACAGAAATATCTGCCCAAAGAGCAGGACAGGACACTCATACTTCAAACACTGTTGGAGCCTGTCTGCAGCTCCTCACATGCTTAAAGGGCTACATGAAAGTGCTGATGTAGAAGTGCCGGGAACCAACAACACAGGAATATCTACCCAAAGGACAGGACTGGACATTCATCATTAAAACACTGTTTGATCCTGTCTACAGCTCCCTGCATGCTTAAAGGGCTACACGAAAGTGCAGAAGTAGAAGTGCTGGGAACGTACAATTCACAGGAATATCTGTATGTCAAGACGGAGGTCCTCATCCTCGGTTCCACCCCCTCGGCCTGGGGAAACTCCTGGTGGCTGACGGCGCTAGGAGCACCCCCTACACCCACCGACCACGCACGAAACCTTGGGGTCATTCTTGACTCCACCCTCTCCATGACGAAGGAGGTCAACGCCGTCTCCTCCTCCTGCTTCAACACCCTCCGCATGCTTTGCAGGATCTTCTAGTGGATCCCCACCGAAACTAGCAGGACGGTCACCCCGGCCCTTGTTCGCAGTAGACTGGACTACGGCAACGCACTCTACTCAGGAGCCCCGGCCACACTCCTGAAACAGCTCCAACGTATCCATAACCCCGCCGCATGCCTGATCCTCGACGTACCCCACCGCAGCCACATCACACCCCACCTGAGAGACCTGCACTGGCTCCCCATCAACAAGAGGATAACCTTCAAGCTCCTCACCCACGCACACAAGGTACTCCACTACACCGGACAAGCGTACCTCAACAGCCGACTCAGCCTCTACACCCCCACCCGCCAGCTCCCCTCCAGAGACCGCGCACTCGCCACCGTCCCCCGCATCCCAAGAATGACCTGCGGCAGCAGATCATTCTCCCACCTCGCTGCTAAGACGTGGAACACACTCCCCATCCGCCTACGGCAGACCAAAGACCAAAGACCTCCTAACCTTCAGGAGACTCCTCAAGACCTGGCTCTTCGAACAGTAGCAGCGTCCACCCCCACTCCCCAGCGCCTTGAGACCCTCACGGTTAGGTAGTGCGCTTTACAAATGCTATTGATTGATTGATTGATTGATATGTCCATCAGTCCCTCTCCCTGCATGTTTAAGAGCTACATGAATGTGTTGAAATAGAAGTGCTGGGAATAAACAACTCACAGAAATATCTGCCCAAAGGACAGGACACTCATAATTCAAACACTTTTGGAGTGAGTGTGCAACTCCTTGCATGGTTAGAGGGCCACATGAAAGTGTTTAAGTAGAAATGCCGGGAATGAATAACACAGACGAATATCTGTCTGTCACTCAGTTCACCATAAGCTCAAGACACAATTCACAATCTTTTGTGAATTGGCTCTGCAATTCTCCAGAAATGTACAGTCTACTTAAGGACCTAGGTAAGTGCTATATCGCAAGTGCCTGAAGTGTGAAACATGCAAGAAAGCCTATCCAACAGCCACTGTGCGCAAAGCACAAGAAACTCTCGCTTCTCTCTCTCTGCTAGAGTGAATCTACACCTTATCAGGCACTTTAAAGACAAATGAAGGGCCCATGGAAGTGCCGCAAAGGAACAGCACACACTTCCTCTGCTCATAGCATACAACACTCATGCTTCATTGTCTGGAGCAAATCTGCAAAAGTGACGCAAGTCCAAAATGAGATTTATGAAGCCACACTTTGGGCCCGATTCACAGGATGAACTTAAGACTCAATCCTAAACTTACTACTATTTTGGTATTCACAGAATGCACTTACTACTTTTGGCATTCACAGAATGCACTTACTACTTTTGGTATTCACAGAATGAACTTACTACTTTTGGTATTCACAGAAGTTAGGATTTTGTCTTAAGTTTGTCTTAAGTCTGTATTAAGACAAACTTAAGACAGACTTAAGTTAGGATTTTGTCTTAAGTCTGTCTTAAGTCTGTATTAAGACTAACTTAAGACAAAATCCTAACTTCTGTGAATACCAAAAGTAGTAAATTCATTCTGTGAATACCAAAATAGTAGTAAGTTTAGGATTGAGTCTTAAGTTCATTCTGTGAATCGGGCCCAATATCATTTTGCGTGGCCCTGAGTGGCTTCATAAATCTGAAGTAACGCAATGCGGCCCAAATCGCTGCATTGCCTTACTCTGCCCTGGAAAGGCGTTCCATGGGCATTACGTAGGTGTTCCCACCCAACTCCCATGGTTTTTCCTCGGTTCTTCCTATTGCAATGTGTGCTGCATTTTTCAGCACACATAGAAAGAGGAATATGCCAGAGAGGATTGTTTTTGTGCAGGAAGGTGCCCCTTCCTGCTCAAAAAACAATCCTGCATACACCACACAGGCACTGTTGCATCATGGTGCAAGGGTGTCTGCATTGACGCTAGGCAGCCCATTGTGTGCCAGCGCTGGGAAAAGGACAGTAATGTGCTATATTGCAATAAATACGGCGCATTCATCTCCTTTCCCTGTAATACAGGGCAGCGAGGTGACTTGCTGTGCTGCATTGATTTACAGTTCTGATCAATGTGGCCCTGTGGGGAATATTTATGAGTCCCTTGTGCTGCCGGAGCATCACTTTTTGTGACTCTCCGGCAGCGCAACTCACAAACTCATATCTGAGGCCAGGCAAAGCCCCTTTGCGTGGCTTTGAATGGCCTCATAGATATGGAGTAAGTCAAGGCAGCGTAAATCACTGCGTTACTTTACTCTGCGCTCGGGAGGCGTTCCATGGGCATTACAGTGGGTTTTCCTACGCAACACCCATGGATTTTGATGCTGCTCCAGGTTTATGAGAGCATGTAAACCTGCGGAAGAGCCAAAACCTTAAGCCTCCCCAGATGAGGCGTATCAATGAGAAATATCTTTATTTCTCCTCGTTTGTTTCTCTTTCTATGTGCGCTGTATTCTGCAGCACACGTAGAAGGAGGAAAACGCCTCTCAGGATTGTTTCTGAGCAGGAAGGTGCCCATTCCTGCACAAATAAAGACTCCTGCTGACAACACAGTCACACTTACACTTGCACCATGGTGCAAGGGTGCCTGCGTTGGCGCTAGGCTGCCAAAATGTCACCAGAGCAGGAGGAAAGGACAGAAATACACCATATTGTATAAACGTATGGTGCATTCCTACGCTTTCACTTTGGCGTGGGGCAGCGCAGCAAGCTGAATTGCTACACTGCCCTACGCCAAAACCCCATAAATGAGGTCCGCAGAGGGCAATTTACTAACCTTAGTGCAAGTGCAGATCAGATGAGACCCAGGTCAACCACACAGGATCAACACTGAGGCTCTTTCGGTCAGCTCTATGGCTCAAAACTCAAACCAGCCTCTATTGCCACTTTTCTGCTAAGCCAGCCTGCAAGCCCCATACACAAGTACAGGCACTTAAGGATCTCTAGTAAGTTCTGGAGCAGAAGTGCCGGAAAATAACAACATGCAGGATTAACACAGAGGGCCATATGTACAAGGAAGTGGCGGAGCGTGTCATTAGCCTCTTTGGCTTAACGACACGCTCCGCCACTTCTGAAACGCAAGGCTGCACCATATTTACCAGAATGTGGTGCAGCCTTGCGTTTCCCCCTGCGATGGAGCTAAGTTTAGCAACTTAGCGCCAACTAAGACACCCCTGCACCATAGTGCAAAGGTGCCTGTGTGCAGGGGAGGATTGTTTATGTGTAGGAAGGTGTCCCTTTCTGCAAATAAACAATCCCAAAATGCCATTTTGTAACTTTCATGTGTGCTGCTACATGCAGCACACATGAAAGTTACAAAATGACATTTAAAAAAAAAGTTTGTTTATGTACAGGAAGGAACACCTTCCTGTACATAAACAAACCATGGCATTTTGATTTTTCTATGTGTGCTGCACAAGGCCGTACACATGGAAAAAGTAAAAACGAGGAGAAATAATGCATTTCCCCTCGTTTCCCCAACTTAAGACCAGAGTTTTCCTGGTCTTAATTTTGGTGTTTCCTCCTATGTACGCCACCCTTGTACATAGGGGCCAACGTAAAATACAATGGGTGTTGCAGTGGAACACCCACCACAACACCCACTGCTCGCCCCTTTTGCGCTAACCATAGCGTAAAAGGGTGACTTATGTACAAGTCAGCGTTAAGCCTCGTTAAGTGGCTTAACACTGCCTTGTCCATAAGGCGCAGCCCCTATCGCCACCACAACGTCACTATGGGTGAAGTTGTGGTGGCGATAGGGGCTTGTACATCAATCAATCAATCATAGCATTTATAAATCGCGCTACATACCCGTGAGGGTCTCAAGCAGCTAGGGAGGGGGAAGCTGCTACTGTTCGAAGAACCAGGGGGCATATTATCAAGGCAGGCGATATGAAATTATCGCCTCTTTTGCGGCCGTTTTCGGCCGCAAAGCGACGATAATTTCATCGCCCTATTAGCAAGCTGTCGCTAACATCAGTTAGCAACAGCTTTTAGGTGAAAGCAGTCACTAACATCGCTATCACCTATTATCAACGCAGGCGTAGGGCCCCAAAAATTTGCGCTAAGCGCGAATATCGCTGAAAACTAACGCCTGCTCAGACCAGTTCTTAGCCTGTATATCCAATGGGAGGTGGATATTCAGGCTAAGTCCCTAAACATCCATTACAACGCATGCTTTTACAACACATGCCATTACATCCCAGATGCTATTACAATGCATACCATTACAACGTAAGTATGGGTAAGTATTTAATTTAAAAAAATAATAAAACAATTTTAATTTAATTTTCTAAAATTAATTTAATTACTTTAATTATTTATAAAAATAAATTTTTTTAAAATTAATAATATAAAATAATGTAATTAGTTTAATTTTAATATTTTAATTAAATTTAATTATAAATTTAAATAAATGTAATTAAAATAATTATAATATAACCCCTACTCAATCCAAAACGTACCCTACTAATACACCCCCCTGGACTTAGAATAGTAATTTTAACCCCTACACTATCCAACACTTACCCTACTATTACATCCCCCAGAAGTTAGAATAGAAAAATAAAATATATATATAAAAAAATAATAAATAAAAAAAATTATGTAATTATATTAAAATGTAATTAATATTAATAAAAGTACATACTTACCTATACTTACGTTGTAATGGTATGCGTTGTAATAGCATCTGTGATGTAATGGCATGCGTTGTAAAAGTATGCGTTGTAATGGATGCTGCGTTGTAAAAGTTGCGTTGTGATGGTAGTGCGTTGTGAAAGTTGCGTTGTGATGGTTGTTTCCCATTTCGCCACTATCGCCGGATATTTTATCGCTTTGGAGATAAACGTTGCTAATAGCACGTTATCTCTGCGATAAAATACGGCGATGCGCGGCGATAAAAAAATGTCACTAAGCTTATTTAGCGACAAATATCGCTAGTTGTTGATAATATGCCCCCAGGTCTTGAGAAGTCTCCTGAAGGTTAGAAGGTCTTCGGTTTGCTACAGGCGGATGGGGAGGGTACACATGCCCCAGAGTGTTTTTCAGCCACTCTGCTTGAAACACATGGCAGTTCTGATTCACACTCTGCTCAATGGTGAATTGTACATTCTCCCACACACACACAGTGCAAATTAGGGACTGTGGGGCAGATTTACAAGCCCCGTACGCCAATTTTGCGCCACCGTGCATCACTTCTGTGATGCAACGGCGGCGTAAAGCCAGCGCCATGCTGCGGGGTATTTATAACGTGACGCATCTAGGGAGATGCGTCATGTTGTAATGCCCTGCGCCACATGAAACCTGCGTCAGGTGTCATATGGGCGTTCCGGAGCAGGGGGGGCGTTCCGGCGCAGGAACGCCTCTCAAAAATGGGTGAGTGAAATCTACAAGATTTCACTCAGTCACTTTTCCAACCCAGCTGCGTCAAAACCTTGTGGCTGCTTCAAGCAGGCGTAAGGCTTGACGCACCAAGTTGGACATAGGCAGAGTTGGAATAGTGCAGGAGTTGCGCGCGCCCGCGACGCAACTGCAGCACTGCGCAAACCTTACGCCAGCAGATGCGACTCGCATCTGTTTATCCTTGCGCCATGATGCGCCGCATTGTAAATGAAGGAAGCTGTAGAAATCGCAAATAATATTGCGATTTCTACATGAATCCCGTTTTGCGAGTCTTTAATAGAGATTCCTTAATAATCGCTATTATGGACCCACAAAAGAGGACAATGATGAATCTGGGGGATAATCCATGAATGTTGCTGGGAATGCCTCCCGAGCTCAGAGTGAGGAAATGCAGTGATTTGTGCTGCTTTGCCTTACTCCATATCTATGAGGCCATTCAAAGCCACGCAAAGTGGCTTGGCGTTGTCTCGTAGATGTGAATTTGTAGTTTGCGCTGCTGGAGCATCACAAAAAGTGACGCTCTGGCAGCACCGGTAGCTCATAAATATACCCCTCAATGTAAATGTTGACGCCATTGTGCTCAAAGTAAAGAACAGAGAGGAGTGTTTGTCTTTCAGCCCCTCTGCACAAAGCCCAACAGACTCCGACTTCACACCCAGCTATGAATGGGCTGTGAAGCTCCTTCCGGGGCGGTCCACTTTGAAAGCCAGACAGGCTGCTGTGAACTTCAGTCAAACCGTCCACTGAATCCAGCAGACTGGAAGAATTGGCGCGATATGTTTGAAGTTGCCAGTCTGAAACACATTCTTGAACTCCACGGTTGAACTCAAACTTCTGTAGTGAACACCCTGGTCACTACAAACCCTGGGCAAAGGCGCTGACCTCAACAGAGCTGGACTCCTGTCCAGCTCCCCTGGAAATTGAATAAAAGCTAGACTCCTGGGGAATTTCTTATTAAGTGATGCATCTCAACAGATCTTCTTGGAGCCTCGTTGGTGCTCCCTTGATGTGTTGTTAGCCTCCCCCAATGTAGCTGACACCCAAGTTGCTAATCGACTGTGAGCAAAATGAGCACAAAAACAGGCATGAGAACTGTTCGAAATACATGCCCCCAAAGACCTTGCAGATCTCTCAAAACCCTCAGAAATTGACCCAAGTTACTGAGTAAGGAGCTCAGAGGTACCAAATGTACCATGGTGATTTGACACATTGAGATTGTGGGCATAAGACCCACACAAGGTAAGCCTCCAATTGTGCTGGAAGGACAGGGGGCGCCTACACAGCTGACCTACTCTTTCAAGCAGACACGGAGTCAACTGGATCCATGTGGAAGTAGTAAGGCTACGGTGCCCGGTGACAGCCACCAGTTTATTCACACTGTTTGTTTGCATGCAACCAATTAACTTGGTTCTGACATATAGGAATCAGAATCTTTTTGGGGTGAACCACAGCGTTAAAATGAAATGGCGCTTTCTTTGTGGGTTTGGGGAAGATAGGTCCTGTGCAGTGAGCCCTCAGATCCTGACGAGGCTACTGGAGTTTCTTGATGCAACTTGCCTGGGATGTGCATTTAGCTGGAGATCTAGAGATGAAGAAGACACATTTAATTCTACTTCCTCATTTTTTTTTTACCCATCCGGGGTATAAATACAAAGACATTTTGCCAGGTCCTGCCCAACATGCCAGTTGTTTAGAAATAGTCGTGGTGCCTAACAAAGGCCCCCAGATACCGCTGCCACTGGTTAAGTGCTCTATGTGCAGGTGGAGAAGTGTGGCTCAATGGTTAGAGCGGCAGACCCTGATGCAGAGCTGGAGAAGTGTGGCTCAATGGTTAGAGCGGCAGACCCTGATGCAGAGGTCTAGCCCGGGACCAGGGTTCAATTCCCCGCCTCGGCGGGTCTTGGGCTAAAAAATTCCACGGACCTGATCATTCTTGCCTCGGTGCCTATTCCAATCATGGAATCCCACTCTGCAACTCTGGGCAATAGCTTGCTTAATCTCCACAACGGCCCCCACAACGCTAAGGATGCCAGGCCTCCACCTTGGGGGTGCCCAGGAGTGGACACTTCACAGGGAAAGCCAGGATGGTTTCCACAGCGGTATTCGTACAAGCGCCTTGAGACCCTTGCGGGTGAGTAGTGCGCTATACAAGTATCAATTTACATTTACAAGTATCAATTTACATTGCCAAATCCCAGGACCTGCCTACAAGCTCAGAAAGACGTACTTATTGAGCTAGGCCATTCCTGAAGGTACTCGGAGGCCTGGCCGCTCAGAAGTATGACTGCCCCACTGACATCCCAGACCATGGGTGGGATGGTCCCCCACGTACATTTCTTTAAGGTGATAAGCGTGGCTCAAATCCACCTGAGCGACTTACCTCACTCATCTATCATTCTCATATAATAAGCCAGCCAGGCAGTGGAGAAGAATTAGAAATATATTTATTAGGACATAATATTCATCTGCAGATGGGCCCCGTCAGGTCTACACACCAGGGAGTGCACCGAGAGGACTGACTCATCCCATCAGGACAATACATTATAACATAACATGGCAGGGTAAAGACACGCCCAGACTGGAAAATTACAGAACTAGCGAAATGGTGAACAATGAACTCATACATGAGGCATCTGCACCTGCGAAGGCAACATTGTTATCTCCCCTCAAGGCCACAGAGCCGAAGCTCTGCTTCTCCAGGGCATGGAAACATTTCTGCAAAACTAACTCAAGGCAAGAAATGCTGAAACAGGGATTTTCTGTTCATAAGGGAGGGGGGAAAACTGTACCATGAGACATTGGAGCTGCAGAGCAAATGTCAGCATCAGAAGTCTGTCTGCCATAGACAAGTCTCTCTCTCTTATGAGAGAAGCTGAAGCTTGCATATTACAAAAATAGCTCAGTGTGTTGCAGCACATGAATAATAAGCTGCACCTGCATATTGGTTAGACACACTAGGCTAACATATTCATAACATCATTAGAACATTCTGCAACAGGAAAATGACTATCTATCAAAGGAAGTAATTTTTGACCGGGATATCACCTTCACGCCCATGTATCTCAAGGCCGCTTGCTATGAACATGGCTTTTCCTACACATTCTGTGCTTTGTGCCAAATCCAGAGCAAAAGGTTGGGTGTCCAATTCACCAAAAGGCTGAAAAACATGACGGACAGCCCCTTAAGAGAAAATAGAACTTCCTTTTCCAGTGCTTGCACTTCATCTACTGGGAGGTACCACGGTAAGGAGAAGGGTTCAGTACTTGTATGGGCTGAGAGGGAACCCTGATGTGCACCACTCGATGATGCGATGGACGTTCGAAAACGATGGCCCAGCGTATGATAAGGGCTCTACCTCCAGGCCAGCCAGTCACTGTTCAAGGAATGATGGCTTGTGTATTATAATGGTCAGAGAATATTGATAAGAAGGCTTACCAGGCAAGTGGCTTTGGAGGACAAGATATGGGCAATACACTATTTTGAAGTATATTTCTTACGTCAAATACCTGATTGATGGTGGAACCCAGGGAACTGCATCTTCTATTTCTATTTTCTATTTCTATTTAGGGGGTTTTATAGAGCGCTTGGTGACGCACAGCGGCGTGTCCCCGCGCTAAGGAGCTAATGCCTACCAGAGCTGACAAGTGCAGAAGATTATTGTGAGAATAGAGCAGTCTTCAGCTTGGCTCTGAAGAGTGTTTCTGAGGGTTCCAGTCGCAATGCCATAGGTAGCTTGTTCCATCTGGATGCTGCGAGGAGCCTAAAAGATCTTCCACCCATCCGGGCTCTGGACACCTTAGGGATTAACAGGAGTCCTGAACCGGAAGATCTTAGGGAGCGAGACGGCTCATAGGGTGTCAGCAATCCTTTCAAAGGGAGCGGAGCTCTCCCGTTGATGATCCGGTGGCACGTGCACAGGGCTTTAAATTCCACCCTGCAGCGAATCGGGAGCCAGTGCAGAGACCGGAGGGCCGCTGCAGAGCCCGCTCTTCTGGGTAGTCTAAGCACTAGTCTAGCAGCGGCATTCTGAAGAACCTGGAGACGGGTCAGATTATTTTCCAAAGTTCCTAAATAGAGAAGATTGCCATAATCCATCTTTAACGTGACTAGTGCATGCACCAGAGTTTGGCGGGCTCTGATAGGTAAGAATTTTAATACCTTCCTGAGACTTTTGAGGGTCTCGAAGCATGATCCAGCCACCTGATTGATCTGAGGACCGAAGGCAAGGTCAGAGTCAAACCAAATGCCCAGATTCTTTGCCTTCTGGCAAGGGGAGGGTGCTGGGCCCAAGCACGGCGGCCACCACGCCGACGTCCACGCTGATTGGCCTCCCCCCACTACCAGTACCTCGGTCTTGCCTCCGTTGAGTTTGAGGCAATTGGCGGACATCCAGGCCGCAAGGTCTTGCATGCAAGCTCTGAAGATGTCCGCCGAGGGACCGGGTGTACGTGATAGGGAGATGACCAACTGCGTGTCGTCGGCATATGATACCATTTGGAGGCCGTAACTCTCTACCAAGGTAGCAATCGGAGCGACATAGAGATTAAAAAGCGTAGGGCTCAGGGACGAGCCCTGCGGCACCCCCTGATCCAGAGAGATGCGATCGGAGTAATGGTCACCCTGCCTTACTTGGAAACCCCGGCCTGTAAGAAATGAATAAATCCATTTCAGTGCTGCCCCTCTCACCCCGCCTTTGCTCAGACACTGTAGCAAGATGGAGTGTGCTACAGTGTCGAACGCAGCACTGAGGTCCAGGAGGATTAAGGCCATGGTTTGTCCCTCATCAGCACCTTGCCTGAGGGTTTCGGTAGCCCTAAGAAGGGCAGACTCCGTAGAGTGACGCGGCCGAAACCCGAATTGTGTAGGGTGAAGGAGGTTACTTTCTTCTACAAATTTCATTAGCTGCTTATTTACTACTTTCTCCGCGATCTTAGAGAAATAAGGCAGCAAGGAGATGGGACGAAGATTATCTAACTTCTCGGCGCTAATGTTTGGCTTCTTACGTAAAGGGAGCACCACAGCCTGTTTCCAGTCCTCTGGTATGGAACTGGATAAAAAGGAAATATCTAGGAGATGTCTGATATAGGGTTCTAGTGTTTCCAGACTGTCTCCCAGCCTTTTTGGAGAGGCGGGATCCCGAGGAGAGCCAGATTTAATAGATCTGCAGATCCTAACTAAATCCACCGGTGAAGGGGTGGTAAAATTAAGTAGCAGATTGTGATCGGCTTCATCACTCAATAGGTCTGCTGACATTTCCGCTGCAGGAGGTATGTGGGGAAAAGCAGAGTAAATCTTAGAGACTTTTTCTCCAAAGTAGTTCGCAATGCGATTGCATGCTGCTACTGAGTAGTCGCCCTCTAAGGTTGAGATTTTTGGGGTAGCCAGGGTTTTATATATGCTGAACAGTTCCCTGGACGAGTTCTCTGCCTCGTGGATTCTGTCAGCATAGTATGTGGCCTTCTCTATCCGGATCTTGTTGTGATAGGCACGTCTCTTAGCGAGATAGGCCTCTTTCATCCGGTCGTCTTATGATCTACATTACCAGGCAGTCACCCTGCTAATGCTGTGAAAATATGGGGGTGCTTCTTGTGACACCTGAACAAGATGAGGAGGACAATGAGCCTCTCTGAACCGCTCCAGGTAGCAGAAACACATAGGTGTACGACTGGAGAACAGCTGGACTACGTATAGATGGGCAATATTTTAAACGTTCCCTTTGAAGTTAGGTGATTTGGACAGACTTTTCACAGTGAGATCGAGATTTCCACAAAGAACGTTGGGCCACATTATCAAGCAAGGGCGATACATTATCACCGCTATTATCGGCAGGAAACTGCCACTAAAGCGGCGATAATGGGCTTGATAATATGCCCTTGTGAATTCCCATAGAAGCCCAGGTTCTGGTGTGAACCTGGGCTTCTATGGGAATTCACAAGGGCATATTATCAAGCCCATTATCGCCGCTTTAGTGGCAGTTTCCTGCCGATAAAAGCGACGATAATGTATCGCCCTTGCTTGATAATATGGCCAGTTATTTACAAAACCGTTCTCCGGCTCAATTTGTATATTTTTTCTATTAAAAGTCCCCTCCTGCTATTGTGATTTAGCTCTGCAGACTTTGTAAAGTTCAAAAGTATTCTACCAAAGTTTTTTTTAATGTTCACAAAGTTTCAAAGGCAAAATATTTTCAACTTTTTGCGTATTCAAGGCATTGAAACAGTAGAGTTTAAACCTGCCAAACCCAAGACCTGTTGGAAGTCAGAATTCATCCTGGAATACAGCAAGATGCGGGTGGCCAAGATGTCAACACTAAGGAGTCCGTTGGCATTCCCAAATCCATTGTGTGATCGCATGCTATAGTAGTTCATAAATGAAGGTTTCCACTCTCTAGGAAACCCATGTTTTTGCCATATCCCGCTTATTTACTATGGATATCAGATTTGTGACCACTGAAGTAGTTAGGGCTTACAAATCATCTGCAAGCTACATGTGCTCTGCCATACAAATGAAGAAATGTTGGGGCATATTACCAAGGGGGGGCGATAGACAATTATCGCTGATTTAGCGGCTCTTTTCGTCCGCTAAGCGGCGATAATTCTATCGCCCTATTAGTAAGCTGTCGCTAACTGATGTTAGCGACAGCTTATAGGCGATAGCGAGCGGTTTGGGGCCCGCTTTGCATGTCAACGATGTTTATCGCTAATGACATGCAAAGTGGGCGTACCCAACCCGTTAGCGACTGAAAGCAGTCGCTAACATCGCTATCGCCAATGAACAAGGCAGGCGTAGCGTTGGAAATATTCATGCTAAGCGCAAATATCTCCAAAAACTAACGCCTGCTCAGACCGGTTCTTAGCCATGTTATCCAATGGGGAGATGGATAACATGGCTAAGAACATTTTGTCGCTAATGCGTGAATATCGCTGTATTCTCAGCGATATTCACGCTATCGCCGGAAAAATTATCGCTTTGGAGATAAACCTTGCTAATAGCAAGTTATCTCAGCGATAATTTCCGGCGATGCTTAGCAATAAAAAATTCATTGCTAAGCCTAGTTAGCGATCAATATCGCTAATCATTGGTAATATGCCCCGTTGTTTTTTAATTGCCATATACGCCACTTTGATGAGTGAGCTGCAATTGTACATAAACAATTGCATAGCTGCTGGCCAATTTGAAGCTGGGATGCACAATTAAATAGAGAAAATGTCTTCCTTGCATTTATGAAAGAGAATATGTACTTAAAGAGACATATTTGTGGAAAAGGCCATATGGTCTTATGTCTAAAGGAAAGTACTTTTAAGAAAGTACTACAAAATTCAACAAATACTACAAAAGGTGATATCCCGGTCACCGCATAGTACCCTTACACTATCCAAAACTTACCCTACTGTTGCACCCCCTGGAGTTAGAATAGCAATTTTTACCCCTATACTATCCAATACTTACGATACATGCAATGTAATGGTATGCGTTGTAATGGTATGCGTTGTAAAGGTAGTATGTGTTGCAATGGATTGCGATGCAAAAGGTCGTTTTTAGACCATTCGTTGTAATGGCATGCGTTGTAAAGGATTTTGCGTTGTAAAAAATGCGTTGTAAAGGCATGCATTGTAAAAGTATGCGTTGTAACATCATACATTCGCAGGGACCCACTCAGCTAGCGTTTGGGGAGGTAGATGCTTTCCAGGAACAGAAGTATTCTGTTGCATGCATTGTGATCTAGGGTTCTTTAAAGAGGTACGTCTTCAACTAGTATAAATTTGAGCAGGTTTGGGAGCTGAATGCACGGATATTGTTCTACATCCTTGGTGCATAGACAGAAAAGGCCTGGTACTATGCTTTTTGTCTTTTTTAGCCTCGTTTGTCTTCAGTCTGATCGTTTCCTGGCTGTGGTTGTAGCAAGAGCTAACAGAGTTGGTGAGCTTGTCAGCCAGATAGGCGGAGTGCTGGTTGTGATAGCTTTATAAAGATGATCCTAAATGTAAAGCGCTCTTTTACCCTCTTGGGTCAAGTTCGCGCTATATAAAACTTTATGAATAAATAAATAAATAAAAAATAAATAAAGATGGTGCAGGGTGACAAGGGGAGCCAATAGAGTTCCATCAGGATGGCATTTAGGTCTACATACTAAACCTTAAAACATTTGTTATGTTTTACCTGTGATCTGGTGCCATAGAAATATACTCACTCACAAAGAACCACTGGAAAGGTGAAATGAAGTTAATAAAAGAGTGGCCGATGAAGTGCTGATTCCTTAACCTCACCAGATAGTGACAGAAACAATTGGCAAAATGCTCAAGTCAGGATTTTCAGATAGGCATTCAGTAGCATGGCGAACACTTCAGAGCTTTGCTCCTAGTTGGGAGTGCTTCTCTAACATACATGGAGCTATGTCAATGGCCCATTTACTAACACAAACAGCTTTACAAACGACTCCAAAGTGTGGTGATCGACACTCTCAGAATTTCCAACTTTTTCTTCAGTGAGAAGAAACGGAAAAACAGGGACGGGGCGTTTCTGGGAATTATTATTTGGATTTGAAAGTCCATAAAAAGACGATTGAGGCTGAAAGGTATCCATGAGTGTGATAATAGGTTTTATTTCTTGGATTTTTTTTACACAAGTGATTAACTAAAGAATCCCGGAGAAAGTCGAACAAAAATATGACGACAAGTACTGAAGGATGTATGTCACTACAACGCGGGCTATTACCACGTGTGCCATTACAGCACTGTAAGGGCTGGATAGTGGAATAGTTTAATTTTCTATTCCAACTCCAGCCCACGTTTACAGTAGGGAAGGTGTTGGAATAGAAAATTAAACTATTCCTTTGCCAACAGCGCCCTCTAGCACAAGTCGTTGAAACAACTTGCGTTGTAAAAGCAGCGCAGTAATGGCAGCACGTGGTAATGGCCGTGTTGTAAAGGCTGTTCCCCAGTACTGAAGCATGTAGACTGTGTATGTCATATTACTTGTGTGTGTGTAGATGCTTTTGAGCATATGTCTAACATTGGAAATATGTAATATGTAACCTCATACACAGATAGATGCAATGTGTGGATAGCATCATGAATAAGTTTGTGAACTCATTTGGAAACAACCATTTTGAAATCACTGACGCCCTAACTACAGAGATTAAGAAAGATCAGTAAGAGCTCGTAGTTTAAGAAGCCTATACGGCGCCCAGATTCTCAAAGTAAGGTTTAGCGTCAGGCTAGCGCCACTTTTGTAATGCTAAACTGATGCGAAACCTTTTTTGGGGATTCACAAAGCAAAATAAATTGGTATCTGTGTTGGTTTGCATGGAAAAGTGGAGGAAAGCAGCGGGAAATGCTGCTTTGCATTACTTTGCGTCAAGGGGGCGTTACATGGGAGGTACATGGGTGCTCTCGTGCTACCACCATGTTTTTTTTTACATTAAACCCTATTCTCAAAAATCAGTAGAAAGGGTTTAGCACCAGAAATTAACGCAGCTGAAAAGCAGGCCTTAAACTGAGAAATGTTTTAAATTCTCCGTTATTTTCTGACTTTGCAGGCGTCATACACTGTACAGCACATATACAAAGTAGGAAAAGCTTTTTCACTCGCCTAAGCATAGTATTTTGTACAGGAAGGATACCCTTCCTGTACAAAACCTGTTGTAGACTCAGGCACGAACCCTTGCACTACGGCGCTAAGGTGTGTGCGTGGCGCAGAGCATCTGAAATCAGCGCTGGCGCTAGGGAGAGGGGAGGAGAGAACCTTTCTATGTGAATATGTTGCTATCCTGCTCACTCCCTGTCAGGCAACACAGCTTCCAGAATCTGGGGCCAGTGCTGCTTTCCAGATAGGGGCAGTGGTTGCAGGAACAGAATGGATGACTAGTTGCATGTGTGCTGTGCTTGTGGTATATGTTGTTTGTTGAATGGGTTACAAACAGAAAGCGGTTCGTATGATTATAAGTTGCGGGAGTGAGGAACATTTTGAGGTTCTGAAAATGCCTGCACGTGGTCCTGAGGTACCTTATCTTCGTTTTTATGAATGTGTATCGTTCATGAGAGGGCTAGTGGAACAACATTAGCCACTGTCAAATAGTCCCTAGGGTGTAAATATTCACCACTTCCTCTGAAAGGTGGATTGTGCCCTACAGAGGGATTTCAGACCACATTAAGATCTGTCTCTTTATCACCAGCTTGGTTTGTATTGTCTGTGGTTGTTAATCATAGTGGGCACAGCTGGGTCCAGTGCTTAATTTGAGCCAGTGGGTTCTGGTGCTCGGCACCGGCAGTTAAATGTCAACACCGGCTCATGTGATAGTCTTCCACATGGTGGCGCTGTCTACCTAATTAGGGATGAGCACAACAACAATCCTTTATTAATTTAATATACATTAACAATGACTAATAACTGCCACTCAGGCCATTATTATACCTTTGGGGCCTGGAAAAGTATGAATTGTCACACGTGTTAGTTTGTGATGGTCATTAGTTGAGTTGGTGCTGTCATTGGCAGCGCTTGCAGGGGTAATGGGTGGTGCAGCCTGCAGTAGCCTCCTGACAAGAGCCCTGTCCTTATGTTTTTTTTATTAACAAATTAAGCACTGACTGAATCTGGGTATTAAACCCCACACACTCCACTGATGTATGTGCACTGAAATACTGCAAACAAGTACCTCATTCATGCACATCCATTAGTGGTGGCCTGGGTTAGTGGTGCTACTCCTGGATTGCCTCGTGGTACCCGAGTAGGGCCCTTGTAACACCTGAGGTCAGGGGTCATGCAGACAGGATAAGGGAAGTAAAGAGGCCTTTGGCAGCTCTATTGTTTGTATTTCCTGCTGCTTGCCCTTCTGTTAGCCTTTGAGGCAGCACCATGGGAGGCTCTGGAAGAACTAAAGGTGGAACAAGGGGCCCGATTCACAGAACTAACTTAAGACAAAATCCTAAACGTACTACTTTTGGTATTCACAGAAGTTAGGATTTTGTCTTAAATTTGTCTTAAAACAAACTTAAGACAGACTTAAGACAAAATCCTAACTTCTGTGAATACCAAAAGTATTAAGTTTAGGATTTTGTCTTAAGTTAGTTCTGTGAATCGGCCCCAAGGTGTTCAACCTGTGTAGTCATTAGGTAAAGCCCATGTGATGTCACACTACCTCTAATTTCTTTTTTGCAGGTTTATATAGCGCGAATTCGACCAGAAGGTATCACAGCGCTTTACATGAGCACCAGTTGCATTACAGACGGACACATTCATTTTTAGACACAGGGAGATTAAGTTATTTGTCCAGAATCACAGGACACTTGAGCCTCCCTCCAGACTCGAACCTGGTTCCCCAGCTTCATAGTTGGCCGCTTCAGCCGTTAAGGCACACCTTGAGTTGAGTTCTGGGTTAAAAAATAAGCAAAAAGAAACAAAGGTTATTCATAAAACGTCTTGGGCCTCATTTATGAAAAGGAACGCATCGCTGCGTGAAAACAGCGAAGCATCACTTTTCACTGCGCTCTCCCTGCGACATGATTGATGCGTCATATTTACAGTATGACTCATCATGTCGCAAGGAGTTACAGATACGTCAGTATTTCTGACGTATCTGTAGGCGCAAAAGTGACGCATTGCTGGAGTGTGTCACAAAAGAGACGCAACTCCAGCAATGCGTCCTTTTCACATGGGGCAAGCCCCATGTGAAAGGGCCTGCGTCAGTCTTACGCCTGCTGTGAGGCAGGCGTAAGATTTTGACGCATTTGAGTCCTAGAAGTGGCGCAGTGAAATCTCATAGATTTCTCTGCGTCACTTCCATGACCCTTTCTTGCGTCAATACGCCCCCCTTGCATACATTATACCTGGCACAGGTATAATGTGGCGCAGGGGTTTACAAAGTGACGCATCTACCTAGATGCGTCATTTTGTAAATATGGCGCTACAAGGCACATTTTTTACGCTGCTGGTGCGTCACAAAAAGTGACGCACCGGCGGCGTAAAAGTGACGCACGGCCTCATAAATGAGACCCCTTGCTATTAGACCTGGTGGTCGGAGAGGGGTGCAGTCGGCGCCTCTCACCCCTGCCCCGGCGTACAGAAGATGCATTCTTCAGACAGGTCCGCCCCCATGAAAATGTATGTTTAAGTGTTCCCCACTTTATTATCATAAAACTGTGCTCACCAAAGTGATTTAAATTTGTACTTTGCCAGCGAGGGAAGCTCCTGCAGCAGCCACCGCCGCAACCCGGTAAACTTTCCAAATATAACGTCTAATGTAGCAGAACACCATTTCACGGTCGCGCAATCTGAATTTCCTTTCCCATCACTTCTGATTATCATTTCTTTCCGCACAACAAAGATGTCCTCCTTCATAATCTTCTCTCTCACTTTCATGGTGATTCATAAAGCAACCTGGCACATCCGGATCTGTGACGTCACGGCCGCGTGGCGCTGAAGTGACTGGGACGCCATGGCTGTCTGGAGCCTGCAGCGGCCTCAGGACAGCAAGGTTATTACAGAAATACACCGGTCTATAATATAACACAGGATAATAGGGTTGTGAGAGCCAGTACTGATTGGGCATTACTTGGAAGTTGTAAAGACGGTTGCTATGATTTAAAATGTCATAGTTCTAGAGTGTTCGGCGTCGAGAGTTTTTTGCATTTATTTGTTGTTCCTACGTTGATACTACATTTTGGCGACGAGAGGCCTCTAAGCGACAGTAGCACACAACATGGGTGGTCCAGCACTTGTGACTGAGACGCGGCGGTGAGCCCATTGCCGCACCACAGTAGGAAGATACCGTGAAGGAAACTTCAGCAGGGGCGGCCTTAGGCATGTGCAAGCTGTGCAACTGCACAGGGCCGCCCAACCCCAGGGGCCGCCACGCCAATATGTATCCTTAATATAATAATCCTCTGAGGATGGATACATATTTCTGTGGCGGCCCCTGGCTGGGATTTGGTGGCCTCCGGCTCTGTTCCACTTCCAAACACCCTGACTCCCTCCTCTTCGGGGCCCTGCCCGGACCCCCCCTTCCAGGGCCCCCTACCTACGCTCCCTGCCCAGGGCCACCATGAGCCTAGAGCTGCCCCTAACTCCAGGCATATGGTACTGCCATGTTGTCAATATTGAGTGCTGTGGCGAGAACCTATTGTTCGTGTTTGAGGTCTCGCGCTTGGAAGGGCTGCACCTTGGTTTCTGTCATCGCAGCGAGCGTTTTGTGGCACAAGCCTCGACCCAGCCCACAAGTCAGGGAGGCACGGTGCAGACGTGTAGAGTTTATGCTGGGTTGGCGGAATGTACAAGCCAGGCAGGCAACTAGAGCCAAATTTCGGGGGGGGGGGGGCTGAAAAAGATTTTGGGGGGGCTAATTCTTCCAGCCGTCACCAGAGTGGTCGTAAGAAGGTGGGAACACACAACAAAAGCCTCACTTACAAGTAAACGGTCTTTTAAAGACCTGTTAAGTACTCGGGTACGGCTGCAATTAATGCTCGCCAGCCCACAAAGCTGTGTCAGCCCGGGCTGACACACACGACGGGGGGGGGGGGCTGAAGCCCCGTGAGCCCAATGGGTGTTGCGCACCTGCTACTATTTGGAATGTCTATGGGTTAGGAATGTGTGGATGGTACCACCATAAGGGAGAATTTTTTTTTGGGGGGGGGGGGAGTTATATATAGCGCAAACTCAACCCACAGATATCAGAGTGGTTTACATGAGCACCAGTTGCGTTACAGATGGACCCATTTATTTTGTTAGGCATGGGGTGATTAAGTGATTTGCCCAGAATCACAGGATGTTGAGCGTCCCTGCCAAGGCTCAAACCCGGTTCTACAGCGCCTAGGTCGACCACTCTGGCCGTTAGGCCACATACTGTGGCATTAGTACAGGATGTCATGCATTATGGAGCAGGAGTATTTACCATGCAGGTGGGGGAGGAGGAGATGAAAAATTATATGGTGTTAATGGATGTTATGAAGGTAAAAAGGAATGGTGCGACAACGTCGAGCATGAGTCCCATATCAGCAAGACCATATTTCAAAATTTTTGCTGAACTCACTGTGTATGGTCAAAATGTCATAATGAGAGGTGATCAGTTTTGACCTCCTTAGGGTTTAACATCATGATTAATCTTGTTGTCTCACGAGGGTCATTTAGGACAAAGCTGAACTAAGAAAAGACTTAAAAAAGAATTTTGCTGGCTTGGGTTAGATGAACAGGTCAATGTGTGGGTAGAAAAATGTGTGGTATGCAAAGAAAGCCAAAACCAATTGAGAGTAGGACGCTCATTTTCCGAGGGACATATTGGGGATCCTGGTAGGTAGTGGCACACAGTATGCTTGGACTTTATAGGTCTCATGTCAAAACAGATGAGATTTGCTTTAGTGTTGTTTGATGTGAATTCCAAATAGTTGATTGTAAGGTTTATGAGAGAAGTCACCACTAGAGCAACTGTGAAGGAATTGGGAGACATTTTTGCTGAGGAAGGTCCACCAGTTGTGCTCATCACGGACAATGGCACACAGCTAATGTCTTCTGAAATGGTTAATTTTCTTGATAATTGGGGAATAAAACATTCACGCACTTCCCTCTATAATCCCCAAGGTAATAGCAGGGCTGAAAGGGCTAATAGATTAATTAAAGGGACCTTTCAGATCATATTGGCCAGTCATTGTGGTGTGAGAAGAATGCTTTCGGATATTGTGTGGGCATCTTGCACAACCATCCACAGTGTCATGGAAAAATGTCGGGGCATATTACCAAGGCAGGTGATATGAAATTATCGCTGCTTTTTTGGCCGCAAAGCGACGATAATTTCACCGCCCTATTAGCAAGCTGTCGCTAACATCAGTTAACGACAGCTTTTAGGTGGTAGCGAGCAGTTTGGGGCCCACTTTGCATGTCAGCGATATTTATCACTAACTAGCAGCCCGTCCCGACGTTGTCCCGGTATGAATTGCTACCGGCCAGTAGTATATTGTTTTGTAGCATTTCGTTTTGATAGCATTTCTTATCTGTGACAGGCCTGTGAAACGCTCCGATTCACAGTGCACTGCTGATGCACTTAAGAGTGCGCGTTCAATAGTGTGTGAACTCGAGTTGCCCTACTTTATTTTTCCTTGAAATATTATATAGCGCGAACTCGACAACATGGCATGAGCACAATTTACATTACAGAAGAACACATTCATTTGTGGTAGGCACGAGGAGACAAAACGATTTGCCTGGAATCACAGGATGTTGAGCTGATGCCGAGATTCGAACGTAGCTCCCCAGCTCTAAAGTTCGCAATTCTAGAACTTGTGGCGGGAGGTGTGTCTAAAAGTGTATGTCGGTGCTGGCCATCAATGAGAGAAACCTGTGCATTTTTCAAATCGGTGTTGAAAAAATATGAGTATGTTGCTGGAGATGTGGGCTGCCGTGCCACCAATGTACTTACCGGGGGAGGGTAAACACCCATTATTCCGCAACTTTCTTTCCGCACACCATCACTCCGCATACTTTCATTACGAAAGTACCATGACTCCGCAATGCCATTATAACGCATGGCATTACATTTTATATGCTTTTACCACACATACATTTACAACAAAATTCGTTGTAAATGCATGAATGGTAAAAGCATGTTTTTTTTTAATGTTTGGATAAGGTAAGTATGGGTATGGGGTATATGTTTTGGGGTACTGAGGTATATGTTTTTGGGTATAGGGATAGGTATGGGTTTTGGGGTACAGGGGTATTTTTAGGGTTCAGGGATAGGTTTGGGTTTTGGGGTATAGGGGTATTTTTAGGGTTCAGGGGTAGGTTTGGGTTTTGGGGTACAGGGGTATTTTAGGGTTCAGGGGTAGGTTTGGGTTTTGGGGTACAGGGTTATTTTTATGGTTCAGGGCTAGGTTTGGGTTTTGGGGTACAGGGGTATTTTTAGGGTTCAGGGGTAGGTTTGTGTTTTGGGGTACAGGGGTATTTTAAGGGTTCAGGGCTAGGTTTGGGTTTTGGGGAACAGGGGTAATTTAGGGTTCAGGGGTAGGTTTGGGTTTTGGGGTACAGGGGTATTTTTAGGGTTTAGGACTAGGTTTAGGTTTTGGGGTACAGGGGTATTTTTAGGGCTTAGGGGTAGGTTTGGGGTTTGAGGTACAGGGGTATTTATAGGGTTCAGGGCTAGGTTTGGGTTTTGGGGTACAGGGGTATTTTTAAGGTTTAGGGATAGGTTTGAGTTTTGGGGTACAGGGTATATTTATAGGGTTAAGATGGGTTAGAGTTTAAGGGTGTTGGGGTATTTTAAGGAGTAAGGGTGGGTTATGATTATGGGGTGCAGGGGTATTTAAAGGGAGCAGGGTGGACACCCAGAGCTGGAATGTACAGAACCTGGGAAGAAAAAACAATGAAATATTTGGCACAACGCTCGCTTTTTTCCCCGTAATCCCGCGCCCCGCACACGCCCACAATATGAGATATGGCATGAAAGGCAGAACACAAAAACAACAGTTGATGGACAGAATGCAGAACAATGTCATACATTCACCCCAGTACAGAGATCTGAACCTAAAATAAATCCATCATATTTTTGCACTTCCACACCACCCCAATTCAGACATGGCCATATGCAAATCAGCCTTGACCCTGTGCATCATGGGAACAGTCCAGCCCGAACTGCCAAGCCATGTCTTTCCTGGACCAGAATCAAGCATCCTAGGACCAGTTTTTGGCTATCAGTCGTCTTCAACCAGAATAGCTTGACTCCAGTGGTGTGAAGAGCATGGGACTCACGTCTGAGCATACCCATCCTACTCGGGGTGACAAATGCAAAAACAACAGTTGATGGACAAAATGCTGAACAATGTCATACATTCACCCCAGTACAGAGATCTGGGCCTAAATCCATCGTTTTTTTGCACTCCACACCACCCCAGTTCAGACATGGCCATATGCAAATCAGCCTTGACCCTGTGCCTCATGGGAACAGTCCAGCCCGAAAGGGCGGAACATACCACACGCCCCCAGCGTTTGTCACGCCCCCAGCACACGCCCACAGCACAACGCAGACATGCCCACAAGGGACTACTTTGCTGGCACAGTTCTTTTACCTTTTAAATGTATATGGTGGGCGTCTGCATAGCCTATGTCCTTCTGCTGCAACTGCCCTTTCCAACGCTGTATTGGGTGTTGTGATTGGTGCTGTGGTTCCTGAGATTACCCGCCTCAAAGGTTTGGGCTCTCTCTTTATTATATTAGTATGGATGACATGCAAAGTGGATGTACCAAACCTGTTAGCGACTGAAAGCAGTCGCTAACATCGCTATCGTCTATTATCAACGCAGGCGTGGCGATGAAAAAATTAGCTCTAAACGCAAATATCGCTGAAAACTAACGCCTGCTCAGACCACTTCTTAACCTGTATATCCAATGGGAGTTGGATATTCAGGTTAAGACCTATTGGCGTTAATGCCTGAATATCGATGGATTTCCAGCGATATTCACTCATTAAGCTGCTATCGCCGGATATTTCATCGCATTGGAGATAAACGTTACTAATAGCACGTTATCTCTGCGATAAAATCCGGCGATGCACGGCGATAGAAAAATTGTCGCTAAGCTTATTTAGCAATAAATATCGCTAGTTGATAATATGCCCCGTCCATTTCAAGAAATGCGGGGGTGGACACCAGGTACCAGATCATTACCAGTGTGGTTGAGACTTTGGGTGAGATCATAGGACAAGAGTACTTGGAAAAAAATTGTAGTACAATTACCAAGATTGAGAGAGATGATTGGGTCAAGATCAAGTCATGATATTTATAGGGTGGTCTTTCCAAATTCAATGGTCCTTTGAGCGTGGAAAGAGTTAGTAAATTCTTTGTAGTGGTGGTAGGTGGTGAAAGGTGGTATTTGAGGAATGTTGGTCTGTATCAAAAAGGTGGAGAGTGCACAACGGAAGAGGATGGGGAAAAGAAAGAAGGATGCTCAGGAGCTCTGCTTACGAGAGATGATGAGATAAATAATAAAGAAGCTGAGAAATCCAATATTGAGAATTTGAGACATAACATTGATACTCCCAGTGTCATCAGGGAATGTAGAATTCGCAGGCCACCTTCTTATCTTAAAGAATATATAAGATGATCTTATTATTTTCATGCATATGGTGATACAGTTTGTGTTTTGTCTTGTTCCATTGTTATGGCATTTAAGCTTATCATAATGCCTATTTTTGTTCTTTAGTTATTATATTTCTGTGGAGTCACTTTTTTATGTTGATATTATGATTTGGTGAAGGGAAGGAGATATGTTATGATGTAAAATGTCATTGTTCTAGAGGGTTTGTTGTCTAGAGTTCTGTGACAGTCAATTGGCTCCTGGCTCTCAAAGAGTATCAACGTCAGGTTGTGAGCTGAATAAAGAAGTCATGTTCAAACCAGATTTTGGCGTTGGTGTTGTTACTAAGGTGCTACTACAATGGTCCGTCTTTGCTTAGGATGGGTGGACTAAATTTCGTCTTACTCGCGGGAACCACTCATGATATGGTCGTTTTAGTTCTGGCTTGACACAAGGCTGGGCTGGGAATCAAAACCTGCCCTGGCAAATGTTGTCACACCAGTCATCATACTGCACATAGCGAGCAAGCGCAGTGGGTGAGTCTGACCACTGTGTTACGGGTTTGAGAGGGTTCCCCCACTGAGAATTTTTTTTAAACTGCAAATATGGTGCCTTTAGCAACACATTTTTCATTAAAGAACCGTATCCAATCATTGACTGAATGTATTGAGTTTGGAAACATGGCTCAATGAATAAATGAATAGTTGTATGGGTGAGAAGTGGATGGAAGAATTAACTCAAGAATGGATGGCAATTGATCAATACTTTTAGCTAAGTGGAGCAATTGTCTAAATGCACTGATGAAGGGTGGGTACTCTGGTATTCGTTTTAGCATCTGCATTAAAACATCACCCTCCTCAAGCACTACTACCACCAGTCAATGTGTAAAATGCATAGCCCGGATGTAATTAACAAAACACACTGATTTAGCGCCTCAAAGAATTAAACACATACCATTAAGCTTTGATTTACAATCAGACAGAGAGAGCTAACCACATAGTTTCTGAATTGGACAACGTGAATTCAGGAACCCAGGCATTATTCCCAGCTTTGACTTGACCACATTGTGTGATCCTAGTCATGTACCTTTTTTCACAATGCCTCATTTGCCTTCATCTTCACATAAGAGCACCTTTAAATACATCAGTTCAGGGTGCATGCGGCACATAAACAAAATATTGCAATGTTACTCCTTCTCTAGTAACGCCCTTGACCACATATAGGGGACAAAAGACAACTGACCTCCCTCTTGATTCACTAATAACATTGTTGTCAAAGGAGTGGTGGAGGGGCATGATTGTTTGTAAGATCATGATTAGAATCATCTCTAACAATTGTCACTCAATGCAATAGTATAATTTAATATACTTAACTGAAATGTGTTGCAATAGCCGCATCAGAAAAACATACACTGTTTCAAATTTTGAAGTGTGCTAATCATACATGCACTGGACTCTCGGGGGCATATTATCTACAAACTGCGATAAATATCGCAAAACGCGCTTAGCGCGTTTTATATTATCGCCCTCTATCGCTGAATTACATTGCCCCGTTAGCGTCATATTAGCAACACTTTGGTAACAGGCGAAGTACAATCCAGCGATAGACTGCGATAATCCTCATTAGCGTGTGAAATCCTGCGATGATTTCACAGCGCTAATGAAAAGCTTGGTAATAGGGGAGTGTGTACTTAACCATACAATCTACCTCCCATAGGCAAGTCAGGTTTCATTCAGGCGTTGGGATCATGCGTTAATGGGGGCTTAGCGTGCCTTTTCTCATCGCTACGCGGGTCCGGGCAGCATTGATAATACAGCGAAGTTGCGTTCGCGACATTTTCCAATGAAGTAATTGTAAGGAACACCTACTTTGCATCCCATTAGTGATGTATATCGCTAAGATGCCTAGCGTTAGAAAATCAGCTGCTAACATGCGCTGATGCATGTTAGCACCGCCTTGTTAATAGGGCAAGAAGAATATCGTCACTTTAGCAGCAAAAAGTGCCGCTAAGGTGGCGATACTGCCCTTGATAATATGCCCCTCTGAGTCAAGCAGACCCCTTGCCTTCCTTCCCCCTGAAAGTCAGCGCTGCTTGGGGAGACAGGAACCAAACAAATCAAAGGCTGGATAAAATCGAAGAAGTGATTTCTTCTTTTCCCGTTCGACTCCAGGAAGCCGAGACAAGGATTTCGGACCTGGAGGTTCATGTGTCTGAAGTTAAAAAAGAGGTGTCATCCCTCTCTAAGACCTCTAAGTCTTTAGAAATAAAGTTAGATGAAATAGAAAATTATAATAGGAGATCGAACCTCAGAATTGTGGGAGTCCCCGAGAAAATTGAAGGTTCTGATATGACGCAGTGGCTTACCTCCTTCTTCCTCTATGAGGTTATTCCAGAATTTAAAGGGGACTTGACGATCACAAGAGCACACCGTGTCCCTGCTCAACCTTTTCCAAACTCCTCTCTACCCCGAACTATTCTTGTGAATTTTGCAGATATCCGAGTGAAAGAATCTATTCTGTCTAAGGCCTTTAAACAGAGGCAATTCTCGGCTAACCCCTCTACTAAATGTCGGATCTTCTTGGATATGTCTGCTGCGGCTGCTAGAAGGAGGAAGGAATTCGTAAAAATGTTACAATTGTTCAAGGACAGGGGAGCGCAAGCTATGATTGCTCAGCAATCAAAACTGAAAGTTCTGGTTAAGGGCAAATTTCATTTATTTACGGACATTGACGAAGCACAGGGGCTGTTAAGCATGATCTCTAAGGACCAATGAATTTAGGCCGTAAGGCCGTAAGACTGCCCTTTGAACTCTGGTATAGAAGTTTTCTTTTTGAATTTTGATTCTTGGTGGTCTTTCGAATTATGGAAATCTGCCAGTTGGCAGAGGAAACTACCTATCTCGCTGAATATTCTTAACTTTCTTTTTTGCGAGGGGGGAGGGAGGAGAACAGGACTGGACTCCGAGGAAGGTCAAGGGGTGCTAATTCAAGGCATCTTATGGGTGGGGATGGGACTGAATGGCTGGCGTGGGGGGAGGGCCATAAAGGACGGGGGGTCGAGAGGGGGAGGGGGAGGGCAGTAGGGGGTAAGAAATCAAAAAAAGAAATCTTGGATGATTCCATATATTTACTGGCACACAGCCGGAAGTTTAAGAATGTCGTTAATTCTGAAGTGTGGTATTCCTGGCAACGTGGGGTCAAAAAATGGTCTATTTTCAGATTTGGAAATCAGATATGTAGCGATTTTTTCTTTGTTTTGATTCTCTAGTATGGGGGTGAAAATTATTTCCTTTACCGTAAATGGGTTAAATAATAGGAAAAAAATGAGAGCAATTGAACTATGGGTTAAAACGCAACAGCCGGATGTGATTCTGTTACAGGAAACCCACATACCCAAGTCGAAAAATGAGGAATTTTCTATGTTTAAAAGTTGGGCATCCTGTAGAGTATTATCTGCATGTTCAGAATCACAGAAGGGAGTTGCGTTATTTGTGAGTAAAAAACTAGAAGCTCAGGTGGGTCAGGTGGAGCATGATGGGATGGGCCGATGGTGTTGGGCCACCTGTGTTATTCCTAACAGAAATAACCCAGTGACATTTGTAAGTTTTTACGCTCCAACGGAGGATAGACCAGCGATATATGAGGAGCTTTTTCATTCTTTGTTAATGGTCAAGGGGGAAATCATTATAGGCGGGGATTTCAATATTATGATGAATAAAGTGCTGGATTCATCCAGTAAGTCGATGGTTCAATATAAGCCCAAATCCCTTAGATCAATTAGGAATAATATGGCGATTTTTAATTTACGAGACCCCTGGCGCAATCAAAACCCAGATAAAAGGGAATATACCTGTTGGTCTGGCAGGCACAAATCCTCCTCCCGGATTGATTTCTTTTTAATCTCACATCAAATAATTTTTTCCAAACAGATGTTGCTCCATAACGGATTCTCGGATCATGCAATGATTATTTTGGAAGTAGGATCGGGAGATAGGGTAAGAATCCCGAAGCGCTGGGTCTTTAATAGAAAATATTTGACTGATGAGGCTTGGGTGGAGGCCATTAAAACAGAAATATCAGATTTTCTCGCACGGAATGCGGGATCAGCCCCCCTTAACTATGTTTGGGATTCTCTGAAGGCATATATTCGAGGGCTGGTTATTGGGAGAGACGCGGTCGATTCATCGGCCGCTAGGAACAGGAATAATGCGCTTCAACAGAAAATACAGGATCTGACTTTACGCATGCAACATAGCTCAGATAGATCGGTCTATAGCCAACTAATTGCGGCCAAAAGAGAGTTCTCTCAGGAGATCTATACTCAGAGTGAGGAGATTTTTCGTAAGAGCTCTCAAAAAATCTATGAGGAGAGTAATTTTACTGGCAAATTCCTGGCGTGGCAGGCCAGAGAACAAGCCTCGTCGAACTTAATACATTCTTTGATCTCTCCTGAGACTCACAGAGACACTTCGGTTCCAACTGAAATTGGAGATATTATGGTCGCACATTATAAGAAAATCTATGGTACTCAAGCGATGATAGACCATCAAAAGTTATTGAAGTATCTGGAAAAACAATCTCTTCCTACTCTTTCTCCTATAGATCAAGCGAGTATGGCTATCTCCTTCTCGCGAGAGGAAGTAGAGAAAGTAGTTCAACAGCTCCCACTTGGGAAAGCTGCTGGCCCTGATGGGTTTCCCGCAGAATTTTTCAAAGTTTTCTTTACTGCCTTTTCAGATTTTTTTATACAATTATTAAACTTCATGTTGATGGGCGGACATGTTCCGGATTCATTTCGCGAAGGGACAGTAGTAAGTTTTCTTACAAAAGGGTAAACCCCCGACAGACCCAAATTCGTATAGACCCATCACGCTACTGAACACAGACTATAAAATCATCACTAAACTTTTATCCACTCGCTTTAATTCTTTTTCCGCAGATTTGGTTCATGAAGATCAAAATGGTTTCGTTGCCGGCAGGCAATTGCTGACCAATACTCATTTTCTAACGGAGGCTCTTGATTTCTTTGATGCACGAAAGATCCCAGCATTAATTTTATTATTTGATGCTGAAAAAGCTTTTGATTTGGTGGTGTGGGAGACACTTTTTGTTATTTTACAGCACTTCGGCATTCCAGAGGCAATAATAGATCTGATACGGAATCTCTATTCTGGGGCCCGTGCCAATATCATTATTAACACAGAATCAGTGGGAATTGTCTCGGTGAAACGTGGAACTAGACAAGGTTGCCCACTCTCCCCGATATTATTTGCTTTTTTTTATAGAACCATTAGCCACTGCAATTAGGAAAGCTCCAATGTTACTCCCCCCTATTAACTCGATGCCTAAAATTAAACTGTATGCAGACGATATAATTTTGTTAATTAGGCCAGAAATGCAATGTCAAGCTCGGGCTCTACAAATATTTGAAGAGTTTGAGGAGCTGGGGGGATATCGGATAAATAAAAAAAAAACGAAATTCTAGTTTGCGGTGGTATCAACCCCTTAATACATCCTGATTTAAAGTCATGCATTAATAACAAACCGAAAAGATATTTGGGGGTTTGGTTTTCATCCTCAGTTGCTGATCTTTATAGTTTAAATTTTGTACCAATGCTGCAGAAAATCCGAGTATTGTTTGAAAGATGGAATTCCCTACCTTTGACTATTTTGGGATGTATTGCTCTAATTAAGATGTTGGTTCTTCCGTTATTTAATTTTCTATTCTTCACTATCTCTTATGCCCTGCCTGGCTCATTTTTCACTAAGGCTGAATCTTTGTTTTCTTCTTTTATATGGGCTAAAAAGACGCCACGCATTGCCTTGCACACTTTATTTGAGGATAAGGAACAAGGAGGACTTGCTCTTCCTAATCTGAAAGACTATTATGATGCCTATTTGGCTCAATTTATGACTAGATTTAAGGACAATACCCAACAACTTTTTATAAATTTTTTCTCTGATTTGATTTGTATAGAAGCTCAGATTCCCTCACCGCTTCAAATTTTCAAATCACCAAAAACAGTTAGGTATAAGGTTTTGCACTGGTTCCTTAAAAGACGCACAGCACTGTTAAAAAGGCACTCTCTTCCATTTCTTAATTTATTCTCTCCCATTAGCTCCGTCTTCTCTTTTTTTGGGGTAGATATCAATTTGGAGCTTTTAGAAAAATGGCAGAAAATAGGGTTCAGGAAACTGAATGATTTTTTGAAAAATGATACCTGGATTATGAGGCCTGATTTGATAGCCCGGATTCAGGGTAATTTTATATTACTGGGTTCATATAAGCTGATTCATGGTGTTTTGCTTCAATTAGATCTGACACATCTTTCCCCCCCTGATCCACTATTTAATGAACTTTTTCTGTTAATACAAGAAAGGAAGCCTGGGGAGTGGAAACGTCGGCTAACCATGAACAGGGATCCGAATCTATATGGCAAAGCAAGTAATAAATGGCTAGACCAGGAAAATATGGTATTAACGCCCGCCATATGGAAGAAAATTAATGTGCTGAATTTTTCTGCACTAAGAGGAGCCAATTGGCGCAGAATGCTGTTTTTTAGTAAATGGCTTCTGTATTTTACCCCGGTTAAAATTAACAAGATGTATCCTGAGTGCTCTTCGAATTGTTATAGGTGTTTGCAGCATGACTCAGCTAATTGGTCCCATGTGGTTGCTAAATGTTCTAAAATTGTTCCTTTCTGGGAAGATATATTTACGTTCTTGCAAAACCAGTGCGAAATCTCAATTTCTGTTAATTATAAAAGGATTTTGTATGGATTCGACCCGGAATTGATGTTAGAAGGGCAATTAGTTAAATTCACATATATCGCTAAGGCCGTGGCGAGGTCATTAATTCTTCAAAATTGGCGATCGCAATATTGCCCCAACGTACATGAATGGCGTTATAAAATGCAAAAAGTTAGAAACAGTGAACAAGTGTATGCTCAAAGAGTGGGGGCGATTCGGAAGTTTGAGAAAATCTGGGGCTCTTTTTCTTTCAATGGTAACTGAGCCTAAGTGTATATATGGTTCTGTTTTTTATTTTTTATTTTGTTTTTTATTTTTTATGCTTTCTTCTTTCCGTATTTACCTTTATTGTTCCAATCTATTGTTATGGTGATATGTATGCTTACTGATTTTTGCTGATATATGTACATTAGGTTAAAATTACGTTATGTTTTTGTGTGTCCAAGACTTCAATAAAAAAAATTATAAAAAAAAAAAAGCTACTACAATGGTCCGTCTTTGCTTAGGATGGGTTGACTAAATTTCGTCTTACTCGCGGGAACCACTCATGATATGGTCGTTTTAGTTCTGGCTTGACACAAGGCTGGGCTGGGAATCAAAACCTGCCCTGGCAAATGTTGTCACACCAGTCATCATACTGCACATAGCGAGCAAGCGCAGTGGGTGAGTCTGACCACTGTGTTACGGGTTTGAGAGGGTTCCCCCACTGAGAATTTTTTTTAAACTGCAAATATGGTGCCTTTAGCAACACATTTTTCATTAAAGAACCGTATCCAATCATTGACTGAATGTATTGAGTTTGGAAACATGGCTCAATGAATAAATGAATAGTTGTATGGGTGAGAAGTGGATGGAAGAATTAACTCAAGAATGGATGGCAATTGATCAATACTTTTAGCTAAGTGGAGCAATTGTCTAAATGCACTGATGAAGGGTGGGTACTCTGGTATTCGTTTTAGCATCTGCATTAAAACATCACCCTCCTCAAGCACTACTACCACCAGTCAATGTGTAAAATGCATAGCCCGGATGTAATTTACAAAACACACTGATTTAGCGCCTCAAAGAATTAAACACATACCATTAAGCTTTGATTTACAATCAGACAGAGAGAGCTAACCACATAGTTTCTGAATTGGACAACGTGAATTCAGGAACCCAGGCATTATTCCCAGCTTTGACTTGACCACATTGTGTGATCCTAGTCATATACCTTTTTTTACAATGCCTCATTTGCCTTCATCTTCACATAAGAGCACCTTTAAATACATCAGTTCAGGGTGTATGCGGCACATAAACAAAATATTGCAATGTTACTCCTTCTCCAGTAACGCCCTTGACCACATATAGGGGACAAAAGACAACTGACCTCCCTCTTGATTCACTAATAACATTGTTGTCAAAGGAGTGGTGGAGGGGCATGATTGTTTGTAAGATCATGATTAGAATCATCTCTAACAATTGTCACTCAATGCAATAGTATAATTTAATATACTTAACTGAAATGTGTTGCAATAGCCGCATCAGAAAAACATACACTGTTTCAAATTTTGAAGTGTGCTAATCATACATGCACTGGACTCTCGGGGGCATATTATCTACAAACTGCGATAAATATCGCAAAACGCGCTTAGCGCGTTTTATATTATCGCCCTCTATCGCTGAATTACATTGCCCCGTTAGCGTCATATTAGCAACGCTTTGGTAACAGGCGAAGTACAATCCAGCGATAGACTGCGATAATCCTCATTAGCGTGTGAAATCCTGCGATGATTTCACAGCGCTAATGAAAAGCTTGGTAATAGGGGAGTGTGTACTTAACCATACAATCTACCTCCCATACGCAAGTCAGGTTTCATTCAGGCGTTGGGATCATGCGTTAATGGGGGCTTAGCGTGCCTTTTCTCATCGCTACGCGGGTCCGGGCAGCATTGATAATACAGCGAAGTTGCGTTTGCGATGTTTTCCAATGAAGTAATTGTAAGGAACACCTACTTTGCATCCCATTAGTGATGTATATCGCTAAGATGCCTAGCGTTAGAAAATCAGCTGCTAACATGCGCTGATGCATGTTAGCACCGCCTTGTTAATAGGGCAAGAAGAATATCGTCACTTTAGCAGCAAAAAGTGCCGCTAAGGTGGCGATACTGCCCTTGATAATATGCCCCTCTGAGTCAAGCAGACCCCTTGCCTTCCTTCCCCCTGAAAGTCAGCGCTGCTTGGGGAGACAGGAACCAAACAAATCCCAAAAAGAAATGCTCTTAAAGTGAGTATGCTTTCAACCATTTGTTTTGCAATGTTAGCAGGCAGGAAACCTAGCCCTCATGGCCCACCAACAACAAAACTAGGCCTCACCATCAGTACAAATAGCCCACACCCTGCCAGCCCACCAGGAAAACTCTCTCACCAGGTGCTAGTGGATGTTTGGTGTATCATGTGGCCGCCTATGGCGTGCTTGCATTGGGATGCATAATGGACCATTCAACATTTGAAAGGTTCACTGACTCATCACACACCTTTTTCTCATAGATACATAGTATACATAGAGCAATCATTCTTTGCCTTGTTGTTTCATTGCAGAAGGATTTCATGTAATAATTTAGTCAGGGCTCAAAGCAAGCCAGATCTATTGGCTTTGCCAATGCTTGTTTGTCGACAGGCAACGAGTAGAAGCTAAACGCAGAGTTTTTTTAAGGTGCCAGACCACTTGCTTGTGATTTGTGCTCTCGTTCACTAAAGTGGAATCCAGGATTTCTAGTCCTATGAAGCGCGTAACCAATAGTGAAATACTCTTGGGGAGCTACAACAGAGCCGTGGTGTGTACCAAAAGAGGGACCTTGAAAGACAATGGTCTGTTGACATCACAAACTTTGGCATTTTCAATGGCTGTTTCCTGGTAGAATGTGGAGTACGCATGTTTGAGGTCAAGAGCATACATCCAATCAGAGAGCTGGCATTAACAGTGCTGGACCCGCCGTCTTGAATATATCTTGTTCCGGAAGTCGTTCAATCTCTCCGACATTTACAAACATGGTGCCAAACCCCCTTCATATTTGTTCCACTGGTCCCTCTTGTTGTTCTTGGGACAGGGACTTTCGTTTAGAAAGGGAAACATAAGGACTTCCTGGAAGCAAATTAGCAATACAAGCTTTTCAAACTTGACAAGAAAAGGAATCTCTCCCTCTCCTTGTTAAAGAACGGAGGAGAACCTTCAAAATAAGTTTCCTTCCTCCCGGTTATAAGACACTGGGGCGTATTATCAAGGGATTTATCTCTGCTTTTTTGGCTTTAAAAGCCAAGAAAGCGGAGATAAAGTTTTCTCCCTATCAGCAACAGGGTGCTAACACGCAAATTCGCATGTTAGCACCCTTTTTCTCTACGCTTCCCCTTGCATCTCTAATGAGATGCAAAGGGGGCGTTCCAGAGAAAAATAATAGGAGAAAGTTGTTAAGCGACATTTCTCCTATTATCAAGGATTTCGCTAACCCTGTTAGTGATAAAAAAAGCAGCGCTAACCGCGGTTAGCACTGCTTTTTTTACACCTGGTAATTTCCTGACAGCGGGCCCGATTCACAGAATGAATTTAAGACTCAATCCTAAACTTACTACTATTTTGGTATTCACAGAATGAACTTACTATTTTTGGTATTCACAGAAGTTAGGATTTTGTCTTAAGTTTGTCTTAAGACAGACTTAAGACAGGCTTAAGACAGACTTAAGACAAAATCCTAACTTCTGTGAATGCCAAAAGTAGTAAATTCATTCTGTGAATACCAAAATAGTAGTAAGTTTAGGATTGAGTCTTAAGTTCATTCTGTGAATCGGGCCCTTAGCCATGATATCCTATGGAAGGTGGATATCATGGCTAAGTTTGTGAGCCCCTAACATCAAGCTAACGCCAAACTTCGAGAGATTATCGTTGGTTTTCCAGCGATAATCTCTCATTTGGCAGTTAGCGCAAGGATTTTTTATCACTTCTGAGATAAACCTTGCTAATAGCAAGTTATCTCTGCAATAATTTACGGCGATGCTTAGCGTTAAAAAATTCGTTGCTAAGCCTCGTTAGCGATAAATATCGCTCATCGTTGGTAATATGCCCCACTGTTTCCAGTTTTGAGCTTTTGTGTGACAGCCTAATACATTCTGCACGTACGTCTCTATCGAGCTAATTAAACCAATGCCTGAAATCACTGATTTGCTGGTGAAAAGTTCAGGACTGGAGACAGTGTCCTAATGACCTTGAACAAGGGGTCCCCCTAGAACTGCATGAGTTTCAATGTCTTCACTGTGCAGGAATTGGCACAAGAAGGTCTCCCAAACCACACCTAGGGTTTTTGTTTCTTATGACATTTACCAAAGGTTGTCCTGTTCCTCCCCCTTCCTGCACTCGAATGTTCTGTTTTATGTTTTGTTGTAAAGTGCTTTGAAGCTGACCTCTTTTGTCCTGGTAGTTGCAAATGAAATGAATAAATTAAGTAAGCGCTGTGCAATGGATCTTGCAAAAGAGTGACTTTTGTGGGTGTTCGCAGAGAGCTTTGCAGATAGAGCATATGGATCTGGTTCCATAGTCTGGTGGCTAGGGAGACAAAAGCTTTCTTCACAGTCTTGCTTTTTGGACCTTTAGGGTCAGTCTTGCTTTTCCTCTTGTTAGTGCACATGGGCAAGGCCTGCATGGCATCTGACACAGCAGTGCTATCTCTCTCAAGAGCGAACAAGTACAGCTCCGTCTGAACTGAAGACGGGCTCCAGGCGCTTTTTCTGAGCTCCTTCAAGGCGCATCTCTTCTATCATTATTCAAAGCGGCAGCACTGATTCCCGGCTGGGACAGGCAGACCATGCGCGCTCTGGATGGGGCGCGTCGCAGTAACTGCGCTCATTCCCAGCAAACATTAGTTTTGCTCCGCAGACTGGTTCCTTATGACTCTCGATGGCCATGACTGACCGCCAGGAGAATACTTGAGCCAGGATTAATGTGTCACCTCTGTGGCTGACAGATAAGGTGCTCTCCTGCTGTGGGACCTCCATCTCCATGGAATGAGGACCATTTTTCATGTTTAGTGATGATGATATATGTATCTCCTCCGGGGCCTGCACCGGGCGAGCCATGGCTGAATTATCAGCCGAGTCCACCCTCCTCCTGACCCTGCACCACTGACCACCCGCTGACGACTGGTTCTCAGATCTCCCCAGTGGAGAAGGGACGATGTACTATGTCCGAACAGTAGCAAGCCTCCCTGGCTCCCTTGCATAGATATAGTCATAAATGCTGCTTTTCTTCACAAGGGGGTCCATTTAGGAGTTGTTAGAGGTCGTGAGTGCCATCTTTGTGCTGCTGGTTGCAGCCTCTGGAGATTGCTTACTGTCTCCTGTGAATTAAACTATTTGACTATTGACATTTTAGCTTTTGATAGTTGTGGTAGATGGTTACCACTGTTGTCAACCACTAAGACTACAAAAAATGGTACCATCTGTTGGAAACTGGTGAGGGATAGAGCAAACTTTAGTGAGACACTTCCTGATTTTTAATATGCATTAAAGAGGATGTGATGTCACTACTGCTCCTTATATTATTTTTCTGATTTGACATCACTGCTCTGCGACCCTTTTCTAATAACGTAAATCTCAAAATTCCCATTCTCTGCGAACCTAGTCAGTGGGCACCAATGTGTAAAAAATGTATGGATAACATGAAAATCAGCAGCTGGAATTTGAGGCATTGTCACCATCATGATGCATTACAGGCAAATATACATAGAAGTGACCCAATGCACAGTAGTAACCGTAGTTGCTGCGCCGCGTGAAAAGGGGAGCGCAGGACAGTGCCATTTCTACTAAGTTACGGCGCTGTTTTTCTCTCTCCCTGCGCTAGCGGACTTTAGGCTGCCTTGCCCCAAGTTCACAACCTTGCTCAACTGTCTAAGGGTGTGTGCGTGATGTCTAGCAGCCTTCCAGTACAAAATACTATGCTTTGACATACTTTATAAGTCTTCCCACTTTATACGTGTGCTGTACAATACTGAACACATCCAAAGTTTGAAGAGTTTATAGCCATTTAAACAATGCTCAAACGTTACGCCTATCTCGAAGAGGTGTAATTTTTTGGTGCAAATCTTTGACCAACAGAAGAGGGGGCAAGCAAAAAAATGCAAAGAAGAGGTAAGCCAAAGAACCCATATTTGTCAAACTCTCCCCGAAGAACGAGGAGCAGAGGATGGAATCAGCAAAATGTCATCAGTTGTAGTCAATCCATCTGACGAACAACTTGCAGACAAAAAAAGTCCTCAACAGGGTTCTTATATACAAAGCCACAGCAGCACATGATGCCTTTAAATACATACATTTTCCAGGATAAACCTAAGGAGCCTCCTTATTTACGGTCTTTTTAATCTCCACAAATCAACCTCCTTTCCATCACCTGTGTCAGTACTGGGTCCTGAAGTTTTCACATTTGAACAAGTTGTTCTTAAAAAATTCACATTTTCATTTCGCTTGGACAGTGAGCCGGATTACAATCACGAATTTGGACCTTGATATTACAGTGAACAGAGAAGCGTTAACAACGTTAGTCCACCACAAACCTACAGACAGAAACTCAATGCTACCCTACACTTCTTACCATCCCAGAGCACTCAGGGACAACTGTCCTGTGGGCCAGTTCCTGAGATATTGGCGCAACATCTAGTACACAACAAGGTTCATTGGTCGAACAGGAGCACTTGAAACATGGCTGCAACAAAGGCCATATCCCAATCAGCTAATACACCGTGCAATCTGAAAACACCAGCAGCAGCAGCTCTATTGTAAAACTACAAAAAAGATCAACAAGACATATCACAGTAGTCATGACCCCCAGTTTACAAAGATATTAAATGTAATAATGAACACTCGAGAATCTTAAATGTAGGCATTACCTATGTACCACTTCCGCACTTTGCATTAAAAAAAATGACTGGTACATGCAAAATCCAGAACAAAGATTGCCCAGCTACCCAAGGTGGCAATTCACATGCTACGTGACAACTGCAATGTGTGCCACCTCACTAAGGCATCAAAACAGATCAAGATTAAGGATGGCTGTTTATGAACACAGGGAACTTTAACTAACTATAATAACTGCAATGCCATCAACAGGCTCGAATGTGCAGCCTACATTTTATAGGCCTCACAACAAGATTAATGTTGAATGGACTATCTTGAAATGTATCACCCCACTCAACATGGTGAAGATAAAAACCATTATCCTAAGGAAACTAATTGATTTAAACCATACAGACTGACATGCTGGGGCAGATTTACAATCTCCTTGCACCACTTTTGCGTCACTTTTAACATTGGAAAAGTGGCGCAAAAGTGGCGCAAGAGGTTTGTAAATCTGCCCTATTGTTGTTCCCTGGGTAGTCCATGGGTAAATGCATCCAAGCTCTAGAAGGGATCTTTACAGCAGAACACACAGAGAACTGCACAATGTGACACATATTTCTTTAAGTGGCATTCATATTAAGGTGGTAGCTCTTGGTATCAATAGCTCTGAGACTTGGCAGCCTCAGTTGCTTTTGCTTTCAATATAATCAAAACCCCCAATGTTAGAGTTTTCTTTAGACCAGATACTCACATAAGCATCTATTTCAGTTAACCATTAGTGATCACATTTATTGTACAGATGCATAATGGCAGATATGGAGATCTCCCCCTTTAAGCCTATAAGCAATGAGAATGGGCACGGCGTCCACCAGACTGTGACATGTGCATATACACCGATTACACACCTAATATAGCATATTTAGTCACCACATTAGAATCAGACAGGACGTATGCCGCTTATGCTATTACGTATTTATTGGCGGGAACTCCCAATATGTTTCACCTTATGTGGATATGATTGTGGAGACTGCTCCCTGCGGAGGCGCGCTTTCAATGCTTCCCGTGAGCGATTGAACTCTTTCAGCAACTTTGGTGCACATATTCAACTGACACAGTGTGTCTCTTTCACAATGTTGAGTCAAATGTATTTTTACTAGACCCTCTACTTCGTGATACTCTATACCAGCTTTTAGTGTGTGCACTGCCAATAAATCGATCCATTAAAACACACAGCTTAACAATATCACTTAGTAGATACTACTAGGCGATACACATTCATTAAGAAATTCATGTTCACACACACACATATAGAGAATGAAAAAATGCTGATATATTACAATTTGTACCAGTTAATATTTGAAGCACTATACATACATATATAGTGCTTGAAATATTAACTGGTACAAATTGTAATATAGCAGCATTTTCTCATGCTGTCATTTTGACAAATATGCTGGTCACACATTTACATTGCATTATGTTTTCACCCTGTAGGCAGCAATTCATTGAGGAAACTAAAAACTGCTAGCCATACTCACTCGTATGCTTTCCTTAAAGTGGGAAAACGTATATATTAATTCGCAAATTCAGCTTTTTAGGTCGAAACCTACGAGACACTGCAGCTGTCTGATTTACTAACAATGTTTTGTGGGCATCCTGAAAGCTTTCCTGGGAATGCATTCTGCCGATTGCTTACCATTGGCTTTGTGGTTTGTAACTCACATTTGCTTGCTTCCTATTTTGTATTTTAGGAAGTCCAGCTTGAGTCTGTCCCTTCTGAGGAGTACAGCCTGTTTACCGGGGCCCCTTGTATTCTTCCACCAGTGCTCCTTTCTGTAAACAGGCCTTTACATCTTGTTCTTTTTTTGTCAGGTTCACTGTGCATTCAGAGACAGAGGTCAATTGTCTGGCTCTGTCTTCTGAGGAAGCTTGGAGTTTACTTTTCTTTCTTTGACTTCAAAGTGAGAGGATTTATGTGACAATCATGCTGGGTTCTTCGGGTGTGCTGGATGAAGGCTGTACAATGTTATTTTTTCTAGCACACAGCAAATGTTACATGTCTGTAAATAAACTGTACATATATTTCAGAATATATCAGAATTAGGAAAGGACAAATGAGCCAATTTTTTGGGCAATTCTGAAGTGTGGTGGAAACAAATATTTTGATATGATCAAAACAAATCAATACAGTAGGTGATGACATTTCCACTCGTTATTGTTTATCAGTAAAAATGTATGTCTGTGCAAATGTAATAATCATTACAATTGAAAATGTGTTATCTGTTGTGACCACTTGTTGAAAATCAGTGCTTAAAGACTACTCAGAGTGGTCTCAAGGTGAGTTATAACTCCTTAATTTAGGCGTATACAACTGTTTTATTTGTATTTTGAGTACAGTCCTTGTTCAAGTCTTTCACTCCGCGGCCAGGGCGACTGACGCTGGAATCTGGGGACCACGGTTCGATCCCCGGCTCCGGCGGCAGGTTAGCCCAGCACCATGTGACTCTGGGCAATAGCTCGCTTAATCTTCCCGACGGCCCCCAGCGCCTAGAGACCCTTACGGGTGATTGTGCGCTTTACAAATGTGGACTTTACTTCTCTCCCAGGTCCGCCGGAGGCCCTCTCTCCCAGCACCCTCAACAAAAACAAAGAAGCAAGTAAGTGTCTGCCCTTGTTTTTTGAGGTTAGGGGTTATTTGGGTTATTTGGGTTATTGTGAGAGACGGTGCACGTTCAAATGTCTAAATCGCTGTGGGTTAATATATAACAATGGTATTTAGGTAGCCCAAATAAGCAGTGCAATTCTGTATAATCCTTTCTTTTCCTTTCATAAGAGGAATAGTACTGTCCTCTTCACTTTTCTTCCTTCCACGTTAGGCTCTTTATTTACCTCCTTTCTCTGTTTAGGGTCCTTTCTTCTTAGCCCCCTTCTTTATAGATTTCCCTTCTCCCCCCTTTTCTGTTTCTCTGTGTGTCCAGTCTTCTCCCCCCTTTTCCTGTTCCTCCTCCCTACTCTTCCATGTCCTCCCCTTTTTACTCTGCCCCTTCTACTGTTTCTAAGAAACACGCACCTGCGAAGCCACGCCTCTCCTGGGACGCAGTGGGTATCTCTTGCCGACTGGCGATGAGGTGGCTCCTTCCCAGCTTGGATTTCTCCCGCTCCTCCGGACGGCACAGATTCACTCGGTGTAGCTCCTTCTGCTTGGTTTCCTCCCTCCTCTCGTCTCGGGTCTCCTTCTTCGGTGTTCTTCCTGCGGCGCGATCTCCCCGCTTCTTGAAGTTCCGGGTCAGGCTTGGTGACGTGGCTCCTCCCAGATTTCTGACTTCCGGGCCAGGCAAAGAAGAACGGACTGGCTGTGGAGTCGCCGTCACTAGGCTGGTGACAGATCCCCATCCCTGGATTTTTCTGATAAGGAAAAAGGGGGAAATGTGATAGGAAATCTGGTGCTATAAGGTCTTTCCCTGATTTATTGTGCACTTCAAACTGAAAAGGTTGTAATGAGAGGAACCACCTAAGCACCCTGGGGTTGTTCCCTTTGTTTTTAGATAATACCAGAGTTTCTCGACTGCCCATTTAATGGCTAAGCATTCCTTTTCTTTGGTAGAGTAGACAGTCTCATTGGGAAATAATTTCCTGCTAATATATAAAAACGTTTTTTCTACTCCTTCATCGTCCTTTTGTGCGAGTACAGCGCCTATGCCTACATTGGAGGCATCTGTTTGTAAAATAAAGATCGTACTAAAATCTTGTGCAACAAGAACCGAGGCAGAGGTGATGCTTTCTTTCAGTGAACGGAAAGTATACAGTGCTTCGTTGGTAGGCTTTTGGAATCTGGTCATAGTTGTTCCCTTTTTTTTAGAGGTCGGTTAAAGGCACCGCCATGATGGAGTATTTAGGAATGAACCTTCAATAATATCCTACCAATCCTAAGAAGGATCGGAGCGCTCTTTTATTGTTTGGAAAGGGTATTTCAGTGATGGTCTTGATTTTCTCCGTTTGGTGTTCAATCAGCCCATTGCCCAGCAAGTAACCCAAATATTTTGATTTCGTTAAAACCTACTCTTGACTTCCTTGTGTTTATGTGAAGATTGGCCTTACGTAAGTCAGTTTGTATTAAGCGCACATGTCTCAAGTGGTTTTCCCAGGAGCGGCTAAATATGCTGATGTCATCCAAGGAAGCAGAGGAGTATTCGAGATGGGTTTTTAAGATGATGTTCATTAGCCTTTGAAAAGTGGCAGGAGCCCCATGGAATCCAAAAGGGAGCACTGTAAAATAAAATAGACCAAACGATGTGGATAATGCTGTTTCCTACTTATTCTCGCTTCTCAAGGGGACCTGCCAGTACCCTTTTGTAAGGTTGATCATGGTGATCAATTTGGCATCTCTTATTCCCTCAATTAATTCATCGACCCTGGGAAGGGGGTAGGCATCTAGTTTGGAGATTTTGTTGACTGACCGAAAATCTATGCAAAATCTAATACTGCCATCCGGCTTGGGAATCAACACAATGGGGGAAGACCAGTTGCTCTAGAAGGGCTCTACCACCTTCATTTTTAGCATCTGCTCTAGTTCCGCCTGTATTGCTTTCCTCCTGGCTGCAGGGATTTGATAGGGCCTTTGTTTTACTACACTTCTTTCAGGAGAATGGATAGAGTGTTAAGCAAGGTGAGTGTATCCTGGCATGTCGGAAAAGAGCGAAGCAAACAGTTGTAATATTCTGTTTAATTCTTCCTTTTGTTCTACAGAAAGGTCTTCATTGATGTTTAGCTGATCTAGGGTAGTTGGAAAGACAGGTTATGGGCATGCTAGGTGTACACGTTGGAGTAAAGGACCAATTTTTTTAAGAGGTTTATGCTTTCCCACCTTTAAACTGTAAGAGAGGTTACCAACCTTGGCTATAACTTTATAAGGGCCCCTCCATTCACACTTTATTTTATGAGAAGAAGTAGGTAATAGTACCAAAACCCAGTTGCCTGGTTGGTATATTCGTAATCTTTTTCTTCGGTCATATAGTCGTTTTTGTTTCTTTCAGCTCTTCTCTAGGTTTTTTGTTGCTAATTCTTGGAGCTTCCTGATACAGGATTTTAATTGCTGGGTATATTATAGTAAGTTCTCTCCTTCTGGCTTAATGTCGTTCTCCCAAGCCTCTCTAGTGATTTCTAGAAGGGTTCGGGGTTTTCGGCCATAGAGCAATTCGAAAGAGGAACAGCCCAAACTACTCTGAATTTGGCTTCATAGCACAAAAAGAGCTATTGGAAGCATTTGGTCCCATTGTCTTCCTTCTCATGACAACATCTTTTTAAGAAGTAATTTGAGGGAACCGTTGTATCTTTCAACTAATCCATCGGTCTGGGGATGGTATATGGAGGTTTTTAGATGAGCAATGCCCAATTGTTTACATATTTGGCTCATGAGGCGTGATACAAAAGGAGTACCTCAATCGGTGAGGATCTCCTTTGGAAATCCAACACGGGAAAACAACTCTACCAGGTGTTTTGCGATTGTCTTGCTATCAGGAGCACGAAGAGAGAAGGCTTCCTTAGAACGGGTGGCGTAATCGACTATGACAAGAGCATATTGACATCCCTTGTTGGTTTTTGGCAGTGGGCCAATCAGGTCCATCCCTATCCTCCCAAATGGGGTACCTATTATTGGTAAGGGTTGAAGCGGTGCCTTAGGAGGTAAGTAGGGGTTTCTCTTTTGACAGACCTCACATTCTGAACAATATTTTTTTATATGGGCGAAAATACCAGGCCAGTAAAAAGGTGCAAGGATTTCTTTAGTTGTTTTCTCCGGGCCCCGGTGTCCCGCTAATAAATGGGAATGGGCGTAAAACATTACCAGGTCTTGAAACTCCTTTAATACCAATAACTGAGGAGGATCAGTGGGTCCCAGGATTCGGTACAAAAGCCCATTCTTTATTTGGAAATGGGGAAACACCTGGGTATTATTCTGTCGGGCTTTGTCCCAGATATATCGTTCACCTGAGTGAAACGAAAGTTACGATCAGTCACCCATGGTTCTGGAGCTAGAAGGGTGTTTTGGGAACAGTCTCTTGTTTTTATTTTAGTTAAGTCAACATAATATAAAACATTTCTATGAACTTTGGGTTGTTGGTCCCTATGATGAGCTCTTTGGGCAAATTCGGTAGCACCCCTACTTCTACGGTGGTGAACTTATTGGGTGTGGAAAGCTCCAGGATAGCAACAGGATACTGTTTAACATCCCCATGTACACATCTAACATGTACATTTCTCTCGGGGAGGATCTTGCAAGGTAATACAAGGTAATACAAGTTCTGCTCTTACAACGGATTGTTTGCAACCGGAGTCTAACAAGGTCATTGTTGACTTTTGGGTAATCCGTACACTTACAAGAAATACAGGACCCATCTCCTGGGTATAGTCAACAAGGTTTGGGGCATAATTGATCTCCATCGGTTCCTCTGACACTTTTTTCCTCACAAAATGGGTAATACGGCCCCATTCGCCGCATTCGGAACATTGAGGACCAGAAGGAAGCTGAAGGTCTGGTTTACTCTGGTTGGCTCTTCTACCCTCGTGGATTGTTTTGTTTGGTTTTCGTTCTGCTGACGGGTTAATGACTCTGGGGTTATTTCTGTGGGATTTTTCTACCTCGTGGTAGCATAATCAGGGCTGGACCTGTGAGAATGAGGAGGCCATTTAAACAGCTTGTTCGCTATTGAGCCCTGAATGCTGGCGAAGCCACTGTTGAGTCTGGGGAGGAACCGCTTCTATAAACTGTTCAAGACAAATTCTGTCCACGATTTCTTCCTTTGTGTGTTCATGGGGTTTTAGCCATTTGTCAACAGCCGTTCTCAACTTGGCATATAGAAGCTTCGGGGTGTCTCCTGGCTTGCCCCTCTCTTGCCTGAATCGCAACCTGTACGCTTCTTAGTCTAGCCCGCCCTATCCAGGAGTATTCTCTTTACTTCCTCGTGGGTAGCCGTTCCTTGAGGGTTGGCAGCTTGATAAGCTGCCTGGGCGTCTCCAGACAACAAGGGAGCGAGATAAAAAGGCCATCTTTCTAGGGGGCACACTCAAGCTCTCGCCGTACGTTCGAAATTTGTCAAAAAGGCATCAAGGTCATCGCCAGGTAACAGTTTTTGCAAGATCACCATCGGGGCGTTGGGTAGGATTGATTTCTATGTCGTCGAGCCTGTGGCCGCTTGTACTTGTTCCTGAGCCAACTTAGCCACTGGTCTATCCAGGTTTTTAGTGTGTCTCGAAACAACTCTCGGTCAGCCTGGGCAGAAGTCATTTGGCGTTCCAAAGCCCACTCAAGCTTTTGTTGTCCTTGTACAAGATGTTCAATTAGGGCTTCCATTTTTTTCAATGGTAGGGCTCTGCCCACATTCCCCACCAAATATGACCACTTGTTGAAAATCAGTGCTTAAAGACTACTCAGAGTGGTCTCAAGGTGAGTTATAACTCCTTTATTTAGGCGTATACAACTGTTTTATTTGTATTTTGAGTACAGTCCTTGTTCAAGTCGTTCACTCTTCTTCTCTTCCAGGTCCACCGGAGGCCCTATCCCCCAGCACTCTCGACAAAAACAAGCAAGCAGGTAAGTGTCTGCCCTTGTTTTATGGGGTATGGGGTTATTTGGGTTATTGTGGGAGATGGTGCACGTTCAAATGTCTAAATCACTATAGGTTAATATATAACAATGGTATTTAGGTAGCTCAAATAAGCAGTGCGATTCTGTATAACCCTTTTCTTTCATAAGAGGAATAGTACTGTCCTCTTTACTTTTTCTTCCTTCCGCATTAGGCTTTTTATTTACCTCTTTTCTCTGTTTAGGGGTTTTTCTTCTTAGCCCCCTTCTTTATAGATTTCCCTTCTCCCCCCCTTTTCTGTTTCTCAGTGTGTCCAGTCTTCTCCCCCTTTTCCTGTTCCTCCTTCCTTCTCTTCCCTGTCCTCCCCTTTCTACAAAAAAAGAAACAAAAAAGTACAAGAAGATAAAAAACATAAATAAAACATTGATCGCTCAGTACTTATAGGCTGGGTGTGATCAAATGATAAAAAAGTAAACCTGACTGGCCATCTGTTTTGTTTGGTATATTTGAGTGGTCCAAGCCGGTCAGAGATAGGACCCATACCTTCCTTGTTGCCCCGCTCATAATATGAGGGCAGCGCAAGGGTTACACAGGGAATCTGTGACATAGTCCCAGTGTCTGCTGGGACCAGGAAGACCGAGGCATGACGCGGGAGTTGGCCGTCAGCTGCAGGTAAGTTTTTCGTTTAAAAAAAATTATTCTTATTCAACTTCCTCCCCCTGCACTCCCCCCGCCTCACCACTTTTTCTCTTAGTGGCGACGGCCACTGTCTACAATACTCTACTCTGACACTCTACTCTACTTAACTCTACTCCACTCTATGCCACTCCACTCTACGACACTCTGTGCCACTTCACTCCAGGCCATTCTATGACCTTCCACTCTAGGGCCCCCACTCCACGTCCCTGCATGACACTCTACTCCACGACACTCTATGCCTTTCCATTCTACGACACTCCACTCTACGACACTATGCAACTCTACGTCACTCCAATCTACAACACTACAGGCCACTTTACTCCACTCTATGCCGCGCCACACTTCGCCACTCCACTCTAGGACACTTTACTTCTCTCTACACTACAACACTCCACACTACTCTGCGGACTTCAACTACACTCTACGGCACTCCACTCTAATCCACACAATGGGACTTTACTCCACTGTATGCTATGCTACTCTACGCCCCTCCACTTTACGTCATTCCACTCTATGACACTCTACTCCAGTAAATGACACTCTACGCCTGAATTCAATTTTCTTTTGATTTTTTTTACAGGTTCTATGTGACATCAATAAATCATAGTTCTCAGGCCATGCTAACTCTCCCAAACATTGTGGCAATTAAACGTTTGCCAACCATAACTATCAGGTGAAAAGATGCACATACTGTTTTGAAGAATGTGCTAAGAGACAGAAACAAAAGTTAGAGGTCATAAAAGACATAGGGCCCGATTCACAGAATGAACTTAAGACTCAATCCTAAACTTACTACTATTTTGGTATTCACAGAATGCACTTACTACTTTTGGCATTCACAGAATGAACTTAATACTGTTGGTATTCACAGGAGTTAGGATTTTGTCTTAAGTTGTCTTAAGACAAACTTAAGACAAAATCCTAACTTCTGTGAATACCAAAAGTAGTAAGTTCATTCTGTGAATACCAAAATTAGTAAGTGCATTCTGTGAATGCCTAAAGTAGTAAGTGCATTCTGTGAATACCAAAATAGTAGTAAGTTTAGGATTGAGTCTTAAATTCATTCTGTGAATCGGGCTCATAGAAACTCGTCATTCTCCCCCCAGCCCCAACAGTCACAGGAGGTTGCTAATGGTGGTAAGGTCGGGCACTACATCAGTGTTGTCTACCGAGGACGTACTGTGCTGTGATTGTATGGCAGGAAAGCGATCCCAAAAATATTATACTACAAAAATATTGTTATATAGTAATATTGACAATAACAATATAATTTTGTAGCTATATGATATACTGGGATTCTGTAAATATTCAGATTTTCGTTGGTGTGTGATATACGTGTATTCTGTACACTCTGTTTTTCGTTGTTTGATAAGGGGGCGCAACGAGGAGAAATACTTTTATATCTCCTCATTTTTTCCTATTTCTATGTGTGTTTCATTCTGCAACACACATAGAAAGAGGAAAAAGTCTCTGGTGATTGTTTTTGTACACAAAGGTTTTCATCTCTGCACAAAAACAATCATACCGCAACGCAGGGCGCCTGCATTGGCGCATGGCAGCTAATTGTGCGCCAGCGCAGGGATGCGTCATATTGTTGTAAATATGGTGCAACGCTGTGTTTTTTAAATAACGCAGCTCGGAGCAGCAAAATGGCTTGGGGGGCTGCCCTGCGCCACAAAAGTCATAAATATGGCCGTTGGGGTATTAAGGTATTGCTTTAGATGGAAACGTAATTACAGATTGTTATGTGAATTGTCCCATTCCCCTTTCCCAGGCTCTACTTATAACCAACATATTGTTAGAGTTTGGTTCACAGGGGGTTCGGAGAAGTTTTGGATATGGATTGCAAGGCTACTGCATCTTGACAGCTGATGAGTCCACCGTCTAGGATATGCAACCTAGCTTTCCCTTTTTCTGGGCATGCAGTCCCCCTTATCTAGGCAGTCTACAGCTCTCCTTGTAGGGACCTTGCCTCAGGTGTGTGCCTCAACCTGAAAAGGAAGCCCTCACTCAAGGACCCTGCATCTGGCACACTGTGGTCTTCTCAGTTCCTAGCATGTGACCCCTATCCCTGGTCATGAGATGCCTTGAGGGCATCTGACAAATATTTATTATCATCTTGGCCAATCAGTTCTTTGCAATGTTGAAAATGCTCACAAAGGTTGGGGGGACTTGTCCCGTCAGATTTTGCAGATGTGGATGTCATTTCTCTGGTGTTGGTTCAAGCAGTACCTGACTTTTTATGCATCTGGTCCAGGCGAATCCCGCCTCATTGTTTGTTAAGGTGAACAGGGATTGGTGCTGAGAGTACCCTGACAGGGAACAAGAGGCTACACCACAAAGAGGTAGAAAAGGCAGCACTGCCACTAAGCAACTGAAACCTGACTACAGTGAGAATGCTATAGGAAGAGGCAGCAAGGTTCCAGGGCTCCCTCCCAAGTGAGAAGAAGCAAAGACTAAGGGGCAGATTTACAAGCCCCTTGCGCCTCTTTTGCGCCGCTGTTGCGTCACTTTTGTGACGCAGCGGCAGCACAAAAGATCCACCATGGTGCGGGGTATTAACAACGTGACGCATCTGGGAGATGCGTCACGTTGTAATGCCCTGCGCCATAAGGAGGCGTTCCGGCGCAGGAACGCCTCCTAAAAGTGGCTGAGTGAAATCTACAAGATTTCACGTAGTCACTTTTAGGCCAATGCTGCGTCAAAACCCTGCGCCTGCTTGAAGCAGGCATAAGGATTGACGCAGCATTTGAAGGATAGGGCACCCTAGAGCCTTGCTGGAGCTGCGTCGCACTTGCGACGCAACTCCAGCAATGCGCCATTTTGACGGCACAGATGCGTGACGCATCTGTGCCGTTTTTGCCTCATGGTGCGCCGCATTCTAAATGCGGCGCATCCATTGCTGCGGAGGCATGGCGCACAATAAGTGGCGCGTCCCTGCTAATATGCAGGGATGCGCCACTTATTGTAAATATGCCCCTATACCTCTCCACCTCCATGTCCCTGAGGGGAAGGCTCACAGCAATTCCATGCCTGTTCGTATGCCAAACAACGCTGCCTGGGCATCGCCATCTAAGCCCTCCATTTTGTGTAGCGGTGCATGGTATAGATGGATTCCTGTGCCCAGCTAGTAGTGTACACCAGCGTTTCCCAAACTGTGGTCCACGGACCCCCAGGGGTCCTTGAGACATTCCCAGGGGGTCCGCAGGAGGAACATGTTTAGAGAGTGCGCTAAACATCTGTGTGAAGGGGTCTGTCAGTCTCTCTAGTGGTTAAGTAAAAGCCCTGGCATTTAGCACAGAATGCTATCTGATGAGTCACTAAACAAGTGGACGAGAACGAGAAGCAGCTTGCACACTCCACCCCTCCCCCTCCCTTTGAAGACTGAGACCCGATCTTTACCAGGCAATCACTGGAAGGCAGACAAACTTTAACCCATTTTGGTGTGCTAATCACGTGGGCTCACCCCTGGCCCAGTGGCAACTGCTTTAAAACTGCTGCCTTTCCTCCAAAATCGTTGCTAAGGCGCTAGCGTCGCACACGGGAAACGATTGGCCTTATTTGATATGCGCTATAAAGGCCTCGCAACTACGTGATGCACCGGCGGATCGAGGTTTTATCAGTGATGTCGGGGATAGGATAAATGGGTCGCTGTGCGGGTAAACACTGGTGCAGCTCTTAAAATTCTTGCACCCTTTGTAATATCTCCTTTTACATCTTTAAACCAAGGTGAAAGCAAAGTGGCCGTTGTTGTTACATTAGGGAAGTCAGGAGCTTTATTTCGTTTTAATGTTGGGTACGGACGGAAGCTGATGCTTGTTAAAGGTATTCTGGCCATTCAGTGTAGGGCTCTGTCAAAGATTATTTTCTTAATGGAAAACTGCAGGTGAGCTCCTTCGTCCATATGAATTGTAATTAACACCATCGTTTCCCAAGTTGAGGGCACTGCCTGTTTCACTGGAGAATAGTTGCATCTTGCTGTCTTTTGCCCATAGTTTGTGCACTGTCTGTACGGGATTTATAAATCGACTTAAGCAGTGCACAGACCTCAGGACTCTAGGTACAATGAGGTCTTAATGAGTACAGCAATGTAAGATTTAAAAAAAAGAAAAAACGAGTGGCACAGAAGGCAGAAGTGGAACAGAAGGGCACATAAAACGAGGGAAAAACTAGTGGAACAAAAGGCAGAAAGGCACACAATACGAGTGGAACAGAGGGCAGAAGGGCACAAAAAACGAGGGAAAAACGAGTGGAACAGAGTGCAGAAGGGCACACAAAAACGAGGGAAAAACGAGTGGAACAGAGGGCAGAAAGGCACAAAAAACAAGTGGAACAGAGAGCAGAAAGGCACAAAAACTGAGTGGAATAGAGGGCAGAAAGGCACAAAAAAACGATGGAAAAACAAGTGGAACAGAAGGCAAAAAGGGCACAAAACCGAGTGGCTCAGAGGGCAGATGGGCACAAAAAATGAGTGGCACAGAGGCAAAATACAGAATACAGAAATATAGGGGCAGCTAAGAACTGAAGGCAGAACGGGCAGTGAGGCACGGGGGCAACAAGGGAAACAGAAGGAAAAACAGGGCAGAGACACGGGGCAGCGAGAGGTACAGAAGGAAAGACCAGGCAGAGAGACCACGGGGACAGCGAGGGGAACAGAGGGAAGAAAAAGGAGCACAGACCCAGTACAGGCAGTGGGGAAAGACAGCAACAGTAGTCACAGACACAACAATGAAAGTACAGGCAATACAATAAAAGCAATAAAGTGTTGAAAGGCACATGTGTATAGGTTACCATTACTTGGCAGGCAGGTAAAAATAGAAGCAGCCAGGATCATCAGTAGGATTTTCGTGCTGCTGTCTGATTGCTCACTTTCCACAAACCCTTGGGTGAATTATGTGTGCTGTCAAGCTTTCATATTCAGACATATCAAGCTCTTATTCTGTGTAGCCTTTGCAGTTTGTTGTTGGCAAGGGATGGGGCAGTGGGCATCCTAACAAGAGAGGCTCATGTCAGGTGCCACGCGAGGCATCTCTGAAATATGCCTTAACTGCACTGCTCACCCCTTGGTGGTAAAATGTTGTTCTGCTGTCTGTGACTCAAGATTATGTCTAACAGGGGTTTATGGTAATTGGCATAGCATTGTTCCATGATCTCGCCGAAACAATATGCCTCCTGTGCAGATACCTTCCTGCTATCTCTTGCACTTCCATGATGAACTCCTAATATAGACCTTGAATTTGCTCTGTACACTGGACTCATCGCTTTGTGCACTATCTTGTTAGAATTTTCACAATATTTGTTGCTCCTTGGGGCATGTCTTTATTATAAAATGGTTCATAATTGTATAATATTTTAGACCTTCTTAAACTGTGAATAGGTAAAAATGCTAATAATTCACAATCATTCAGCCTGTTGCTGTAAGGAATGGTCACCACTCCAAGGCTCTGAAATGAGAATGTAGAGGTGCTGCTATGGCTGAGAGCAGGAGACTTGTACTACCAAATAATACACTGCTGTATGCATACATGTCCATGCCAATAGACCCGATTCAGGTTCTCTCCCTCTTGAAATTGCCTCTGCTTCAAAAGGCGTTTTTAAAAAGCAATTTAAATCGTACAAATTGCTTGGGGGTCCCCGACTTCCAGTAGTGATTCAGTGGGGGTCCTCAGGAGTCAAAAGTTTGGGAACCACTGGTGTACACTACTACAACCACAATCACCTGACCTGACTCGTAATAAGTGAACATCCATTCTCCACTCATGTTCCATGTCAATGGCGGGAAAGACCCAGCTGAAGGAGACCTTTTAAGAGGAGAGGCCAGTAGGCATTTCTCCACTGAAGGTGACAGACACAAAAGGGCCTCATTTACACGCCCCTGCCCCGCCAGAACATCACTTCAATGATGCTCCGGCAGCACACATTGCAGGGCGATATCTACAAGGGCAAGTAAAGCCACCTTGCATGGTTTTTCATGGCCTTGTAGATATGGTGTAAGGCAACAAAGCGCAAGTCGCTGTGTTGCCTTGCAGTGCAATGGGGAGGCGTGGCATGAGCGTTACTGTGGGTGTTCCAACATAAAACCCTTGGCATTTGACACATTACCAGATTTACAACATTCTATAGACCTAGGAATGTTTCAAAACACTGCGCCACTCCAGGGAGAAAAAGCTTTATTTCTCCTCGTTTTTCCCTTTTTAGGCCTCGGCCTACGTCACCACGAAGTGCGGCAGAGCTCCGAGCTCCTATTGTTAAAGAAAAAAAAAAAGTTTCTTTAGGGCTCGGGAAAGAAACATTCCTTAGTGCGCGACCTTTTTTTTATTATCTGAATGGTGATTGGTCATCGCGGTGCTGTTTTTGTAGTAGTCTTGATGCCATAGGGCATATGTAATGTTAGGCGGCCATGTTGGCATATTCTGTGCGGTTACGCGCACGGCAGACTATTAATCTTAATTAGGAGCTGTCAGAGTGCCCGTGTAATGCAATCCAGATGGTCTGAGCGGTGAGCGCGTTCAATGTAAAATGACGAGAGGCGAGGCAGCAGGCGAGGCTCACAGAAGATGACTCATACGTGCTCGTGCTTTCACTTGCTCTCTGTGCTCAGTCTGTTCTCTTTACTTTGTATTCCTGTGTGTCTTTCTCTGCCCCATGTCTGACCATGTGCTCTCTGTGTTTCTCCGTGCTCAGTCTGTTCTCTTTACTTTGTATTCCTGTGTGTTCAGTCTTTCTCTGCCCCATGTCTGACCATGTGCTCTCTGTCTTAAGCCTACAGTTTTACTGCTTTGCATACTTTCATCAGTGACGCAATAGCCTGAATGTATTAACACAATTACCCTCAAAGGGCATTGTTCCCAATGTGAAACACTATTAGCATACTGATGGAATTAAGATTTGCTGTCAATCATAACAACTGTGAAGTATTAGGGAGTTTTTTTGTATGCTCCTACCACTTTAGCCTCTCCATATAGGAGACCTTTATGACCTGACTGACTTTGTAATCTAAATGACAATCACTGGGCTCTCGCGTTTATTTTTTGTCGCCCGCATTCGTTACAAAGGGAGCATTCTTGGAATTACTCACATACGGACATAGGCCAGAGACTCATATTCTGCTCATAAACTAGAACAGGAGTTCAAAACCACCAGTACTACCAGTAACACCACCACCAGTACTACCACTACCAGTACCACCACCACCAGTACTACCACTACCAGTACCACCACCACCACCAGTACTAACACCATCAGTACTACCAGTACTACCACCACCAGTACTACCACTACCAGTACCACCACTACCAGTACTACCACCACCACTACTGCCACCACCAGTACTACCACTACCAGTACCACCACCTCCAGTACTACCACTACTACCACTACCAGTACCACCACCACCAGTACTACCAGTAACACCACCACCAGTACTACCACTACCAGTACCACCACCACCAGTACTACCACTACCAGTACCACCACCACCACCAGTACTAACACCATCAGTACTACCAGTACTACCACCACCAGTACTACCACTACCAGTACCACCACCACCAGTATTACCACTACCAGTACCACCACCAGTACCACCACTACCAGTACTACCACCACCACTACTACCACCACCAGTACTACCACTACCAGTACCACCACCTCCAGTACTACCACTACTGCCACTACCAGTACCACCACCACCAGTACTACCAGTAACACCACCACCAGTACTACCACTACCAGTACCACCACCAGTACTACCAGTACCACCACCACCACCAGTACTAACACCATCAGTACTACCAGTACTACCACCACCAGTACTACCACTTCTACAGCCACCAGTACTACCACTAATACAGCCACCAGTACTACCACTACCTCCACCACCAGTACTACCACCACCACCAGTAATACCAGTACCACCACCACCAGTACTACCACAACCAGTACTACCAGTACCACTACCACCACCACCAGTACCACCACCACCAGTACTACCACCACCAGTACTACCAGTAAATCCACCACCACCACCAGTACTAACACTACCAGTACTACCAGTACTACAGCCACCAGTACTACCACCACCACCAGTACTACCAGTACCACGACCACCAGTACTACCACTACCAGTACTACCACTACCAGTACCACTACCACCACCAGTACTACCACCACCAGTACCACCACCACCAGTACTACCAGTACTACCACCATCAGTACTACCAGTACTACCACTACCAGTACTACCACTACCAGTACCACCACCACCAGTACTACCACTACCAGTACCACCACCACCAGTACCACCACCACCAGTACTACCACTACCAGTACCACCACCACCACCAGTACTACCAGTACTACCACCATCAGTACTACCAGTACTACCACCACCAGTTCTACCACTACCAGTACCACCACCACCACCAGTACTACCACCACCAGTACTACCACTACCAGTACCACCACCACCAGTACTACCACTACCAGTACAACCACCACCACCAGTACTACCAGTACTACAGAGACCAGTACTACCACTACCACCACCACCAGTACTACCAGTACCACGACCACCAGTACTACCACTACCAGTACTACCACTACCACTAACACCACCAGTACTACCACCACCAGTACCACCACCACCAGTACTACCAGTACTACCATCATCAGTACTACCAGTACTACCACAACCAGTACTACCACTACCAGTACCACCACCACCAGTACTACCACTACCAGTACCACCACCACCACCACCAGTACTACCAGTAGTACCACCATCAGTACTACCAGTACTACCACCACCAGTACTACCACTACTACAGCCACCAGTACTACCACTACTACAGCCACCAGTACTACCAATACCACCACCACCAGTACTACCACTACCAGTACCACCACCAGTACCACCACTACCAGTACTACCACCACCACTACTACCACCACCAGTACTACCACTACCAGTACCACCACCTCCAGTACTACCACTACTACCACTACCAGTACCACCACCACCAGTACTACCAGTAACACCACCACCAGTACTACCACTACCAGTACCACCACCACCAGTACTACCACTACCAGTACCACCACCAACACCAGTACTAACACCATCAGTACTACCAGTACTACCACCACCAGTACTACCACTACTACAGCCACCAGTACTACCACTACTACAGCCACCAGTACTACCACTACCACCACCACCAGTAATACCAGTACCACCACCACCAGTACTACCACAACCAGTACTACCAGTACCACTACCACCACCACCAGTACCACCACCACCAGTACTACCACCACCAGTACTACCAGTACCACCACCACCACCAGTACTAACACTACCAGTAGCACCACCACCACCAGTAGTACCAGTACTACAGCCACCAGTACTACCACTACCACCAACACCAGTACTACCAGTACCACGACCACCAGTACTACCACTACCAGTACTACCACTACCAGTACCACTACCACCACCAGTACTTCCACCACCAGTACCACCACCACCAGTACTAACAGTACTACCACCATCAGTACTACCAGTACTACCACCACCAGTACTACCACTACCAGTACCACCACCACCAGTACTACCACTACCAGTACCACCACCACCACCAGTACTACCAGTACTACAGCCACCAGTACTACCACTACCACCACCACCAGTCCTACCAGTACCACGACCATCAGTACTGCCACTACCAGTAGTACCACTACCAGTACTACCACCACCAGTACTACCACCACCAGTACCACCACCACCAGTACTACCAGTACTACCATCATCAGTACTACCAGTACTACCACCACCAGTACTACCACTACCAGTACCACCACCACCAGTACTACCACTACCAGTACCACCACCACCACCACCAGTACTACCAGTAGTACCACCATCAGTACTACCAGTACTAGAGTGCATAGGGTGTGCATAGTGCAGAGTGCATAGGGAGTGCATCGTGCATAGGGTGGGCAGAGTGCATAGGGAGTGAAGAGTGCACAGTGCATAGGGAGTGAAGAGTGCACAGCGCAGAGGGAGTGCAGAGTGCACAGTGCATAGGGAGTGCAGAGTGCATAGGGAGTGCAGAGTGCATAGGGAGTGCAGAGTGCATAGGGAGTGCAGAGTGCATAGGGAGTGCAGAGTGCATAGGGAGTGCAGAGTGCATAGGGAGCGCAGAGTGCAGAGTGCATAGAGAGTGCAGAGTGCATAGGGAGTGCAGAGTGCATAGGGAGCGCAGAGTGCAGAGTGCATAGGGAGCGCAGAGTGCAGAGTGCATAGGGAGTGCATAGGGAGTGCAGAGTGCATAGGGAGTGCAGAGTGCATAGGGAGTGCAGAGTGCATAGTGCAGAGTGCATAGGGAGTGCAGAGTGCATAGGGAGTGAAGAGTGCAGAGTGCATAGGGAGTGCAGAGTGCATAGGGAGTGCAGAGTGCATAGGGAGTGCAGAGTGCATAGGGAGTGCAGAATGCATAGGGAGTGCAGAATGCATAGGGAGTGCAGAGTGCATAGGGAGTGCAGAGTGCATAGGGAGTGCATAGGGAGTGCAGAGTGCATAGGGAGTGCAGAGTGCATAGGGAGTGAAGAGTGCAGAGTGCATAGGGAGTGCAGAGTGCATAGGGAATGAAGAGTGCAGAGTGCATAGGGAGTGCAGAGTGCATAGGGAGTGCAGAGTGCATAGGGAGTGCAGAGTGCATAGGGAGTGCAGAATGCATAGGGAGTGCAGAGTGCATAGGGAGTGGAGTGCATAGGGAGTGCAGAGTGCATAGGGAGTGCAGAGTGCATAGGGAGTGCAGAGTGCATAGGGAGTGCAGAGTGCATAGGGAGTGCAGAGTGCATAGGGAGTGCATAGTGCAGAGTGCATAGGGAGTGCATAGTGCAGAGTGCATAGGGAGTGCAGAGTGCATAGGGAGTGCATAGGGAGTGCAGAGTGCATAGGGAGTGAAGAGTGCAGAGTGCTTAGGGAGTGAAGAGTGCACAGTGCACAGGGAGTGAAGAGTGCACAGTGCATAGGGAGTGCAGAGTGCACAGTGCATAGGGAGTGCAGAGTGCATAGGGAGTGCGGAGTGCATAGGGAGTGCAGAGTGCATAGGGAGTGCAGAGTGCATAGGGAGTGCAGAGTGCAGAGTGCATAGGGAGTGCAGAGTGCATAGGGAGTGCAGAGTGAATAGGGAGTGCATAGTGCAGAGTGCATAGGGAGTGCATAGTGCAGAGTGCATAGGGAGTGCAGAGTGCATAGGGAGTGAAGAGTGCAGAGTGCATAGGGAGTGCAGAGTGCATAGGGAGTGCAGAGTGCCTAGGGAGTGCAGAGTGCATAGGGAGTGCATAGTGCAGAGTGCATAGGGAGTGCAGAGTGCATAGGGAGTGCATAGGGAGTGCAGAGTGCATAGGGAGTGAAGAGTGCAGAGTGCTTAGGGAGTGAAGAGTGCACAGTGCATAGGGAGTGAAGAGTGCACAGTGCATAGGGAGTGCAGAGTGCACAGTGCATAGGGAGTGCAGAGTGCATAGGGAGTGCGGAGTGCATAGGGAGTGCAGAGTGCATAGGGAGTGCAGAGTGCATAGGGAGTGCAGAGTGCAGAGTGCATAGGGAGTGCAGAGTGCATAGGGAGTGCAGAGTGCATAGGGAGTGCAGAGTGCAGAGTGCATAGGGAGTGCATAGTGCAGAGTGCATAGGGAGTGCATAGTGCAGAGTGCATAGGGAGTGCAGAGTGCATAGGGAGTGAAGAGTGCAGAGTGCATAGGGAGTGCAGAGTGCATAGGGAGTGCAGAGTGCCTAGGGAGTGCAGAGTGCATAGGGAGTGCAGAGTGCATAGGGAGTGCAGAGTGCATAGGGAGTGCATAGTGCATAGGGAGTGCAGAGTGCATAGGGAGCGCAGAGTGCAGAGTGCATAGGGAGTGCAGAGTGCATAGGGAACGCAGAGTGCAGAGTGCAGAGTGCATAGGGAGCGCAGAGTGCAGAGTGCATAGGGAGTGCAGAATGCATAGGGAGTGCAGAGTGCATAGGGAGTGCAGAGTGCATAGGGAGTGCATAGTGCAGAGTGCATAGGGAGTGCATAGTGCAGAGTGCATAGGGAGTGCATAGGGAGTGCATAGTGCAGAGTGCATAGGGAGTGCAGAGTGCATAGGGAGTGAAGAGTGCAGAGTGCATAGGGAGTGCAGAGTGCATAGGGAGTGCAGAGTGCATAGGGAGTGCAGAGTGCATAGGGAGTGCATAGTGCAGAGTGCATAGGGAGTGCAGAGTGCATAGGGAGTGCATAGTGCATAGGGAGTGCAGAGTGCATAGGGAGTGCAGAGTGCATAGGGAGTGCAGAATGCATAGGGAGTGCAGAGTGCATAGGGAGTGCAGAGTGCATAGGGAGTGCAGAGTGCAGAGTGCATAGGGAGTGCAGAGTGCATAGGGAGTGCAGAGTGCATAGGGAGCGCAGAGTGCATAGGGAGTGCAGAGTGCATAGGGAGTGCAGAGTGCATAGGGAGTGCAGAGTGCATAGGGAATGCAGAGTGCATAGGGAGTGCAGAGTGCATAGGGAGCGCAGAGTGCAGAGTGCATAGGGAGTGCAGAGTGCATAGGGAGCGCAGAGTGCAGAGTGCATAGGGAGTGCAGAGTGCATAGGGAGTGCAGAATGCATAGGGAGTGCAGAGTGCATAGGGAGTGCAGAGTGCATAGGGAGTGCATAGTGCAGAGTGCATAGGGAGTGCATAGTGCAGAGTGCATTGTCATGTAGCTCCTGAATATCTTTATATCGTGTTAAGTTAGCATAGGCTCATTTGAGGTTTAAACGCCATTTTTCTTTTTGCAACTTCTGCACACGACACTTAATTGTTGATTTAGCTTTCAACCTAGTAGTTCATCGCGGTTTACATGAGAATAATATGTTATTGCTTTGCTATCTGCTTTGCTTAATGAACTGTGTCTGTACAGAGAGTGATGAAGCTTCAAGAACAACACGATACAGAATTGTTGTGAGGTCTGATCTCCACGACTTCATAGTCATAACATAAGTGCAGCCTCTGCCAACTCCGGGCTTGAGGCGGGTTTTATATTGCTTTGCTTGGGGCACAAATAACACACTTGATGCAGTTCGCATGCAGAGAGAACTGGTGTATGCTGATGTGATTCCTTCAATCTAAGACACTAAGGTATGGGCCCGCCCTAATCCAACCCAAAGAGACCTTCTTAGCAAATAATATAATATCTGTGTCAGGGAAGGTGAGATATAAGTGTTGTTAACCCTTATTGATTTACAGCATGTTACCATGCTGTCACCATTCGCTTTTTATGGACTAGTAACTATGCTGGTAATTTTGCTACTGATAATATGTTTACTTGTATTATCTAAGATACTGCGCCTGAGAAGACGGCATTAGTAAATAAACATTTCAAATGCACATGTGTTCTTCTTTACTCCATGTTCTGGTTTGTAATGATTATATAACGAAAGAGTGTTCATGAGTTCCACGTATCCTGAGGTACTGTAAGTTCATGTTCTGGTTTGTCTAAACATTGGGAGTTTGATATGTCCAATGAGACACTGTAGCTAGCTTGGTAAGGGGTTATTTAGGCACTAAGGTGAGTTTTGGGACACCCTAATTCGCCGAGGTTCCAATCCTCTGTGCACAGTTCTGTGTGAGAACAGAAACCCTGCGACATGGCGCCCAACATTTTCGGTGGTCTTATATCATGACACTCGAGTAGTATATCGTTCAAACCTTAACCCCTTCACTTCCGTTTCCGGAAAACATGGTGTCAGTGAAACCTGCCTATTTTTTGAGATAGGTCTTTTTCAAGCTTGATTCTTTCTAAAACGGTTTCTTTGACTTACTACCCAGTTGTGCTACAAAGTATTCTTTGTTTTTCCGTATTTCCGGTGAAATCATGGCGGCAGTGGCCATTGCGCAACATAGTCGCATTGCGGTGCGCAACCACTTGCAAACTTATCTTGTCCCATTGGAGGGCATGGCTGTGATTTTTGTGGTGTGTGCCGTTCCGGCGTTCCCCTATGAGCTCTTTTACTCCTGGGTTACGTTTCCGGAAGTGGATGCGAATTCTCGCCTGTTCCACCACTACACACCCTCCGTTGTACCGGCTGAATATACTCCGTACAGGGCACTGGAGATACCTATAGATCATTGGCAGCATCGCGTTTGGTTTGATGGCGCCCTCCCCCACTCAATGTCAGCTGCGAGGTTTCGCGAACACTGTCTCGAAAGAGCATGCGCAGCATTTTGCAGAAGAGTGGGCTCGGGCTCTAGCGCCGGCTCTGTACCGTAACCAATGTGGTTGGGATAAATTGTCACCTTGCCACGAAATTCCTTTACGGTCTCAGCCGCAGCCTCAACCTCAATATCCCATACGGCGAGAAGCAAAGTCTTCCGTCGCGGAAATCCTTGAACAATTGGAATATCAAGGAGTTATTGAAACGTGTGTGTCACCAATGAATAATCCCCTTTTTACTGTGACCTAACCTGACGGAACATATCGTTTGGTATTGGATTACCGGCTGAATTGCGGTTTCCCACTGTGGAAAAGGTTTTAACAGCTGTACAGATGGCGATTCTTAAAGAACGAGCTCTGTCACAGGGGAAACGCATGTTGGTGGTAACACCCTGTCCTCACTTGGAGGCAGTCACGAAAGCCAGTGTACCGAATTCAAAAGCTTTGCACCCTCGGTGGATTCATTGGGCTGCGTCCTTGACGTCCACGGATGTCACGTTTATTTTTGACGCCTCATTACGGTCGCAGGAGTACTTGCAGTATGAATTCGTTCATCCTGCTCCTCTAGCTATGCGGCCCTTGGAGGACTTCCATTGCATCATTTACACTGATGGGTCGACGCAGGTTGCGCATGGCTCTAAACATGCCTACGTTTCCACATGCGCCATTGTGGTCGGTGCTATGTTGAACGATGAGTTCATTTCCAGTGAGGTGCACACACTGCCCCTGGGCGATTGCACCGCACAATTGGCTGAGCTTCGTGCTCTTTTACTAGCGTTGGAGTACGCGGATCCAAGTGTTACTACTCTCATTGTAAGTGATTCTTACTACTGTCTCCAGTCTTACAATGAAAACTTGTTCTTTTGGATTCAGAATGAGTTTCGTGATTCCAAGGGTAGCACAATTAAACATAAAATGATCTGGGTTCGAGTGGCGGAACTTAAGGATAAGTTACCACTCGTTTACGTAATTCATACTCTTGGCCACCAGCGCGTGGGAGTTCACGCTGTCGGTAATTCGCTTGCTGATGAAGCGGCGAAATCAGCAGTATCTACATACTTAGTTGCGGCAGTTACTAGATCCAAAACCAAGATTGATAGTGACATCTTGGCGGCAGTTGCTGCCTCTGAGAAGGGAAGTAAACATCCTGCGGGGTTCCCTTCGAAGTACAAATACCACTTAAGTCCCGAATAGGTTCCTTTTGTGACAATTCCTGATGTTGGGGAACGGCTGATTCCCAACTCGGATCGCAGGGCAGACTTGATTACAGCGGCGCATGAAGATATGGCGTCTGCGCATGCGGGCGTCTCAGCCACTGTAACTCAATTACAACAACGTTTCTGGTGGCGGGGACTGTACAAACAGACGCGTGATTATGTCCTTCTTTGTGACATTTGCCAGCAGATTAAACCTTCAACTGCTACGCGTCCGCCACAGACACAGTTGTACATTTCTAATAAACCACTCGGTTGTGTTTATTTAGATCACTGCGGTCCCTTTTCATCTGATACTGCGTATAAGTACATCTTAGTAGCAGTTGACTCATGCACACGCTTTGTGTGGGTATGGCCCCATCGCAGCGCTGATTCACGGACTGTCATTAAAGATTTGCGTGTCTTTATAGGGATTTTTGCCTGTGGTACCTTCCATTCGGATCAGGGTCCGGCTTTCGCCTCTAAGGCGTACAAGGATGCCATGACTTCGATGGGGGTCCAAGTCAAGTTTTCGTCTCCGTACAGACCTGAGGGTAACAGTGTAGTGGAGCGAATGAACCGTGATTTAAAGCAATCTTTGACAGCTCGAGTTATAGGCACTGGCAGAAACTGGCTTACCCACCTCAATGGCGTGCAGTGTGCTCTTAATAATCTCCCTAGAAGGTCTCTGGGTGGGCGGACCCCATACGAAATGCTCTTTGGCATCAAGATGTACGTCCCTGACCTTGACGGTCTAGACTGTGTGGTTCGCGCCACTTCCTTTGACGCAGATGAACATTGCAATGTTTTACAGAATCTACAAAAGACCAGAGACAGTCTTGCAAAGGAACATTTGCCCTCCACGTTGGATGATGCGTTGCAGATCCCGGTAGTAGGCTGGCTACCCCAAGTTGGAGAACTGGTTCGAGAGAAGATCGATAACAAGAAAGAATTGGGTCCTTCCTATCGAGCTCCGGTTCCAGTCCTTGGAGTGAAGGGCACAAGAACAGTCATTTTACCACCACTTCCTGGTCGTAAGGAAAACAGGTTTATTTCCATTGACAATGTCAAGATACACAGAGTGGCCGATTCTTCTTAGCATGACACCGGCTGTTTCCTGTCCTTCCATTGTGAGAAATTCAGTTATGCCCACTGCTTCTAATATTGAACCTGAAGTGGCCATCGAGTTACCTGCTATTTCCAGTCCTTTGTTAAATACTTTACCCGGAACTAATAATGATGAGTTAGACTATACTTACCCAGCTGATTTGTCCATGCCTGACCTGCAAGCACGTTTAGCCACGGAATCCAGATTTTCATTTGACTCTGTTTCCCTTGCCTCGAAGAAACCCTCTCATTTTGCAGTTTATGCCAGCTTGTTTAAAAAACATTTTTTGATTCCCCCGTGGACATACATCTGGCTGGTCCTTTTTTCAGTTTACCTTTTTATGTCAATTGGTTTTGTGTTTTATTTTTTTCGACTCGTCAATGGACACTATGTCGAGGAAAGAACATGCATTACACATCTAAATGGAACTTTGGCCCCGCTTTCCTCGTCACATTCTACACACAGAGTGAAAAGAGACTTGACTTTGGTTAACATCACAGCATGGCCAGTCCTTGATGGAATTGTGTGGGATGCGGTTAGGTTTCAAATTCATGGCCCAACGGAAGTCGTTAATGTTCCTAATATTCTTAGAGTAAATATGGGGGATGTGGTGAAACAAAACATTCGTTCTGATGACTGGGATGTTAATGCAGTAGAAAGTTTATTTTCTGATTTGCAATACTATGCTGCCTTTGATGCTGAAGATTTATATTTAGAGTCTGCTAATTATGGTGATTTATTTTGCTACCAACATTATGGCAATCACTTCTTACACAAAACATCTTCCCGAAGGGATACTGTTAATTTTACACAGTGGGAACATTGCCCAGCGCCTATACAAGGCAGTTCTGAAACATTTCTGAAAAAGTATACCTATTTCACTGATTTTAACCAGTCCAATCCCGAGTCCTTTTATTTTAAAGTTCTAAAAAAGCCAATGTCCAAGGTTAGACTTACCGATACTAAATTGTTGTATTCGAAGGCCTTCCTTGATCAATTAGTTACTGGAGGCTACGAGTTATGGAAAGAAACAATAGACCTTAAATCAGTTTGGGGTTCAAGAGCCTGGCATGTACAAGGCACTGAGGCTTTGCACCGTGCATGTCTCATACCAAATCATATGTTGTTTTTGAATGAAACAATTTCCCAGACCACATGCTTTGGATTGGCTACTTCTAAAACACCCCTACTATCCCAGATTTAGAGGAATATGATGGTTGGAGTAATTTTACTCAGTTGTCGATTAGAGAATTACAGGCCCTACTTCTTAATTCTTCCTTTAACATTTCCAGTATGGATCCAAAAGGTTGGCTGCTTTGGCACCGTAGTGCTGATTCTTGCCAACATCGATTTTTAGGTTTATCTGACGGTTTTAAAACTGTTAGATCAGATCCCCGTTTTGACTTGGTCCACACTGTCACAACTTATTCTGTAGGCAAATTATGTCAAAATTGGCTGAAACATTCAACTTTACCTGCAGTTAAAAGTCACCTTTCCAAACTGAATGCAGACGTGGATTTAAATGATTTCATTAAAGGCCCGGCTAGTGGCAGGTCGAAAAGGTCGATATATGCTGTTTACAATGAAATTTGGAAAACATCACAGATTGAGGCTGCTACACGCCTTAGGGCAATTGATCAGGCAAATCTTGAGAAAGTACTTGCAGTTGTTGACAATAGTATTAACATGCTTTCCTCCCGAATTTACACATTAGATAATATTGTGTCATCCGTTGTGGATATTGTGCATGATGAAGTGTCAATGTTATACCATGGTCAAAATCAATTAAGGTCCATCATGCAATTTGCATGGACCCTTCAGACCCTGAAGAACAGTAAGGTTCCCTGGACGTACATGAACGTTTCTTCTCTATTTGCCCCGTTTAATTTGACTGACAAACAACGCTTACTTTCAATGCGTGATGCTTCCTTTTCTATGTTACATATTGAAAGGTTAGAATCTTTGCCTTTTTCCGTGGCGGAGGCCACTGCTGCAACGTGGCTTATCCATCGTTTGATAACGCTGCCTTTTGCTTTATATAAATTTACAAATTGTATGAAATATGTACCCATTGGTCGTTATGAACCATTAGGTAGCGGTTTCCTTCATGAAGTCTGGTTACTTCCATACACTTACAGATGCTTAAAAGATGATCAAGAGGTTTATCTGAATGGTGAGGAGTGTACTGAGACACCAGATCATTCATTAATGTGTAGACACATACAGTTACATGGTTCTTGCAACCAACACCGACCGAATTTAGCTTGTGTATTACAAGGCACACCAGTTCCTGCTATCATCCCCACGTTTACTTTATTAGAAAATGGTAGTTATTTGCTTCTGAATAATGAAGACTGTTGTGGGTTAATAAAAGGCATACCTTTTATCGTAACAGTAAGTGAACGTGTTATTTGCTGCAGAAATGTTCTGTATCCTCCCACACATGAACATAGGGAGTATTCCATCTGGCCCCAGATACCAACCTTGAGAGCAGAATTCAGCGGCATGGCAAGAATAAGGGCTCTTTTGTCCCAGAAAGAGGTGGCCTTGAGTTCGGCTCGTGAAACTTTCGTGCTTCACATAGCCAACACCCGTACAGAGGTTCAGGCCCTTCTGAATACTGATTTGCCTTTGCATTTCAGTGAGATGGTTCGTACTATCTTTAACGCGTCCTCCACAAAGGGCCTAGCACATTTTTTTAAAACTGTTAGCAGTGGTCTCGTGACTTCCTTTGAAAAGATTTTTGGAGTCATCCCTGCTTTCTTTCATTCTATCTTTTCTACTTTATTTGGTGGATTCCCAGTTTTACTTGCGTTAGCTGCGGGCGCTCTAGTGGTGTTTTGCTTCTTTAAATATGGATGTCCTTCCTGTGCAAGGTCCCGCCCAGCAGCTTCTGATGCTGTTCCGCAACCAGACGCTTGAATATTATGGCACACTACCGTTGGCGATGTTGAGCACGGCATATGGATTATCGTTTCGATTCTCCTACTTCACCTGTGTCCAGCCTGTGTTTCACTGCTTGACCTGTGATTTCGATTGGGCCATTGATTTGTGTCTCTGCGGACCGGTTTCTCCTGACGTCGACTTTAATCAGCTGATGAGTGCTATCATTACTCACGAGTTGGTTTGTCCTGGCGAAAGGATTATGGCCTTAGCAGTGATGCATGGGTCCCTGGGATATACTGGCGGCTGCACAGGATTTCTTGGAACTGTGCTTTCTTGAAAACCCACCGAGCTGTCCTCTGATGGTAATAGAGGATCCGGTGCTGGGAGAGCACGTATGTTCTTTTCCACTTTTAAGTTGGATGGCTGAACTGTTTTCGGATGAAGACGGTGATTTCCTATTGGAGGCTGTTGCAGCTTATTTTGCATACACAGTTATGTCCTAGACCTTTTCGTGTTTGACATGCTGAGTATTAGCATATCATTGACGTTTATTGATTTATCTGTCAAGTTTTTTTTATTATTCGCTTGCCTATTGGCTTGAGCCACTATAGACTTTTGGGCTATTTTTTAGCATTAAATTTTATTACAAATTTTTCAACTTTTTTAATGTTTCCTTTGAGAACCATGCTCATATAATGTTGCACTCTGCTCTCATGGGATGGCACTTCTGTTATTTTATTTAGTCCGTTCTCGGATCATGGGGGGGGTGTCATGTAGCTCCTGAATATCTTTATATCGTGTTAAGTTAGCATAGGCTCATTTGAGGTTTAAACGCCATTTTTCTTTTTGCAACTTCTGCACACAACACTTAATTGTTGATATAGCTTTCAACCTAGTAGTTCATCGCGGTTTACATGAGAATAATATGTTATTGCTTTGCTATCTGCTTTGCTTAATGAACTGTGTCTGTACAGAGAGTGCTGAAGCTTCAAGAACAACACGATACAGAATTGTTGTGAGGTCTGATCTCCACGACTTCATAGTCATAACATAAGTGCAGCCTCTGCCAACTCCGGGCTTGAGGCGGGTTTTATATTGCTTTGCTTGGGGCACAAATAACACACTTGATGCGGTTCGCATGCAGAGAGAACTGGTGTATGCTGATGTGATTCCTTCAATCTAAGACACTAAGGTATGGGCCCGCCCTAATCCAACCCAAAGAGACCTTCTTAGCAAATAATATAATATCTGTGTTAGGGAAGGTGAGATATAAGTGTTGTTAACCCTTATTGATTTACAGCATGTTACCATGCTGTCACCATTCGCTTTTTATGGACTGGTAATTTTGCTACTGATAATATGTTTACTTGTATTATCTAAGATACTGTGCCTGAGAAGACGGCATTAGTAAATAAACATTTCAAATGCACATGTGTTCTTCTTTACTCCATGTTCTGGTTTGTAATGATTATATAACGAAAGAGTGTTCATGAGTTCCACGTATCCTGAGGTACTGTAAGTTCATGTTCTGGTTTGTCTAAACATTGGGAGTTTGATATGTCCAATGAGACACTGTAGCTAGCTCGGTAAGGGGTTATTTGGGCACTAAGGTGAGTTTTGGAACACCCTAATTCGCCGAGGTTCCAATCCTCTGTGCACAGTTCTGTGTGAGAACAGAAACCCTGCGACAGCATAGGGAGTGCATAGTGCATAGGGAGTGCAGAGTGCATAGGGAGTGCATAGTGCATAGGGAGTGCAGAGTGCATAGGGAGTGCAGAGTGCATAGGGAGTGCATAGTGCAGAGTGCATAGGGAGTGCAGACTGCATAGGGAGTGAAGAGTGCAGAGTGCATAGGGAGTGCAGAGTGCATAGGGAGTGCAGAGTGCATAGGGAGTGCAGAGTGCATAGGGAGTGCAGAGTGCAGAGTGCATAGGGAGTGCAGAGTGCATAGGGAGTGCAGAGTGCATAGGGAGTGCAGAGTGCATAGGGAGTGCAGAGTGCATAGGGAGTGCAGAGTGCATAGGGAGTGCAGAGTGCATAGGGAGTGCCGAGTGCATAGGGAGTGCAGAGTGCATAGGGAGTGCAGAGTGCATAGGAAGTGCAGAGTGCAGAGTGCATAGGGAGTGCAGAGTGCACAGGAAGTGCAGAGTGCAGAGTGCATAGGAAGTGCAGAGTGCAGAGTGCATAGGGAGTGCAGAGTGCATAGGGAGTGCAGAGTGCATAGGGAGTGCAGAGTGCATAGGGAGTGCAGAGTGCATAGGAAGTGCAGAGTGCATAGGGAGTGCATTTAAAATGCCAATAGCTCAAATTCTCACAACTGCGAGACCTCACAAGAAGGACATCACAGCCAGCAGCTGTGTAAGCTTCTTACACTCACAAGGAGACCACAAGCAGCAGTGGTGCAAGCTTCCCTTACACACTCACAGCAGGTACTGTGCCAAGGCAGCAGCAGCAACAGAGCAAGAGTCCCTTACAAAGAACAGGAACAGCACAGAGATGCACAATGCAATCTTCTCATACTCACAGGCAGCAGCGGTGCAAACTTCTCACACTCACAAGAAGGACATCACAGCCAGCAGCTGTGCAAGCTTCTTACACTCACAAGGAGACCACAGGCAGCTGAGGTGCAAGCTTCTCCCACTCACAAGAAGGACATCACAAGCAGCAGTAGTGCAAGCTTCTCACACTCACAAGAACTACATCACAGGCAGCAGCAGTGCAAGCTTCTCACACTCACAAGGAGACCACAGGCAGTAGAGGTGCAAGCTTCTCACACTCGCAAGAACGACATCACAAGCAGCAGTGGTGCAAGTTTCCCTTACACACTCACAGCAGGTACTGTGCCAAGGCAGTAGCAGCAACAGAGCAAGAGTCCCTTACAAAGAACAGGAACAGCACAGAGATGCACAATTCAATCTTCTCATACTCACAGACAGCAGCGGTGCAAGCTTCTCACACTCACAAGAAGGACATCACAGCCAGCAGCTGTGCAAGCTTCTTACACTCACAAGGAGACCACATGCAGCAGAGGTGCAAGCTTCTCACACTCGCAAGAACGACATCACAAGCAGCAGTGGTGCAAGCTTCCCTTACCCACTCACAGCAGGTACTGTGCCAAGCCAGCAGCAGCAACAGAGCAAGAATCCCTTACAAAGAACTGGAACAGCACAGAGATGCACAATGCAATCTTCTCATACTCACAGGCAGCAGCGGTGCAAACTTCTCACACTCACAAGAAGGACATCACAGCCAGCAGCTGTGCAAGCTTCTTACACTCACAAGGAGACCACAGGCAGCTGAGGTGCAAGCTTCTCCCACTCACAAGAAGGACATCACAAGCAGCAGTAGTGCAAGTTTCCCTTACACACTCACAGCAGGTACTGTGCCAAGGCAGTAGCAGCAACAGAGCAAGAGTCCCTTACAAAGAACAGGAACAGCACAGAGATGCACAATTCAATCTTCTTATACTCACAGACAGCAGCGGTGCAAGCTTCTCACACTCACAAGAAGGACATCACAGCCAGCAGCTGTGCAAGCTTCTTACACTCACAAGGAGACCACATGCAGCAGAGGTGCAAGCTTCTCACACTCGCAAGAACGACATCACAAGCAGCAGTGGTGCAAGCTTCCCTTACCCACTCACAGCAGGTACTGTGCCAAGCCAGCAGCAGCAACAGAGCAAGAATCCCTTACAAAGAACTGGAACAGCACAGAGATGCACAATGCAATCTTCTCATACTCACAGGCAGCAGCGGTGCATGCCACCATTGCTACAATTACAATCTAACACACATAATTCTACTACACACCACATTAACACACTCCATAACACTTAGCAAAAATACATTACCATTTACAATGCCATTAGCTCAAACTCAAATAAATCCGAGCCCGATTGCATTTCTAATGCTTGTTCTATGTGTGCTGTATTCAGCAGCACACAGAGAAGGAAGAGATTGTTTTATTATTTATTTATTATTTAAGTGTTTTATATAGCGCTAGCTATACCCGAAGGTAAATCAGAGCACTTTACAACATATATCATGATGCAATCACTTATACAGGTTTACAATAAACATCATTGTCTTGGGTCGATTTTTGCCTCCATTGATTGTTTTCGTGCAGGAAGGTGTCCCTTCCTGCACAAAAACAATAATTCCAAAAAGGCAGACACCCCTTGCACCATGCTGCAAGGGTGCTTGCGTTGGCACATGGCAGCCAATTGAGTGCCAGCTCAGGGAACGAGGACAGAAATGCGATGTATCTGATAGATATTAAAAGGCACACAGATGATGGACGTAATGCAGAGCAAATCAAACATTCACCCCAGAAAAGAGATCTGGTTTAAATCCATCATTCTTTTGCTCACCATGCCACCCCAGCCATATGCAAATCAGTCTTGACCCTGTGCCTCATGGGAATAATCCAGCCCAAACTGCCAAAGCCAGGTCCTCCCTGACCCGAAATAAGCATCTTGGCACTGGTTTCGGGGCATCACCCTCATCAACCAGGTTAGCTTGAATGCAGTGGCACAGTGAGCCCGGTACCCACGTCTGGGCATACCTGGCGCACTTAGGGTGAGAAAAAAAAGACACATAGATGATGGATGTAATGCAGATACAGCGCATTTCTGCCCTTTTCTTTTGCCATAGGGCAACGCAGCAGGAAGTCTTGCGGCGCTGCCCTACGGCAAAATATTGTAAATGAGGCACAAAGGGTCTGTTCCTTCGGGTTTCAAATAATGCTGCAAACATTGTGAATGGGTCATTAGGGCAAACTTTCAGCTCCTTATAAGGTACATACGTTGTCAAAAAGAGCATAATGTAGGTGATTTGTATTTAAATGAATCATTAGTATCCTTTGTGTATTCCATATACTTTATATTTGAAATATTTCCTAAGGAAAACATAAAGTATTTTGGGTGCAAATTATACACCCACACTGGTTTGACCAAGTACGGTTGCTGATATGTCCGAGGTACCTTAAGAAAGGGGAGTGAATGAACATTCTAAGTACCCTATTGGAAATGTTAATACAAACAGAAAATCATTAGCCAAGGTAATCAATACAGTAGTCGAAACCTCTAATACAGCCTTGTTAAGCACTGAAAAATTAGCCATGTGAATAGTATACACTTTGCATGTGTTGTATAACCAGCCAAAACATTGTACTGATATATATTTATGTAGTACCAAGTTGAACACATCCACATTTTGGATATCACAGCCCAAAAACATATGTCAGGTTATTACTTGAATATGAAATACCTTGAAAAAACAAGAGACAAGAGGCATTTGGCAAACCAGGAACTGTTTGCTTAATTAAACAGAGCTGCGGGGAGAAAAGTTACAGGTTTTGAGGACTGTCTCAATTTACAGTAGATCAGAGACTTTCTTAAGCAAAACATGTTTCTCGAGCTCCTTGTATGGTGAGGAATGTAAGTTGCTGCCTTTGGAGTCATAAATGAATTGTTTAATGGATGATACAGGTGGGCCTCGCCCCTGCGTGGACACAATGCAGCCAGTGGGTAACGTGCCCAGATGTCCGGCATGGAGAGCGCGTGATAACTGCGTGTGCTGTGTTCTAATTGGCTATATGTTCCTTTTGTGGCATCTGACTTTTTGGTGTTTTAGGATTACGCGTACCCATCCCGGCTATGTGTGTTTTATTGGGGCCAATCTCCCTGGACCATTTTAGTGTTGCTACGCTTATCTGTGGGATTGATCTAAGGTTCTTGTCCCATCATTTGTCTGCTGGCTACGTGCCGCCCCACCTGTGACCTATCAATCAAAAACCTCTGGCCGAGGCCTCAGTGCTTTCCTGACTACATATTTGCGAGTCGGGCTTGATATGGCGTTCCCAACGGGCAAATTTATTAATAAAGACACAATTTCATTCACATAAATGAATATGTTCTTCTTCATATCAACATCGACTTTTTCCATATTAACAAGGTCTGAGAAACACTACTTGTCAAGGGAAAGGTAAACCATACTATCAAAGAAAATTCATATGTTTACCTGGATCATCAGCACATGGACAGTGGTGTTAAAAAATAATCACCATTATAAAACTTCCATTTAAGCAAAGAGTAGCCTAACCTGTGGCAGTGTGGTAATGTGATCATATTCCACATAATCTCGCCATAGCTAAAAAGTAGAAGTCATAGTAAAGTGGTTGAGAAAGCTATAATATAGCCTTATAGCCCGCTGCTAAGAGCTGTACCAGTTGCTAAAGGCCCTGAACCCGAGTTATAGGCCCAAGCCAGCCCCTCGGGCCTACAACTTGGGTTCATGGCCTTTAATAACTGGCATAGCCCAAGGCAGAAGAAGGCTATTTGAACATTCCACCCACTAAGGCTAGAATGTTCTAAATTAAAAAGGGAGGAACAGAAACACAAACATTGGAATGCTGGAGATCGGGGCTTAAACTAGGCTTTATACTCCATTATCCTCAATGGAGATCTCAACATTCCAATGTTCTAATTATATAAATATAACCACTCATCCCAAGGACAGTTGGGACGTGTAAAGAACACAACTTGTCAAGGGAAAAAACAGTTTGCACTATCAAGGAAATTACACAAACCACATGTTATCAGAGTCAAATCAGCAGTACGTGGACAAAGATGCCATAAAACAATTCCCATTTTGGTTCTTGTATTCATGCAGTAGACAGTATGACATGTGCAGTGTCATGATGCAACAATATCCTGTCATCAATGAAAAGTTATTACTTCATTGAATTGGTTATTAAAGCTATTTTCATTACTTAATTGTACACCCTTACAATACAACTATTGGCTGCATGCGAAGTTAGAGAGTTAGGAAAGTGTAAATATCTAATCTAAATAATCCTAGGCAGAAAAGTGAACAGCCCAAACCTGGCAATTGTCAAGGGCAGGTCTCTTAGGCAATGGCTGAGGCCTCTTCTTGAGAGAAAGAAAGGGCACCCACTTCCTGAATCAACATCAGACTTCATATTTGTCACAGGTAGTGAAGAAATGAAGCAGAATGAAAGGGAAGAAAACCGGGTACAGTAAAAAGAAAAACCTTTCATGAAGCTAGGTCAATTATCAGGGCCATTACAAAGCAATTGGGTAACCCATGGTAAACCAAAGGACCTGGATACAGTTTAGTACAGAAAATAAAGTCGTCCTATTGGTCATATCTTAGTCACAGAGAGGACAGTACAGAATTATGTTGTACTGGTAACCAAACCAATTGGTTATTGTGCGAGGGAGATACCAATGCATATTAAACCAGGGGGAAAAAGAAAGACATAAACTTTGTAATAGAGAGCATATCATTATTCTTTATATTTCTGGTTTAAAGACAATAATGTATACATCCATTGAAACATAGATTCTGTAGGTTGCTCAAAGAGAGTGCATAGAGAAGTGTTTATTTTAGGGTGCACATGTGCAAAGTGAGTTAGAGGAAGCAACAAAGAAAGAAAAAAAATAGTTCTATTTTTTTTTTAAAAACACTGGCTAATGTGCCTCCAAGTCAAAGACCAATCTAGTTGGCCTGTTTGGAAAGGAATATTCTTTGAATCCTGAGAGGAGTGAAGCTTGAAGAAAAAAGCTGGATACAATGGAAAACCAGTGAGTTTAGCGAGCGATTAAAAGGAAAACAAGCATAATTACAATGAGCGTTGGAAATGGTCTGGTTTCCTTTTTATATCCCAAAACAGTAAGTAAATCTGTGGAAAGAAGCAGGAAATGATAAGCCATCATAATACCTTAGGCAATTCAAAAACAACTACAGTACTTGTAAACAGAGACATTAACCAAAGGAAGAAAATCTGGCATGGACTACAAAATTATTAGACCCTAGTCTTCCATGACTCCAATGTTGCAGAGATGCTGCAGGCAACAACAACCTCTTGACATGAGATTTCACTGTAATGTTGCCGGCAGAAAGCAAACTCCCCCACAACACAAACTGTGCAAATACCACGTGGCCTAAAAACAGAAAGACACTGCATGGCTGCCGAATGCCGAATACATAGCAATGACGCCTTCAATGGTGTCAGAAACACCAAACTGTGACCCGGATAAGCGGGAGCTAACACTCCAGATTTACTAGGGTTCCTTTTAAACAGATTTCCAACTAAATAAATACAGTTTTCACATGTGCTCCTGTGTTGTGAGAGAATGATACAGTAATTTAGTGCACCCATGCTTTAGGACTCTAATGAACATTGGTTCTTGTCTTTCCGGCCTGTGTGGCTACACTGCGTGCAGCCCGTATTCCGCTGTGTTCTGTGTGCTTTCAAGTGTGCTTTGGACATATGCCTGGGGACGCAATCAGTTCAGTCACGGGACATTGCCCTACTGGTAGTTCGTTAACGGCCCACCTGTAAAGCTGTCCATGGCACTTGTCTTTGCTCCTAAGTGCATTTTACGAGACCTCTTGGGATACTGCTGCTTCTGGTGAACCAGATCTTGGCTTTATTTTTGCTGATTCTGCACTGGCTACCCCATTCGGCGGCTGCTGATAGGGTTGGATGGGAACATATTTGCTCCATGGACCTGCTTCGATGGGTGCCTGTCGGAACATCGTCTCCAGCAGCTGTGTATAGCAATGTTTCGTCAACTTCTCGTAACATTTAAACTATTTGACCATTTCGATTCGTGGGATCTTTATTAATTTGGCTTTGTTTTCTTTCTAAAATATGCCTTTTTAAATTTGCTTTTTTAATGCCTTTTTATTGAGTTGCTTTTAATTATTTTTAAAATGTGGCTTTGTGGCAAGTGTTATAGAGGCAGTGATTCCTTTTAGACTATAGGTGTTTTATGTCTCATGACCCTTATGTTTTTAGCAATTGTTGTGTTTTTCTTAGTGATAGCCCTTTAGTTGCTTTACGTGCAAGGAGTGCTTGTCATGTGACTAGGAGGCATTTTACCAACAACTAGCGATATTTATCGCTAAATGAGCTTAGCGATATTTTTTTTATCGCAGCGCATCGCCGGATTTTATTTGTTATTTTTCTTATAAAGCGCTAACAATCATCCTAAGTAGGATATCACGGCGCTGCAGTAACTATGGTGCGTGGTGAGTTGGCATGAGTCCTACCATTTTAGTCTGGTTTAGGGAAAAGAAATGTTTTCAATTGTTTCCTAAATGATAGGTGGCAGTCCATAAGTCTGAGAGCCACGGGCAACTCATTCCATTTGGTTGCAGCTATGTGGGAGAAGGCTCGCTCTCCCATCCTGGCTCTCTTCACTCGAGTAGTTCTTGCTCTTGCGGTGAATTGGGAGCGGAGATTTCTATTTGGTGCATAAAACTGAATCCTATTTCTTAGGATAAGTGGGCCTTTGTTGTGCAGTGCTCTGTGTGTTATACACAGCATTTTGAAGGTTGCTCTCTGTCTCATTGGCAGCCAATGGAGCTCTCTTAAGCAGCTCTTGGCTGAGTCAAATTTTCTTTTCTTACAGGTTGCCTTGGCCGCTGCGTTCTGCACTATTTGTAGTTTGGTAAAGAGGTCGTCTGCCATGCCTACAAACAAGGAGTTTCTGTAGTCCAGCCTGCTCATCAGTAGTGACTGAACCAGGATCCTTCTACACTCTATGGGAATCCAGGGGAAGACTCTTCTGAGCATCTTTAGCAAGGCAAAGCCTTTGCCGCATATTGTTGACACGTGAGATTTCGTAGACAGGGTGGTATCGATCGTTACTCCCAGATTCCTTGCTGTCAGTGTCGGAATTGGTGGGGTGCCCAGGGACGCTGGCCACCAGCTGTTATTTCACAGTTGAGTATGTCCACCGAACAGCAATATCTCTGATTTGTCTGCGTTCAGTTTTAGGCAATGGCTATACATCCAGTCAGACAGTTCGGTGAGACAGTTTAGTAGCCTGTCCTTGGGGGTCATCATTCTCATCCAGGATTACAGTTAGTTGGGTGTCATCTGCGTAAGAACAGATTTCGACACCCCACTTTCTTCCTATCGCTGCCAGGGAAGACACAAACACGTTAAACAACGTTGGGCTCAATGAGGCCCCCTGTGGGACCCCATATTTGATGTTCCGGTGCAGGGATGAAAAGTTACCCATGCGCACTGATTGCGTTCTGTCCAACAGAAATGATTGCAACCACCCCAATGCTCTGTCCCGGATACCTTTTGCTGCAAGAGTTCTTAATAGCAGATTGTGTGGTACGGTATCAAACGCTGCTGAGAGATCCAATAATATTAAGGCAACTGCTTTCCCCCGGTCTACCTGCATTCTGATGTTATCCAGCACGGACAAGAGTGTAGTCTCCGCGCTGTTGTTGACCCTCAAACCCGTTTGTGAGATATCTAATAAATTGTTAGTTTCAAGAAAACTGGATAATTGCCTGTTAACCAGTTTTTCTAAAACTTTAGATAGATAGGGTAGTTGAGATATGGGTCTATAGTTTGCAGGATTATTGATGTCTGAGCATGCTTTTTTTAGTAGTGGGGTAACTATGGCGTTCTTCCAGTTAGTTGAGAATTCAGCAGATTCTAGCGAGTGGTTCAATGCTTGTGTTACTGCTGGGCATATTATTGGGGCTAGTTGCGAAAAAATATGATGTGGACATGGGTCCAACGGGGAGCTTGATTTTATTTCTAGCATGACTTTCCCCACTTCTTCTTCTGATAACGGGCCAAAGCTGGAGCAACTGATCTGAGGGATGGATGACTCGTGGGCCTCTAAACATTCCGATTTAGTGTGGGAAAATGAGGAATAAATTGTATCTATTTTCTCACAGAAAAAGTCATTCATTTTATCGCAGCCTGCTTGTGAGGGAGTCAAATTCGATGAGAGGCTTGTAGGACTGCATAGTTCTCTGACTATTTTAAAAAGTTCTTTGGACGAGTTTTTATTTTCTGTTATTCTGCGAGAAAAATATTCCTTCTTTGCTTTCCTAACGGCTTTATTATATAGTATGAGTTCTTTCTTATATGACAATCTGGCGTCTTGAGTTTTTATAAGTCTCCATTTATGTTCAAGTGATGTGCATTTCCTTTTTAATAACTTTAGTTCTGGCCCATACCAGTTTTCTGACATGGTACGCCTGGGTTTATTATTGGAGCGTAGCGCTGAACAATGTTCCAGTGAGTTCATGATATGATTCTGGAGATGGTCTATTTCGTCGTTGATACTAGTTTTTGCTGTATAAGGGTATGTAAAATGTTGCTGAAAAGCTTCTACTGTGAAATTTTTCCAACTCCTACTTTTTGCCGCTGCCGGGTATAGGGGTCTGGTGTTTTTGACAGGTACGTTCATATTGAACTCAATCATAGAGTGATCTGTCCATGTCATTGATTTTATCCCTTTGATGAGGATTGAACTTATATTGGAGAACTTCAGATCTAATATGTGTCCTGCCCTGTGTGTTGGTTGTTCGATTCTCTGGGACAGCTGTAGGATTTCCATATTCTCCTCTAGATGTTTAGCTAAGGGGTTATTACTATTATCATAGTGAATGTTAAAGTCCCCTAAAAGCAAGATATTTTGTTATTGAGACAGACCGGCATAATTTGCGCAAGAAGTTGAGTACTAAAGTCAGACGTACAGCCTGGTGGATTATAGATAATCACACCACCGAATAGAATATTGGTATTTATGGACACTGAGAATGCCATTGCTTCATGGCTGTTGGCCTGTGTGATCGCCTCTTGTCTGCAAGTGAGGGAGTCTTTAAACAACACTGCTACCCCACCTCCCTTTTTTTTCCCTGTTCGGATTGTGAATTTTATAATCTGCTGGGAGGGCCGTTGCAATGTCCGGGGTGCTGTGATTATCAAGCCACGTCTCAGTAATGAAGGCCAAATCGGGTTTATCAGTATTCAGAATATCCCAGATTTCGATTGCATGTTTTGGGAGGGATCTTGCATTGAGATAAATACATCTCAGTGCAATGCCTGGGGTGCTTGTATTAGCGGGGCAGTACCAGGGATCACTCTCCCATTTGCAGTTCTGGCAACCGATTGGCCCCATAGTGTTCAAGGGTCCTAATTGTGCACATGACGCAGGGTATTGTGCGCCTAAGGTGTTAAGCTTCCTAAGCTCACTGCTTGAGTATGTAATGACACTCGTTGTCATTTTCAGTGTTTGGCTGGTCAGTTGTGCGGGGGTTGTGGCCCCTGGTCCCGGCCTGTCACGGACGGGCGCAGACGGGCTTGCCTTTGGCGCGCCGCGGGCGCGCCCGCTGCGCCCGTCCTCTGCGCTTCCGGGATGATAGCTCCATTTTGTAGTGGCGAGGGCGGGAGGGCGGGAGGGACCTAGCACTAGTCTGCTAGCCCTGCTCCTGCTCCTCACCCAAGATGGCGGGACCCCAAGCAGCACCTACTCGGCTGCGGTGGGGGTGGTCAGGGGATAATTCCGAACTAAGTGGGCTAAATAACTGTGCCCCGATCCGTCGACAGGGAAAGATAAACCGCTATGGCCCAGCGGTATTTAGGCAGCGGGTGAGTAGTAGATCAGAAAATAGTTTACAAAATGAAGTCAAAGTGCAAGTTAAAAAACGGCGATTAAAATAAGCAGCAGTTTCACTCTACTAGTCCCGGCTTTCCGCCTCAGGACGAATCGTTTAACACACCACACGCAATAGCAATCATTGGGGGTATGAACAAATGGACTTTTGTAGTGACGAGGGCGGGAGGGTGGGAGGGGCCTAGCACTAGTCTGCTAGCCCTGCTCCTGCTCCTCACCCAAGATGTCGGGACCCCAAGCAGCACCTACTCGGCTGCGGTGGGGGTGGTCCGGGGATAATTCCGAGCTAAGTGGGCCAAATAACTGTGCCCCGATCCGTCGACAGGGAAAGATAAACCGTTATGGCCCAGAGGTATTTAGGCAGCGGGTGAGTAGCAGATCAGAAAATAGTTTACAAAATGAAGTCAAAGTGCAAGTTAAAAAACGGCGATTAAAATAAGCAGCAGTTTCACTCTACTAGTCCCGGCTTTCCGCCTCAGGACGAATCGTTTGACACACCACACGCAATAGCAATCATTGGGGGTATGAACAAATGGACTTTTGTAGTGACGAGGGCGGGAGGGCGGGAGGGGCCTAGCACTAGTCTGCTAGCCCTGCTCCTGCTCCTCACCCAAGATGGCGGGACCCCAAGCAGCACCTACTCGGCTGCGGTGGGGGTGGTCCGGGGATAATTCTGAGCTAAGTGGGCCAAATAACTGTGCCCCGATCCATCGACAGGGAAAGATAAACCGCTATGGCCCAGCGGTATTTAGGCAGCGGGTGAGTAGCAGATCAGAAAATAGTTTACAAAATGAAGTCAAAGTGCAAGTTAAAAAACGACAATTAAAATAAGCAGCATTTTCACTCTACTGGTCCCGGCTTTCCGCCTCAGGACGAATCGTTTAACACACCACACGCAATAGCAATCTCAATTTTATCGCAGAGATAACGTGCTATTAGCAACGGTTATCTCAAATGCGATAAAATATCCGGCGATAGCATCTCAATGATGCGTGAATATCGCTGGAAATTCAGCGATATTCAGGCATTAACACCAATAGGGTCTTAACCTGAATATCCAACTCCCATTGGATATACAGGTTAAGAAGTGGTCTGAGCAGGGGTTAATTTTTGGCGATATTCGCGCTTAGCGCGAATTTTTTTTATCGCTGTGCCTGCGTTGATAATGGGCGATAGCGATATTAGCGACTGCTTTGTAAATGTAAATGTAAATGTACATGTATTTATATAGCGCAAATCACCGACCCGGTATCTAAGCGCTTGCTTAGGGAACCCGTCCTGGTATTCCCCTGTAAGATACCCCGGCAGGGTATCCACAAGGTGAAAGCCAGGCATCCCGCCGCGAGGGGCGTAGTGGAGATTAAGCAAGCTATTGCCCAGAGTCGCAGAGTGTGACCCCGTGAGTTGAGTAGGCACCGGAGCGAGAATTATCGAGTCCGTGGAATTTTTGAGCCCGAGACCCGCCGGGGCGGGGAATCGAACCTTGGTCCACAGCCGATCTCAGCTTCCGGGTCTGCCGCCTCTAACCACTGAGCCACGCTTCTCCACTTCAGTCGCTAACAGGTTGGGTACGCCCACTTTGCATGTCAATAGCAATAAATATCACTGACATGCAAAGCGGGCCCCAAACCGCTCGCTATCGCCTACAAACTGTCGCTAACTGCTGTTAGCGACAGCTTGCTAATAGGGCGATGAAATTATCGCCGCTTTAGTGGGAAAAAGTCCAGCTAAAGCGGCGATAAGGCCCTTGATAATATGCCGCTAGATTTCTTAAGTTGCCTTCTTTCTGCAACATGTTGACTTTTGCCATACACTTGCTTACGTGTCAGGGCAGGACAGAATTCTCTGAAACTGCATTTGTTTACATTTCAACTTCGTAGGCATACTATTATGACACTTTGAACTTTCGGTATGATGTATAGAGTTTACTATACAAATGTCATGGCTTATCATTGCACAGTAGGCGACAACACTATCTGGCTAACATAAACAATTGTGGCACGACTGAGGCTACAATATGGCACCATGGGGCTGTTTATTATATATACTGTTCTACTTTCTCGTTTAAACGAGAGAAGAAGTCTGGTGACACTTTGAGTTTGTGGCATGTTGGAATTTCAGCTCAACTTTTTCCTGTCATCTCCACGAGGGATGTCGCACTCTACACGTAGACGGACAGCCTGATGACAATTGCCCGCAGGTGATGGGGAGACAGGGATTATCTTGGCAGATAAACCATCATAGCCCAAACTAGGGGGTCGATTAGGATGGCGGACGGATTGCCACCGCCATGCAGGCGGTGCCAATCCGTCCGCAAACCGTGCCTGTCCGCTACCTATTTCCCCCCGCCATATTACAATGGCAGGGGGGACCATGGCGGACGGGAAGATCGTCCGCCGCTTTTCCGCCGCGGTCGCCTTGTGACCGCGGCAGAAAAGGTCTAATATGGTGGCGGTGTCTATCAGACACCGCCAGCCATATTAGGATGTGCTGTGGGTTCCTCATGTGCGTTTCCTTGTTTCACTCACAAATAGAGCGGGCCTCATTCTCCGAGCAGTTGCCGGGTGAGGTGAGGCATACTCCCACAGAAAGCTGGGTGAGTACTTCAAAAAAGATATAAGATATATTCTTTTGCCACATAATGGGCTTCGCTATCTACTAGTTTTTAGATTAGCATCAAGCTATTCATTAATTTTTGCTCAGAAAGGTTTTGTGTTTATCTACCAGTATAAATGTATTTTTCATTTTTAGGAAATACCGTCTAATATAGATCACACTCGGTTCTGGTAGGGTGGTTCATGACCACAGATGTATTTTTCTTTGATATTTGAATTTGTTACACATTTGTTTAATATTGCAGTAGCATACCATCTTGTTTAGGTCCTGACGAAAGACAGTCATTTTTACCCCTACGGCTAAAACATGTTGACCTTACCTATTGCCAAGAGATAGTCATTTTTTCATACTATCAGGTTGTTTTTAATCATGACATTTGGACGGTCCCGAATAAACATATTTTTTCGCCCTGATAGTCATTTTTAGTCACTACATTCACGTTGCACTGCACACCACCAGCACTAATATATTTTGAGAGCACTTTGGCTGAGTTCATCAGGAGAAAGAGGTCGAGTGCCAGAAGAGTTAGCCTATGGGCAACATTGGCGACACAGACTTCCCTCCTACAGTTCTCATATGACGATGCTTCGCCAGAGTGGTGGGCTGATGGGATCTGTTTATAAGCCCAGGTGCTGATCAAACTATCTGTGTTTGATGGACCTTCCTTCTGAGCATAGTAATTAGGCTTGATAAATTGACCAATCATATCCTGTTTAGTTATATATGTGCTGTGGCAATGCCTTTCCATGGCGCAAGGCATACGGTCTTTGCTTTGGGGGCCCGTTGCAGGCCCCCAGGGTGAAGGGGGGAGGAGTGGGGGGTGCACATGGGGGGTACCTAAGGTACCCCCCTGCGTTTCAAAATTCCACAATGGCAGGCACCGCGCGGTGCCTGTCATGTTGTGCTTTGAAACGCACAACATGCATTTTAGCATTGCGGCGGGCGGTGCTTTCAGCACCGCCCCACGCAATGTTAAAAATGCGGGATGCACCCGCCACTGTGGCGGGTGCATCCTAATTCGAGGCACGGGACCTCCGCCCCTGTGGCGGACGGTCCTGTCCTCCGACAGGATGGCGGACGGACTTTGTCCGTCCGTCATCCTAATTGACCCCTAGGTTAGGAAGTGCTAGGTAGAAGCACAGTATTACAGCACACACATATGCTGATATATATCTCCCCATATATTCATTATTTTAGCACAATGGTGGAATTATTCATTCTCTCTAATGTTCTTGTATTTCTAATATGTTTCGGTCCATTTGTAATTGCAGCACACTTATTTTACTCAAGAATCTCCCTGCTTCAATAAATATTGAAACTGCAGGTTGTGCATTTCTTGCATATGTCTTTGGGTGCTGATCAAACTATCTGTGTTTGATGGACCTTCCTTCTGAGCATAGTAATTAGGCTTGATAAATTGACCAATTATCTCCTGTTTAGTTATATATGTGCTGTGGCAATGCCTTTCCATGGCACAAGGCATACGGTCTTTGCTTTGGGACCCGTTGTGGGCCCCCAGGGTGAAAGGGGGGGCACATGGGGTGGGTGTATCCTAATTCGAGGCACGGGACCTCCGCCCCTGTGGCGGACGGTCCCGTCCTCCGACAGGATGGCGGACGGACTTTGTCCGTCCGCCATCCTAATTGACCCCTAGGTTAGGAAGTGCTAGGTAGAAGCACAGTAGTACAGCACCCACATATGCTGATATATATCTCCCCATATATTCATTATTTTAGCGCAATGTTGGAATTATTCATTCTCTCTATTGTTCTTGTATTTCTAATATGTTTCGGTCCATTTGTAATTGCAGCACACTCATTTTACTCAAGAATCTCCCTGCTTCAATAAATATTGAAATTGCAGGTTGTGCATTTCTTGCATAATTCTTTGGGTATGCATGAGAGTCCAAACAAAAAGGTTCTAGATCAATTACCACGATTTCCTTGGGGAGGCAGGGTTGCCATGATCTGAGGTTGCACACACATTTGTTATCCTGTAAGGTTAGGGGTGCACATAGTACACTGTGAGCTAGCAGGACTGTAGGCCAACATCTCCTGATGGGGTGCAGGGAATCAGACTTGCACCATCCAACATTTATTTGTCCAACAAACGCACAGTTTTACAGATGAAGTACAATCCGTATGACAGTTTCTGCAGATTCCCAAGAATGATCATAAGGTTTATATCCTTTCCCCTCAATCAGGATTTCGCTCTAAAAAGTTTGCCCATGACAGATTTCTTTTACTTCATACATTCAGCGGTATTGAATGTAAGCCCAGATCTATTCCAGATTGTCAGGCTTCCCCTAGGGGACACATCTGTAAGCAGTGATTCAAAGGTCCAGATTATTAGGTTGTCATATTTAGGTGCAGGGAAAATAACATTTGTGGCCTGTATCCCGACACATAGCCAGCTATTCTGAGTTTGTGTCCCCCTGAATAGAAAGTAAAATGTGGAACCATACCAATGGGAACATGAGGTGTACCATTCTGAGGACAACCCTGCTTCCATTTACCATCTGCTAATCAGCTGGTAAATGGTAACAGGGTTGTGTGAAGTGGGAGATGGGGAGTGGGGAGGGCATCACAGGACAGTGGAGGCTGTGTCAGGCATGGGGTTATTCTGTGCTCTCCCCATGAGATTCAAGATTGATGAGCAAGGCCGAGGGTATTGACTGGGCTGCAATCAAGCCTCATGAAATTTTAAGGGCTGGGTGAGGAACACAGTGCCATTTATAAATGAGTAAGCATTATTCCACTCAGGGACACAACTACCCCTAATTTACAGTCTAACCTAAATGGGAATCATGCACCTGGTCTGTGATTATCTTGCACACAAGACACAAATCTGTCCCAAGAGGAGCAACCTTAAACACTTCCAGTTTAGGACATAGCCATTACGTCTTTGGATAAACTTGAGCATGTTGGTAATACACTTGGACAGATCTGTGCAAGCAAAATAAGAGCTGGTTCATAGTAACCATGTCCGAAATAGGTGGCAAATCTTTCATAGGAATTCTTGGAGTTAAATTCAGAGGGGCAAGGACAAACACAAGCTTTTATTTGATTGCTTTCTCAAAAATACAAAGAGAAAACCACAGACATTTCTCGTTCTAGTGAGCAGGACTGGTGCCCACTGTCAGGCAGCGAGGGAAGCCCTTATTTTTTTGCCCCACTTGTTTAGATTGGTATTATTACTTACAGGTAATCTTCATTACTCCGAGTCAGCCACATAAAGAGTGGATAATGGAAACCCTGGGTCTCTTAGGATTCTTCCTCTGCATATAATGGAGCCAACTACTAGACTTTGATGAGTATATGGATGGCTAGTCAATATCTCAGAGATCCAGAATGGATTCTCATGAAAGGTGACTGTGGTGCGCCTGACTGCCCGGGGAAATGCATCATGGTTTCCGCTATGGAGATATACGGACACTCACCTTAATAAGGACCTCCTGTGACCAATATTTAATATCTGAAGAGTATTCCTACTTTGGAGGCTGCCTCACCACATGCTGTTCTATTTGATTTCAAGTCCTGAAGAAGACCTGTGTGGATGTTTTATACTATAACATACCCCCATGGGTCAAAACGGCAACGGCAACTAGAGGTGCTCCTTACCTATGTCAAGCAGACTATATATCCAATCAAAATAGGATATCTGCTCCAACATAAATATGTTTTCTGCAGACACTGTATTGATTAATTTATGCAATATATGTCAACCTTTGTAAATGTCTCCCATATTTTATGTATCACAGTCCTGATACACCTGTGTTAAGTTTGTATGTATTTGTTTATGTATATGTTATACAACAGCCCTGTGTGTGCCCTTGAAATGTTATTATTTGCAGTGGTTTACAATATATAATGAATAATAGACTGTGTATTAATTGCATATCTTGTTGGTGTCTTGGTTTTTCAATAGGTAATATTTGAATACCTGAATGATTGATTCATCATATCCCTAGTGATTCAGGGTACTAAATAATTTTTGTAGAAGAAATAGAACCCTCCCTACAGAACCAATTGTTGTTACGTACCACTAGATGTCCCAGGTTCTGCGGGATTCTGGGTAACCCCATTAGCCTTAATGGCGGAACTGTATGTGTACATGTGTTTGTATGTGTGAGAGTGTGTTTAGTGAATGCTTTTTTTTTTTTTAAAACATTTTTATTGCAGATTCACAGGAAGCCACTAACAGTAGAACATAAATTGCAATCGTGCATCACAGTGGGTGCTTCTTAGAGCCGGATGAGATACACGGCCAATCAGCCCACATCCCGGAGGTTGGGCGGCGAGTATTGTTAAAGCGCCACAGTTACCAAGTAAAACCAAGCATGAGCATTCAATAGGCGTTCCGAGTTTCTGCTTTTTTTCTTTTTCGCTGAAAACACCCCCCCCTCCACCCCCCCGAACTAACCGTATACACTAGGTTCATACCTTCAAACATACACATACGAAAAATTGCAGCAATTACTATTCTGTTCCCCCCTCCTCCCACCAATGCCGGTCGAAGTCTGTCACAGTTCTAAGTCCCAAGTTGCAGGTGATTCACGATATCCTATGAGTTCAGTATGGTCCATCGTACCCTTTGCAGAGATGTCTCGAATGTCCCGGTGTCACGTCCCATACCCACCCCCGGAGCCCCTTTCTACAGCCCCCCGTCCAGCCCATGATACTGGCGCCACTTTGACCAAACTCTACGGAATTTTTTCGGGCATCCCCTAGCCTTATAGGTTACCCTGTCAGCTGCCATATAGAGGTCTAATCCTCTCCTCCACTCCTCCAGATCAGGTGGTACCGGCACCCCCCAGTGTTTTGCAATGTCTCTTTTGGCAACAACCAGTGCAAGGATAAAAAAAGTAAGAAGCGGTCGAGAGAGGTCCACCTCGTTGGTCATGCCCAGCAATGCCAGCTTGGGATCCCGTGGGATCGAAGCCTCTAAGACTTCCTCTAATTCCTGAAATATCTGTGTCCAGTATGTTTGTATTACGTCACAGGTCCATAATGTATGGTAAAAATCTCCCTCCCCCTGCTGACATCTGAGGCATCGTGGGTCCTCTACCTTCCCCATTTTGCTCAGGCGTACCCTGTCATAGTAGGTTCTATGGAGTATATTAAACTGGATAAGTCGTAGTCTAGACTTGATTGCCACCTCCCGGGGATGCATCAAAACTATCTCCCAGTCCAGGTCCTCCATCTCCCCCACGTCTGCCTCCCATGTATCCCTGAGTCTTGTCAAATCTCCCAGCATGTGATTGGTCAGTGTTTTATACGTCAGGGAGACTGCCTTTCCCGCTATCTGCTCTTGAAGGAGCCTCCCCTCCAGTGGTGCATACTCAGGGATGTCTGTGAGTGTGATGTTTTGGGCTTTCCAAGCGTGCCTTAGTTGGATATATTTGAAATGCTGCGTATTATGCAGCCCAAACTCTGATTGCAGGGCTTGGAAAGATTTGAGGTCCCCTTTGGCTATTACATCTCCTATGGTGGAGATGCCAATATCATCCCACCTTTGGAACCCACGCAATTTACGAAACTCCGTCAACCACCGGCAGTGCCATAGCGGAGTCTGTCGAGTGGGCTTCTTTTCCCAGCCCATGCGTCGTGTGGCCCTCGTCCATGCATTGAGTGTTATAGACGTAGCCGGGAGGAGAAGAGCCCTTCTAAAGCTCCCGTACAGATAGCACAGTAGATTTTGGGACGCCAGTTTAGACCTCTCCAGGACGTATGTCGGGTGATCTGCCGGGGCGTGGAGCCAGTCATTAATGGGTGCCAGATGTTCTGCCCAGTAGTAGGCCTCTAGGTTAGAGAGTGAGATCCCTCCACTATACTGGTGTCTCTGAAGCGTGGACAGGGCCACCCTAGGGCGTTTCCCTATCCATAGGAAGGATCTCAGATCCGCATGGATCCTGTTGAAGACTGCCACTGGTAGTGGATAGTATTCGTTTTGTAGGGCGTATAGGAATTTCTGCAGAGTGACCATTTTGTACATGGCCGCCCTGCCCAAGAGTGTCAATGGGAGCTGTCGCCAGCGGTCCATATCTGCCACTGCATTAAGTATAATCCGCTCCAAATTCCTTCGGAACGAGAGAGTCGCATCTGTGGTGATATAGATCCCGAGGTATTGGAAGCCTTCTGCGGTCGTCAACAGTTCCTCTGGCAGCCTCCCGCACCGGTTGCGTCTCCCAGGATCGTAAAGTACAGATTTGTGCCAGTTTATTTTGTGTCCCGCCATCTCACCGTACCGTTCTAGTTCTCGGAAGAGCTCTGGCACCGTGGTCTCCGGTTTAGTGATGTAGAGTAAGACATCGTCCGCGTATAGCGAGATCTTTTCTGGAGTCAGGTCAGTGTCTTTACTCACAAAACCGTGAATGTCCTTGTTGTGCCGGATTCTGGCTGCGAGCACCTCAATAGTAAGCGTAAAGAGGAGGGGGGACAGGGGGCAGCCCTGTCTGGTACCTCTCTGAATTCGGATCTCCCGTGAGAGTATTCCATTCACCCTCACCTTAGCCCGCGGGCCAGTGTAGAGAAGCCGGACCCATTTGGTAAAATTTGGCCCGAAGCCAAACTTCTGGAGTACTGCAAACAAGAAGGGCCAGTGGACCGCGTCGAACGCTTTCTCGGCGTCCAGGGAGAGGAACCAGTGGGGTTCACTTCGCCCTCTCACTTCTTGCAGCCAGTTATGGGTTCTCCTGAGATTCAGCTTCGTTGCTCTATCCGGTAAGAATCCCGACTGGTCCGAATGTACGAGGCCCGCAATGACCGCCCTCAAGCAGACTGCCAAGATGGTCGCCAGCAATTTCACTTCTGTATTTAGTAGGGAGATCGGCCGATAGGAGGCACAATCCTCCCGCGGCTTGCCCTCCTTATATATAGGAATGATCGTGGCCATAGTGAGATCCGGGGGGAGCTCTCCCTCCTCAAAGGCGCCTGTGAAGAGGCCCTTAAGATGGCGAGTCAGAAGGTCCGCTGCACGCTTGAAGAGTTCTGCAGGGAAACCGTTCGGGCCTGGAGTTTTGCCCGGTCTCAGCTTGGCAATGGCATCCGTGATGTCATCAGACGTTATGTCTGCCTCCAGGGCCTCCAGGGCCTCCGGGGGAAGGACTGGTAGGATCGTCTCGTCTAGATATCGGGTAGCCTCCTCCTGGGTAGCCAGGTCACGGGCGGTATAAAACGTTTCATAATGAGTAGCAAACACTTCTGCTATCGCCTTGTCGGTGGCAACCATAGTTCCGTTCGCCGTAGCAATACTGTCTATCCACCTCGCCGCTCGTTCTTTTTTGCTGAGCCAAGCCAAGAGTTTCCCTGACTTGTCTCCTACGTCATATAATCGGTGGAGGGTAGCAAGGGATTGGGTCTTGGCCTCATTAGTTGCCCATTCCCTATACTGCTTCTGGGCATCAAGTAGCCATCTGAGAGTGGCGCTATTTTTACTGGTCAAGTATTCTCTCTCCCATCCCAGGATAGCCTGTTCTAGGGCCGCTACTTCAGCCTGGAGTTTCCGTTTCTCCTCACTCACTCTAAACCTTATCCTGTCTCGTAGCACTGGCTTCAGGGCTTCCCATAGGGTGACACTCGAGTCCACCGTTCCCTCATTTTCTGATATTTATACCTTAATGTCTGCCCTGATACCTTTCAGAATTGGTGCGTTTTGGAGATCCCATGCCGCCAGGCGCCAAGAGCCCCTGTCCTTGCCCCGATCTTGTCCCACTCTGATATATAACGGCGAGTGATCCGATATGCCCCTGGCTCTATAGTCCGCAACATCTCCTGCCCTCAAATACTGTCTGGACATGAAAATATAATCGAGGCGCGAGAACGCCTTGTGTGCCCCAGAGTAGTATGAGTAGGTGTGCTGTGTCGGGTGGAGCCATCTCCATACATCAGTAAGTCCTATAGTGGACATCTGATTAAACAGCGCGGTCTGGCGCTCCATTCTCGCTGTGCCTCCCGATCTATCAAGTCCCATGTCCATGACATCGTTGAAATCTCCTCCCACCACTTGTATAGTGTCTGCTGTGTCCAGGAGTATGGTCGCAAGCGCTGTGAGCGTTCGGGTCTGCAGTTTGGGTGGTGCATAGACCGAGATCAGTGTATAGGTGCGTCTATTCCAGTTACCCTGCACCCCGCCGTACGTGCCTTGTGGGTCTACCCAGGTGCGGGTGATGCAAAAGGGTGAGGATTTTCTGACAATGACTGCTACTCCCCTAGAGTCGGATGTGTATCCCACATGAGCCAATACCCTGTACCGGCCTCTAGCTATAAAGGCACACTGGGTACCCCTGAGGTGCGTTTCCTGTAGGAAGGTGATGTCCGGGTCAACATTTTTAATATAGGCGTTCACTAGGCCTCTCTTGATCTTAGAGCCTAGTCCATTGACATTCCACGTCAGGACGCTCAGCCTTCCTCCACCCCCCTGCGGTGTGTCTACGGTACCTGCCATTGAAGGATATGGTATCTGTACGAGACAAGACTCCGCACTACGTAGGTGACATGGAGGCTCAGTATGTGTTGCTGTATGCTCGCACGTATGTTCTTCCCCCCCAACTGCTTCCACCCAATACCCCTCCCCAACAAACTTGAGATCCCCCTCTCCCCCCCCCACACCCTACCTCCCTCCCCTTCCAGTCTTATCCTGGGCCAGGACATAGCTTTCCGTAGGAGTAGGCCTGTCGCCCACCCACCAACCCCTCCCTTCAAAAACCAAGTAACAGTAAAAACTGATAAAACAGGGATGCGTGTCAACTTGCGTGCTTCCCCATGTCAGGTTGCCACTTCCGTTCTCCAAATCCACCAATGTTCAGAGGCGAAGTCAACGTGTCCATATCTCGCAGTGCGTCGCCTGCTCAGTGCTTCAAGTCATTATCCATCAGGATTTGGAGTCTTGAGTCTCTGATTCGGGCGCGCTATGTTGTCTGGATGAGTCTTGTTCCAACACACGGATCTCCTTCACCAGCGGGTGAACAGAGTGTCCCTCTTCCTCCTCTTCCTCGCCTCCCGACGTGCGGCTATCGAGTGTTTCATCATCCTCACCCTCTGAGCGTGTCGTGGGGCGAATGGCTGTGAATCTCGACCCAGTCCCGGCCGCACCTTTCGGGGACGCCGAACGTCCTTTTCGCGTAGTCCCTGTGCCTCAGCCTTTGTAAGGCGTCGCTGGGGTTTGCCTCTTAGATCTTCTGGTTTTCAGCCTCTCCGCCTTTGGGATTTCCCAGTGGGTTGCATTCCGTAGCGATCTGTCTAGCAGGTCTCGTCCTGCAGTCTCTCTGCTGTTAAGGATCGGGCGCTCCTCTAGCCATTGCCAGGCATCCTCCGGGTGCGTGAAGAAGAGTGACTGATCCTTGTATAGTACCTTTAGCTTTGCCGGAAACAGGAGCATGTATGCAATTTTTAAGTCTCAGAGTTTAGCCTTTACCGCATCAAACAAGCGTCTCTGTTTCTGTACCTCCTGACTGTAGTCTGGGAATATCATGACGTTTGAATTTTCTAGCCGGATCTCTCCCCTCTTCCTCGCCTCTCTCAAAATCAGGTCTCTATCAGCGAAGTTTAGAAAGCGAGCAATAACCGGACGCGGTCTCGCCCCCTCTGGCGGTTTGGCGAGGAGGGCCCTGTGCGCCCTCTCAATTATGAAACATGGTGAAAACTGTACCGCTGGGAAGGTTTCCATGAGCCAAGTGTGAAGGAAGGACACCATGTCGGCCTTTTCAATTCCTTCCCTAAAACCGACAAAGCGGAGGTTATTGCGCCTCGCTCTATTTTTGGCATCATCCACTTTCCAGAGCAGTTGGCGATGGGAGGCCTTGAGTTCCGCCATGTCTTTTTGAAGGGTCGTGATTGAATCTTCGGCTTCACCCATCCGCGTCTCTGCGGAGGTGACCCTATCGGACAAGGTTCGGAAGTCCTGCCTCAGGAGTGTTACTTCCGAGCCCACCTCGCCTATCTTGACCTCCAGGGCCGCTCGTGACTCTTGTATATCCGTTCGTGAGGCCTGGATGGACCCCATCAGTAGGTCAGTGTCTGAGCGCGGTCCCGTGGCGGCAGGAAGGCCCTCCACCACCTGTCGTGGCGCTGCAAAATTATCCATCCGTCCCTGCTTGGGCCCCTTAGGTGGTATGTCCTTCTTCCCCATGTTTTCAGGAGTGTGGCGTCTTAGCCCCTATGCCAACGATCCGCACTGCACCTCCCGGGCGATGGACGCGGTCCCCGGGGTAGTCTGTGGCTCTGCCGAGTACAGAGGGCCGGTCCTCGTGTGTCTCAGGACCTCCGACTCTCCCACTCCACCGTCAATGCCGCTCGGGGCAATCAGTGTTTTTAGGACAAGTGGCACCATTTCCTCTAGGGTAAGAGGTGGAAATACATTTTGGACTCAGAATCTAGATGAGCAGCTGGTTTCGACATATATCAGCTGAGTCCAACACTGAATGCGCTACTTCCTGTGAGATGAACCAGGCACCTGATGTAATCTAAAAACAGTTATACCCAGCAACATGATTAAACCCTCCTGATTTGAGATAGCACAGAACCAAGAAACCCTCTTCATGGAATATTGCTCATCTGGTTGGAACTCCACTTGCAAGCTCTGTGTATCTTTGAAGTCACAGATAAAATGTGTAACAATTTATGCAGCATAACCTTGCAAGTCACCTTTACTTGGTGGTGTCTGTGTGAGTCATGTGTCTTTGTAAACCCAAGGGGAGCTGTATACCTGTGTGAGTGTATGGTGACCTGTGTGCCCATGTGAGTGCAGGGTAAGCTGTGTGAGTGCAGGGTAAGCTGGATGTCTGTGTGATTACAGGATGAACTGTGTGAGTGCACGGCAAGTTGTGTAAGTGCAGGGTGAGCAGTGTTGCTGGGAGAGAGCAAGGAGAGTTTCCTGTTGCTAAAGAGCCTTATCGCATGTTTCGTGGTCTTTTCGCCTATCTGGCTGACCGTTGAGAGTGTTGGGGAGTGGTGTTGTTGCGGCTTTTGGCACGGGAACGCCTACTCTGCATCTCATTCGCGATAATTGCCGTGGTAATCTGTTGCGATGTTTTTTGCGGCTGCTGTCGCAGGTAAACTGGTGCTATGGGCTGTTAGCCCCAGCTTGTGAATGAGGTGATCACTTTATCTTGACTTTGGCTGTGATAAAGTGCCTTTAACTCAGCGATAGCTCCTTGAGAATATGCCCCACAATTTGCACCCAGGTGGGAGAACTCCCCTCACACCTCCTCTTCCAACATACGCTTGCTCTCTTCGTTAGCTAGCACGTTATATTCTAGTGGAACCATTTCGCCCCACCACATAAACCCAGCAACCACCACTGGCATACACATCCTGTTATTCCCGGGTGGTTTCCGAAACTTTGGGGCAAGAAAGAGGTAAGAGTTGGAATCAAGATTTGGCAGTCCTGGCCGGTAGCACTACAGGCGACTCTGAAGGAAATCTTTGGGACCCGGCACTTATCTTTTATTACAAATGGAGCTCTAATGTACTCATAAAGTGGGGGTTAAGTAATACTCCACTACGTCAATATCCTGATCATTCCAATACCATTTGCTTTGTCTTCAGAGAGGTGTGCATCAACTACAGGCCCATCCCCACCAGGTCTTGGACCGCCTTCAGTTTCGGCCATGGCCTTGTGGTGGTGCCTCGATACCTGCATACTTAGTTACCACTGGCCTAATTCATCTCAGAAAGTGGCACCAGGTTGCTTCATAATTCATCATACAGATTAAACATGTCCTCTTTGGGCTCTGGAATCAAATCTGCAGAAATTGTACACTGAGGGTCATATTTATCAACATTTCATGCAACGGAATGCAACAAGACACTTTGTTGGGTTGCGTCAATGGGAGAAGGCAAGAATGCACCACATCTATCGAGATATGGCGCATTCCTCTTCTCTGCCTGCGCAGGGACACAAACTGCTGCCTAGTGCTAACATAGGCACCCCTGCACGATGGTGCAAAGGTGCCTGTGTTACGGGCAGGATTATTTTTGTGCATTAAGGGACAGCTTCCTTCAAAAAACTAATCCTCTGAGGCTTTTTCCTCTTTCTACATGTGCTGCATAATGCAGCCAACATAGAAAGCGGAACTAAAGAGGAGAAGTAAAGATATTTCTCCTTGTTATGCCTCCTCTAGGGGGGCATAGCATTCCCGGCCTACCAGTAATGGTAAATCTGGGAATGCTTCAGAATCCATGGGTGGATGTGTGGGAACACCCACGCTCCACCCATGGAACGCCTAGCCTGGGCCAGAGTAACGCACGGCAGCAACTTGTCCTGCCTTGCTCTACTCCAGATTTATCAAGCCACACAGGGGCACACAAGGTGGCCTTGTGTGGCTTGGTAAATCTCATCTAGGTATTGCGTCACCCAGACGCGGTCCGTGCAGGTAACAGCGGTGGGGTGGTAGGGCCATGACGCTGAGGGAAAATTATTTATTTATTTATTTTTTCCTCTGCATCGTGCCTCGAAATCCCCCCTTGAATGGCCCGACCACCCCACCGCAGTTACCTGCACGGACCGCGGCTGGCATCACCCTTGAGTTACATTGCATGGCGCCAGGGTGGGCAAAAATATTGATACATCTGCCCCTGAGCTTTTTGTCTTAGGGGGTCTCGTACCTTGGCAGCAAATGACTAGCTTTGAAAGACGGCGACTCAGAAGCGCTTCAAGTCACCTATTCAACAGATGCCACAATAAATAGCAATGCGCAGTTTAATGAATTATGGGCCTCATTTATGAGGAATTGGCGAAGGGCAGCGCTGCAACTCTTCTTGCTGCGCTGCCCTACGCCAATGTGAAAGGGCAGGATTGCACCGTATTTACGAAATTCTTTGCATTCTTGGCACTTCCTCCTGTGCAGTTGCACAATGGACTGCCTAGCACCAATGCAAGCCCCCTTGCACCATGGTGGAAGGGTGCCTGCGTTGCATGCAGGATTGTTTGTTTTTGTGCAGGAAGGAGTACCTTCCTGCACAAAAACAATCCAGAGAGGCGTTTTCCTCTTTCTATGTGTGCTGCAGAATGCCGCTGGTAAATAAGCGCCTATATGACTAGATTGGGCAGGAGATCTTTTTCATTGTCAACAATGGGTGTCCTGTAATATACCTATATTTAAACTACACTTGTTTTTTTCTTTTTTACTGTATGTAATAAACTGAATTTTGGCCTGAAGATTTCTATATGTTACAACTTTATTCTTCTAATTGTTGGAACAAGGGTTCTTTCCTCCATTTACTTGGGTTTACTGTTAATACAGTTATTACAGTTCATTATTGTTACTTTATTGCTCAATAAATAGTTTTGTTTTCGTCGTTACTGTTCCGTACTCATGAAAATTGTGACTAAAGCTTTAAAAATCCAAACATCGCCCTCCCGCAGCAAGGCACCATTTCCTAGAGCATGGTCTCCTTGGTTTATAGGGATATCTTTTTATAAAACATCATCTCTAAGGTCTGCGGTGGTGTTCTTTTATACGACATCATCTCCTTGATTGGCAGGGGTGTCCTTTTGTACTGCATTGCTCTGTATTTACCAAGGGTATCCTTTAGTCAGGGTTGGATTGGGATTAAAAATCGGCCCGGGTACGCTAAGAAAAAGTGGCCCACATTTGCATATTGCCTTTCCGCAAAACACGGCTTCGGCGAAATTTTATAAAAAAGAGGGGGGGGGGGTTAAAAAAATGCACAGATTAGTTTACATTAGGGAAACACCTGAAAACAAGTGAGGCCACTTTTGCTCAGGGCCCTGCCCCCGCTCACTATACATATATATCAATGGCTTGGCCTGGCGAGAGAAAAGGAGTGACACCTTTGTTCGGTGATAATAGGGAAGTAATGGACGCCCATCTGCCTCTAGAAAGACTACTCAAGCACCCGCGGCATCGAACAACGTGGATACCGCCCAAATCAGTCCCCCAGGCTGCTAAAAAAAAGCAGCCCACTGCTGGAATTTGGATACCGACCCCTCGGGCATTGCCCGAGTGCCCGGGTTACCAATTCGACGCTGCCTTTCGTACAACATCACCTTCATAGTTTGTAGGGGAGTCCTTCTGTACAGCATCGTCTCTATGGTTTGTAGGCTTGCCCTTCCATACAGCATGGCCTCTATGGTTAACCCACTCTGGCCAAGCCTATGGCATCCAACGTTGGTCTTAGCTCCTGCCAACCCCTACACCTCCGAGAGTTGTTATGAATCACCGAGTTCTCCCCACATGTCAGCCTAGCTCTGACTTCATGCCTGCACTGGAGCCTTGGAGCTAAAATTCCCCCCTGCTACGATTCCCAGCAACAAAGATTTCGCCTTTCTTCCTACTGTCTCCCCTTTCTTCACAGCCAGAGCCCCTTCTAAAGTCCCCTTTTACCTTCCACTCCACAGGGGTGGGGGTGGAAAGATACACACGTCTTTCGTAATAGCTCAAGAAAGAGGCACCTACTTTTCTTGAAACAGCCATAAGATGTTATTTTAAAAAATCCTGCACACACTGTTATTCTAAAACTGGCTGCATTACTGGGAGAATGAAAAGGACTACAAAGGCTGGCTTTGCGCGCCTGTCTTCCTCGCGCGCGCTGCGTTTCCCCCCCCTTCTGCCCCTTTTTTTACTCACCTACTCCCAGTTCCGTCAGCATCTGCTCCAGGGCTTTAATCTTCTTCTGTCCTACCGAGCCTGGCAGTTTCATCTGCAAACACAAAGGTAAAAAAGAGAGCCACACAGCTCCGAGTTAGCCCGCACTCACAAGCCCTGGAGTTCAAAAGGCAGAAGGCTTTCTTTTGTTTCTTTCACATCCGAGCGGGAGAAAAAGAGCGGGAAACGTGGAGAAATGCATAACAGAAGAGAGAGAGCGGTGTGGCTTGCAACTGTTCGGTGTTTCAGGCCAGGCCCTGATAGAATAGCCGCAGGTCTTCGAAATATTCTGTTTTACAAGTTCTGCGGCTGCGGTAAATTACCAGCTGAAAAAAAAAATTGAAAGGTTCCTCTTATGACTTCAAAAACCCTCCCCTGTGTTGGCAAACACATGAAAGGTTCCCTTTCTGGGAGCGCCTAATCTAAAGTGCCCCACTTTATCCACTCCCCTCGGCGCCATTGTTCGCGAGAGCTGATGCACTCGCGTTCCTTCTCTACCTGAAGAGCCCCCAAGCTGTGGGATTCACTTAACAGGTGCCCTGACAAAGGCAGGAGAAGTTACTTGGCAGGTGGAAGAGAGGATAGGTGGGAGCACAAAAGGAGGGGTGCCGAGCAGAGCAAGAAGCAACAGGGGGGCAAGATGGAAAGATGATTTAAGGGGCTCTCATTAAATAAAAAAAAGGGAATGAAAAAAGAATAGAATCGACACGTTAATGTTTGACGCGCGACCCGCTGGACTTGGCAGTAAAAGATCAGAACTTGATACTTTAGTCGCAGGCCGCACACTGTTCTATTCAACTCGCCGAGGTGCGTTGGAGGTGATGCGTAAGTGCCTGCGTGCCAGATTCATATCACTGTTATCCAGTGTGCGAACCCAAGACACGACTTCTCTCCAATAGTCCCCTTGCGATTGTTAGGTCTCAACAAATTGTGAATGACAGTTGCCTACTTCCCTCTTCCCTTTGCAGTTGTGTTACCTATTTCTTCAAAGGTGATAGTTTGTCACCTGAGATTGTTCACAAAGTCTGAAACGATAACTGGGAATTCTCTGAAATTAGAAGGCCTCAGCGTGGTCAGAAATGCAAACCTTAATCGAACTATAAACCGATAAAGCCAGAGAGATCTCAATTCTGTGAAACTAGAAGGACTCAGCGTGGTCTGAAATGCAAACCCCAATAGAACTATCAACAGATAAGCCAGAGTGATCCACATTCTCTTCAACTTGAAGGCCTCATTGTGGTCAGAAATGCAAACTCTAATAGAACTAGCAACAGATAAAGCCAGAGAGATCGAAATTATCTGGAAGTAGAAGGCCTCATTGTGGTCTGAAATGCAAACTCCAATAGAACTATCAACAGATAAAGCCAGAGAGATCACAAACTGAAAGTGTACATGGATAAACACAACTCTACTTGGAAATCAGTAGAGGCCAGAATGTATATCTTTGGTTTATTGCAGAAACTAAATACGAGAGACTCCTTAATGTAGTGCCCTCCTTTCTTTTAAATGTTTGCCGAGGAATGGGGAACAGCTGCATAAATTTATAAAAAATGGCAGTAGAAACCGATGATCAACAGATCAACTCAGCCTATAATTCTGCCAAAGTCTAGCCACATTTTATGCTTTTATGCATCCCAAAGCGCCGGGATGCTCCTCGGAGTAGCCGAGCGCTATAGAAGAAACAAATTAACATAACATAACATAACATATGAAAGTTAGAAAATTGAGATAGTACAGGGTGCAAAGCCAAATTAGGCTGCTGGGCTAGTAGCTTAAGTCACAAAAATTCTTAACTTGTGCTTACGATTATGTCCACAGCCTCCTTTATCTGCACCAATGGGGCACAAACTGACCATATTATCAAGGGCAATATCGTCGCTTTAGCGGCACTTTTTGCCGCTAAAGCGGCAGTATTTTTATCGCCCTGTTAGCAAGCTGTCGCTAACAGCTGTTAGCGACAGTTTACTGGCAATAGCGTCCATTTTATTGCCGCTTTGCATGTCAGGGATATTTATCGCTAATGACATGCAAAGTAGGCGTTCCTCACTAAAAGTAAATGGAAACAGTCGCAAACACAACTTCTCCCTATTATCAATGCCCGCGTTGCGATAAAAAAAAAAGTCGAGCTAACCGCGATTATCGCTGTAAGCTAAAGTCTGCAAAAATCCAGACGTAGCTATACATATAATGGGAGGTGGATTCTATATCTGAATCCACATCTCCCTATCATCAAGGATTTTCCTATCCCTGCAGGAATATCACTGGATTTTCAGCGATATTCCTGCATTTCGTCGCTATTGCTAGAATATTTATCGCCTTGGAGAAACGCGTTGTTGATAACGCACTATCCGGGTGATAAATTCCAGCGATAGACGGCTATAAATGTAAAAGCGCTAAGCGCGCTTTGCGATGTGTATCGCCGTTTGTAGTTAAAATGCCCTTTAGCACCTTCTATAGAGCAGTAGACAAAACCATAGCTTTTACATAGAGGTTGTGGCGTCAACCATGTGGCTGCCTTGCATATAATATCTACTGCAATGTGAAGATAGAAAGCCGTAGCCTGCCTTGTCCTTACCAGCATGAGAATGAGTGACCCAAGTAGGCAGGATAATTAAAAGGAATATTACTCTAGAATAAAGGAAACAACACAACAGGTACCTGAGGCCATAGAAGATCCTCTTTTCTAGTTAGTGGTCACCTACTTGTTCATGCAGAAATCTGATCTTAGATGTGAATGTTTTATGGGTTGCAAGAGCAACTGGGTTCCCAAACAACTGTGCATGTTGCAAGGAGCACTTCTTCAACAGAAGTTCTTAAAAGAACTAATCCCTAACTGGAGATCTCCATAAAGGTAAAAAGACAAAATATCGATTTCAAAATACCGCATGGACAAAATATCGACTTCAAAATATAGAATGGACAAAATATCGAATGGACAGAATATAGTCATCAAAAATATCGTTTTTAAGGTAAGTAATGTAATATCGAATTTTAAAAATATAGAAAGTCAAAATATCGAAGTATATAATATAGGTTATTAAAATTATCGAATTTTTAATAATATCAAAATTTTTATAGTGTTTTTTATGTTATTATATGTGTGAAAAGTGTGTATTTATGTTATAATTTATTTTAATTAATGAATTTTATGTTATTGAATTTTTGCGTAATTTAATTCTGTAGCGGGTTGTGGGTTTATAGGGGAATAGGGTGGGAAGTAATTTAATTATAATTAATTAAATATGTAAATGTATTTATTGGTATTTATTTTGAATTAATTGTTAATTACTTTTTATTTAGTAATTAATTAAATTTTAATTGCCAATTAATTTTATTTAATTGATTAATTGATAATTATGTTAATTTTACTAATTTATTTTCTGTAGCGGGTTGTGGGTTTATAGGGAATAGGGTGGGAATGAATTTAATTATAATTAATTAAATATGTAAATTTATTTCTTGGTATTTATTTTGAATGAATTGTTAAATAATTTTTAATTGCTAATTCATTAATTGTTAATTTGTAATTAATTTGTATTATTAGGTAACTAATTGAAATCATTTATTTTATTTTGTATTTTTAATTGATTAATTATTATATTATATTAAATTGGTAATTACTTTTAATTCATTTTTTATAGATAATAATATATCTATTTTTTAAAATAATATATGAAGTATTTACTTTCCCTACTGTTGCACTCACTGGAGTGGGAATAGTAATTTTTACCCCTACACTATCCAACGCTTTCCCTACTGTTGCACTCTATGGAGTGGGAATAGTAATTTTTACCACTATGCTATCCAACGCTTTCCCTACTGTTGCACTCATTGGAGTGGGAATAGTAATTTTTACCCCTACGCTATCCAACGCTTTCCCTACTGTTGCACTCTTTGGAGTGGGAATAGTAATTTTTACCCCTACGCTATCCAACGCTTTACCTACTGTTGCACTCTCTGGAGTGGGAATAGTAATGTTTACCCCTACGCTATCCAACGCTTTCCCTACTGTTGCACTCTCTGGAGTGGGAATAGTAATTTTTACCCCTACGATATCCAACGCTTTCCCTACTGTTGCACTCTCTGGAGTGGGAATAGTAATTTTTACCCCTACGCTATCCAGCGCTTTCCCTACTGTTGCACTCATTGGAGTGGGAATAGTAATTTTTACCCCTACGCTATCCAACGCTTTCCCTACTGTTGCACTCATTGGAGCGGGAATAGTAATTTTTACCCCTACGCTATCCAATGCTTTCCCTACTGTTGCACTCTCTGGAGTGGGAATAGTAATTTTTACTCCTACGCTATCCAACGCTTTCCCTACTGTTGCACTCTCTGGAGTGGGAATAGTAATTTTTACCTCTACGCTATCCAACGCTTTCCCTACTGTTGCAGTCTCTGGAGTGGGAATAGTAATTTTTACCCCTACGCTATCCAACGCTTTCCCTACTGTTGCACTCTCTGGAGTGGGAATAGTAATTTTTACCTCTACGCTATCCAACGCCTTCCTTACTGTTGCACTCTCTTGAGTAGGAATAGTAATTTTTCCACTTCTGCTATCCTACGGTAATAATATTGCATATTTTTTATTTATATTATGTTACTATATATATATATGCTTGAATAAATATGATTGTAATTTTTTTTATAACTTTAATTAATTATTTAATAAGTTTAATGTAATGTAAGTATTTTTAAGTGTATTTTAGTTATTAATTTTTTATATTTTTTAAATGTAACATTGTTTTTAAGAAATGCAATATTTTTACAAACTATATTTTTTTAACGATATTTTTGACTCGATATTTTAGTACTTACCTGTTTGTAGATAGAAACTCGATATTTTGTCTGTCGATATTTTTGGTAGTCGATATTATGTCCATCGACATTATGTCAGTGATCCCTCAATAAAGTCATGAAAGCAGCTGACAACTCTTGGGACAGATGGCATTATCTCAAATGAACTATCAGTCCCTGTTGTAGAGGACGAGCTTTCCCAGGCCGAAGGAAGTTCATAGTCCATACAAGGGTGACACTCTTGCAAGTGACTTTGCTTGTGTGAGCACTGCAGCACGTTTTGGCTCCATTGATTGGGTATGGTGCCCAGTTTTTAGGGGGCTGGTTGAAGCATCCATGAGGAGGAGAGTAGGCATAATCCAGAAACCTCATCCCGTTGGACTTTGCAGGATCATGTTAAGGGGCATATTTATGTGAAAGTCACATAGGGCAGCACGTCTTTTTGCTGCGTTGCATGACAGGAAAAGGGTAGCAACGCACCACATTAAAAAGAATACAGCGCATTCCTGCCTTTGTCCCTGCGCTGGTGCTGTTTCGGCTGCCTAGCGCCAATGCAGGCACCCTTGCACCATGGCGCAAAGGTGCCTGTGTTGCATGCAGTACTATTTTTGTGCAGGCAGGGGCACCTTTCTGCACAAAAACAACCCTGAGAGGCATACTCCTCTTTCTATGTGTGCTGCATGCAGCACACATAGAAAGAGGTAGTAACGAGGAGAAATAAAGATATTCCTCCTTGTTACGCCTTCCCTGTGGAGGCGTATCATTTTGGCGCATTCTCAGGTCTAACGCTTTTGGTAAATCCCGGAATGCGTTAAAAACAATAGGAGTTGCTTGGGAACGCCCACGCAATGACCATGGATCGCCTTCCCAGTGCAAGATTAACGCAATGCAGTGATTTGCGTTACTCCAGATTTATGAAGCCACTCAAGGCCACCCTATGGTGGGCTTGCGTGGCTTCATAAATCGCATTGTGGGCTTACGTCGGACTTGCACCACATTGCGTGGTGCAAGAGCGAAGCAACTCTCCTCATAAATATACCCCTAGATTCTTAAGGATAGCCTCATGGGAGCCCGAAAAAAGATAATCTGACAAAACTTCCATGACTGAGGATGAGAAAGGTGGGCTAGGATGTATAATATATTGAGTCAGGCATTATCTTTGCTTCTGCTTCCCACATGTTATTCCTGAGTTTAAGGATTAGGTTCTTTACTAGGGACGAGCATGGTCTGTGAACAAGTGGAAGGACATGCAGATACCTCCAGGAATTGTCCAATGCTTGCTCAAGATCATCAGATATTCCTTTGGTGGAAGAATGTGACTGCACGTGAAACATAAGGTCTGACAGTATTATGGCCCCTGTGCTTCTTTCTCCTCCCTTGGCATTATGTTTATGTATGTATTTTTTGTTTAGGTTATTATAAAGTTCAACTAATCTCCCCGCAGTGGCCTCAGAGTGCTTTGCCGTAATGGTACATACAAGGGAGTGGCAAGTTGCATCATAGTACCGCTGCCAGAACCAATGGTGAGAACCAGTTGATAATCCAGCAGCGATGGACCGTACCCAGAGAGAACCCCCCCATCGAATATCATCCCAGTAACTTGACGATTGATGACTATTGGAATAAAAAGTATCCTCAGAGCCTGGGTTAAAAGGTGAGGTCAGTCTTAGGCTTTGGACCAGTGCTATATCACTAACCTCCATGTATGGTTTCCAAACTCCCCACTTGATACACCTGCATGGTGCATGAGTAGGTGAGTGCACTTGTACAGTGCCTGGGCCAGTTAATCTCTTTCCAGGCTTTAAGCTCATTCGAAATGTTGCAATGGGTTAAAGATAGTTGGAAAGAGGTGTTAGTTTAGGTCTTAACAAAACTTTAAGATTGAAGTAGGTATTGTGACACTTCTGGGGTAAACTTCTATAGCTTAAGAACAAACATCTCCTCTGTCCCCAATCCCTTCTATCTCCCTGTACAGGTTATGTAGATTGACCTTTTGGACCTGGCAACCAAATTCCTCACCATGGATGTTATGAACAAGGGATGATGTGTGGACCTCAGAATGGCTGCTATCTGCAAGTGGAACACCTGATACACAATCACACGCCCTTGAATCATTGACCAGCCAGGTGTGTTACTTTGCACCCTCTCAAAGGTGTGGAACTTCTTTTTGGTGCCCCCCCTCCATGTATAATACCTTAAATTAATCTAGTCCACCAAGGAGATGGACAAAGATGGTGCAATGTTCTGGGCATGTTGGCATCCGTGTGACATCCAACACTGTCAATCACCAGATTTTACTGAGCAGACTACCACAAATTGGTATGGCCATTTCCATTCTGCACGGGAATCGATAATCAATGATGAATCAAATTGTCTCTGTTCGCTTATTACTGTTCACCCAAGCCCAATAGATAGAATCTCCCCATAGACCATCCTCGGCTTGGCAGTTGTGGAATGAAAAGTGACAATCATGCTTAGCCACTAGGGAAAGGAGCAGGTTTGTTCACATGGTGATTGGAAGAGGGTCAGCAGAGTAATGGATAAAGAGGGGTGACCATGGAAATAGTTCATTAAAGTTGATCCTCCCTGCCCGTTAATCACCCCCACAAATCCCTGCACCCCCAGTCTACCAGAGGCACAGATTGTGTCTGTCAAGGTAAGAAAAAGAGGAGTTTGGGATCCGGTAGAAACCATTACCGATATTTTTGGTTCACATCCAACTCACTGCAAGGCGCCAAAGTGGTTTGAGCAGCGCTATGAAGTTTTTTCAACATGATTAAACCAAATGTAAACCTTTAAAGTCTCTCAATGTGCAGTTGAAGAGGGGGATAGTTGCTCCTGGTTATTTTAAAATCCTATATATCAGGATTTCGAGATCTTATCTGACTGGTCCCTCTCTGATTAGCAACCAACTAAATTAACCCACCATGGCTTCATAGTGATACTGCCCCATAAGGTGGATAACATCTGTGCCACCTATAAACGTACAGATATGCCTTCTACCACCATAATCTGCTAAGAGTCCACTTTCTTCAGTCGCAATACTAGGTGGGTGGCTATTCTTTGTAGGTGAGATGCGCCACCTCGGCTGGTAAAATGGAGAACTCTAATCATAGTCAATTCCTGCAGATCCCAACTGATATTCCTTGTCTCTACCCAAATCACACGTAGGATGCCAATAACTCAAGAGTAAAGGCGGATCTACAACCTCCCTCTTCTCACATTTGACGCACTTTCCCAAACCACCATACGTCAAGTGAACATCCTCTATAGAGACCATAAAAACGAAAAACTTCTAAGTAACTTCGAAGTAACTTCAATGCCACCATCCAACAGAACTTTAAAAGTGCATGTCTATCTCTCACACTCCTCATCAAACTCTCCCCCTAAAGCTACGTCTAAGGCAGGATAAAAGCATCTCCCTGGTCACACACACACACAACACCAAAACACTTCCCACATGCCACAACCAAGACAACACCCTTCTGTCCATCCGTTTCTTCACAAGTGACCTGCTACTGGTCTTGGAAAGCACTCTGGCGCCTCACGTAGAGGTATGAAACGCTGTGTAGATTCAATAAGTCAATCAAACAATTACCTAATACCATCCATGGCAATGGCACGGAAATGCTTCCAACTATGTGCATAAGCTGCCTGCACGCCTGCACACCTAACCATCCATACACATGAATAAAACGAGCTGCTGGATGGTTTGTGATTCCACCTTCATTTTCCTATGTGAATGTTGTATTGATCAGTCGCATCACAAAATGCCCATTTGTAGGTCACAACACCCCTGCTTGGGTATTATTGATGAGACAAGACTATTTTTGTGACCCCCTGCAAACGCCTTTGAATGCAGGTATAGAGACTTGTGAGGAACTGCAGAAGTTCATTCCATCCCTGTATTTACCTTCCATGGATGCCAAACTTTTTAAATTAAAGTGCGTCTCTCCTTTGAAGGCACAGGGTCTCCTTTTAAAAAGAAAGCGACTGAGGCATTGAGGGAAGCATACAGTAGTCCCCTGGACAACGCTCTACTCCCCATTAGCCACCATTCACAAGATGGAACCTGTCCCTATGGGGCGGCCACTACTCTGCAAATGTGTTACCATACCCTTTTGGGTCTCTGTAAGTGATCATTGAAAGATTACATACCATCTTGCAAAGTTGAGGTACATGCCCATGGATGTAAGTTTATTTTACCATGCTTAAAGGAGAGAGGACAAGCACTTTAGCAGTGGTAAAGCGCACAGAGTCCTAAAAGCCAACAGAAATTAGTTCAGAAAAAAGTTTGGGGGTGACCCTGCTACATAGAGGGCCAAGTCCAACAAACACAGTGTGTGGCTCTCACAGTATTTTTTCTGAGCATAAATACAAATCTCAATATATTCTAAGGAAAATCCAAATATATCCTGCTACAGTGCTCAACAAAGCTGTTGTGCTTATTAAAAAGGTTGTTTTCACCTCTCTTCTGTCTTTGATAGAAACATGCTGTGACTGAAGGTGCAGTTCACCCTCCAGGACACCACTAGTGGTGATGTCTTACCTGGTCACACTACTTAAGCATATGGCCATGTACAGCTGCTCCTGTGCTTGTTGGCGACATTGAAACGAGTGGGTGGGTGTAGTACATCCCTGAGCTGGTCTGTATGGTGCGAGCCAGCAAAGGGTGCAGGCCGGCCACTACTCACATGTACGGAGAGGGGGACAAGGGGTCTTCCCAAGAAAGGTTTACAAGAAACAAATTTAAATGTGAATTTTACACAACGATTTTGCAATCGGCTAGATCCAAAGGTTTCACACACCATTCTGAAGTGACTCAAAAAATATGGGGCCTTATTTATGAGGCCGTGCATCACTTTTATGCTGCTGGTGCGTCACTTTTTGTGATGCACCAGCGGCGTAAAAAATGTGCCTTGTTGCGCCATATTTACAAAGTGACGCATCTAGGTAGATGCTTCACTTTTTAAACCCCTGCGCCACATTATACCTGCACCAGGTATAATGTATGCAGGGGGGGCATTCTGACGTAAGAAAGGGTCTTAGAAGTGACGCAGTGAATTCTATAAGATTTCACTGCGCCACTTCTAGGACGCAAATGCTTCAACATCTTACACCTGCCTCACAACAGGCGTAAGACTGACGCAGGCCCTTTCACATGGGGCTTGCCCCATGTGAAAGGACACATTGCTGGAGTTGCGCACTTTTGTGACACAGTCCAGCAATGTGTCACTTTTGCGCCATACAGATACGTCAGAAATACTGACGTATCTTTAACTTCTTGCAACATGATGCGTCATACAGTACATATGACGCATCAATCATGTCGCAAGGAGGGTGCACTGAGAAGTGACGCATCGCTGCTTTCGCGCAGTGATGCGTCACTTCTCATAAATGAGGCCCATGGTATTTTAAGGTGTGACGACTAAGCCTGACAATCCCTCAAAGACACAATTTGTGTGACTGACATATTATAATGATCCATATGTTATGCAGGTTTTACACCCTCAGACTGAGGAGCTTCCATTCAGGTTACATATAGAAGACGTCTTTCGAATCACTCAAGCCATAAAGCTTTAATATTTCACGATAATAACAAGTGATGAAAAGCTATCAAAATAGGTAATGAAATATCTCCACGTGAGTCACAAAACAAATGCCAAAGAAGCAAAACCGTTCCCTCTGCAAACAAAGAAATAATATAAGATCAGCAATAAATATCCCTAAAACCATCAAGCATGAATTCTCGTTCAAATATCAAATTTAATTATTTAGTAAATGCACTAATTTCTGCTCCAAATACCAGATTCTAGTTTTTATTTTCAGTAAATGTACTCATTATGTTCCCTACTGACATGTCTATCCTGACCTACAGCACAGTCTGCTGTCCTTGTTCTGCACCCTAGACGAACTCTGCCATTGTGTGTGTGGTGTATGGTTTGCAGTTCCCTCTGCTGTTTCAGTTCCGTGACATCCAAACATTTCTGCCAATGCTCCCCAGCCCTAACCAGCCCTTACTAGCACCACCCACTGCTGCTCCTGGGCTGGGCCCCACATGAACAGATGCAAAAGGCAGTAAGATGTAAAACAGGCTTCTGTAAGATGCCCAAGATCAAACTGAGAGTGGCTGTTAAGGGCAATGGAGATCCAGGGCCTCCTTAACCCCTTCCGCGCTCATGACGAGCTGAGCTCGTCATGAGCTACGCCGCTCGCACGCTCATGACGAGCTCAGCTCGTCATGTAACGCGGCTTTTTGAAAAACGCAGCGCGCAGCGGGACAACCGCTAGCGTGCATGCGGTTAATGAGGAATTGCCGTAGTGCAGCGCCACAAGTCTTCATTCTGCTCTTTCCTACATCAATGTGTAAGGGCAGGAATGCAAAGTATTTATAAAATACTGTGCATTCCTGTCCTTTCCCCCTGTGCTGGTGCACAATTTACTGCCTATCGGCAACATAGGCACCCTTGCACCATGGTGCAAGAGTACCTTCATTGCAAGCAGGACACCTTCCTGCACAAAAATCATGCAGAGAGGTATTTTCCTCTTCCTATGGGCCCGATTCACAAAAGTAACTTAAGACAAAATCCTAAACTTACTACCATTTTGATATTCACAGAAGGCACTTACTCATTTTGGTATTCACAGAAGTTAGGACTCCTAACTTTAGGACTCCTAAATGCATTCTGTGAATACCGAAAGCCTTAAAATTAGGATTTTTCTCAGTTTAGGAGTCCTAAAGTTAGGAATCCTAACTTTACTACTCCTAAACTGAGAAAAATCCTGATTTTAATACTTTCGGTGTTCACAGAAGGCATTTAGGAGTCCTAAAGTTAGAACTACTAACTTCTGTGAATACCAAAATGAGTAAGTGCCTTCTGTGAATACCAAAATGAGTAAGTGTCTTCTGTGAATATCAAAATGGTAGTAAGTTTAGGATTTTTCTTAAGTTAGTTCTGTGAATCGGGCTCAAAGTGTACTGCAGAATGAAGCACACACGGAAAGAGGCAAAAGAAAAATATTTTTCCTCATTATGCCTGCTCTGGCGAGGTGTAAGGTTTTGACGCTGCCCCAGGTTTACGTTATTAAGTAAATATCGGGCAGCGTCAAAACCCATGGGCATTGCGTGGGAATACCCACTGTAACGCCCATGGAATGCCTCCATGACGCAGAGTAAGGCAAGGCAACGACTTGCACTGCTTTGTCTTACTGCATATTTATGAGGCGATTCAAAGCCACGCAGAGTGGCTTTGTGTCACCTCATAGATATGATTCAGAGACGCGCATCAAAAAAAGTGACGCTTTGGCTGCGCAAGCATCTCATAAATAAGCCCCCCAGGATAGACTGCTGCAGAAAGTCAGAGTTTGAAATCAGATGACGGGCTGCAGCCAAAAGCATCTCTGGCAGCAACTATTCGCACCATCCCTGCTGGCTTCCTCTCCCCTTTCTATCGCTCTCTTTCCATCCATCAATTCTATGCCTCTCTCCTTCTCTTCTCCCCTCTCCCCTGTGCCTACTGCAATTAACTTCAGGGGTCTGGAAAAGCCTTGGGCCTGAAACACCGACATCCAGTGGTCCAGCGCTGCCTGCCCTCCAGTGCAAATGCCCCTTGGAATAAGCGACCAGTCCGGCCCCACAAAGCTCGGAAATTGAAACTTTATCCTGGTGCGGCAGCATCTTTGGGTTCTGGGCAGCTCCGAGGCAATCTTTGTGAATGCCAGAGGCCCATCTACCGGCCTATGCTGCAGACCCCCAGATGCATCAACAACCCAATTTGCGATTCCTTAATAGCGAAAAATACCGATTCGCTATCAAGGAATAGCAAAATGGAATGCATCAAGAAATCACTTTAAAAATAGCGATTTCTTAGAATTCCTTAATTGCGACTCACAAATTGTGAGTCGCAATTAAGGAATACCTCCTCATTCATTCCTATGGGCCTAGAGGCCCATAGGAAGGAATGGGAAGACAATCTCAATTTGCGAATCGCAATTAGCGATTCGCAAATTGAGATTGCGATTTCAAGGATGCAGGGGTGTCCAAAGGACACCCTGTTGCACCCCTGAAATTGATATGTGCACATATGTTGCGCACACACATGCCCTTAGGGCATGTTGTGCGCAACATGAAACTCTGAAAAATGCACTTTAGTGCATTTTTCAAAGTTTTTGCAAATTACCATGAAGTTGTACTTCACGGTAATTTGCGTGCCCTATTAGCGAATTCGCAATTTTAAATACTTTCATGCATTGCATTTAAGGAATCTCATTTTGAGATTCCTTAAATGCAAATAATCGCAATTTAGCGATTTCTAAAATTGCGATTTTTGCATTTGGGATGATGCATCCCAAATGCAAAAATACCGCTCGCAAAGGGCCAGATTCTGAGAATCTGCCCCTTTGCGAGCGGATTTTTGTTTGATGAATCTGGGCCAGAATTCTTAATTATTAATACAAGCGAATAGACACCTGAAAACAGTAACTTTTTGCAGGTTTCCAACTCCAAATTCCCAACTTATTATGAGATGGGACGCTCGGGAGGAAAATCATGACTAATTGCCAGAAGCACGCATGCGCAATAGGCCACCAGAGGCCAAACTAAGGAAAGGGCTGCCGAAGATGCGACAAGCCGAGAACCCGAGCCCGTCCTCTGTGCCAATTAATCCTGGTGTCTGCGTGTTTGCGAAGGCGCCTGTGTATGTCGCCCTTTCGCCGGACCACTTCACAGCGCCCTAAAAGCAGAAGTATATTTTAATTTTGCCATCATTAAGAGGATGCTGTGATTGATGTGGCGGCGGTGGGGCTAATATCTTTAAAATTTAGCTGGGCGCGCCGATTCATCTTTAAGACTGATGGCGGCTGATTGCTCCCTATGCAGAACGTATTAGAAGTCAATGAGCAGTCTATTAGTCACCCAGGCTGCTAATCTGTTAGCCAGGCTCCGTTAACTAAACTCATTTAGATGTGTCAGGGCGGAGAGGGCCCGGGTGCCCCGCGCGGCACGCGCACGGTGACCACTTCTTCATGCCGGAGATTTTAATTCACTCTTTTGCGTTTGTTTCTTTTGAAGGCTAATTTGCACGAAAAATGGCAAAGGGTTTATTATCGTATGAAGCTGCAATCAGGAGGCACGTGGCCTGCGGGGACGGGAAGAGAAAGTTCAGCAAACACACTGTTGCGCTCAACAGGGGAAAGTGAGGCTGCAAGATTGCAAGCCACAAAATGGCGGCCTCCTTCTTGTCTTTGTTGTAAACCCTGCAGAGCCCCCACAGTGAGTCTCTTTTCTAATAGCTGATCCGAAAAATCTTCAGATGGATCCCCGTCAATACCAGAAAGAGCGGCGCTCAAGCCCTTGTCACTAGCTGGCTGGACTACGGAAACACATTCTATGCTGGAATAACGGGCCAACTCCTTAAGAGACTCCAGATGATACAAAACGCAGTGGCCAGACTCCTACTCAACCTCCCCAAACGGGTCCACACCACCCCCCCCACCTCCATTGGCTCCCAGTCCACAAGAGATGCCAGTTCAAGATGCTGACTCACGCCTGCAAAGCACTACACGACCAGGGACCAACATTACATACATCAACCACCGCCTGAATTTCCACCAACCCATCAGGCACTGTGCTCTGCCTCCCTAGCCCTCGCACACACCCCGCATTTTCTGACGCCACAGTGGAGGGCCTTCCTTCTCCTACTTTGCCGCTAAAGCCGACCCACCCCTCCACTTGCGCACATCGCCCACTCTGGTGGAATTCAGGGGACTCAAGACATGGCTCTTCAACTGAGACGCACCTGTATACCCTCTGGGGTGAAGAGTTGCGTTTTATAAATACTGATTGAGTGTTAGATATCATTCTTTGTGACCCTGGCACAAACGGGGGAAAGTGAGGATGCAAAATTCCAACCGAGTAACACAATGGCAGCCTCCATCTTGTGTCTCAGTTTTAAACCCTGCAGAGCGCCCACAGTGAGTCTCTTTTCTAATAGATATCATTCAGTGTAAATCTGGCACAAAAATACTGCAATGCTCAGGTAAGATACCTCCATCCTGATAGGTTGTTCTACATGCTTCCGTGCAAAACACTCCCTGATTGGATCACCCCATGGTGGCCTGTCAGTGAGCATGTTCCCTGATCAAAGCACCCCATGCTAACCTGTCAGTGAACATCTTTCTTGATCTGAGCACACGCAGCTACCCTGAGACAGACTTTTCCTCAGTGCTTAATTAAAAAAAAAAAAGTAATTACCCGGGACCTAAGGAGGCCCCTGCAGTTAGCACCACCCTTTGCCCCTGGCAGCACTACCAATGACAATACCAACATAAATAATAACAATTGGACTCCTACAGGTGTGACAGTTCAAACAATTCTAGGCCACCCAAATCTGCAAGAATGTCTTGGATGGCAGATATTATTCATTTTTGATATATCTAAAGAATTAAACACGTATTATGTGTTCATATCAAAATTAGACAGACAGCACCAAAGTGGTGGACTGTCACCAGTAACAGTGTTAATTAGGTGCCAGTGCTAAACACTGGAAGGAACAGTCTCAAATTAAGCACTGCTCTTCCCTGATCGAAACACCACATGGTACACTGACCAAGAGCTTTTCCCTGATCTTAGCACCACATGCTACCCTGACCGAGACGCTAGTTGCTGCTCTGATCTCCACATTGCTATGCTGACAGAGAGCCTCGTCTCTGATCCAAACATCCCACTACTACCCTGAGAGAGCCTATTCCCTCATCAGGGCACAGCATGCCACCCTGACAGAGAGACTCTCATTTGATCCGAGCAGATGCCACACTGGCAAAGTCTCTTCTTTGATCTGAGCTCTGTGACATGGCAGAACCTGACTCTGTCCCGGGCTGTGAAGATAGGGTTGAGCGTGTGTCTTGTGTAGTGTGTGGGATCGGTGACTAGTTGGGTGAGGCTGATGTTGTTGATGTTTTCAAGGAGGTTGATAGTGTTGGTGTTGTTGGGGTCGTCAAGGTGAATATTGAGGTCTCCGAGGAAGAAGGAGTGTTTGGAGTCAATGTCGAGCGGGGCGATGAATTCAGGGATGGCGTCACAAAAAATAGGGAGTGGTCCTAGAGGGTGCCTCTGATGGTCGTTGTGCCGTCGGTTTGGAGTTGGAAGTTGAAGTGTTCTAGGATCGGGATGGTGTCGTCTGAAGCGATAGTGCAGAGGATGGTTCTTTTTTTGGATGATGGCATTTCCACCTCTGCGTTTGTTGGTGTGGTCGCAGTGTGCTATCTTATAGCAGTCTGGTATTGCGGAGGCGATGTCAGGAGCGGCTGCAGGGTTAAGCCAGGTTTCAGTGATGAAGACGACGGCAAGGGTGAGGAAGGTGAAGGTGTCCCAGATCTCTTTGACATGCTTGCAGAATGATCATATGTTGAGCAGGAGACAGTGGAGTTGTTCCGCAGCAGTTGAGGTCAGCGCGGTGGTGGTCGTTGTGCATACGGGTGTTCAGGTGTTACAGGAGAAGAAACATTGCTGGTATGTGAAAGGACCTACTGTTGATCGTGGGGACATGCGGTAAACTAACATTGACCCATTTCCCTGATCTAAGTACTCTATGATAAATTAACCGTGAATTTCTTCCCTGATATGTCAACTTTATGTCACACCACCAGCAGGTATGTTCCATGATCTGCTACAAGCAATTAATACCCTAACAGCAAGCTTCTTCCATGATATGAGCAATCAGTGGTGCCCTGACGGGGTAATTTCCATGATCTGATACAAGCCACAATATGAGGACAGTGAACCTCTTCCCTGATCCGCAGCATCTCCTAATACCTTGACAGCCATCATCTACAGCACCAATAGCATCCTAATAAAGCACACCTTACCTTGTCTGAGCACTCTATGATAAACACTGAGACACCACTATAATCTGAGCTCTACATGGTACCCTCATAGTGAACCTTTGTCCAGGTCTCAGCACTTTGTGGTACCCTAACCCGGAGCCACTCTCATGATTTGAGCATTCTGAAGTTACCTAACGGGGAACCTTTTCCTCTATCTGAGCACTCTATGGCAAACTAATAATGAGTTTCTTCCCTGAACTGTGCCTACGATGCTACACAGACACGGTGCCTCTACCATGATCTTCCATTCCAATGCTCTAATTAAAATAATTAAGATGGTCGATAGGTAGGATCGGGACTATCTGAGTCTTCATAAGATTGAGTCCAAGCCAATCAAAGAAAACTTCACAAGACATGATTCAAAGTCAAAACCATAAAGGTTTATTAAAAATTAAGATAATTAAGGAAAGCCAAAAAGTAATTAGTTAGGGAATTAGCAATACATCTCTCAATAGTAATCCAAAATAATGCAAGAAGATCAGCATATGGTAGTGTTCCAAAGCAAGTAAACAGCCAGAACTAAATATATTTAAGCAAGAGGACTGACATAGAGTCTGCCTACAAAGAGTGCATCAAAAGCACTAATTATAAATCAATAAACAGATCAGCGCAGAGCCTGCACAGCTAGAAGTCAGGCAAACCGCTATGTTATCCATGCATTGGGCGTCTTCCCTGATCTACTAACTCTATGGTATCCTGGCAGTGACCCTCTGCCCTGATCTGAGCACTCTCTGGTACCTTGACAGTGAGCCTCTTCCCTTATCTAAATACTCTATGGTATCCTGGCAGTGACCCTCTGCCCTGATATGGGCACTCTCTGGTACCTTGACAGTGATCCTCTTCCCTGATCTAAGAACTCTATGGTATCCTGGCAGTGAGCCTCTTCCTTGATCTAAGCACTGTATGGTACCCTGACAGTGAGCCTCTTCCCTGATATAAGAACTCTATGGTATCCTGGCAGTGAGCCTCTTCCCTGATCTGAGCACTGTATGGTGCCCTGACAGTGAGCCTCTTCCCTGATATAAGAACTCTATGGTATCCTGCCAGTGAGCCTCTTCCCTGATCTGAGCACTGTATGGTACCCTGACAGTGAGCCTCTTCCCTGATATAAGAACTCTATGGTATCCTGGCAGTGACCCTCTTCCCTGATCTGAGCACTGTATGGTGCCCTGACAGCGAGCCTCTTCCCTGATCTGAGAACTCTAAGGTATCCTGGCAGTGACCATCTTCCCTGATCTAAGCACTCTATGGTATCCTGGCAGTGACCCTCTTCCCTGATCTGAGCACTCTCTGGTACCCTGCCAGTGAGCCTCTTCCCTGATCTGAGCACTGTATGGTACCCTGACAGCGAGCCTCTTCCCTGATCTAAGAACTCTATGGTATCCTGCCAGTGAGCCTCTTCCGTGATCTGAGCACTGTATGGTACCCTGACAGCGAGCCTCTTCCCTGATCTAAGAACTCTATGGTATCCTGCCAGTGACCCTCTTCCCTGATCTGAGCACTGTATGGTACCCTGACAGCGAGCCTCTTCCCTGATCTAAGAACTCTATGGTATCCTGCCACTGACCCTCTTCCCTGATCTGAGCACTCTCTGGTACCCTGACAGCGAGCCTCTTCCCTGATCTAAGACCTCTAAGATATCCTGGCAGTGAGCCTCTTCCCTGATCTGAGCACTCTCTGGTATCCTGACAGCGAGCCTCTTCCCTGATCTAAGAACTCTATGGTATCCTGGCAGTGACCCTCTTCCCTGATCTGAGCACTCGCTGGTACCCTGACAGCGAGCCTCTTCCCTGATCTAAGAACTATATGGTATCCTGGCAGTGACCCTCTTCCCTGCTCTGAGCACTCTCTGGTACCCTGACAGCGAGCCTCTTCCCTCATCCAAGAACTCTATGGTATTCTGGCAGTGACCCTCTTCCCTGATCTGAGCACTGTATGGTACCCTGACAGCGAGCCTCTTCCCTCATCCAAGAACTCTATGGTATTCTGGCAGTGACCCTCTTCCCTGATCGGAGCACTGTATGGTACCCTGACAGCGAGCCTCTTCCCTGATCTAAGAACTCTATGGTATCCTGCCAGTGACCCTCTTCCCTGATCTGAGCACTCTCTGGTACCCTGCCAGCGAGCCTCTTCCCTGATCTAAGAACTCTATGGTATCCTGCCAGTGACCCTCTTCCCTGATCTGATCACTCTCTGGTACCCTGACAGTGAGCCTCTTCCCTGATCTAAGAACTCTATGGTATCCTGGCAGTGACCCTCTTCCCTGATCTGAGCACTCGCTGGTATCCTGACAGCGAGCCTCTTCCCTGATCTAAGAACTCTATGGTATCCTGGCAGTGACCCTCTTCCCTGATCTGAACACTCTCTGGTACCCTGACAGTGAGCCTCTTCCCTCATCCAAGAACTCTATGGTATTCTGGCAGTGACCCTCTTCCCTGATCTGAGCACTGTATGGTACCCTGACAGCGAGCCTCTTCCCTGATCTAAGAACTCTATGGTATCCTGCCAGTGACCCTCTTCCCTGATCTGAGCACTCTCTGGTACCCTGCCAGCGAGCCTCTTCCCTGATCTAAGAACTCTATGGTATCCTGCCAGTGACCCTCTTCCCTGATCTGAGCACTCTCTGGTACCCTGACAGCGAGCCTCTTCCTTGATCTAAGAACTCTATGGTATCCTGGCAGTGACCCTCTTCCCTGATCTGAGTACTCGCTGGTAGCCTGACAGCGAGCCTCTTCCCTGATCTAAGAACTCTATGGTATCCTGGCAGTGACCCTCTTCCCTGATCTGAGCACTGTATGGTACCCTGACAGCGAGCCTCTTCCCTGATCTGAGAACTCTATGGTATCTTGCCAGTGACCCTCTTCCCTGATCTGAGCACTCTCTGGTACCCTGCCAGCGAGCCTCTTCCCTGATCTAAGAACTCTATGGTATCCTGCCAGTGACCCTCTTCCCTGATCTGAGCACTCTCTGGTACCCTGACAGTGAGCCTCTTCCCTGATCTAAGAACTCTATGGTATCCTGGCAGTGACCCTCTTCCCTGATCTAAGAACTCTATGGTATCCTGCCAGTGACCCTCTTCCCTGATCTGAGCACTCTCTGGTACCCTGCCAGCGTGCCTTTTCCCTGATCCAAGAACTCTATGGTATCCTGGCAGTGACCCTCTTCCCTGATCTGAGCACTGTATGGTACCCTGACAGCGAGCCTCTTCCCTGATCTAAGAACTCTATGGTATCCTGCCAGTGACCCTCTTCCCTGATCTGAGCACTCTCTGGTACCCTGCCAGCGAGCCTCTTCCCTGATCTAAGAACTCTATGGTATCCAGCCAGTGACCCTCTTCCCTGATCTGATCACTCTCTGGTACCCTGACAGTGAGCCTCTTCCCTGATCTAAGAACTCTATGGTATCCTGGCAGTGACCCTTTTCCCTGATCTGAGCACTCGCTGGTACCCTGCCAGCGAGCCTCTTCCCTGATCTAAGAACTCTATGGTATCCTGGCAGTGACCCTCTTCCCTGATCTGAGTACTCGCTGGTACCCTGACAGCGAGCCTCTTCCCTGATCTAAGAACTCTATGGTATCCTGCCAGTGACCCTCTTCCCTGATCTGAGCACTCTCTGGTACCCTGCCAGCGAGCCTCTTCCCTGATCTAAGAACTCTATGGTATCCTGCCAGTGACCCTCTTCCCAGATCTGAGCACTCTCTGGTACCCTGACAGTGAGCCTCTTCCCTGATCTAAGAACTCTATGGTATCCTGGCAGTGACCCTCTTCCCTGATCTAAGAACTCTATGGTATCCTACCAGTGACCCTCTTCCCTGATCTGAGCACTCTCTAGTACCCTGCCAGCGAGCCTCTTCCCTGATCCAAGAACTCTATGGTATCCTGGCAGTGACCCTCTTCCCTGATCTGAGAACTCTGGTACCCTGACAGTGAGCCTCTTCCCTCATCCAAGAACTCTATGGTATTCTGGCAGTGACCCTCTTCCCTGATCTGAGCACTGTATGGTACCCTGACAGCGAGCCTCTTCCCTGATCTAAGAACTCTATGGTATTCTGGCAGTGACCCTCTTCCCTGATCTGAGCACTGTATGGTACCCTGACAGCGAGCCTCTTCCCTGATCTAAGAACTCTATGGTATCCTGCCAGTGACCCTCTTCCCTGATCTGAGCACTCTCTGGTACCCTGCCAGCGAGCCTCTTCCCTGATCTAAGAACTCTATGGTATCCTGCCAGTGACCCTCTTCCCTGATCTGATCACTCTCTGGTACCCTGACAGTGAGCCTCTTCCCTGATCTAAGAACTCTATGGTATCCTGTCAGTGACCCTCTTCCCTGATCTGAGCACTCGCTAGTACCCTGACAGCGAGCCTCTCCCTGATCTAAGAACTCTATGGTATCCTGGCAGTGACCCTCTTCCCTGATCTGAACACTCTCTGGTACCCTGACAGTGAGCCTCTTCCCTCATCCAAGAACTCTATGGTATTCTGGCAGTGACCCTCTTCCCTGATCTGAGCACTGTATGGTACCCTGACAGCGAGCCTCTTCCCTGATCTAAGAACTCTATGGTATCCTGCCAGTGACCCTCTTCCCTGATCTGAGCACTCTCTGGTACCCTGCCAGCGAGCCTCTTCCCTGATCTAAGAACTCTATGGTATCCTGCCAGTGACCCTCTTCCCTGATCTGAGCACTCTCTGGTACCCTGACAGCGAGCCTCTTCCCTGATCTAAGAACTCTATGGTATCCTGGCAGTGACCCTCTTCCCTGATCTGAGTACTCGCTGGTACCCTGACAGCGAGCCTCTTCCCTGATCTAAGAACTCTATGGTATCCTGGCAGTGACCCTCTTCCCTGATCTGAGCACTGTATGGTACCCTGACAGTGAGCCTCTTCCCTGATCTAAGAACTCTATGGTATCTTGCCAGTGACCCTCTTCCCTGATCTGAGCACTCTCTGGTACCCTGCCAGCGAGCCTCTTCCCTGATCTAAGAACTCTATGGTATCCTGCCAGTGACCCTCTTCCCTGATCTGAGCACTCTCTGGTACCCTGACAGTGAGCCTCTTCCCTGATCTAAGAACTCTATGGTATCCTGGCAGTGACCCTCTTCCCTGATCTAAGAACTCTATGGTATCCTGCCAGTGACCCTCTTCCCTGATCTGAGCACTCTCTGGTACCCTGCCAGCGAGCCTCTTCCCTGATCCAAGAACTCTATGGTATCCTGGCAGTGACCCTCTTCCCTGATCTGAGCACTCTCTGGTACCCTGACAGTGAGCCTCTTCCCTCATCCAAGAACTCTATGGTATTCTGGCAGGGACCCTCTTCCCTGATCTGAGCACTGTATGGTACCCTGACAGCGAGCCTCTTCCCTGATCTAAGAACTCTATGGTATCCTGCCAGTGACCCTCTTCCCTGATCTGAGCACTCTCTGGTACCCTGCCAGCGAGCCTCTTCCCTGATCTAAGAACTCTATGGTATCCTGCCAGTGACCCTCTTCCCTGATCTGAGCACTCTCTGGTACCCTGACAGCGAGCCTCTTCCTTGATCTAAGAACTCTATGGTATCTTGCCAGTGACCCTCTTCCCTGATCTGAGCACTCTCTGGTACCCTGCCAGCGAGCCTCTTCCCTGATCTAAGAACTCTATGGTATCCTGCCAATGACCCTCTTCCCTGATCTGAGCACTCTCTGGTACCCTGGCAGTGAGCCTCTTCCCTGATCTAAGAACTCTATGGTATCCTGGCAGTGACCCTCTTCCCTGATCTAAGAACTCTATGGTATCCTGCCAGTGACCCTCTTCCCTGATCTGAGCACTCTCTGGTACCCTGCCAGCGTGCCTTTTCCCTGATCCAAGAACCCTATGGTATCCTGGCAGTGACCCTCTTCCCTGATCTGAGCACTCTCTGGTACCCTGACAGTGAGCCTCTTCCCTCATCCAAGAACTCTATGGTATTCTGGCAGTGACCCTCTTCCCTGATCTGAGCACTGTATGGTACCCTGACAGCGAGCCTCTTCCCTGATCTAAGAACTCTATGGTATCCTGCCAGTGACCCTCTTCCCTGATCTGAGCACTCTCTGGTACCCTGCCAGCGAGCCTCTTCCCTGATCTAAGAACTTTATGGTATCCTGCCAGTGACCCTCTTCCCTGATCTGATCACTCTCTGGTACCCTGACAGTGAGCCTCTTCCCTGATCTAAGAACTCTATGGTATCCTGGCAGTGACCCTTTTCCCTGATCTGAGCACTCGCTGGTACCCTGCCAGCGAGCCTCTTCCCTGATCTAAGAACTCTATGGTATCCTGGCAGTGACCCTCTTCCCTGATCTGAGCACTGTATGGTACCCTGACAGCGAGCCTCTTTCCTGATCTAAGAACTCTATGGTATCCTGCCAGTGACCCTCTTCCCTGATCTGAGCACTCTCTGGTACCCTGCCAGCGAGCCTCTTCCCTGATCTAAGAACTCTATGGTATCCTGCCAGTGACCCTCTTCCTAGATCTGAGCACTCTCTGGTACCCTGACAGTGAGCCTCTTCCCTGATCTAAGAACTCTATGGTATCCTGGCAGTGACCCTCTTCCCTGATCTAAGAACTCTATGGTATCCTGCCAGTGACCCTCTTCCCTGATCTGAGCACTCTCTGGTACCCTGCCAGCGAGCCTCTTCCCTGATCCAAGAACTCTATGGTATCCTGGCAGTGACCCTCTTCCCTGATCTGAGCACTCTGGTACCCTGACAGTGAGCCTCTTCCCTCATCCAAGAACTCTATGGTATTCTGGCAGTGACCCTCTTCCCTGATCTGAGCACTGTATGGTACCCTGACAGCGAGCCTCTTCCCTGATCTAAGAACTCTATGGTATTCTGGCAGTGACCCTCTTCCCTGATCTGAGCACTGTATGGTACCCTGACCGCGAGCCTCTTCACTGATCTAAGAACTCTATGGTATCCTGCCAGTGACCCTCTTCCCTGATCTGAGCACTCTCTGGTACCCTGCCAGCGAGCCTCTTCCCTGATCTAAGAACTCTATGGTATCCTGCCAGTGACCCTCTTCCCTGATCTGATCACTCTCTGGTACCCTGACAGTGAGCCTCTTCCCTGATCTAAGAACTCTATGGTATCCTGGCAGTGACCCTCTTACCTGATCTGAGCACTCGCTGGTACCCTGACAGCGAGCCTCTTCCCTGATCTAAGAACTCTATGGTATCCTGGCAGTGACCCTCTTCCCTGATCTGAACACTCTCTGGTACCCTGACAGTGAGCCTCTTCCCTCATCCAAGAACTCTATGGTATTCTGGCAGTGACCCTCTTCCCTGATCTGAGCACTGTATGGTACCCTGACAGCGAGCCTCTTCCCTGATCTAAGAACTCTATGGTATCCTGCCAGTGACCCTCTTCCCTGATCTGAGCACTCTCTGGTACCCTGCCAGTGAGCCTCTTCCCTGATCTAAGAACTCTATGGTATCCTGCCAGTGACCCTCTTCCCTGATCTGAGCACTCTCTGGTACCCTGACAGCGAACCTCTTCCCTGATCTAAGAACTGTATGGTACCCTGGCAGTGGCCCTCTTCCCTGATCTAAGAACTCTATGGTATCCTGCCAGTGACCCTCTTCCCTGATCTGAGCACTCTCTGGTACCCTGCCAGCGAGCCTCTTCCCTGATCCAAGAACTCTATGGTATCCTGGCAGTGACCCTCTTCCCTGATCTGAGCACTCTCTGGTACCCTGACAGTGAGCCTTTTCCCTCATCCAAGAACTCTATGGTATTCTGGCAGTGACCCTCTTCCCTGATCTGAGCACTGTATGGTACCCTGACAGCGAGCCTCTTCCCTGATCTAAGAACTCTATGGTATTCTGGCAGTGACCCTCTTCCCTGATCTGAGCACTGTATGGTACCCTGACAGCGAGCCTCTTCACTGATCTAAGAACTCTATGGTATCCTGCCAGTGACCCTCTTCCCTGATCTGAGCACTCTCTGGTACCCTGCCAGCGAGCCTCTTCCCTGATCTAAGAACTCTATGGTATCCTTCCAGTGACCCTCTTCCCTGATCTGATCACTCTCTGGTACCCTGACAGTGAGCCTCTTCCCTGATCTAAGAACTCTATGGTATCCTGGCAGTGACCCTCTTCCCTGATCTGAGCACTCGCTGGTACCCTGACAGCGAGCCTCTTCCCTGATCTAAGAACTCTATGGTATCCTGGCAGTGACCCTCTTCCCTGATCTGAACACTCTCTGGTACCCTGACAGTGAGCCTCTTCCCTCATCCAAGAACTCTATGGTATTCTGGCAGTGACCCTCTTCCCTGATCTGAGCACTGTATGGTACCCTGACAGCGAGCCTCTTCCCTGATCTAAGAACTCTATGGTATCCTGCCAGTGACCCTCTTCCCTGATCTGAGCACTCTCTGGTACCCTGCCAGCGAGCCTCTTCCCTGATCTAAGAACTCTATGGTATCCTGCCAGTGACCCTCTTCCCTGATCTGAGCACTCTCTGGTACCCTGACAGCGAGCCTCTTCCCTGATCTAAGAACTCTATGGTATCCTGGCAGTGACCCTCTTCCCTGATCTGAGTACTCGCTGGTACCCTGACAGCGAGCCTCTTCCCTGATCTAAGAACTCTATGGTATCCTGGCAGTGACCCTCTTCCCTGATCTGAGCACTGTATGGTACCCTGACAGCGAGCCTCTTCCCTGATCTAAGAACTCTATGGTATCTTGCCAGTGACCCTCTTCCCTGATCTGAGCACTCTCTGGTACCCTGCCAGCGAGCCTCTTCCCTGATCTAAGAACTCTATGGTATCCTGCCAGTGACCCTCTTCCCTGATCTGAGCACTCTCTGGTACCCTGACAGTGAGCCTCTTCCCTGATCTAAGAACTCTATGGTATCCTGGCAGTGACCCTCTTCCCTGATCTAAGAACTCTATGGTATCCTGCCAGTGACCCTCTTCCCTGATCTGAGCACTCTCTGGTACCCTGCCAGCGAGCCTCTTCCCTGATCCAAGAACTCTATGGTATCCTGGCAGTGACCCTCTTCCCTGATCTGAGCACTCTCTGGTACCCTGACAGTGAGCCTCTTCCCTCATCCAAGAACTCTATGGTATTCTGGCAGTGACCCTCTTCCCTGATCTGAGCACTGTATGGTACCTTGACAGCGAGCCTCTTCCCTGATCCAAGAACTCTATGGTATCCTGCCAGTGACCCTCTTCCCTGATCTGATCACTCTCTGGTACCCTGACAGTGAGCCTCTTCCCTGATCTAAGAACTCTATGGTATCCTGGCAGTGACCCTCTTCCCTGATCTGAGCACTCGCTGGTACCCTGACAGCGAGCCTCTTCCCTGATCTAAGAACTCTATGGTATCCTGCCAGTGACCCTCTTCCCTGATCTGAGCACTCTCTGGTACCCTGCCAGCGAGCCTCTTCCCTGATCTAAGAACTCTATGGTATCCTGCCAGTGACCCTCTTCCCAGATCTGAGCACTCTCTGGTACCCTGACAGTGAGCCTCTTCCCTGATCTAAGAACTCTATGGTATCCTGCCAGTGACCCTCTTCCCTGATCTGAGCACTCTCTGGTACCCTGCCAGCGAGCCTCTTCCCTGATCCAAGAACTCTATGGTATCCTGGCAGTGACCCTCTTCCCTGATCTGAGCACTCTGGTACCCTGACAGTGAGCCTCTTCCCTCATCCAAGAACTCTATGGTATTCTGGCAGTGACCCTCTTCCCTGATCTGAGCACTGTATGGTACCCTGACAGCGAGCCTCTTCCCTGATCTAAGAACTCTATGGTATCCTGCCAGTGACCCTCTTCCCTGATCTGAGCACTCTCTGGTACCCTGACAGCGAGCCTCTTCCCTGATCTAAGAACTCTATGGTATCCTGCCAGTGACCCTCTTCCCTGATCTGAGCACTGTATGGTACCCTGACAGCGAGCCTCTTCCCTGATCTAAGAACTCTATGGTATCCTGCCAGTGACCCTCTTCCCTGATCTGAGCACTCTCTGGTACCCTGACAGCGAGCCTCTTCCCTGATCTAAGAACTCTATGGTATCCTGGCAGTGACCCTCTTCCCTGATCTGAGCACTCTCTGGTACCCTGACAGTGAGCCTCTTCCCTCATCCAAGAACTCTATGGTATTCTGGCAGTGACCCTCTTCCCTGATCTGAGCACTCTCTGGTACCCTGACAGCGAGCCTCTTCCCTGATCTAAGAACTCTATGGTATCCTGCTAGTGACCCTCTTCCCTTATCTGAGCACTCTCTGGTACCCTGCCAGCGAGCCTCTTCCCTGATCTAAGAACTCTATGGTATCCTGCCAGTGACCCTCTTCCCTGATCTGAGCACTCTCTGGTTCCCTGACAGCGAGCCTCTTCCCTGATCTAAGAATTCTATGGTATCCTGGCAGTGACCCTCTTCCCTGATCTGAGCACTCGCTGGTACCCTGACAGCGAGCCTCTTCCCTGATCTAAGAACTCTATGGTATCCTGGCAGTGACCCTCTTCCCTGATCTGAGCACTGTATGGTACCCTGACAGCGAGCCTCTTCCCTGATCTAAGAACTCTATTGTATCCTGCCAGTGACCCTCTTCCCTGATCTGAGCACTCTCTGGTACCCTGCCAGCGAGCCTCTTCCCTGATCTAAGAACTCTATGGTATCCTGCCAGTGACCCTCTTCCCTGATCTGAGCACTCTCTGGTACCCTGACAGCGAGCCTCTTCCCTGATCTACGAACTCTATGGTATCCTGCCAGTGACCCTCTTCCCTGATCTGAGCACTGTATGGTACCCTGACAGTGAGCCTCTTCCCTGATCTAAGAACTCTATGGTATCCTGCCAGTGACCCTCTTCCCTGATCTGAGCACTCTCTGGTACCCTGACAGTGAGCCTCTTTCCTGATCTAAGACCTCTAAGATATCCTGGCAGTGAGCCTCTTCCCTGATCTGAGCACTCTCTGGTACCCTGACAGTGAGCCTCTTCCCTGATCTAAGAACTCTATGGTATCCTGGCAGTGACCCTCTTCCCTGATCTGAGCACTCGCTGGTACCCTGACAGCGAGCCTCTTCCCTGATCTAAGAACTCTATGGTATCCTGGCAGTGACCCTCTTCCCTGATCTGAGCACTCTCTGGTACCCTGACAGTGAGCCTCTTCCCTCATCCAAGAACTCTATGGTATCCTGCCAGTGACCCTCTTCCCTGATCTGAGCACTCTCTGGTACCCTGACAGCGAACCTCTTCCCTGATCTAAGAACTGTATGGTACCCTGGCAGTGGCCCTCTTCCCTGATCTAAGAACTCTATGGTATCCTGCCAGTGACCCTCTTCCCTGATCTGAGCACTCTCTGGTACCCTGCCAGCGAGCCTCTTCCCTGATCCAAGAACTCTATGGTATCCTGGCAGTGACCCTCTTCCCTGATCTGAGCACTCTCTGGTACCCTGACAGTGAGCCTTTTCCCTCATCCAAGAACTCTATGGTATTCTGGCAGTGACCCTCTTCCCTGATCTGAGCACTGTATGGTACCCTGACAGCGAGCCTCTTCCCTGATCTAAGAACTCTATGGTATTCTGGCAGTGACCCTCTTCCCTGATCTGAGCACTGTATGGTACCCTGACAGCGAGCCTCTTCACTGATCTAAGAACTCTATGGTATCCTGCCAGTGACCCTCTTCCCTGATCTGAGCACTCTCTGGTACCCTGCCAGCGAGCCTCTTCCCTGATCTAAGAACTCTATGGTATCCTTCCAGTGACCCTCTTCCCTGATCTGATCACTCTCTGGTACCCTGACAGTGAGCCTCTTCCCTGATCTAAGAACTCTATGGTATCCTGGCAGTGACCCTCTTCCCTGATCTGAGCACTCGCTGGTACCCTGACAGCGAGCCTCTTCCCTGATCTAAGAACTCTATGGTATCCTGGCAGTGACCCTCTTCCCTGATCTGAACACTCTCTGGTACCCTGACAGTGAGCCTCTTCCCTCATCCAAGAAGTCTATGGTATTCTGGCAGTGACCCTCTTCCCTGATCTGAGCACTGTATGGTACCCTGACAGCGAGCCTCTTCCCTGATCTAAGAACTCTATGGTATCCTGCCAGTGACCCTCTTCCCTGATCTGAGCACTCTCTGGTACCCTGCCAGCGAGCCTCTTCCCTGATCTAAGAACTCTATGGTATCCTGCCAGTGACCCTCTTCCCTGATCTGAGCACTCTCTGGTACCCTGACAGCGAGCCTCTTCCCTGATCTAAGAACTCTATGGTATCCTGGCAGTGACCCTCTTCCCTGATCTGAGTACTCGCTGGTACCCTGACAGCGAGCCTCTTCCCTGATCTAAGAACTCTATGGTATCCTGGCAGTGACCCTCTTCCCTGATCTGAGCACTGTATGGTACCCTGACAGCGAGCCTCTTCCCTGATCTAAGAACTCTATGGTATCTTGCCAGTGACCCTCTTCCCTGATCTGAGCACTCTCTGGTACCCTGCCAGCGAGCCTCTTCCCTGATCTAAGAACTCTATGGTATCCTGCCAGTGACCCTCTTCCCTGATCTGAGCACTCTCTGGTACCCTGACAGTGAGCCTCTTCCCTGATCTAAGAACTCTATGGTATCCTGGCAGTGACCCTCTTCCCTGATCTAAGAACTCTATGGTATCCTGCCAGTGACCCTCTTCCCTGATCTGAGCACTCTCTGGTACCCTGCCAGCGAGCCTCTTCCCTGATCCAAGAACTCTATGGTATCCTGGCAGTGACCCTCTTCCCTGATCTGAGCACTCTCTGGTACCCTGACAGTGAGCCTCTTCCCTCATCCAAGAACTCTATGGTATTCTGGCAGTGACCCTCTTCCCTGATCTGAGCACTGTATGGTACCTTGACAGCGAGCCTCTTCCCTGATCCAAGAACTCTATGGTATCCTGCCAGTGACCCTCTTCCCTGATCTGATCACTCTCTGGTACCCTGACAGTGAGCCTCTTCCCTGATCTAAGAACTCTATGGTATCCTGGCAGTGACCCTCTTCCCTGATCTGAGCACTCGCTGGTACCCTGACAGCGAGCCTCTTCCCTGATCTAAGAACTCTATGGTATCCTGCCAGTGACCCTCTTCCCTGATCTGAGCACTCTCTGGTACCCTGCCAGCGAGCCTCTTCCCTGATCTAAGAACTCTATGGTATCCTGCCAGTGACCCTCTTCCCAGATCTGAGCACTCTCTGGTACCCTGACAGTGAGCCTCTTCCCTGATCTAAGAACTCTATGGTATCCTGCCAGTGACCCTCTTCCCTGATCTGAGCACTCTCTGGTACCCTGCCAGCGAGCCTCTTCCCTGATCCAAGAACTCTATGGTATCCTGGCAGTGACCCTCTTCCCTGATCTGAGCACTCTGGTACCCTGACAGTGAGCCTCTTCCCTCATCCAAGAACTCTATGGTATTCTGGCAGTGACCCTCTTCCCTGATCTGAGCACTGTATGGTACCCTGACAGCGAGCCTCTTCCCTGATCTAAGAACTCTATGGTATCCTGCCAGTGACCCTCTTCCCTGATCTGAGCACTCTCTGGTACCCTGACAGCGAGCCTCTTCCCTGATCTAAGAACTCTATGGTATCCTGCCAGTGACCCTCTTCCCTGATCTGAGCACTGTATGGTACCCTGACAGCGAGCCTCTTCCCTGATCTAAGAACTCTATGGTATCCTGCCAGTGACCCTCTTCCCTGATCTGAGCACTCTCTGGTACCCTGACAGCGAGCCTCTTCCCTGATCTAAGAACTCTATGGTATCCTGGCAGTGACCCTCTTCCCTGATCTGAGCACTCTCTGGTACCCTGACAGTGAGCCTCTTCCCTCATCCAAGAACTCTATGGTATTCTGGCAGTGACCCTCTTCCCTGATCTGAGCACTCTCTGGTACCCTGACAGCGAGCCTCTTCCCTGATCTAAGAACTCTATGGTATCCTGCTAGTGACCCTCTTCCCTTATCTGAGCACTCTCTGGTACCCTGCCAGCGAGCCTCTTCCCTGATCTAAGAACTCTATGGTATCCTGCCAGTGACCCTCTTCCCTGATCTGAGCACTCTCTGGTTCCCTGACAGCGAGCCTCTTCCCTGATCTAAGAATTCTATGGTATCCTGGCAGTGACCCTCTTCCCTGATCTGAGCACTCGCTGGTACCCTGACAGCGAGCCTCTTCCCTGATCTAAGAACTCTATGGTATCCTGGCAGTGACCCTCTTCCCTGATCTGAGCACTGTATGGTACCCTGACAGCGAGCCTCTTCCCTGATCTAAGAACTCTATTGTATCCTGCCAGTGACCCTCTTCCCTGATCTGAGCACTCTCTGGTACCCTGCCAGCGAGCCTCTTCCCTGATCTAAGAACTCTATGGTATCCTGCCAGTGACCCTCTTCCCTGATCTGAGCACTCTCTGGTACCCTGACAGCGAGCCTCTTCCCTGATCTACGAACTCTATGGTATCCTGCCAGTGACCCTCTTCCCTGATCTGAGCACTGTATGGTACCCTGACAGTGAGCCTCTTCCCTGATCTAAGAACTCTATGGTATCCTGCCAGTGACCCTCTTCCCTGATCTGAGCACTCTCTGGTACCCTGACAGTGAGCCTCTTTCCTGATCTAAGACCTCTAAGATATCCTGGCAGTGAGCCTCTTCCCTGATCTGAGCACTCTCTGGTACCCTGACAGTGAGCCTCTTCCCTGATCTAAGAACTCTATGGTATCCTGGCAGTGACCCTCTTCCCTGATCTGAGCACTCGCTGGTACCCTGACAGCGAGCCTCTTCCCTGATCTAAGAACTCTATGGTATCCTGGCAGTGACCCTCTTCCCTGATCTGAGCACTCTCTGGTACCCTGACAGTGAGCCTCTTCCCTCATCCAAGAACTCTATGGTATTCTGGCAGTGACCCTCTTCCGTGATCTGAGCACTGTATGGTACCCTGACAGCGAGCCTCTTCCCTGATCTAAGAACTCTATGGTATCCTGCTAGTGACCCTCTTCCCTTATCTGAGCACTCTCTGGTACCCTGCCAGCGAGCCTCTTCCCTGATCTAAGAACTCTATGGTATCCTGCCAGTGACCCTCTTCCCTGATCTGAGCACTCTCTGGTTCCCTGACAGCGAGCCTCTTCCCTGATCTAAGAACTCGATGGTATCCTGGCAGTGACCCTCTTCCCTGATCTGAGCACTCGCTGGTACCCTGACAGCGAGCCTCTTCCCTGATCTAAGAACTTTATGGTATCCTGGCAGTGACCCTCTTCCCTGATCTGAGCACTCTCTGGTACCCTGCCAGCGAGCCTCTTCCCTGATCTAAGAACTCTATGGTATCCTGCCAGTGACCCTCTTCCCTGATCTGAGCACTATCTGGTACCCTGACAGTGAGCCTCTTCCATGATCTAATAACTCTATGGTATCCTGGCTGTGACCCTCTTCCCTGATCTAAGAACTCTATGGTATCCTGCCAGTGACCCTCTTCCCTGATCTGAGCACTCTCTGGTACCCTGCCAGCGAGCCTCTTCCCTGATCCAAGAACTCTATGGTATCCTGGCAGTGACCCTCTCCTGATAAAGATCAGTTTACAATGGTCAGGCGATTTCAGTAGTCGTTTCCTAAGTAAGATTTGCCCGGCGTAAAACGCCTCTAATACCATACGAAGTTATTCAATAAAGAGGCAGGCGCTGGAGACTGGAAGACAGGAAACAAGTTTTATTCCGACGGAGTAGAACACGTCAGATCGGACAACAAGGTATCGTCTCGAGGTGCTCTCCCAACCTCTCTGAGACCTGGTCTTTTATACACTGGTTTAAGACATGTGAACGTCCTTTATTACAACAGGGACATTGTAGAGCATGAGATCGACATCACCGGCACCCCCCCAGTTCCGGCCCCTTCCAACACATGACAACAGTAGGGGCCCTTTCCCCTCATATGATTGGGAGGGGGCTATTACGCAGCTGAGTGTTCTGCCGATTCCTTTGGAATGTGTGCGCCTGATCGAATCTCAAGGGATGGGGAGGTCGTGATCAATAGTGGCTTCTTTCAGGAAAGGCGAGTGCATACAGTAATGGGCAACAAACTGTATCCTCGGGCTAAAGGATGACCAGCGGTCCGTGCTGACGTTCAGGCTCAGAGGAAGGGGTCATCAAAGGAGGGGTATTTATGGACGGAAAGGAGGTGTTGGTCAGGCTCGGGGTGCGATTCCCTGGGACAGAGTCATGGGAGGGGAGGGCTCATGACTTGTGCATGAGAGAGCGGGGGCAGTCAGGGTGCATGGGGGGCGCTTGCCAGGTCAGGGAAGTGTGCCGAGGGGGCGATTGGGAGCAGAGAGACCATGGTACCTAAAATGGCTGTCGTGTATGCTCATACGTGAGTCTGCAAGATGGCGTAGATAATGTTTAGTACACGAACTAAAATTCCACAGTCCTCCCTTTAACATGTCTCGCCAGCTTGTCAGTTCGGATCAATCCCCATGAGACCACGCACCTCTATTTCGTATAGGGGACTCATGTGCTCAGGTTTAAAGTTCAAAGTCTTTGGGCACATACAGTTGGAAATGAGTGCGCATAAAGATGGTAAACATTGAATACCTAAACAACACCCACATAGTATCATGATTGGTATTAGCAAAAACGTGAACAGTCTCCATCCCCAGTTCTTTAAAGTGTCCCAGAACCAGCCTCCAAGCGACCATCCTTCCTGTTCCTGGTGAACCTCCGAGGACAGTCTGTGGAGGTGTTCGATTGCTTTGTAGACTGAAGGTGAGTTATCTGGCACGTAGGTGCAACAGCTGGAGCCGATGATACGGCATGCACCTCCACGGTCGGCCAGAACCACATCTAGAACAAGACGGTTTTGAAGAGCCACAAGGCGGACTGCCTGCAGCTCAGCCGTGTTGTTAGCAAGGATGCCAGCGGTGATGTTAATGGTTGTTTCTAATGCCTGAGTCAGGTGTCGGATTGCGCAGCTATTTGCCATTGGTCCCCACAGAGGAACAAGTCCCTTTGCTGCATCCAGGAACTGTGCTCCGGTGGAGTCGGCTTGTTCAACATCTCCAGCGCGCTTTTGCCGGTGGTGGTTGGCTGGAGCCACATACGTGGGAGGAAGAATGAAGGCGATGTAGCACGTACCCTTCCAGCCTTTTGGGAGCCACGTGTAAGCTTTGGTGCCACAAACAAAGTACATATTCGGGGAAGCAACAAAGGAAGGGGGGTCAGCCGAGACCAATGTTTTGGTCATGTGACAAGAACTGTGACCCACCAGTTGCGTTCCTTGTCCTTCGAGGCATACGAGTCCTGTGACATTGATGACAGACAGGGCCGCAGTCAGAGTGGCAGCCGTTTGTTTCCGCAGGTGGGAGAAGGTGGATCTGGCTGGATTGTGGAGCACCTGCATTTCGACCCTTTCTTTGGCAGGAATGTTCGTAAGGAAGGTTGAACCTGAAATTGCAGGACAAAAGGGTTTTCCTGTTTTGTTCAGCCAGAACCCATAGTAGAAGTGTGACACTGTCTGACCAGAAGTGGCGTTGTCCTTGTGGCTTTCCTGCATGAGGATCAACCAGGCGAGGCAAGAGCCGTGAACTGAGAAAGGTGAAGGAATAAAGGGGATGGAGTGTCCGGTAGCATGTGGGAGCAACCCACAGATCCAACAGTTCGTGGCATTTGCAGCAAGGTTGTGCTGGTGCAACAGTTGTACAAAGGAATTGTTCCAGAATTCCCTACGCCTTTCTCGAAGCTGAGGTGAAAGGGTGATCAGGTGGTGCTCTTTCACGGTGGTTGGCTGGACAGTGGTTGGCAACATTTGGTGAGCGGGTGTGCTTTCCTCCAGGATCCAGAAGGAGGTCATGAGGAGGAGGCAAAAGAGGAAGACAATGAAGAAAGCGATTGTCTTTGATTTGTGCAAATTGTCAGTTTTTGGATTCCTGTAGTGGGTATTTCCTGTTGCTTTCGACGTCTTCTTATCTGGCGCTTCCATCATCTTCTTATCTGGCGCTTCCATCATCTTCATCTTCAAGGTGCTCGGTAGTGGGCAGAACCACAGACTTAGTTTAGCTTCTCTCCAGGTAACCCTTCGTTGCTTTGGGTCACCGTTCTGAGATTTTTAACTTAGTCAGTGGCCTACTTAGCCGAAGCTCCCTCCTTTCGACGCAGGAAATACCCTTCTCGAGATGGCACAGTAGGATCAGAGTGTTTTGCAAGTTCAAGTGCCTCGGTATCAGGATAGCAGTGCAGTGATGGTCGGTCTTTGTTCAGGAGCTCTTCTTGGGTGGTGACGTTGTCTGTCGTGGCCAGGGTCGAGGAAATCTTTTTGCAGTGATGGGCGTGCAGCCAGTGCTTCTTCCCCTCCACTCGAAAAGCCGTCCGAGTGGTGATCAGTACTTGCCAGGAGCCCGTCCACCGGGGTTCCAGACTCTTTGCTCGTTGGAAGTTCCGGATCAAGATATAGTCACCTGGTTGGATATCGTGACCGGGACCCCTGGAAGCATCGGGGATGGCCTGCTGCACCTGTTGATGAATGACAGACAACGTTTTAGTTAACTTGTACAAATAATCTGACAGCAGGACGTCGGGGACGTCATGAATGGAGGTTGGTTTGGGGGCAGTCCAGAGGTTCATAGGCCGTCCAAACACAACTTCGTAGGGGGTCAAGTGGTGCTTAGTGGGGGTGGAGCGCATCGATAGTAATGCCAGTGGAAGGGCATCTGGCCACTTAAGCCCTGTGGTGGCCACTATTTTTGACAGCTTCAGTTTCAGTGTGGCGTTGTGTCGTTCAACCAGGCCAGCGGATTGGGGGTGGAAGACCGCATGGAACCTTTGTTTGACCCCCAACCCCTTCAGGATAAGTTGGATGACTTCAGCTATGAAGTGGGGGCCATTGTCGCTCCATAAAATTCGACAAAGGCCGTAGCGAGGGAAAAACTCCTTCAGCAGTACTTTGGCAGTAGTCATGGCAGTGTTATCACGGGTCGGATAGGCTTCCACCCATTTGCTGAAGGCACATACAATGACTAATACGTACTTCAAGCCTTGGCACCTCTCTAATTGGATGTAATCCATCTGGAGGACCTCAAAGGGCTGGTCGGGGATCCCAAACCCTCCCCGGGGTACCACAGTTCCTTTCCCGGGGTTGTGTTGTAAGCAGATAAGGCACTGTTGGACTAGGCGTTTGGCTGAGTCGGGGATCTTGCCGTTGTGCCAGACTTTGGAAATGAGTTCGATCATGGGGGCAGAACCTATGTGAGCAGGGGAATGTGCCATTGTCAGTATGGGGATCAAGTATGCATCAGGCAGCAACCATTTGTCTGTGTCCTTTGTCCGCCAGCAGCCTTCATCGTCCCTTAGACCCACCCGTGCCCACTCAGTCAGTTCGTGTGGTGTGCTGGTCGATTGGATATCCCTGATCGTTTCCCTAGCGTTGGTCCATTTTTCTGCTTGTGACCTGGTCACCTACATGCATGTCGTGGCCCTATTCTCAGCTGTGGTTCGGGCAGTGATGTCGGCTAGTGCGTTTCCCTGTCCAACTAAATCTGTCACCTTCTTGTGTGCCTGACATTTGATCACTGCTAGCCGTGTGGGGAGAAGGACTGCTTCAATCAGGGCGGAGACTAAATCTCCGTGAAGGATGGGTGCACCATGGGACGTCAGGAATCCCCTTTCCCTCCACAGGATCCCAAAATGGTGAACTACCCCGAAGGCGTACTGGCTGTCCGTGTAAATGTTCGCCGTGGTTCCTGCTGCTATGATACATGCTCGTGTGAGGGCAATTAGTTCTGCTGCCTGTGCGGATCGTTGTGTGATGCAAGCTGTTTCAACTACTGTTCGAGCAGTCGTTACCGCATAGGCAGCAGAAGTGGTGCCGTCTGGGAGTTTGATGCAAGAGCCATCTACCCATAGTTCTCCGTCGGGATCTGTGAAAGCAATGTCTCGGAGGTCAATTCTACTCCTAGTCTGTTCGTCTGTGAGAGTCACGCAGTCGTGTATAGGGGGCACATCGGGGTCATTTTCGGGCAAGGGTAACAGTGTAGCAGGATTCAATGTCGTGCATCTCTTCAGAGTGATGTGGGGCGCAAGTAAAGTCAATTCGTATCCTGTCAGTCGTGCACTAGTCAAGTGTTGAGTCTTGTTCTGGTTCAAAAGGGTGTCACCTGCATGGGGTACTAATACTGTGAGAGAGTTCGAAAGTACAATTCCCTCACTCTGTCGGATAGAGACAGCAGCAGCAGCTACCGCTCGAAGGCAGGCTGGTAGAGCTCTGGCGACTGGATCAAGAGTGGCAGAGAAGTAGGCACAAGGGCGCTGTTTGGCGCCGATGGGCTGAGTTAGAACAGACAATGCGCATCCCTCCCTTTCGTGAGTGAAGAGGGAGAAGGGCTTGGAGTAATCTGGTGTTCCTAGAACGGGTGCCGAGCAAAGGGCATCTCGCAATTCCTTAAAGGATGCTTGGCATTCGGGGGTCCACGGGAGTGGGAATGGAACATCTTTGGCCAACAGGGAAAGTAGGGGTTTTATAATGAGACTGAAATTTGGTAGCCATTGTCGGCAGAAAGAAGTAAGGCCTACTAATGAACGGACTTGCTTCTGTGTTTTTGGAATAGGGGTGTCTAGGATGGTTTGGATTCGGTCGGGTGTAAGTTTTCTCCCTTCTTTGGACAGGAGATGACCTAGGTAGGTTACTTGGGACTGACAGAACTGTAGTTTCTTTTTGGAGACTTTGTGGCCATTCTCCGCGAGAAAGTGCAAGAGTTGGATAGTGGCTGTGATTGCAAGTGGAGTGGTGTCGGCCGCTAAAAGGATATGATCGACATATTGGATCAACACTACTCCATCTGGTAGCTGGACGGCGTCCAGCTGCCTTTTCAGGGCTTGGCTGTAAATGCTGGGACTTTCAGTGTAGCCCTGGGGAGCTCTACAAAAGCGGTATGAACGGTTTTTTAAAGTGAAGCCGAAGAGATAACGGCTGTCTGGATGGATGGGGATAGAGAAAAATGCATTTTTAAGATCTATAACGGTGAAGGTGGTGGCAGTGGACGGGATGAGGGTCAGAATGGTGGCGATGTCTGAGACTACGGGGTACTGTGGCACCACCACTTTGTTGACTTCCCTCAGGTCGATGATGAAGCGGTACGCTTTCTCATCCCCCTCACCTTGCTTCTTAACAATGGGTAGGATAGGACTATTGCAGACATTACTAACCACTTCCTCTACCACTCCTGCATCTACCAAGGACTGAATAATCGCTACCAATGCCTTCTCGCCTTCGGGGGATATCCGGTACTGTGGGAGTTTCGGGAGTATTGCATCTGGTCGAACAGTTATGTGTACAGGATCGATCATCATTCGTCCTACATCCGAGTCGTTTCTGGCCCATAGGTGCAGGGGTAGCGAATCGAGCAAGGATAGGTCAGCATCTGTTATGGCGTACATATGTCGTGCGGGGTAGGGTCTGGACATGCTCGGGTTGTCGTACAGGATGACTCGGACTCCATCCGGGGAACACCTAATAGTAGCTCGGAAATGTTTCAGTAAATCAATACCCATAATAGCGTCAGGGGAGTTGGAGGAGAGCAGAAACGTCGTGTCAGTGGGATTGTTTCCTAGGTCAAAGGAGATAGGTACAGACAGGGGATTAGTGGAGGGCGTCCCATCGAACCCTATCGAGGTAATGTGTGAGCCAGACAAGGGTGCCCTTGGAATCAGTCGTTTTGATAACACACTACGTGTCGCTCCAGTGTCTACCAAAAATGGAGACTTTGTACCCAGGACCTTAGCAGTGACATAAGGACCTTGCTGGTCGACACAGAGCTCGACTGGATCCCTCCCTTGCCCCTGGCAGTCCTATGCAGAGTCGTGATCATTGTAGCCATCGGACTGTTGGCACTGATTCTGTCGGGGGCGGTCAAATGTGTTTGATCTACCAGATCGGTCATTGGTGGTGTTGTGAGTCTGTCCTCGTCCCTGCCCTCCAGTTTTGGGGCCATTTGCCATGTCCCTTGTCTCTTTATTTTTAATCAGTTCCTGAAGGGCTAGGCATTGAGACTTCCAATGTCCAAATTCTTTACAAAATGCACATTGGTTCTCGTCAAGGTCGGTTCGTGGAGCGCCAGGGGTGGGGTTGCGGTCTCTAGGGGCCGAATTCCTAGGGGCATTTGACTGGTAGTTTCCTGAGGTTTCTGGCGGCAGGCCGTGACTATCGACCAGTCTACCTTCTTTTCTGGGATCAACGTTTTCAGCTTCTGCACTATTTTGTCGGGGAGTTCCAATATGTCTTTTACAGGTTTCTGTCCGGGCTCTCGCTGCCTATCTAGTTCATCGAGTTTTGTCCAGGTGTGTCCGAACAGATCTGTGTGGTCGGCTCTCCGGATTTGCTTCCACACATCAGCCGGCAGACACAACCCGAAAAACAAATCCATGTCCGCTAGAGTCATTATGGTTGAGGCCAAGGCTGTGCCTAATTCGGTATAGAATGCTGTAGGGTTCTTTCGTAAATCGGGCAGGGTTTGTCTAAAAGTTAAAATATTTTGCCGATCCCATGGTTGGTAAACCCAGTTGTACACAACCCTCCCTTTGGCATCTGCATGGTTGATATCATCTTTGTTCCCTGACCTCTTGGGGGAACCCAGTAGGGGGCAGCTTCTCTGATAGGCATCATGATGTTGGCTGCTTCTAGTGAGGGCTCAATCGTCTCAGGGACTGTGATCTTGACCTCTGGTTTCTGTTCCGCGAGGTGGCGGAAGACCTCAAGCGTTTGCATGAAGAGGTCCGTCACATCACTTTCAGCCCCATCTCCGACATCAACCCTTCTATATAGAGCCGTCACTTTAGCAGGACCCTTAGTCTGGTACCTATCCTCATACGCGTTCAGGGTGTGGTAGCTGAACCGTAAAATAAAATGCCGTCTGTGACTACCGGCATGCGAGTTGTGCATATTCATCGTATATTCTTCGCTCTCTTTTCGTTCTACCAGGGTTTTTGCTATTTGGTCGATTCCATCCCGCTCATCTTTGCTCAACCTGTTTGGTCTGGCTGTTAGATGCCTGCTGGTCTCGTGCTCATCTGCTGTTGTTACCAACGCGGTTGGTGCGAAGGCCGTAAGAGCCGGGGCACTAGCGCTATGGTCACCTATGCCTGCACTTTGAACTGGTGAGTGTTGTGCTAGAGGTTGGCTGGGAGCATAAGGAGGAGGCATGTAGATGATTGGAGGACCGAGCAGTAACTCGTCATTTGCTCGCTGTTTGGAGGGAATCTCCGGGTAGAGCGCAGCGGTGGTCCTGACAGGGCATTGACCTGTCAGTCCTGATTCTTGTGTTTGTTTAACTTCCTCTCTTCTTCTTATTTCTTCATCTAGTTCTTTTGCGGCCAGATGGGCTGCTTTTCGTAATTCCTTCACTGTTTTTACTTCCTCTCTTTTCCTGCGATGGTCTGCTTCTTTGCGCCACATGCCAATACTAACGAGCATAGTGGGCGTTACCTTATTTATTTTTACAGCTGCTTCTAGTGTTTTTATTTTATTTTCATCAAAAGAACCTATCAGTGGCCACTGGTTTTTAGGATCCCTTTTTGTATATTTATGCCATAACTTACTATAAGCTATAGCGACTAGTCCTTGCTTAGTAAACATGTCCTTATTAGGGGTGCCCTCCAGTGGAGCTGGATGGTTCATCTCTAATAAGCGGTCCGGGTTGACCCAACTATGAGCCAATGGGGAGAAGATAGGCATGATGGATTACAATGGGGGGCAAAAGCCTGCACTACCTGTCTTTTCCCTATTTGCAAAGACTGGACAGAATATTCTATTCTACGCTATTTGCAAACAGGGAATACCTCCAGAAAGAACCAATTCCAAACAGTCAATGTTTGGACAAACAATCAATCAATGAGGAACGAAATAGGTACGACGTGTTAAAGTTTTGCGTTACCTACCCTTCACTCTCTGCAAAGGGAGAGAGAATATTCCTATTCTTCCCGTTTGCAGGCAGAGAAGATTCCTAAGAGAACCAACTTCGAAAAATTCAATGCTCGATTCAATCAATCAATCAATGGGGAGAAAAAAATAGGCACGACGTGTTAAAGTTTTGCGTTGCCTACCCTTCACTATCTGCAAAGACTAAACAGAGTATGGTGATTCTGTGTTTGTTTGCAAATAGAGAATCTCCCAGAAGCAATCAATAGGAAATACTAGTATTTTCAAACAATCAATCAATCAATCAATTTCGCAATTTGTCGTGTGTCACGACCTTACCCGGACCGCATGGACAGTTTCTCGTCTTCCGCTTCCAGCGCCCGATCGTCCTCTATTCTCTGTTGCTATTGCGGCACTCCTGGTGGTTCCCAGTCAGGACCGTAGATCACTCGGGAGAGGTCTGCTCGGAATCAGTGAAGTTCAGATGATCGGCTGTCAGACGAGGGTCTATCGGACAGGAGCTCTTCCGATTGTTGCAGTCGTTCACTCTGTCGTCGGGACCTCTCCCACTGGATCCACGTGTCGCTGATGGGCCCCACGTTTGGGACGCCAATTGATAAAGATCAGTTTACAATGGTCAGGAGATTTCAGTAGTCGTTTCCTAAGTTAGATTTGCCCGGTGTAAAACGCCTCTAATACCATACGAAGTTATTCAATAAAGAGGCAGGCGCTGGAGACTGGAAGACAGGAAACAAGTTTTATTCCGACGGAGTAGAACACGTCAGATCGGACAACAAGGTGTCACATACTGTACTAATTGTCTGTGAATTTTTAGTAATTGTTTTAGCTGTATTAACAGCTGTGGTGCAGGCATCTCGTCGATGTCTGGATGTGGTGTGTATCCGGCTAGGACCGGCCACGTTGCTCCTGGTCTACCTAAAGGACCGAGCCTGGTTATGTGATTATTATGTTTTAGGGCGCCATCAAATAAGAGCAAATGCTCTTGGAATTTGAGTGGTACTTCCACCTCCTCGAAAGGAGTGTATGTTTCAGGAGGTTCCTCTACTTTGTAATAGTGGAAGTACTTTGTTACAGCATTAGCTGCTGGAAAATGTATCCATGAATAGTATACCTCTGTCTGCCGATATTCGTGTGCCTCAATTACGAATATGACTGTGCCACCTCTAGGTGTCAGTCCATTTTCTATAAGTTTCAAGGTTATAGATCTCCTTTTAATGACCGGAATGAGTGTTATATTCGGGTCTGCTGCTTGCATGGTAGCATCAGCATCTGCGAGTTCAGTAGCTAATCTAACTGCCTCTCTTTCTTCATCACTGTCTCCCATTTTACAGACAGGATGGTATTATGTCTATTTGCAGATCAGGTTTCTTTATGGAACAAAGATTAGATGCACAATATTTTGGAACTGTTTATCCTTCAACGTTGACTATACCAAGAACCATACATAGGAGTTCCCTCCTGCGAGGTTTTGGAGGATATTACCTTTCACCCACTCCAGACGTCTTTGGAGTATTTGGGAAAAGGGGTCTGAGTGAGAAAGCACGACTGAGTTACTCTAAATGTCTTACGTTAGTTTTATCGCCCTTCCAAACGCGTTGGGCGCCATGTAGTGTAGCTCCTATTTTCCCAATAGGCTCTGCGCATTGGAATAGTACCTACAGCAGTAAAGGCCTAGGCCAGACGTTAACTAGGTCTACTACTGTCGATACTAGACTTAATTTTTGGGTTTGCCAGCTAAGCTCAGAGTTCGCTAGAAACTTTCTCGAATGTTCAAGGAAGGAATTAACTCCCCTGATTAGACAAGAAGGGATTTAGTTTCTGACAACCATAGAACATGACAACTTTGCTCTCCCCTAATCAAGAGTCAATCTCAAGAGTCGTGTGAGCACAAGGCAATTATTTTACTCAGTCAGTACGTGCATTCTTAGTCTCATCAGAATGTAGAGAAAAGGAAGAGACGGGCGTGTTCAATAAAAAGGTGTTATTTATTGATCAGTCTCTTTTCTCGTACAAGAGAAATGGATCGATATTATTGCAATACTTATAGTTAAGTAAAGTGCATACATTAAAAGCAATAGTATAAAATAATACTGTAAAAACATTGATATGGTTTCTGAGCCATATGATGTTTAAAAATGATTAAAATATATTTACATACACATATACATTTGACTAAACGTACTCAACTGGTGTTTCTAAATACGCCTACCCCGTGTACCTGACCTAAGTCTAATGCGTGGGCGGGAATAGAAAGTTACAGTTTAAGTTAAGTTTGTTTTTGCCAAGTGAATAACTAAAGAATTCTCTGTGAGGGGTTATTCAGTTCTGTACCTGGAATTTAGGATGAATGAGGAATGGTATCTCTTTCTCTGCTCTCGATATTCCAGGCTGCCTGCGAGGGCTGCCCAGAAGCGCCGGTGCTGGGTCTCTCGGCTTGAGATAGCAGCGCGTCTCTCAGCGCGTCAGGAAGGCGGGGCTGCTGCCAGCGGGGTCTGCTTCTGCTCTCGGCTTCGGCAAGTATGGCTGCTCCGTCTTGTCACCACGCGTGTGTTTGCATAGGGCAAGGTCGGCAATATTTATACCTTAAAGGTGCCGAGATTGACGTAAGGATGGACATAGATACGTCAATAAAGATGTCATACGACTTGCTCGTTAGCACATTCTTTACTAAAGTTCTCTGTGAAATCAAAACAATGGCCGCACGGATTATCCAGGTTGTCATAGGTTTGATTTGTTATGAGAACGTCGTATGCCTTATCAGGGGCTGGAGGAATGTCGCTTGTCTAATTAGATCTAAAGCGTTATGACCTAATCAGATAACACGTTCCTGTGCCGTAGTGTGACTGCGTCAGATAACGGTATCTGCATCATGGGGGTTTTCTTGCCTCATGGGCTGACTGTTAGTTAACTTGATAGTTAGTTTAACCAGAATAGGGTCAGGAATAGGGGGACTGATTCAGAACCTATAGAAATACACGACACCCACTCCACGCTAACTATGGTCATATCTACTAATCTATGCATAGTATAACATAGTACAACATACTATAGAGTATAGTGTATACCTTACCACCCCAAAATACATAAATGCATTTTGAAATTTTCAAATATACTGAAAAATTGCAGTCATATATATTGTATGCACTTAAGCTATGAATTAAATGCAAAAGTAAACACGCATTTTTATGCATTATTGCTTATTGGTATATGAGAAATACACATGAAATGGCTCTTAATATGGCTATACAGAAAGGAAGGTCGAGACCATTTCATCACATAATAAAATATTTGTGAACATACCAGCGGGCAGCTAAAGTCTATAAAGTATCTAAAAATAGAAATTTTAGTTCTCTAAGAATAGTTTCATACTTTAAGCAGAAGATCAGTGTCCCGGGAAAAATATACGAAGAAAAATATTTTAGGGGCTTGCTGAAAAATTGCTGTCCGTGAATTGGATTGTAATTGTTCATGTGACTTTATTTTTAAAGTTGAAGGCCGAATTCAGGGAACGCCGTGTGCGAGTTTACTCAAAGGTCTCTATTTCTGTTCTGGAGAGAACATCATATCATTCAGGCTTTCGAAAAAACTGTCAACAGCTTCATGGGAAAGTTCCACTAAGTCGGAAATAGGTGTAACCATGCATTCGTGCGCATGATTGTCTGCAGTGACATTCTGATTCGCATTGCTGACAGAAGGTCGTACCTGTTCGATGCTGCTTTCATCTTGAACTTCACTACTCTTCAATCGTAGTGGTGAATATTCCACGAATGCCGTCATCAGGATTGGCAGCCTTTGAGGGCAGCACAAAGCGTGAACCTTGGTAGGAACCAACAGTGTATCTGCATCCACTGGCGCATCCGATTGTAGCGTCAGACAGGTGTCTAACACGCATTCTTCTCCGCATAGCAGACACCTTAGTACAGGTAAAACACACCTTTGCCACATTGGTCGAAATGATAGAAACCAAGTCATGTTCAGGTCTCTAAGCCGGGAGAGTCCCAGGATTTTTGATATCCGGTCCCGGTATCCAATGGCTAGGATCGTATCTTCCATTGTCGCGAGAGTTTGATCTGTGACATGGGTTGCCATAACGAAAAATAAGGACTAGGAATAGGATTCCTGCAATTAGTCCCAGGATCAGGGGAAGTCCGCCAAAAATCGAATGGACGAAATCTGGAAAAATACCCAGTATGGCTTTGAATGGTGTTAATGCCATCGAAAATACTGTCTTAAATACCCCTGAGATCCCATTGGTATCAGAAATATTTAAGATTTCGCTCAGGATTTCCGCGAAATGTACGGGGGAATTAGTTGATAATAATGTATGTATCTCTGCAGTCGTCCTTGCGACTTGTAGATCATACGTTTCTTTTGATGACGTGAGCCTTGTAGGCATCTGTAGAAGCACTGTTTTCATTCTGCTTAAAGTATCTATTCGAATAGAAGTAATTTTCAAACTGGGCCATGCCCTTGCCTCCCTGTCTGGAAAGGAGCTGGGGAACAAAGAACGTCCACAGCACTTGACCTTCGCAGTCGTAGTTACGAGATAAGGAGTCCCGGGCATAGGACTACAACATCTGCGGTCTACAATAAGAATGTAACTCCCATTATAGAGTCTTTGAAAGAATGGTTCTATTACAGTTGCAGGTGCGCCTTGCTGGTGACATGAAAGGTTGTATGAATTCCCTTCACAGGCTCCATGCAAACTAATTCCGTTACACAGAAGCGTGCCGCTTAGTGACATAGCACAATTGTTGCCACTAAGAAACACTTTCTGTCCTTTATTACTGACACATGCATGTGAATAGGGCAGGTTCCAAGTTGTTTTAAGGTACCCCTTTCCCAATTTCTCGTACATGCCAGCCTGTATATATTTTTGGCAGTATTGAAACCTGAAGGTTGAGATTGGAATAATTATTATTCCATGGATTATCCATTCACTGACAGGTCGTTCTGACATTGTCATTGGTAATCTTTCTAGTTTTTCAATGCTCAAGATTGTATAATCAGCACCCTTTTGCGCCATACCGATTTGTCTATCAGTAAGGTTAAAGATTTGGAATAGTGACGTTGTGTTGATTAAACGCCAAGGCACATAGCCTGAACGCAGATTTTGTAACGTCCAGCCAAGCTGTACAATAGAACGCAATTGTGACTGACCATGTTGTAATAACAGTAAGTCTTGCGATAATATATCGATTGCTGAAGACACAATGCTGTCCAATGAAAAAATTCTGGAGGACAGAGTCATTAACCCATTGTCCACTATAGAAAGTGATTTTTCCAAATTGATACGGTCAATTTCCCGTATTCTTTCTGCTGTCTCAATTTGAGTAACCTTCCAGGCCTCATTGTATGCTGCATATACAGAGGCTGCTATGAAACGCTTTTGACGCTGTTTGCGTGGTCCCATTATGAAATCACGCAAGTCAGCACCATCAGTAAGTAAAGTTAGGTGTTGCTTAATTTCAGGCAGTGTGGAAGTTTGTAGCCATAGAAGGCATAATTTGCCCACACTGTAGGTTGTTATTATCCCTGGGTGATGTCTTTGGGGATATCTAGGGTCTGGCCTGGTCATTTTGAAACCCTGTGTTTTATTCAGGAATCTATCTTGACAGTGATTTGTATCTGTGGGCCAGATCAACCATTGTTTCCAATCAGGATGTGTTCTGTTTTGGTTTAATATATGGTTTACGTCTATCCCTTCATCTGTATCAGAGCTATCGCTAAACATTGTTGGTTTTGGAATAGACGGTTTATTTAAATCTTTGATTTTGGCTAAGCCAAGACAGGTGGTTTGTTGAACAGTGTCATTTAAAAATATCATTTGTTCTGGGATCATGCAGGCTCTAAACAAAGCTTCTAAACCCTGTACTTGCCATTCTTTTGTACCCCAAACACTTTTCAAATCAACATTTTTGTCCCAATAATCAAATCCAAAAGTATTCATTTTTTCAAAGAATGAATCTGAATATATCAATTTTGTGTTGGTTATCATGGTTTTCATCCCTGTCTTGTTTGACAATTTAAAATAAAATGTTTCAGCATTACTTATGTTAAAACCTGAAAAATATGAATATTTGTCATAAACGGTTCTAGAGCTCCCTTTTGGAGGTGTAGCACAATGTTCCCATTGATTATAATTTAAAACATTTCTAGGTTGTGCAGATTTATGCAAAAAATGGTTACCATAATGGTTATAGCAATACATACTATCATAATTTGTAGAACCTTGCAAATAATCATGTTTTGTAAATTTAGCAGACATTACTAAGTCAGACATCATGTTGTTAATGCTTTCGAAGTCCCAATCATCAGCAAAAGAGTTTGGTTTTGCAAAATCACTCAAGGAGATCTTGATTTGGTGTGGATACTTCAGGATCTCGACCGGACCATAAATTTCATAGTCAGTGTTGTCCCAGGCTACCCCACCAGGTATCGGATTGGCTGTGAAGTTGGCTGAAGAAAGTTCTGAGGAAAGTTCTCTTTTCTTGACGTGTGAAGATGTGTGTGGTTTGAGGATCAAGTTGATGTTCTGACTTGCTGTGTCCATTTTAGCATATTTTCCCTCAATGAAGCGTCCCAAAGTAAATACCATGATGAGCCAAAGTATGAGGATAAATGCACCAAAACCCACCCAAAATTCAATCCATGGAGAAATCAGATATGTTTCTTTCAGTTGTTTCAAAAGTTCCTTAGCTTTGTCTTTAAAGGATTTTGATGATGGCTGTGTCTTTGATTCACTGAAGCCTTCAGAGGAATCATCGAAGTTGATGAAGTACCCGGATGCAGTTCTGTCAATTGTTCCAATTGCTTCAGGATTTTTGTTTCTTGCATTGTCACTCGGTACTTCATTGTAGATTGGTGTGTCTCTGCTAAATGTTTTTATTTGGGTTTTCAGAGGTCTTAGTTCTATTGCATTGTTGCATAGTCCTTCATGTTCTTCTGTAGGCGTTTCGAATGTGATGAGCCTCTTTGTTAGGACCTCTGTACTGGTAGCAAACCGTGGTGTTCTGCTACTTATTGGGAGTCCACTTGGCCTACTGTTTGTTATCGGCCACATGTTGTGGTTTTACCAGGTCGATGGATACAACTCGGTTCTCCTTTTTTCCAGCAAGTGGCGGTAGTACAACTGATCTTGTCCCGTTGACAGACAAGACAGGAACTGCTTTTCTGTAAGAAGGCCCAAATTCCTTCTTTACCGCGATCTTCTCCCTGACTAGATCCCCGACTTTTGGAATCCAGACAGGTCTTGCTGGGACAGGTGGTGATTCTTCAGTGGTAGGTGGCTGTTGTTTCAACTGTATGTTGCTCAGGTCTTTTCTTGTTTTGTTTAAGTCCTGCAACATAGCCAAACGGTCTTTGACATCAAAGGTTTTTTCTATTACCACTGAAGTCTGACTATCAAGGTCAGAGATCAACATCCTAGTTCCGAATAATAATTCGTACGGACTGAATCCCTTCAGAGAATTTCTTGGCAAGTTATTTAGACTACGTTGGACACTTATTAGATGTTTGACCCACCCAGCTCCCGAACCTAATATCCTTTCTATTATAGATTGCTTTCTGCCTTGGTTTTTTCTTTACACCATCCCGTACCCTCAGGAAGGAAGTGAGAAGATTCCCGCTGGGCTGTGCTCATTTGGCCATGTTTCCCCCCCAGGCTGGATTGCCTGAGTGAAAACAATGGTCGAACGTAGCATGCTCTTAGCGTATATGCCATTTAGACTCGCAAATCTTTGTATAACAGTCCGGACGTCAGCCGAGTGCTGAGGATCTACATTATAAGTGGAAACTAGCCTGTATATGTTAATCGCAAGCCATTCTTCTTACTGGTGATGTTATCTGCAGTCAGATTCCACCGTATTTTATTTTTTCTCTCCCCACTGCGATTTCTGTTGCAGTTTGGGCAGTTTTTTACAAACATGGTATGATGTAGGCTCATGCCTGGCCACCAGTACCGTGATTGTAAATCTTCCAGAGAATCTTTTAGTTTGAGGTGTCCAAGACCCTCACCCATATGTGCGTCTGTGATTAACAAGCTTCTCCTGTCCATGTTTGGAATCACTCTATCCCCCACTCCAGGGATTCGAGCAAAAGGGACGGAGTTTGCATCGATTATGTATGTATAATTGAGTGGATAGTTGATCGGTAACGCTGAGCAGTCGCCTTTTGATGACGTTTTCACCGCCAGCAATGTTTCACCGTCAATGTATTTTAATGTACGCTTTTTTCGAACTACGGGAGCCGATTTAGTGGCTGCCGCTGCGGCTGTTTCAGCCAATGAATTCCCTATAACGTGAACGCCATCACGTTGATGACTCAGTGAGTGAGTCACGTGAGTCTTTGGTAGTTCTTTTTGTAAAAGAGCTACTTGTTCCCAGAGCATTCTCTGCTTTATTGGTGCATCTGTGTCATCTTTGTAACCGTTCTGAATCCATGTCTGCAAATCGCTGTTATATGATTTGACGCAGTAATATGAATCTGACACTATAAGTGTCGGGAATTCGCGATCCGCATTATCTAGCGCCATTTTCAATGCGATTATTTCAGTTTGTTGTTCTGAATTAGTTTCTACTGAGTGTGATTTTGTTAATAGAGGTTTTAATATACCTCCGCGCCACACTTCTTTTGTAATCTCACATGTGGGGTTGTATGCTTGTTCTCCCCAAACGGAGGGTTGAGCATGTCCGTCTGTATAGATTACACAGGCGTAATGTCGTAGAGGCAGAATGTCGATTGGCAGAGGATACGTCTGTTCATATTTTAGATTTTTTAATTTATTCTAGTTCTTAGAAAATTGTCAACCAGGCTATACTTGATAATTCATATCCTACGTACAGGACTTTCAGATGGGCAATTCTGGATTTTTTAAAGTTGAATTTGTAACCCTCTGCCGCGAACCCAAGAATTATGGTGTTCACTCTTTTCAAGTGAGTCTCCAAGTCATCATCTGTTAAGTAAATGTCATCGACATAAGATAATGCTTCATCATCATATAGTTGTAGTAATTCTGTTACTCTCGCTGAGAATACCCCCGGGCTGTTCTTGTACCCCTGGGCTAACCGACAGAATTGTTTTTGAGTGCCATTTACTGAGAATGCAGTTAAATATCTGCTCTCTGGTGCTATGTTTTGACAAAAGAATCCATTGGAGATGTCCACGGTTGTTTTGTATTTTTTGCGCACTATGTTATTCATTAGTGCAGCACTGTGTGAGTTTTGCACTGCAAAGGTTTTGCAACATGTGTTAAGGTGTCGGTAATCCAAAACTAGACGATACCGGAAACAAAGGATTGTTCATTTGTGAGGTGCAAGTTTCAATCACCCCCTGGTATTCTAGCTGATCTAGTATTTCATTTACTTGTTTTTTAGCTTCTTGCTTAATTGGGTACTGCCTTTGTGCAGTAAGTTGTGATTTTAACTGGATTTTGTGAGGAGGAGAATCCTCATCCCATCCTACATGATTTTTATATAAAGCAGGTGCTAAGGCCACTGCCCACTTTCTAGCAAGTGTATATTTTTTATGAATCGGGATCTGATTCGAGAAGGCAGGCATAATTACTTCTTCGCCATGAGGGCACTCCCTGACAAACTCTGGTGGCCAGTCTTTTTCAGCTAGAAGGATGTCATAGCCTTTGGAGAGGTTATCCCAAAATAGTCCCCTTATTTTCCTAGTCTTATCTCCCTCTATACGTAATGTTATCTCGTATATCTTGTGGGGCTTGCTAACTCTGGTGTCTGCAGTTTCCACTTGAAGGTATTCATTCGTGTCCACTGTCTCCAGATGATTCATAAGGACTTTGCGAGCTATGCTCACCTCTGCTGCGCTGTCTAGCATTGTCTGAGCCCACTCTCCGTTTTTCAGTTGTGTCCTCAGTATTCTCGGCATTGTTAACTACCTTGATACTGGCTACCTTCTTTTTTGGAAATTGTAATTTCTTTTTTAGTTGAGCAGGTTCCTTGTCTTTGGACTTGGCGTGCTCTTCTCTTTGTTCTGATCGTCCTCTTCTTTCCGATTTCTGCGAGGAATTCTGAAAAGATTGAGAGGGACGTGTATCAATGTCTTGATATCTATCAGGTTTTTTAATATTATCCCTATTTCTAAGGTTATATCTATTCCCCAAGGGGTCACTCTGCGGTGACCTCTGTCTTTGGTTTGGAGATTTCTCTCTTCGCCTAGGAGACCTTCATCGGGACTGGAATTTCTTTTCTTTAGGATTGGATTGTTTGTTTCCATCCCAGTTCTTTTTTGGTGAATTATTATTAAAAAATATTTTTTCTGGACTTGTAGTCAGTTGCGGTTTTACTGGTATTCCACCTAGACTATCTCTGCCTAGTTCTTCATAGGATTTTTCTATGATTCTGGCAATTTCAGCTGGTTGGTCTCCTATATCTGTCTCTTTTAACCTCTGGCGGATCGCCACGTTTGCTGCTTCACCTTTTATGTTGGCTAGTAATATAGCCGAGACCTGCTTGAAGTCTTTCAGTAATTTCATACCAAGAGTTAAAGCAGGTTCTGGACCGTATTCATCTTGAATTTGTTTTAGCACATCTGGTATTACCGAAATGGATGGAACACCGTGCGTTTTTGTATAGATGGAAGCAAAGACTGTACCCCAAGTGTCACAGTCCTCAATGTGTGGTGCGATTCCCATTGGGAGACATATAGTCAGAATCCTGTGTTTTTCCAGCGGGGTGGTGTCAGGAAACACCGCCTCTATTTGGGTGATTTTCTGTGCCAACCAGAATGGTATTTGTTCCCGTTTAGCTGGAACTTTACCTAGGCAGGATTGGATGTTCTGTGGTGTGATTTTATTTGTGTTCCCCTGGTGAGGGGTCAGCTGTGGTAGTTTAATCGCTGGCTGAATTGTAGAAGTCCGCATCACATACTGTACTAATTGTCTGTGAATTTTTAGTAATTGTTTTAGCTGTATTAACAGCTGTGGTGCAGGCATCTCGTCGATGTCTGGATGTGGTGTGTATGCGGCTAGGACCGGCCACGTTGCTCCTGGTCTACCTAAAGGACCGAGCCTGGTTATGTGATTATTATGTTTTAGGGCGCCATCAAATAAGAGCAAATGCTCTTGGAATTTGAATGGTACTTCCACCTCCTCGAAAGGAGTGTATGTTTCAGGAGGTTCCTCTACTTTGTAATAGTGGAAGTACTTTGTTACAGCATTAGCTGCTGGAAAATGTATCCATGAATAGTATACCTCTGTCTGCCGATATTCGTGTGCCTCAATTACGAATATGACTGTGCCACCTCTAGGTGTCAGTCCATTTTCTATAAGTTTCAAGGTTATAGATCTCCTTTTAATGACCGGAATGAGTGTTATATTCGGTCTGCTGCTTGCATGGTAGCATCAGCATCTGCGAGTTCAGTAGCTAATCTAACTGCCTCTCTTTCTTCATCACTGTCTCCCATTTTACAGACAGGATGGAATTATGTCTATTTGCAGATCAGGTTTCTTTATGGAACAAAGATTAGATGCACAATATTTTGGAACTGTTTATCCTTCAACGTTGACTATACCAAGAACCATACATAGGAGTTCCCTCCTGCGAGGTTTTGGAGGATATTACCTTTCACCCACTCCAGACGTCTTTGGAGTATTTGGGAAAAGGGGTCTGAGTGAGAAAGCACGACTGAGTTACTCTAAATGTCTTACGTTAGTTTTATCGCCCTTCCAAACGCGTTGGGCGCCATGTAGTGTAGCTCCTATTTTCCCAATAGGCTCTGCGCATTGGAATAGTACCTACAGCAGTAAAGGCCTAGGCCAGACGTTAACTAGGTCTACTACTGTCGATACTAGACTTAGTTTTTGGGTTTGCCAGCTAAGCTCAGAGTTCGCTAGAAACTTTCTCGAATGTTCAAGGAAGGAATTAACTCCCCTGATTAGACAAGAAGGGATTTAGTTTCTGACAACCATAGAACATGACAACTTTGCTCTCCCCTAATCAAGAGTCAATCTCAAGAGTCGTGTGAGCACAAGGCAATTATTTTACTCAGTCAGTACGTGCATTCTTAGTCTCATCAGAATGTAGAGAAAAGGAAGAGACGGGCGTGTTCAATAAAAAGGTGTTATTTATTGATCAGTCTCTTTTCTCGTACAAGAGAAATGGATCGATATTATTGCAATACTTATAGTTAAGTAAAGTGCATACATTAAAAGCAATAGTATAAAATAATACTGTAAAAACATTGATATGGTTTCTGAGCCATATGATGTTTAAAAATGATTAAAATATATTTACATACACATATACATTTGACTAAACGTACTCAACTGGTGTTTCTAAATACGCCTACCCCGTGTACCTGACCTAAGTCTAATGCGTGGGCGGGAATAGAAAGTTACAGTTTAAGTTAAGTTTGTTTTTGCCAAGTGAATAACTAAAGAATTCTCTGTGAGGGGTTATTCAGTTCTGTACCTGGAATTTAGGATGAATGAGGAATGGTATCTCTTTCTCTGCTCTCGATATTCCAGGCTGCCTGCGAGGGCTGCCCAGAAGCGCCGGTGCTGGGTCTCTCGGCTTGAGATAGCAGCGCGTCTCTCAGCGCGTCAGGAAGGCGGGGCTGCTGCCAGCGGGGTCTGCTTCTGCTCTCGGCTTCGGCAAGTATGGCTGCTCCGTCTTGTCACCACGCGTGTGTTTGCATAGGGCAAGGTCGGCAATATTTATACCTTAAAGGTGCCGAGATTGACGTAAGGATGGACATAGATACGTCAATAAAGATGTCATACGACTTGCTCGTTAGCACATTCTTTACTAAAGTTCTCTGTGAAATCAAAACAATGGCCGCACGGATTATCCAGGTTGTCATAGGTTTGATTTGTTATGAGAACGTCGTAAGCCTTATCAGGGGCTGGAGGAATGTCGCTTGTCTAATTAGATCTAAAGCGTTATGACCTAATCAGATAACACGTTCCTGTGCCGTAGTGTGACTGCGTCAGATAACGGTATCTGCATCATGGGGGGTTTCTTGCCTCATGGGCTGACTGTTAGTTAACTTGATAGTTAGTTTAACCAGAATAGGGTCAGGAATAGGGGGACTGATTCAGAACCTATAGAAATACACGACAATTTAAGAACTCTATGGTATCCTGGCAGTGACCCTCTTCCCTGATCTGAGCACTGTATGGTACCCTGACAGCGAGCCTCTTCCCTGATCTAAGAACTCTATGGTATCTTGCCAGTGACCCTCTTCCCTGATCTGAGCACTCTCTGGTACCCTGCCAGCGAGCCTCTTCCCTGATCTAAGAACTCTATGGTATCCTGCCAGTGACCCTCTTCCCTGATCTGAGCACTCTCTGGTACCCTGACAGTGAGCCTCTTCCCTTATCTAAGAACTCTATGGTATCCTGGCAGTGACCCTCTTCCCTGGTCTAAGAACTCTATGGTATCCTGGCAGTGACCCTCTTCCCTGATCTGAGCACTCTCTGGTACCCTGCCAGCGAGCCTCTTCCCTGATCCAAGAACTCTATGGTATCCTGGCAGTGACCCTCTTCCCTGATCTGAGCACTCTCTGGTACCCTGACAGTGAGCCTCTTCCCTCATCCAAGAACTCTATGGTATTCTGGCAGTGACCCTCTTCCTTGGCCTGCAACACCCGATAATACCGTGACGGAACCGTCATCTGCAGCACTGACAACATCCCGGCAACGCATATTCTCTCACCTGCAGCGGTCCAGGGCCTTGAGGACTGCAGTGCGGGATAAGATTACCAGCCATAGTTATAGTGTTGTGATAATAGGTGATAGCACCATGTAAGCAACCACTCATTATGATAAATAATGGGTTGTCATTGCCTCATTATGTTTTGATATTATGAATGACAGGGCACGTTTGGTTAAAGAGTAGGGGGAACTAGCCCTTTAAAGCTTTCTAATTCATTTTCAATCAGACAAACCGCTTTGAAGAGGTTACATGCCTACTTCTGTCAAAGATAAATGAACCATAATTTACACATGCAAACAAAGAAAATAACTAACTCTCAAATTCACTTTGCTATGGCTCCTAGTCTGAGAGAATGTCAGCATAGAAACCAATCAATCTAGTCTAGCTGCCTTGAGGCTCTGGTGCTATATTGACTGGACAGTGAACAGAGGAATATAATTCCGAAATGTTACCAGCAGTGAGGTGTGAGAGATAGGCCACAGGCCTCTCACTCCAAATTGGAAGTAACTACAATTATTGGTTCATTTTAAGGCAGGTTTTTGAAAATTGGGCTTTTGCACACCCTCGCAGCTTTTGTAAGTTAAATTCCAGCAGATGGTATCACTACCCCAAAGTAATATTCAAAGCTGTATTACATAGGAAATGTAACTATTTCAAATGATGTGTGAAATGCCAAAGTGTAGGCAGGACAAATATGGTTTCCAAAGAACAATTCTGCTGCCGGTGCTTGCAAAACAATTAATTGCTACGGAGCCCACCCAAACCATGCAAGACTTTACTTTTCTGAAGAATAGGAGGTTTGGGAATCCAGGGTTTTATTCTTTTTGGTGTTCTGGATGAATTTACTGCTATACTGCCATATTCTTTGTATTGAGCAGCTGTTTGGGGCCTATCCACAGAGGCATTTTGGAGTACTTAAAGTAAAACTTGTGCCGTATTCTTTTATGCATGCCGGTTCTGGTGGCTTAGTGGACTATGGGGTGCACTGTAAGGACCTGTGTTTAACATCATGGTCACTGGTTCAAATCCTGGCAGGTTCACTCAGCCTTTCATGCTCCTGAGGTTGATAAAATGAGAACCATTGAGTTGGGCAACAATAAACATCTGTTACTCAGCGCCAAGATGCCCATGGGTGGACATGCACTTTACAAATATACGTTATGTAAACTTACAGGCCTTTGTGAATTGGCCCTAAAGCATATAACATTAAAATATTCTAGCAATATTCATATACAATTATTACAAACAGGGCTGTGTCCTTTTTGCACTTTTAGCAATAGGGAGTTGGACGTTTCAGGGACGATTCACAGAGGCAGGTAATAGTATGTAAATGAGTACTCCTGCAGTACTGCTCCTTGTATTCGTAAATGCTTAGTGTGAAAGATATCTTTGTGTATGTCTAAAACCTGATGAAAGCCTACTGAACATTAGCTTCTCTCAATGAGACAAGATGGGAGCACCTCTCTGGTTGCGCAAGTACAGCGCCAAAACACTTCCCACAATGGCCGCTTCACAAGGTCAACACTCTTACAGTAAACACTCCCCTGAGAATACCCCGCCACGCTTCTTGTAATGTGCTTCAGTGGCATGTTGAATATGAGGAGCTATATATGGGTAACTTAAATAAAATACAATAGTCCCAATACCACACCTGCCTTACAGCCTCCCTCCTCTCTGAAACCCCTAACCTGTGATGAGAAAGGTTTGCTATTAAGCCATCAATCCACCATGAAATCATCACAACTAGGAACCTGTAGGTTATAGAATGAAAGACCTCACAGTTCCAAGTTGAGCGGAACCAGCTCCAGCCAGGCTGGAGTGATACCCTGCAGTAGACTAGGGTGCAAGATGGAGGAAACATTACAGTTCAACTTAGAAATAGGTGATGGAGCCCCCCCCCCAAACCCCACAAAGTCATTTCAAACCCCTTCAGCCTACATTTTGTGTTCCCTTCTGAGTCACCTGCCCAATTACAAAGCCCACACTGTAGGGACGTATAGAGGGGCAGGTGATGGGGGTAGTACAGGCTCACCGGGTGTACTGAGCTTCTTATGTAGCAGGTCCAGTGATCCAGCGCGGCTCTCTAACAACCTTCAATATTCATTTCACTTAACCCAGGTGCAATTATCTCTTACTCATCAGTGGGGCCCATAACACTGCGAGTCACGCACATACACACATTTACACCTGAATCATTGACAGAGAAGGTGAGCTGCTGGCTAGCGGGGTACCTAAACTCATATTTTGTTCATTATATACACTTCACAGAATTTCTTTACACATGCTAATCCGTTACTTGGATAACCCTGCACCAAGGTACTCCACTATTTGGTCAATAGATCATCTAGTAGAAGTTAGTTGATGGAGACTAAGACCACTTAACCATAGTAACCCTATAACCTTTGCATTTTAATTTTTACCATAACATTTTAATAAAAGAAAACCATAACTCGAGTTTAAATTTTATCAATTTGAATTTATCTATTTCATTTAAGGAAACTGAACTTTTTAGTTTATTTAGACAAGCAAGAATTAAACATTTTATTTAGTACATGTTAAAAGAAAATGAAATTTAGAAATCATATTACCAGATTCTGTTATAAGGAAATAACAGAAGTGCACGAGCCTCAATCTGCCTCTCTATTCTCCTCAATGCCTTTCATGCAAAACAAAATCTCTGCATTCAATTTTCTTCATTGCTCCAAAAATCAAAGTCCAAAAATATTTCAAAGTCTCTAGCGCCATAAAATAATTCAAACCGACAGCATGTCAGGATGCAAAATAAATCCAAGGAGCAAGCTTCCTCCACCCTTTCTAACAAGCTCTTTTATACCCTTTTTCTCTAACTTTGTAACTTAAAATTAAAACTTTTAGGGTCCACAGTTCATTCTGATTTGTCCATTAGAGGGGTGGTTTTGATCATCTCATCTCATCCTTGATAGAACCAGTTTTTCAAAATGCGTAGTCATCCTTAACATATTCCCATAGCTGTCATCTTCCTTTATGCTTGTCATTCACGTTTTGTTACATGATCTTCCGTTCCCACAGTCTTAGAGGCAAACATCCTTTGGCACCCTTTTGCACTTTAGGCCAAGCTGACCTTGACATCACTTCGCTCTGTGTACCAGTCATTCTGCTTACTCTGCTTCTCATTTACGCACATGCGTAGAGGTTCTTTCTCTTAGCCGATATCAACACTGAACTCAGAAGCCATTTTCAACAACCAGGTCACGTAGGCCTCAATGAGAACTATTGCGAAAACAAACACAGCAAACGTTAGATTTAGAATGATAGTTTTTCTGTTTACCTCCCACCATTCTAATATCCCTAATTAATAATTACCTAGCAAAAGCATAACATATAGCTTTATTTTACTTACCAAGCGCATATTTTTCTGTTGCCACGATAAATACATACACTCTAACGAAGCATAACCATACATGCTTATTTTTCGTATTATAGCATTATATTAATATGACTCATTCACAATTGTTAGTATTTTTATTATTTTCGCAAATAGCAATTAGTTTCCCACGAGTTATGGGGCACATGCATCATTGTAGGATTTTGCATTTCCTAAATTGCGAAAAATAAGGAATCGCAATTTAGGAATTGCAAAATCCTATGCATCAACAAATCCTAAAATATTTTAGGATTTCTTAATTTTCGGAATTTGCGATTCCTTAATTGCGGTTCGCAATTAAGGAATGGCATTACATTGATTCCTATGGGCCTAGAGGCCCATAGGAATCAATGCCGTTTTGCATTTTTTTTTTGCAATTCGCAATTTGTTGATGCATTGCAAGGGTGCAGAGGGGGGTCCAAAGGACCCCCCCCCCGCACCCCTGAAATGTATTTTAAAGTGCATGTTTCACACACACATGTCCTAAGGACATGTGTGTCTGTAACATGAAAGTTTAAAATATGCATTTTTGAGCATTTCCATAACTTTTCGCAAATTACCACGAGGTTCAACCTCGTGGTAAATTGCACCCCCTAATTGCTAATTTGCAATTTGAAAAACTATCATGCATTGCTTTTAAGGAATCGCATATTTGCTTTTCAGGAATCGCATATTTGGGATTCCTTAAAAGCAATCGCATTTTTTGAAATTTTTAGAAATCACAAAAAATAGCGATTTCCACAAAAAAGTATGATGCATCCCAAAAACTTATTTAGGAAGTGCAAACGGCCGAATTTACCGATTCGCACCGTTTGCACTTCCTAAATAGGTTGATGCATGTGCCCCAAAATGTCTAAGTACATTTTATTGATTAATTTTCATGCATCACACCATTAATTCAGTTATTGTTATACAAAATTAATTTCACAAGGAGTACACAAAAATTGTTGTCTCTCCCCTGCTTCATCACCAGCCAGATGGGCTGCAGGTTGTCATATCTCCTTCCATAGTTTGGTCTGGTGGCTCCGTGGACTAATGTGTCCACTGTACGGGCTTGTATTTGACCACATGGTCACAGGTTAAAGTCTTGGCGGATCCACTCATTCTTTCATCCTTTTGAGGTCGATAAAATAAGCACCATTGAGTTGGGTAACAATATACATCTGTTATTCAGTGCCAAGATGCCCTTGGGTGAACTTGCGCTTTACAAATACATGTTATGTTATGTTATAGTTTTTAACCACAAGTCATTCTTCATTCAGAACTCACTCAGCTGGGCCTTGTGTTTGTACTCAAGCTCTGGGCAGCTGCTCTACTTCCAGGGAAGTTGAACTACTCACCCTCTGGGCAGAAATCAGCAAAATACATTTTCCATGGTCCTGCATTTTTTGCAGCCATGTGGGGGATAAGACAGGGGAAAGCACCGTGGAGTATCTTGGCCCAAGTACATCTTCCTCCGCTCAACTGGTGCTGCAAAGCTTCAGGGTTAAGTAAAGGTGAATTAGGGGTGCTGGCACCAGAAGTGTAGTACTTATCCAAAACTGGATGCAATGGCTGGAAAGTATGGTCTCCAGAATCCAAGCTCCCATCCTCTTCCAGATCCTCTGCCAACCCTGGAGCATCTCCACTGGCATTCCCAAAGGCTGCCTGCACTGGGGGAGAGGGACAAAGAATGGGCAATGTGCTGTGGATGGGCAGGTCACAGAGAGGCCCATCTACCCCAATTATTGCATTCTTTTGCTACCCAATTGGGGGTTAGTGTCACCATTGTTCTCTCTTTTATAAGAGCCCATGGCTCATTTGCAACACCTCTCCTGCCGAATGCCACACCTTCAACATCCGTATTAATATAGAACTAAAACCCCTAAATCTCAAAAGCTGGCACCTCCCCCAAATCTGACACACAACCTTCCTCCAAGTTAACGTGGGTTTAGATCTGGCTTGACAGTGCAGTTATTGTTACCAATTTGGTTTAAAATATGCATAGAGTGAGCCTTGGCTTCTGCAGAGGGGGAAATCTCTCACCTCATGCTATTGCCTGTTTAGCGTCACATTCCTTCTTCCAGGAAGTGCTTCCATTGCAGTGCATCAAGGGCTCTGCAATATCTGAAAAGTACACCCAATCTTCATACTGTTAAATTCAATTATTTATCCCCGACCTACATTCTATACTAAACACAATTCCTTTTTTGCTACTTTTCCCCCACCTCGAACAAACCCAATAGGACAGGCTTAACGTGGTCAACAGCATTTGTGCACATGGACGTCAATTCACTGAAACACCAGGGAAAGTGGAAGTGACATCACACGCCCTTTGAGGTCCATTTTCACTCACACACTCATAATTACACATACACACAAATTCACACATATACACTCTCTGACACATAAACATGCTCTCACCCTCAAGCATGCACCCAACATACATTTAAAAGCATTTTTTACTTACCTCAGCTGCCATGGAAGGGCATATTATAGCTTACTGTACTCCATTTTTATTACACTATTAGTAAATACTATATTTTATGTATTCACTATTAGTGTAATAAAAAATGTACATAAAATAAAGAGAGTGGGGCACCAGATGTCCCTGTGTTTCGGGCACTGAATTTGCCACCTCTGAGGCCAGAGGTCGCAAAGACAGTGCTAGGGATAGCAAAGGGCAAGCCAGGGGTCGCAGCTGCGACCCCTAAATGACGTCCATGTTTGTGTGTGCAAAGCATGTCAACAGCATATGTGAATGCCTGCATTTAAAACCATTGGCATTAATGTATTGGTTTTTACCAATGCTGGTTAGTACTTTAATTAGGTTTAAACAATGTTCCATGGACATGACTGAAGGCTTTGGAGTACTATATCAAAAACTCAGTGTAAAGATCTTTTACCATGCATCCACTATCGTGCTTAGGGGCATGTATACACAAGGGCTTTATCTCCGCTTTTTTGGCTTAAAAAGCAAAAAAGCAGAGATAAAACTATCGCCCTATTTACAAGAGGGTGCTAACATGCATAATCGCATGTTAGCACCCTTTTTCCCAACGCCTCCCTTTGCATCTCTAATGAGATTCAAAGTGGGCGTCACTGGGCAATACCCCGAATGGACTACCTTGCAAATATCGCTGATGTTCACATCGCAATATTTACCAGGCTGCCCCAGCATTTTAGCACACGTTAGTTTTTGGAAAGAAAACACTGTTTTCTCCAAAAACTAACGTCTGCTAAAATGCAGACTTACCTATCCCTAACATTGAAGTGGATTATGCTGATACGACCCTTTTGGTCGTATCAGCAAAGTTATTGCCGTTTTGAAGGGACCATCGCTGGAAAACCAGGAACCTGGGTCTGGAATTTCTATTGCCCTGGAGAAACGCGTTGTTAATAACGCACTACCAGGGTGATACATTCCAGACATAGCCTGCGATAACAAAATTATCGCTAAGCACGGCCAGCGATAATTATCGCTGGCCGTTGATAATATGCCCCTTGGTAATTACAACCAAGATCCAACAACACATTTACAACGACAACGTAAGTCATAACAATGCATTGTAGATGGGGTTTATGGTTAAAGGTTTTTAATGTTCAGGATAGTGATGAGTGTTTAGGTTGTAGGAAGTTTTTTTTTAGTTTTTAGTGTTTGCTTTGTTTTTCTTTTTTTAAAGGTTTGGTGGGTTTTAAGGTTCAGGGCTGTTGTCAGATATTAAGTTATATGGTCATGGGTTTTAGGCTTTAGGGTAAGGATTCTTTTAGTTTTTAGGATTTTTCTACTTTTTAAAGGATTTTAGGGTTCAGGGCTGTTATGGGAGTTTAGGTTATATGATGATGGGTTTTTATGATTCAGCTTAAGCATGGGTGTTTAGGTTATAAAGTGGTTGGGATGCTGTGGTTTTCAGGTCTTGGTTTTTGGGTCTATTTAAAGTTTTTAAGGGTGTTTACAGTTCAAGGATGAAATTGGAGTTTCGGGCCTATGGTGATGGGATTTTTGGGTTCAGGGTAGTGATAGGTGTTTACTTTTTATAGAGAGACAGAGATTTTTTTTTAAGTTTTTGGTCTTGTTTTTTGGTTGTTTTATGGTTCAGGTTGATGTGATAGTTTAGGGTATACGATTATAGGTTTTTAGGGTTCAGGATAAGAGAGGGTGCTTACAATAAAGTGGATGGGATTTAGTTAGTTTTTTAGGGCTTAGTTTTGGTTATTTAAAAAAAAGTTTACATTTTTTTTGGGCTTATGACTATTGCAGTACTTTAAGGTAAATGGTGAGTGTTCAGTGTAATAATGGGCGTTTAAGGTATCATGGAATTGATTTCTCCACAACTAATTTATTGCATTGAAAGATAAGCGCATAGAAAAAATAAACTGACAGAACAAACATTTAAAAGCGAATATATTTGTAAGTAACTTTATGTATTATATTAAATTGTTTATTATTTCTTAGAATTTATTATAATTTATTATTAAATGGATTTTGTATATACTTGTTAAACAACAGATATACCTATACACTGAATTGCACTTTAGTGCCTAGCTGGGGTTTGCGGTTTAATGATAAATGTCAGAGTTGCTGAAAATTCATTGCCTTGGTGTAGTTGTGCTCATGTTGTAAAGCCATGCGTTGCAGTCGTTAGTGTTACAATTACTTACAACTGGATCCCAGGCCCCTACCACAGGTCACCTTGGCTTACAATGGCAAACTTCCCGAAGTTTTGATCTGCCGTTAGTATTCTATGTAGCGCCTAGTACATCGCACAACCTCTTACATCCGGCGGTCAACTTCAAATATTGCGCACATAGCGCTGGGCAGTAAACTCCTAACTCTACTTGGAACATTGCCTCGGTGGTATTTATTTTTTCGGGTGAATATATTTTAGACGCTCCAGCGCCTGACAGCCTCTCCCCACGGCCCTCGCCTAACTCCGGCTCAGGGCCTAATTACACCGACGTCTCTTTTGATTTAAGGACTAGCGTCTCCTTGCGCTGGTGATAAACAAGCGCTAAACACGTGCGGCGGTCACCGGGAGCACGAGAATAGAAATATTACAGAGCGGCGTGACAGGGTGTGGCGCAGAGGCCGCAAAGGAGACGCACGACACGCGCTCTGCCAGCCGTGCACGCGAGAGGACTGTAAATCACAGCGCTTCAGGCCTCCTCCGAGCTATGAAGCGCTTTATTAATAAAACAGTACAATACAGAGATTGGACGAGTGAGGATCAAAAAGGGCAAGGGAGATGAGCTTTCATTATTGTCCCATGTTTGGAGGTATCACTATCAGCAAACCACAAACATTGTGAGAATTAATAATAGAATCAAGCCAGGGTTGAATTGGGATTAAACATCGGCCCGGGCAAGATAAACAAAAGTGGCCCACATTTATATTGCATTTGCCAAACGCTGCTTCGGCAAACTTTCATAAAAAAAAAAGGAGATAAAAAATGCTCGGACTAGCTGGCACTGGTGAAACACACTTGAATACAAGTAAGGCCACTTTTGCTCAGGCCCCCTGCCCCGCTCAATATGCATATGTAAATGGGGTGGCCTCAGCGAGAGAAAGGGAGTGACACCTCTTCCCTTTAATAAAAGGAAGGTAATTGAGGTCACTCAGGCACCCACTGGGCTGCTCATCCGAGCAATGCGCAGAAACCGCCAAATCGCCACCCAGACTGCTCAAAAAAAGCAGCCCACTGCTGGAACTGGACACCGGCCCCTCGGCCATTGCCCGAGTGCCCGCCTTACCAATCCGACGCTAAATTAAGGTATTGGGTGAGGGCAAGCCGCGCAGAAACCCTCGGTCTAGGGAGTGTATTGGCTTCTCAGGTGTAAATCTCTGAAAAGAGCCCGGGCAGCTTCAGAGGATGCAAAGGTTTTCTGCCCAAGTCACACCTGGTCTAAAGCACCGCGGCCATGTTAACTCTACCCAGCACTGACTTCTGGTTGCGCCCGGAAAGAGCTACATATTGTGGGGCAGATTTACAAGCCCCTTGTGCCTCTTTGACGCCGCCGTGGCGTTACTTTTGTGACGCAGCGACGGCGCAAAGCCAGCGCCATGCTGCGGGGTATTTACAACGTGATGCATCTGGGAGATGCGTCACATTGTAAAGCCCTGTGCCACATATAGGAGTTCCTGCGCAGGGCGGCGTTCCGGCACAGGAACGCCTCCTAAAAGTGGCTGAGTAAAATCCACAAGATTTCACTAAGTTACTTTTAAGGCCTTGCTGCGTCAAAACCCTGCGCCTGCTTGAAGCAGGCGTAAGGATTGACACAGCATTTTCAGGATAGGGCACAGCCAAGCCTTGCTGGAGCTGCGTCGTGCTTGCGATGCAACTCCAGCAATGCACCACCTTTACCGCAGCAGATGTGTGACGCATCTGTCCATTTTTACACACAATGCGGTGCATCCATGGGGTGCAGCCGTGACGCACAATAACTGGCGCATCTCTGCTGATATGCAAGGATGCACCAGTAATTGTAAATCTTCCACTGTGTTCTTGCCAGGCATTGCTGATTGTTCAACAAGGTACTCTACAACCCTGGAAGGACAGTATTAAAAGAGACAGTACTGGTAGACTGATCATGAAGGGTCTAGGGCTGGCAGAGGCTTCGTGAGGCAGTAAACACTCCAGAAGCGATTGTCAGATGGGAAACATGCGTCAGGGTGAGCGCAGACAGATGGAAGGTCTCTGGCTTTTCAAGAACAGTTTCAAGACTTTGCCGTGCTGGTCTGTACCTCTGGGGCCTGCCATGCGCTGGCACATGTATACCTTTCAAGGAAGGTACCGCTTTGGCTATATGCACCTAAGGTATATTGCAGGCTTGGTACCTCTCTGTCTTGGTACCGCTCAGGCTATGTACCTCTGTGGATTGGTATGTCTCAGGCTTGGTATCTCTAGGGCTATGCATCTTTCTGGCGTGTAACCTCTCAGGTTTGGTATCTCTGGGCTATGCACCTCTCGGGATTGGTACCACTCAGGACTATATACCTCTCAGACTTGGTATCTGTGTCTTGGTACCTCCTAGGCTTTGTATTTGTTGGACTTGGTACCTCCCGGGCTATATACCTCTCAGACTTGGTATCTGTGTCTTGGTACCTCCTAGGCTTTGTATTTCTTGGGCTTGGTTCCTCCCTGGCTATATACCTCTCAGACTTGGTATCTGTGTCTTGGTACCTCCTAGGCTTTGTATTTGTTGGGCTTGGTACCTCCAGGACTATATACCTCTCTGACTTGGTATCTGTGTCTTGGTACCTCCTAGGCTTTGTATTTCTTGGGCTTGGTACCTCCTGGGCTATATACCTCTCAGACTTGGTATCTGTGGCTTGGTTCCTCTTAGCTTTGTATTTTCCGGGCTTGGTACCTCTCATACATGGTACCTCATAGGCTTCCCACCTCTCAGGCTTTGTATTTTTCGGGATTGGTACCTCTCAGGTTTGGTATTGTCCCTCTTGATCCCTCTCAGACCTGGTATTTCTCTGGCTCCTTGCCTTATAAATGCTTTGACTACTACTTTACCCGTGGTGCACTACACAACGTAGAGACATTGGTAGGAAGTAGCCCTTTGAAAGTCAAACTAACCCTTGGACATCTAAGGCATCCATTGATGCAGACAAATGAGAAGACGAATGCAGGCGGGGTTTAGGATGAAGGATGAGTCTTTCTGCTGTGTTTTGGTAATCAGGACATGTGTAACCGTTTTCCTGGTTTTCTGGTACCCATTCGAAGCTCTTGACCAGCATCCTAAGAATTTTGAAGCATTCAGAGGTCACTGCATTATTTTGAGCTGTAAATTTGAGCTTGTCGTCCAGGATGATTCCAAGATTTCTTGCGTGGATGGATGCGGGCCGAGGTCAGTTAGCCACAAGGTGGAGTCCCAAGCAGAGGCTTTTCTTCCGAATATCATCCTTTCAGTTCTGTCTTTGTTATGCTTGTGGCAGATGAGTTTCATCCAAGTGGTTACAGCAGTAATTCAGGTGGCGAAGGTATTTTTTTCTAGTGGCTGTCTTGTCTGACAGGGAGAGTGTCAGTTGGTTGTCATCTACGTAAGAGAGTATATTGATGTTATGTAATCTGATGTCCGCCAGCGGGGTCATGTATATGTTGAATAATGTTGGACTGAGAGATGATCCTTGGGAAAATCCGCACAAGAGGTTCTTGGCCTCTGACGTGTATGGTGGCAGGTTGACTCTTAGGGGTATATTCACTAAGATTTTCTGCTGTGTTTGCATCACAAAAGTGAAGCTAATCTTTTTTTATTGATTTACTTTCCAGAGTAAAACATGTTTTACGCTGGAAAATCACTTGAAAGTAAAACTTTGCATTACTTAGCGCCAAGGGGGCATTCGGTGGGTGGTGAATGGGCATTCCCATGCAATCAACCAAGGTTTTTAACCCGTTTGTTGCGCCCGTCGGCCAACGGCCGTCACAAGCACTACCTTGGTAGTGCTGCGCACGTCCGTTGGCCAACGCGGCCCCGCCCACTCAATGGAACGGCCATTTCGCCGCAGTAAAGGGGTTAAAGCAAAACCCTATTTCCTTAAAAAAATAGACAGGGTTTTGCGGCAAAAAAACTGCGCCCATTTGAAATAGGTGCTGTAAAGGAGAAATGATTTCCTTTCTCCTTTCTTTTCTGACTGTGCATGTGTGCTACACTGTACGGCACACATATGTTATGTTATGTTATGTTAATGGGGTTGCTTATATAGCGCACGGCTACTCCAAGGAGTGTCCCGGCGCTTTCTGACCCACAGCTGAGAAAGGAGAAACAAAACATAACAAATTACTGCTTATAAAGCCAAGTTTTCAAGGCCTTTCTAAAGGCAAGCAGATTGGAGGTACGACGAAGATCAACAGGAAGGGAGTTCCACAGTTTAGGGGCAAGATGTTTAAAGGAACGTCCCCCTATCCTGACCCTCCTAATGGGAGGAACCGCTGCTAGGCCAAGACTTTCAGATCGGAGAGATCTAGGGGGTTTATAGAAAACAAGCCGTTTTTGAATGTACGAGGCCCCAATCAAATGAAGTGCCTTGTGGGCTAATGTGAGAGCCTTGAAAGTAATCCGCTTCTTGACAGGAAGCCAATGAAGGGAGGAAAGCAGCTCTGATGCCCTAGCTTGCCGAGGTAGGCCGAAAATAGCCCTTGCTGCGGAGTTTTGTACTACCTGAAGTTTATGCAGGAGGTAATCCGGTAAACCCAGGTAGAGGACGTTTGAATAGTCAATCCTCGAACAAATCAGAGCCTGTACCGTCAGTTTCTTGTGAGCTAAAGGCAGCAGAGGAAGGAACTTTCGCAGCATTTTTAACATCCCGAAACAGGTGCCGGTGAGACCAGTGATCTGTGTTTTCAGCGAAAGGGTGTTATCGATTTTAATCCCCAAGTTTTTAGCGACCACAGAGGAAGAGGAAGGTGGTGACATGCTCACCGGCCACCATTCCTGCCAAGGCGGATCTGCCTGACAGCCGAAGAAGAGCACCTCAGATTTATCAGGGTTGCACTTGAGGCTGCTTCGCTGAAACCAGTCGAAGACAGCCCCAAGGCAACCACGGATGCTCTCCCCGTCAAACTCCATGCCCTTCTTGCAGGTGAAGAGAAGCTGGGTGTCGTCAGCGTATGATATGATCTGGGCACCCATGGACTCCGCAAGTACCGCCAGAGGAGTCATGAAGATGTTAAAGAGGGTCGGGCTCAGCACCGACCCTTGAGGGACTCCGACATCAATAGGCGGCACCTCTGCGGAGTACGGCGGGGCCCAGACCACTTGTCGACGACCCGCTAGGTAGGATTTTAGCCAGCTCAACACCGTCCCACAGAGACCAACCTCATGAAGTCTTCTCAAGAGGGCCTCATGCGGGACGGTGTCGAAGGCCGCCGACAAATCCAACATCACCAGCATAATTCTTCCACCTGCGTCGAGAACTTCCTTGATGGCTTCATTGACCTCCAATAGAGCGGTCTCAGTGCTCAAATTGGAGCGGAAACCAGATTGGGTAGAGTGGAGTAACCCATGGTCTTCCAAGAAGGAAGAAAGCACAGAGTGAACGTGCTTCTCGACGATCTTAGCTAAACTGGGCAGGAGAGATATGGGCCTGTAGTTAGCATGTATCTTTGGATCAAGGCCTGTTTTTTTTAGAAGGGGAACAACCATTGCCTCCTTCCAAGCTGGCGGAACAATGCCGCTAGACAAGGATAGGTTCAGGACGGGGTAGATCAGTAAATTTAAAATCTTAGCATTGCTAGCTAGAAAACTCGCCGGACAGGGGTCAAGCGGAGAACCTGATTTAATCCTACAAAGTGGGAAAATGTTTAAAGTTAGTCTAAGCATAGTATTTTATTCTGGAAGGCTATCCTTCGAGTACAAAACCTATGTTCGACTCAGGCAGACACCCTTGCAGTATGGTGCAAAGGTGTGTCTGTGGCGCACCGCAGCACATTTGTGGTAGAAGGAGGAGAGCTCCATATTTCTGTAAATATGGAGCTCTCCTCGAGCAACACAGTGCATCATTTGGAGCTGCTGCACTGTGCCATAATTTAGTAAATCTGGGCATCTGTGTGGAAGGAGCAGATCCAGTTGAGGGTGGGTCCATGGATGCTTGTTTCATGTAGTCTTCTAACAGGGTGGAGTGGGAGACCATGTCAAAAGCTTCAGAGCTGTCAAGCATTATGATGGCTGCTGTGTCTCCATGGTCCAGGAACACCCTGATGCCATCCCTTGCTGCAATGAGGTACATCTTGGTGCTGTATTTGGACTGGAAGCCTGATTACATGGAGTCTGAGAGTTGATGTGCGTTGAGGTAGTGAAAGAGTTGCTTTTTTATGGCTTTTTCCATGACTTTGGCCAGGTAGGGTTGAAGGAAGATCAGGCGGCAGTGTGCTAGTTGCATGTGGTCTACCCGGGGGTTTCTTTACCAATGTATTGACTATTGCATGTTTCCAGGCATCCGGAAATGTCTCAGAGAGGATGGAGCTCTTCAAGATGGCAGTGAGGACTTTGCTGATAGGGGTGGCACCCATATTGTAGATGTGAGGCTACAGGGATCAGTTGGTGCCCCAGAGTGGATGATCCTTGGTGAAACTTTCCCGGGAAGTCATGATTTTCAGTGGGTATTTGTGGGTAGGCTAGGGGTGAGGATACATGGGTTCGGTTTGGGGGTAAAGTTATTATAGATGGCTTTGATTTTGTTGTTGAAGAATTCCAAGACGATATCACATAGCTTTTGTTAGGGGGTGATGCTCTCTGTGGTGGCAGCAGGTGAAGTGAAGCCTTTGATGATCAAGAAGATTTTGCGATGATCATGAAGAATCTTGCCTCAATTCTCACTCTTCCTTGTGGCCCTGCAGCACAGGTCTCCTTTCACCTCATCCGTAGACCTGTGCATAGACCATCCATGTGCCGGGACAAATCTCAGCCTTTAGCACTGATATGTTTGACTTCTTCGCCACATCTTTAATGAACTACTCCAGTACCATCTTCCTTGGAGATCACAGTCTTCCATGCGATGCAGCCACCATGACCTTGAAGAATGCCTCAACCTTTGGAACACCACCAACCTCAGATAACACATCTCACTCCTAGTGCCCATGAACTCCATCAACCTCATCTTGTCCTCCCAAGTTACCATCACTAGCCCTGTAGCACTGCCTCTGGAATGGACAGACAATGATACAATCCCCTTTATCCATACAAGGCTCAGAATCTTACAATGTGAGCAGCCAAGGATCTCCATGTTGCATTGTTAATGCTTTTGCAATTACTCTATCCGCACTCTCCAGGAGGACCTGACTGTCCCACCCACTACATCAGTCACCACTACAGCTACCGGTGTCCATCTCAAGGTGCTCAGTTGTACATCTTCCAGTCAGCGTGATCATCCAGTCTTAAAAATCTGCTCATAAAACCCTAGCCTTCAGCCTTTCAGGTGTACCATAAGCTTGAGGAGGATAAACATGCCCTCCAGAGACAGGAGACAGCAGCAGTGCTTGAACTGTAGTCCTGGGGCCCAAATTTTCCTCAGATGTTCACAGCCGGCGCTACAAATATCAGGGGAGCTGAATACAATGGCTGCATAGCCTTGATTGCACCTCATACCTCTTTAGTACATCTACCGCTCCCTACCCCTTTATCTTGCTCTTGAAGGTTCTTTTTCATCCCTGCTTTCCCCCTTTGTTACTGTTTTTCATCTTTCTCTTCCTTTGTTTTTCCTACCTTTGTGTTTTTTTCTCTCTTACTGTGAGTGAGAGTCTAATGAGGAAGAGGTGCCCGCGAGCTGGACTGAAAGATGGCCGCCGATATGTGAGGCTCTGCCGGCCGGTGCTTCATCTGACAATAATCAGTGGTGTGAGCTGTTAATCTGTGACTGACTTCTGCAGAATCAGCAAAGATATGCAGCATATGTTGCTGAAATAAATGTCAGAAAGAAGAGATTTGCGGCTGTAGGCGAGGAGGCCTGCTGGACAAAAGACGCGTGGGCACTTGCATTGACACACAATGAAGTGGGCCTCTTATAGATGCAGAGAGACTTGACAAAGTGAGAGCGCAAGGTGGGAAGCCTGCTGTGGCTTAGATGGTGGCAGTTGTTTGAGGTAGGAGAAGATAGAAATGTGCGCTGACTGCACGGCTGGTAATCACCCTGTGAACGGTGTTGTGAGAAAGCTAAGACAGGGCCGCTGCAGCCTGCTACATGGGCTCCCTACCTGGCTGGAAGAGGGACTGGGCACCAGTAGGGAGGTTTAGAGGGAGTGCACTCCACTCGGACGGTGGGTCAGCTTGTGTCATTCCTCTCTTTTGAATCCATACCTGGCTGTTGGGCCAGACTGTGGGGGGCTCAGTGATATTTGGGTGGCGTTGAGGCCTGTGCCCACGCTGTTGTTAGCTCCTCTGCCCAGAAGGTGTGCTGTGCTGAGCGGGCCCTTGCAGTGGTCGGGAGGTGACATAGTCCTGAGTCTCCCTGCTGACTGACTCCCTGGCCGAGCTTGATAGAGGGGAGAGTGCCCTCAACACATGCAACAGTCACTGATTGGAACGTGGGCCTGATTGTCCTCACCTGGGATCCCTGGGGAGAGGTGAAGCCAATTACCACCCATCCAAGGTGTTAACCTTCAACGTTTGCCCAGAGTGCTAGGTAGAGCGTGGTGGACTTCAATATGGGAAAAATGGATAAAAGCCAAACTAACATTAGACAAAAAGCGCCCATTAGGCCAGACAGCGCAGACAATAGAAGCAGAACTCCTAATGCCAAAGACCACAACACAGTCTCCAAGGCTGCAGACCGTAGAACCCTTCTTGCTGACGTCCGCAACAGCCTTAGAACAATCGATCCTAAGATAGATACACTTATCAACCGACTTAACCGCATGGGTGACCGACTGGACAAATGCAACTACAGATTAAAACGCCTCGAGTGGCGGGTGTCAGATGCAGAGGATGGTGGTAGGGCACACATTGAACAGCTATTGAGAATGGAGAAGGTCCTGGTGGTAATCATGGCTAAAAATGAGGACCTGGAGGCGTGCGCCAGGAGGAACACTATTAGGATCTTTGGCCTGCAAGAGTCTACTGCAATGATGTTGATTGGGAACTATCTAGAATCCGTGCTCCAAGTCCTTTATGGTGATCGACATACAGCCTTGTTCTCAGTGAAGCATAGACTTAAGTCTCTGGGGCCTGCTTCACTTCAGAGATTGAGACACTATCCTGTGACTCACATGAGAGAAAGGGGAACTACACTACTAAGGGAAGAAAATGTCCATCTATCCTGACTTCACCCTCACTATCCAAGGTGGCTGCAGAGAATTTCTGCAGCCACCTTGGACAGAAAAACGCCTACTGCTGAAAATGGGCCTCCATTATACTCTTCTTCATCGAGCTAAACGACCAGTCACAACGAATAGCAAAGCCCAGTTCTTTACTGATACCAAGCTGGTCATCAAGTTCTGCCAAACACCCTGAGAGAGACTCCAACCCTGAGGAAGATCCAGAAAGCCATCTCAGTGACAATGACTAAGCTGTATCATTAGCTGTTGGTGATTCGCCTAAAAGACATGGTTTACACAGATTCATAGTGTGCTGTTCAATGCGTTACCAAATGAATATTGATAGTGTTTGCCTCGCAGAAGTCTACACTATATCTTTATGCCACTGACTGCTCTGCTCTAGGGGCCATATTTATGACCCCAGTTGTGCTGCGATTGCACCACGCAACGTGGTGTTTGTGTGACGCAACTGAAAAATTCGTTTTATGATGCAACGCAAGGCCACTTTGCATGTCCTTGAATGGCTTCACTAAGCTAGAGTAAAGCAACACAGCACAAATTGCTATGTTCTCCTACTGTGCTAGGGAGGCATTCCATAGGCACTGCATGGGTGTTCCCTCGCAGCTCCCAGAACTGGTAATCCTGGGAATGCAATAACAACAAAAAACTTTGTAATGAGGGTCTCAGGGAAAGGTTAAAGACCAGTACGATTTAGAATCCCCAAACCTAGACTGTAAAACAAAAAAGAAAAACGTAGGTCTAGCAAATACTTGAACAAAATCAGCAATAGTTAAGAAATAGCCCTTGTTTGTCAGGGGAGTCCTTTACAGAGGATGAAATCCCATTACCCACCGAGGTGGCATGCTTCATCATCTGGGACCTCCTCTTGGTTGCAAAGCCTAGTGCAACCAAGGGCTACAACCTTCTCATTAGGAGACGGGGGCTCAAGGATGTTTTGAATAGTTTCTGATTGGATCAACTAAGATCCCATAGAAGTAAAGCAATGAGAATGTTAATGGTGATGGTTGCAGTGCGTGTGGTGAACAAAATGAAACGTGATTTAAAATTGGCTACCAAGATCAAAAACAAGTTTAATACAAATTGACCTGGTATCAAATATAAAAATCAGTGCTTGTGCAGCTTAAACCATGTAACTGCATTAGTCCGATGAGGGTAATGGTCTACATGGTTCAGCCTGTCGATCAGAATGAGATCTCGGCTTTCATCAGGACCTAGAAAGTATATTGCTACTACAAAAATGTGTGCGAAAAAAACAAGTAAAGTCACAATATATGTGGTTGGATATGAAACAACCTACATTAACCTGTGATTCCAAATTTGTGGGCAGATGTCATAGGAATATTGGACGAAAACCAGTCAAAATGTGGGTGCACTTCTCACCTCACCTGGCATCAGCTCAGGACGTGAGGCACCGCTCTGTCCATCGGTACCCCGGGCCGGACACGAGCTGGAACGTATCATATCCAACCACATATATTGTGACTTTACTTGTTTTTTTTCATACACATTTTTGAAGTAGCGATATACTATCTAGGTCCTGATGAACGCCGAGATCTCATTCTGATCGACAGGCTGAAACATTGTAAGGAGAGGGATAAAAGACTTAAGACTGGTGTCTATGCAGCACAAGGGCATATCGAAGACCCTGGTACACCTTGGAGTACAGTATGTTTGGACTTTATTGGACCTATGCATATGCTGGATGATGGAATGAAGAGTGCCTTGATATTGATGGACGTGCATTCCAAATTGTTTTTAGTCAAATTCATGCCTGATATCACCACCAGAAGGACGGTGAAAACATTGAAGGGTGTGTTTCTGGATGAAGGGGTGCCTCGTCATGGATAATGGAACCCAACTGACTTTGCATTAAATGAAAACATTTCTTGGTAGTTGTGGTATCACCCCGCATCGCACAGCACTTTATAACCCTCAGGCAAATGGCATGATGGAATGGGCCAATCATTTAGTGAAGGGTGCGATTTCCATGGCTCTCCTGAGTGGAAAAGATGTCAGAATGATGGTGGATGACATGGTATGGGTCCATCGCACCACAGCGCACTGTGTGACAGGGGTCTGCCCTTTTGAAAAAATGCGATACCGGAAGCCAAGCACGAAGTTCACTCCAGCGTGTCTTACAAGTTCTTGTCACAAGAAGATTGGCCAAGTGGTGTGTGCAGGGGACTGGGTCAAAATAAGGCATGGTAAGCTCTGTAAAAAGTTTGTCTAAGTTTTGGAGTCCATACATAGTCAAAGAAATGTTGATAGCTATGTCAACAAGTGGAACAAATGTAAAGTGCCATTGTACCAAAAAGGGGGAGTTGGGCACAGTGAAGTGGTGAGGTGTGAGTGTGTCGGGCCGTGAGTGCATCTGAAAAGGAACATGATGATGAGTGATGACAATTTGACCAAGGGTAGGGATGATGCCAGGGTGGTGCTAGAACTGAGCGTGTGGAGTGTGAGGCTGGTGACGCATTTGACTCTAGTGCCAACTGCCTTGTCCCTTGGGAGGAGGCCAGAGGATTTCACTCTACTAGGATTTGTAGACCTCCTCATTATCTGGAGGATTATGTGTAAACAGTCTGAATTTGTTTTATACATTGTATTCTTCATGTAAGTTTTCTTTTGCTTCTTTCATTGTTTTTCTTTCTCTCTTCCTTATGTAGCTATCATTTTAGTTTGATTTGGAGGGGTGGATATCATCATTTGTCCTCTACCTTACTTCCTTTTATGGGTTCATAGTGGTTCTGGTGGTTTTGGTGGTTGGGTAGAAGGGAGGGGGGGTGTAGTAATGAGGTTTAGGATGTTTGCTATGCAATGTTGTGATGTATACTGGAATGTAGCCGGTGCATGGATTTGACCTGAGTCAGTTACTCCGTGGTTGGCGAAGGAAGATCCACGCTGTGTTTAGTGCTAGTTAATAAAGGCCTGTTACACCTTTATATGTGTGTGCAGAGCTTTCACTTCACCAAGGAGCCTACCACCTGCTAACATTAGTCAGTGCTCACTGAACCCTAAAATACCTCTCTAACCACAAGTAACTTCTCACCTGCCTGCTCCCATCTCACCTGCCTATTCTTAAATTAAATACTCCTCACCCTGTTGCATAGCAAGGGCCACACAGAAAATGGCTCCTTGTAACCCTCTTGTGGCCGTGGGCCCCTCACTCCCCTGGACCTCAGAGCTACTGCACTGGCTGACCCATTATTGGCTATGCCCCCATTCTCCACACAGGAGAAAGCGAGGTAACCAAGAGGTGACTCGATGTTTCAGATAGCCGAACATGTGTGTCTCTCTGGCATGTGCTTGTTTCTTGGTGGGCCTTTTATTGAGTCCTTGCTCCTCAGCTCGTCGCCAAAATTGTAGTATGGAATTATCAGTCAGTATTCAGCCAGGTATTGAATAAATTGATCTATTTTTCAATATCCACTAGTTCCACAAGATAGCAGGCAACTACAATGAAGTTATCCTCTCCAACAGCATACGCATAATGGCTTGAACATTCTACCACTCACCCATTAATTCCGCATTGACATTCCAAACCTTTATGACATTACACTCATTCTATTGCTTTTCCATAAGCTTGCTTTACTTCTTTACTTACTTACTTCCCTCCTCTTCCCTCTCTTGTGCTTTCTGTCTTTCTCTTTGTGTTGTTCAGTTTGTGTCTCTCTTTTTCTACCTCTCGATCTCTTATCTGCTCTCTCTCTATCACTGTCTCTCATATATCTTTGGTATCTGTTCTCTCTCCCTGCAGCCCTTCTCCCTTCCTCTTGACCTTTGTTTCTTTCTCTATCTCTCCTGCAGCCATCCCTCCCTCGCACCCCATCCTTCCTCACTCCACTTGTTCCCGGGCTCTAGTAATTGTAATTGTAATTGGATTCATATAGTGCTTACTACCCCTGACGAGGCGTCGAAGCACTTTTTTGGCGAGTAGCACGTTACTCCGGAACCCTAAAAGGATTAGTGGAGAATTAGTATAGGGAGATATTAAATTAATTTAAACGGTGGACATGTGAGTTTGTTATTTAGATTGAAAAAGGATAGTGGTGGGATAGAAGAGGGAAGGGTCTAGAACGTTCTGTTTCTGATTTTTTCAAAGCTCATAGCAGTAGGAGGAGGTTGGAAAGAGTAAAGGGGAGGTGGAGGGGGAAGAGTCTGAAGGAAAGGTTTAGAAAGGCTTGTTTGGGAGATCTGAATAGTTAAAGAGGTATGAGATGATGGAAGAGGGGTAGAGGAGGGAAGAGTTTAGAAAGGGTTATTTTGTTGATCATAGTAGTAGAGTGGGGGTTGGGATGAGTCAGAGAGTGGAGGTAGAGGATATATTGAGAGAGGTATAAGGTGAGAAATAGGGTAGTGCATTTGAGAGAGTAGTAGATTGAGGTTTGGGATGAGTCAGAGTGTTGAGGTAGAGGATATATTGATATATTGAAAGGTTGAGATATAGGGTTGTGAATTGGAGATGCTGAATTAGAAGTAAAGTAATAAATATAAAGATACATGAGTACATGGAAAGTATATATGTATAAGGAAGGTAATATATGTAGATTTAAGTAGTATTTAATAAACTCAGACTTTCAAGTGTTCTCTGTTCATCTTCAAGTGGTGCTTACCAGGTCCAGTTCTCTTAGCTTTCTGAGCACTGACTCGATTTACAATGCTTATCCTGACCAGAAAAATAGCACAATCCAGTGATTTAAAACAAAACAACTAAGCAGAATTCATCACCTTTCTGCCAAGTTATCTGCCATATGCAGCATCCCCTTGGTGCCCCGCCTCGTTTACGTAAAGAAGTGTATTATTTAAGAGTGGGGCATGGGGGAACGAGGGGTATGATATGCTAGCTCAGTGGGTTTGTGCAACTGCAGCACAAACTAGTGTCCAGCAGATTCCAAAGTAAACACGACTGGACGAGCCCGTATTCTTTCAGAGCTCAATCAATTGCTCCATTGCTCTATTGGTGACAAGCTGGGTCTGTGCTTTGGCTGATAGATCAAGCCAGCCAGGCCTCTGTCTTGGCTCTGGCTCCGGTCTTCCCGGAATTCTCAGGCTTCCCACCTCTAAAGGTCCCCCTTTTACAAACCACACGTGCAAATCAATTCCAATGCCCGTTTACAGGATTGTCAGCGAAGAGTCCAGCCACAATATAGCACAGAGACTGCAACCATCCAGATGACCGATGTTGCCCTTGAAGTCACCAACAACAAGAATCCCTGGAGATTACTTGTCTCCTAGACCTCTCAGCAGCGTTTGACATGGTTAACTATCGAATCCCAGCTCAACACCTTCTCCTCAAGAATGGGCTTCAGTAGCACCGCTTACGATGGCTTCTTAAACAAACCAAACGAAGACCTCGTGGCCAGAAGATATCGCAGTATACTGTGTCTTATAGCAAGGCTTCCTATTGAAACCATTGCCAACCTTGCCATCGGACCTCTTGGCGTACTCCTGCCTGCCAAGAATATTAGTTATCTACCAGTATGCAGAATACGCAAAATTGCTTCAAGATACCTATAGGTATTAGTGCGCTATATAAATTGTTGTAACATAACATAACAGCGGACTCCCCACTATTCAAGCAGGGTTGCCACTTGGCCCTAAAGCCGGTATTTTTTCCTTTATCTGTACATACTCAAAACAGTAAAATATAGGACGAAAGCACTATCTCGGCAAGATGTAGGGGCATATTATCAAGGACGGGTGATACATTATCGCCGCTTTTATCGGCAGAAAACTGCCGATAAAACGGTGATAATGGGCTTGATAATATGCTCTATAGAATTCCTATCGAAACCCATGTTAGAAGTGAAGACAAATGCTTGACTGGAATAGGTCCTGGTTACCTCACTGAGAAATTTATCCCTTTTGTGCCGTCCAGATTCCTGAGATCAGGAGATCAGGAACTACTATGTGTCCCCAGGGCCATGAAGGCAAGAAAGGGGGGAAGGGCCCTATCGGTAGCGGGTCCAAAGTTGTGGAACTTACTCCCGAAGGAAATTAGAGTATGTAGGGAACATTTCCCTTTTAGGAAAAAACTTAAAACATTCCTCTTCAAATCTCTAATTTGACTGATCTCTTGCCTATTTCATTAAAATGATGACGAGTGTCTGTTCTCTGGTTGTGGCCTAAGGCGCGGAGATACTCCTTCGGGAGTCGATTCACAGCGCCTTACAAACCTGAAAATAAGACATCTAACATGGGCTTCGATAGGAATTCTATAGAGCATATTATCATGCCCATTATCGCCGTTTTATCGGCAGTTTTCTGCCGATAAAAGCGGCGATAATGTATCGCCCGTCCTTGATAATATGCCCCGTAGTTCTCTCTTAACATGCTGATTCGGTTTACCTAGTGAGCAGGCTATTTGGGAACGTGGGTTGTTAATAAAACAGATTTCAAAGCCCTCCAAAATTGAACAGAAGAAAAAGAAACAAGAAAAATCACATTGTTAGATTATAACAACCGGCAGATGCCTCTCCCAGTATCTCCAGCTTATTATTCTTGGTGATAGCCATTGACTAAAAGATCCTAAAACATTTTCAAATGCTACAGATTTTATTTTTTAAAGAAATACAGCAGCATTTTGCCCATAAAAAAATGTCGTCTGGCCTAGTGGAGGCGGGTGATGTCTTTCGCTATATGGCCCCCGTGCTCCCACCTCCCTTCTCACACACTATATCAGTGGCGGCCAAGGCAAAAGCAATTCATGTCCAAAAAATGCATATCCATGAGGCACATTTGCATAGTGAATTTAATTTAAATAATGATGGGAGATCATTTGCATTCAAATAGGATTAATTTCACCACACTGAGATGGAAACAGGGAGCAGTCTACCAAAATATGGACAAACCAATATCAATTCTAATTTGGGGCAACAGTACGCTAAATATCTTCAGACTACATGCCACTTTCATGTAAAAAAAATAGGATCTATCTGACAATCTTTAGAAGCAATGGCCTAAGGAAGCTCATGGAACATTCTTTACTGCAGAATTATATTGAACTACACGCTCTAGGCTTCAACCTGCAGAGAGAAGGACACAAACAAGGGACTACAGATTCACATGAATACGGTGTTGTACAGTGGGCCAAAGTTTTTCTTAGATGCCCCCGATGGTTTGATCCTACCCCCTGCCTTTTTCTTTCACCACCCTAAGCTTTTTGTGTCCATCTGACTCTTATTATATTCTTTTTAATCACTGATTTCCCTCTATTACTCCTTATTTTTCCCTTTTCTACCTTTCTCTCTCTTCTCTTGGTCTGACGACTTCTGATCTGCTAAAATGAGTGCCGTTGTGCATACCCACCAATATCATAACCACAAATGAAGCACTGTTTCCAACCATGCCTTAAGTTGTCTGGAAGAAACATCAGAGCTTTGCAGTTTGGAAAGTTTTTTTCATCAGATCATCCATGGGCAAATAACCTATTTTTGGAATAATATACGTTGCATATATATTTATTTAATTTTTTTGACGTTAAAAATTGGTTTTGCAAAGCATATTATTATAGAAAACAGTTCAATTTTCACCTTCCCAGTCCATTGTACCCAGAAAAGCGTTACAAAATTAAAACATGCGGAGCTAAAATTCTGCATACATTTCCCAGCATGCAATTCTAGTGCAATTATGCTAGCAACTTGTACTCTTCTGCTCATGTTGGTCTTTGCTGGCTTCTGTTAGATTGAAAGTGAAAAGTGGGAAGGTAAAGCTTTTACAGGACAAAAGACAAGCCAGAAACGATGTAAACTTTGCTGAGGGTGAAAATCAGGAACACTGAACAACTTTGGGGGTTTACAAACATTTCATGCAGATCTAGCCTTGAAAGAGCCAGATTCCCTACGGACACAGAGCCTTTTCTACACTAAACGCTCCCCACCGGGCCCTTAACCCGAGAGGCCTCCATTGGTCAAACTTCTCTAAACTCTTGTCTTTGAGTCGAGGTAGAGGAGAACCGCGCCTAGAAACCAATGCTTAGTGTTTAGGGTGCGGGATGTGTGTATAGCTGGGCAGATAGCACACATTAGAAAGATCACTTTAATTTAGTCCACACTGCAATATGTTGTTTATTTAGGTAGTGGTGATTTGTTGACAGTTCCAGACTAGTCATCTGCCATTTTCCCAGTGGGCTGCAGGCTGGAAGGTTGCTATCAGACCTACAAGATGTTTTTTATTTAGGTGATGGTTTGTTGACAGCTACAGGCTGGTCATCTGCCATTTTCCCGGTGGGTTGCAGGATATGGGGTTGCTTTCAGAGAAGCCAAGACCCAACCATGAAAGCCCCCAAGACCTCATTCTCGTTGCAGCCTCCTGCAGTGTGGGGCTGTTTTGACATGTTTTGCCAGGGCTGATTTTGGTTTCCAGTCTGCTCTGTTTGTTGAGCGCTACATGTCCCCTTGCAGCTTCATTAGAGTACTTGACCACTAAGGAGACATAAAGATGGAAGTTTCGATCTAGCAGCATCGGCGAGTGTTTGTTTGACCGATGCTTGGATCTTCAGGAGCCTGAAAGAAAAAATAGTGACAAAGTATTGTGTGAACGTGTGAACGGTTGAGCCTGGCCCCTCAGTGGTGGGCAGTCAGGCTGGTCAACTCGGTGGGGGGAGCACTGAGGATGGTGAACCTCTGTTTAATGTTCCTCACCTGCAAGAGCTGAGAGTACTTTGAGACATGCTACTTACAATGGGAATTGGACATCTGCCTCATTTCCACAGGTTTTGTCAGACCTCTTTGTCCCCCATTGCTTCTTTGAGGGAGCTCTGTCAGGTTTTAGGTACAAGCAGTAAAAATAACTGAATGACCTCACCCTGCCTTCCTTTATAGAAATGCACACACATGCATGCACATATATGCACACATACAGAGACAAATGTGGAACTCGAATTGGGAGGTAGTACCGTACTGGTGAAGAATCCCACGGTATCAACAGGCCCCTCGGTGGCACAATCATCAGGGACGGCTGCAGTAAGAGGGCCAGAAACGCTGCCCCACCACCTTGCCCCCTTCCCTCATTTCACACACGCCAATAGCGGAGGGTGCACACATCATATGAAGCCTGCCCGGGGGCAGGAGAGGGGAGAAAGACACAAATCTTGCACCACAGTGCCTCAAGGATTTCACCAGGATCGGACTGGTCTATATGGCAATCTGGCTTTGCAAGAAGGTCTGGACTCACAGGGCAGTGTGGGGGCCTTTATTTGGCTGTCTGGTGAGCCAGGTTTTCAATGTTGATTTCCTTAACATTACCAGAAACATTGCCTACAAAATGCACAATTTTATGCAGGCTCACATACTTTATAAAACACCTATGCAGCCTGTTTTCACAAGTTCAAAACTGCCTTGACTTGTAAATGTGGTCCACTATTTTAGCTTTCTGATTTGCAAATTGGGTCACTGCCTGGGCCTAGTTTATGATCCTGACCGACCCTGGATAGCTCTCACTTCATCCACAATGGGAGACTGGTCAACTGGTGTCATTACTTGTCCAGGGGACATATCATGAACATATGGTATAACACTTAGAGTGGGTGAGCCACTGAAAGCTGAAGCCAGGCTCAGTCCAGATGCCTGGCTGAGGCTCAGCTTGAGGTTCCCTTTGATCCTCGAGCCCAAAATCAGCCGAGCATTTGAGTGGCTTCTGTTTGCCACCACACTCTAACCTCCTGCGTCAAGAACTAAACACAAGGCAGTGATCTTTGATGAAATATGGTTGAGATACATAGATACCCATTTATAAGCTGAACTCCACAACCAGAAAACCTGGGATCAATCCATGCTTCACCAAATTGTGTGATCTGTGACAAATAATCTATTTCGCCCAGTCTTCCTTTTCTTCTCTTCATTGTCACTTATGGGAGCACCATTAAATACGTGAGTTTATGATGAGCATCCTAATAAAACCTCTTGTGTTTTATTTAATACACAATAGTGTGATAATGAGAATTTAGGCCACATGTAGGGTGCCAATGACAAGTGACCTGCCTCTTAGTGCATCAGTAGCAATGTCGTTATTATTATTATTAATTCACTCTTGGTAAAGCGCATGGCTACACTTAGACTACCCGTAGGCATCCCAGCGCCAGTGTGGAGGGCATGAATATATCTCCATACATATCACTTTTAATAAATGCCTCTCAATGTAGCGATATAACTAATGTACTAAGAGGAAAAGGTCCCTCGTGTTCATGAAATATAGGAGCAGATTTACGAGGCACTTGCGACGCATTTGCGCTGCCGCTGAGTCACTTCTGTGACGCAGCAGCGGCGTAAAGCAAGCGCCATGCAGCAACGGATTTACAACATGACGCATCTAGGGAGATGCTTCACGGCGTGAAGCCGTATGCCACAGGATACATGCGTCAGGTATAATGTGGGCGTACCCTCACAGTGTGGGCGGTTTCACTAAGTCACTTTTCTGACGCCGCTGCGTCAAAACCTTGCGCCTGCTTGAAGAAGGCATAAGGCGAGATACAACATGTTGGAGATAGGCCGGGTTGGAACAGTGCTGGAGTTGCGTCACGCCCGCAACGCGACTCTAGCACTGTGCCAACCTTACGCTGGCAGATATGACACACATCTGCCTATCCGTGCGCCACGGCGTGCCGCATTGTAAATGCGACGCATCCGTGGTGGAGCACGGGTAGTTTTCCGTGTCTACGTTTTCTGGCGCATCCCTGCCGATTCGCAGAGATGCGCCAGACCTTGTATATATGCCCCATAGTTTTTTGAATTTTGAAATGACTTTATCATATTTTTATGTGACATGTGTTACATAATGTACATGCTAAAAATGTTCAGGGCTCGGCTCCTGCCCAGTCTATTAGAGCCAAGCCAAACTATTAGTTCGACTCTGGCATGGCTCTCCCTATTAAAATATTGGCTCGCCCCTCTTTAATTGCACTCTCCAAAGCTCATACATTCAGTGAAAGATTTATCAAAATGTCACCCAAGGCAGTGCAGCACGACACCTTCCTGCATTGCATGACAGGGAGAAGCAGAAAATGCACCACATTTAACATTATATGGCATTTTCCTGCCATCTCCTTGTGCTGGCAATCTATGTGCCTCCTAGCACCAATGCAGGCACCCCTGCACCATGGTACAACGGTGCCTGCGTTGCAGGAAGGATTGTTTGTTTGTGCAGAAAGGGACACCTTCTTACACAAAAACGATCCTCTGAGGCTTTTGCCTGTTTTTAAGTGGAAAAGAGGAAAAATGAGGATAAATAAAGATATTTCTCCTCGTTACACCTCCCCTGGGAAGGCATAGCATTCCGACATATTCCATGGTCTACCAGATTGGTAAATCTGGGAATGCTTAAGAATCCATAGGTGGATGTGTGGGAACACCCATGCGCCACCCATGGAACGCCTCCCAGGGGCAGAGTAAATCACGGCAGCGACGTTACTCCAGATTTACCAAGCCAAGCAAGTCCACACAATGTGGCCTCGCGTGGCTTGGTTCTTTATAGGTTTTACGTCGCCCTACACTCCCTTGCGTGGGGAAAGGGTGACGCAAAACCCTTTATAAATATTCCCTCAATTCAGAATTTCTCTGGGTTAGTGCAGACAGCACAGCTTGAAAACAGAGAGGCAACCTCTGCTCATTCACCATACACCGGTGTAAAGTAAAATGATGCCTCGTCCGACCCCTTGCAGAATGTGATAAGGGTCCCCTGAGTCTCCCATATCTCAGAGATATTCATTGACCTTGGACTGAATGGAGCTCCCTAAATGGTTGGGGGGGGGGGTTTACACTGTGGGGGCTGCAGGGGCCTGTGTTATAGCCCTAGGGCCTCATTTATGAAAAGTGACGCACGCTGCGTGAAAACAGCGATGCGTCACTTTTCACTGCACCCTCCTTGCGACACCAATGATGCGTCATATTTACAGTATGATGCATCATGGCGCAAGAAGTTACAGATACGTCAGTATTTCTGACGTATCTGTATGGCGCAAAAGTGACGCATTGCTGGAGTGTGTCACAAAAGTGACGCAACTCCAGCAATGTGTTCTTTCACATGGGGCAAGCCCCATGTGAAAGTGCCTGCGTCAGTCTTACGCCTACTGTGAGGCAGGCGTAAGAAATTGACGCATTTGTGTCCTAGAAGTGGCGCAGTAAAATCTTATAGTTTCACTGCGTCACTTCCATGACCCTTTCTTGCGTCAAAACGCCCCCCTTGCATGCATTATACCTGGCGCAGGTATAATGTGGCGCAGGGGTTTACAAAGTGACGCATCTACCTAGATGCGTCACTTTGTAAATATGGCGCAACAAGGCGCATTTATTACGCCACTGGTGCGTCACAAAAAGTGACGCACCGGCGGCCTAAAAGTGACGCAAGGGCTCATAAATGAGGCCCCTGGTTTCTGAGCGGTGATGTCTGCAGTGAGTGTACTAACAGAGTGCACACATCCCTTAGCGCCTTGTCCCTACATTTGAGGCACATCGAGTGCACGCGCGGGAGGGCCAGACTGCTGAAAGTTTTCACCAACCGAGGCCCTGCCAATGAGACAGGCCGCCACTCTCTGTCTTCGTCTGTCAGCCAGGGCTGCAGGGCTCCAGAATCTCTCACTTTGCAGCTAATAAGGATGTGCTGATTATCGCCAGCTGATCCCATCCAGCTGCCTAGAGTACAATCAATAGTAAACAGATAAATTATTAATTGCAGCAAGTAATTACATTTATCAAGCTCAAATAAATATAACTGATATTTGATGTCACTGCTTTCCAAGCTGGTGTCTCTTAAGAGACGGTATTGATTAAAAGCAGAGGGGAAAAGAGAGAGCTGGGGCTTGTTAGAAGCTGATGAGATCTGAGCCTGCAGTAATGTCTCCATGAAGCTTCAGTGCAAGCAAACCCAGTAGAAAGAGAAAACAGACTTTACAACACAGACTGTCAAAATATTCACCTTACACACAAATCTCCCTACAAGAATGCCGACATGCACCTGAATTCACCATTAATTTCTTGGTCATAAATACACCAGTGTGCATTAAAATAGTAAGTTGACCATGCCCTGAGGTATGTGCACAGCGTAGATGCTCGTATTCTGAAATTAAAGACGGTACATGTTTTTTAGTAGGGCGATATTAGGTATAGTGGAGATTTTGACTTCCCATATTTTGTAATCTACTTTTTCACATGAAACCGCCTGCCTACAGGCTGAGAGATCTTGCCTGCCTTTGACCTGGGTCACGTAAACTACAGTGGACATGTCGAGCCCACCAAAGGCATAGTTTGGAGTACCAGGTTTGTGTAAGTTTACTATGTTTTGGGTATTCACAAAGTACATCTTTAAGTTTACTAATAGTAATTTTATGACTTCTGAGACTCCACAATCGTGTCAGAGACTCTGCACATAAAAAGATAGGCTTGTCTTTTGATGTGTGGTGTTCTCAGGCTCCGACTGCGTCTGTGCCACCGTTTTGGTCTGACTTGTGCTTTAGTAAAGACCCGGAGAAGTGCTATTTTACTACCATAAACAGTGGTAAGTGGATGTTTGCCACTGGAGCTTTCAAACAAGGACATGTGGCAGCATTTGTTGACATCTCTGAAGTAACTATGAACACGAAACGCCACACTACAACAACTACAGCAGAGCCCAATACAACAAAGCAGTCAAAGCAGAACGCAATACAAGAACTACAATGCAACACAACAATAAAACACTAAAGTAATGCATCACAAAAAACAACACCACAAAAAATACAGCATTTCACCACCACAAAAAATGGAACACAAAAATATGCAATATTCTTTTTACAAAGTACCTTTTCCAGATATCTGCCTTCAATTAAAAAAATTTGTGAAAGAAAAAATACCTTCCTTCCCAGAAACAATCCTTAGAGACATATTCCTCTTTGTATGCCTGCTGCACTGTGCAGCCGGTATACAAAGAGGAAGTAATCAGGAGAAAGAAACGTATTTCTCTTCGTTACGCCTCACCTGGGAAGGCATAGCAGTTTAATGCATTTCCAGGTTTGCTAGTCTTAGTAAATCTCCGAATGTGCCAAAAACCATGGGTGGATGTGTGGGAACACCCATGCTCTACCGTGGCACACATTCCCAATACAGAGTATCTCAAGGCAGCGATTTGTGGTGCATTGTGCTATTCTGGATTTACTAGGCCACGCAGAGCCACGCAAAGTGGCTTTGCGTGGCTTATTACATTTCACTGAAGCCCTTGCGTTGCCTTGTGTGACGCAATGACAACTCAAGGGCTTTGTAAATCTCAGCCACTATACTTTATAGTTTGATCTCATGTAGGCATAAATTGGCTTCCATTGCAGAATAAGCTCCATTTAATCCATCAGGCAATTTACCCAATTCCTACACATACCTTGCCCACCCCCCACTGTTGCATAATTCCACTCACCCTAGAAATAGTGTTTAATGAAAATATAACCTGCATGAAACCAACACATTTCCGTTTAAAAATAGAAAAGGTGTGACAGTGTTGGAACTTTTTTGGATTCTAGAGCTCAAGTTGTATCAATCAGAGCTGTGTACCATTGGCGTCCTGGGGCTAAACCTTACTGGTAGCCCCAGAACTGAGCACCAAGTACACCCCTTTAGCAATTGACCCTTAAGCAGAGACAGTGAGCAATTAAAGTCTCTTACTCAGGAAGGTGAGGTGGTGTTAGAGATTCAAAACTCAATAAACCACTAATATGAGTTCACAACTGAATGTTCAGACAGAGCCTAGGGGCATATTATCAAGAAACTGAGTTAAAATTATCGCCGCTTTAACAGCACGAAACTGCTGCTAAAGCGGCTATAATGGGCTTGATAATATGCCCTTGTGAATTCCCATAGAAGCCCATATTCTGGTGGAACATGGGCTTCTATGGGAATTCACAAGGGCATATTATCAAGCCCATTATCGCCGCTTTTGCTTCAGTTTGCTGCCGCTAAATCTTAACTCCGTTCTTGATAATATGCCCCCAAGTCTTTTGAAAAAAAACACTTTACTGCAAATCTCACACAAGATAATACTGCGCTTAAGTGGTTCAGAAGCAACAAGTTAGAATATTGACCTTATAAATTAAATTATTATACCTAGGTTATTCTCGTATATAACTTCAAAAGGTGCACTTGTAACTCAACATCCCGCTCCTTAGTGTCTGAATATTCACCTGATAATACGCTATGGGTTTTAAGAAGAGTTTCGGGAAGCGAGCCATGCTATGGGAACTGTGGCCAAAGAGTTCGGATCTTGCATTTATGGCAATGCAGCTCCCTTATAGACAGTACTATACGATGGGGACAGATTGGACAATGTTCCTTGTTTTATCTTTACAGTGTTGGAATATCGTTTATCCACAATGAGTTTTAATGACCGCATATTAGAGCATTAACGGGTACTGCTTTCACAAGTAAAATGGTGAGTGTAATGAAGAAGTGTGAGTGAAAGGAGGTATGGTAACCTGAATGCGAGTGAACAGGAGTTTTGTTAGTTCTATTGGGCCTCAGGGGGAGATCCCACTGTTACGTATGAGATGGAGATGCAGTGCTTAGAACTTGATGTACAAAATACTATGCAAACAGAACAAAGAAGATGTACAGAAATGTGTATACTAATAGTAATATACTTGCTTAGATGACAAGCCACTGATTTGGGGGTGCTTACCAATGAAATGTTGCTACTTGCCTCTGCACAAACGTTTTGCAAACTATTCAAAATGTTATGCATATACAAGTTAGTGGACCGAGTTGTAGTACATAGGGCTTCATGTATGAAATTGTATGAACAAGCTTAAGAATGCAGATATTATTAGAAACACAATGCTGACAGGAGGGGCGACCGGAGTGGGGGGGCTCGTTAATACAATGCTATTGTTAGTTGTGATATATATGTTTTTAATGTCCTGTTGGTTATTACATTTCGTGCATATATATTTTTCTTTAGATGGAGGAGTAAATTCCTGTAATTGTTCAGTCCTGAAGAAGGTGGTCATCTATTCTTCTTTTAACTACCAAAACGCGTCAACGCAAATAATTTTTAAAAGAATCCAGCAGGGAGGAACCCCTAGGATAAGAGCTGGGATCATACCAGGTCTTCCCATTCAGTATAATAGAATTGGATCCATCTAGACAACAGAATCCATATCTGTGTCTGTAGGTTTTCCTCAGATTCATTGTATATTATGTTTGCATGTCTCCTTCTTATGATACAAATTGTATGTTGATGTATTGAATATAATTGTATTTTTGCGTGTGATGTATTTTTAACTTATGACCCACATGGGTTTGAATTGGTGCTAATTTTCTGTTTTTTTGAGAATTGTCTCTTTTTAAATATTGACAACTGTCATTTAAATAAAATTATATATGCACAAGCGCTATATCTGAATCAGAGGGGGTTTCATTACAGGCGGGTTCCCCTTTAGAATAACCAATGCTCTTATGGTGATGAGAAAGTGAATGAGAGATGTCTACCTGAGGGGAGTGTGATAAGCAGCTCATGTGTGTGAAGTTCTAGGGGAGTGGTTCGTTTTTCGCTTTCTTGTAGCACAGAGCATATTTTGTGTTGTCGGAATGGTTCTGGCACAGGCCATGCATGCCTACAGGGGCGGCTCCTCATTGAGAGCGGAGGAGCGTCACCCCACTGCCAAAAATTTCCCCCAGAAATACCCGAGAGATGAAAAATAAAATGGGCATCCACTTGTCCTGTACTGAGTGTCAGTACGGGGAAGTGCTACTGCTGCTGAGTGGCAGCAGTGAGCTGTGCACTTCAGTTTAAAGTGTGCATGTCTTGTTGGCCGGTTGTCTTGTGTCGGCCAGTGAGATATGCGCATTTTAAACTTCTCTAACATAGATGTCTTAAAACGGCTGGGTTAGTGCAAGCGCAAGTCTCCAGTGCCCTCAGGAGTGCCGAGAGAGGCCGCTTTCTCCAATCCTGGCAATGCTCTCATGCTGGTGAGAGCAGCGTAAGATTTGGTTAGAGGAATTTGCTGGAGACAGAGCAGACATGGACAGATTGAGGAGGACATCGAACATCATGCAGCAAGCAAGGTAAGTAGTTATTTCTTTATATTACTCTTACCACTCACCTCGCTTGCATGCATGCACCAATCACACATTTGCTCACCCCCCACTCTGAATGCCTGCCAGCTGCTGCTGCATGCCTGTGCGAGTCATCATCCTTTGTGGGTCCTTCTACTCATTCAGGGAGCAGCGGTCTCATGCCAGGTCACCTGGCTTATCAACATTGATGACACCACACAGATATCATGTGAGCAGTGACTGTGCCAGCACTAATTGGAGAAATGTATGCAGATTGTGGTTTCTTACGCCTTGGTGAACCATGTGGCTTGGCGATCTTCCTCAGGCCCAGACATAAACCCACCACACAAACACCTTGGTGTTCTCTTCATCACTATACTTCGGTTTATGTTTGGTGCAGGCCATGGATGGCTTTCTTGTTTTTGGTAGCACCTCATGAATTTGTGGTGCTCAGGTGGTTTCTTGCAATAATTTGCGGCTTCTGTGTGCGTAGTAGCTGTAGCGGAAACTTGCACAAACTTAAGTCCCAGGTACTCTCCGTCCAGAGAGCACACATTTGAGTCACACTGTTGTGGCAATTCAGGGGCTTTTGGATTTCACCTTCCAAAAGTGGCTCTAATCTCTAAGTGATACACAGCAGGCTTCTTTGGCTTGCCCTGCCTCAGCTCCTTCCTGGCCTCAATTCATCTTGCAGACAACTCTCTTATCCCTCCTAAGCAGTTGTTCAGTTCTTGTCTTCAAAGTAGAATCCAGGTAACTCCCCCAATAGTCCCAACTGAAGTTCCCCAGTCTGCTGGTTCTGACACTGGCACGAGAAGTTGGCGGCGAATACCCCAGAGAGATTCTCATTGCTAGATGTATGGAGACCCTGTAAAACAGTACAGAAATATTGGCACACTGGTTGGAAGTTTCTGTCCCATCTTTCGACCAGAGCTCCCAATGTGTTGTCTGAATTGGCAGTTCTGGCCTTCTCCTTATCCCCTCCAGACTGGTCCATCCAAAGCATTTGTCTCATAGAGTAATCAAGAATGTGGGGTGGAGCTTGAAGTCTACTGTTACGAGAAACCCAAAAGAAGAGCACAAAGGCAAGGGAGTGGGAGAGAGAAAGTTAATTCATGTGCATATCTGCTTTAATGCTTACATTTATGATTAATATATAAATGTTTGATGTACCTTAATGTGCGCTGTTACATTTTATTAATCAATTGCAATTTTGCTGTTCCACCTGGTTATAGACCACTAAAGCATTATTATTGTTGCACATTTCCATACATTTTAAATGTAATTTTGTGTTTCTATTCAATGTTTCACGCTGCACATTTCTGCTGATGCATTCTAGTAAAGCACAGCTTCTTTCTGAAGTTCTCAAAACACATGAGCAACCCATATGTCCATGTGACTTGGGTAATAGCTAATCAGCGGACAACAATTGTTCACAAGGAACTAATTTAAAGAAAAGTTTATTGTTTGTTGCAATTATATGATTACTTGCAATGACTCTCACATGAGCATAAGAAAAGATAACTACAATCTTGAGATATAAATTAATTTCCACATAATAGCACTTACCTAATATTTATAAATGAAATAGCCCAAAGTGAATTGGCAATCACAACAGGAACTCTAGTATCATTAGTCCCCAGAATTCTCTGTCCTGGAGAGACCCCCAGATCCACAGTGGGGTTGAAACGTCATCAGCAACCAATAAGGATAGTCTTGAGGGCATTAGAAAAATAATTCTAGTTCTTGATCTGAAATACTGTATCAGAATCACAGAAGACATCTTTTTTTACTCCAATAACCTTTTTTCAATAAAGTCACTTGTTTTTTATTGCATGTTGGTTATGGTCACTTCATTGGGGTCACATTAGATCATTGGGGTCACATTAGTCACCTTTTCTTCTATTTTTCAATATTTTCGCAAAGCTTTATCAATACATGTCGTGTTATGTGAGTAGTTGTTTTTATTTAACCTCTTTACTAAGCCTTCTTGCATTTAAGATAAAGGTTACTCATTTCGGCTGAAGTGAGTACTAGCTAATAATTCTTTCTGGGCTATTTCATTTAAACATTAAGTAAATGCTATAATGTGGAAATTAATTTATATCTCAAGATTGTAGTGAACCTTTCTTATGCGCATGTGACAGTCACTGCAAGAAATCATATATTTGCAACAAACAATAAACTATTCTTTCTTAAGTTAGCACAACAAAGTGAGTATTTTAGATTATTGTAGTAGGCTTTAGTTGATGTATCAGTTCACCAAGGTCTTCCTGCATTCTTCCCATGAAAAGATCCTGGCAATAGCTCATTAGTGTCTGCCTACAAGTTTCACTTCTATCACATGGATTCGCCTCCATTCACTTGCATTGTGAAAAAGTGTTCAAATGAAGAACCAAAATGAATGGACTTTAGCATTTCATTCTTCAGCTGATTTAGGGTTAAGTTTTGGTCAATTGAAACGTCATTTGCCTAGCTTATTTTGAATGCTTGCTGCCTATTTTGACACTAAACGCACCCTCTAAAGTCAAGGCAAGTTCGAAGGTTTCATTCCTTTTTGGGCATGAACAATAAAGGTGTGGAGGCTGGAGGTTTAATAAACCCTATGCTGAGCATTTCATCAAGGTATTCACAAAGATTTACATTTTATTTCTCTGTCAATGCATAAATCCTACTACAAGGAATGTGAGTCCCAGGCACCAAGTCAATTCGATAGTCATAGGGTCGATGAGGAGGGAGGAAGAGCAGTAGCTTTTCTCTTATCGAAGACTTCAGCAACATCATGATAAAATGAAGGTAGCGTTGGAGTGGTATTCTCCACTGTTGTCATCACCTCCTTTTGAGATTTAATAGCCTGTCTACATTGTTTTGTACATACATCAGATCGAAAGGTAGTAGACCTCTTAACCCAATCAATATCAGTATTATGCTTTGTGAGACAAACAATCCCTAGAATTGCCTGTAACTGACTAGCTCAAATTAAATCAAACTGTGCATAATCTTTATGAGATTTCTGAATGAGTAAACAGGGATTCACAGTGGAATGGCTTGATAGCGATTCCATCAATGGTTTTTACTTTGTCTATACTATCTATAGGTAAGGTGGGATAACCAAAATGATTAGCCAGCGATATATATCCATAACATTTCCAGTAGCACTGGAATCATGATACGTATATCATTAGTATGAGCTTCCCATGAAATCGGAGCGGAACACAAAACTGATGATAAGAATGTACAGAAGTGATTTGTGCCAAGGTTTTGAGACCAGAATAATGCCAACCACTCATCTCAGCGGGCTTCTTGGTCATCAGTTTCCCGACTTCCCTTTGCTTGTTGGCTTCAGGGTACAGTCACACAAAAAGTGGCCTTTTTCCCCACAATATAAACACCATTCCCTGTCTCGCCATCTTTGTCGCTTATCCTCACTTAAAGGCCCTTGCATGCTACCTATCTGCATAGGTTCTGGTTCTTCTATAGTCTTTTCTGGTTCTTTTTTTCTTTGTTTGTACATTAATTTTCTAATATCAGAGTGTCCTATATCTCTTTGTCTTTTATTGAGTCTATGATCTAGTTTCATTACTAGGTTGACTAAATCACTGCAGGATTCGGGAGGATCCACTATTTGGGCCAAAAGATCTTTTAATTCATCTTGTAGTCTTCTGTAAAACTGAGAACTGTCTTTGGCTTCAGCCCACCCTGTTTCTGCTACAAATCTGTTGAAGTTTGAAATGTAGGTCAGCAGTTCTTTTTTTCCTTGCTGTAAATTTAGTAGCTCAGATTCAAATAATTCCATGAAGGAATGACAATCAAATAATCTCTTTATCTCAGTTTTGAAGGTATTATAATTATACAACAAAGGATTGTTAGGTTCCACTCAGGAAATGGACCTGGTGGCTGCAGTGCCCCCAATTACAATAATACAAAAGCTACCTTTGACTGCTTTCCAGAAAACACAATGCTTTGCCCATAAAGTGTAGCTGACATTGGTTTATAAATGTAGCAAATTTCACTAGATCTCTGTGAATCTTTCTGGTGGGGCCAAAGGTATGGAAGGAAGAGTGGTAACGTGTATCACTGGTGCACCCGCACCCAGAATAATTCCTGAGGAAGAGGATGTGGAAATGGGCCACCCGAGGTACCAATACTGGTCCGGGGGGGGCTGGATTAGCAGTACCCAAATTCTTTAGCATATCAACTCTCTGATTTAGCACCTGTGTCTTCTTGTAGATTACCTATCATGTGTGCAAGGTATGCTAAGGTAATATCTCATGCTTCGATATTGTTCAGGCAGAAATTCAACATGGGCTTGACGTTCTGTCAGAATCTCACCTTATATTCTGCAGGAGCGAAAAGAAGCCATGATGTTAGCTCCAACGTCGTCTTCGACCAAACCAACAATAGTCAAAGTCTACCAGGATCGATGGGGAAGATGGGAAGGGAAGAGGAAAACAATTGTCCCTCGGATATTTTGCTGTGGTGCCAATGTCTAACCAGGCCAGGTAGGGATCTTCATACATGAAATAGAAGAGAAGTTGTAAGGTATCGCTAAATCAGGTAAGTACTTCTTAACATAAGGTTAGTCTACACATAACCATATACCTTAGCAATTTCCGTCTTCCGTGTACCAGCAGGACGAAATTGTAGCTATTGTTGGTTGTGTTTGTCTAAAAACAGAAAAAGAGTACTTGTATATCTAATAGAAACAAAATGACTTTAGAACATATTCTTTCTATTCTAAATCATGTTGAACACCCTAAATATCGATTCCAAAATATAGACTGCCCAAAATATAGAATCAAAAATATAGACAGCCAGGAATATCGAATTACTAAAATATAGACAGCCCAGAATATCAAATTTAGGGTATGAAATATTGAATTCCATAATATCTAATTTAAAATATAGATTTCCATAATATCGATTTTTTTTAGTGTTTTGTATGGTAGTATATGTATTAAAATTATGTATTAATTTTGTAATGTATGTTTAATTTTTTTAAAGTAATGAATGTTATGTAATTTAATTTTTGAGTAATTTAATTCCGCAGCAGATTGTGGGTCTATAGGGGAATAGAGTGAGAAGTAATTTAATTATAGTAAATTAAATATTAATTTTTATATATATGTATTGATAATTGATTGATAATTCGTAATTGATAATGAATTTTTATTAATTGGTAAATAATTTGTATTCATTGATTAATTGATAAAGATGTTAATTATATTTATTTGGAGTGGGCTGTGGGTTTAAAGGGCAATAGGGTGGGAAGTGATTTAATTGTAATAAAGTTAAAAATTAGTTGTATCTATATGTATTGATAATTAATTGACAATTAATTAATTGGTAATCAATTTGTATTAATTAGTAAATAATGTTTTTAATTGGTCATTAATTTTGATTAATTAGTAATTCGTTTTTTTTATTGGTATTTACTTTTTATTATTTGGTAATTATTTTTTTATTTAATTTTAATATTAAATCATTACTTTCCCTACTGTTGCACTCTCTGGAGTGGGAATAGACATTTCTACCCATACGCTATTCAACGCTTTTTCTACTGTTGCACTCATTGGAGTGTGAATAGTAATTTTTACCCCTACACTATCCAATGCTTTCCCTACTGTTGCACTCTCTGGAGTGGGAATAGTAATTTTTACCCCTAGGCTATCCAACACTTTCCCTACTGTTGCACTCTTTGGAGTGGGAAGAGTAATTTTTACCCCTACGCTATCCAACGATTTCCCTACTATTGCACTGACTGGAGTGGGAATAGTAACTTTTACCCAGCCGTCTTGAACTTTAAATCTTTACAATATGGCACTTTAGCAACGTTCGGCAAATTACCGGTTTGCTGGTATTCAAAGTCCGTGAGAATATGTTTGACAGACAGTTTTTAGCTACTATAATAAGCTCGACACATTGCTGGTCATGCCCCCGAAGTGTCTATAGGTCGCGACACATACATAGTCCTCGCTAACATAGTGACTGTGTTAATACTTAGTACCTAGGAGTCCGTGATACTTACTTAAAGAGCTATGGCCATTTCTTAAGTATCGGCTGTGTCACCTGTAAATCTGATGAAAGAAGCGTGTCCAGTAATCCCTTCATCACACATGATCTGAGACAGGAGTCTTTAGAAAGAGCACGCCAACCCTTGTAGCCTATATAGCATCTGCTGGCCGGGTTTGACATTACAGTAGTACGTGTTTGGTAGACACTTGCTCTGACATCTTTCCTTTATATCCTTGACTTTTAGATTGGTTTCTCTCAAAATATCGATTGCCATTATAAGCCACACCAATATGGAGATAAAACAAATAGGATCCTTGTAACTGATAATATGCGGTTTCTACCAGGTAAGATAACATTACATGATTAGGGTGTCACTCTAGCAAGGAGATCGAAACAACATAGATACTGAGTCACGTCTCCCTTGTTGCAGGTTATATGTGATCTTTTGAATATCAGATACCGAGACGTACTGGGCATTACAAAACTATAATTATTCTTAGAGCTCGCAATCAATATAAAAAAAGAAAACCATCTGAGTGCAAAGGAGTAGTTCTCCTGTCTCTCATTTAGTTGTAAGTAGTCTCTTCTAAATCTCTTTATTAGAAATAAAGAAAAAAAGAAAATCAGCTTTGCTCTTTAAGCTAATTGCCAGATACCTGTTTTCCCTTTTTTTAGCTATTGCCTTTAAAAACAGACAGTACTATCCGATCCAGAGATACTGACTATACTTCTGCCTACTTACATATAAGATGTAAGTTAGGCCTTAACTTGCTATACATCTGGGCTAGAGGTTTCAAACAACGAGGATTTAATTGGTTGCACCTTTGGTGGCGTTTTCAAATTCTTAGCCCATATCTTGGGCTATTTTTCATCAATCCTACTTCTCTCTTATTCTTCCTTTTAATATGCACACCATCTCTGGTTTCTGAGTTTGATGTGATGCTTGGGTTAAGGTCACTTTTTAATTCTAAGCACAAAACAGTATACTTGTCAGAAATAGGAATAGTCTTTTTGACATGTAATACAGCTCAGAAATGTATATATGTATTAAATAATTACAGATATCAGCAACCCCCAGCTTTTATCTGGAAAAAGTACCTTTTTGGCCCTGATGAAGGTGATAACATCTTGCTTTCACCGAAACGCGCTTAGGCCTGAAATACACATCTGAGAATTCCAGTCAAGAATTCGGTCAAGAAAAGGAGTATTTGAAATGATGGATTCATGGCTTTTGAATGTATAAGACAAATTGTAATGTTTATAATAGGCTCCTATCTCAGATGTGGTTTCCCTTTTTAAATATGTTTGTACAGTCTGAGAGTCAGTATGCTTGAGAGGTTTGAATAGTGAGATTGTCCGAATGAGAGAATGTGTTGAATCCTATTATTGCTTTTCTTCTCTGTGGGGGTTACTGAAATAACATTTTCTTCTCTTGTAGAAGCAACAAAAATGTATGTTCTTTGCCTATTATGTCCTTGTAATGATTTATTTGTTATACTCTATGATGAATCAACTAAAAACCTTCTACTAAAAACAAAAAATATATATTTGTAGACACAAAAAAACAAAAAATAATAGAAATAATGTTCTTTTTGATAAATAAAATACTATCTAAATTAAAGCTTATCCTTTTTCCCTCTTTCTGAAATGTTGCTTCTGTGCTGTATATTGAAAACTGCAAATAGAGCTATTGCCAATTTTGTAAAGTAGATAGGTTTGACAAGAGGTTATCTATTGTTGTATTTACTCATTCCCCCTCCTCTTGGGCCTTAAATAAATAAGGGGTACCTTTGCTTTGGATGTATGACGTTACAACGCATACTTTTACCACGCCTACCATTACCACGCATTTTTTACAACGCAAGATCCATTACAACGCATACCATTACAACGCATGTATTTACAACGCAGGTACCTTTACAACGCATACCATTACAACGTAAGTATTGGTAAGTATATAATATTTTTTAAAATGTAATTTAATTAAAATTAATATAATGTAATTTAATTTAATTTAATTAATTTAATTTAATCAATTTAATTTAATGTAATTTAAATTTAATTATATTTAATTTTTACCCTGTACCCCTTTACCCAAAAACCCAAAACTGACCCTGAACCCTAAAAATACCCCTTTACCCAAAAACCCAAAACTGACCCTAAACCCTAAAAATACCCCTTTACCCAAAAACCCAAAACTGACCCTGAACCCTAAAAATACCCCTGTACCCCAAAAACCCAAAACTAACCCTGAACCCTAAAAATACCCGTTTACCCAAAAACTGAAAACTGACCCTGAACCCTAAAAATACCCCTTTACCCAAAAACTGAAAACTGACCCTGAACCCTAAAAATACCCCTTTACCCAAAAACTGAAAACTGACCCTGAACCCTAAAAATACCCCTTTACCCAAAAACTGAAAACTGACCCTAAACCCTAAAAATACCCCTTTACCCAAAAACTGAAAACTGACCCTGAACCCTAAAAATACCCCTTTACCCAAAAACTGAAAACTGACCCTGAACCCTAAAAATACCCCTTTACCCAAAAACTGAAAACTGACCCTGAACCCTAAAAATACCCCTTTACCCAAAAACCAAAAACTGACCCTGAACCCTAAAAATACCCCTTTACCCAAAAACCCCAAACTGACCCTGAACCCTAAAAATACCCCTTTACCCAAAAACCCAAACTTATAATATTTTTAATAAAATGATATACTTACCAATACTTACGTTGTAATGGTATGCGTTGTAAAGGTACCTGCGTTGTAAATACATGCGTTGTAATGGTATGCGTTGTAATGGGTCCTGCGTTGTAAAAAATGCGTGGTAATGGTAGGTCGTTGTAAAAGTTGCGTGGTAAAGGTTGTATACCCTTTGCTTTATAGGAGCATCTCTAATATGGACTGATAGCGTCAACTTGTGGCAGTCTGTTACAAGCACTGGTGCTGACAATTAAGTGCCGGTGCCGTGCACCGGAAAGCACCGTCTCAAATGAAGCACTGAGAGCAGGCCATCCTAGAGACAAGTTGTAATGCAGAGAATGAAACTGGAAAAAGTGGCCAATGCCACAGCCATTTCCTTAGATTGATTACAGATCGGTTAGATGCCCAGAAAACCATGCTCTTGATTGGAATTATTCTGCTCATAATAGCTTTGTATGTGCCCATTACATTATGTGCTTGAAATAGTAAAGGTGTTGTCCCTATTTGTCCGCTTAGTATATGCGAAGTTTATGAATGATAATGAAGAAATCAAAACTGAGATAATTTACTTGCTTGCCATTGGATTGTTGAAGGGACTTCACCTCCATGTATTAACGGGGAGGGCCAGAGAAACTCAATTTACCAGCATAAGTGCCTTAATGTTGCAGGTTCATTTTGAAAATGCAAATGTCTTGTATGCTTTAACTGTTACATTTTATCAATAAGTATCAATTTATTTTTTATACCTGCTCAAAGACCACTAAGGCCTTAGGGCCTCATTTAGAGTTTTGCGAAGAGGTTATTAGGTTGCAACTGAAACAGAGAACCCTCTCCGCCAAACACTGAGGGGCATTTTATCATGGTTTTGCATCGCCCTTGCGCCACGCAACGGGACGTAAGGGCCACGTAAAACCTAGAATTACATTTACCAAGCCACACAATGCCACCTTGTGTGGCCCTGCGTGGCTTGGAAAATGTGGAGGAACGCAAAGCAGCGCAAGTAGCTTGCATTTCTATGCCTCAGAGAGGCGTTACACGGGTGGAGTGTAGTGTTCCCAAGCATCCAAAAATGGATTCTGGCACAGTCACAGTTTTAACATTAATGGTAGACCTGGGAATGCGTCAAAATGCTATGCCTCCCCAGGGCGTTTATCCCTCTTTCTGCAGCATGCATAGAAAGAGGAAAAAGACATAGAGAATTATGGCTTTCCTGCACAAAAACAATACTGTTTACAATGCAGGCACCATTGCACCATGGTTCAAGGGTGCCAGCGTTGATTTTTCTGAATCAGCATTGATTTTTAGGCACCAGTGTGTGCAGCAGTGCACGCAGAGAGCATGAATGCGCTGTATAATGTTAAATACAGCACATTCCTGCCCTCTCCCTTTCATGCAGCGCAGTGTAGCAAAGTGGCTTATTGCACTGCGTTGCATGAGTATTTGATAGATATGCCCCTCAATCTGTCCACTTAACCTTAAGTATGTCAGCCACAGAGCCTACTCCAGCTCCGTTGCTGAGATACTCTTCTGACAGAGTACCGGCCATCGGAGTTTTGACCATTCGACTACCCACCCAAAATAGAGTGGGTTATCGCATGGCCAGTTTTCACTTTCGCTTATTGCCATGACAAACCTGGTGGTAAGGGACAGTGAAGACATTTAAATGACTCCTACAACATGGGAGACAACTCCCATGTTGTGGTGGTCATTAATTGTTCTCAAAAATTAAATCCCACTTAGGGATTTTGTTTAAACAAAATAATAATGATGATCACCCCGATGATCAACTACCTGTCGGGAATGCTTCCACCTACACTCACAGACGAATTCCACCAAAAAACGGACAAGATGATAAACAAGTTCCTATGGCGTGACAAAAAGCCCAGGATAAGCCTGAAAAATTAAGACTAGATAAGAAACTAGGAGGACTAAACTTGGCAGATTTCCGAACATTCCAGACTGTCTTTATAGCGAAACAGGGAGCCTCCTGGATCCTGCCTAACCAGGGTTACACGCTGATCTGGTTCAGGATTGAGAAAGCCATACTTAACAATCTCGACCGGATAACACTCCTCACCGCAAACAAACAGACACAAAATACTAGCCCTATATTTAAAAACACTAGATACGCCCAGCTTAAGAAAGACCAAAAATTGGAGCACAGCGTTAAAATGTCTAACTGGGAATCTCTGTGGGCAAACTCAAAGATAAAATATAAGGGGAAACCTCTAGCCATAGACTCATGGAAAAGACTAGGGATCTCATATCCAGCTCAGCTGGAAGAAGGGGTAAGCTCCTACACTCTCAACATGCTAAAAAATGGCAAAACCTCCCAGATATAGAACTTTACAACTTCCTTAAAATCAGAACAGCCCTAACCAAATCAAAAATAATAAGACACAAACCCTCAATTATCCAGTACATGGAGAATCTGAACAAAGTAGGCCACCAGGTTTCCCACCTCTACAGACTACTCCGACCCAGTTCCTCAAAGCTTAATAATAAAACAACCAGATACTGGGAGACACATCTAGGTACCGCACTTAGCGATAATGAAAGACACACCCTCTGGGTGTCCCCATCGGAACATTTGATGTCCCCGGTGTTAGCTCAGGCAAAATTCTGGCTTCTGCACAAGACCTACTGGACCCCAGCTCGCTTAGCGACCCTGGATCTGAGGGAAAACGACCGCTGCTGGAATTGTGACAGAGAGCAGGGGGACCTGGCACACCTCATCTTCCACTGCACAAAGGTAAAAAAAAATTGGAACAGAATATTCACCTTCATAAACAAAGCTTTAGGGTGCACACTTAAAGAAGAGTTTGCTACACTCACCACCACATTTATAACATCTGAACTTGACGCGCAACTTGACAGAGACCTCCTAGATCTCCTGCTAACAGCAGCAGTCAACATAGTACTCACCAAATGGAAGGACACCTCCAAGGCCACCTTCAAGGGGTGGCTCAACTGGGTGACATACCAGAGAGGAGCCGACAACACAGCCTTACGTAACAAGACACCCTCCCCTTTTTCACCCTCCTAGATTCTTCTCTCTATCCCTCCCTTTTTCTTTTTCTCTCAGAGAAGACAGATGGACTGGGGGCCGGTCAGACATATATTTTGATGTAACCCGGCCGGTCTGACTGATACTCACATCACAAAGCGCCGAAGATTACATGTTATATGTTATATGTGCTAAAGAAGTAAAGCAGGGACGGACAAACATATTTGATTTATGGGTAAACTGTATTACCAGCAACTAAGCCACGCTGGCTGTCACCCTTGTATTGACTAAGCGATGATGATTATATGTTATATGTCATATGTTGTAAGTGGAAAAACCAATAAAAATATATATATTTTTAAAAAGCATGGTTGCACATGTACACACATTTTAAATTTCGTTTTTGTAATTCCGTGTAGTACACTGCACAATTCGGCTGAGCAATTTCAGAAAAGTGTAGGCTCGTTCTGAAGTTGGCACGAGGAAGCAAGGACTTTAGAGCAAGGTAAGGTCAGCTCTTGTTGATGTTAGATGTATCAGTTTGCCAAGGTCTTCTCGCAGTCTTCCCTTGAGTAGGTGCTGGCATCACCTCTTTACTGCTGCATGCAAATTTCATATATATTTTGTGTTCTCCCATCCAGCGGTCTAGCGTGGGTTGCCAGCGTCCGGAGCAAGGCAAGTATCCTCCCACTTTTCTTTTAAAATGTTTGCTCCCCTAAGAATGCCTCAGCGTCCCTAAGAATTATGCGCCCAGGGCAACCGCCCCTGAGCCACAACCACGCTACGCCACTGCTTGCCTCCATTCACTTGCAATGCAAAAAGTGTACAAATTATGCAGCAAAATGTATAGCTTTTCGCACTACCTGCTCCAACTGACAAAGGCAGAAGCTCTGGTGCATTGAAACACCAATTGCCTTGCTTACTTTGACTGCTTGCTGGCTATTTTGCATTAAATGCATTGTTTAGGCTGTCCTGACTGTTGTGCTTTCTATTTCAGCAGGCTGCCCCGTTTGTTAGCCTGTGGGGCAGAGGAAGACCTCCCAGTAATAAATGGACTAGGAAAGGGCAGAAGGATGCTCCCTTGGGGCCTCATTTATGAAAAGTGACGCATCGCAGCGATGCGTCACTTTTCACTGCGCTCTCCCTGCGACATGATTGATGCATCATATTTATAATATGACGCATCATGTCGCAAGGAGTTACAGATACGTCAGTATTTCTGACGTATCTGTAGGCGCAAAAGTGACGCATTGCTGGAGTGTGTCACAAAAGTGACGCAACTCCAGCAGTGCTTCCTTTCACATGGGGATAGCCCCATGTGAAAGGGCTTGCGTCAGTCTTACGCCTGCTGTGAGGCAGGCGCAAGATTTTGACGCAACAGCATCCTAAAAGTGACGCAGTGAAATCTCATAGATTTCACTGCGTCACTATTACGAGGCTTTTTGCATGTGAACGCCCCCTCTGCATACATTATACCTGACACAGGTATAATGTAGCGCAGGGGTTTACAAAGTGACGCATCTGCTTAGATGCGTCACTTTGTAAATAGTGCGCATCAGGAGGCATGTTTTACGCCGCCGATGCGTCACAAAAAGTGACGCATCGGAAGCGCAAAACTCACGCAAGGCCTCATAAATGAGGCCCTAGCATTATAAGAGCACTTCTCTCATTTTCTTTTCTGACCCACTGCAAGGGATAACTGTGGGGAGGCCCTTCAATTCTTAACTACTGTCTGGATCTCCCTCCAGCCCTCCATCTTAGATACCATGGGCCTCATTTATGAGAAATGACGCAACGCTGCGTGAAAGCAGCGATGCGTCACTTCTCAGTGTGCACTCCTTGCGACATACCTGATGTGTCATATTTAATATATGACGCATCATGTCGCAAGGAGTTACAGATACGTCAGTATTTCTGACGTATCAGTAAGCGCAAAAGTGACGCATTGCTGGAGTGTGTCACAAAAGTGATGCAACTGCAGCAATGCGTCCTTTCACATAGGGCAAGCCCCATGTAAAAGGGCCTGCGTCGGTCTTACGCTTCTGTAAGGCAGGCGCAAGATTTTGACGCAATAGCGTCCTAGAAGTAACGCAGTGAAATCTCATAGATTACACTGCGACACTTCTACGAGGCTTTTTGCGGGGGAACGCCCCCTCGCATACATTATACCTGAAGCAGGTATAATGTAGCGCTGGGGTTTACAAAGTGAAGCATCTGCTTAGATGCGCCACTTTGTAAATAGAGCACAACAGAGGCATGTTTTGCACCGCCGATGCGTCACCTAAGTGACGCATTGGAAGCGCAAAACTGACGCAAGGCCTCATAAATGAGGCCCCATGTGAATTCAACAAACCGACAGTGGAACCCCATGTGGCCACATGTGTCATACCTGTACCACAATATTCCTTTACACATACAAGTAAAATACACAAAGCAGAGATGTTCCTGAGTCTGTGGAAAAAAACATGTCAAACCTGGACAGGGTGCATTGCACTTACCGGAGGTAAACTCAGCAATCATATTCAAGAGACCGTGCTTAATGCATAACGCCTCCTGGGCTGATGCTCTTGGCATTTGCAAATTCTGGCCATCGTTACACGCTAGTGAGTTGGGCCACCCTTTTTCTAACCCACCAACAAACATTCAGAGGAATTGTATGAGAAGTTTCAGCTCTCCACGCAAAATAGAAACCTGTCTGCTGAAGCACTTATCATACCCTTAAAATGCAGTTTTTCAGGTATTTTGCAATAAATTAGTGCCATCACTAGGTGGCGACCTAAATACTACCCTACCTCGCATTGTCTAATTGCCAGACCTAGACACTGAAGCACCAAAAACACGCTCTGAGGTCATTCTTGGGGCAACTTGTCAGAGTAGTTAGTTATCCCAAAAGTGCCTATTTTAGTCAATTTGTGAAATAAACTAAATTCAATAGGAAAACAGACTTTGGTGCATATTAGCAAGGGCTGACGATATAATCGCTGCTTTAGCGTCCGTTTTTGGGCAAAAAGCAGCGATAATTATATCGCAATATCATCAAGGACACGCTAGCACGTGTTTCCTTGATGTAGAGTCTGTTTTTTTCCCAGCCTCTTCTCGCATCGCTAATGAGATGCAAAGAAGGCGTGCCTGTGAAAACAACACTTGTTAATATCGTTAAGGCAGCTTCATGATATTAACAAGGAGGTGCAGCGATTAAAAAAAATCAAGCTACCTCAGCCTTCACTCAGGAATTTAACAACTGTTAAATTCCTGACTAAGGCATACTTTTAATGGTAGGTGAATTATGCTGATACGACCACAGGGTCGTATCAGCATAGTTGTCGGTGTTTTCAATGGAACATTGCTGGAAAACCAGTGATGTTCCATTGAAAATACCGCTATCGCTGAAATATTATCGCCATAGCACTATGCGTTGTAAATAGAGCGTTATCATGGCGATAATATTCAGCGATAGCCAGCGATAATATTTCTCTCGCTATGTACGGCCGGCGATAATTATCGCTGGCCCTTGTTAATATGCCCTTAATTTGTAAGCAACTACGCACTTAAGAGGGGTGCTTGCAGTCATACGTTACACTTGTTTTGGAAGGGAAATTTAGTAAACACTCTTAACAGACAAAACACACAGGCAGAACCTATCAGAGTCAAATGTTTGCCATTTTTAGTAGATTGGTCTCTCCCTCTAGTTTGCAGAACTTCGACACCTCGTCAGGTTTATAAAACATGATGTAAATTAAATTACAATTCATTACAGCCCTTATTACGCCCCTTGGGCCTCATTTATGAAAAGTGACGCATCGCTGCGTGAAAACAGCGATGCGTCACTTTTCATTGCGCCCTCCTTGCGACATCAATGATGCGTCATATTTACAGTATGACGCATCATGTCGCAAGGAGTTACAGACGTATCTGTAGGCGCAAAAGTGACGCATTGCTGGAGTGTGACACAAAAGTGACGCATCTCCAGCAATGTGCTCTTTCACATGGGGCAAGCCCCATGTGAAAGGGCCTGCATCAGTCTTACGCCTGCTGTGAGGCAGGTGTAAGAAATTGACGCATTTGAGTCCTAGAAGTGGCGCAGTAAAATCACATAGATTTCACTGCGTCACTTCCATGACCCACTCTTGCGTCAATACGCCCCCCTTGCATACATTATACCTGGCGCAGGTATAATGTGGCGCAGGGGTTTACAAAGTGACGCATCTCCCTAGATGCGTCACTTTGTAAATATGGCGCAACAAGGCGCATTTTTTACGCCACTGGTGCGTCACAAAAAGTGACGCACTACCGGCGGCGTAAAAGTGACGCATGGCCTCATAAATGAGGCCCCTTGTGCCTAAGGCACCGCCGATTCTCTGACAGGAAGCTGAGACATGGAAGCACTGCTCTGGAGATGATCTCGCGGTGTCCTCAGGGTGTCCTTGCCAGCTGCTCCTCAGATGTTTAAGAACTTGTTTAAAATCACCAGGCACATCGAGGACCCATTGCTACGTTTCAATTGTAAAGTCTGCCGCAGATCTGCTCACTTAAAGAAAAGTGAATTGTCGCTGCAACGACTATTTGAAGCCATAGTTCTATTTTTCATATCCCTGGGTGTAATAATGAACGGTGGCGCGTCACAAGCGGTAGCCGGTTATGGTCTCATCCCTCTTTGCCAACACAATTATTTTCATGCTGCTCAATTTTATCAGTGCATTTAATCTCTGTCCTCCTACTGAGTGTGCTCTAGGAAAGTTCTACTAAGGCACTCTATGCCCTGCTGAGGCACTGTATGACCTGCTGAGGCACTGTATGACCTGCTGAGGCACTCTATGCCCTGCTGGGGCACTCTATGACCTGCTAAGGCACTCTATGCCTTGCTGAGGCACTCTATGCCTTCCTGAGGCACTCTATACCCTGCTGAGGCACTCTATGGGCTGCTAAAGTACTCTATATATAGCATGCTGAGGCACTCTATCCCTTGCTAAAACACTCTATAGCCTGCTGCGGCACTCGATCCCATGCTAAAACACGCTATGCCCTGCTGAGGCACGCAGTGCCCTGCTAAAGCATACTATGCCCTGCTGGGCAACTCTATGCCCTTCTTTAGGGCACACACTCTTTGCCCTGCTGAGGCACTCTATGCCCTGCTAAGGCACTCTATTTATTGCCTGCTGAGACACTCTATCCCTGGCTAAAACACTCTATAGCCTGCCGAGGCATTCTGTCCCATGCTAAAACACTCTATGCCCTGCTGAGGCATGCTGTGCCCTGCTAAATCACGCTATGCCCTGCAGAGCAACTCCATCTCCTGTTAAGGCATGCACTCAATGTCCTGCTGAGACTCTATGCCCTGCTAAGGCACTCTATGCCCTGCTGAGGCACTCTATTCCCTGCTGAGGCACTCTATGACCTGCTGAGGTACTCTAAGCCCTGATAAAGCACTCTATGCCCTGTTGAGGCACGCTGTGCCCTGCTAAAGCATGCTATGCCCTGCTGAGCAACTCAATGCCCTGCTATTGGGCACGCACCCTATGCCCTGCTGAGGCACTCTATGCCCTGCTGAGCCACTCTATGCCCTGCTAAGGCACTCTATGCCCTGCTAAAGCACTCAATGCCCTGATGAGGCACTCTACACCATTTCTAGAAATGAGGGGTAAGAGGTCCCAAACCCTTACTAGCCGGAAATTGAGCGTAGAATCTTCTTTTTTGGTTCATGCCCTTGACAGGGGAAAACCCCTAACCCCCTAAAGTCAGCAAGTTTCAACTGGTTTGTCTGGGCAAGATTCCTATCATCTGTAATTTTATGCGGGAAAAATTCCAATGACGCACTCGTTTCACTTGAGGTGTTTGTAGATTTGTTTGCACTCTATTCATAAGAGTGGGTGAAGGAAGAAACATCCAACACGTGTTTCGTCCCCTTACATGGCCATCCGGCCTGGGGCTTCCTCAGGACTGGTAGATGTTTGTAAAATTTCTTTCAGCGTCGTGAATAGGTAAAAGGTTATGGATTTTCAAATCGTGGGCGTAATGCCAGGTCGGGATGCAGTGTTCAGATGAACACTGCAACCCGACTGCTTGCATTTCACCTGGATGTCCAGGCCCAACTGAAGGCCTACCCAACCAAGACAGAATTCCTGTTATTTGCCAGGATTAACAAACAAGAATGTGTAGAAACCTGGCTCAGTGACATTAGGCTTCACCTCTTCGAACTGCAACTTTCACTGAATGTCAAGTCAATTGGACTTTCCCTGAACACAAATTTCGCCCTCACAAAACACATTGCCAAAAAACCCATAGATAGCCTGGTAACAGCTCTCGCTTCTATAGAAAGTGAAACTGTTTCTTCCAGAAATCAACTTTAGAACTGCTATTCAAGCCTGGTATTCTCACAACTGGATGGTGGCAACTCCCTGCTCCTCAGTGGCACCCCTTAAGGACAGCCTACTTGCTGCAGTGTGTCTCATCCAGTTGTATAGAAACGTGATTGCAACAACCCACCCTAATGTAATTCTGTTGGCTCTACTTGCCGCCCCATCTTCAAAACCAGCTCAATCACTTGTGAAGCCATTACAGCCAGCATGCCCCAACCCCTTTATCTTGCAGACAAGTCCACCATTTCTGATGGCTCTCTGCACATTTGCAGCCAGGGTACCATCAGACTGCAGTGCAAACCAAAAAATGTAAAGAAAGGCCACAGGCCTTTCCCACCATGCATTCGTATTCTGGATCATCCTCCATATATATGCATCAGGACTGCCTGAATGCTGCTCCAGTTTCAGAAAGAGTTGAAGACAAACAAGCCACCTCTACTATCACTTGTTGAATTTATGCTTGCCCTTGACCTGTACAGCACTGTTCTTTTTTGGCAAGGTTTGCGCTATCGAAATACCACATGCATAGACACCATGGGTCTCATTTATGAGGCTATGCGTCACTTTTACGCCGCTGGTGCGTCACTTTTTGTGACGCACCAGTGGCGTAAAAAATGCACCTTGTTGTGCCATATTTACAAAGTGACGCATCTAGGTAGTTGCGTCACTTTGTAAACCCCTGCGCCACGTTATACCGGCGCCAGGTATAATGTCTGCAAAGGGGGCGTATTGACGCAGGAAAGGGTCTATCTATGTGATTTCACTGCGCCACTTCTAGGACACCAATGCGTAAATTTCTTACGCCTGCCTCACAGCAGGCGTAAGACTGACGCATGCCCTTTCACTCGGGGGTTGCCCCATGTGAAAGGATACATTGCTGGAGTTGCGTCACTTTTGTGACACACTCCAGCAATGCGCCACTTTTGCGCCATACAGATACGTCAGAAATACTGACGTATCTGTAACTCCTTGCGCAATGATGCGTCATACTGTAAATATGACGCATCATTGGTGGTGCAAGGAGGGCGCAGTGAAAAGTGACGCATCACTGTTTTCACGCAGCGATGCGTCACTTTTCATAAATGAGGCCCCATACGTCCCATTAGTGCCAGCTCAAACCTTTGTGCACTTGGTTTCCAGGTACTCGGCATAGGCACTTAATTGCCAACACTGGACCAAATGACAGTCTGCCACATGGTGGCACTCTCTTTCTAATTTAGAAATGAGCACAACAACAGTCGTTTATTAATACAATATACTTTCAAAAGGACTAATACTTGCTGCCCAAGCCATCCTTGTGGTGTTGGGCACCTGGAAAATCGTGAATTGTCACACTCGTAGGAGTGTGATGTGTAGTAGTTATATAGGAACTGTTACTGGCAGTGCTGGGAGGGGCAATGGGTGGGGCAAGTTGCAGTGGCACCTATTATTTAACAAATTAAGCACTGCTGGGCCCCGATGTTCAATAAATCGGTCCCTGTCTCTTTGCGTAATTTGTGTGCTGTACAAGGGGGCAAATCTACAAGGAAGTGCCGCAGTGTGCCACTGCAAGCCCTTTGGCTGCGCCACACTGTGGCACTTCTGAAGCACAGGGATGCAACATATTTACAAGAATATGTTGCAACTCTGTGCTTCCCCCTGCGCTGGCGCACAAGTTGCAGCCATGCCCTGGTGCAGGCACCCTTGCACCATGGTGCAAGGATGCCTGCGTCGTGGAGAGATTGTTTTTGTGCAGGAGGGGAGCCCCTTCCTGCACAAAAACAATCACTACAGGCATTTTGCTCTTCCAATGCATGCTGTAGAATGCAGCACATATTGAAAGAGAAAAAAACTAGGAGATATGAATACATTTCTCCTCGTTGCGCCTCGCTACGCCACCTCTAGGGTAGCATTCAGACGCATCTCCAGATTTACGATTTCTCGTAAGTCTGGAGAAGTGTCTTGTTCCATGGGTGTTGCGTGGGAACACCCACAGCAACACCCATGCAACGTCCCTTCAACGCAAAGTTCAGCGTGCGAAGGGCCGTATTTACAAGGAAAGGAAAAGTCACGCAGGGTGGCTTTTCAAGTCCTTGTAAGTATGGAGGAGCCCCCTGCACCACCAGTACGTCACAAAAAGTGACATACTGGTGGCGCAGAGGGCTTGTAAATCTGCCCCAAGGTGTCCTGAGAGACGTACCCGCTCCCTGATCAATTCGGATTCTAAACATTACCCGCAGTCCCCTCGGCCCCTGGCAACCCTCTGCTTTATTTGTACCCAGCCCCACCGGGTGTCAGGAAGTGAATTCCTCCTTCTCCCCCCCACTCCCCGCCTTCGAGGACCCCCCTTGGAACGGCGGTCCTCACATCAGCCAGAGCGCCCATTAATCTTCGGATCCCGACAAGAGGAGAGATGCTCTCAGTGGGTTTGGAGTACAGAAGCCTTATCTATATTTAATGCCGGGCTGTGAAATAAAAGTAATTTCAAACTACTGAGCTAGATCGTCCTCACCGTAGGTTTCATTTTTAATATATCCTATTTCATTTTACGGGGCCATCCTTCTCTTTTGTTCTCGCCTTATTACCAAAAAGAGATGTTCTACAATCTGTTATCTCCCGTGGCTGTCATCTCCCCATCTGACAGCATGAGAGGGCAGCGGATGAGCGCTGCACTGGAGGGGGCAGAAGGGGGAGGGGGAATTAAAAATAAAACAGGCCATGTGTTGTCAGAAGTAGACTTTGCACTTCACCACCAAGTCGAAAGTTACCCCAAGTGGTTTAGTGTTCTGGCCTCGTTGTCAGCGACGTGCAGTGCTTAATTTGTAAAATATTACGTGCCAGGGCTCTGACCAGGAGCCACTGCAGTTTGCACCACCCATCGCCCTTGTCATCGCTGCCAAAACAACGACTTACCATCTCTCTTGCATGTAAATGCGACAGTTCAGATTATACCTGGGGTCTCATTTATGAGGCCTTGCGTGAGTTTTGCGCTTCCGATGCGTCACTTTTTGTGACGCATCGGCGGCGTAAAACTTGCCTCCTGATGCGCACTATTTACAAAGTGACGCATCTAAGCAGATGCGTCACTTTGTAAACCCCTGTGCTACATCATACCTGCGTCAGGTATAATGTATGCAAAGGGGGCGTTCACATGCAAAAAGCCTCGTAATAGTGACGCAGTGAAATCTATGAGATTTCACTGCGTCACTTTTAGGACGCTGTTGCGTCAAAATCTTGCGCCTGCCTCACAGCAGGCGTAAGACTGACGCAAGCCCTTTCACATGGGGCTTTCCCCATGTGAAAGGACGCATTGCTGGAGTTGCGTCACTTTTGTGACACACCCCAGCAATGCGTGACTTTTGCGCTTACAGATACGTCAGAAATACTGACGTATCTGTAACTCCTTGCGACATGATGCGTCATATTATAAATATGATGCATCAATCATGTCGCAGGGAAAGCGCAGTGAAAAGTGACGCATCGCTGTTTTCACGCAGCGATGCGTCACTTTTCATAAATAAGGCCCCAGGTACCCACAGCTAAAGGAATGGCTGGGGAGGTAGGAATTAACAATTTTAATGTATATTGTATTCCTAAACAACCGTTGTGCACCACCATGTGGTAGATTGTTCTAAGGATGGTGTAAACAATAAGGGGCCGCTGCCGAGCACTAAAAACCAATTAAGTGCCGGTGCTGAGCACCTGAAAGCACCGGCTCAAATTAAGCACTGGCGACGTGCTCGAAAGATGCGGTTAATACCGCGGAAAATACCGCCACGGTAATCCCATGGGCGGTTTTAGCAGCCAGTTCCGATTTTTACCTGTGGAAATTGAAAATATCACACAGGAGCAGACTTTGCAACTGGTAACTGGCACAATATTTCACTTGCCACATGTTTAGGCTGTACACATCCCTCTGGGTTGTACCTGAACCAGTTTGCCTGGAAGGCCCTGCGACTTGCAGAGAATTAGAAACGTTGGGTCTCATTTGCAAGAAATGGACGCATCGCTGCGTTAAAGAAGTGATGCAGCAGTTTACTTGCGCCTACAGCAGAAACCCTTATGCCATCATAGATTGTATTGTAATTGCATTTATATAGCTCTTACTACCCCTGACGACTCGTCAAAGCGCTTTTTCGGTGAGTAGTACTCTACTCAGGAACCCATATAGTAGTAGTGATAGTATAGTGAAATATGAAAGTAATTTGAGTGGTGGATAGGTTAGTCAGTTATTTGGATTCTGAAGGATAGCAGAGGGTTAGAAGAGGGAAAAAGGTTTGCATTTATATAGTGCTTGTTACCCCTGATGTGGTGTTGAAGCGCTTTTTTCGGGCGAGTAGCATGACATGTTTACACAACGGCGCCCCATGGCGCAGGGTTTTTTTGCGCAGGGCCTGAGTTGGTGGGAAAACCAATGGAAGTCCAGTAATGCGTCACAATACAGAGGTGATGCGTCAGTTTACACTCATGCATCACCTATTGAATGAGGACCAATGTGTTAGAGCGTGCTAAGGTGACAAAACCACCTTGCGCTCAATATGTTGGTCCTGGATGTGATGCATACAAGTAGGCATAGTGCCCACTTGTATGTGTCACATCAGCACGTAATGTCACAAATTGTGACATTACGTGCACATACCTACCTTCTGTGGCCCACTTACCTCGTGTCTTGATTGCATATTGTAGTAAAGTCACTGCAGTTGGTGTGGTCCCTTGGGGACTGCCAATGCGTCACCCCTAAGCCTGGGTTTAGCATGCGTAGGGATTGTGACACATTGGAGGCGCAGCGACCCGTAACAGAAAATAAAGTGATAACTAACACGGCTTCAATTTTATGGTGGGCGTTTCTGACGGAATGCCTACCATGCAAAAATGAAAGGCCTCATTTGCGAGTCCCCTAGCGCCAATTTTGCACCACCGGAGCATAACATTTTTGACGCTCTGACAGCACAATGTGCTGCGGTATATTTACAAGGCATAATGCAGCACACATAGAAAGAGAAAAACACCTCTCTTGATTGTTTTTGTGAGGGAAAATGCCCCTCCCTGCCCCAAAACAATCACCCAACAACGCAGACACCCTTACACCATGACGCAAGGGTGCCTGCGTTAGTGCATTGCAGCCCATTGTGCCCCAGCGCTGGGGAAAAGGACAGGAATGCGTTGTATCGCACAGATACGGCGCATTCCTGCCCTTTTCTTCTGAGGCAGGGCAGCGCAGCAAGATTCCCTGCGCCAAAACCTTGCAAATGAGGCCCAAAATCCTAACCTGGCGCAGCAGATTCCAAATGCAGGTTGACACCATAAGAACCTTTAAACAAGCATTAGAAATGCAATAGGTCTCGGATTTATTTGAGTTAGAGGTAATGGCATTGTAAATGGCAATGTCTTTTATCCATGTGTTATGGAGTGTATGCATGTGGTGTGTAGTAGAAATATGTGGGTTGGATTGGAATTGTATCAATGGTGGCATGCTGCGCTTTAGATGAATTTGTTTAAAAGTGAAGTGCACCATACTGCGATTGCTACAATAGTTTATTGTGGATGCGTTAACAATTGATGTGTGCACTGATGGCTGTTGGTGTGTGTGCCTGTAGAAATTGTTCACTGATGGATGGTGGTGTGTGTGCTTGGTGGAAGCGTGCACTGCTGGCTGGAGGTGTGTGTGCCTGGTGGAAGCGTGCACTGACGGCTGGTGGTGTGTGTGCCTGGTAAACGTGTGTACAGATGGCTGGTGGTGTGTGTGCCTGGTGAAAGCGTGCACTGATGGCTGGTGGTGAGTGCGCCTAGTAAAAGCGTGCACTGACGGCTGGTGGTGAGTGCGCCTGGTAAAAGCGTGCACTGACGGCTGGTGTTTGTGTGCCTGGTGAAAGTGTGCACTGATGGCTGGTGGTGTGTGTGTGTGTGTTTGGTGAAAGCGTGCACTGACGTTTGGTGTTGTGTGCCTGGTGGAAGCCTGCACTGACGCCTGGTGGTGTTTGTGCCCGGTGAAAGCGTGCACTGATGGCTGTTGGTGTTTGTGCCTGGTGAAAGCGTGCACTGACGGCTGGTGGTGTGTGGTTGTGTGTGTGGTGGTGAGTGGTGGTGAGTGTGTGGTGGTGAGAGTGTGGTGTGTGTGTGTGGTCTTATGTGTGTGGTCTTATATATGTGTGTGTGGTGGACTTAGTTTGAGTGTTCGTATCCTGCACACTTACACACTGCCCCTACACACTCACACACTGCTCACCCTGCACACTCACCACCCTGCACACTCACACTGTTCAACCTGCACACTCACACACTGTTCACCCTGCACACTCACACTGTTCACCCTGCACACTCCCACACTGCAGTCACTGTCACTCTGCAGTCACTGTCACTCTGCAGTCACACTCAATACCCTCGCAGTCACTCTGCACTCACTCTGCACCTGCACTCACTCTACACTCACTCTGCATCTGCACTCACACTCACTCTGCACTCACTCTGCACTCACTCTGCACTCACTCTGCACTCACTCTGCACTCACTCACACTCTGCACTCACTCACACTCTGCACTCACTCACACTCTGCACTCACTCACACTCTGCACTCACTCACACTCTGCACTCACTCTGCACTTCTACTCGCTCTGCACTGACTCTGCAATCACTCACTCTGCACGCACTCACTCATTCTGCACTCACTCACACTGCACTCACTCTCTGCACTCACTCACACTCTGCACTCACTCACACTCTGCACTCACTCTGCACTTGCACTCACTCTGCACTCACTACAGCAATCTCTCCCATCTGCCCCGCAGGACTACTAGTGGGCTATGCACCATTGTAGCCAGGGCTCTGCAGAGCCATGTCACCAGATGTCTATTCAAAAGGCAGTTTTGAGGGAACAGATTTAATCTTAAATCAGAACAAATTATAACTCTGCTTCTGGATAATCCGGTGTAAACTGTATGAACTTGTTTTCAGACAGACGTAAAGAGAGCTGCACTGTTCACAGTGGGGGCCTACATGGGAACAGGAACATGTTATGGGTGTTGGGGGCTCAAAGTATTATTCGGGGGTATTCGGAACAACTAATAATATAGGACCCAATTCCAGCTCTTTCATGGCCTTATCACAGACAGTGCAAAGGCACAATTGTCCAAATTCTAACGGCGTTTTTATTTAATATTCATGGATAGTGAGGTACGTTTTCAATATTTTAAGACAGCAGGAGCTCACACATATTACTGAAAATATTCTCTGTGACACCCTCTGACTTCTCATATGTGAGGTGTTTTGGGGATCCAAAAGACTTTTTATGTATGTTGGATGAAAAACATTTGTCTGTAATAGACTCTCACACATCGCCCACATTAAAAGTGCATCAACGGAAAACTATCTGTTTAAGGATTACAAGGTCGTCAGGGCAAGATTGCAGAACAGGGTCGGATCTATCAGGGCCCCTGAAAAGATGGGACCCTGCGCAAGCGCCAACTAAGAGACGGTAATCGGGAAATCCTGAACTTGTTATGATTCGTCATGTGTTATCAAATACGTCCAATGTAAACCTATGAACGGAACTCACATTGCCGGTTATTATGGAGCCTTTCGTCATAGAAGACTTGCTGGTTCTTTTAGAAAGAACTGCGTAATATAAAACCTATCGAAATCCAGGAAACGCACCAGGAAGAGCGATGTTGCCACCTGAATATCCACCAACCTGCCTTACAATAGGCGATCCATGGATTGAAGCTGTCCTTTGGAAGTCAGTACGCATGCGCACACTAAACCCAGCCGGCACTTCCCAGGCGTATTTGAATCAAGTGGAATGAAAACAAGCCGGTCACCGGAGGGAGAGGCTCTGCAGTGCAGAGCCCGAGTTCCGGCCTTCCTGGGTTCTCTAAGGGGTAGATGCTACAGAAACATCGGCATATTTACCTCGGCTAGGCGTCGGCGGCTGCAGCAGCCAGCTAAGCCGGGGGGGTGGGCAGGAATAAGCGGTACAGCGTTGAAGATGCTTCTCAAAACGAGACGCTAAGTCCGTGACCTAAAGTGTCTAATGCAGCTGCGAGAGAAGAGCATGGACAGTGCACCGCAGACATAGCAAGGTAGAAACCAAGAAACCCGTTGCTGCAATCCTCCCCATACGGCATCCTGGGGACCGACAGCAGCGTGAGCTAAGAAACCGCATGACAGATCCATGTGCTGGTGCTGCACTGAAAGCAAAAAAAAGCCCGCTCCCAAAAAAAAAGAAGGAAGCTGCGCGCTGAGCGCTGCAGAATTGTGAACGCGCCCGGCCATCTGGATTCACTAACGGAGGCACCCTGACAGCTCCTAATTATAATTTATGTACTTCTTTGCGCGAGCACGAACGAAATATGCCCAAAATGGCGGAACAAAACTACATTTACCCTATCACTTCAAGCCTATTAAAACGAAAACACAAGGAAGACGAATCACTGACCAGATGACAGAAAACGCTAAGGAATGTGTGGAATTCCTCTCACCAAGGCCCTAGGAGATACTTCTTTTTTTTCTCCTTTAACATTAGTTCTCGAAACTCCTCCCAGTTTCACTGGGGAGGAGTCCGAGCCCTAAAAAGTGACCTACTTGCATGCATGTAAATATGGAGCAAATGAAGCGCTGCCGTTGCGTCATATTATCAAGGCACTCAAAATAAGGCTTCTATTGGTTTAGACTCAGACTTTGCAGGTGCTAGCCTATCACGTTCCCTACTAAAACACACGCTGGCGAGACATTGGCTAGAGGCCTATTGCCTCAGTGGCTTGTGTGAGGCCTTTCCTCTTGGCACTAGGGCCATGATTGGTTGAGGTGCAGTGTCTGATTGGGGCTGGAGGGACTGGCGGGGGTTGGTGGGGGGGGAGTTGGGGAGTAGGGGGATGTGGATCCTTACCACTCTCATCTGAGGGCGTGAGGGTGAGACTTCAATTTCAACCCATAACCAAGGGACGCCCTTTCTGCGTGTCACCCTCTAAGGTGGGAACAGTGATGTGTTGAGGGGACAGGAGTAGGAATTCGGGGGCATATTACCAAGGAATAGCGATATTTATCGCTAAATGTGCTTAGCGCATTTTATTTATCGCTGGATATGTTAGCGGAGAAAACATGCTATTAGCAATGTTTTTCTCCATTGTTCTAAAATATCCAGCGATAGCGGCGAAATGCTCTTAGCCATGTTATCCACCTCCCATTGGATAACATGGCTAAGAACTAGTCTGCGCAGGTGTTAGTATCTGAAGATATTCACGCTTAGCGCAAATATTTCCATCGCTACTCCTGCCTTGTTAATAGGCGATAGCGACATTAGCGACTGCTTTCAGTTGCTAACTGGTTGGGTATGCCCACTTTGCATGTCATTAGTGATAAACATCGCTGACATGCAAAGCGGGCCCCAAACCGCTCGCTATCACCTAAAAGCTGTCACTAACATCAGTTAGCGACAGCTTGCTAATAGGGCAATAGAATTATCGCCGCTTAGCGGCCGAAAACGGCCGCTAAAGCGGGGATAATTGCCTATCACCCTGCTTGAGATTATGTCCCTCGGTTCTGAAGGGCTGAGATTCAGAAGATGGAGGGAAATTCAAGACTCAAGAATTCTGATGGTAAGAAGTTGATGGTAAGGGAGGTAGTTATAGGATAGAATAGGAGAGGGTTTGAGCTTAGAGATGGTGCTCGACTTTTCAGCAGGAGTAACATCCCTGAAATGGGACCGGATCTATGTTTTCTGTGCATTAGTGAAACAAGCCTGTTCGTCTATTCAAGGAGTGAGGGAGAATTTTATGTTTTATGTTTTTACTATGCCTTCGAAAAATTAAAAAAAAGTCTGCAGCTATCAGCAGAGAAGTACTTAGACTGGGTGCAAGTTGTGTAATCTATTTTATTGTTTTTTAGAAGTTTTTTTGTTCAATGTCTCTTTGATCTTGAGTTTAAAATGTGTTTATTTTTTATGTTCTGTACTGACATCTTCAAGATTGTCTGCGTAGAGATTTAGGGGCATATTTGACAAATATTCACGCAGCGCAGTGCAGCAAGTCACCTTGCTGCGCTCCGTGACTGGGAAAGGGCAGGAATGCACCGTACTTAACAATATATGGCGCATTCCTGTCATTTCCCTGCGCCGGCGCACAATGTGCTGCTTAGCACCAACGCAAGCCCCTTTGAACCATGGTTCAAGGGTGCCTGTGTTATACGCAGGATTGTTTTTGTGCAGGAAGGGACACCTATCCTGCACAAAAACAATCCTCTGAGGCATTTTCCTCTTTCTATGTGTGCTGCAGAATGCAGAAAACATAGGACTAGGAAGTAATGAGGAGAAATAAAGATACTTCTCCCTTCATGCCTCACCTGGGGAGGCATAGCATTATGATGCCTTCCCAGGTCTACCAGTAATGGTAAACACGGAAATTTTAGTTTGCCAGATATTGTTTGGGGGTATAATTGTTCACATTTAGAACATTGTTTGGGGGCAGAATTCGTTCACATTAATTGGTTTTCAGGTACGGGCACGAATTTGAATGTTATACCATTTGGTCTTTCAGTTTGCTTTTTCAAAAACACGTATTACCATCTATGTATAAGCTAGCAGTAATGAAAAATGTTCTATTTACAGTTACCCTTGAGGAAGGACTCGTGCAGTCCAAAATGCATTGGGTTTGAATAAAGAACATGCCTGGACGAATTCATGCCTTGGTCGTGCTTGTGATAGAGGTCCGGATGGTCACATCAAAAGCATTTGAAACTTGGAAAATAGCATGATTTCCCACGTGTGAATCAAAGTTGGTAAACATGAAAAGAGGATAAACATTGAGGAGTTGACAATTAAGGAAGAAAAGCACTGTAATCGTTGTATACTTTTGAATTCAGCTGTGCGTAATGTCGCCCCGTTTTCTTGGCTAAACACGGAAATGTGACAAAATCCGTGGGTGGATGTGTTATAACACCCATACTCCACCCAAGCAAGGCCTCCCTGGGGCAGAGTAACGCAACGATTTGCACTGCTTTGCGTTACTCTGGATTTTTCAAGCGGTGCAAGGTGGCCTTGCATGGCTTGATAAATCAAACTTAAGAGTTGCGTCACTCTTGCACCCTGCTGCGTGGCACAAGGGTGATGCAGCTCTTGGATAAATATGCCCCAAAGTTGCCAGAGGTGTTCTATGAGTCTGAACGATTTCTTTGCTCCATCATGATGTTTTGAGAACCACTGTGTAGAGTTGTTTGTTTGCCTTCTGTTCAGGTTGAAGGGTGTCAATTTATTCTTGATCTCATTATAGCCTTAATAATGTGATTTTAGAGGGATGTTGCTTCAATTTCACCATCTATGGACCGTGGGAGGGTTTACTCAGCGGTGGTTAGGTTGATGTTCATCTAATCTACTACCCATTTCTTGGGCCTTCTTGGTTGTTTTTTGAAAGATATTTTTGAGGACATCAGTGACATTACAATCAACAGGTCATTTAACTAGACTTTTGGGATAGCACATTCTGTTTGTAATTGTAGGTTACAAAATGGAGCCTTTCTGATGGGTGAAATTTAAGTGTATTTGAATGAGGTCATTGTCTGAGAGTAGAGCTGATAGTAGGTGTACTACTGAGTCATTGGAACCCTCCAATGTACATTAAAGTGCCACAGAAGTCATTTTTTTCTGTCATATTATCTATTAACTGTTTGATAAACATCAGGTTAGGTTATTTCCTAGTGGTGTACAATAATGTGGAGTTTGGTCTGCAGCACATCAAAGGATTTTAGTTTTACATAGGTATATTTGAATGAAGACAAATGCTATTTTTTAAAATCTTACATTGCACAGAGGTTTTGTGCATTATTGCCACACCACCTCCCATGTTACCTACACATTCCAGATGGGTTGTAAATTGTTTTGGAGAAAGTAGTTGGGTAAGTACAGGTTGAGAGATGTCATTCAGCCTTGTTTCAGAAAGGGATAATAGGTTCAGGCTGTTGGAAGTGATTACGTCTGAGTACACAGGCCTGTGATTAGCTGCTGTTCTGCAATTGTGTGGGAGACGGTTTACGGTTGACACGACATGTTACAACAGTGTTGAAGAGATCGCTGGGCTCATGATTTGATTGTTCAGATGTCCACAATGTTGTATGTATATTGTGTGATTTCTTTTTTACTTGCTTGTTGCAGACTAACAAAAATCAAATAAAAATCATAGTTCTAGCATATGACCAGTGACCAGAGAGACTCGCGGGAAGATGAAAGCAAATCAGCAATGATGGTCTGGGTGGGCAGGAGTTTTTTTAAGACAGTTTGGGGCATCAGAGTTGCCAGCCTTTAACATCAAATGAATAAAAAGCAGTAAAACAACCGATACCAGAAAAAAAATTACCCAAAGATCTACCCCCCAACACCACAAGCGCATTATGAACAAAGAACTCTATTCAAAATCTTACATTGTGGAAAGCCAAGATTTAATAAATACAGAGCAAAGATAGGCATTGAAATAGCAATAAGAAAATACCCACCATAAAGCAATCTAAGGTTACATTTCTCTATTACAGAGGGCCTTCTGGAGGGAAACTACAACTCCAGAGAACAAAAGCAAAGCACCTTGCGTTAAATATGCATCCTAAAAACTTAATCAGATGATGGCTTGCCATACATTAGTTTCATTACATTAAGGCACTCAATGGGAAATGAAGTGTCAGTCTTTGACATCAAAAAGACTTCGGGCCTGATTCACAGAACTAACTTAAGACAAAATCCTAAACTTACTATCATTTTGGTATTCATAGAAGGCACTTACTCATTTTGGTATTCACAGAAGGCACTTACTCATTTCGGTATTCACAGAAGTTAGTAGTCATAACTATAGGACTCCTAAATGCTTTCTGTGAATACCGGAAGTCTTAAAATTAGGATTTTTCTCAATTTAGTAGTAGTAAAGTTAGGACTCCTAACTTTAGGACTCCTAAATGCCTTCTGTGAATACCGAAAGTCTTAAAATTTGGATTTTTCTCAATTTAGTTGTAGTAAAGTTAGGACTCCTAACTTTAGGACTCCCAAATGCCTTCTGTGAATATCGAAAGTCTTTAAATTAGAACTTTTCTCAACTTTACTACTACTAAACTGAGAAAACTCCTAATTTTAAGACTTTCGGTATTCACAGAAGGCATTTAGGAGTCCTAAAGTTAGTAGTCCTAACTTTACTACTACTAAACTGAGAAAACTCCTAATTTTAAGACTTTCGGTATTCACAGAAGGCATTTAGGAGTCCTAAAGTTAGGAGTCCTAACTTTACTACTACTAAACTGAGAAAACTCCTAATTTTAAGACTTTCGGTATTCACAGAAGGCATTTAGGAGTCCTAAAGTTAGGAGTCCAAACTTTACTACTACTAAACTGAGAAAAATCCTAACTTTAAGACTTTCGGTATTCACAGAAGGCATTTAGGAGTCCTAAAGTTAGGAGTCCTAACTTTACTACTACTAAATTGAGAAAAATCCTAATTTTAAGACTTTCGGTATTCACAGAAAGCATTTAGGAGTCCTATAGTTAGGACTACTAACTTCTGTGAATACCGAAATGAGTAAGTGTCTTCTGTGAATACCAAAATGAGTAAGTGTCTTCTGTGAATGTGAAAATGGTAGTAAGTTTAGGATTTTATCTTAAGTTTGTTCTGTGAATCGGGCCCTTCATGTGGTCACTGAGGGTAGACAGGGATCTTCCATGTCTTACTAGATTGCTGATGGAATGACCACCCATGTCCCCAACAAATAGCACTAGGCTACTTTATTTTTCCTTCCATATGGTGAACATCGACTTGTTTTCAGATGTAAAATGACTTACACTACTTTAGTTGCAGTCCACTAATGAGGCGTTATATTGCACCGCTTACGACTACCCATGGTGTAGAGGCTCTTGAAATAATCCCACCGTCCTTCCACAAGGATTTGAACAAAACATGTTTTAAATTCCTGAGTAGGAAACTATCCTCCATATCCAAATCAAAAATGTAAAAACTCCAAATATACGAAGAGTGAACTTTCAAATAGTCCAACAGTAGACTCAAGCCACCAAATTCAGCTTAAATAATCAATTTGTCTTTTAGTTCTCTGCCATCAAAAGCAAGACTGCCCACCAAGAGGAATCTAACACTTAACCACTTCAGGTCTTTGCTACTAAAAGCACCATTAACTAAATGGTGGTACTTAGTCAATAACTACATGAAGCAGATTCTGCAAAATCTCTATCAAGAGTTTTAGGATCACATGGTGGGGGTGGTCAAATAGAGCGCAAACTCTTATAAATCAATAGAAAGTCTAGAAACATTCACTCAATTATTGGTATTGGTTTCCAGGATAACATGTAGCATCTTTACCAATAGAATAATTACTTGAACACAAGCAACTGTCATTCTTTTGTTAGACAAAGCTGGTTACATCCTTGAGAATTAAACGTTTGAAGGCAGATTTACAAGCCCCTTGCGACGACTTTATGCCGCTGTTGCGTCACTTCTGTGACGTAGTGTCGTCATAAACAATGCGCCACGTTGAGACATATTTACAACGTGATGATCTAGGGAGATGCGTCACGTTGTAAAGCCCTGTGCTACATTGTACCTGCATCAGGTATAATGTATGCAGGGTGGGCGTTCCGACGTAAGAAAGCCTCGTAAAAGTGACGCAGTGAAATCGACAAGATTTCACGGAGTCACTTTTACGATGCCACTGTGGCAAAACCTTGCGCCTGCTTGAAACAGGCGTAAGGAGTGATGTAGCATGATAGGAATAGGCATTCCTGACCATTGCTGGAGTTGCGTTGTGCTTGCGACACAACTCCAGCAATGCGCTGCCTTTACGCCAAAAGATGCATCATGCATCTGTCTAGCCTTGCCATAGTGCGCAGCATTGTAAATGTGACGCATCCATGGTTGCGCAAGTTTTTTTGCGTGATGCAAATTAACTGGCGTATCTCTGCTGAAATGCAGAGATGCGCCAATTCTTGTAAATCTGCCGCCATGAAAAAAGCTTAGAACTAAATCAATAACAGTCTACCATTCAGTTTAAATACATCTTACTGCAGCAAAGCATTCCAGCTGTTTGAGCAGATTAGACCACAGCAGACTAAGGGCCTGATTTAGATCTTGGCAGACGGGTTACTCCGTCACAATATCCTGTTCACTTAAATAGAAATACAATAGGATATGATGGGATTTATATTTCGACGGACAGGATATCTGTCACCGTTGTGACAAAGTAACTCGTCTGCTGAGATCTAGATCAGGCCCACAAACTGAAAAGCAACGAGAACTCGAAGGAGCGAATAAAGTGCAGACTCTCATATGCTGTGAGGTCAACCGTGTGCGAAAGAGTCTTTAATTGTTTCAAATGTTTCAAGGACACAATCTCTACTCTGTAAAGGTCTCAATACCAACCCTCTAGGTGCCCGATATGCTCCTCAAAGCAGGTCTCATTCCCCTCACCATGATCTTGGTGATGCCGTTGAATGATATTGTTCTGGTTCAGTGTTAGGAATTCAATAATTTGAATCCCCCCAAGCTGGAGTAGATGCTGACATCATGGATTTATTATTAAGATCCATTGACTGGATATCAACAAATTTGCTGTATCCCCAAACAACTAGATGTCATGGTATCTCCTACTCTACAAAGATCTACAGCCGTCTGGTAGAACTAGGATCCCTGATGCTTGCTCTTGTGTGCATGCCAAATATATAGAATTCAACAACATCTTTTAAAAGCTAAAGGGCCTCCTTTGGAGCTTTGCAGATGCCAATAGCACTCTAAATACAGCTGATGAGACATCAGCTACTTTTTGGTGGGTGACTCACATCAGCTCAACTCTAAATAAGACCCAAAATCATAAACCACTGCAACATAATTATTTGCACAATGTTTTCAACAGCAAGCTGCCAAACCTACCTCAATACTGGCCAGACACACCTTGCATTAACAGTCTGATACTGTACTGTGTAACTGCTAACCATTTCATCTTGGGTAAATGCAAGGCTATTGGGAGTATTCCACAGGGAGGACCAAGGTATACAGAATTATTGACTACGCTGTGGCTGTAATGTGCATCAAGGATGCCCAAACCACACATACCCCCAGAGTGAATCTTTGAAGGAGTTGACCCAAGCCTGCTCACATTCAGCTGGACCCACAATATACCAAATCCTACAAGTATAAAGAGAGTTAGGCCATAAGTTGATGGTTACGAGGAAATCAAAGAAAAGTTACAACCAACCTCTAAGCAGAGATCTGGGAGGAAAACCAGAAGCGCGGCAACCTTGGAGTACCACTTCCAGTCCGGGCTCCGACCCTAGATTCTGCAAGCAATGGAACAAGATGGTGGATACCAATTCCTTGGCAGGTCTGACAAGAAGGGGAGGAAAGTGCTGCTGGCATTCTTCAACAGGCTGCTGAAAAAAACAGATGCTGGTGTGGAATCCAAAGTAGCCAGAGTGTAATCAAGGTGAAGTTCATGTCTATGAGATTCACTGCAACCAGGGCTGCACTGCAAAATCTGGTGTTTATAACGGTCATTGTGGACAATGTCTAAATTCAATAGAGTAAAGCAAATCCTTCAACTCTAGGGACTTACTGGAAAGAATGCAACATGCAATGAGGGCTCTGGATCTGAGACTCCTTGGCTGGCTCTTATGAGCTGGCCAGATTTCTGAAATGAAAGGACTCTTTACCAATGCATTACGTGTCTGTATCCAGGGAGATGAGGGATGCCACATTGTTTGAGGAAGACACAGCAAGGGTCTCTGGGATCTACAATTAGGTGTAGAAAGATGAGAGTGGGAAGTTGAGGTTAACAGAGTAATCTGTGGTGAGCCTGATAAGTCATGTTTATCAGGTACCAAGGGCCCGATTCACAGAACTAACTAAAGACAAAATCCTAAACTTACTACCATTTTGATATTCACAAAAGGCACTTACTCATTTTAGTATTCACAGAAGGCACTTACTCATTTCGGTATTCACAGAAGTTAAGAGTCCTAACTTTAGGACTCCTAAATGCCTTCTGTGAATACCGAAAGTCTTAAAATTAGGATTTTTCTCAGTTTAGTAGTAGTAAAGTTAGGACTCCTAACTTTAGGACTCCTAAATGCCTTCTGTGAATGCCGAAAGTCTTAAAATTAGGAATTTTCTCTGTTTAGTAGTAGTAAAGTTAGGACTCCTAACTTTAGGACTCCTAAATGCCTTCTGTGAATACAGAAAGTCTTAAAATTAGGATTTTTCTCAATTTAGTAGTAGTAAAGTTAGGACTCCTAACTTTACTACTACTAAATTGAGAAAAAGCCTAATTTTAAGACTTTCAGTATTCACAGAAGGCATTTAGGAGTCCTAAAGTTAGGAGTCCTAACTTCTGTGAATACCAAAATGAGTAAGTGCCTTCTGTGAATACCAAAATGAGTAAGTGCCTTCTGTGAATACGAAAATGGTAGTAAGTTTAGGATTTTGTCTTAAGTTAGTTCTGTGAATCGGGCCCCAAGTGAGCTAGGGCACTAGATCTGTGACTCGAGTGCTGCTTGACCGACTGGAGGCTGTATGCTTTTGCAGGCCTCTGAAAATATAAGAAGGGCTTGGGCCACCAAACCTGCTCAGAACTGGTCTTTCCCTCACAATAGAGTGCCTTTAGAAGGCTTTATAGGTTCAAATCATGTTATGTTAAAATTTCTTATAGAGTGCACATACAGGGATTGGTTTCTTGGCGCTGACCTGGGATATTGCCGGAGCCCCATGTCTACTGGGTTCTAGATATAAGCTTGGATATATAGCCAAGTCATAAGAAGCCTTCTGAATCTAGAGAATTCAGTGCAGGTTCTGATGTCCAAGGAAAGAGTATTCCAGAAGCTGGATGCCAGTACTGCGAACCTACAAAAACCTAGTTGTTTCCGTATGTAGTAAGGAATGGTTAGGAGGTTCTTATGAGCAGAGCGCAAGCTCTGGGAAGGTATGTATTTTTGAACAAGCCTGGAAATGAATTTTGGGTTAGCACCATGCAGGGACTTAAAAATGAGGCAGAGAACTTTAACTGCACATCTTTGTAGGATAGGAAGCCAATGTCATTTTTCCATAATGGGGGAGACATGTTCCCATCTGGGTTGCTGAAATATCGGCCTGGCTGCCTGATTCTGCACCAACTGCAATCTTTTAGTGAGATATAGAGGGATGCCGAAATATAAAGAGTTGGCATACTCCAGGTGTGAAATCACTGTGGCTAGGGCCACCTGGATCAGAGCTTCCCGAGTAAGTAATCTCCTGATCTTTCTTATCTTTCTGAGCTCAAAGAAACAGGTGGAGGTTACTGCTCCTATCTGGGATTTCATAGTGAGGTCACTATTGATGGTCACCCCTAGACTCTTGGCTGAGGGGGAAGGAGTGGGGGCAAAGCCCAACTCACTTCGCCAAAAATGTGTGTTCCAAGGGTTCAGGGGACCCCCTTTCAGAATCACTTCAGTTTTGTCTGGATTAAGTTTTAAGTGGTTACTATTCATCCAGTCGCGGATGTGCAGCATTGTTGCCTGGAATTCAGACACTGAGTCAGGTGAAATATCAATAGTGAACACCAATTGCAAATCATCTGCATAGTTATAGGTGCACACCTTCCTGTTTTTCAGGGACCGAAGTAGAGGGTGCTTAGAACTGGGAGAGACACTCTGACTGGGTGCGATCTTCAAGAAATGACTCAATCCAGCTGGACGCTGCTCCCTTCAGGCCAGCGGCCCTGACACGGTCGATCAGGATACCATGATTGACTGTGTCAAATGCCGCAGACTGGTCCAGCAACACCAAGGCCTGGGGGGAGCCCTTATCAGCTTCCTCTTGAAGTGTGTCCAGCACAGTAAGTATTACTGCCTCGGTTGAATGGGCCAAATAATATCATTAAGAGGACTGTATCACTTGTGTGTGCACTTAATGTTGCATGAATGTACCCAGGGCCAGATTGGAAACCAAAGTCCAGCCTGGCAATAATGTTCAAGCCAGTTCACACTGCACAAGGAAAGATTGGGGGATGACAGCCCATACTGCTCAGAAAGCAGACCCGAGGCCTGCAGCCCACCAGGAAAATTCCGATGTGGTACATGGGCCAGTCCGGCCCTAAATATACCGCAACTGGCAGTAGCTTTGCCTTAGAAGGTCTGCGTAGCTTCTACTTAAGCAGCGTTGCTGGAACACTTTTCAGACTGGTGGTGCTGCCATCGATGTTAAATCACTAGGGATTGTGAAAAATCCAAGCATCACACAAAAAACAAGTGTCGCAAATGAGCCACGCCCATTTAGCAGGAGAGTGGTAAGGGTGTGGTAGGCAGCTGATGGCTCAGTTTGGAGAACAATGTTGCAAATATATTAATAAAGCGTGGTGTGGAAGCACTCTGTCATTTACAGACAATAAATTTCCATTGAAATGACTACTACATTTACACTCAATCAATCAATCAATGCATTTGAAGAGCGCGCTACTCACCCATGAGGGTCTCAAGGCACTAAGACATATAATGTGTGTTGGACATGGCCCTTCCTAGGCGATTTCCCTAAAACTTTTTGATTTTTATTCGCCTGGTTTTTGCTCTCTTTTCTGGACTTTGGGAATCTTGGCACTTTCCCACTGTACTGCAGGGGGAAAGTGCGCACACCCTTCTTGCATATGTCAGGATTGGGGTGCTTACTTGATAGGTTTAGGTGTCATATCTGTGAGTGCCCTGTAAAAAGGTACCCGATATACTCAGGGTAGGTGCGACACTGGCTAATAGGGGGACGCTGCACTGATTGTGCCACCCACCTGAATAGCCCATCAAAAAGGTCTCATACTCGGGGTGGCTGGTCTCACTCCGTAGCCAAACCTGAAGGGGACGTATGCTTCCACCAAACCAGGGTAGGTGAGTGGCTGGGTAGGTACATCTGCACATGTGCTGCCCTTGAAGGGATGAACCCCTATGGGGGTTCTCCCTATCTAGGGGTTCGGTTCTCCCTATGGGACACTTCCTGGATGTGGCTGATTCTCATGTTAAGGCCTTAGGACCTGCGGCACTTTCCCACTGTAAGTGCAGTGTGAAAGTGTGCATGCCCTTTCTACACACTTTGGGAAGTGGTGCTCACCTGAGGGTTTTAAAACGTCGATCAGGTCTGCCATGACCGGCTGGTGGGAGTGCACTCGTTCCCTTGATGCTTTAAGACCTGGATCCAGCCTGCCCTTACAGCCTGGTGTGCGCACTTGCATCAGTGGTGTCTCTGAATACGTGCCCAGCTTGCCTTTGCAGGCTAGATTGAGATTGACATCGAGGGTGTACTATGTTGGTGTCCAGCCAGCCATTGCAGGCTGGTATGCGCACCTGCACAGATGGTGCTCTACAATTCGTGTCCAGCTTGCCATTGCGCCGATGGTGCTCCTAAATACATGCCAGGCCAGCCATTGCAGGCTGGGGGTGCGCACTCACACACATGGTGCTCTTGACTGCGTGTCCAGCCTGCCATTGTAGGCTGGTATGCTCTTTGCCCTGGTGGTGCGCCTAAAAACGTGTCCCGTCTGCCATTGAAGGCCGGAATGCACTGTACACCGATGGTGCTCTTAAATACGTGTCCAGCCTGCCATTGCTGGCTGTTGTGTGCTTTGCACCTACAGGTGCTCCTAAATACTTGTCCAGTCTGCCACTTCAAGGTGATGCAAGTCATTGCGTGTTTACTCAGACTGGTCTATTTAACTAACTAACCATCCTGAGAGGACCTTTCCCTTCCACCCAAGTACACTGAGGGTACGTCCTACGGCGTGAAACGAGGTAGGTGAAAGGCAGGGCAGGTACACAGGTCTGTCTCCTGCCACAGTAGTGAGGAAAAACCATGTGTGTTTTCGCTGCCTATGAGGTTTGCTCGTCTCATAATCTAACATGGGAAAATAGTTGATATTACTTCAGATGCAATAGTGGATTGCAGTGGAGCAGCTTCGTGATGTTTGCTATTATTCAATTTGCAGTGAAAACTCCTTGCCAGTGGTCAGGGTGACTTGTCATGATCCGTGTAGAAATGACACTACCAGAAAGTGGGCATTTCTATGCTCTAAAACACTTTGTGTGCCTTCGTGCTTGACTCCAGCCCACACTCGAGGTTGGCGGAGCACACCTGCGCATTCTCCATCACAGCTATAAAACTCTGGGGATTCAGTAGGAGGAACCAACCTCTGCCCTTTGTGGGCTTGGCTGCTGAGATTGTAGGAGAAGGATTTGACACTTGGCCTACGGAGCCTGGCAATGGTCCCGCTAAAGATTAAGATCTGCATTCCACTGCCTCATGGCAGACAGGATTGAAATTTAGGGGAGACATCTGTGATTCAAAGGGAGACTCCAGTATAGCTACTGGTGCTATCCTGCAGCAAAGAGTGAGATATGCTTGTGGGGACGTAGGACAGGAGAACCTGGACTACATAGTGCACTTTGCCGGAGGACTCTATTGTGCACAAGGAACATTACTGCCATTGTAAGGGACAGCGTGCCCTTCCTGAATAGTGGCTGTCCTGGGCCGACTACCTGCTGCGGTATGGCACCCTGAAGTATGCTCTCCAAGGTCTTGATGATCTTGCCCCCTGTCCTTTCAGAGGTCTCAGGGACATCAAAGATCTTCTAAGAGGAACACACACCATCTGAATGAATGAATGAATGAATATATTTATATGGTGTAACATTCACTCCAAGGAGTATCTTGGCACTATCTACCTGTGATACCTGAAGTGCGGTGCCCTCTCAAGTGCCCGTCGTGGTTGCTGGATTTGAACTGGTAGCGCAGCATGGGGTTGGAACTAAGAACTGTGCCTGGAGCCCTGATTGCTTTGTGTGACACCTGAAATCTGGCCCACATCTAAGCGTGTGGCCCCCTCATCGTGGGGACCTTGGCACCCATAAACGTCTTGTTGGTGGTGAGTGGATTCACCTTTTGCGGGACCAAAGTGGCTCGCTTAGTTGATCGTGCGCATCTCTCTTGTGCGACATGCCAACTGGTTTTCCGAACGCCGCGGTTAGATTCAAGTATCTAAATGAGGTCGAGTTACAGCGTGGGAACAATAGAGATGCACTCCGGGTTCCACGCCGTATTGCTGCAAGAGGGCTTGAGTGCAGCTCTTGGAAGTGCTGAGTCTCGAGTCACACAAGTCCGGGGACGAGCGGTAGAATGCGCACGAAGCGACCCCCCCGTCCCCCAGCGGACGTAAATAGGACACACGTCAGGACGCTCAGCCTAGGCACAATTCCGACTGTAGAATAAAGAAGTTTCACGTTTCCCAAAGATGGAATCTGGTACCACAAGCCCTCCTTAATAAGGATTCACCCTGATGAAGACCTTTGTCATAAGATGCGCCAACTAGACAGTCGAAACACGTTGGTCATACTTTTCTGAGAGGCCAGCCTTCAGAACCCAGCACAAACCTTTGTCCCGAACTTGGACACTATAGAACCCATGGTGTACAGCCCTATACTGGTTTCTATACATTGAGGCGGCCTCCCACTGGCATAAAAACACTACCGTACTGTGAGGACATTAATGAGAAGAGTCCCCGTACTGTTTCCTAAGAAAGGAGTAGGACTATCATTTGCCTGTATAATTGCACAGTTGTTGGTGCTTGGTAGCATCTCTTTGTTTTATGTTTGTAAATTGCACAGTTATTTGTTTAATGTAAACTGTACAGATGCGGGTTCAATGTAATTATGGTTTATAGTTTTTGAGCATGGGCCATATGTATCATCAACCAGATTTGCGATTCTGAAATAGTGATTTTTTAGAAATCGCTATTTCAGAATCGCAAATTGGGATGTATGTACAAATTCGCAATTTTTTTGCGAATTCTTAGTATTCCTTAATTGCGATTAGCAAATTGCGAATCACAATTAAATAATACTTTCCCATTAATTTCTATGGGCCAGGAGGCCCATAGGAATGAATGGGAAGTTATTCTCAATTTGCGATTCGCAATTTGAGAATTGCAAATTGAGAATAATTTCAAGGGTGCAGGGGTGTCCAAAGGACATGCTAAAATGTGCATTTTTCAAGGAATTCGCAAATTACCACCAACTTGAAGTTGGTGGTAATTTGCGATTCCTTAAGGACAATTAGCATATTCTTTTTGCTTCATACATTGCATTTAAGGAATCGCAAAAATTGCGATTCCTTAAATGCAATTGCAAAATAAGGAATCGCAAATTTTGCGATTCCTTGTTTTGCACCAGATTTACCTTTATACATACCATTTGGCAAATTTGCATTCACAAACGTCGAAATTCTGCGAATTTCGGTGTTTGCGAATGCAAATTTGCTTGAAACATATGGCCCTAAGTTTTCCTGTACATACCTTATACACAAAATAAGGCAATAGGTTAATTGTCTAGCAAGTCCTTCACAGGGACAACTCGTCTTGGTATAAAACAAAAAAAATTTATTTTGTATTCAGTTACAACCCAGAGATAAATAAAAAAATCCTACTAGTGTAAAAGAAGACTTAGATCTATGGTGTCAGAGGTATTTTGCTTTGAATACTGATTGCTTTGTGTGACACCTGAAATCTGACCCACATCTAAGCGTGTGGCCCCCTCATCGTGGGGACCTTGGCACATATAAACGTCTTGTTGGTGATGAGTGGATTCACCTTTTGCGAGACCAACGTGGCTTGCTTTGTTGATCGTGTGCATCTCTCTTGTGCGACATGCCAACTGCATTCTCATTGCGTGCGGTGTCCGATTCACAGATTGAGACCCTTGGAGAAGGGGGCGTAACCATAGTAGTGCCTTATTCTACCTCATGAAGCATTGCTGAACTTGCGCCTGTGTGTGTGACCGGAACTGTCGGGTGCGACTAATATCGATGTGCCCCGGATGTTGTGCCTCATTTCCTGGGAGGTATGGAATTTGCAACTCTTCAATCGTGTGTGTGACCGGAGCTGTCAGGTGCGGCCAAAATCGACATGCACTGGACATTGTGCCTCATTTCCAAGGAGTTACGGATTTTGCAACTCTTCATTTTGTGTGACCGGAACGGTCTGGTGCGACACATATCATCGAGCACCCGACGTTGGGGTCAGATTGCCTGGGTGCGACTCTGATCAACATGTACCTGATGGGGTGACTCCTCCATCTGAGAGTCCCCCACTATTTCATACTCCAATCATCTACTGTCTTCTTACTTTGCCCTCAGCATGGTGGACCATGGTGGACCATCTGCCCTCTCCTCACCCGGCCTTCCCTGACGACACTGTGGTGCAAGGGAGTATTGCCCAGCTCAGGCCTGGGTGGTGAGGGTGACTTACTTGGCGGGAGGAACGCTTCCTAGGATGATCAGGAGTGGTTCAAAGACTGTTTGAGCCTCCTGTGCTTCGTAGAACTGGGCTGGAGGCCTTTGGGGACCCCTTTGGTATGACTGTCTATTGCCCCTGGCCTGTGTCTGCTATGCAGCCTGTGGGTGAACGTCTAGAGTGGCTGGCAAACCAATTTTGCCGACTGTCTCCTAACTGACTTTGCTGCATGCTGCTTAGTGCTCAGGGGAAGGGCAAGCTGTCTCCAATCTGTGGGTGTAGGATAGTCAGTTGAGTTGGGGGTCTACAGAGCGTAACCAGTTGGGGAGAGGAGTTGGCCTAACGGCTAGGGCTGTCAACCTCAAATCTGGGGAACTGGGTTCGAGTCTCTGCAAGGACGCCCAACATCCTGTGATTCTGGACAAATCACTTAATCTCCCCGTGCCTAACAAAAATGAATGTTTCCTCATGTAATGCAACTGGTGCTTGTGTGAAACGCTCTGATACCCGATACCTTTGGGTCTAGTTCGCGCTATATAAAACTCCATAAAAAAAAGTGAGCGGGAATGGGAGTGGCAGCTTGAAACGGCTCGTTATTCAAGACACTGGACGGCGGTTTGCCTGATACGTTGATTTCTTGCCAGAAAAGCATTGCACTTGACATTGGTTTTCCCCGCATGCCCTTGGCCTGGGGGGCAGCTAAAAAGTGCTATCATTTTGTGTATGTACATATTTATGATATCGTAGTGATCTGGGGTGCACCCTCTAACTGTGTGGTATTGAATTATAAGAATTGGTAGGGTGGGTCTGAGTTGGACAATGTGTTGCACCGCATTAGGTTGCTGTGGGGTGTAGATTAGGATCTCTCACAAGTGTGCATAATAGTAATGTCATTTGAACATGGCTGGGCCTAGTACTGGTAGTAATATTTCCCAATGAGATTTATGACCAGAAATACATGATGTTCATGTTGCGATGAGTATTATGTGTGTTGAATACAAACATTATTTCCATACGTCACTTGTGAAGTCTCTTTTGTGACGCTCATGGTATTTATCGTTAGTGAGTGCTGTGCCAATGCTTTACACATTGCCTCTGTGGTAAGCCTGACTGCTCAGTGCCAAGCTACCCAAGGGTGAGTGCAGGTTATACAGTGTGTGTAATCACCTGCCCCTGACGGGAGTGGTAGGTTCTGCCTGGCTGGCGCATCTTCTCAGCCAACCAGAAAGTGCCTGTTCCAACACTGTGGAAGTAAATTGCTGTGTTAGAAGAAAACAACACCCTACAGCTTCTCTTTTCACCTCAGCAAGATTGCCACATAGGTCACTTTACAAAATCCTCACACTTTGCAGTAAGAGAATGAAAAGTAAACACCAGCCTCCATGTTCAAAGAATAAGCAGCGGTGTGTCAGAAGACTAGACTTACATTTGACCTCTATCACAGCAAATGTAACAAGTTAAAAACATGACTAAAAGTCATTTTTATTGCTCAGTCACCTTGAAACCACGGCATGGTTATTTTGGGGGCGCTGCAGCGCCCCCAGCACCAGGGCCGGACTGGCCATAGCGGGCACCGGGCAATCCCCCGGTGCGCCGCACGGGTGGGGGTCGGTTTTGGGCCCTGGGGGCCATTTTTGTTACAGGGCCGTTTTTGCAGCATAGTTGCAAAATCGGCCCTGTAACAAAGTTGTCCGAAACCGGCCCCGGCAAAGTGCTTGGCGGCACCTCCAACCCCCCGAGTGGGGAGGGGTGGGGGGGCGGCCGAGCACTTTGCCAGGGCCGGTTGTGGTTCCCAGTCCGGCCCTGCCCGCACCCCTACTGCAGGCAGCTATTAGGATACCAGGAGAATGACGGTCCCATCTTTGGACGCTCCTTGATTGTAAATATACAGCGAAAGGGTAGGTTTATAGTAAATAAATGACACATAGCAAGTCAGCAGTGCAAACACTTACAACAAAACTCACCTGTTACCAGAAAGACAGCCAGGAATTGCCCTAGAAAGCAACAAATACAAGAGCGCATTGCAGACGCAGCCACGCCACACTGGTTCAAAACTGTCGCAGCATTAAAGGCCAAGCAGATGACAATGTAGCGCTTTACAGCAGACAAGCGCCTTCCAAAGGCGCTACCAGACAATGTGCAGCAGCATCAGTCTGACCTGGAGCCAAAAGAGCTGGCATTCTGGTGCACCACAACCACCACCACCACACTGCCCTAAACAGGCCCCAGAGGTATCATAAATGGAAAGGAAGGCACAGACACACCAAGCCAGCCCATGCCAAGGGCAACAACCTGTTAACACAACTCGGGAGTTGTTTGGGCGGCCGCGGCCCGCGCCTGCTGCTGTGCGCGCGGTGCCATGTGTCTGTGTGTTGGCTGGTGCATGTGTCTGCATACAGAGGCAGGCGGCCAAGGATCCTCTGTCTATTGATTACAGTTTTCCCGAGTGCACCGGGAGCATAAACAGTCTGGCCGAGGGGTACTTAGCATGCAGCCGGTGCGGCCCTGCAACAACTGGCCTGACTCTTAGTCAATGATCAAACGCACGGCAGCAACGCCCGCTGCAGGCGAGCACTGGCACGCGCCCGGAAGCTGCGCATGCGCAGACGTGAGCGGGCCCGGCGGATCACGCGCCTAATGAGAGGCGCACGAGCCCAGCGCGGGAAGCTGAGGCGGCCGCCCCTACTGACAAAAATCACAGCGAGGGGCCGAATTTATGAAACATGTTTTATTCCAAGTGTTTGATGTGCCGCATTAACTGGTACCAAAGACCGTCGCTGCGACTTACATAGAAAGTATTTACTGCACCGAGGGCTGGGATTTATTTGGTATACAGTGAAAACAGCAGAGAAAGTTACAGAAGCAAAAAAAAAAGTAGAGACAAAAAAAGTGGAAAAGGAAATGACACCACAAACACTAAAATATGCAAAAAAGTCAAAAAGGTAGAGAAATTAGTGTTGGCAATGCCAATATGCCTGGCTTGTAAATTGAAGTGACTCATCTGTCATTTATGGTTTTAGGCACTCTGTGCACCATTCATCAATCATTCATCCAACCCCTGACTCAAACTCGCACTCACACAATCACAAAAATACACACACAATTTCTTCAACATATGCAAAATAAATGAAAAAAATATAAGTGGAATTAAGAAAAAAAGCTGCCTCCTAAACATGGTGGCCATATGCTTGCAGTAGCAAAATTAAACATAACATTTGGTGGCTGACTTGCAATGGTATTATACATAGTATATCATTGTTTTAACGTTCCAGCATGGCTTCCACATTTAGAACCAACACAGTCACCATCTTGGAATGGTAAAACTATAACACACTATAGGTAATACCATTACATGATGGTTGCATGGTGTAGAGGCAGTGAGTGGCTGCTCAGGATGTGGCGCACTGAAGAAGAAATGAGTGACAAGCAAGCAGTCCATTAGCAGTCGCTGAGGAGCTGAGGCATGCTCTAAAATGAAAAAGGGGGAAGGAGAGAAACAAAAGGGGACCTATAAAAGAAGAAAATGCAAAAACTGAAGGACTGGTCTAAAAGCCCTGGCACTGACAAATGCTGTCCTTCACAGGATAAGAGAGCCAATGGATTCAGTGGGCTGACTTTTTGCCTTAAGCTATATGCTCAGGTTTCATTTGGCGCAGGGCTTCACAACGGGACGCATCTCCCTAGATGCGTCACGTTGTAAATCCCCCGCAGCATGGCGCTAGGTTTACGCCACCGCTGCGTCACAGAAGTGATGGAACGGCGGCGCAAAAGTGGCGCACGGGGCTGGTAAATCTGCCCCACTGCTTTTCAGTGGAAACATACAACTTTAGCCCAATCGAATGCTATACTCAAAGAAACCAACATGTTACTGGAGCTTAAGCCCTTTTCTCAGTAGGACATTTGAAAGCTTGTTTAGGGGTTGCGACTAGATTACGATGCGTTGTAATTCATGATGTAATGTAAGATCTACAGGTTAGAATTAACTTGGGCCTAAGTCACGTAGTTGCCCTTACCTTTCCCTTGAGGTTACTACAGTGCCTGATCTGGAGGGTTCCCAGGCATGATGAGTGTGTCTTCCTTCGGTGCCTGGTATTTCTTGTCCAGGGTTAGGTGTGGTTCCTTCCAGAGTTCCAAAGTCTGTTGTAGATCTTGAGCATTATGGTTTAGCTGTGAAAGTCAATGATCCACAGAGATGTTAATGCCCTCATTGTCTAGTGGGGAGGCTGTGGTCTTAATTGACAGCGCTTCATGCACTTTAACAAGCACTATTACTTTTTGGAACCAGGCACTTGGCATGACCATTGGTACCTTTCCTATCTGAAACAGTGATGGGTCCTAATCAGGGTGCATAAGCATTAATTTTTTATGGGGTGGTCTCGCAATGGCGCGATGAGCGTGCCATCTAAGTTCAAGGCACTCACTGGAGTCAGTGGAACAGGGTCTTGCGTGACGGATTTGCCCAGAGAGGATGTGTCCAAAGCTTTCAATGCCACCAAGAAAGGGTCTGAAACTAGGAGATAATGGTTTGTTAGAAAAGTCACCTTGTGGCTCTACCCCTTAACCAAGCCCTGGTCAGTCTAATGGTTTGACCAGTCCTCCATGGCCGCAACCGGCACAACCAAGGGAACTGCCAAGGAAAATTGCTTTGCCGGAGGGTGTGATATATTTTGTCCAGTGGTACCTTGGTTCTGCTGGAGTACACTTGTCCTGAGCTTGCAAAAATGCTTTAGCTGGCAGTTCCTTGCCCTATTGAGATAAAGAGTCTGGGAGGAAGTGGCAAAGGGAGTCAACAGCCACAAGGACCTTTCTGGCAGCTATTCCATAGATGTGGCCACACAGGTAGGGGAGGCCTTGAAAAATCTAAGCATCTTCTTTAGTTTTCAGGTTCTTAAAAAATGGAAAGTTGGTTCCAATGATGTCCAAGATGTTGCCTGTTCGGCTTTCTCATGCGGGGGGATCCTAGAGGCCTTTTCCGCTCTCACCAGTTCCCGAGGGCAGTGAGACCTGGAGCCATGAACTGTGGCTCTGTCTCAGCACAGAGCTCAGCACCTTCTTTTTATTTGCATTTGCAGTCTTTAAAGGGCAGACCTGTCACTTAGATGCTTTCAGAGTTCTAGTTGAGCTGCAGACGACATAGCCTGAACACAGGGAGAGGCAGTCACTGCTCACTGTTTCCGACTTGCACTGCCTGCAGTTCATGCATTAACTTGGAGTAATCAGCGCAGGGCAATCTGGGAACCAAAACTGGCCTTGGCAAAGAGCTCGACCGGCCCCCTGGGAGCGGCTGAGCTTTTTGCCAGGACGCGGTCGGCCAATTTTGTTACAGGGGCCGATTTTGCAGCTATGCTGCAAAAACAGTCCTGTAAAAAACACAGCCCCCAGGGACCCAAAATCGGCCCCCACCCTAGCGGCCCACCAGCATATAGATTTCAGACAGTGCAAACACATAAAAACAGGACCTCAGCTCTGTATTGACCCAGAGCAACTGTTCCAGACCCGGCTTGGTCATAGCACACAGGATGAGTCTGGAGATGTCAGGAAAGGCCTGCCTGACAATGATTTGCCAGTCTGGGGCCCAAGGAAGGAGACTTGCTCCAGTTGTCTCCTCATTGCGGTGAGACTTGACTTGTGGCAACATCCCAAACAGGAAAGGATGCTTTGCTGCTAGGACTGAGCACAGCATGCTGGACCGCCTTGCACACAAGGTCCAACTGCTCACCAGGGCCACTGAGCCCAGACAAGGAGCTGTCTGGACATATTAATAACATCTCTTTTTCAACTTAAAATAAATTGTAATCCTGAATCCAAGTATAATGTTTATCTAAGACTGGCATGCTAGAGATAATACATTTACTTAGGCGAAAAAAGGGTTTTACCTATCTCTTTCAAAGATTATTAGATTATTGCATGGAAAAGTGAACGTCTTTCATGAAAGACTGCAAATAAATGACATTGTTAATCTACTTTTTGTATACAATTTTTACTTTTTTTGGAATAAAATATTTTCGTCTTCTCTGTCTGTCTTGTATGCTCCTTCAGTTATACAAGTAATCGTATTCACGAAAAATAATGTCTTTTTCTTTTTTATTTTAGGACATTTCAAAGTAAAAAAATATTCAACGTGTTTCAACTTCCGGGTCTTTGTCACAACCATAATTTTAATACTTTTTGATAATCAAATATTTTATATTGTTTGTGTCTAGTTTAGAGTAGTTTTTTTTTTAGACTTTGATAATTCCATATGTATTAAAACATACTTGATGTAATTTATACTGTAAGTTAAAACAATAAAAAAGGAGCTGTCTGGCCCAAAGGGTGATGGGGTAGAGAGTACTACACTCATGGGGGGCCTTTAACTCCCAGGTGAGAAAAGGGGTGCAGCAGGTGCTTCAGCACCTCCAAAAGCAGATCAGAAAAATAATGAAAAACAATGAGTGCTTTCAGAAATTTTAATTTCATACTGCATTAGCTGTTTGTTTCAATGCAGGTGAAAGGTAAATGGTAATTAAGAAGAGCAGGTAGAAAAACTTTCAACAAACCACTTCGCATTTATTTGTCATATATATCTAATTTGTACATCTAATTTTTCATTAAGTAGCATTAACGAGAAGGCATTTGCTAACAAACTTTTGGCACTCTTGGTGTTTGAGTTTTATGGACGGTGAATTATAGGATAAGGCACGTGAAAGGCAGTAATGGAAATATATTCTTTATAAAGTCAACAAATATAAAACAATTAGGTTAATTTTCATTTGGGCTTTTTAATAACAGGTTATGGTGACAGGCAAGTTACATGGTCATAAAAACCAATACACATTTTTTTTTTACCCTTTTATGTACCGATGGCTAAATCACAATGATATATTACTGGTCTTTTAAATAACTCCTTTTTTTTAGAAAAAAAACTTGCGATATTTATTCATATATTTTATAATATTGCATTATAATGCACCATTAAACCACATTTTTCAAAAAAAAAAATCTCAGGTTACAATCTTATTCACCTCCTTCCAGGGCTTAAGTCCTAAACAAAGAAGTGGGAGGCTCACCTAGGGGCTGATTTACAAGGACTTTATCTCCGCTTTTTTGGCTTAAAAGGCCAAAAAAGCGGAGATAAAACTATCACCCTATTTACAAGAGGGTGCTAACATGCATAATCGCATGTTAGCACCCTTTTTCCCAATGCCTCCCTTTGCATCTCTAATGAGATGCAAAGTGGGCGTCACGGGGCGTACCCCGGATGGACAACCTTGCAAATATCGCTGATGTTCACATTGCGATATTCATAAGGCTGCCCCATCATTTTAGCACACGTTAGTTTTTGGAGCAAATCGCTGTTTTCTCAAAAAATTAACGTCTATTAAAATGCAGCCTTACCTATCCCTAAAATTGGCGTGGATTATGCTGATATGACCCTGTGGGTCATATCAACAAGGTTATCGCTGTTTTGCAGGGAACATCGCTGGAAAACCAGCGATGTTCCCTGCAAAACGGCGATAACCTCACTATCTCTGGAATTTTTATCGCCTTGGAGAAATGCGTTGTTAATAACGCGCTACAAGGGCGATAAATTCCAGAGATAGCCTGCAATAATAAAATTATCGCTAAGCACGGCCAACAATAATTATCGCTGGCCGTTGATAATATGCCCCCAAGTTAGGCAGAATGAGTGTGACATCACTGGAAGTGACATCTGATCTTAAGACCGCACATATGTTTAGCAGCTGTATCCTGAGTACATTTGAGAACATTACAATATCTACCAAATTAGATTTTGCGTTGGGATAGTGCTGAAATATTGACTCAACCCGACGCAAAATCTGGGCCTCAATTTATGCATGTAAATGTTATAAACCCTGCCACAAAGAAATTGGCAACAAGGAGACATGTGGCAGTAAATCTGTTCTGCTTAATTGGTTGCATAGTCTGTATTTTAAAATATCTTATGGGGTTAAGACACATGCTGCAGAGCTCTTTGTGTGCAGCTAAATCTCAGGAAATAATAATAATAATGGTAAGGTTACTCTGGAGGACGACGTATTTGCTGGAAAGATTTGTATTTCTTCTAGTCCTAGTTTTGACTCAACGTAGCCAGAGGGTTAATATGTCTCCTGCAAATCACATTATGTAACACACAGATGACAGATTTTAATTTTATGTAAATGGGCAAGTGGGTTACTGCTTTTAAGAGAGATGACTTTGTTACTTGCAGTTCATAAGTTGTAATCCTTCTAATATAGCACAGTGAGCTATGAAGCACATGTGACTCCTACACCTTGTAACCCTGCCTGTCTTATGTTATACATCCTTTATATTCATGCACACACAGATACAATTTATTGTCTATGTATAATCTGTACGTGTGATGTAAAGTGCTCTGACACCCTGCATTGGGATGAGGAGTGCTAAAGCGCTCCAAAAGAAATAAAACAAAATAGTGGTATTTAAATTGGTATTTTTGTAAACACTGGAGAGACCAGTGGCGGCAGCTTCTCTGTTAAGGCGGAGGAGCATTGCCCCATTGCTCTCTCAGCAGTGCACACAGGAAAAATAAAATGACTATAAAACAATTTTTTTATCATTTCATTTTTTCCGGCAGTCACTGAGCCGAGTCTTGGGTGCAAGGCCATGCTAACAAGAGTCAACAACAGGGAAGAGGAGTGGTGGGCGCTAAGTGCTCATGTCGGTTTGGCTGGCTGTCTTAATACGGCTAAACAGACATGCGCACTTAGGGGCATATCAACAAGCGACTGCGATATTTATCGCTGACCGCTTTTAGCGTGACAAATCCTAACGCCGTCTATCGCCCGGTCAGGACACTATTAACAAGGCGCATCGCCGAGGCAATAGAAATCTGGCCAATAGCGGCGATAAGAGCCAATATCACTGGAATTCCAGAGATAAGGAACGTTAGGGAAGAAAATTGTAAATAGGGAGATGTGAACTCAGGATGATAATCCACCTCCCATGATAGATATGGCATAGTGAAGAAAAAAGCAGTTGTAAGAAAACGCAGAAAAACCAAGTTAGCGCAACTTTTTATATCGCTAGTCAGGTTAGCAATGCCCTTGTAAATACGTAGAAGCTGAGTTAGCGAAGATTTTCAAAGTATTTCAGACAGGCACGCCTATCTCGCATCTCATTAGCGATGCGAGGCGAGGCACAAAGCAAATGGGCGAAGAAGAATAGATTCACGCGTTAGCGTGTCCATGCTAATAGGGCGTTAAAATTATCGCCGCTTTTCGTCCGAAAACGGACACTAAAGCAGCGATAATTTTAACTCCGGGCCTTGTTGATATGCCCCTTAGCCTTTCTCCAACCCAAACTGTGTTGCACAGCTAGGTGGAGAACATGCACAGGCTCCCAGTCCCTGCCTGTGTGCCAAACCAGGCAAGTGAGACCAATCCTGATGCTGGTAATAACATTATTAGCAAGAGAGGAGTGTCTGGATTGGTCATGTGGTGTCTGGGAGCCTGTGCATTGGCAGCAGGGAGTCGACAGGAGCAGAAGACCACCGAGGTGGCGGCCAGCAGAAAAGTAGTATTTGTTTCCCTATTTTTCTCCCCAGGACTGCCCCTATGCTGCTCAGCGCTGCCCCCAGTGCTGCCTCCCCAGTTTAACTTCACAGTAGCCACCACTGGGGGAGACCTACACATCTGTCATTCTTACAGTGTATGCATATCTCTTAGATACAGGGCTTGAACAAAGTCAAAAGCATTTCTTCTTAAGTACCTATGGAGCCTTTGTGTCTCCCCTCCATTGCATCTAGGTGTGGGGCTCCCAGCCAGGATACTCCAACAAAAAGAGGCCTAATGGCCCTTATCTCCAGCTTTTATTATGGACAAAGCTGGCATCTGTTAAGCCCCTTCCCTACCTGCACACTGCTGCTTGGAACAAAGATGACAACGTGCAGGCGCTGCTGAAAGTGTCCCGGTGTCAGTAAATAACACCGGGATGAGTTCAGCATATTTCTGTGAATTCCCGGAGAAGGTGGAAAGGAACGTGGGGCCATATTATAAAGGTGAAGTATCGCCTCTTTTTCGGCGAATTGTGCCGAGAAAGCAGCGATACTTCTAGCGCCCTATCAACAAGGGCATGATAACGCCTGCCTCAAGCCTCATACCGCCCCACTTTGCATGTCAGCGATTAACATCGCTAATGACATGCAAAGTGGGCGTTCCCACGTCCAACTACATGTAAAATGTAGTTGGAGGTGGGAACGCATTCTTTTAAAGGTGGCCCGTGACAGGCGTTGGGAGACAAAAAACTGCGATAAACTCGTTTATCACAGGTCTGCCAACGCCTGCTATTTTTGTGTCTTACCCATACTTTGCATGGGGGGTGGATTGCAATGCTGAATCTACCCCCCATATTCACAAGATGAACATTAGGGCGTGAAAACATCGCTTGTTTTCACGCGCTAATGTTCACTATCACCGTCTATCGCCGGTTTGGACATCGCCTGTTAGCTGAGCATTGATAATACGCCGCTAACAGGCCGATGCAAATCGGCGATAGATGGCGATAGGATTTTGAGCGCTTAACGTATTTATCGCAATTCTTAGATAATATGCCCCGTGGTACTCTACTGAAAGTGGTCTAGTTTGCAGCAGGGTAGACAGCGCCTACACTCTGAAAATAGTGGGTAAACGGCATCTACTTGCGTCTTCCCTCGACTCAAAGGTACTATTAGTAGGTGTTGCAGAAAGCCCAAGTGGTTAACCTGCACTTTCGTGGAGCCCTGGATGGGCTAGCTCGGTAGCTCCCTGGGTGTTGAAGCACGCTCTACTGGCCTGCTTGGCCTGCCATTGATTCTCGGTTCACAAAACGAAATACAGCATCTTCTGCAGGATGGGTCGCGTGCCTGCTCTACGTAACCGCCGAGCAATCCTAGAGCGACCGCCTCACGGTGTGCACATGATGGCTATTCTCCAAGAAGGACACACAATACTAGTGAGGGTGTCAGCTACTGTAAACTGCTAGAGATGCAACATTCATAGGCTTGAAAAAACACACAGAAGAAACCACAACAACAAATAAAGACAAGGCATGGTAGATGGACTTGTGGTTCTCAAGGCCTCATTTACAAGCCCATTGCGTCGCCGGTCCGTCACTTTTTTGGACGCACCTGTGGTGCAGTGTGCCTGTCCACATTTACAAAGCCACTTAAAGTCACTTAGGTGTGACTTTTCATGGCATTGCAAATATGTGCCCCTTTCATGCATTACTCTGCAAGAAAGGGGCGTTCCATGGGTGTTGCTGTGGGTGCTCCCATGTAACTTGACACATTCCCAGATTTACAAAGTGTTGTAAACCTGGAATGCGTCAGAATCCTACACCCCCCCCCAAGGGAGGCGTAGGAGTGGCGCAACGAGGCGAAATACTTGTATTTCTCCTCGTTTTTTTCTCTTTTTTTGTGTGCTGCATTTGCCAATAATGATTTATTTTGTGCAGGAAGTTGTCCCTTCCTGCACAACAACAATCATCTCTCCAACTCAGGCACCCTTGCACCACGGCGCAAGGGTGTCTGCGTTGGTGTACGGCTGCTGTTTGTGCACTGACACATGGAAGAACAGGAATGTGCTGTAACTTGTGGATACGGCACATTCTTGCCTTTTTATTTTGACACACGGCAGCACAGCAGGAAGGTTTGCATGTTTCAAAATCTAGTAAACGAGGCCCTCAGAGTGCTGTCCAGGAAGTGAGGTCACATACTGTATTTGTTGGCATGCATGGTGGTGGGTATGCACAGCTGTGGTTGACACCTTTGAGAAGTGGTCTGTGGCCACCAGGTGGTGGCTGGATAACCATCAGTTGGGAGCAGGAGACAGCCAGGATTTGTAGTGAGACAAAAGTGAAACTCTGCAAATACAGTGAGACCAGCACATGCTCAGGTGCATGCAGTACACATTAAGCCTGAGCGTGGGTCCCTCTAAGACGTCCATAGCAGTGCACATTTCACATTTTCTTGCATTTTGCAATATTGGGTACCTCTGTTCAGTATCAGGCTGCTCAAAGGTCCTCTGAACATTTTGAAAGCATTTATTAGTCGACTGGAGTCTTCTGTGACGTTTCTGGGACAATGAAGAAGACATTCCCAAGCAATAGGTTGTGAATTGGTCTCTGCCATGCACAGCGATGCCATCCTCAGCAGATGGCTATGCATCTATCTGTGTGATGCCAACACCAAGGGACACACCCTGTACCCTGTGCCTGCTGGTGCTGAACAGTTAGTGAACTTGCTGCCTCACTTAGGGCTGCACTGGACATACTCAAGGGTAGGACTGAGCAAATATACAAGTGAATTGCACATTTTCTTATGTGAAAGTATGCCAGGCAAGTGAAAATGCACCTACTAACTTTTTCCTTTTTTTGCCCCCTGGGAAAAGGTTTTCTCCATGCAGCGACTCCTCCTGCACCACCATAAATGTTGGGTGTGTTCTCTTTCCATTGTCACTCTGTACTTAGATTTACTCCTGCACTTGACAAGAGTACATTTCTGGTGTAGGGAGGGATCAGAAAGGAATTTGTGAATTTAAGCAGCCCACAAACTCACAGGGCATTCCATTCCTAAAACACCCACCCCGACCCCTTTCACCCTTGAAAGAGACACACACATACACACATCTGTATGTGAGTAAATCCTTCAACAGGTGCAAAACACACGTGTTTCTCAGATGGGTTCAGGAACCATGTCAGATGAGCAGGATATACACATAATAAAGATTTACATAAATTGATTATGAATTTAATTTATTACATACTCTGTGGTTATTCCATAAATGAGCATTGGATCGACCCTCCTGCATCTGAATGACAAGTACACTTATACAGCACACTCTACCCTCACAGTCAGGGGTGTAGCTTAGTCAGTGAGGTTCAGGGGGTGCGAATCTAACATTTCCCTACAAAACAAGTGCGAAAAATCAACATAGGCGCAGTAGGTGCACATTTTGGGCCCCCCGACCCACCCACAAAGCTAAGACTGCATTTATTTGTGGGGGATATTGGGGGGCGCACCCCATACACACTACCCCCCCCCCCCCCAAAGCTACAACTCTTCTCACTGTGTTCGTATGTCTACCTTGGAAACTCTCTGCTATTTTCTGCCTTCTTTCTTCTAGTTTTTCTTCCCTTTTCAGCTCACTTCTGCCCGTTATTTTTGCCTCTCTCTGCCCTTTCTGCCCGTTATTTGGCCTCCTTCTGCCTGTTACTGACCTTTATTTTGCCTCTTTCCGCTCTTTTCTGACCTTTATTTTTCCTCTTTCTGCTCTTTTCTGACCTTTATTTTCTGCTAGTTCCTGACCTTTATTTTTCCTCCTTCTGCTTATTTCTGTTATTTGTTCCCTCTTTCTGCTTGTTTCTGACCATTAGTTTTCCTCTTTTTGCTTGTTTCTGACATTTGAGCTGGCTCTCGAGGGAGACGTCTCATCCACAGCGTCGAGACACCCCTTGGATGACAGTGCTGCGCTATACAAATGCTGATTGATTAGTTTATTCCAAAGCAGCTTTTCCTTGCAAATTTGTGAATGCACACAACCATGTACATTTATTTCCAGGCATTCCGAAACTCCTCTCCACCCCCTTTCCACCCTGCAAGGGCTTGTACATTTACTCTAGTAAAGGGCTAGAGTAACTCACCTTTCGGGATGGGAAGGGGCCAATCACCCCCGATCTGGGTGTAGGAGACAGGCGTTCAAATATATTCCCTATGCAGGAAAAAGGTGTAGGTTTGCATGGGAGACACTACTCCACCTGTACGGACTTCTCTACTTTGGAACCAGCTGGAAAAGTCATCTGCAGAGAGACAAAAAGAAATGTTCATTTGAAAACGTCAAACAGATGGTACATCCTGTGCCCTTATATAGAACTCCTTTACTCTTTTAGTTGCAATCTTGCAGCACAGGAAAACCCTTTAAAGCGCTATATGGAACACCAAAATAAATGGCTAAGAACTTTGGGGCATATTATCAAGAACGGCATTAAAATTATCGCCCCTTTAGTGGCAGGAAACTGCCGCTAAAGCAGAGATAATGGGCTTGATAATATGCCCTTGAGAATTCCCATAGCAGCCCAGGTTCTGGTGTTAACCTGGGCTTCTATGGGAATTCACAAGGGCATATTATCAAGCCCATTATCACCGCTTTAGCGGCAGTTTCCTGCCGATAAAAGCGGCGAGAATTTTTAACGCCGTTCTTGATAATAGCCCCCGTACTGCGCACCGGCTAGGACAGCTCCCTCCGTGTTGGAGGTGTCTTCTCGGCGCTACTGCTTTCACTGGTGTATATCGAGCTTTAAATGGAAATTCAGAAGTGCAGGTTCTCACTGCACAAGAGAAACCGTTTGTTACTGAGATTGAAAAGTGTAGCTACTCTCCGTTTTAAAGTATTATACCACTGCAGGCAAGGGCGGGTACTCTTTTTTGCACAAGTGACAGTACTCAGTAGTACCCAACGGTACCTTCACTCACAGCACTGGGTGTATCCGCAGCAGAGACGAGTGAGTGTCTGCCGCTTCTGAGCTCCCTTTGCTCCTCATTCCTGCTTCCCATTGCCTGCTGCTCGTGGATGTGTGATTCTTCTTTTGCCACCTACAGGCACATTTTTAGAAACGCTACTTTGTCATTGGGCGGAACATTGGTGGTGCAACAGCGCCACCTGCAGGCACGCAGAATAATCTTTCAACGAATTAAGCTAAGCAAGTCGGACGCACTTTCTCGAAAGCATGCACACCTGTCGGCTGTAAACAAGCAGAGATTGATATTCAGCTGGAACTTTTTGTCATGTCCTTTGCATATTGTTCCGGGTAGACCTCTTCAAGTGAGTAAACTATTTCTGCGGTGAGGGCGGCAGAGTGCACCCGCCAGAAGTGCGCCCATTGCTGTCTTAAGAATTTAATATAGCAAGAGAAACAATTCGATTTTCAAAAACGATATTGCTAACGCGGGATTACTGGTTACTAATTATCTTACCAAATCCCAAACTATGTCGACTGAATCGTTGGTACCTGTCGTTGAGTAAAAGGTAATCTCGCAATAAGTCAATCAATTTAAGAACTTACACCACTCTAAATGACCACTGACCAAATTTAAGTTTTAAAGATTTAATATAAAGTCAAAGATAACTGAAGATACAAACTTCTCAAAATGAGATTCAAAAGGTAAATTGGTATCACTATAAACATGAACTTCTTGAATAATCTAAGTCTGAAGAACAAAATAATAAGTACAAGCTCAAAAACCATAAGGGTTGTCAAAATAGATATAAGTTGCAATCTCAAAGTCATTACAGAAAAGAAAATTAAGGTTAGTCTGTCCCTACACTATTTTAAATGACATCCCTACTTAGCAAGATCTTAACCCTCTAAGTGTCAGCCGTGGTGACTTCCTAAGAAGATCACGCACTTCTCTTTGTCTCTTCTCTAATAATGGGTCTCTCCTGATCAGCCTATCTGCCTACCCATCCGCTTCCTTAGGCTCCCAAAATCATCTGCTCTGCTCTCCTCCCGGGTCTCTTTCCCTAATACAAAATCACATTTCCAATAGAAACGCCCCTTGGGACGCCCCTCACGTGGTACATCTTTGCGCGGCAAACTCCATGATGGTACTCTTGAAGACCCTCGTTAAAGTTGACCTTGGTTCCCAGGCTTCTTCTCCAATGCGCCGATACCCCCTGAAATTCCTGGAAACTCCTACAGGCCTGCGCAAGGCGCCACTGAACAAAGTCCCTTTCATTCGAGCTGATTAGGACCCTCGCACCTGCATACAGCTCGTCCTGCAGTGGGCCTCAAATTCCAGACTCCACCATATCTTAAGTCGTAAAACACTCTCAAAGCTCTGTGCTGGACACCTCGCGACCTCTTCTCTAACGAGCACATGACGATTTACACGACATGACATTATCTCCTCTGGCCTACTTGATTTACATGCAGCAGGTCCCTGCACTCTTAAAACGTTAACTTGATTTAAACAGCAAACATTCTTAACTAGCATACGTTTCTAAAATAACACATCTATAAAGCATATACTTTTAACCCTAAGTTCAATAGTACATTTGGAAGAACCATGTCAACCTTATCTCACATTAATTTAGCAGCACGTTCAGGTTTGCTGTGAATTGCCCTAAGGCCTACACATAATACTGGATTTCAAAGTTACATTTAATTCGGACATGATTCTTTTAACATGAGAACATGAGGTTTTCACATATATTCCAACATTTCTACATTAATCTCACACCGTTATAATTATAGTTACTCCACTTAACATTCTATACATTTCACTACTGAATATAAAACACTCTGTATATTTTCACTCCTAGATATAAAACACTCGTGTGCAAAACATGTTTAAACTAACTACGTGCTTGTAAATATGGCGTACTTATACATTTTTTTCAAACTTGTGCTCTCTCAGTCCCCCCTTTGATGACCTTCAGGGGTCATCATCACCAAGACACCAAAAAAATGTAGAACCCTTCAAAGAGAAGACAGGGCAGTTCCACCTCTTTTCATACTCTCTAATGCTTTCAGACTCTTATATTGAGTGTCCTGCATCGCTGTCAACTCTTCTTCCTGTTTCTTCATAGCTCTCTGTAACCTATTTGCTCTATAACATTGATACAAACGCACCAATCCCCACAAAGTGATTACACAAATCACAATTATGATGATGGGTTTCAGTATGTACCAAACGATACCCTTTCCTAAGTTGGCAAACCAACTTCCAACTTTACCCATTCCATGACCTACCTTTTCCCACACATTTACCTTTGCTAGGTCCTCAATTTCGTAGTGTATGGCAGTGATATTTTGTATATACTTCTCTAGAGGTTTTGAATTGTCTGGAATGTAAGTACAGCATTCCTGGACCTTCAAAGCCTTACAGACTCCTCCCTCTTTTGCTAACAGAACATCTAGAGCAAGTCGGTTCTGAAGAACCATTGCCCTAATCGATTGCATCTCACCTTCTATCAGCATCAATGATCTTGCAGTACTAGCAGATAGCCTATCTACGACTGTAGCTAACCTCCTAATTTTGATGTCATTCATTATTAATCCTAAGAAAGGGAATGCAGCACCTAGTACATCTCCAACTACTTCTGCTGCACCCAGCCCTCGTTTCCATCTAGTTGATATTTCTTTCTTAGGCGTGTCTAAATTCTCAACATGATATATTTTAGGGAAGACAACAGCCAGGTAGCATGATCCGTACCAATTATCTGGTAACTTCACATAGGCATTTCTTCCACATACAAAATATACATTTGGTATTGCTTGCATCCCTTTCAAAAAGTTCTTAGAGTAATACTCCAATTGAAAGGCATGTTCACAATGGACTTGACCTACATAAAAGTTTTCATAATATGAGTAACTCCTGTGTATGCACAGTTTTCCCCGTTTATCCTTATCCAAAGCAATTGGACCAATACTACCCTTTCTTTGATGTGCCCTCTCCTCCTTGGTCCAATCTGTTTCCTATTGTCCTGATGCTTTCAAAATCTTCTGCCTCCTGTATCTAGTATCTACCTGTGCTATAAACTTTTTCTCAACCTCTGATATTTGACAAGTCAGATTGTTTCTTCGAGCATGTGAAGTATCTAACGTTTTCCATGGAATAAACCATTTGTGTAATCTGTCTTCGCTTTTGTAGTAGTCCCATTTGTTCAAATGCTTGAAATTCGGAACCTCTGGCAATGTCGAGTCGAAATTCGAGAAATAATACTCAAATCCTTCCCGTCCATAAAACATGCTCAACAATAAACTACACGTTAGTCCATATGTCAACGGAAGATGATGGTATCTGATACCCTCCTCCACTGAAGCTGGTAATTGCATACAAACGTAACAATCCTTCACTTCCATGGCATCAACATATTCATAAAGCAATTTAGCATAAGCATTTGACTTGTAATTTCCCTGTGACTCATCTGTGTGAAGCCTTTTTATTTCTGCATCTAACAATGCTTTGTCTTTCTCATTGATGTTTCCCTTCTCTTTAATAATGGTAGTTTTCGGTGTTGATACTCCCTTATCCTCCTTGACTGCGGTTTCATCCCCTTCGTGTCCCGCTAGGAATGAAACAGTTACCACTAAAATTATAAGAGAAACCACTACTCCTAAAAGTGTAACAGCTATACATTTTGCCCTGCATGTTCTCAAACAGTGTAGTTTTTGACTTTCTTCCAGCATTCACTTCCTCTTCTTTTCAAACAAAGTCTTTCTCTCTTGCAATGTCTTTCTTTGAACACTTGGAAGCTTGACAATTTGTTTCCGCAAAACAGTTCAAAGTCCAGTAGAAAATAGACAACCCTAGCCCTTCTCCATCCACTAAAATGAAACTCCTACCATTTTTCTTCTTCCACTCGGCGCTAGGTTATCTTGCAAAAATTTTTACAATTTCTTTTCAACAGTCTTATTTTCGTCTGAAGTTATGTATGACTCAAGGAGTGACACTACGTCTTCATAAATGTCCATCCGAAGTATCATTCCCTCAGGTTCTGGGCAGTTCGTACCACAACATGGAAAGTCAACTTTTTCTAGGATTATTCTCCTTATTTCGCTCAGGACAAGTGGACGGACGAAATTGAGAGTTAACGTTTTTTCAATTTCCACTCCTGGTACTATCAGTTCTACATCCACAATCACAAAGGGGTCCGTTCTAACCAGAATCACTTTCTTCACCTTTCCAGTTCTGCGCCCCTTTGAAGACATTCGTAATATGGTATTAATCCACAACAATAAGCGCTCCTAGCATTTCTACTACTCGCTCAAGCATTTCCAAACGAAGAAGAGTTCCCTCCAATATTGGATATCGTGAACAGCAAACTGGAAACTCAACTGTCTCTAAAATCAATTTTCTTATTCCACTCAGGAGAGCAGGATGAACGATGTTGAGTGTCAGCAACCTTTCGGTCTCCGCTCCTGGCAGTAGAAACCTTATTTGCACTGTGATGATCGGGTCAGTTCTGATCAGTTCCACTTCCCTGATCCTCCCTGTTCTGTGTCTCCCAGACATCTGCAACAAGGTAGGTCCAGTCGGGAGTAGAGTATCTTCTGCTAGGCACTCGCACCCTTCTTGATCTTCTAAGACCCTCCTCGGCTTGATCCTGGATATCTTCTTCTGGATCTGAGTCTTCGGATATAGGAGCAAGCGTTTCTTCTTGGGCCGACCTCAAACTTAGCCTTCTTCTCCTTGCTGGCCAAGTGGCAGCTCCAAGCCTTATTCTCCTATTTCTTGTCCTCTCACTTGGTTCTTGGTCGCTCTGATACGGATCTGAGTCTGAGTCGTATTCACTTCTGCTCTCTCCTTCAGTTGCGTCTTCTGTCTCACTGCCGTCCTGCCTTCGCTCTTCTTCTGAATCCGTTGCGTTCCCAACTTCTTCCGACACCCCCTCAGCTGCCTCAATCCCTTCTTGCGACTCTTCTTCCACTTCCGGGCTTTCGTCTGGGATGGGAGCTGTTCCTTCTAGAGGTGCTGGAACTCTTCGAGTATGGGAAGCATGGATCCAATTTGGCAGCCCCCCGCACTTCACCGCGGTGTTCGTTATCAGGATTACCTGAAAGGGCCCACGCCAGCGAACATCTAGGCAGTTCTTCCGGACGTGTTTTTTAACTAAGACCCAGTCCCCTGGGTTCAGATCATGACACAGGTTCCTCGATGCTGGAACTTCAGTCGCATGCACCTGAAGGGACACAGAATGGATGGCGTCAGACAGTCCTTTACAATAATCCAAGATCAGATCATCTGTAATATTCAATAGAGCAGTAGGTGGAACTGTAGGAAGTCTCATGGCCCTCCCCATCAGGATCTCGTGGGGAGAGAGACCTGTCCTCCTATCAGGTGTGCTGCGCATGCTCATGAGCACTAAAGGAAGAGCATCTGGCCAACTCAAAGATGTGGATGCCACTACTTTAGCCAATCTATTCTTCAAAGTACCATTCACTTGTTCCACAATTCCTGAAGCTTCTGGTCGATAACTACAATGCAGCTTTTGGTCGATATTCAGTGTGGAGCACAACATCTTCACTATTTCGCTGTTAAAATGTTTTCCTCTGTCCGATTCCAAAGAGGCAGGCACCCCGAAGCGCGGTATCAACTCCCTGAGCAACAACTTTGCCACTGTGAGTGTATCGCACCTACGTGTAGGGTACGCTTCAACCCATCTGGAAAATACGCATACAATCACCAACACATACCTAAGGCGATTGACTCTTGGCATTTCGATGAAATCTAATTGCATTCTATTGAAAGGCCCCCCCGACCTCCCAATGTGACTCAGTGTGACTGCTGTTCGTTTGCCTACGTTCAGTTGTTGGCAGGTAACACATCGTTTACATACTGATTCTGCTGCTATTCTAAATTTAGGGCAATACCAAGTTTGCCTAAACACTCTCATCATAGCATCCCTTCCTAGATGTACTGGACCATGTATTTCTCTCGCCATGGGATTAGCTAATTCTTCAGGTAACACAGCTCTCCCATCTGCTGAAACCCAAAAATCCATTTCACTTCGCACGCAACCTGCTATTTCCCATGCCTTTTTCTCTGTTTCAGGTGCGTTCTCCTGCATTATTCTTAAATCCTCCCAAGTGTCTACAGTTTCTAACATCATACTTAATTCAGTCTTTTCTTCTGCACCTTCTATTTCCACCTTTGAGAAAGAATAATTTTGTTCCGCACAATAGCGTGCGACTTCATCAGCGTATCTGTTGCCTTGTGACACAAAATCTGTATTCTTAGTATGAGCTACACATTTTACTATTGCGATATCAACTGGACCTTGCAATGCTTCTAACAACAGCCGCACAAATTCTCCATTTCGAATGGGCGAACCAGAGGAGGTCATGTAACCCCTCTGAGACCACAACTGCCCGAAATCATGAACCACACCGAAACCATATTGGCTGTCAGTGTATATGGTGACTCTCTTTCCGTTTCCTGCTATGCAGGCACGAGTTAGGGCAATAATTTCTGCTACCTGTGCGGAATGTACTCCTTCCAGGCAAGCGGCTTCCACAACTCCAGTAATGGTACAAACAGCATAAGCTGCTCTCAACCGACCAGTATCGTCTCTTAAACATGAGCCATCAACAAAATAAATTTCATCGGGGTCAGACAATGGCTCATCCACAATATCTGGTCTGGGTTTCGTGCATAGTTCAGTCACATCAAGGCAATCGTGGTCTTCACATCCTTCGCCTTCTATCACAGTAGGTAATGGCATCAAAGTAGCAGGATTCAAGACAGAGCATCTCCTGAGAGTCACGTTCTCTGCGGCAAGAATAACTTGCTCGTAGCGCGTGAGCCTACTATTGGTCAGATGCTGCGTCTTCGTCCTGGTCATTAGCAATTCCACTGAATGTGGTACATACACCACCACTGGATGTCCCATCACAATACTCTCGCTCCTTTCAATGCTGACACCCGTTGCAGCAACGGATTTGAGACATCCGGGCAACGCTGCGGCTACTGGATCTAATGTAGCCGAAAAATATGCAACTGGTCTACGGGCATTTCCGTGGGTCTGTGCCAAGACTGACAAAGCACATCCCTCTCTCTCACAGCAATAGAGTGAAAATGACTTTTCGTAATCGGGCATTCCCAGAGCCGGAGCACGACATAAATCGTCTCTCAGCTGTAAAAACGCCACTAGACATTCTTCATCCCATGGTACTGGATCACTCACCTCCTTGTGCGTCAGTTTCTGTAAGGGCTTTGCTTTCAGTGAGAAGTTAACTATCCACTGTCGGCAGTAACCCACCATTCCTAGGAACATTCTAACTTCTCTCTGTGTTGTAGGCGCATTCATTTTCATTATCGCCTCAATCCTCTCTGGTGACACCTTACGTTTTCCTTTCTCTAACCGGTGCCCTAAATACTGTACTTCTGTCAGACAATACTGCAACTTGCTCGGAGATACCTTATGTCCATTTTCAGCTAAATGATTCAGTAAGGCAATTGAATCTGCTTTACAAGCTTCCTCTGTTTCTGACGCAACAAGTAGGTCATCTATGTACTGTACCAGAACCGAATTCTGTGGCAGTACTAGATTCTCAAGATTCTTTTTCAGCAACTGATTAAAGATGGATGAGCTATCTGTGAATCCTTGTGGGATTCGACACCATGTTAAAACGCGATCTTCCATTTTAAAAGCAAAAAGATACCTGCTCTCTTCATCCAATGGGATTGAAAAGAAAGCCTGACAAAGATCTATCACTGTGAACCATTCTGCTTGACATGGTATTTGAAACAGTATCACTGATGGATTCGGTACCACGGGACAACATGAAACGACTATGTTGTTAATTTTTCGTAAATCCTGCACTATCCTGAATTTCCCGCTAGGTTTCTGCAAACCCATAATCGGGGATTTACAAGGACTGCCCACGATTTCTTTCAGTATTCCCTGTTGAATCATTGACTCGATCACAGGCTTTATTCCTGCAATCGTTTCCTGTGACAATTTGTATTGAGGCGTTCTTGGAAACTCAACATTTGGTTTTACCAATATTTTTACCGGTTCTACCCCTTTAATCAATCCTATATCTTCTCCTGTGAAATCCCACACCTCTGACGCCACTGCATCTCTTAAATCTTGGGTGAAGATCTTCTACAGTCAGAGTAGGATATAGTTCTACACAGAATTTTGAATTGGCCACCTTAAAGGTAGCATCATCGTCGGTAGTCTGTACCTCCACTCCTTGCGGGGTGCAGTATATGGTGCAATTCAATTTGCATAACAAATCCCTTCCCAACAGACATACCGGACTTGAGTCACAAACCACAAACTGATGTTCGTTCATGTGGTTTCCAATTTTCACAGACACTGGTTCTGTCAAAGGACTAGTCATTCTTTTATTTGCGACTCCTACCACCTGAATTGTTTCCCCTGACATTGGCAAGTCTGGAACCACCGCTGATCTCAGAGTCGAACGAGTAGCCCCAGTGTCCACTAAGAACGTAGTGGGACACCCTGCCACTTCTGCCTCAACAAATGGCCCTCTTTGATCCACTTCTAGGACTGCCCCGAGGGTACAATCCTCTTCACTGCTCACCCGTTGTCCTGTCAATGGATCAATGTAATAACACTTTTCTTCCTCGATAAACAGAGGCATCTGCTTAAAGACCTTACCCCCTGTCGCTACCTTCGGTGGCTGTGGGAACTGGGCCCGTGGGGCCGAAGTCCCCCCTTTGGCCACCTTGCCTCCTGGAACTGTCACCTTTTGCACTGGGACTTCTTGGACCTGCTCTTCTACTTCTAGCTCTCCATTTTCAGGGTTAAAGGGACACTCGCGTCGCCAATGCCCCACCTGGTGACACTGATGACACTTTGTCGTTTTCTTTAAAGTGGCAAAGTCTATCCTAGGTCTCTGCCCTTCCTCATTGTCCTTATTCTGACCGTTTGGCTTTCGTCCCATCCCCTGTTTCTGCTGGCCACCCTTCCCAGCGGACTGCATTTGCACCACCATCAATTTCTCCTTTAGATTCTTGGCTTTAGAATCTATCTCGTCACTGCAGTACCTCGCATAACGTAAAATCTCATCTAGTGGTTTGTTCTGCCAACAGATTAAATGTTGCTGTATCATCAAACAAATATCAGGTCTCAACCCCAAGACAAACTTTGACACAAACTGCCCTATATCTTTGGGATCCATTACATCTAGTCCACTGTATTGCTTGAATGTTTTCAATAATCTTTCATAAAACTCGTGAACTGTCTCCTTGGGTTCCTGCCTTGTTCGGTCTATTTTTACCCAATCTATGTCCTGTGGTGGTACCTTATCTTTCAGCCATGCTATTACCCTTTCATACTTTTGCATGACAATCTCGGACGGTCCATTAGTCCGAGCATCCCTCACTGGTTCAGTATTTGGCCATTCAACACTAGTCTTGCACGGGGTCCACAAATCCGATGGGACCACGATGTCAAACAACGTGTTCAAATCTATCCACAGTACTTTCGAGATTTTGACAAACCTCTCTACCTGTTTATACCATTCTACTGGATTGTCCCGCAACTTCGGAAATGAGTTGGTAAATGCAGCTAAATCTCCTCTACTCCAGGGCACATGTACATAATTTCCGTTTGATATTTCTCGCAAAGGGAATGCCTCCATGTGCATTACCCTTCCCTCGGGGGTCATCACATTTGCACTTCGTCTAACTGTGCCCTTTTTCGACCACCTTTCTTCCCATTTATCCAGTTCCCTCCACACTCTTATCCCTGATACCAGCTCCCTTATGTGTGTTTTTAATCCAGTAGTTCTCTTCTCATCTAGATCCTGGTCTGCGTACTGTAATCTGTGGTTACTCTGTAATGCCCTTGTCCTAGACAAATCCACGGCATATCTATCTGCCAAATCAGTCAGTTTCTCATGAAAAGCTCTAGCTTTCCTAGTAATATCCTTTGCCATGAACAATAACTCATCCTGTTCATACAATTCTATCCTTTCCAAAGGCAATGTTCCATCTATTATCTCATCAACATCTGATTTTAAACTGGTAACATCAAGCCTTTTTGCCTTAATTTCAGCTTTCAAGACACTTAATTTAGCTCCTCCATCCGCATCTCTCCCATCCCAGCTCCGAGATCTTCGTTTAGGTATTGGTGAGTTATAGGGAGTCCTCCCCTGTTCCCATCTCTCTAGGTCCCATGCCTTTCCATCTTCTCGGGGTGGGTGGTGAAACACTCCTTCATGCCTCATAGCCCCTCTCTCCCCATCCTGACTAGTTTCAAGGGATGCAGGGTAAGATGTTCCATTACTCCCTCTTTCTTCCCTACTTCTCTGTGATTCCTGATTATTCGAGGCGTGGCGGGACCTATCGCTGTTCTCCTTTCTCCAATTTTGAACGTCTTCCCCAAGTGTATGATGAAGGCACCTAAACCTATTCTGAAAAGCCCGTACCGCCTCATCTCCTCCTTTCCCCCAGAGACGGGACATTTCCTCACATTCTACAATCCTAGTATTTTGTTCCGGCTGTTCTCTCTGATTTGTAGGACATGCATCCCCTCTATTCTCTTGACTTTGGCCTTCCCGGCCCTGACTGCTTTCGCTGGCCCCGCAATGAGATACAGTCCCGTTACCCCTGCTTTCCCACTCTGGTTCTGTTCTTGTCCTGTTACTTGGAGATACTATGGACCCGTCCCATTCCCTCAAATCAGCTCTTAACTCTGAAAAAGATCTTGGCCGTGGTCCCCTTAGATCCATTGGTCCTCTCGGACCTCCCTGTTCTGAATTGGGACCGACAGTTGTGTCTAATGGGGTGTTCCATGTTACCGAACCTGGCAATTGTTTCCATGCATTCGTCACATTATTCCTCCTTTCCATCTCAATCCTTTCCCTATCCAATTGCCTTTGTTGTTCCCCTCTATCTCTCTCAGAATTATAGATCGAAACTATGGGTCCTATGGTAACAGGCACTTGAAGAGCGTCTGGCAATCCCACAGACTCAACCCTTTCTGTGGTTGGCGTTTTCTGCACCACAAACCTTCCCACTACACTCTGTACAGTGTTGTTTGGAGGTGTTTCTCTGCCTTTGATAGGTGTCCATTCCGATATAGGGAGTGGTGTATATCCCTCTATGTCATTTCCATCTTCCCTTGCGAGCCCTCTATCTTCTATTAACCCCACTCTCGGCGGTGGTCTATCCATTAACAATCTGTTTATCAGATTGTCCTCCGACTCGCTTTCCTCGTCTTCTTCCATGAGGTTTCCTCCTCCTGACACCTCCCTCATCGGATACATTTTCTCCACCTCAATAGTCTGTACTCTCCAACGCTTTTCCTCCTCATCCCATTTGGAATCTCGCACTGCCCTTACCGATCGCGTCAGCCTTTGTTGACGCCTGTTCAAATTTCGGTCGTGTGCAGCCTTAATCCATGCATTAAGAGCCTCAAACTGTGTTGGTCTGGGCGAGGGTTTCAATGAGGACATGGTTGCTTTTAGCCGATGTAACACCTCTAATTTAAACGTCCCGTACCTCGGGAACTGCATTTCCTCATTCCCTTCCGTAAGCTTATTCCAAGCCCCAATCCACAATATGGTATGCAGCCCCACATTCGTTGCCATATAATGAGCTGGCGTACCCTCCGGCGGAGCCTCTTCCCCATAATAATGTTCACTTCGTTTACGTTTAAAAATCCCTTTCAAACACTTAAAACACTTCATGATTTCTCTTTTCTCCGCGTTTGTTTACTTCCTGATGACACTCCACCAATCTCAGCGCCGTTCTCACTAACTGGCCTATCCGTACGCGACTTTTCTCCGACGTCACTCTAGCCGCCCAACCAGAGCGCGGCTCTAGCTAACGTCACACCAACCGCTCAATCACAGCGCGGCTCTAGCCGACGTCACCCGTCCCCCTTCGCAGCAGTTCCCCTCCTTTCTCAGCTCGTCTCCTCGGTCATGCACGCGTCCCATTCATACTCTGAAAAATGATTACTTCCGTCCAAGCGATCACCTTTCTTTGACTGTACGCCCACAGTCTTTCTGTAGTTGTCACCTTAACTTGGCGAAATGTCTTTCCGTTTACTTCCAGACAATCGCCTTCTCCGATAGGTTACTCACACACAGTAACTTTCGACCAGCGTCCGTTACTCATACACTCACTCTTACACTCCCCCTATCTTGGATCCACGGCGGTCAATGGTACCTCGTGACCTCCGTACTATGGTCGACAACTACCCTGGATGTTCGATACACCCAAAACCACTTAAGCTCTGGCCTGAACTTAAGATTTCACCAGTTCACCCGTTTACCAGGTTACCAGCTTACCAGGTTGCGCGCGCTCACAACCTTCTCTCATTCACCCTACAGGCATTCAACTCCGCAAGACATTACAATACAAATACAACACAAAACACCGCAATCTGTTCACGCATGACCCTTTTTATACTCACTCTCCGATACTGCTGCTTTTCTCGCACCGTCTGCACCTTTCGGCACACGATTCTTCCGCTGCTCGTCTCTCGACGTCTCGGGCCTTGGGGTAAACTAACCTCTCTAGATTACCTTCCTCAAGAAGATAACCATCCTCACTCTGCTACCAACTGCTAACGCGGGATTACTGGTTACTAATTATCTTACCAAATCCCAAACTATGTCGACTGAATCGTTGGTACCTGTCGTTGAGTAAAAGGTAATCTCGCAATAAGTCAATCAATTTAAGAACTTACACCACTCTAAATGACCACTGACCAAATTTAAGTTTTAAAGATTTAATATAAAGTCAAAGATAACTGAAGATACAAACTTCTCAAAATGAGATTCAAAAGGTAAATTGGTATCACTATAAACATGAACTTCTTGAATAATCTAAGTCTGAAGAACAAAATAATAAGTACAAGCTCAAAAACCATAAGGGTTGTCAAAATAGATATAAGTTGCAATCTCAAAGTCATTACAGAAAAGAAAATTAAGGTTAGTCTGTCCCTACACTATTTTAAATGACATCCCTACTTAGCAAGATCTTAACCCTCTAGGTGTCAGCCGTGGTGACTTCCTAAGAAGATCACGCACTTCTCTTTGTCTCTTCTCTAATAATGGGTCTCTCCTGATCAGCCTATCTGCCTACCCATCCGCTTCCTTAGGCTCCCAAAATCATCTGCTCTGCTCTCCTCCCGGGTCTCTTTCCCTAATACAAAATCACATTTCCAATAGAAACGCCCCTTGGGACGCCCCTCACGTGGTACATCTTTGCGCGGCAAACTCCATGATGGTACTCTTGAAGACCCTCGTTAAAGTTGACCTTGGTTCCCAGGCTTCTTCTCCAATGCGCCGATACCCCCTGAAATTCCTGGAAACTCCTACAGGCCTGCGCAAGGCGCCACTGAACAAAGTCCCTTTCATTCGAGCTGATTAGGACCCTCGCACCTGCATACAGCTCGTCCTGCAGTGGGCCTCAAATTCCAGACTCCACCATATCTTAAGTCGTAAAACACTCTCAAAGCTCTGTGCTGGACACCTCGCGACCTCTTCTCTAACGAGCACATGACGATTTACACGACATGACATTATCTCCTCTGGCCTACTTGATTTACATGCAGCAGGTCCCTGCACTCTTAAAACGTTAACTTGATTTAAACAGCAAACATTCTTAACTAGCATACGTTTCTAAAATAACACATCTATAAAGCATATACTTTTAACCCTAAGTTCAATAGTACATTTGGAAGAACCATGTCAACCTTATCTCACATTAATTTAGCAGCACGTTCAGGTTTGCTGTGAATTGCCCTAAGGCCTACACATAATACTGGATTTCAAAGTTACATTTAATTCGGACATGATTCTTTTAACATGAGAACATGAGGTTTTCACATATATTCCAACATTTCTACATTAATTTCACACCGTTATAATTATAGTTACTCCACTTAACATTCTATACATTTCACTACTGAATATAAAACACTCTGTATATTTTCACTCCTAGATATAAAACACTCGTGTGCAAAACATGTTTAAACTAACTACGTGCTTGTAAATATGGCGTACTTATACATTTTTTTCAAACTTGTGCTCTCTCAATATTATTGACGGGATCAGCACTTCATAGTTCTTCATAATACAAGAGGTTCGAACTGGGGCTCGTGCAGTGCCTGCTGCCCCAACAGGTGACACGCACACCTCCTGGCAAGGGGACAACATCTGAAGTTTGTGGGCACGGTCCGGGGCCTGTTCAGTAATGGAGACACAGGCTGATGCTAACGGCCTGATGACGAGCAGCATAGTACTGGAAACTCTGCACTTGTAAACACGTCACCATGTGGTAACACCCCACCAGTACCATGCAATTACAGATTCATCCCCACTGAATGAGGAATAACCACATATTCTTACAGGTCTGATTGCACATAGAAACCTATTCCAGGTGGATTTATTCTTCCACTTACCAACTGCTCTGATCATTTGGTAAGTCTGAGTGGTGTGCCCATGTGGGGCGGAGGGACCCAGTGTAAGAGTGCAGTGGAGTCTGTGGCTTGGCGGGCAGAGAACAATGCAGGCTCCACCTACCCATCGCAGGGGTCAGGAAGAGGTCAGAGGCAGCCTTATCCTTATTCTTTCTTTTTACCAGTTCCCGCAGGTAAAATAGGCCCAGACAGTACTTAATTTGTAACAAAATAATTTACAGGGCCCTCATCAAGAGGTCACTGCAGCTTGCAACGCCTGTTGCCCTTGCCAGCGCAGCCAATGACAGTACTAACACAACTCCTGCCATCACACACCTACAAGTGTAGCACCTGAGACTATTCCAGGCCTCTAAAGCTATAAGAATGAATTGGGCCGCAGGTATCACTCATTTTTAATGCATATTGAATTAATAAACAACTGTTGCGTTAGTCTGTAAAATAGGCAGCGCCACCATGTGGCAGACTGTCATAAGTGCCAGTTTTGAAAATTAAGTGCTGGTGGTGAGCACTGGAAATCACCGGCTCATATTAAGAACTCAATACAACCTAGTTGAGGGGACACAGGGGCAATCTTGATCAGGTTGTTTGATGTGGTATCAGACTCGTAATGAAACCGTTATCCATGTTTTGCCCTAAATACGCTCTGAACTAAACATGGTTGAAATATCTTTTTTTGCAAAGACATCTGTAGGAAAACAGGTCACAGCAAGAGCATTTCTCTCAAAAGCTTCACTACAGGATGCACTTATGAAGCAAAAGCACTACAACCTTAACATAGACATGTCAAATTAGGCATTATTTAGTACTGAAAACTGAACTTTGCAGCAATCTTACACCAAGCATCTGAGTTTGAGGGTGTAAATCTCTAGTGTGATGTACCATCTTCCTCATCTCTGCCATTCATCCATTTTGCCCCGGTATTTTTCAAATGTTTGCACAATCTGACGACTGTCTAGTTAAGGTGACCCCCAAACAGGAAGTCTAGTGCTCCTTACAACTAAACTTCTATAAGAGCTCCTCCCTGCCTAAAGCAGAACTATGCAATCTGTGGTCTAAAATTATGTAATAACAAACACAGTCACAAAAAATTGGTACTATGGAGGGAATCAAGCGAAAACCATCTATAAAGATACCATCAACCACCACCACAGACGCATTTGAGCCACACACAGGTCCTACTATGCATCCAAAATATCTACAGCAGCTAACTCCCACAAGATCCTCTCCTTCGCCTTCTTCAACCCTCAGCACTTAATAACTCCATATTCCACCACAAGAGCTCTACACTGACCTCTTTTCTTTTTCCAAGATTGAAATTGCTAAGATCCAGCCTGATTTTCCAGTCTAAGCCCCACCCCTTCCAGCATTCATAAGCATCTCTCAATTTTCACTTCGCCTCTAGTCAATGTTCCTCCTTGACTGACTGTTTCCCGATGGAGGTAGATTCAATACATCAGGTACTATCCTTTGTCAAATCTGGATCTCCTTTGGATCCCTGTCCTTCTCATATTTGTGCGTCAACTACTGGTGCTATAGGTCCATCACTTATATGGCTCTTTAATTTATCTACTGAATCCCCACATGCTTAATTTGAGCCTGTGGCTTTCGGTGCTCAGCACCGACACTTAATTGTCAGCACCAGTACCTATGGCAGCCTGCCACATAGTGGCGCTTTCTGTTTAATTTAGAGATGAGCACAACTGCTGGTATTTATTAATTCTACATACATTGAAAATTACTTCTACATTCTACCAAAACCATTTTTATTGTTTTGGGGGCCTGGGATTGTCTGAATTGTCACACTTGCAATAGTGCGATGGTTAGTGGTTGTCACTAGTAGCGCTGGCAGAAGCAATGGGTGGTGCAAGCTGCTGGTATCTGACAAGGGCCCTGGCATTTAACTATAATTTAAATTTAACCTATACTTGGAAGCATGCTCCTATCTTACCTCTTCCTAAGAAAACCACTGCCAATCCTTCTACTCTTAGCAACTTCCATCCATTTCCCTTTTACCTTTTCCCTCTTAAATTCTGGAAATGCACTCTCTCAATGCTTAGTATCTCACAATCTGCTGGATCCCTCTCGGTCAGGCTACTGCCCATCACAGTACTGAGACTGTCTAACTAGCAGTAAACGACAACCTCAGACACATTTCACGTCAAGGCGGTTGTGCAGATCCAGTTCTTCTGGATCTTTCTGCTCCTTTTCATACCGTATCCTGTCCCACTTAAGCCACCCAACTCTTCCGACAAGGTATCTGCATGCAATAACTCTGTAACATAGTATCTTTTCTTTTGGACAGCTCACAGACTCTTTCACTTCCTAATTTTCATTCCTACTTATTACCTGTAGAGTTTAACAGGAGTCCACGCTGGCCCTTTGCTGCCAAATGTAGGGTTGGGGACCGGCCTGGTGGCCAACTCTCTACATTGAAAGGCACAACCCTCATCATGGCTGTTCTTGTAAATGTAGGAAAAGTTTAACAGATGATACCATCAGCAATCATGGCTGGCCATCAAACTGTTAAAATGTTTCTTTGTTTTTCAAGCACAAACTCTGAAAGTGGGAGATTATGTTTGAAAAACAAAAAAAACATTAAAAATTGCCCCCACATGCTGGGTATTTTCTTCCAGAGTGTGGGGGTCATTATTGTTTTGTTCCTGTCCCTTAACACCATGTTGGTGGTGAAGGACAGGGAAAAAAAGACTTTACACCGTCCACCTGATATAGAGCAGATGCTGTAAAGTGCTGCTTCTAATAGCATTTACTCTGGCGGGTCTTCAGTGGAGCCAGTACTTACAGTCCCTCTGACTCAACCAAGTACCAAGTGCCTCATTTATGAGGCCTTGCGTCAGTTTTGCGCTTCCGATCCGTCACTTTTTGTGATGCATCGGCAGCGTAAAACATGTCTCCTGTTGAGCACTATTTACAAAGTGACGCATCTAAGCAGGTGCGTCACTTTGTAAACCCCTGCGCTACATTATACCTGTGTCAGGTATAATGTATGCCGGGGGGCGTTCCCCCGCAAAAAGCCTTGTAGAAGTGACGCAGTGAAATCTATGAGATTTCACTGCGCCACTTCTAGGACGCCATTGCGTCAAAATCTTACGCCTGCTTCACAGCAGGCGTAAAACTGATGCAGGCCCTTCCACATGGGGCTTGCCCCATGTGGAAGGACGCATTGCTGGAGTTGCATCACTTTTGTGACACACTCCAGCAATGCACCACTCCTTGCGACGTGATGCGTCATACATTAAATATGATGCATCAGTTATGTTGCAAGGAGGGCACACTGAGAGCTTTCACGCAGCAATGCGTTATTTCTCATAAATGAGGCCCCAACTGTTTTCCCTCATTAAGCTGTTAAAAAAGGTCTTTGAGTTTCTAGACACCATCAGAATAGCGGCCCAGGGCCCAGCTACCTCGAGGCTGGATTATGGAAATTTCCACTGTATAGGATTCTCTGTTCATCGTACTTAACATCAGCAAACTGTTCAAAATGCAGCAGCTCGTATCATTCTACAAATTCCCCCATGCCTCAGTCTCATTGCATCTTAAGAGCTTACACTGGCTGCTGATTGCCAAACTCTCCATCTTCAAAACACTGGGGGCCATATTATCAAGAAAGGGCGATACATTATCGCCGCTTTTATCGGCAGGAAACTGCCGTTAAAGCGGCGATAATGGGCTTGATAATATGCTCTTGTGAATTCCCATAGAAGCCCAGGTACTGGTGTTAACCTGGGCTTCTATGGGAATTCACAAGAGCATATTATCAAGCCCATTATCGCCGCTTTAGCTGCAGTTTCCTGCCAATAAAAGTGGCGATAATGTATCGCCCTTTCTGGACAATATGGCCCTGGGATTCATCTACAAACCACTTCACAACTCGCATCCTCCTTATCTCAAACAAAAATTCTCTGATCAGCCGATGTGCCTTCTGTGGTCATCCATCCTTATCTAGTGATTCTTTGCTTCCATCATGCTGAGCCCCTTCTCTTATCTTGCGGAGAAAACATGAAACTTTCTTCTCTTGGACAGTAGGACCAATCCAAAAAACTACTTTTAAAGGAAAAAATAAAAAAATGACTCTGTGTTCAAGTGTCCTATCTACTTACTCTTCCTTCTAAGAGAAACAGGACACCTGCCTTGTGTGCCCCAGTTACACTCATAAAACCAATAAGATAATGTCACATGACCTCCCAGTTGACTTGACCCTGGGGAGCCACACATTCCAGGAATTCTGGGGCATATTATCAAGGCGGGCGATATGAAATTATCTCCGCTTTAGGGGCCGTTTTCAGCCGCAAAGCGGCAATAATTTCATCGCCCTATTAGCAAGCTGTCGCTAACTGATGTTAGCGACAGCTTTGAGGCGATAGCGAGGGGTTTGGGGCCCGCTTTGCATGTCAGCGATATTTATCGCTAATGACATGCAAGGTGGGCGTCCCCAACCTGTTACCGACTGAAAGCAGTCGCTAACATCGCTATTGCCTATTAGCAAGGCAGGCGTAGCGATGAAAATATTCGCGCTAAGCGCGAATATCTCCAAAAGCTAACACCTGCTCAGACCACTTCTTAGCCTGTATATCCAATTGAAGTTAGATATTCAGGTTAAGAACCTATTGGCGTAAATGCCTGAATATCGCTGGATTCCCAGCGATATTCACGCATTTCGCCGCTTTCGCTGGATATTTTATCGCTTTAGAGATAAACGTTGCTTATAGCACGTTATCTCTGCGATAAAATCTGGCGATGCTTGGCGATAAAAAAATCTCGATAAGCCCATTTAGCGATAAATATCGCTAGTTGTTGATAATATGCCCCTCTGTATCTCAAGAGATGGTCATCCACAGAGCCTGAGGCATTCCATGCTGATCCCAGCTGGGCTCAACCAGAGAGTGCAGGGGGTGAGAATCTCAGAGCATCTTTGCCTCGAGATAAGAGGATCTTTCCACCCTCCAGCTTCAGGGAGTTACTGTCTTGTATGGACACAATTTCAGGCCAGTTCCTGGGCCTTGAGATTCCTCCAGCACAACACTCAGGCTAGGTAGCACCAGTGGCACTCCTGTGTTGGCAAGGCTGACAGCTCCCATCACTGAACACCCTTGGGTGCCGACCTGCAGGCCATCAAGTCCTAGATCACCCTCTAGCCTCTCCTCTGGGATGTGAGTGCCCGATTCACAGAATGAACTTAAGACTCAATCCTAAACTTACTACTATTTTGGTATTTACAGAATGCACTTACTACTTTTGGCATTCACAGAAGTTAGGATTTTGTCTTAAGTTTGTCTTAAGACAAACTTAAGACAGACTTAAGACAGACTAAAGACAAACTTAAGACAGACTTAAGGCAGACTTAAGACAAACTTAAGACAGACTTAAGGCAGACTTAAGACAGACTTAAGACGGACTTAAGACAAAATCCTAACTTAAGTCTGTCTTAAGTCCGTCTTAAGTTTGTCTTAAGACAAACTTAAAACAAAATCCTAACTTCTGTGAATACCAAACGTAGTAAATTTATTCTGTGAATGCCAAAAGTAGTAAGTGCATTCTGTGAATACCAAAATAGTAGTAAGTTTAGGATTGAGTCTTAAGTTCATTCTGTGAATCGGGCCCTGAGGGTCTACGGCATCGACTCCAGGGCTCTCCAATGTCTTGAGTCCACAAAAGTCTCCTTAGATGGCCTTGAAGGCAAATCCTGACATCCCTCATCTGGAAAAAACTCCCTTGTTCCTCTGCAATGGGCTAAGGCACTCCCCTGAGATGTCTCAGACCTCAGGTGCTCGCACAGTGGGGGGTTACAGCCTCAAGCTACAGACATTCCCCTTCTATTTACACCTCATACCTCACAGGGATGACGCCTCAAGACCAGGCTGTCCACGAGTAATTGAGTGGATAAACAGTGTCACATAAGAGTTTCTCTGACAACACAGAAAGGGTAAGTTATACTTTCATAATTTATTACATTTTTCAGAGTTTCATGGTTTTTTTACGGGAAATATCCGAAATGATGCCATTACCCCATGAGAACATACCAACACACCCTTCGCAGCAACATTTCACCCTGAACACATGGGAATAATGGCCACGGCACGAGCAGCTGCTGCTCACACCATTTGAGTTTTTCACACTATTTTTACAGCAAAATGTGTCCTCGTGTAAAAAATTGTCATGACGACACAATTTGCAGTAACATACAGCACTTAGGTCCAGATGTAGGTAAAATAGATTCACCGATTTATATTTACCGAATTTTACAGATTCGATAATTAAAAAATCGGTAAATCTAAGGGGTGGATATGTAGGTATTCCAGATGTGCTGGAATACCGATTCTGAAGAATTCGGTATTTACCGATTCGGTAAATACCGAATCGGTAATGCCCATTCATTCCTATGGGCTTTGAAGCCCATAGGAATGAATGGGCATTACCGATTCGGAATTTACCGAATCGGTAAATACCGATTTGCACAAGGGTGCAGGGGGTGTCACTTTTAAGCATGAGCGCAAAATCCGCTCCGATCGCGGATTTTGCGGATTTTCGGCAAATCCGCGATCCGCGAACTCTCGCGGATTTGCCGAAAATCCGCAATCCGCGATCGGAGCGGATTTTGCGGTCAAAAGTTCAAGCGCGCCTAATTAACGATGGCGCCGGCAAGCTGCCAGCGCCCATCCTGCAATAGTTACTTAATTAGCTTCAACAGGAAGCTCTAACAGATAAGATACAGCAGGGGCTCGAGCGCCTGCTTTATTTTAGCAGTTGGAGCTTCCTGTTGAAGCTAATTAAGTAACTTTTGCAGGATGGCGCTGGCAGCTTGCCGGCGCCATCGTAAATTATTTCAACAGTGGTGTCTTCTTGAATAAATATGAAGGGCAGGGTTCATTCGGGCACGACGGTCCTGGCACAAAAAAATAAACCTCAACAGGAAACACTTGCAAATATCAATAAAGCATGTGCCCTAGTTGAAGCTTAAATTCAGTGACTCATTCATCAGCCCAAAAATTAATCTGCTGCTCTGATCGGTCTCTGACCTTTTATACACACAAGAGGCATGCTCGCATGGACGCCCCGTCCGTTTGGCCCCGCCCACACACTCGAGGTGTGCACCGTCTTCCCGCCATTTACCCACTATGATGGACATTTCACTCAAGGGACCCCTGCGCACTTCGGCGCGATTGCATAGTGACACACACTTGGTCGCTGGAACTAGTTGAAGCGCAAATGCAGTGACTCATTCAGCATACGAGCGCAACCCCCGTGCTGTTCCTGTGACCAGGGGCTTCTGTCTCTTAATCTGCTGCTCTGATCGGTCTCTGACCTTTTAGACACACAAGAGGCATGTGCGCTCGCGTGGAAGCCCCGTCCGTTTGGCCCCGCCCACACGCTCGAGGAAGCCCCGCCCCCAAATCCGCAAATCCGCTGAATCCGCGGATTTTGCGGATCCACGATCCGTGAATCCGCTGAATCCGCGAATCGTGGATCCGCAAAATCCGCCCATGCTTAGTCACTTTGACACCCGCTGGCACCCCCAAAACAGGCTCGGGTGCCATGTGGCAGGCATACATGCCCTAAGGGCAGGTCGGTAAATTTACCGATTCTGTAAATTAATGCCCCTACATACCATTTCTGAAATACCGGTCGGTAACGGCCGAAAATACCGATTTTCGGCCGTTACCGACCGACCTACATCTGGCCCCTAATGACGAATTCACATTTTGCATATTTACCCATATTTTTCCAAAGTTTCACGTGATTACACAATGGCAAATTATGAACACCCCTAAGCACAGGCAACACCTGTAGGTTAAAAGTGGCCTCACCTATGGATGTCTCAGGGCCCTCTTCTGTATAACCCCTTACGCGCTCATGACAAGCTCAGCTCGTCATGAGTTGTGCCGCTCGCACGCTGATGACGAGCTGAACTCGTCATGTAAAGCGGCTTTTTAAAAAAAGCCGCGCAGCGCGAAAAAAAGCCGCCGCACGCATGCGGTTAAACCAGTTATCGCCTGTTGCCATAAGATTTTCTATAGCAGAAACTTAGGGGCTTATTTCCAAGAAACAGACGCATTGCTGGGTTAAAGCAGCGATGCGCTAGTTTCTTTGCACCTGCGAGAGAAACCCTTGTGCCACCATGGATGCTCTGTGTGTACAATACGGTGCACCAGGGCGAAAGGATTGACAGATGCGTCAGAAATTCTGACATATCTGTCGGCGCAAAACCCTTGCATTGCTGGAGTTGTGTTGTAAGCCTGACGCAACTGCAGCACTGCATGGGGGAGGCCTATTCTAATTGCACTGCGTCACTCCTTACGCCTGCTCCAAGCAGGCATGAGGTTTTGATCAGTGGCGTCCTCGAAGTGGCGCAGTAAAATCTTGTAAATTTCATTGTGTCACTTCCATGATGCTTTCTGGCATGGGAACCCCCACCCGGAATACATTATACCTGACACAGGTATAATGTGGCGCAGGGGTTTACAAGGTGATGCATGTGCCTAGATGCATCACTTTGTATATAGGGCTCAACCTGGTGCATAATTTACGCCACCTCCGTGTCACGAAAAGTGACACAACAGTGGCGCAAAAGTCTTGCACTGGGCTTGTAAATAATCCCCTCAAGATTTACTCCCATATAAGGAAGTTATGCTTTAGATTGTACCCACAGCTAATTGTTCCATCATATAAGACGAAATATGCTAGTGGTACAGCCTTCTCTTTCCAAACTGACAAACTAGGGGGCATATTACCAAGCAATAGCGATAATTATCGCTATTGCTTGGTTAGAGACAAAAATGTACCGCTGAGCTGCGATGATTTTTATTGCAGATAAACCTTGGTATTACCAAGGTTTATCGCAAATGCGATAAAAATCGGCCGCAATGCATGAATATCGCTGAAAAGTCAGTGATATTCATGCGTTACCGAGCTAATGCTCTTAGCCATGTTATCCACCTCCCATTGGATAACATGGCTAAGAACTGTTCAGGGCAGGTATTAGCTTTTGGAGATATTCACGCTTAGCGCGAATATCCCCAAAAGTTGGTAATAGGAGATAGCGATGTTAGCGTCTGTTTCCAGTCGCTAACATCTTGGCACGCCCACTTTGCATGTCATTAGTGATAAATATCACTGACATGCAAAGTGGGGCCCAAGATGGTCGCTATCTCCTACTAGCTGTCGCTAACAGGTGTTAGCGACAACTAGGTAATAGGGAGATAATTTTATCTCCGCTTTCTTGGCTTTTAAAGCCAAAAAGCAGAGATAAACCCCCTTGATAATATGCCCCCTATGTTATTGACTCTTAGCAAAGATACGGACGGGTGTCTGTAAATCCCTTGGACTTTAGAGAGATGCTGAAAATGTGGCTTGTCTCCACATGAACTTTGGAGTATAAAATAGAGTCAGGGTCACGCTAACACCAGGAAGTGGGGATTTAGTGCAATGCAGAATAACTAGAAGGATTACATACTACTGACCATAGCCTAAAAATGAGAGTGTCCCAGAGCAACATATTACACATCTTCAGCAGAGATGGAAAACCATGTTACATCTGGAAACGAGAATGATGCCCTGCGTCTATGATATCAAAATGTCACATACGTGAACATTTAATCTGAATGGCCACAGGGAATAAATGTACATATACCTGACTTAATCGAAAAGGAATATTTTTTATTCCACTTGAAACATTAGCAACTTAGTATCTGGCAACAAACATACTACCAACAAAATCATACATTATTTACTAGTAGTACATAAAACATCTTTCGCAACAGTTATAGATAATCAAGAAAACCATATAAATGAGAATTAAACACAACATATAGTCAAATTAACATCCAATATCTGTAATAAATAACGATGCTGGGCGTCGACGTTTCGGTCCCCCGTTGGTTTAACAAATCCTTGGGACCATCTTCAGGACAGAAAATTGCACATATACATATGTCATTTTAATCATACAATGTAGAATGTGGGAACATGCCAGAAAAGTCATGTAAAATAAGCCACACAATCGCTTGACAGAACATAAGTAACGGCATCACTGGGTCTGCAGACACCCGTCTGTAAAGTACGAGAGCCTCGTACTTTACAGACGGGTGACGGGTGTCGAGGGACCAAAACGTCGACGCCCAGCATCGTTTCGCATATTTATTACAGATATTGGGTGTTAATTCGACTATAAGTTGTGTTTAATTCTCATTTATATGGTTTTCTTGATTATCCATAACTGTTGCGAAATATGTTTTATGTACTACCACTCAATAATGTGTGATTTTGTTAATAGTATGTTTGTTGCCAGATACTAAGTTGCTAATGTTTCAAGTGGAATAAAAAAATTTACCTTTTCGCTTAAGTCAGGTATATCTACATTTATTCCCTGTGGCCATTCAGAATAAATGTTCATGTATGTGACATTGTGATAATTAAGTAATATTTTTCAAATGGTTCCTCTAGGGCGGCGGTACTCAAAGTACGGCCCGCGGGCCATTTGCGGCCCGCCAGACCTTTCCTTGCGGCCCCCCAGGGAAAACAACAACAGTCACGGACTTGGCCATTACTGCTGTTGTGATTCCTCGGGGCCGCATTTACCGAGAAATGGGCATGCGCAGACAATTAGTGTCTTGCATGCTGACCTGCGGCCCCCGCCCTCACCTACTTCCATGCTGACCTGCGCCCCCCGACCTCACCTGCCACTGTGACATCATAGGATTGCGTCACGGCAGGTGAGGGTTTAAAAAGAAGGCAGTGCAAGTTGCTCCCTTTACCTGCCCTTGTACTCGCCCACCTACGTCGGACTCACCACGGCGCCAACGAAAACAGTGTGCCCAACTGAAGAAGATGAGATTTAGTGCCCCGTTGAAATAAATGCTGCCTCTCCTCGCCTCCGAAACAAGTAAGTGTATGCAATTGGCATCACTGTTATTGCTGGTCACCTGTTTTTTTGGTTTTATTTTTAGACCTAATTAACAATCCAAAATGTAAAGAAATCCTTCGGGGTTTGACATATATGTGAAGTTATTCTTCGGGATCTTCGAGGGGGCTAAAATGTTATATACATGTTTATTGCGAGGTTTTGCATATTTATGTATGTGCATGCGACAGTAGATGGCGCTGTTCTTTTTAAAGTACGTTTGAGTATTGTGTGTTTTCAAACTTACACGACCAGCATCAATAAACAGAGCGTAGCTGTGGTGCCACTCATGTTGCATTTTAGCGATCATGGGACGCATTTCTAAACACAATGCACAGGGTTGGTTTCCAATCTTTGGGGAGTACGCGAAGATTGAAGGGGTACATGTTACTCAAGGAGGTTTGGAAGCAGTGGAGCGTGAGGGAAGCCGTCACTGCTGCGCGCGGAAGTGGCCGAGCAGGGCACTGGTTTAGAATCTACTTTCAGTGCACACTTGGGGCAAAGACGGAGCCTTCCCTCTGTAAGGGAGGGCCCTTCATCATGATCTAGTGACGAGAGAACTCCTCCGTGAAGCTTTTGTTTTTGTGCGTGTTTTCACAGTTGTATGCTTGACTGTGACATGGTGAGTAGGTGATGCACCCTGTGTACATACATGGGACATCGACACTGCCTGTAATGGAGTGTGGTTTCAGACTGCACCAGCCCATGAAAAACAACGTTAAAAAAAATCTCTTCTGGAAATCAGTCTTTCACCAGTCCATAACACCAAATCTAAGATATTTAGGGCCTACCAGAGGCTGCAGCTGTGGCCACTGGCTATCCTCTTGCAACTCCTAACATTGCCTTAGAGATCCCTGACCCCACAAGTGGCAAATCAGTGCCAAGAACACAGCAGTGGTAAGCCTTTATGGGCATAAGGATCCATTTGTTATCACACTAATAGTGAATAATATCTTATTATTCACTGATCGCGTAATGCAAATTGGAACCAGGAGCTGGAATGGGACATTTCCTGGCCTCAGGGATAAGTAAAAAAAAAAAAACTTTAAAGTGTGTGTTGTGTCTGTATGTGTGAATGCATGTGTGTGTGAGCGAGAGGGAGACTTAGTGACAGGTAGTGAGCAAGAATTAATGAAACTGACTGTCAGTGAGTATGAGTATGTCGGAGCAAGTGAGGATAAAACAGTTTTTTTTACTCTAGCTCCGCCCCCACTAACCCCACCCCTAACAGTGCGGCCCTCGGCCACAAAGCACACTGTAAATTTGGCCCCCGACAGAAAGTTTGTGAGTACCCATGCTCTAGGGACATTTTGCTTGTGTTATTGAATATACCCAGTCCCGAGGGAATTATTGGGTGGCTCTTTTGACATTCGTTACTGCTTCTATGTTAATATCGACCAAGACCCGAAAAGTACCAATGAAATTCGAACAACTTTGAGAACTAACATAGTGTGAAGGATACCTCATTGGGGCAGATTTACGAGGAAGTTCAGCAGGGTGGCACAGCGAACGTTTTGGCTGCGTCACGCTGCTGCTCTTCCAAAGCACAGTAATGTGACATATTTACAAGGATATGTCGCATTCCTGTGCTCTCCCCTGTGCTGGTGCACAAACTGCTGCCATGCGCTGGTGCAGACACCCTTGTACCATGGTGCAAGGATGCCTGCGTCATGGGGAGATTGTTTTTGTGCAGGTAGGGGCACCTTCCTGCACAAAAACAATCATTACAGACATTTTCCTCTTTCAATGCTTTCTGTAGAATGCAGCACGCACGGAAAGAGGAATAAATGAGGAGAATTGAAACATTTCACATCGTTGTACCTCGCGACGGCACCCCTAGGGTGGCGTATTGTTCAGATGCATTTCCAGATTTACAATTCCTCGTAAATCTGGTAATGTGTCTTGTTCCAAGGGTGTTGCGTGGGAACACCCACAGCAACTCCCATGGAACGCCCCTTTCATGCAAAGTGCTGCGTGTAAAGGAGCCATATTTACAAGGACAGGAAAAGCTAATCAGCGTGGCTTTTCTTGTCCTTGTAAATATGGAGCAGGAACATACGCCACAAGTACGTCACAAAAAGTGACGTAATGGTGGTGCAGGGGGCTTGTAAATCTGCCCTTCTGTCTTTATACATTTAAAAAAAAAAATCAATTAAAACATCTTCTACTTGTACTTCATGTGTGATACATGTTGGATATCACCAAAATGTGCATGACCTGCATGATAGGTCTATTTCACAACCCCTGTTAACTGAAGCCTGGCAGACCATGTCTCCTTCTGGCTTCACCTTCCAAACTAAATCCTACTGAGCTAATCCTACCCAATTCACTGACCCAGCCTGTGTAAGCATGGCCCAACACACAACTGTATTCTCTAACAAAAATACTGTCCTCCAATAACACAGTGTATGGAGACAACCACTAGACTAATACTCATTTACTACTTTTCATATTCACAAACTGCACTTTTGTAGTCATTTAAACTGAGAGTAAACTAGAGTCAACAGGGCCAGAGCAGAAGCTCGCACAAATGTTATTACATCCACCGTCCAGACTACAGTAACAGTAAAGTGAAAAGCATTCTGTGCATACTTTTTTAGCAATGCATGCACGGCCACCAGTTCCTTCCTTTGATTTGTACTTGAAATGTGTCTGTACGCTCTGCCCAGTTGATCACTATGTCAAACACTCACAAAATTACTGAATGGTCCTCATTCACAGTCAGCTCACAGAGGGCCCGGTTCACAGAATGAACTTAAGACTCAATCCTAAACTTACTACTATTTTGGTATTCACAGAATGCACTTACTATTTTTGGTATTCACAGAATGAACTTACTATTTTTGGTATTCACAGAAGTTAGGATTTTGTCTTAAGTTTTCTTAAGTCAGTCTTAAGTCTGTCTTAAATTTGTCTTAAGTCTGTCTTAAGTCTGTCTTAAGTTTGTCTTAAGACAAACTTAAGACAAAATCCTAACTTCTGTGAATACCAAAAGTAGTAAGTTCATTCTGTGAATGCCAAAAGTTGTAAGTGCATTCTGTGAATACCAAAATAGAAGTAAGTTTAGGATTGAGTCTTAAGTTCATTCTGTGAATCGGGCCCAGTGATTATCTCCAACACACACCTGAGGCACACTGGTGAGACGCGTACTTGTGAGCTGAGTAAGTGAGCTGTTGTGCAGTGTTGGTGTGTGTTTGCACAACTACCACCAGTGTTTCTACTTGTCTCATTGCTGAATTAAAAATTCCTTTTACTAGCACATAGATGCCAACCCTCCCGATTCAGGCAGGAAATGACTGATTTTAAGGCTAGTCTCGCGCCTCCCGATTCCTGCATGCAAAAACCCGATTCCTGACCGGACTTCAGCCTACAGGGACTGGTTTTATGTGACTCAGAGTACGCTTTGCCAGTAACCTGCTTCTGCAGATGAGTGCACAACATCTTTGTTACGCTCCCTCTACCTGCCATAGCACGCACTTTGTGCTCCTGACAGATAAGAAAAATTGCATATTTGCATTTCTCAAATTCGATCCTGCAGCAGCACACTTGCAAGTCCCATATATGCCAATAGATGCGATTCAGGCCTCAATAGAAGTCAATGGGAGAAATTCATTCTCCTGATTATTTTTTTTAATCGCCAACATTTCTCTTCTAAGTTGGCATGTATGCTATGGCTTAGAAGGATCCTCAGACTTTTTTCGCCATCACTGAACCGTAAATGCAAAAACTGAGCCTGTGGCATGAGTTCATGTCTTTAGTAATGGATGACAACATGGCCGCCCCAGAATATCTGAGGTGGACATGATCGCGCTACTCTTCCTTTGGGTTATGTTCATATTTAATTTAAAAAGTCATAATTTCATAAGCACGGACGTTGTTAACATCAGAGCTGGGATCTCACTTAATGCTAAATCCCTTTTCCATATTCAGTGCTGACGGCTTCGCTGGCAGCGGCAAATGTAGCCCTAATCCTCCGAACTGCAAACGGCACCATACTGAGCCTCGCTTCATCCCACTGTGTAGAGCAAGGGTTGTCCCCCAAGGGAGCGAAAGGCTCTGGTTTTTATAGCAAGAAGGGGAAGGAGTGAAGGAACAGGAATGGTTGTGGGATCAGTGCTTAATTTGTAAAATAATAAGTGGCAGGGCTATATCAGCCATCCACTGCAGTTTACACCACACATTGCCCCTGCCATGCTGCCAATGAGAGGAACATTGCAGCTACTTACCATCACACTCTTACATGTGTGAAAATTCAGGCCATTTCAGGCCCCCAATGCAAGAAGAATGGCTTGGGTGGCGTTTTTTATTTATATGCATAAAGCAGTAAGATGCAAATACATCATGACATTCAGCGCACTACTGTGTGGACATTTCAAAACATCACAAACAGGGAAATGATAGCCAAGGCCCTTGAGCCCCATGGTGTCTCAGACAATGTCAGAGTGGCAGACCCAAGCTGTCCGGCATCCCCGCCTTGTATATTCCAGACGTGTCCTATCAGTGGTATACGTCTGCAAGAGCTGCACTTGCGTCTACGATTGACTGCACAGTGCTGCAACTGTCGAGGGCGGTGCCAAGAAGCTACAAGACAATAAAACTCTCCAGCAAATGAATATTCTGCTCCGAATAGACATGCCTAGATTGAGGTATGTTGCAGTACTGTATCTATATGCTGAAAATCATCAACAAAAGATGCGTGTAAGAAGACACAAAGTAAAGAAAGAACAAGAACATAACAATAATGCATATAAAAAGAGTAGGATATGGAAAACGGGAAAGAAGGGATAGTGGGCAGCGGGGGGGGGGGGGGTAATAGTTAATTTTAATGTATATTGATTTAATAATTAACTAGTATTGTGGTCATCTCTAAATAAGCCAGACAGCTCCACTGTTGCATCTTGATTTATCTATTATATTTCACAATGCAATTGTTCCCATAACGAAAGGAGATATGTTGTATCTTGATTTATCTATTGTATTTCACAATGAAATTGTTCCCATAATGAAGGGAGATATGTTGTATCTTGGGTCTTCCTGCTGCTCAGTTAGAATGCATGTAATGTGGAATGTTGCATGAATGAAATGTTAGAGGTTGGTGAATGTCAGTTGGGTGAGGGCTGAGCAGCAGGACAGCTGCTCCTGATGGGGTTATCGCTTTATCTTATTATCTAACATCTTAACTTAAAAAAAGTAATTTACCTAATCTACTTGGAAATACCGGCATCTGTTTGATTACATCATTTGGCGAATGTTGAGAAGAAGAATCTACGCGTGCAACTCAAAAGAAACTGAAAATCTAAAGGAGTACTAGACGGAAACTGTGCAGAGAAGACAAGCGGTTGGAATCGAAATTGAAAATTGGAGAATTTTTTTTGTTAATTTAGAGGTAAATGACTTTTAACAGTTATCATATGAATGTGTGTAACGTTGTCTGGCGCAAAAGAAGAAACCCCATCAGTGACCCTGCCACCGGTCGCCCTAATACCCAGGTGTAGGAGAGTAGGGTCTGCTATCCTATGGTCACCCCAAATTTTTGCTTTTTGCTTCACTGGTTTTCGACTACTGAGGCTGTGGGCCTGCTGATCAGACCCCCAGCCTGCTGTTCTCTCACTAAATTACTGACACATGTGCTATAGGCACATACCAATTGGAAATGGACTCCTTGTCAGCCCCTGTATAATGCACTATAGGTGCCCAGGGCATAGGGGCCACCAAGGCCTACCAGGGGCTGCAGCATATCTTTTGCCACCCCTGGCTGGTTCTTAAATTGACACAACTGGCTGATCACTCAGCTGGGGTAAGGTGGTGTAAGCACCCCTTGCTTAGATATAGTATACCTATATCTAAACCTATATCTGGACACATGTAAACCTGTGAGCCACTCCTATGGAAGGCCTCATCAATCCTGGAGGCAGAGTGCGTGGTTTTATGTGAGATGGAGCTCTAGCATGAGCTGAGCCTGTCTGCAGCTGTCGGGAACAACTCCCTAAGCTGTTTCAGGATAATGCCATACCATATACTCTTAAGTGCCTTATAATCCTCGCGGTTAAATAGCAACTTTGGTTTGGCTTTATCAAAACATGTCGTGTAAGGTGTCATACGATTTGGAATACTATCCCCTCGCCAGTTCTGGCGACGGGGATAGCATTCCACCCCTCTAGAGGGGTAAGACATGTTCCTTTACTGTAATGCGGTTAATTTCTCCAAAGACCTTAGATCCACAAAATGGATGCCTCTGCCACAGACAAATGTCTGGACCCCTGCAGCTGACCGAAACTCGGCCGAATGGGTCCTGGACAAAGGGTTTCCTGTCACAGGAGGGTGTCATCGCCCTCCAGACAGGAGATAGTGGATTGTAGCAGGGAGGTCTGAAAGAAACCAGACACTGCCTGGGGCGCACAAGGCTGCCCCTTGCATAATCCGGCCAAACCGGTTCTGGGGCACTCCAGCCCTCGTGCCAGGGCGGCCTGGATCAAAGGAAAGGGGTGTATCCACCCCCTTCCTGGGTCCCACCCATAGGGGGGGACCTAGCAGGTAATCACGCCCCCCAGATTGGAATAAGAGTGGGAGCAGTGCCAATGCACATCAGATTTCCTGGAAGAAACATTAGAAACGAAACTCTGGACCCTTGGACCTCCATCTCAACGTGGAAGCCCGAAGAATCTCCCTTGTGGTCAAGGAGTGACCACCCTGCAGCAGCAGGCACCATCCAGCCCTCGACGTCTACTTGGTTGCAGTTCCCGCCGGAACTCGAGCGACTGAGATCAACGAGATCAAGCTTGCCTGCCTTCCAACAGCCCGATCCACAGTCCCTGCAGAGCTGAGACCCGTGGAGGCGACCGGAAGCGTGGGGCATGCCATCTTGAATTGACCACGAGACGCTTACCGTGCAGCCCACGAGTGACCCTCGAAGCTGTGCACCGGGGTTTGAGAAGCCCCCACCCTGAGCTACTCTTGAGCCGAAGTTCAGCCCTCCACACTCGATGAGTGCTGCGTGGGGCCCTTCTGCTCCATTTGGCTCAACGCGTTGGCCCGGTCACTTGCCCGCTGGCTAGTGGTCCCTGTGCCGACGAAACTACAAAGAAGACTCGTGAATCTGGTTGCTCCAGATCCACACCAGCTCCCCTGAAAAGGAGCCCCGACTCTGACCTTCCTGGTCCGAGTGAGAAGCAATCTTCCGATCCCGCGTGGATTGCTCTTGCCAAGTGTTGTTTGCTCCAAACATGAAGCCGACTGCACCGACGGTGAGAGCCTGCGTGGGACAGATCGTGACCTGCTCCTGGACGTCGCAGATGCCCCAGAGCCCACGTGACAGCAGAGAGAAGCTCCTCGACGACCACCTGATTGCGCCCGACATTGCCTGGTTCCGTCCTGGTTCCACCCTGGTCACTGCTGAGTGACCCAGACTCTGTCCCCTCTGCTTTCAGGTACCCTTCGACTTGAGTCCACCCTTGGACTCCACCGGACACTTCATCTTCAACCCGCCTGCAGCCCTTTCAGCTTCAAGCACCAAGAGCCTGCGTGTCAAAACCCGACGCCACTTCGACCCTGTGCACCCACTTCCTGTGGGTGAGGTAACTTTGCTCCGCCGGTGTTCCCACACTGGTGCACATCTCTAGGGTCTGTGTGTTAAGTTTTGTTCCTCTAGGTCCAGCGGAAGTGTCCTTAAACTTTAACTTTATGACTTTTACGCACCATTGGTTAACATTGGTGCATGCGTGCGCTTTCCGCACATCTCCCGAATCCCGAGGGCCATTCCCGACTTCAGCATTGCTTGTCCTGACTGCTCCCAGCGATTCCCTAGGCCCTAGGCCTAACCACTGCTCGATTGGTATCTCTTATACCACTTGTTTAGTATATGGTTTGAGTGGCCACCCGCCCTCATCCATAATTGTGCAACTTGTATGTTTAAACAGTGCTTTTGATTTAACGCTTGTGCCCCTTTATTCATAAAGAATACTGGGGATTGTTTTTAGTAATAAACACATATATTTTTATAATATATACTTGTGTGGTGTCCTTTCATTTGATATTACAGGATTGTATGTGGTAAAACAGCTCGCTTAACACGACCTCTTAAGTTAAGCCTTTAGGCTGCTTAGTCCATGCTACCCCTAGGATAGCTTGTCTAATAAGGTTGACTTACAACCAGACACCATAAGGGATTGTTTGGTCTGATAATAGGTGGTTCCAGAATTGGAAACATCACCTATCAGGCCAACTTCTCACATTGGTGAGCAGCGGTGCGGATTTGAGCTTGCTGTTGTTTTACCATTGCAATCTTTGTATCAAATTGAAAGATCACATCAAGTACCTCTAGGTACATATAAATCAAAAGCTTAGCATATTAAGTTCTACTGAACTTAGTAGTTGTAGATTAAAGGGATTAGCACACCCTGACTACAACTCACTAGCAAGGTACAATAGGAAAACAGTTAGTGTAGGTAAGTGCACCACTTACACCTCACTAGCAGCCATGTCTGACACAGGAAAAGCCTCAGGGTCTACTCCTGTGACAGTTGACCTTACCCAGGCAACTTTTGGATATGACAAACTAACCCGAAGAGACTTGATTGCCTTGTGCAAAGCAAGAGGAATAAAAAGGGGCAGAAGCCCCACCTGCCAAATCCTGGTAGAAATCCTAGAGCAGGATGACTTAGAAAGGGCAAAGGTAGCTTCCCTAGAAACAGGAAATGGAGGGAACCCCCCTGTAACTGACCCCCCTCAGGAGGAAGATGAGGAAGAAGAAGAAGAGGAGGAAGAGGACTCAGAAGTTGAGGACTTAGAAGATCAGGATCAGAGGGGTAGCCAGGTTCCAGTTGCCAGGCTTAGCCAGGCCAACTTGGACCTACTGGGGAATGGAGAGGGCCAGCACCTCCCCAGAACCCACAATGGGATTCTCCCAGGCAACAGAAGAGTGAGATCTCCCTCAGGGGACTCTCATATTTCTAGTGCCTCCAGAGAATCAGAGAGAGGCATGACTGCTTCTCAGAAAGCTGAGCATAGGGCTAGAATGAGGGCTGTCAAACTCCAAATAGAGAGAGAGGAGGTAGCCCTGAGTCAAGCTAGACTTACCTTAGCTCAAGCTAAACTTGCCTTGGCAAGAGAGCAAAAATTAAGTGGCTTAGATGCCACTGGTGGCAGCAAATTTCCAAGAGAAAAAGACAGGGGCTATGACAATAGAAACTTGACAAAAATTGTGCCCCCCTTTAAAGAAGGGGATGACATCCACAAATGGATGACTGCTCTTGAGAGAGCCTGCATGGTACAGCAGGTTCCTGAGGATCAGTGGGCTGCAATTTTATGGTACTCCTTTTCTGAGAAAGGGAGGGACAGGCTCCTCACAGTTAGACCTGAGGATGCCAAAAATTACACTGTCTTGAAGAGTGCTCTTATTGAAGGGTTTGGCCTAACCACTGAGCAATACAGGTTGTTGTTCAGAGACACCCAAAAAGCACAGACTCAAGACTGGACTGATTTCATTGAGTGTGCCACTAAGGCTTTGGAGGGTTGGTTGCAGGGAAGTAAAGTTTCAGACTATACAGGATTATACAATCTTATGATGAGAGAACAGATCCGTAATAACTGTACAAACCAGCTGTTGCATCAATACCTTATTGACTCTGATCTGACCTCTCCCCAAGAATTGGGAAAGAAGGCAGACAAATGGGTCAGAACAAGGATTAAGCAGAAACCCCAGAACCAAGGTGGTGACCAGAAGAAAACAGACCAGAAGGGTGGTAATCAGAATCAGAAAGATAAAGAAAAAGACCAGAAGTCTTCAGGCCCCCAAACTAATAGTAAGGAGGGTGGTTCCCAAAATGGAAACAAGAAGAAGAAGAACAAAGGTCCAAAGACACCTTGGTGTAATACCTGCAAATCAGTTTCACACTGGGGCAGTGAGTGCACCAAGGCAAATCCAGTTCCCACCACTACAGCTCCTAAAGCAACTGCAACCCCAAGTACAGTAAGCAGTGGTGGAACACAGTCCAAGGGTGTAGCTGGGTTGACCCTGGGTATTGAAGTAGGATCTGGCCTAGTCAGAATCCCTACACAGGCAGTTCTCCTGTATGATGTGGACATTGAGTTGCCCACTGCAGTAAGCCCCAGTAACCTGGGCAAATACAGGCAGACTCCCTTAATTAATGAGAAACTGGCTCACGCCTACAGGGACACATGTGCCAGTGTCACAATGGTGACACCTGGCTTTGTGGACCCTGGACAGATTGTACTAGGTGAGAGCTACCTAGTGACCAATGCCAGCAACTCCACTACCTCCCATAGTGTGGCAGTTGTGAACTTCTCCTGGGGAGGGGTTGATGGCCTAAAGAAAGTTGTGGTGAGTGCAGACCTACCAGTAGACTGTCTGTTAGGCAATGACCTTGAAAGCTCAGCATGGTCAGAAGTGGAGTACAGGACTCATGCAGAAATGCTAGGGATTTCAGAGCATGTCCTTGCCATGACAAGGGCTCAGGCTAAGAAGTGCCTTCCTGAACCAGTGGTGGATCTTGAAACAATAGACCAACCACAACCCAAGAGAAGGAGCAAGAGAGGAAAGGCTCAGCCTTCCACCTTGCCCCAGGTTGAGGATCAAGTTTCAGAGGAAACTGATTCTGCAGTCCAAGAGGAGACTGTCTCTGAGGAGCTTGAACCTGACCAGGTTGAGTTTCTGGGGACAGGGGGACCCTCAAGGGCAGACCTGAGGCAGGCTCAATTAGATTGCCCTTCCCTTGAACCCCTCAGACAGCAGGCTGCTGCTGAGGCTGCTGGGGATGCCCAAGGTACCCATACTGTGTATTGGGATGATGGACTCCTTTACTCAGAGGCTAGAGACCCCAAGCCTGGCATGACCAGGAGGTTGGTCATACCTCTGCAGTTTAGGGGGTTCCTTCTTACCTTGGCCCATGATATTCCCCTTGCAGGACACTTAGGCCAGAACAAGACGTGGGACAGGCTTGTTTCACACTTTCACTGGCCTCACATGTCAGAGGATGTCAAGGAGTTTTGTCGCTCCTGTGTCACTTGCCAAGCCAGTGGTAAGTCAGGTGGCACAACAAAGGCCCCCCTAATACCACTACCTGTGGTGGGGGTCCCCTTTGAAAGAGTTGGAATTGATATTGTGGGTCCAATGGACCCCCAAACAGCATCTGGGAACAGATTCATACTGGTGGTAGTGGATCATGCCACCAGGTATCCAGAGGCTATTCCCCTGAGGACCACCACAGCACCTGTGGTGGCAAAAGCCCTCATTGCAGTTTTCTCAAGAGTGGGCTTCCCAAAGGAGGTGTTATCAGATAGGGGCACCAATTTTATGTCCAGCTATCTGAAAGCAATGTGGAAGGAATGTGGAGTAAACTATAAGTTTACCACCCCATATCATCCACAATGCAATGGGCTTGTGGAGAGATTTAACAAGACCCTTAAAGGCATGATAAAAGGATTACCAGAGAAGCTCAGGCGGAAATGGGACATTCTTTTACCCTGCCTGCTCTTTGCTTACAGAGAGGTCCCACAGAAGGGGGTTGGCTACAGCCCTTTTGAACTTTTGTTTGGCCACCCTGTGAGAGGTCCATTGTGTTTGGTGAAGGAAGGATGGGAGTTACCTCTCAAAAAGCCCAAACTAGACATAGTGGACTATGTACTTGGTCTCCGCTCCAGGATGGCTGAATACATGGAAAGAGCATCCAAAAACCTGGAGGCCAGCCAAGAATTGCAGAAAGCTTGGCATGACCAAAAGGCTGTACTGGTAGAGTTCCAACCAGGACAGAAGGTGTGGGTACTGGAGCCAGTGGCTCCAGCAGCACTCCAGGACAAATGGAGTGGACCCTATCCTATCATTGAAAAGAAGGGAGAAGTCACCTACTTGGTGGACTTTGGAACACCCAGGAGCCCTCACAGGGTAATCCATGTGAATCGCTTGAAAGCATTTGTGGACAGGGAGGACATGAGCTTGCTCATGGCCACAGATGGGGATCAGGAGGAAGAGAGTGACCCTCTCCCAGACCTGCTTTCTCAGAACCCTGATGATGGTTCAGTTGATGGAGTAGCCTTGGCAGGCAGCCTCACTGACCAGCAACAGATGGACTGCAGACAAGTTTTGCAGGCCCACAGGCATTTGTTTTCATTCACACCCAGCCAGACTGACTGGTGTATCCATGTAGTGGACACTGGTGACAGTCTGCCTGTGAAGAATAAGATCTACAGGCAACCTGACCATGTCAGGGATTGCATCAAGGCTGAGGTGCAAAAGATGTTAGAGCTTGGAGTGATTGAGCCATCAGAGAGCCCATGGGCCAGCCCAGTAGTCCTTGTGCCAAAACCTCATACCCAAGATGGAAAGAGAGAAATGAGATTTTGCGTGGACTACAGGGGTCTCAATGCTGTCACTAGGACAGATGCTCACCCCATTCCAAGAGCAGATGAGCTCATTGACAGATTGGCTTCTGCCAAGTTTCTGAGCACATTTGATCTGACAGCTGGCTACTGGCAAATCAGATTAGCTGAGGAGTCAAAAGCCAAAACAGCATTCTCTACCCCTAGTGGACATTATCAATTTGTGGTAATGCCCTTTGGTTTGAAGAATGCACCTGCCACTTTCCAAAGGTTGGTGAACCAAGTCCTTACTGGGTTGGATGACTTTTGTGCAGCATATCTAGATGATATTGCTGTCTTTAGCTCCACCTGGGAGGATCACCTGATCCACCTGAAGAAAGTTTTGGAGGCCCTGCAAAAGGCAGGCCTAACTATCAAGGCCACTAAGTGCCAGATAGGGCAGAGTAAGGTTGTATACCTGGGCCACCTAGTAGGTGGAGGCCAGGTTCAGCCACTGGAAAGCAAAATCCAGGCCATACAGGACTGGGCTCCTCCAGTTACCCAGACACAAGTCAGAGCCTTCTTGGGCCTGACTGGGTATTACAGAAAGTTTGTGAAAAACTATGGGTCTATAGTGACACCATTAAATGACTTGACATCCAAGAAGATGCCAAAAAAGGTTCAGTGGACAGTTAGCTGTCAAAAGGCATTTGATGACCTGAAGAAGGCCATGTGCTCTGCACCTATCCTGAAGAGTCCTGACTACTCCAAACAGTTCATTGTACAGACAGATGCTTCTGAGTTGGGGGTGGGAGCTGTGCTCTCACAACTTAATCAAGATGGTCAAGACCAGCCTATTGCTTTCATTAGCAGGAGGCTGACTCCCAGAGAGAAACGTTGGTCAGCCATTGAGAGGGAGGCCTTTGCTGTGGTTTGGGCATTAAAGAAGTTGAGGTCCTACTTGTTTGGAACTCACTTCCTGGTGCAGACAGACCATAAGCCCCTCTTATGGCTTAATCAGATGAAGGGTGAAAATCCCAAACTGCTCAGGTGGTCCATTTCCCTACAGGGGATGGACTTTACAGTGGAGCACCGCCCAGGGACTGACCATGGTAATGCAGATGGTCTCTCCAGGTACTTCCACTTAGAACATGAAGACTTATCTGGTCAAGGTTAGTTTAATGTCCCTGCGTTTGGGGGGGGGGGGGTTGTGTAGGAGAGTAGGGTCTGCTATCCTATGGTCACCCCAAATTTTTGCTTTTTGCTTCACTGGTTTTCGACTACTGAGGCTGTGGGCCTGCTGATCAGACCCCCAGCCTGCTGTTCTCTCACTAAATTACTGACACATGTGCTATAGGCACATACCAATTGGAAATGGACTCCTTGTCAGCCCCTGTATAATGCACTATACGTGCCCAGGGCATAGGGGCCACCAAGGCCTACCAGTGGCTGCAGCATATCTTTTGCCACCCCTGGCTGGTTCTTAAATTGACACAACTGGCTGATCACTCAGCTGGGGTAAGGTGGTGTAAGCACCCCTTGCTTAGATATAGTATACCTATATCTAAACCTATATCTAGACACATGTAAACCTGTGAGCCACTCCTATGGAAGGCCTCATCAATCCTGGAGGCAGAGTGCGTGGTTTTATGTGAGATGGAGCTCTAGCATGAGCTGAGCCTGTCTGCAGCTGTCGGGAACAACTCCCTAAGCTGTTTCAGGATAATGCCATACCATATACTCTTAAGTGCCTTATAATCCTCGCGGTTAAATAGCAACTTTGGTTTGGCTTTATCAAAACATGTCGTGTAAGGTGTCATACGATTTGGAATACTATCCCCTCGCCAGTTCTGGCGACGGGGATAGCATTCCATCCCTCTAGAGGGGTAAGACATGTTCCTTTACTGTAATGCGGTTAATTTCTCCAAAGACCTTAGATCCACAAAATGGATGCCTCTGCCACAGACAAATGTCTGGACCCCTGCAGCTGACCGAAACTCGGCCAAATGGGTCCTGGACAAAGGGTTTCCTGTCACAGGAGGGTGTCACCGCCCTCCAGACAGGAGATAGTGGATTGTAGCAGGGAGGTCTGAAAGAAACCAGACACTGCCGGGGGCGCACAAGGCTGCCCCTTGCATAATCCGGCCAAACCGGTTCTGGGGCACTCCAGCCCTCGTGCCAGGGCGGCCTGGATCAAAGGAAAGGGGTGTATCCACCCCCTTCCTGGGTCCCACCCATAGGGGGGGACCTAGCAGGTAATCACGCCCCCCAGATTGGAATAAGAGTGGGAGCAGTGCCAATGCACATCAGATTTCCTGGAAGAAACATTAGAAACGAAACTCTGGACCCTTGGACCTCCATCTCAACGTGGAAGCCCGAAGAATCTCCCTTGTGGTCAAGGAGTGACCACCCTGCAGCAGCAGGCACCATCCAGCCCTCGACGTCTACTTGGTTGCAGTTCCCGCCGGAACTCGAGCGACTGAGATTGACGAGATCAAGCTTGCCTGCCTTCCAACAGCCCGATCCACAGTCCCTGCAGAGCTGAGACCCGTGGAGGCGACCGGAAGCGTGGGGCACGCCATCTTGAATTGACCACGAGACGCTGACCGTGCAGCCAACGAGTGACCCTCGAAGCTGTGCACCGGGGTTTGAGAAGCCCCCACCCTGAGCTACTCCTGAGCCGAAGTTCAGCCCTCCACACTCGACGAGTGCTGCGTGGGGCCCTTCTGCTCCATTTGGCTCAACGCGTTGGCCCGGTCACTTGCCCGCTGGCTAGTGGTCCCTGTGCCGACGAAACTACAAAGAAGACTCGTGAATCTGGTTGCTCCAGATCCACACCAGCTCCCCTGAAAAGGAGCCCCGACTCTGACCTTCCTGGTCCGAGTGAGAAGCAATCGTCCGATCCCGCGTGGATTGCTCTTGCCAAGTGTTGTTTGCTCCAAACTTGAAGCCGACTGCACCGACGGTGAGAGCCTGCGTGGGACAGATCGTGACCTGCTCCTGGATGTCGCAGATGCCCCAGAGCCCACGTGACAGCGGAGAGAAGCTCCTCGACGACCACCTGATTGCGCCCGACATTGCCTGGTTCCGTCCTGGTTCCACCCTGGTCACTGCTGAGTGACCCAGACTCTGTCCAACCTGCTTTCAGGTACCCTTCGACTTGAGTCCACCCTTGGACTCCACCGGACACTTCATCTTCAACCCGCCTGCAGCCCTTTCAGCTTCAAGCACCAAGAGCCTGCGTGTCAAAAAACGACGCCACTTCGACCCTGTGCACCCACTTCCTGTGGGTGAGGTAACTTTGCTCCGCCGGTGTTCCCACACTGGTGCACATCTCTAGGGTCTGTGTGTTAAGTTTTGTTCCTCTAGGTCCAGCGGAAGTGTCCTTAAACTTTAACTTTATGACTTTTACGCACCATTGGTTAACATTGGTGCATGCGTGCGCTTTCCGCACATCTCCCGAATCCCGAGGGCCATTCCCGACTTCAGCATTGCTTGTCCTGACTGCTCCCAGCGATTCCCTAGGCCCTAGGCCTAACCACTGCTCGATTGGTATCTCTTATACCACTTGTTTAGTATATGGTTTGAGTGGCCACCCGCCCTCATCCATAATTGTGCAACTTGTATGTTTAAACAGTGCTTTTGATTTAACGCTTGTGCCCCTTTATTCATAAAGAATACTGGGGATTGTTTTTAGTAATAAACACATATATTTTTATAATATATACTTGTGTGGTGTCCTTTCATTTGATATTACAGGATTGTATGTGGTAAAACAGCTCGCTTAACACGACCTCTTAAGTTAAGCCTTTAGGCTGCTTAGTCCATGCTACCCCTAGGATAGCTTGTCTAATAAGGTTGACTTACAACCAGACACCATAAGGGATTGTTTGGTCTGATAATAGGTGGTTCCAGAATTGGAAACATCACCTATCAGGCCAACTTCTCACACCAGGTGTGCCAGATCAGCGTTAAGTAAGATGTTATTACCAAACGATTTGTGGTTTATTGAAGTTCGGGGGCAAGGAAAAGTCGAGCCTCGGTGTAGAGTACATGCTTAATTACAACCGCTTTGCTGTTTGTTTGTGTTTGGGGGACAAAATCGGGCCTCAGAAAGATGTACATACTTAATATTGTGTTCGGGGGCAGGAATCGGGCCTCAGACAGAGAGATGTACGTGCTTAATACCAACCGCTTTGCCGTTTGTTTGTGTTCGGGGGCAGAGATCGGGCCTCAAAGAGAGATGCATATACTTAATGCCAGCCGATGTGTCATTCGTTTTTATTGTGAGACTACGTTATGGGTTTAAGTGTATTGTCTGCGCTGTGGTGTTTGGCAAGAAACACAAAGATGCTTACACCGATGCTTTGGGTGTGAGTAAAGGAGTCAGCGTAGTGGAAACTGGAAAATTGACAACAAAAAAAAGAAGAAATATGTCTAAAATTTGTTTGGAGTCAGTGTTATGGAGCAACGGTTACTGGTTACTTTGAAGGTATTCTGCACGAGACGCTTTCAAAATTGCAAGTTTACCTCATCACATTGTCACCCTCTGTGACGACAATCAATGCACGTCTGAAGCTTGTGAGGCATTATTTGGTGCACGTTCTTGCCGTGAACCACCCGTTCCTGCGTCATTATGCGTGCCTCCATGTTGAAAATGGTAAAGCCAGATGAAGTATACAGAGAATGTCGCAACACTGTAAGAACCAAGGACTGTCTTAATTTCAGTTTGCAGTGAGTGTTGCTTACCGGATTAACGTTTTTTCATGACTGGTGTTTGGTTTGCCCAGTTTTGTTAAAAAAAACAACATTGTATTTCATGGCATTTTTAAAAAAAGATTATCGGCTGTTTGCAAGGAGTCCAAATTAGCTTACTTAAGAGAAAATGATTAAAACGTCTAAGGGCTCAGAAGAACTTACAAAAGAACTGAACAAAGGTCATGGTAATGCATGCGGTTTTGGGGAGAAGCTGAAGCGGTTTGGTGAAGTAGTTGAAATGGACAATGGCAGACCAGTGAGCCAAGATATGACTTGAGTGAGACAAAGGTCGCAGAAATAGAAGCGGGCCTCTTGTTCCAGCAGTAGCTATATCTGGTCTAAGGAACCAGTAATGGTAGTGGGTCTGTGGGTCCAGCAGAAGCTGTAAAAGACAAAGGTTCCAATTATGATAGTGGGTGTTGGAGGATATGTTCAAGAATTTGAAACGGACGGCCAAAAGATGGAGGCAAAGAACCCATGTTGGGGACACATTTCACAAAATTTGACCACAACTGTTGTGTGTGAGTGAGGTTGTATGACCACTCATTGGTTTGTGTGTGTATGAGATGACTGCAGTATAGTCTCTCAGTATTGGTGTAGTTCATGAGCTCAAGTTTGGAGTCCAATTTCAAGTAACTTGTTCCACAACAGGTGTTGTGTGTGAGTTGGTGTCAAGTTGTTAGGCCACTCATTAGCTTGTGTGTTTGAGTGGCTATGTTGTATCTGGTCACTCATTGTTAGGTATTGTGTAGTGTTGATTGGTGCATGAATGAGTTATGTAAGGGCTTGTTCTGGCGCATGAATGAGTTATGTAAGGGCTTGTTCTGGTGCATGAATGAGTTATGGAAGGGCTTGTTCTGGCATATGAATGAGTTATGTAAGGGCTTGTTCTGTTGCATGAATGAGTTATGTAAGGGCTTGTTCTGGCGTATGAATGAGTTATGTAAGGGCGTGTTCTGGCGCATGAATGAGTTATGTAAGGGCTTGTTCTGGTGCATGAATGTGTTATGTAAGGGCTTGTTCTGGCATATGAATGAGTTATGTAAGGGCTTGTTCTGGTGCATTAATGAGTTATGTAAGGCCTTGTTCTGGCGTATGAATGAGTTATGTAAGGGCTTGTTCTGGTGCATGAATGAGTTATGTAAGGGCTTGTTCTGGTATATGAATGAGTTATGTAAGGGCTTGTTCTGGTATATGAATGAGTTATGTAAGGGCTTGTTCTGGCGTATGAATGTGTTATGTAAGGGCTTGTTCTGGCATATGAATGAGTTATGTAAGGGCTTGTTCTGGTGCATGAATGAGTTATGTAAGGGCTTGTTCTGGCGTATGAATGAGTTATGTAAGGGCTTGTTCTGGCGCATGAATGAGTTATGTAAAGGCTTGTTCTGGTGCATGAATGAGTTATGTAAGGGCTTGTTCTGGTGCATGAATGAGTTATGTAAGGGCTTGTTCTGGTGCATGAATGAGTTATGTAAGGGCTTGTTCTGGCGTATGAATGAGTTATGTAAGGGCTTGTTCTGGTGCATGAATGAGTTATGTAAGGGCTTGTTCTGGCGTATGAATGAGTTATGTAAGGGCTTGTTCTGGCGCATGAATGAGTTATGTAAGGGCTTGTTCTGGTGCATGAATGAGTTATGTAAGGGCTTGTTCTGGTGTATGAATGAGTTATGTAAGGGCTTGTTCTGGCATATGAATGAGTTATGTAAGGGCTTGTTCTGGCGTATGAATGTGTTATGTAAGGGCTTGTTCTGGCATATGAATGAGTTATGTAAAGGCTTGTTCTGGCGCATGAATGAGTTATGTAAGGGCTTGTTCTGGCGTATGAATGAGTTATGTAAGGGCTTGTTCTGGCATATGAATGAGTTATGTAAGGGCTTGTTCTGGCGTATGAATGTGTTATGTAAGGGCTTGTTCTGGCATATGAATGAGTTATGTAAAGGCTTGTTCTGGTGCATGAATGAGTTATGTAAGGGCTTGTTCTGGCGTATGAATGAGTTATGTAAGGGCTTGTTCTGGTGTATGAATGAGTTATGTAAGGGCTTGTTCTGGCATATGAATGAGTTATGTAAGGGCTTGTTCTGGCGTATGAATGTGTTATGTAAGGGCTTGTTCTGGTGTATGAATGAGTTATGTAAGGGCTTGTTCTGGCATATGAATGAGTTATGTAAGGGCTTGTTCTGGCGTATGAATGAGTTATGTAAAGGCTTGTTCTGGCGCATGAATGAGTTATGTAAAGGCTTGTTCTGGTGCATGAATGAGTTATGTAAGGGCTTGTTCTGGCGTATGAATGAGTTATGTAAGGGCTTGTTCTGGCGCATGAATGAGTTATGTAAGGGCTTGTTCTGGTGCATGAATGAGTTATGTAAGGGCTTGTTCTGGTGTATGAATGAGTTATGTAAGGGCTTGTTCTGGCGCATGATGGTGCATGAATGAGTTATGTAAGGGCTTGCTCTGGCGTATGAATGAGTTATGTAAGGGCTTGTTCTGGCGCATGAATGAGTTATGTAAGGGCTTGTTCTGGTGTATGAATGAGTTATGTAAGGGCTTGTTCTGGTATATGAATGAGTTATGTAAGGGCTTGTTCTGGTGCATGATGGTGCATGAATGAGTTATGTAAGGGCTTGTTCTGGTTGAGTTTTTTTTTTGCGTTGTTCATAGTTTATTGAGTGCATTGTTTCAATTTTGTGACTAATATATTCATTTATTATTTTTCACAATGCAATTGTTCCCATAACGAAGGGAGATATGTTGTATCTTGATTTATCTATTGTATTTCACAATGCAATTGTTCCCATAACGAAGGGAGATATGCTGTATCTTGGGTCTTCCTACTGCTCAGTTACAATGCATGTAATGTGGAATGTTGCATGAATGGAATGTTAGAGGTTGGTGAATGTCAGTTGGGTGAGGGCTGAGCAGCAGGACAGCTGCCCCTGATGGGGTTATCGCTTGATCTTATTATCTAACATCTTAACTTAAATAAAGTAACTTACCTAATCTACTTGGAAATACCGGCCTCTTTCTGATTACATCAGCCACCTTGTGTCAGATGGCCACAAACGTTAATGTTGATAATTAAGTCCCAGTGCAGTGCCAGTGCACCGGAAACTACTGGCCCAAATTAAACAGTGTGGGATGTGTAAAATGGCAACAGCAGACAGCTTGCCCTTACTCTGCTCAGGCCATGCATAAAATACATGCCAACATACCCTCTTCAGACGAGAGACTCCCAGTTTTTTATGCCAAAAAATTACTTGTTTTTAGCCCTCTCCCACCTGAAATTGCCTCTGCAATGGAGAAAATGCATTTCCACATTTTTTGTAAAAGTCTCCCACTTTCCAGTTTTTAAATCTAACTTGGCAAGTATCATACTTGCCAACATTTTAAGAACAGGAAAGTGGAAGATTTTGGCAAAAAATCTGGGGCATTGATTTCCCCTTTGAGTCTCCCACCTGAACCGAGTCCTTTGTTGTGTATGAAGTATGCATGCAGTCACTCACACATACGTTTACACTAGGTATATGCTAAGTTGTGAAATCCTACTGCATATACCTTCACCATTCTTTTTTTAAATCTTAGCACCCACTTTTTGTGAGGCTCACAAATTAAGACAAAGAACGTGAAGGGCAGCTTTAGCAGCCATTTTGGAGCAGCTGTAAACATTCCCACTGACGCATGAGGTCACGCAGTGCACCGGATGGTTGACGTCACTTGGCAGCTGTCCCCGCACCTTATGATAATCCGTTAACTCCCTCAAAGTCGACTCCTTCACTCCTACTCACACTACCACAAAGCTTGAAGAAGAAGCTTTAAGGTGTGATCCACTCACCTACCTGCCGCTTACCGTGGAAGGGATGTGAACAGAGGCATCTACAACAATCTCCGACTCTAAAATGTAGCACCCACGCCCCGGGGCATCCTTGACCTGGAAAATGTTCTCAGAGACTTTACAGCTAAGACTGTGAAAATGGTTGAATCTAATTGTTCCTCTTTGTTGGAAGAATCTTCAAATGTGTTCTGTAGTAAAATGTTTCTTCTAGGATGTTTTCTATTAGTCCACATCCTGAGAACCATGTATTACCACTGAGAGGCTTATTTACAAGCCCATTGCACTGCAGGTGCATCACTTTTATTGACACATCCGCAGTGAAATGGGTTTCTCCATATTTCCTAGGCCATGTAAAGTCACCCTGCATGACTTTTCATGGCCTTATAAATATGTTTCCCTTTCATGCATAACTCGTAACGGAGGCGTAAGGAGGTGCAACGAGAAGAAATACTTTTATTTCTCTTCGTTTTTTCCTCTTTCTATGGATGCTGCATTCTGCAGCATGCATAAAAAGACGAACATTTCTTTAATGAATGCTTTTGTGCCTTCCTGCACAAAAACAATCATCTCATCAGTGCAGGCACCCTTGCAAAATGACGCAAGGGTGTCTGAACCGGCACACGGTTGCTGTTTGTGTGCCCGTGCCGTGGAGGAGGACAGGAATGCACCGTATCTTGCAGATACGTGCTGCAGCAACAAATGATGGACGGAATGCTGAATGAATCAAACATATGGGAGGGGTATGCCCAGAAGTGGGTCCCTTGCTCACTGTACCACTGGATTCAAGCTAGCCTGGCTGATGAGGGCTGAAACCCTGAAAATGATCCCCAGATGCTTGTTCCCGTCCAGTGAGGACCCGGCTTGGCAGTTCAAGCTGGACTGTTCCCAGGAGGAAAAGGGTCAAGGCTGATTTGCATATGACCGGGTCCAACCTTGGGTGACGTAGTGCACAAAAGAACAATGGGCCCGATTCACAGAATGAATTTAAGACTCAATCCTAACTTACTACTTTTGGCATTCACAGAATGCACTTACTACTTTTGGTATTCACAGAATGAACTTACTACTTTTGGTATTCACAGAAGTTAGGATTTTGTCTTAAGTTTGTCTTAAATTCATTCTGTGAATCGGGCCCAATGGATTTAACCCAGAACTTTTGACTGGGGGTGAATGTCTGATTCACTAAGCATTCCATCCATCATTTGTTGCTGTATTTTATAGATACGGCACATTCCTGCCCTTTTATTTAGACACGAGAGCACAGCCGAAGGCTTGCTGCGCTGCCATGCGTCAAAATCTTGTAAATGAGGCCCAGAATGTCTAAAGCCCTATATAAGAGTGTGGATTTTGCTAGCAAAGTAGAGGCCCTCTATTCTGCTCTTAGAAGGCAAACCTATGCCGGATTTCCTTTAGAACCCTACTGAACTCTTTGTACTTCCATGCTTTGCTTCTAAATTTATTCATGGCACCTTATCTGTATTTTTCCAATTAATACTTATTTAGAGCATTGAAAAGAGAACCTTTGTCTGTCATTTTTATGAGAATGTTTCATCAGTCCTTCTAATTAACAGGGACGGGTCCAATTGAAGAGCACTAAAGTCTGTTTAGAGGGTACACGCTCTCAGTCCTAGATGTTGGTGCACCCCATGTGTTAGAATTTGATATGGATTTCTGAGCCAACAAATATTATTTGAATTTTAGTGTGCTGCACCTGTTATTGCCTCTTCTGAACTGATAGCTCTAGACTGATGCCAATTCAGATTGCACAGAATTACTTCTGCACTTTCTACAAAAGCCTTTTGGGAGATTTAGTTACAATCAGTCGTCAAAGTGGGGTAAAAAAGTAGGGGAACTGTGGGCAGAGAATCAGAGGGCGGGAATAACCTGTGGATTGGGTCAGTGGGCAGAGGTATGGCAGAAAGAGCAAAATATCCCAATTTTTAGTATTTGTTTCCCATTTCTCTAACCGGTTACAGCTTATTACGGGGCATATGTAGGTAATTTTCATTTTGCGATTCTCAAATTGCGATTTCTAGGGAATCGCAATTAGCAATTAGAGAATCGCAAAACGAAATGTAGGTAGGATTAGGACATTTTATTGTGAATCCCACCTATTCCTTATTTGCGAATCGCAAATTGCAAATAAGTAATACCTTCTCACTGTTTACAGAGACTTTTAGCATGTGTCAAAATAATAAAGTATCGGAAAATTTACAGCACCACTAATACCAGTATAGGGTGTCAGAGCACTTTACATCACACATATCACTCAGAGACAATCAATCATACGTGTGTAAATCACTGCATAGGAAATGTTACATAAGACAAAGGACTACAAGGTGTAGGAGTCACACGACATCCATACTAGTAGGCCGTATAGTTTAATAGTGATTGGTCTGGGGAAACACAAACTCAGAATTTAAAACGTAATACCATGGTGGGGGGTTCGCTTTAATAATCAGAATTGATTTATACCCAAATTAACCCTTTTTTGCAACATTAGGATAATCAAAGACTGGGGAAAAGACCATAACGCTCTAATGTATACCTTGCAGTTTGCATGCAGCACTTACATGACACTGTTCTATGTTAGGATTTTAACTTATTAACTGCAAGTAACAATACGGTCTCTCTGACAAAAGCGGTAACCCACTGACCTATTTACATTATGGGCACTTTGTGATCTGCATTGTACATTTTCTTAGCAGCAGGCACGTTAACCCTCTGCACTTCCTTTCCATAAGTCAAAACATCCACTAGACAAAACACCATCTCTCTCTACTAAGAACATTAATCACTGGAGTTATCATGACATTTTTATTGTTGCTGAAAATTGTTGTAGGCCAGGAAGGAGGTAGCAAGTGTTTTTAAAACCATATTATACTTGCAAACACGGCACCTAGGGCCCGATTCACAGAACTAAATTAAGACAAAATCCTAAACTTACTACTTTTGGTATTCACAGAAGTTAGGATTTTGTCTTAAGACAGACTTAAGACAGACTTAAGACAGACTTAAGACAGAATCCTAACTTAAGTCTGTCTTAAGTCTGTTTTAAGACAAAATCCTAATTTCTGTGAATACCAAAAGTAGTAAGTTTAGGATTTTGTCTTAAGTTAGTTCTGTGAATCGGGCCCCTCCACCTGAAGTCAGCGCCAGCCGAGGTCCGTGCTGGTAACAGCAGTGGGGCAGTGGGGCCAGGTAAGGAGGGATTTCGAAGGACGATGCAGAGGGAAAATTAACATAAGCAGTACGGGTTAAAAAGGCTACATTTGTGAACACAGAGCCGCAGTGCACATTTTGGGCCCGATTCACAGAATGAACTTTTAGACTGAATCCTAAATGTACTACTATTTTGGTATTCACAGAATGCACTTACTACTTTTGGCATTCACAGAATGCACTTACTACTTTTGGTATTCACAGAAGTTAGGATTTTGTCTTAAGTTTGTCTTAAGACAAACTTAAGACAGACTTAAGACAGACTTAAGACAAACTTAAGACAGACTTAAGACAGACTTAAGACAAAATCCTAAATTCTGTGAATACAAAAAGTAGTAAGTTCATTCTGTGAATACCAAAAGTAGTAAGTGCATTCTGTGAATGCCAAAAGTAGTAAGTGCATTCTGTGAATACCAAAATAGTAGTAAGTTTAGGATTGAGTCTTAAGTTCATTCTGTGAATCGGGCCCATTGTTTTCCAATTCACTCATCAAGCAGGTATTTCAGTACCTCCAGGAATAGTGCACTTTCCCACCCAGGGAAAACAATCTTGCTCAAAGAGCAATGAGAAAACAAAAGTAGCGCTTCACTGGCAAACACTGTAAAGTGGCGCTAATGTGTTTAGGTGTGAATAAATCAATCTGGCCACCTTGCAACCACTCTGTCTCAATTTTGTTAGTCATTTTTCATATTTTGAATGTTTTATTTCCCTCCACCCCGAGGCTGCACTTAGGAATTGAAAAATGTCAGAAAAGACGACTTTTCCAGCAAAAGTGTTTTTCTTTTTTGGATCCGTTTCACAGGAGAGCAAATATTCGAAAGGAGGAAATTGAAGATAATACCTGTTTCTTGAAGTCTATGGGGCATATTTACAATATATATCAGCAGGGATGCGCCACTTATTGTGCGCCATGCCTCCGCCACCATGGATGCGCTGCATTTACAATGCGGCGCATCATGGGGCAAAAATGGCACAGATGCGTCACGCATCTGTGCCGAAAAGTGACGCATTGCTGGAGCTGCGTCACAAGCACGACGCAGCTCCAGCAATGCTCTGGGGGCCCTATCTTGTTAATGCTGCGTCAAACCTTACGCCTGCTTCAAGCAGGCGCAGGGTTTTGACGCAGCATGGGCCCAAAAGTGACTGAGTGAAATCTTGTAGATTTTACTCAGTCACTTTTAGAAGGCGTTCCTGCGCCGGAACGTCCCCCCCTGCGCAGGAACGCCTCTTTCTGGTGCAGGGCTTTACAACGTGACGCATCTCCCAGATGCGTCACGTTGTAAATACCCCGCACCATGGCGCATCTTTTGCGCCGCCGATGCGTCACAAAAGTGACGCAACGGCGGCGTAAAAGAGGCGCAAGGGGCTTGTAAATCTGCCCCGATGTTTTCACTAAATGAGGAAGAGTCATACAGAAAGAGAGGGAAGAGGGGGAACATAGAGTGGGGGGTGGCAGCTGCCAGCGGCAGGAGAACTGGACACTGTCCTTGTCTTCTCTGGGCACAAAGGAAAATACAGAGTCCTTTTCCATCTCTGCCTCCTTCCGCCCATCCCCAAAAGCTGAGCCTTAACTATCGGCCTTGCCGATTTCTGCCATCCAGGAGGCATGTTTAAAATAAGAAAGTAGTGGAATGGACTCTATAAAATTTAAGAAGTAGGGGAACGCTGTGCCCTGCCGATCCCGACCACTTCGACCACTGGTTAGAAGAAGTGTCAACATCACGCACATCGCATCTCTGTCTTTTGAACAGTTATTTGACAGAGCCGCAGACAGACTAGTGTTGAAAACAGCTCTATAGGGGGGAGGCAGCTCAAAAGCTGCCCTCCGATCTGCAATCTTCCTTTTAGTATGGAGTGAGGTGCAGGTCTGGGATTTGTTTGACCTAAAGTCTTTGGGCTTCATTGATGTGGCCTAAGCTGGGCTTTTATTTGTGGTTTTAAAAAGAGCATACTCGACCCAAAGGTATCGGGGGCCTCATTTATGAGGCCTTGCGTCAGTTTTGTGCTTCCGATGCGTCACTTTTTGTGACGCATCGGCGGCGTAAAACATGCCTCCTGTTGCGCACTATTTACAAAGTGACGCATCTAAGCAGATGCGTCACTTTGTAAACCCCTGCGCTACATTATACCTGTGTCAGGTATAATGTATGCAGGGGGGGCGTTCCCCCGCAAAAAGCCTCATAGAAGTGACGCAGTGAAATCTATGAGATTTCACTGCGTCACTTCTAGGACGCCGTTGCGTCAAAATCTTGTGCCTGCCTCACAGCAGGCGTGAGACTGACGCAAGCCCTTTCACATGGGGCTTGCCCCATGTGAAAGGACGCATTGCTGGAGTTGCGTCACCTTTGTGACACACTCCAGCAATGCGTCACTTTTGCGCTTACAGATACGTCAGAAATACTGACGTATCTGTAACTCCTTGCGACATGATGCGTCATACATTAAATATGACGCATCAGGTATGTCGCAAGGAGTGTGCACGGAGAAGTGACGCATCGCTGCTTTCACGCAGCGATGCGTCATTTCTTATAAATGAGGCCCGAGCGCTTTACATGAGCACCAGTTGCATTACAGACGGACACATACATTTTTAGGCACGGGGGGCCCGATTCACAGAATGAACTTAAGACTCAATCCTAAACTTACTACTATTTTGGTATTCACAGAATGCACTTACTACTTTTGGCATTCACAGAATGCACTTACTACTTTTGGTATTCACAGAATGAACTTACTACTTTTTGTATTCACAGAATTTAGGATTTTGTCTTAAGTCTGTCTTAAGTCTGTCTTAAGTTTGTCTTAAGTCTGTCTTAAGTCTGTCTTAAGTTTGTCTTAATACAAACTTAAGACAAAATCCTAACTTCTGTGAATACCAAAAGTAGTAAGTGCTTTCTGTGAATGCCAAAAGTAGTAAGTGCATTCTGTGAATACCAAAATAGTAGTACATTTAGGATTCAGTCTAAAAGTTCATTCTGTGAATCGGGCCCAAAATGTGCACTGCGGCTCTGTGTTCACAAATGTAGCCTTTTTAACCCATACTGCTTATGTTAATTTTCCCTCTGCATCGTCCTTCGAAATCCCTCCTTACCTGGCCCCACTGCCCCACTGCTGTTACCAGCACGGACCTCGGCTGGCGCTGACTTCAGGTGGAGGGGCCCGATTCACAGAACTAACTTAAGACAAAATCCTAAACTTACTACTTTTGGTATTCACAGAAATTAGGATTTTGTCTTAAGACAGACTTAAGACAGACTTAAGTTAGGATTCTGTCTTAAGTCTGTCTTAAGTCTGTCTTAATACAAAATCCTAACTTCTGTGACTACCAAAAGTAGTAAGTTTAGGATTTTGTCTTAAGTTAGTTCTGTGAATCGGGCCCGGGGAGATTAAGTGATTTGCCCAGAATCACAGGATGTTTGATCTTCCCGCCAGACTGGAACCTGATTCCCCAGCTTCAAAGTCATCCACTCTAGCTATTAAGCCACATCCTCACCATATCTTTTACACATGGATACAAGAATCTTCAGCATCTGAATGGCTGTTTCTGTCCCTCCGGCCACAGACAAAGGCAGCTTATAATCTCATGTTATGCTTTATTTGTTCTCGATGTAATAGATCAATGGTAATCAATAGTGATATGGTAAATTCTTCATGCCAAGCAGTGTAATAACCACTACATTTTTGTAAAATGGTCGAAAGCAGGGCTTGTGTGTGCCCAATGAGGGTTTGTGGGAGGTACATAAATATTGAGTTAAACCAATCCCCTGTCTAGCAGGTTTTAACCCAATAAAATAATTATCCGTGAGAACGTTGTGAGTTGGATTTATTCACCCACCATGGTTGAAGGTTTTCCAGCCCAAACTAAGGTGTGTTTTCCATAAATTGTTGTACAATGACCAGCTGGTTCAGATTCGGTCCCCTGTAAGCTGAAGTGGGACTGACAGGTTTTGTGGCTGGAATAAAATGGTGCAGGACTTGTCGAGATGGGCTAACCTTGTGCTGGATGATTTTTTTTTTTTTTCTGAGCTTTGGCAGAGAGATCTTGTGGAAAAAGGCATCATCTTGTCGGGAATTTCCATTTTCATATGGGACAGAGCTGCATGAAGGATTGACGACTCACCTCTTTATAGAACACTACATCGCCATGCACTAAATATTCACAACTCGGCTTCCACTCATATTACTCGCTGACTTTAAGCTTGCCTTTGACCACGTACAGTACTCTGCTGCCCTTTTTCTAGGTTTGTACTATTTATTTATTTATTTTATTTTATGCATTTTTATAAAGCGCAGACTTTACCCGAAGGTGTCAGAGCACTGTACAATAGAACCAGTTAGGTTACATGAGAGAACTGTTACAAAAACTGGAACAAACTAAAATAGCAGGCCATAGAATCAAAATAAAGCAGGCAAAAGGAACACAATACCAAACACAGCAAGTACATAATGTACAAACAAAAATATAAATATATATGACAAATTTACAATGACTAAAGAACTTCCTGGCGAAAAATAGCAGGCCATAGAATCAAAACAACGCAGGCAAAAAGAACACAATATCAAACACAGCAAGCACAGAATGTACAAACAAAAATATAAATATATATGACAAATTTACAATGACTAAAGAACTTCCTGGCGGGGTCTGAGAAGGAGAGAATTAGTTCTGAAAGTGTCTTTGGAGTAGAAGAGATTTGAGGTCCGCTTTGAAGATCTGGATGGAGGTGATGGCACGGAGCAAAGGAGGAAGCGAGTTCCAGATTCTCACCACATTACCTGAGAACGATTGCGCCATCAATTTTTCTCTTTTGAAGGAGGGGGGCTCAAGCAGGAACTTTTCCACATTCCGAGAAGGTCTTGAACCTCCAGACAATTTCAGTTTTTTCGCCAGATAGCGAGGGGAGGAAGAGTGCAAAGCTTTGTGGGGGATGCACGCCATTTTGTAGATAGCTCTAGCCTACTGGGCCTGTCCTGCCTCATACAGGTTCATTTAAGGCTCAGTGGTACCCTTTTATCCAACTCTAATATAATGCCTCGCAGGGCATCATCAGAAGATATGGACTTCTGGGCTGTAAAGATGCACAGGCGACCCCCAGACTTAGGTCACTTCACATTAGAACCTAATGTTGCAATTACTGGCATGAATGGAGGCAAACCAGTGGAACAGAAGAGTTAAAAACTTACACCACAGACAGCCTGATTATTGGCTCAGTAGTTACAGAAAGTGCTGGTAGAAGATTAATGAACTATTAATGGTATTTACACAGTATCATTTGTGTACCGTCTCACTCTGCTGATCGATGACAGATGCGGCGCTCAGGAACAAGTGCAAATAATGCCAGAGGTTGTTCAAGGTAAGGGGTGCCTCCACAGACTGATTGTGTTTATGCAACAAGATTACAGGATATGACCTTAGAACAGAGAATGCCACCATGCTCCTGAAGAGGCATCAGTGTGCACCATGCAGCTGCTGAAGAGGCATCAGTGTGCACCATGCAGCTGCTGAAAAGGCATCAGTGTGCACAATGCAGCTTCTGAAGACACATCAGTGTGCACCATGCAGCTGCTGAAGAGGTATCAGTGTGCACCATGCAGCTGCTGATGACACATCAGTGTGCACCATGCAGCTGCTGATGAGGCAACAGTGTGCACCATGCCGCTGCTGATGAGGCATCAGTGTGCACCATGCCGCTGCTGAAGAGGCATCAGTGTGCCCTATGCTGCTGCTGAAGAGGCATCAGTGTGCACCATGCAGCTGCTGAAGAGGCATCAGTGTGCACCATGCAGCTGCTGAAGAGGTATCAGTGTGCACCATGGCGCTCCTGACAGGCATCAGTGTGCACCATGCAGCTGCTGAAGAGGCATCAGTGTGCACCATGGCGCTCCTGACAGGCATCAGTGTGCACCATGCAGCTGCTGAAGAGGCATCAGTGTGCACCATGTCACTGAAGATGAGGCATCAGTGTGCACCATGCAGCTGCTGAAGAGTCATCAGTGTGCACCATGCAGCTGCTGATGACACATCAGTGTGCACCATGCAGCTGCTGATGAGGCAACAGTGTGCACCATGCCGCTGCTGATGAGGCATCAGTGTGCACCATGCCGCTGCTGAAGAGGCATCAATGTGCCCTATGCTGCTGCTGAAGAGGCATCAGTGTGCACCATGCAGCTGCTGAAGACGCATCAGTGTGCACCATGCTGCTGCTGAAGAGGAATCAGTTTGCACCATGTCGCTGAAGATGAGGCATCAGTGTGCACTATGCCGCTGCTGAAGAGGCATCAGTGTGCACCATGCAACTGCTTAAGGCACATCAGTGTGCACCATGGCGCTCATGAAGAGGAATCAGTGTGCACCATGCAGCTGCTGAAGAGTCATCAGTGCGCACCATGCAGCTGCTGAAGAGGCATCAGTGTGCACCATGTCGCTGAAGATGAGGCATCAGTGTGCACCATGCAGCTGCTGAAGAGTCATCAGTGTGCACCATGCAGCTGCTGAAGAGTCATCAGTGTGCACCATGCAGCTGCTGAAGAGTCATCAGTGTGCACCATGCAGCTCCTGAAGAGGCATCAGTGTGCACCATGTCGCTGAAGAGGAATCAGTTTGCACCATGTCGCTGAAGATGAGGCATCAGTGTGCACCATGCTGCTACTGAAGAGGAATCAGTTTGCACCATGCAGCTGCTGAAGAGTCATCAGTGTGCACCATGCAGATGCTGAAGTGGCATCAGTGTGCACCATGTCGCTGAAGAGGAATCAGTTTGCACCATGTCGCTGAAGATGAGGCATCAGTGTGCACCATGTCGCTGAAGAGGAATCAGTTTGCGCCATGTCGCTGAAGATGAGGCATTAGTGTACACCATGCAGCTGCTGAAGAGTCATCAGAGTGAACCATGCAGCTGCTAAAGACGCATCAGTGTGCACCATGCAGCTGCTGAAGACACATCAGTGTGCACCATGGTGCTCCCGAAGAGGCATCAGTGTGCACCATGCAGCTGCTGAAGAGTCATCAGTGTGCACCATGCAGCTGCTGAAGAGGCATCAGTGTGCACCATGTCGCTGAAGATGAGGCATCAGTGTGCACCATGCAGCTGCGGAGGAGTCATCAGAGTGAACCATGCAGCTGCTAAAGACGCATCAGTGTGCACCATGCAGCTGCTGAAGACACATCAGTGTGCACCATGGTGCTCCCGAAGAGGCATTAGTGTGCACCATGCAGCTGCTGAAGAGTCATCAGTGCGCACCATGCAGCTGTTGAAGAGGCATCAGTCTGCACCATGTCACTGAAGATGAGTCATCAGTGTGCACCATGCAGCTGCTGAAGAGTCATCAGTGTGCACCATGCAGCTGCTGAAGAGGCATCAGTGTGCACCATGTCGCTGAAGATGAGGCATCAGTGTGCACCATGCAGCTGCGGAGGAGTCATCAGAGTGAACCATGCAGCTGCTAAAGGCGCATCAGTGTGCACCATGCAGCTGCTGAAGACACATCAGTGTGCACCATGGTGCTCCCGAAGAGGCATCAGTGTGCACCATGCAGCTGCTGAAGAGTCATCAGTGTGCACCATGCAGCTGCTGAAGAGTCATCAGTGTGCACCATGCAGCTGTTGAAGAGTCATCAGTGTGCACCATGCAGCTCCTGAAGAGGCATCAGTGTGCACCATGTCGCTGAAGAGGAATCAGTTTGCACCATGTCGCTGAAGATGAGGCATCAGTGTGCACCAGGCAGCTGCTAAAGACGCATCAGTGTGCACCATGCAGCTGCTGAAGACACATCAGTGTGCACCATGGTGCTCCCGAAGAGGCATCAGTGTGCACCATGCAGCTGCAGAGGAGTCATCAGAGTGAACCATGCAGCTGCTAAAGACGCATCAGTGTGCACCATGCAGCTGCTGAAGACACATCAGTGTGCACCATGGTGCTCCCGAAGAGGCATCAGTGTGCACCATGCAGCTGCTGAAGAGTCATCAGTGTGCACCATGCAGCTGTTGAAGAGGCATCAGTCTGCACCATGTCACTGAAGATGAGGCATCAGTGTGCACCATGCAGCTGCTGAAGAGGTATCAGTATGCACCATGCAGCTGCTAAAGAGTCATCAGTGTGCACCATGCAGCTGCTGAAGAGTCATCAGTGTGCACCATGCAGCTGTTGAAGAGGCATCAGTCTGCACCATGTCACTGAAGATGAGGCATCAGTGTGCACCATGCAGCTGCTGAAGAGGTATCAGTATGCACCATGCAGCTGCTAAAGAGTCATCAGTCTGCACAATGCAGCTGCTGAAGAGGCATCAATGTGCACCATGTCGCTGAAGATGAGGCATCAGTGTGCACCATGCAGCTGCTGAAGACACATCAGTGTGCACCATGCAGCTGCTGAAGAGGCATCAGTGTGCCCTATGCTGCTGCTGAAGAGGCATCAGTGTGCACCATGCTGCTCCTGAAGGGGCATCAGTGTGTACCATGTCGCTGAAGATGAGGCATCAGTGTGCACCATGTCGCTGAAGATGAGGCATCAGTGTGCACCATGTCGCTGAAGATGAGGCATCAGTGTGCACCATGCAGCTGCTGAAGACACATCAGTGTGCACCATGCAGCTGCTGAAGAGGCATCAGTGTGCCCTATGCTGCTGCTGAAGAGGCATCAGTGTGCACCATGCTGCTCCTGAAGGGGCATCAGTGTGTACCATGTCGCTGAAGATGAGGCATCAGTGTGCACCATGTCGCTGAAGATGAGGCATCAGTGTGCACCATGTCGCTGAAGATGAGGCATCAGTGTGCACCATGCAGCTGCTGAAGACACATCAGTGTGCACCATGCAGCTGTTGAAGATGCATCAGTGTGCACCATACAACTGCTGGTGATGCATCAGTGTGCACCATGCAGCTGCTGAAGAGGCATCAGTGTGCACCATGCAGCTGTTGAAGATGCATCAGTGTGCACCATGCAGCTGCTGGTGATGCATCAGTGTGCACCATGCAGCTGCTGAAGAGGTATCAGTGTGCACCATGCAGCTGTTGATGAGGCATCAGTGTGCACCATGCAGCTGCTGAAGAGGCATCAGTGTGCACCATGCAGCTGCTGAACATGCGTCAGTCTGCACCATGCTGCTCCTGAAGGGGCATCAGTGTGCACAATGCAGTTGCTGAAGAGGATGTAGTGTGCACCAATATTATTATATTTAAATGTATATTATATTTAAATGTATATGGCGCAACAGCTACCCGGAGGTTTCCCGGCGCCTACGGACACAGGTTAAGAGAAAGAGCACCATGCTGCTGCTGAAGAGGCATCAGTGTGCACCATGCTGCTGCTGAAGAGGCATCAGTGTGCACCATGCTGCTGCTGAAGAGGCATCAGCGTGCCCTATGCTGCTGCTGAAGAGGCATCAGTGTGCACCATGCTGCTGCTGAAGAGGCATCAGTGTGGACCGTGCTGCTGCTCAAGAGGCATCAGCGTGCCCTATGCTGCTGCTGAAGAGGCATCAGTGTGGACCGTGCTGCTGCTCAAGAGGCATCAGCATGCCCTATGCTGCTGCTGAAGAGGCATCAGCGTGCACCATGCTGCTGCTGAAGAGGCATCAGGGTGCTCCGTGCAGCTGCTCAACTCAGTAGGGTCAGCTGCTCCCAGTCTGATATATCTTTCCTCTGTGATCGGCTCTGAACAATGTTTTAAATTCAGTACACGCGTTCATTCATGGTTTGAGAGTCTGCAAGGTTTTGACTAGTTTGCACATGTATAGACCGCTCCAGCCCTCTTGCAGTCCCTTCCCACACTTCTCATGAGCAGCCCATGTCCCTCCTGAAACTAAAAACGATGCATAGCATTGTGAGTGTCCCAGATTTCTTCAGTGCCCTCCCTCCTTCCACTGGTTCTCACAGGCCACAGGGTATTCTGTTTTTTCCATGTTTCTGTGTTTTCCCTGTACACTTTGCTAAACTGACAAAAGCAGCTCAACTTCAGCCCCATCTTCTAAAACAGGCATCTCCAACGAGTAACTTGTGAGCAACGAGCAGATCTCCATCTCCCTGCGAGTAGCTCTCCTGTGTGCAGCTAGCCTACTTATGGAAGCTTTTGCCTAGTTGAATTGAATAAGAGTTGAATTGAATAAGAGTTCTCCCTGGGACTCCTCCTGGAGGCCAGCCACCCCCACAGACCGCGGCAGAAACCTCGGTATCATCCTGGCCAACAAACTCACGATGAACAAAGGGGTCAACACTTGCTGCCACATCCTCAGATTGCATTACAAGATTTTCAGCTGGCTCCCCACGCACACAAGAAGCATGATCACCCAGGCCCTTATCACCAGCAGACTCGACTACAGCAGTGCACGCCACGCTGGCTTGTCCGACCAACTCACGCCAAGACTGCAGACCATCTAAACATCACCACCAGACTCATCCTAGATGTCCCCAGAAGCGCCCACTTCACTCCCTACCTCACAGAACCACACTGGCTACCCATCCAGAAATGCTGCAAATCCAAGCTGCTCACCCACACCGACAAAGCCCTCCACAACAGAAGTGCCAGCTTACCTCAGCGACCGATTCTGACTCTACCAACCCACCAGACAGCTATGCTCCACTGTGCTCTCCCTCGCATGGATCCCTCGTATCCGCAGAAGCAAGACAGGAGGACGTGCCTTTTCCTTCCCACTGCCAAAAAGTGGAACACACTTTCTCAATACATTAGAACTGCCACACCACTTCTCATCTTCTGCAAGAAACTGAAGACCTGGCTGTTGAACGAGAAGCCCCGCCAGACCTAAGCTCCTGCTCCTGCTTCTGGATGTACTCATGGGGGATAAGCTGCGCCATACAAAATACAAATCCACATAACAATTATTATATGTATACCAAATGTAAAAAGAATATATTCAAGATGAAAAAGTGCGCATTTTAAGAACTTGTATAAGCTGATTTTTGCTGAAAAATGGTTGAATTTTCAAAATGTACTTAAATCTATTATTTGAGTAGGAGTGATCTGTTATGTTATGTTATGTTAGTAACTTTTATTCAGCGCACAGCTGATGTGTGGTGTTACTCACATTGGGGCAGATTTATGAGGCCCTTGCGCCACGTTTACGCCGCTGTTGCGTCACGCAAGGTGGCGTAAACGTGGCACATCCCTACGACGATTTACAACGTGATGCATCTAGGCAGATGCGTCACGTTGTAAAGCCCTGCGCCGCTTGTGGGCGTTCCGGCGCAGGGTGGGCGTTCCGGGGCAGGTGCGCCTCGCAAAAGTGGCTGAGTGAAATCTATAAGATTTCACTCAGTCACTTTCAGGCCAATGTTGCGTCAAAACCCTGCGCCTGCTTGAAGCAGGCGTAGGTCTTGACGCAGCATTGTATAGATGGGGCACCCCCGAGCCTTGCTTGAGCTGCGTCGCGCTTGCGACGCAACTCCAGCAATGCGCCACCTTAACGGCACAGATGCATCACGCATCTGCGCCGTTTTTGCCCCATGGTGCGCCGCATTGTAAATGCGGCGCACCATGGGTGGCGGAGCAGCGGCACAAGATAACTGGCGCATCCCTGGGGATGCGCCAGTTATCATAAATCTGCCCCCATTATCTATTACCTTGGTGCTAGGGGGGCGTGCAGCTATGACTGTTACCGATGCAGAGGCATTCCACATTAATGATGATTTTCAACTTTTACTACTGGAAACCCAGCATAATGTACTGGTATGATCACTGCTGACAATCTTGGGTGGGGTAGTGACTATACGCCGCTTATATCAGTAGTTCAAGATGATTTTCTTTGAACCTAAGTAGCTCTTGTTACAGAAAAGGTTGGAGACCCATGAAATTTTACATTCCAAAGAAAGATGTCAGACATACAGCACATGAATATGTCATGTATCCCTTTGATGGGCCATCGGTCTTGCGGGCCTACCTAAAAATCATTCAGCTCCTCTCAGTCATCTTACATTTAACAGCCCAGCTAATCAAAGGGCAATGACACCAGACCAAAAGTCACTTCACTCCTGTGTCCTGTCACTGGCACCCACTGGAGACCAGAATCCAGTTTAGGAGGGCCCGATTCACAGAATTAACTTAAGACAAAATCCTAAACTTACTACCATTTTCGTATTCACAGAAGGCACTTACTCATTTTGGTATTCACAGAAGACACTTACTCATTTCGGTATTCATAGAAGTTAGGACTCCTAACTTTAGGACTCCTAAATGCATTCTGTGAATACCGAAAGTCTTAAAATTAGGATTTTTCTCAATTTAGTAGTAGTAAAGTTAGGACTCCTAACTTTAGGACTCCTAAATGCCTTCTGTGAATACCGAAAGTCTTAAAATTAGGATTTTTCTCAGTTTAGGAGTCCTAAAGTTAGGAGTCCTAACTTTACTACTACTAAACTGAGAACATTTCTGATTTTAAGACTTTTGGTATTCACAGAAGGCATTTAGGAGTCCTAAAGTTAGGAGTCCTAACTTTACTACTACTAAATTGAGAGAAATCCTGATTTTAAGACTTTCGGTATCCACAGAAGGCATTTAGGAGTCCTAAAGTTAGGACTCCTAACTTCTGTGAATACCGAAATGAGTAAGTGCCTTCTGTGAATACCAAAATGAGTAAGTGCCTTCTGTGAATATCAAAATGGTTGTAAGTTTAGGATTTTGTCTTAAGTTAGATCTGTGAATCGGGCCCGGAGAGTCTGCTTATCACACAAAGCCAGTGGTTCACAGCCTTTTGACTCACAAGGATCCCACTCACTTCTCACTTCTTAAATTTACAATTTACACAATTTAAATTTGAAAACATTAAAACAGCAATTTGCAGCAAATAGACAAACAAGTGCACACCAAACAAATACTCAATTTACTAATGATTTTATCATTTGTGTTGCAAAAATCAAAACAATTTAATGGGAAGGTTGGTGCGGCATCTCGGTGACCAACTTTTTGATATTTGATTTTATTTTACAGCAGGAGGCTCCTGCTTGGACCGGACTGGGAACCCAAAGCAGCCCTGGCAAATATTGTCAGGCCAGTCTTCGTACGGTGCACACTAAGTGCAGCGAGTGAGCCCCACCACTACAAGGGGGGCTATGGGAGACTCTCCCCCCAAGAAAATTTGGGAAACAAATGGTGCATTCTACTACTCATTTTCTCATTATATCATGAATTGTATTAGCTTTTAAAGTGTAGTAAGTGATTATCTTACTGTGCACCAGGATACAACAATCTTTTTTGGGGTTCTTCAATGATTCCCTTATCATCACCCTCCAACAGTGCCATTCATCTTTCCATAGTCCCTCTCTCACATGTATTTCATTTTTTTATAGCACCTCTCATACCAGTGTAGCGTGATGACGAACTTTATATCACACAAATACAGAGACAATGAATCATACATGTGTAAATCAGTGTATAGAACATGTTACGTAGGGAAAATGGAACTACAAGGTGTATGATTCACATACCATCCATACTGGTAGGCATTTTTTAAGAGTGCTTGGTCTGGAGAACACAAACTCAGGCTTCAGAACATAACACAGCGGTTGGCCTTGACTTTAAGAATAAGAATTTATTTCAACCCAAACAAACCTTTTTTAGCAGCATCAGAATATTTAAAGACTAGGAAAACATAACTTACTAACTTTTACCATGCAGTTTGCAGGCAGCTCTTGGCACTTCAGAGCTCACTGTGCTAGATTACGACTGTCACTTATGAACTGCACATTAAAAGAGTCTCTGTGACAAAAGCAGTAACCCATTGAGCAATGCCTATAAAATACTTTGGGACTCATTTATGAAAAGTGACACATTGCTGCGTGAACACAGCGATGCATCACTTTTCATTGCGCCCTCCTTGCGACACCAATAATGCGTCATATTTACAGTATGACGCATCATGTCGCAAGGAGTTACAGATGCGTCAGTATTTCTGACGTTTCGTTAGGCCCAATAATGACGCATTGATGGAGTGTGTCACAAAAGTGATGCAATTCCAGCAATGTTTCCTTTCACATGAGCAAGTCCCATTTCAAAATGTGCCTGCATCAGTCTCACACCTGCTGTGAGGCAGGCGCAAGATATTGATGCATTTGCATCCTAGAAGTGCTGCAGTGACTTCTACAAGGGTTGCTTGTGTTGGAACGCCCCCCTGCATACACTATACCTGGCGCAGTTATAATGTAGCGCAGAGGTTTACAAATTGACGCATCTACATAGATGCGTCACTTTGTAAATATGATGCAACATGGCGCATTTTTTATGCCGCTGGTGCGTCACAAAAAGTGATGCACCGGCGGCACAAAAGTGACTCAAGGGCTCATAAATAAGCCCCGTTTAAAAAAAACTGCATGGTACACGTTCTTAGCAGCAGGCATTTTAACCATCTGCGCTCCTTTAGATGAGTCAAAGCTGCCACTGGACTAAACTCCCATCTCTCTCCAGCAGGTACATTAATCACCAGAGTTATCTTGAACTTTTATTGTTGCCCCAAAACTGCTGAAAATACAAGGGACTTTGCAGTGCTTTTAAAACTGCTGCCTGCGGACCGGACCCCATGAGAATGTGTCACCGACCCCTGGGGGGCGACAGCGGACCTCAGTTTGAGAACGACCGATCAAGCCATTCGCATTAGGACATCCTACTTACTTAAAAGATAAATTGCATTATGTGCAAAGGGAAAGAAACACTAGAAACAAACCTGATATTAAACTGGAGATCCCAAACGTAAAGAAGACAAAATGCTCACCCGGGCCTCCGGCTCCAAGACTGTCAATATAATCAGCAATGACACTGTTTCCTATTTGGGTTCATGTTTTATATGCGAAGGGCACCGTTTCCCATTTGATTATGGCCACTCCATATGAATATATACATAACGTAAATAAATGAATGCACAGGTGTAGGGTATACGTATTCTTCCTCTTTTTCCTAAGGGTTTTCCTAGTTTCACCGCATTTGTTATGCATTTATTCATCGCTGTCTATTCCAAAAATGCAATTCCATGATACTTCCTGAAATTTTGGAATCATACACGATCCCAACAAATTACAGTTCTAACTCTGGAATAAGTATTCAGCACTTGATTAAGTGATGTAGGACTGCCATCTAGTGGCAATTTGAGAAAACTACATCCCGTGTTAGGCAAAACAACTTAACACATCTAGGCTAGTTTTCCTGACTGCAGTACCACGTAATCTATTTGGTGCCAGCCCTGAACTTTCAATCACTGCTTTTGCTTCACCACTCCTGCTGAAAGGTGGCTCTGTAAACGTCTTATTTTTGTTTGGTGTTTTAAGTTGTTAGCTGCTTCAGAGAACTATCACACCGAAGAGACTGAAAGCACAGATGGAGGGATGGAATAATAATCCACATTTGTAAAGCACGAACAATCACCCGTAAGGGTCTCCAGGCGCTGGGGGCCGTCGGGAAGATTAAGCGAGCTATTGCCCAGAGTCACATGGTGCTGGGCTAACCAGCCGCCGGAGCCGGGGATCGAACCGTGGTCCCCAGATTCCAGCGTCAGTCGCCCTGGCCGCGGCGCGGCGTCACACCCCTCCCATAGGGGGATAGAAAGGATGGAATGAAAGTGTTGAAAGTAATGATTAGGAGTGAGTGCTATAGTGGAAGGACATTAATTCTGGATGTATGTTTTTTTTGTGCTTTATGTTTTCCTATATGTATCATGTTCAGATCAAAATGCTTTGTAACAACATAAACATGCAGAAATAAAAACAAATGTTATCAGAATTTAGTAAACACAGTAACCTGCAACCAACTGCATTCACATCGGCATAAAGAGTATAAAAAGAAGGGTGACCTATGTCAGTACCTCTCCAGGGGGCATATTATCAACAACTAGCGCTATTTATCGCTAAATAAGCTTAGCAACTTTTTTTATCGCCGAACATCACCGGATTTTATCGCAGAGATAACGTGCTATTAGCAATGTTTATCTCCAATGCGATAAATATCCGGCGATAGCGGCGAAATGCGTGAATATCGCTGGGAATCCAGCGATATTCAGGCATTAACACCAATAGGGTCTTAACCTGAATATCCAACTCCCATTGGACATGCAGGTTATAAAGTGGTCTGAGCAGGCGTTAGTTTTAAGCAATATTCGCGCTCAGCGCAAATTTTTTCATCGCTACGCCTGCGTTGATAATAGGCGATAGCGATGTTAGCGACTGCTTTCAGTCGCTAACAGGTTGGGTACGCCCACTTTGCATGTCATTAGCAATAAATATCACTGACATGCAAAGCGGGCCCCGAACCGCTCGCTATCGCCTACAAGCTTGCTAATAGGGCGATGAAATAAAACGGCCGGAAAAGCGCGGATAATTTAATTTTGCCTGCTTTGGTAATATGCCCCCAGCAGCTTCTTTGATGGTCTCCTTAGTCTAAAAGATAAGCAGGTGTTGGTAATCAGCCCATTCCCTACCCAACAATCCGGCAAATCCTATTTTCAATCTAGCTTTACCATGGTCTATACCTAGGTCTTTTTTTAGGGTTGTGTGAAGTCATGTTTTTGTGAAATGAATCTCCCTGAATCTTGCATGAACTTTGAGGAGCCTACTTAGGAGGCAATGTGGTGCAGGATTGATGCACACCTTCAGACAGATTTTTGAATCCACGCCAAGCCATATTGCGTGGCTCTGAGTGGCTCCATAAATCTGGAGTAACGTAATGCAGAGGAAATCGTGAGACTTTCTCATAAAAAAGCCCCTGAAAGCAGAGGTACTCCAGGGGTTCAAAAGTCATGAAATGCTAGAGGTTGTTTCAAGTTCAAAAAGTCTCTAACTTGAGGTTTTACTGTCCCGGAAAGACACGTTCTGCTCAACAAGGGGCATATTTACAAGAAGGGAGTTAAAATTATTGCCGCTTTAGCGGCAGAAAACTGCCGCTAAAGCAGCGATAATTTTAACTCCGTCCTTGTAAATATGCCCCCAAGTCTCTTGTGGGTGCAATCTCACCCAATTTGCAAAAGAATTGTGTAAAGTGAAATTCATGAGATTTCAGTGGCATACAAAAGATTTCACCTGGTCTACATACTAGTCTTTCTGACTAGAAGCATTTCGTACAATTCAGTTTTTGTTTTTGTCCTACATGCTTCCCTCCTCACAAGAAGGTGATTTTACTTTCTTTACTCTTCAATTTGTGTCCTGTAGGGGCATATTATCAAGGAACAGCGTTAAAATTATCGCTGCTTTTATCGGCAGGAAACTGCCGCTAAAGCGGCGATAATGGGCTTGATAATATGCCCTTGAGAATTCCAATAGAAGCCCATGTTCTGGTGTTAACCTGGACTTCTTTTGGAATTCTCTATGGTATATTATCAAGCCCATTATTACCATTTTAGTGGCAGTTTCCTGCCGCTAAAGCGGCGATAATTTTAACTCCGTTCCTTAATAATATGCCCCGTAGTCCTTTGTTCTAGTCCTGAACCTAGGTTCAGGGAGGCTTTAGGAGTCCAGGGCCTTGTATCCAGACATGTCCTTTGTTCTCCCAATGTGTTTGCCCACAATTTGTGTGTGTCTGTGTTTGTGTGAGAGAGTTGATTAATTGTTTTACTTCAGCTTTTGCAAGTATTTAACTGTGGTAATTATTGTGTTGTGCTGTTTGTGTTTGGGGCATTTTTACATGTTCTCACTGTTTCCATTTTGCTATGCATTGGAACGTATTATTGCTGCTTTACTGTTGGCGTACTAGCCCATGGATAAACACAGTAACATTTTAGATGTAAATTTGTGCAATTTGTTCCTTAAAACCCTGTTCGTTTTTGTTGATGGCAGGGAAGGAGTGGATTCCAGTCAAGGTAGGACAGCCATATTCTCTTTGTTTTCCATGCCTCCATGTGGTGACAGTAATTTTGTGGGCCAAGGGTGTCATAGGTGGCCATTTCGTTGTTATTTTCCATGCCTCTTTCTTTGCTGGCCATGTGGTGACAGTCATTTTGTGGGCCAAGGGTGTCATAGGTGGCCATTTCGTTGTTATTTTCCATGCCTCTTTCTTTGCTGGCTATGTGGTGACAGTTGTTTTGTGGCGCCTGTGTGTGTGTTTTCTGTGTCTCCTTCCGTGGTAGCCCTTGTCTTGTGATGAGCATCTACAATTCTGTTGGGGTGTTTCTGATTATTATTTATACTGTACTGTGCGCCGCTGGAACGTCAATAAAGTGATGTTACGGCAGCTCACCGGGGCTGTCTCGAGGGATCAGGGCATTTACCACACTTTACAAGTAATCAAAAGAAGAGTGACCAATACAGGTAAGGTGTATAAAAAGAGAGACGGGTGTCGCACGTGAAGTCTGAGGCCAGTTGTTAGTGATCCGATGGTAGGACCAAAATTCAAGAAAAAACGCACTATTTTTTCAGGAAACCCTCACTCACCCTAGTGGTGACATGCTTCATCATCGGGTCCACCGGGAGAGATCGAGTACCTCCCCGGTGTGCTGCGACGCCAGGAGACTGCGGAGCAGGTTCTTGTGAAGATGAAGTGTGAAAAATTATAAGGTTTAAAAATGTCAAAGGTTGTACCAAAAAAACTTTATTCACTGGTTAACCTGACATATTAAAAATAAGATATGTGAAGGGAAACTAGCCAATTACTTTATACTGGTGTTTACCCTGTAAAGAAGGTCAACATGTTTCTGCCCATTTATGTGTGTAAATTTACTGGGCTTTCATCAGGACCGGTAAGAGAGTGTGCCAATGACAGGAGGGGCACGCTAAGGCCCGCCTTGCCAATGGTCGTGAAAGTTAAAAATAGCACTATGTGTAAAATTGGTGCACAAAGAAAAAGAAAAACAAACTCATAAGTAGTGGGGGTTTTACCTCTTTTGTGAGGAACCTAGGAGTTTGTAAAGAAATAGATCCACGCCCCATAGAACACAGGAGGGGGGTGGGAGCGACAATGGCACACCGCCCGCAACGCTCGGCACCCGCTCGGCACCTAGCTTCACCCTCGCTGGATCTCGTGGATCTTTGCCTGAAGGATGCTACTGACCAGAGCTCCAGGTTCAAGGCCCCACACCCACTGTGGACTACACTCTTTTGCTCCCCGAGTTCACTTCTGCTTCCACCCCTGACACTCAGTGCTTTGCTTTGTCGAAATCCTCCTTGACTTCTGTCACAGTCTTTTCTACCCCCACAACTTCTTCATGAGCATCTCCAATGTGCACACCATGTCTCTCTGTCTCTGGGGCACATCCGCTATTGAGCCTTCTACATGGTTTGCCAATTCCCTTCATCATTGAAGCATAAAAAGTTCTTACTTCAACGAAGGTAACTGCAATTCAAAGGTTTTTCTCTCCTTGTAAGCATCATAAGTGCTGTTTCGGAGCAGCCTGGATCCCCTGCATACATGAAGCGCCATCTTTGAAGGTCTTATACCAATAATACCTGTTATGCTTGTTTTAAGCTTTTTCTAGTTTTATCCCCTTTATGTCAGTTAATTTTGTGTCACCAGTAGCGTCTGCCGCAAGGGAGCTTGCAGCAGAACACAAGGGATTGCTGGACCCCTGTTTGGATTTGATTTCCACCTATTGCATGAATTAAATTAAATGAGAGAGTGCATCCACGGAGCGGGTGTGCCAACGATATGCCTACGGCAAGCTTGTCTACGCCCATCCACGCTTGGACCATGCTTTGCGCCAGCCACTATGCGAGTCTTGCATCTCAGCCCAAATCGTTTATTCGCTACTGCAAAGAGAAACTAATCGACATGAACCTGCGAGCAAAGAGCTGCCAAGGTCCCACCCTAACTACATTCGACCTCTCTGATCTATCCGTCTGCTGGAGTTGTACGTTTTCACTTTCTAATCTCAAAATAAAATAATCTAAGATCTACGGAGACTAATAACTCCAAAACACCCCAGGGCTCTGGCATATTTCGATGTGCTCTCATAAATGTTCCTTCTCTAGTTAAACATGCCCTCGAATTTGCAGATTTCCTAGATGCACAATTATTATGTGTGGCGTTCGTCACAGATACTTGGGCAGACCCTACCTCTGGACTGGAGTTACTCACGGCAGCTCCAGCAGGCTATTCGGCATTTTGGTTAGATCGTGCAGGGAAATGAGGTGAAGTGTTTGAAGGTAGTTCTGACACTCTGGGTGACCCGGAATTTTCGCTTTTTGAGCACCTATTTGGTGAGCTTTTACTGTGGGAGAGCCTCATAAGTTAGGACTCACCCACAGTGAACTCAGGATGAAAGAGACATGCATGTGGGTTTTACTGGTGTCCTCCTATCTTGACTAGGCCACTGTGCAGCAGCAGGAGTAAGGAGCACGGGCTGGCTACATGCAGACACGTGTACATGCGTGTGCACATGTGTACGGGCTGCGCAAGGGAGATTCCTGGCGTGTGCAGCCCAGGAGCAGCTACAAAGTGAATAGTGTGGCTGGACTTACGCAGAATTGGGTGGTGACATAGACTAGGCTTTATACACTGGGAAGAAACATGCCAGGGAAAGTCAGTGTGTTTTACTGTTTTCCCTTCATTATTCTCCTATGGGGATGTGGAGCCCATGGGCTAGATTAACTTTTCTAAGGCCTACAGATTCCAGACATGCACTAAAGTCCACTGTAACGGGTGTGAGAAGAAGTATTCTGTAGAGCCCAAAGTCATATTTGAACTGCTTTTGGGTAATCCAGAAATGTCATATTTCTCTGAGTCAGCCATAACCAGGGTCTGGCTGGGGGCTGACCTTAGCAGGCTGGATTGATAACCTTTCTTCCAAGAGCTAAGGTCTCCTCTCCAAGGAAAGACAAGATGGGTGGAGCTACAGGTTCATCCATCAGTAGCTGACATCTAGTGCCAGGCACCAGGCTGCTCTGGAGGAAAGGCAGCAAGCGTAGTTATGGAGCAGTGGATTTTTTGCCTGACTACGTGTTTTTCTGCAAAGCACTACAGGTGCCGGCTCCTGCGGCAGCCCACGAGGGTGCTGGCAAAGCAGGGAGCCGGGGTCCTGGGTGGGACCGGGACCCCAAAGAACAGAGGGGCATATTACCAAGGAGGGCGATTCTATCGCCCTATTCACAAGCTGTCGCTAACAGCAGTTAATGACAGCTTCTAGGCGATAGCGAGCGGCTTGGGGCCCGCTTTGCATGTCAGCGATATTTATCGCTAATGACATGCAAAGTGGGCGTACCCAACCTGTTAGCGACTGAAAGCAGTCGATACCGACGCTATCGTCTATAAGCAAGGCAGGCGTAAAGATGGAAATATTCACGCTAAGCGCGAATATCTCCAAATACTAACCCCTGCCCAGGCCAGTTCTTAGCCATGTTATCCAATGGGAGGTGGATAACATGGCTAAGAGCATTTCGTCGCTAATGCGTGAATATCGCTGTAATCTCAGCGATAGTCAGGCATTTCGCTGCTATCGCCTGGATTTTTATCGCTTTTGAGATAAACCTTGCTAATAGCAAGTTATCTCAGCGATAAAAAAAGGTGATGCGCGGCGATAAAAATATTGCCGCTAAGCCTACTTAGCGATAAATATCGCTATTTGTTGGTAATATGCCCCAGAGTGGTGGGAGAGCCGCTGTTCTAAAATGCAAAGTTTCCCATAATGCCTTGCAGGCCAGGACTGGCCTGCAAGGGCAAACCACTTTTTCTCTGTGCGTGGTGGCCCAGGACAACCGGGTCACCACCAAGTGCGTGACAAGGTGCCGGGGGAGCTGCTGAAGAAGCACAGTCTCCCCCATCATGAAGAGAAGTCCCTCCCTAAGTCTCATGTGGACTTGTAAAGAATAACCCCTCAAGGGCTCATCCAGCATTTCAATACCTCCTGGGCTGGAAAGTTTGTTCTACAGCTGGTGGTGTATGGAGAAGTGCATCAAGGAGTGAAGGGCTGCGTTGGGGATGTCTGGAGAAGGGTATTTCTTGGAGATGAAGAGATGTATTTGCACCAGAAATGCTTTTACTAACGTTATTTCTTTCAGAGGGACTGAAAGTCACATGTGTAATGTGAAGTACTTGTGTAAGGTGATGTCATAAGCCAAATGGGGTTATGTTGTCAGACATTCTTGCTAGGGTGTTTGGCTCTATATGCGTAATCCTATGATTTCATCTGTGATGCCTTTAGGGGCTGTAATTGCAAGGCATTTAAATGATCCACAAATGTGATGAGTACTGTCTATCTAAAGTGATCCTAAAACATGTATTCTTGCTGCTGAGCTTAGGTAAAGAACCCAGACTGCTAGCCCTTAAGATGTAGAGGTGTTTACTTCATGGTCAGCAGAAAATGCGTCACCAAGGCAGGGTTACCTATTTTAAATGCTTGTTGAGATAATGGGTTGGGTCGCCACTGGGATGGTGGATATTAGACGATTTTAATCTGCCTTTGGAAAATCTCTCTAACCAGGACTCAGCCCAACTCATCGATATGTTGAATAGTTTAGGATTAGAGCAGTGTACTAAAGGTCCCACCCATTCAGCCATTTTTTGGACGATATTTTTAGCTATTACCCTCATCTCTAAAACCTGTCAGCTTTACAGTTGGTTTGGACTGACCACTTAGCGGTCATGTTCAACATCAAACTATCTACACTGAAGCAGACAGTTCCCCTTCGACTATCCCACACTGGGCACACTATTACTGCAGACCATTTGAAAGATGCCCTAGCTTCGACCTTGCTGGTGTTCGCTGAAGATCAGGACTTGGCAGTTAAGTCCTATCATAACTGGATTGACTTGCTACTCAATAAACTATCCCCAGTCAAACCCTTTGATAATCAGAGGTCCTCGCCCTCCAAACCTTAGTTCACTGAGGACCTGAGACTACAGAAACAGGCTTCTCGCAGGCTAGAAAGAAAATGGAGACTCAACTATGGACCCAGCGAAAGAGATACATATAAGAGTTCTCTAACCACCTATAACAATATGATCATCTTGGCAAAAAACTAGGTACTACACACATATTGTTGAAAGTTAGGCTGAAAACCGTCAACATTATCGGCGCCCTCTTGCTCTCCTTAAACCTTTTGTGCGCGTAAAACAGCCGCCATTTTGAACACCATGGCTTCCCTGCTCTCGCCGAGAGCCAGCGCGCCTCTCTCTCCCTCCTAGCTTCACTGGCAACCCCCTGCTTGCACCTGCCTTGAGTCATAAACCCCTCTTCGGCGCTGCTCTCCCCCAGGCCCTCATCCTGTTCCCAATGCGACACCTCCCTGCCTCCCTTTCATGATCTCCGGCCCTTTGACGAAAACCCCTTTTCCCCGTGTGCCCGTTTGTCTTCCCCGTTCCCAGGCCGACACCTAGTTCTGCCGATACCAATCCCTTGCCCCTCCCCATACAATAGAAAGCTTCCCTCCTCAAAGGACCCCCGAAATGATCAAAGCCCCCCCCCCCCCATCCCACGAGATCCGATCGAAACCCGCACACTCCGTGAATCGGCGGAATACCCAGCTGCGCGATGACCATCACCTGTTGTGAACGGGGCGGGGACTTCCACTGTAACCTTGCGTGGGAACGGGCTGGGAAGGGGGGGGATTCTGAGGATGTCTTTCCGTACATCAAAGTATCAACGAGAATGTGTTACATGTAATAAAGAGATAAACTTGTGTATAAGAGGCCAGGCCTCAGGGATGCAGTTAGAGCACCTCAGAACGATACCTTCTGTCCGTTTCGTTGTGTTCTCCTCCGGAGAAAATAAAAACCTTGTTTCCTGCCTTCCAGTCTCCAGCGCCTGCCTCTTCAATAGTTTAACTTCTTTGTGGGTTCAAGAGGCGACACCGCCGGGCAAATACTTAAGGATCTTATATTCTGGTTGGTAGTGCCCCCCAGTTGTATTTTTCCACAATTGGCGCCCAACGTGGGGCCCATCAGCGACCCATGGATCCAGTGGGAGAGGTCCTGACGACAAAGTGAACGACTGCAACGATCGGGAACGCGTCTGTCCGATAGACCCTCGTCTGACAGCCGATCATCCGAACTTCACTGGTTCCGAACAGACCTCTCTCGAGTGATCTACGGTCCTGACTGGGAACCATCAGGAGTGCCGCGAGGATAACGAAGAAGAGAGGACGATCGGGCGCTGGATTCGGAAGTCAGGAAACTGTCCATGCGGTCCGGGTAAGGTCGTGTTACCACGACAAGTTGCGAAAAAATTGCTTGATTGCTTGTTTGTTAAATACTAGTATTGCTCTTTTTGTTTATTTGGAGATTCACTGTCTGCAAACGGAGAAACAACAGGCTCTCTCTTTGCAAGCAGTGGAGGATAGGTAGGGCAGACAACCGTGCTTATTTTTCTCCCCCACTCAATAATCACCTGAAACTGAACTGTTGTTCACAAACTATTGTTTCCTGGAGATTCCCTGTCTGCAAACAGGGAAGAGACCACCCTTTTTGCAGATAGTGAAAAGGGTAGGTAACGCAGATCTTTGCGGACCTACTCATTCTCCCCATTGTTATTTATCGGTCTTTTGTTATCTTGATCTATGAGGGATTCACTGTCTGCAAACGGAGAAACAACGGGCTCTCTCTTTGCAAGCAATGGAGGATAGGTAGGGTAGCAGCCGTGCTTATTTTTTTCTCCCCCACCCAATAATTGCTTGAAACTGAACTGTTGTTCGCAAAACTATTGTTTCCTGGAGATTCCCTGTCTGCAAACAGGGAAGAGACCACCCTTTTTGCAGATAGTGAAAAAGGTAGGTAACGCAGATCTTTGCGGACCTACTCATTCTCCCCATTGTTATTTATTGGTCTTTGGTTATTGTGATCCATGAGGTATTCACTGCCTGCAAACAACGTAGAATAGAAATATTCTGTCTAGTCTTTGCACCTAGTGATAAGATAGGCAGTGCTGACTTTTTAGTCCCTCGTTACGAGCCGTCATGTCTGTCTTCTCCCCACTGATGAGTAGCCTGTTTAGCCCGGACCGCCTATTAGAGATGGACCATCCAGCCCCGCTGGAAGGCACCCCTAATAAGGACATGTTCATGAAGCATGGATTGACCGCTATAGCCTATAGTAAACTATGGCATAAATATACAAAAAAGGGTCAAGAAAGTCAATGGCCCCTGATAGGATCCTTCGATGATGATAAAATAAAAACGCTAGAAACCGCCCTGGGTAAAAACAAGACAACACCTACTATGCTTGACAGCTTCGGCATGTGGCGAAAAGAAACTGAACAGCGTAAAAAGAAAACTGAGAGTAGGTTGGAAAAAGAGCTGCAAAAAGCAGCCCACCTAGCTGCTCAGAAACTAAAAAAGGAGATAGAGGAAAGAGAGAAAGCTAAACAGAAACTAGAAAGGGAAACGCCAAGCCAGTGTCCGGTTAGAACCCCCTCCATGCTCTACCCTGACTTACCCTCGAAACGACAAGCCAATGAGGACCTGCTGTTAGGTCCTCCTATCATCTACATGCCCCCTCCATATGCCCCTTCTCAACCCTTGGCGCAGCACGCGCCACCCCCAGGTACAAGCGAAGGTACCGCCACAGCGTCGGCCCCAATAGCCTCTGTGCCAGCCGAACCCCTTGTATTAAAACCCGCATCAACAACAACGTTAGATGACCATGAGACTCGAGGGGCTGGCCCTGCAAGAACAAACAGACTAGACAAGGATGAGCGAGCGGGGATCGACAAAATAGCGAGGACACTGGTAGAAAGGAAGGATGATGAAGAGTACATCACAGATATGTTCAGCTCGTATACAGGGAGTCACAGACGACATTTTACCGTACGACTGTGTTATCATGTCTTGAATGCATACGAGGACCGATATCGAGACAAAGGTCCCGAGAGCCTAAGGACTCTGTACCGGAAGGTCGATATCGGGGATGAGGGCGAGTGTGATGTGTCGGACCTCCTTACGCGTACGCTTGAGGTTTTCCGCCACCTCACTGAACAAAAGCCAGGAGCTAAATCCGCAGCCCCCGTAGTGACCGAACCACCAACCGAGCAATCTAACACCATGATGCCGATACGTGAGGCTGCCCCTTACTGGGTTCCCCCTCGAGGTACAGGGACTCACGATGATGCAAACAACCAAGATGCAAAGGGAAGGGTAGTATACAACTGGGTCTACCAGCCATGGGACCGGCAAGAGATACTGACATTCCGGAAATCTCTACCCGACCTACGTAAAAACCCCACTGCCTTCTATACTGAATTAGGTACAGCCCTGGGTTCAACGATCATGACCCTGGCTGACATCGACTTGTTCTTCGGGTTATGTCTGCCAGCTGATGTGTGGAAGCAAATCCGGAAAGTCGACCACCTTGAGCTGTTCGGACACACCTGGTCACAACTCGATGACTTGGACAAACAACGGGGACCAGGACAAAAAACCGTTGAAATCCATTCTAGACCTCCCAGATAAAATCGTAGAGAAATTAAAAACCCTAATCCCAGAAAAGAAAGTGGACTGGTCGATAGTAACAGCCTGTCGCCAAAAACCCCAGGAGGATGTATCGGAATACTTCTCCCGGTTTGAAACGGTGTTCTCCGATTACAGCGGCCAGGACATGACCACTGCAACCGGACACCATCTGTTTGTCCAGAATTATGTTAAGGGCCTATCATTGGACATCTCCCAGAAACTACAGGCCAGCGAGAGTAGTTGGGCAGCCTCCAAACCTACAGCGATTCTCCAAATGGCCCAATATTATGAGCATCAGAAAAATGAAAACGATAGGGCGACAGAGAAAAAGAAGAAAGACTTAAAAGAGAGGGTGATGATTGCCAAACTGCAAGGGGTGACTATAGGACGAGACCAATACCGGGGAAACTACCAGACAAACGTCCCTAAGACTGCATTTCCCCAGGACCGCACTCTGACCCCCTACAGTGGACGCACAGACCTTAGAGATGACCAGTGCGCTTTCTGCAAAGGGACTGGCCATTGGAAATCCCAGTGCCCAGTTCTCCTGGAAATGATCAGGAACAGAGACCCCAGGGATGTAGCAAACGGACCGAGACCTAAGGGACCACAACGAGGGCCCCCAAATGACGCGACTAATGACAGATCAAGCAGACCAAATACGTTCGATCGACCCAGACAGAACCAATATCAACAATCTGACTATGACGACACTCACACCTTTGCATAGGACAGCCAAGGGCGAGGGAGGGATCCAGTCGAGCTCTATGTTGACCAGCAGGGCCCTTATGTCACTGCTAAGGTCCTGGGTACCAAGTCTCCATTTCTGGTAGACACTGGCGCAACACGTAGTGCGTTATCTAAACGACTGATTCCAAGGGCACCCTTGTCTGGCTCACTCATAACATCGACAGGTTTCGATGGAACGCCCTCCACCAACCCTTTGTCTGCCCCGATTCTCTTTGACGTAGAAAACAACACCACCGACACCACGTTCTTGCTTTCCTCCAATAGCCCTGACGCCATTATGGGACTTGACTTACTGAAACACTTCCGAGCGACGATTAGGTGTTCTCAAGATGGAGTTCGAGTGTTTCTTTACGACAACCCCGTTCTGCTTAGACATTGTTCCCCCCGACACATGTTTTCCATCACCGACGTCGACGCGTCCCTGCTTGACACTCTACCTCCGTATCTGTGGGCCAAAGCGGATTCGGACGTAGGGCGTATGTTAATTGACCCAGTGCACATTACTGTCCGACCAGACGCAACACTCCCAAAACTCCCACAATATCGGATATCGCCAGAGGGCGAGAAGGCATTGGTAATGATTATCCAGTCACTGATAGACGCAGGAGTGGTAGAGGAAGTGGTTAGCAACGTTTGCAACAGCCCTATCTTGCCCATTATCAAGAAGCAGGGAGAGGGAGATGAGAAAGCATACCGTTTCATCATCGACCTCCGAGAGATCAACAAAGTGGTGGTACCCCAGTACCCTGTGGTCTCAGACATCACCACCATCCTGACCTTGATTCCATCCACTGCCACCACCTTTTCCGTCATCGACCTCAAGAACGCATTCTTCTCCATCCCCATCCACCCAGACAGCCGATATCTCTTCGGCTTTACCCTAAAATCCCGCTCATATAGGTTTTGCCGAGCCCCTCAAGGCTACACGGAGAGCCCTAGCATCTACAGCCAGGCCCTCAAAAGGCAACTAGACCAAGTCCGGTTACCCGATGGGGTGGTGTTGGTACAATATGTCGATGACATCCTTTTGGCAGCCGACACCACCCCTCTAGCGGTTACCGCCACCATTCAACTCTTGCACTTCCTTGCGGAAAATGGCCACAAGGTCTCCAAGAAGAAGTTGCAATTCTGCCTACCCCAGGTCACTTACCTGGGCCACCTTCTGTCCAAAGATGGAAGGAAACTCACCCCTGATCGAATCCAGACCATTCTAGCCACCCCTGTCCCTAAAACCCAGAAGCAGGTTCGCTCCCTATTAGGCCTCACCTCCTTCTGCCGACAATGGTTGCCAAACTTCAGCCTCGTTGTAAAACCACTGCTCTCTCTCCTAAACAAAGACGTCCCTTTCCCACTCCCTTGGACTCCTGAGTGTCAAACTTCCTTCACGGAACTACGAGATGCCCTTTGCTCAGCCCCTGTCCTGGGTACCCCTGATTACAGAAAGCCCTTCTCCCTTTTCACTCACGAAAGGGAGGGGTGCGCTTTATCTGTCTTGACCCAGGCCATCGGTCCTAAACAACGACCGTGCGCTTACTTCTCTGCCACTCTTGACCCTGTCGCCAGAGCCTTGCCTGCCTGCCTTCGAGCTGTAGCTGCTGCTGCAGTCTCTATCCGACAGAGCGAGGGGATTGTACTCTCGAATTCCCTCACGGTACTGGTACCCCATGCAGTCGACACCCTCCTGAACCAAACCAAGACGCAACACCTGACGAGTGCACGACTGACTGGATACGAACTGACCTTGCTTGCCCCCCCATATCACCCTGAAAAGATGCACCACACTGAACCCAGCAACTCTGTTACCCTTGCCAGAGAACGATCCCAATGTGCACCCTGTACATGACTGCGTGACTCTTACGGACGAACAGACCAGGAGTAGGGTCGATCTCAGAGACACAGCTTTCCCTGACCCCGACGGGGAGTTGTGGGTGGACGGTTCTTGCATCAAACTCTCCGATGGTACCACTTCCGCTGCCTATGCAGTCACCACGGCTCGAACTGTAGTAGAAACAGCCCGCATCACCCAGCGATCTGCCCAGGCAGCGGAACTGATTGCTTTGACGGGAGCCTGCATCCTGGCAACAGGAACCACGGCGAACATTTACACCGACAGCCAGTATGCCTTCGGGGTGGTTCACCATTTTGGGCTCCTCTGGAGGGAGAGAGGATACTTGACCTCACACGGCACACCCATTTTGCACGGGGATTTAGTCTCCGCCTTAATCGAAGCTGTCCTCCTCCCCAACAAACTTGCCGTTATCAAATGCCAGGCACACAAGAAGGTGACAGACATTATTGGACAGGGAAATGCACTAGCCCGAACGACAGCTGAAAATAGAACGACAACACATATGTACGTGACCAGGTCACAAGCAGAAAACTGGACTGACGCCAAGGACACAATTAGAGACATACAAACGGCTAGCACACAACACGAATTGACTGAATGGGCACGGGTGGGATTGAAAGACGATGAAGGCTGCTGGCGGACAAAAGACACGAACAGATGGTTGCTACCTGATTCATACTTGATTCCCATATTAACCATGGCACACTCCCCTGCCCACATAGGATCAGCCCCCATGATCGAACTTGTCTCCAGGGTTTGGCACAATGACAAGATCCCAGATTCCGCCAAACGCCTGGTCCAACAATGCTTAATATGCCTGCAACACAACCCCGGGAAGGGAACTGTAGTACCCCGGGGGGGGATTTGGGGTCCCAAACCACCCATTTGAAGTCCTGCAGATGGACTACATCCAGCTAGACAGATGCCAAGGCCTGAAATATGTACTCGTCGTGGTGTGCGCATTTAGCAAATGGGTGGAAGCATATCCAACCCGTGACAACACCGCTATGGCCACTGCAAAGGTCCTGTTAAAGGAGTTTTTCCCCCGTTATGGCCTCTGTCGTGTTTTATGGAGTGATAATGGCCCCCACTTTGTAGCCAACGTTATCCAGCTCATCCTAAATGGGCTGGGTATCAAACAGAAATTCCACGCAGTCTTCCACCCTCAATCTGCTGGGCTTGTCGAACGACACAATGCCACACTAAAGCTTAAACTGGCCAAAATAGTGGCTACGACGGGCCTGAAATGGCCAGACGCCCTCCCATTGGCATTGCTATCGATGCGCTCTACCCCCACCCGACATCACTTAACCCCTTATGAAGTTGTCTTCGGTCGACCCATGAGCGTCTGGTCTGCCCCGAAACCAACTTCCATTCATGACGTTCCGGATGTCCTAATGTCTGATTATCTGTACAAATTGACTGAAACTTTGTCTGTCCTTCATCAGCAGGTGCAGCAGGCCATCCCCGATGCTTCCAGGGGTCCGGGTCACGCCATCCAGCCGGGGGACTTCGTGCTGATCCGAAACTTTCAGCGATCAAAGAGTTTGGAACCCCGGTGGACGGGCCCCTGGCAAGTGCTGATCACCACTCGGACCGCACTTCGAGTGGAGGGGAAGAAACACTGGCTGCACGCTCATCACTGCAAGAAGGTCTCTCCAGCCCTGGCCACGACAGACACCGTCAACACCCAAGAGGAGCTCCTGAACCAGGACCGACCATCGTTGAACTGCTACCCTGATACTGAGACACTTGAACTTTCAAAACATCCTGACCCCACTGTGCCATCTCGAGAAGGGTATTTCCTGCGTCGAAAGGAGGGAGCTTCGGCTAAGTAGGCCACGGACTAGGTTAGAGGATCTCAGAACGGTGACCCAAACTACCAAGGGTTACCTGGAGAGAAGCTAAAACTAAGTCTGTGGTCCTGCCCACTACCGAGCACCTTGAAGACGAAGATGATGGAAGCGCCAAATAAGAAGCCGACGGAGACAGCAGGAAATACCCACTACAGAAATCCGAGAATAGACAGGCTCCATAGCTCAAAGACAATTGCACTCTTCATCGTAATTCTCCTCTGTTTTCTCCTCATGACTACGCTCTGGATTATGGAAGAACATGCACCTGCTCACGAAACATTCCTAACCACTGCTCAGCCTACCACCGTGAAGGAACATTATCTAATTTCGCTCTCTCCTCAACTAAGAGAGAGACGAAAGGAGTTTTGGAACAACTCTTTCGTGCAACTACTTCACCAGCACAATCTTGCCACCAACGCCACCAACTGCTGGATCTGTGGGTTGCTACCCCATGCCACTGGACATTCAATACCATTCATCCCTTCACCCTTCTCCGTCCATGGCTCCTGCCTTGCCTGGCTGATCCTCTTGCAAGAGAGCTATACGGACAATGCCACCTCCAGCAGAACTGCAGCACATTCTCCTCATGGGGCCGGGCGAAACAAGACAAAGACACACTTCTGCCCGCTGACCCCCAGCGACTCGATCCAAATGGACATCCCGGCCAAAGAACGAATCGAAATGCAGGTGTTCAACAATCCAACCAGACCCACCTTCTCCTATCTGCGGAAACGAACGGCTGCCACTCTGACTGTGGCCCTGACGGTCATCAACGTCACAGGCCACATGTGTGTAGAAGGACTTGGGACACAGCTGGTGGGTCGCAGCGCTTGCCGCTTTACCAGAACTTTGGACTCCACGGATCCACCTTCCTTTGTGTCATCCCCAAACATGTATTTCATCTGTGGCACGAAGGCCTACACCTGGCTCCCCAAAGGCTGGGGGGGCACTTGCTACATCTCCTTCGTCCTTCCTCCAACTTATGTGGCCCCAGCGAATCACCACAGACAAAAACGAGCCAAAGACGTTGAGCAAGCCGACTCAACAGGGGCACAGTTCCTCGATGCTATGAAAGGACTCGTCCCCCTCTGGGGCCCGATGGCAAACAGCCGTGCCATCCGACATTTGACTCAGGCAGTCGAGACAACCATGAACATCACAGCGGGCATCTTTGCCAACAACACTGCCGAGCTCCAAGCGGTCCGTTTGGTGGCTCTTCAGAACCGCCTCGTTCTAGATGTGGTTCTGGCGGACCGTGGAGGAGCATGCCGCATTATTGGGGCCAGCTGTTGTACATACATACCGGACAACTCACCCTCAGTGTACAAAGCCATCGAACATCTTCACAGACTCTCTTCGGAAGTTCACCAAGAGCAAGAAGAATGGTCGCTTGGTGGTTGGTTCTGGGACACCGTCAAAAGCTGGGGCTGGAGACTGCTCACCATTATCCTGATTCCCGTAGTTGTAATATGTGGCCTATGCTTAGGAATTCAATGTTTGCCACCTATGTGTTCTTTATGTGCGAGTTGTATTTTTCCCAAAACTGTGGACATTGGAAGCGAACATATGAGAGCATTGTATGATACCGAAGTTAGGAATTTGATGAAAATTGACATTGAGTAAGCAAGTTGGCTAGATATGTTGAAAAGGGAGGACTGTTGAAAGTTAGGCTGAAAACCGTCAACATTATCGGCGCCCTCTTGCTCTCCTTAAACCTTTTGTGCGCGTAAAACAGCCGCCATTTTGAACACCATGGCTTCCCTGCTCTCGCCGAGAGCCAGCGCGCCTCTCTCTCCCTCCTAGCTTCACTGGCAACCCCCTGCTTGCACCTGCCTTGAGTCATAAACCCCTCTTCGGCGCTGCTCTCCCCCAGGCCCTCATCCTGTTCCCAATGCGACACCTCCCTGCCTCCCTTTCATGATCTCCGGCCCTTTGACGAAAACCCCTTTTCCCCGTGTGCCCGTTTGTCTTCCCCGTTCCCAGGCCGACACCTAGCTCTGCCGATACCAATCCCTTGCCCCTCCCCATACAATAGAAAGCTTCCCTCCTCAAAGGACCCCCGAGATGATCAAAGCCCCCCCCCCCCCATCCCACGAGATCCGATCGAAACCCGCACACTCCGTGAATCGGCGGAATACCCAGCTGCGCGATGACCATCACCTGTTGTGAACGGGGCGGGGACTTCCACTGTAACCTTGCGTGGGAACGGGCTGGGAAGGGGGGGGATTCTGAGGATGTCTTTCCGTACATCAAAGTATCAACGAGAATGTGTTACATGTAATAAAGAGATAAACTTGTGTATAAGAGGCCAGGCCTCAGGGATGCAGTTAGAGCACCTCAGAACGATACCTTCTGTCCGTTTCGTTGTGTTCTCCTCCGGAGAAAATAAAAACCTTGTTTCCTGCCTTCCAGTCTCCAGCGCCTGCCTCTTCAATAGTTTAACTTCTTTGTGGGTTCAAGAGGCGACACCGCCGGGCAAATACTTAAGGATCTTATATTCTGGTTGGTAGTGCCCCCCAGTTGTATTTTTCCACAATATGATGATGTCTGCTAAGAACTCTACAAAAGAGCTGTTTGCTATAGTAAAAAAAAGTGTCCTAGGCCCCAGAAAATGAAAATAATAACATCAATCAAACATTTTGTAATTCACTGGCCGGTTTCTCTCAGGACAAGGTAAGTGCAGTTTTCGATGTCTTTTCCACCAATCACACCCCTTCCCCAAACAGTTCAATTGATCCCCAGCCTTTGGAAGGGGTAGAACACGTCACTGTCTCTGCCTTTTTTGCTCTCTCTCCAGATCAAGTTTTGACCTTAATTAATTAGACAAAATTAGGCTTCCTCTTGGATCCCTGCCCTCCTAAAATCATTTATTATGCACCTGAAATTATCTTAGCATACTGTGCAGAGATCTTTAATCAGATACTTATTTCAGGATATTTTCCAAGATTGTGGAAGCTAGCATCTATTCTCCCTCTACTCAAAAAGCGTAATTTAGACTCATCAAATCACAATAACTACTGCCCGATTTCTCGCCTTCCTTCCCCTGTGAAAACCATCGAGAGAGCCATTAACTCTCAACTAGCTGCATTTATTGTGTTGTGTAGTTCCTATATAACCTATACAGGATCTGCGCATTTGGTTAACATAAACTGTGGGATTGGTGGCAGACTGAGCCCGTGCACCCCCACCAGGTATGTTAGCCTGTCTGTACCACTAGAATCTCCTCTTATCGGGGAGAGAATAGTTCTTGGCAACCTCAGAACATGACAACCCTGATCCCTCAGAATCATGGAAACAATATACTACCTTTCGATCAGTCACTCGTGCTCACTTAGGGGCATATTAGCAAGAACCTCGTTAAAATTATCGCCGTTTTATCTGCAGGAAACTGCTGCTAAAACAGAGATAATGGGCTTGCTAATATGTGTTATAGAATTCCAATAGAAGCCCAGGTTAGAGGTGGAGGACATCTAGCCTGGGCTTCTATTGGAATTCTATAACGCATATTAGCAAGCCCATTATCGCAGTTTTAGCGGCAGTTTCCTGCCGCTAAAACTGCAATAGTTTTAACGAGGTTCTTGCTAATATGCCCCCACCTTTGTCTCAGAGATACACAGAATAAATAGGCTGAGTGTTTCAATAAGAATGAATTGAACAGTTGTTATTCTAGTGTAGAATAGATGAGCTGCAACAAACATTAGACAGTAGCAGAGATATATTATTAGCAGTACTACCAAAGTAAAGGGATGGTAGAGCTCTACCATCTTGCCATAATCTCAAATATATACAAGGATATACAACCCATGCTAAAAATTGCTTACTCCAACGATGCCTCCTTAACTAGATGTACCTAAATGTACCTAGCATCTGTGTAGGTGTTATGCCAAGAATCCCTCTAGGATCTAGTTAACCCCATTACCTGAAATAAGAGACTGTGGGGCCCCGTCCTAGTCTCGAGTTGGACACCCCGTGAAGGATGTTAGACCACTGCGAGCTGGAGCATCTGCATGCAGGAACCTCAGCATCTCTGGTAAGTGTGTCAGCCGAGAAGCCTTGGTCTCCTCCGTCCTTCTAAGCAAGATGTGATGTATATATACCCGTAGGTCTCCCCAGGGGTCCTACCTTGCTGTGTTACTGTGTGGGCCTAAAGGATGACGTCTGGCCTGATCTTTATTCAGAGATATTATACAGGAGATGGTAGTCCTGATGTGCTTCCAAGAAACCTCATGCATAATGTATGAGATTCAAACTAGGGAAATCCTTATTCTGAATGCAGTGTCGTATTGAGGTTAAAGGTCAGTCCCTAAGAACCGTTATGTATGTAATGTAGGAAAGAATATAGGTGAAATGTTGCAATGCTACCTGCACCTATATAAGGTACCTATATGGAATATAACAATTGAGGAGCAACATCACTTAGATGACTATCAGTTTGGCTTTAGAAGCCATCACAGTACTGAGTTGGCCCTTATCACCGCAGCAGAACAAATAATGCAAATCACTGATTCAGGTGGAAATGCTGCCCTGATTCTTTTAGATCTCTTGGCAGCATTTGCTACCAGTCCGTTAATCATGACTTATTGCTGGACCGTCTTTCCTCCATAGGCATCAAGGATCAAGCACTCAGTCTTCACAGATTTTTTCTTTCTAACCGGAAACAATTTGTTGCACTAGAATCTTTAACCCCTCCCATGCTGGTGACGGAACCGCTCCGTCACCAGCCTCGGTCGCGCTGTGCTGGTGACAGAGCGGTTCCGTCACGGCCCGCTCGGCGCGCCTGCGCGGCACTGATTTAGCGCCTGCGCGGCGCGTTCAATTGAGCAGGCGGGGTCGTGACGGAACCGCTCCGTCACAAGCACAGCGCGCCCAAGGCTTGTGATGGAGCGGTTCCGTCACGAGCATGGGAGCACCGTGCAACCCCCATTCCCCCTAGCTCTGCGGTGGAATTGCCGCCGCAGCCAAGGGGTTAAACTCGCCTTCTTTTATCCTTCCTTACAATATTCTTTAAGGCTTGTCACTGAGCTCGACCCTATTCAATATTTACGAAGCCCAACTGGCCAAGCTAATAGGATCATTTGGGTTTTCAGCAGTTACCTATGTCTACGACACCCAAATAGTGGTCTCAGTGACCAGTGACCTGCTAGATACTGTCACGCGTTTTCATAACTGTAGGCAGCAAATAGGGAAATTGATGTCCCAGAACTGCCTGAAGTTGAACTCTGGTAAAACAGAGGTGCTGCTCTTTGGAAGGATTCTTCTTTCGGGTCTGCCATGTGGTGGCTATCAGAATTTGGCTCTCTTCTTACCCCAGTCATTAGGGTCAAGAATTGTGGAGTGGTATTTCACAACCAATCGAAGTTTGAGGGTCATATTAACTCTCTTATATCTAGATCTTATTTTACTATAAAAAGTCTTAGGAAATCTTCGCCTGTGTCCAAGGGACAGAAAACAGAAAAAGCTTGACTGTATCCCTCATTTTCTCTAGAGTTGATCACTGTAATGCCCTTTTCATAAACATTAAAAAGAAACACCATAACAAATTGCAAATTCTGCAAAATGCAGCAGACAGGCTACTCCTGGGCATCCCCAAACGAGAAGCTGTTTCCACTTGCCCCACTCTCTTGCATTGGCTCCCCATAAAAAGACGTATTGAGTTCAAGGCCCTCTGCATTGCCTTTAGAGCATTTCATGGTAAATGGCCAATCTACTTTAGGGAAAGTTTCAAGTGGTACACTCCCTCAAGAACCCTTCATTCAGCCACTGCTTTCAAAATGTCGTTGTTCCAAAATTCAAATGGGTTCAATGGGGTGGACGAAATTTTGTGGGCAACACCTCAAGACTTTGGAATACCCTACCTCTGGCCCCAAAAAACTAAACCAACCTACTAGCCTTCAGGAGGCTCTTAAAACTTGCCTGTTTAAACAGTAAATTGCTCTTTATACATCCAGTCTTATTCAGTTAGTTACCTTGGCTTGAGCTTATTGCCTAGACACGCTCAGGTATTAGCACACTTTAAAAATTGTATTTTCATTTCATTTCACTAAAGCCGCAATTATGGGCTTGATAATATGCCCTTTTGAATTCCCATAGAAGCCCAGGTTATGGTGTTAACCTGGGCTTCTATGGGAATTCACAAGAGCATATTATCAAGCCCATTATCGCCGCTTTATCTGCAGTTTCCTGCCAATAAAAGCGGCGATAATGTATCTCCCTTTCTTTATAATGTGGCCCCTTGTTTGGGTAGATAAAGTGAGAGAAACATTGAGAGAATATGGGGGCATCCTGCACCTGGTTCTAATCATGCTTCACACTGATCCGGGAAGGGAACCGCCTGGAATATAATGGGTGACCGGGGTCATCAGTAGGAAATGCTGCATACAACCTCCAGCACCAAGGACACTGAGGGGCATATGTACAAGGAAATGGCGCAGCGTGGCGCAGCGGCAAATTATGCAGTGCTGCGTCATTTGAAAAACACAGGGATGCGCCTTATTTACAACAATATGGCACACCCCTGTGTTTTCCCCTTGCACTGGGGCTAAAAAGAGTTGCCGAGCGCCAACACAGACACAAAATAATGGCAAGCTTTGTGTGGAGGTAAATAAAAAAACTTTTAATGGTGCTTGGTTGTAAATTTAGTCTATGTTTAGAAAATGTGAAGGTAATTTTTGAATAAAAACTAGTGGGCAGTTTTACGAGTTCTGGCGCATCTCTGCAAATCAGCAGGGATGCGCCAGAACGGATGCGACACGCAAAATCACCCATGCACCACCACTGATGCGCTGTATTTACACTGCTGCACGCAGTGGCGCACAGGTGGGCAGATGCGTGTCGCATCCCTCGGCATAAAGGTGGGGCGTTGCTGGAGTCGCGTCGCAAGCGCGACTCGGCTCCAGCAAGGTTTGGGGACGCCCTATGACTAACATGCTGCATCACTCCTTATGCCTGCTTCAAGCAGGCGCAGGGTTTTGACTCAGCATGGCCGTAAAAGTGACTCAGTGAAATCTTGTAGATTTCACTGCGTCACTTTTACGAGGCGTACCTGCAAGGGAACGCCCACCCTGTGCCGGAACACCCACATGAAACCTGACGCCGGTTCCATGTGGCGCAGGGCTTTACAACGTGATGCATCTCCCTAGATGCATCACGTTGTAAATACGGCGCAACATGGCGCATGGTTTACACAGTCGCTGCGTCACAGAAGTGACGCAACTGCGGCGTAAATGTGCCGCAAGGGGCTTGTAAATCTGCCCCTAGATCATTTGCCAAACGTTAAAAAACAATATTCAACAGCACGTATGTTTTCATAAAATGGCAATCTGTTATTTGAGGATAAATTGAGTGTTCCCATAATGTAGCTAAAACTAATGTTTGATATATAATTAATGCTGATTTGGGGGCCACCTAATGGTGATATTATTTCCTGAGTGCCACAGGGTCCTTGCTACTTTGGCTTTTATTTCATAATTCATGTTGAGGCCTTACTTTGTTTTAACTGTGTGCTGTACACAGTACAGTGCTCATTGATGTTGCAGTCTGAGGCCTAGGAGTGTAAGATTGGTGTAGCCTACGGGATATGTCTGTCACCTGAACTTGTAAGGAGTCTGTAAACTGAGCAGTAACTCTGCTGTCCGACAACTGAAAATGAAAGGAGAATAAAGTTAAAAGTGAAGGGATCTGAAAATAAATTCTTACAATTGTATGCATATTATAGCTGCTTGTGGGAGCTTTCAGTCAGACCTCTTCATCCATTGATCTGCTATTGTGTCATTCCCAATTTGCTCCTGCCCACTGCAGCAGTCATCATAGGGCAGTGGCTCTGCCCATTTTAGCATTTGGCTAACTTCACTGTGAGTGCTGTATTCTGTCCTTTCGCAAGAAGCACAAGCACACACAGTTGTTCTCTTCAGGTACAAGTGACTACTGTGATTGTATGCTTTTTGAGATAAAAAATATTTTTTCTTTTAGCCAATGTTTTTCTCTAATTGATGAGGGATGGGCATATTCCCCAACAGTAAAGTTTTTCAAAACAAAACAACCATTGACAAAACCAAAAGACCTGCAGCTAATGCCAGTACTATTGGCTGTGCTGATGCTTGTCTTACAAAGTAGGCTATACATATAAAAAGAATAGGGGGTAGATTTACAAGAAAGTGACGCATCTTTAAAGATTCGTCACTCTCCCTGCGCTACCCTGAGAAACCCTTGAGCCACTATGGATGCGCCGTATTTACAATACAATGATTGGTAGAGGCGTCAGAAATTCGGCACATCTGTTGACGCAAAAGTCACGCATTGCTGGATTCGTGTCGCAAGCACGATGTAACTCCAGCAATGCAGGGGGAAGCCTATCCACATTGTGCTTCGTCACTCCTTACGCCTGCTTCAAGCAGGTGTAAGAATTTGACGCAGTGGCGTCCTAGAAGTGGCGCAGTGAAATCTTTTAGATTTCACTGCATCACTTCTACGAGGCTTTTTTGTGTTGGAACGCTCACCCTGCATACATTATACCTGACGCAGGTATAATGTGACGGAGGGCTTTACAATGTGACACATCTCCATAGGTGCGTCACGTTGTAAATGGGCCGCATATTTACGCTCCTGCTAAGTCACAAAAAGTGGCACACGGCGGTGCAAAAATTACGCAAGAGGCTTGTAAATCTGCCCCTTAATCACGTTTGCTAACGCACTCATTCTTGCATGCATGCACACAAGCATGAAATTGATTTCCACTCAGCGTCTGACTGCCTTAGGCCTACATTCTTTCTTGAACATGAATGAGCATAATGGCCTGCATGGAAAACAATTACAAATATGCATCATAAACATACACATGCTACATTAGGGGTCTGTAGGGCGTTTATTGTTTCATAAGCAGATAGAGGCGCGCACACACACACACACACACACACACACACACACACACACACACACACACACACACATATGAGTACATGTTGAGGGATGTTACTTGTGGCTGTCAACTTTAAACTTTTTCTCAAACCAATGTATTCTGTAAGTTAGCTTCCCTTTGGAACTCTAACTAGAGCTTTATGCCTCATTTAGGGGCAGCGATAATTATCGCTGGCCGCTCTTAGCGGGTGTTTGCATATCGCCGGTTATCGCTGGAAATTATCGCCATGCTAGCGCTGTATCAACAACGCATAGCGCAATGACGATAATTATTCTAGTGATAGCGGTGTTTTCCATGGAACATCACTGGTTTTCCAGCGATGTTCCATGGAAAACAGCGATATCCTTGGTGATAGGGCCTCTAGTTTTAGCCACACAATCCACCCCCCATGTTAGGTATGTATTAGTCAGGAATTTAACAGACGTTAAATTCCTGCGTTATTGCATACTTAACACGATTTTAAATATCGCTAACCCTCGTTGTCAATATGACGAAGCTGGGCTAGCGATATTTTTCCATGGTGTTTTGTCAGGCACGTCTCCTTTGCATCTCATTAGTGATGCGATGGGAGGCGTGCTGACAAGGGGCGCTAATGCAAGGAAATACGCGCTAGCGTGTCCTTGTTGATAATGCGATAATATTATTGCGGCTTTTTGCCCGAAAACGGGCTCTAAAGCGGTGATAATATTATCGCCGTCCCTTGTTGATATGCCCCGAAGTTGGTGAAAATTAGATGACCTTGAATATATTGCAGCTTCCTTGGTCCTTTTGTTATGTGTCATATTGCCAGCGACCTGACCTCAAGTTCTAAAACAGGAATACCATCCTACATTGTTCACAAATGTTTGACATTCAAGAAGAAAAAGTCATTGCAAACCTTTCCCAAAGGCACTGCCTTCCACCAGTATCTACCTGACCACATACAGTCATTTACAAGATATGATTGGCTGACATTACTGCAGTCAATAGAAAAAGATAAAAAAGTAGATTACAAACAGATAGCGACAAAAGACCTCTGTTTTAGAGTCCTGATTAATCACAAAGGCAGCTACAAATTGTGAAAGAAGTTGAGTCCCAGAGCATTGGTTGGATTACAGCCGGATCTCCTTATTTAATGTGGACAATGAAATATCACCTAACGCGTTTGCACTCAGGCTTGAGACGCGTATTCCCAAATGAGTTCATGTGTCACGGAACTTTCTTTATTAAAGGCATATTTGGTTTATAAACTAAACGTATATGCAATGTGCAATAAGTAAGTTTAGTTTTAGGCCAACTTTACACATCTCTTTAGGGCACTTCATTCTGATGCTAAAATCAAGATATCAGTTCTTCTGAGATTGTCAATTGGTTTTGTAATTAAGGTAGGAACTAGACTAGGGTGCCCTCCCTGGGCCTTTTTAATCTCATTATAGAGCCCCTGGCAGCCGTCATCTGCCACATTAGTGACATGAAATGTAAATCCTAGATGGGCCACTAAGAGTCTAAAGTACTTATACATATTGATGATGCCTTGGATTGTGTTTCTAAGTTAAGGCTGATTTGCATATGGCCATGTCTGAATTGGGGTGGTATGGTGAGCAAAAAAGATAGATTTAGGGCCAGATCTCTGTACTGGGGTGATTGTATGACATTGTTCTGCATTCTGTCCATCAACTGTTGTTTTTGAATTTGTCACCCCGAGTGGGACGGGTATGCTCAGACGTGAGTCCCGTGCTCTCCACACCACTGGAGTTAAGCTATCCTGGCTGAAGGCAGCTGATAGCCAGAAACCGGTCCTAGGATGCTTGATTTCGGTCAAAGGAAGACATGGCTTGGCAGTTTGGCCTGGACTGTTCCCATGAGGCACAGGGTCAATGCTGATTTGCATATGGCCATGTCTGAATTGGCGTGGTGTGGTGAGCAAAAAAACGATGGATTTAGGCCCAGATCTTTGTACTGGGGTGATTGTATGACATTGTTCTGCATTCTGTCCATCAACTGTTGTTTTTGTTCTAATCCGAGGGCATTGAGGGTCTCACTTTTCAACTTGCCAAGATGTTCAGTAAATTGTAGTTATTTTTGGTTATGTTGGGAAAAATAATCCCAGCCTGTTGCTGTAAGGTGTTTAAAGGGTGGAAAAGAATGTTATAATGGCCTCAAATACCTGAACATCTGTATTAACGGAAGTCCAAACCACTTCATATATACAATACTAGATTAATTCTGGGTGACACCCAGAAGTTGCGTCATAAATAGAATTACTTTAAGCTATTTTTGTGGGGTCAAATTGGAAGAAGAACAATAACATTGCTGGTAAATATTAATAATATTATTAATAATTATAATAGCCAAAATACCACGATCTGTATTAAAAAAGGTTGCAAATTTCAGGGTGTAGAGTACCCCAATTTGAAGAAATACCATCAATCTTATTTCAGCAGTAAAATAAATGTATGTGTTAAACCCCACAGAATTGTGTGTGGCTTTATGACTGGAGAATCTGGTTCTATGTGGTTATTCCCCATTCCACGAGGTTTAACTCATAAGTATATTGCATTGAATTGGCATGTGGCTTCTGCACAGCAGTGTAGATCTGTCATGTGGAATTTGGACCGTTCCAATACCATCCAACTTGTAATAAAAGTCCCATCTGAGATCCCGTCTCTCCCTCCATCGGCGGATGCTCTATGTGGTGGTGCATGGTATATATTATCTCTCTCTTTCTATCTCTCTAGGGGATATTTTCAACAAAATGTCAGAGCGTGGCTTTACGCCAAAATCGGTAACACTGTGCTCTGACATTTTAAAATGCATCGAGGCGCTATATTTACAAAAATACGGCGCACACATGTGTTTCCCCCAGCTTTGGCTCTAATAAAGCTGCCTAGCACCAGCATAGACACCCTTGTGCCATGTTGCAAGAGGGACTGTGCTGCATAGGAGATTCTTGAATCTTGAAAGCCGATTTGCTCTTGGAAAGAGCAAAAAACGAGGCGAAATTAATAATTTCTTCTTGTATCGCCAGTACAAGACCAACTGTTCCCTGGTCTTGATTTTTGGTGCTGCCCCATCCTTATAAATACGGGGCAGTGACAAAAAGCAATGGGTATTGTGGCAGAAGGCTCACAGCAACACCCATTGCATGCCCCTTTCAATCAATCAATCAATCAGGTCATTTGTAGAGCGCACTACTCACCCGTAGGGTCTCAAGGCGCTGGGGTGGGGGGGGGGTGCCGTTACTGCTCGAACAGCCAGGTCTTGAGCTTCTTCCTGAAGGAGAGGTGGTCCTGGGTCAGGCGCAGGTCGGTCGGGAGTGAGTTCCAGGTCTTGGCGGCCAGGTAGGAGAAGGACCTTCCTCCTGTTGTCGCTCTTCGGATGCGGGGGACGGTGGCGAGGGCGTGGCTGGTTGATCTGAGGAGGCGCTTGGGGGTGTAGAAGTTGATCCGGTTGTTGAGGTAGCTCGGGCCTTGGTCGTGTAGGGCTTTGTGCGCGTGGGTGAGGAGACGGAAGGTGATTCTCTTGTTTACCGGGAGCCAATGCAGATCTCTCAGGTGTGCGGAGATGTGGCTGCGTCGGGGGATGTCGAGGATGAGTCTGGCCGAGGCGTTCTGGATCCGCTGGAGTCTCTTCTGGAGCTTGGCGGTGGTTCCGGCGTAGAGGGCGTTGCCGTAGTCCAGTCGGCTGGTGACGAGGGCCTGGGTGACCGTCTTCCTCGTCTCGGTGGGGATCCACCGGAAGATCTTACGTAGCATGCGCAGGATGTTGAAGCAAGACGAGGAGACGGCGTTTACTTGCCTGGTCATGGAGAGGGAGGAGTCCAGGATGAAGCCCAGGTTGCGTGCGTGGTCCGTCGGTTTGGGTGCGGTGCCCAGGGCGGGGGGCCACCAGGAGTCGTCCCAGGCGGAGGGCGAGGAGCCCAGGATGAGGACCTCCGTCTTGTCCGAGTTCAGTTTCAGGCGGCTGGTCGTCCCATTCGGCTACCTCTCTCATCCCTTCGTGCAGGTTGGCTCTGGCGGTGGCGGGGTCGTTGGTCAGGGAGAGGATCAGCTGGGTGTCATCGGCGTAGGAGATTATGTTGAGGTTGTGTTGGCGTGCGATGGCCGCGAGGGGGCTCATGTAGACGTTGAAGAGGGTGGGGCTCAGTGAGGAACCTTGAGGGACGCCGCAGATGACTTTGGTGGCCTCTGACTTGTACGGTGGTAGGCGGACTCTCTGTGTTCTTCCGTCGAGGAAGGAGGTGATCCATTCCAGTGCCTTGTCCTGGATTCCGATGTTGCCGAGGCGCTGTACTAGGGTGCGGTGGCAGACAGTGTCGAAAGCCGCGGAGAGGTCCAGGAGGATGAGGGCCGCTGTTTCTCCGTTGTCCATCAGAGTTCGTATGTCATCGGTGGCGGCGATGAGGGCGGTCTCGGTGCTGTGGTTCGCTCGGAAGCCAGACTGTGAGGGGTCGAGGGATCCGTTCGTCTCGAGGAAGGCGGCCAGCTGTTTGTTGACGGTCTTCTCGATGATTTTGGCCGGGAACGGGAGGAGCGAGATGGGACGGTAGTTCTTGAGGTCGGTGGGGTCTGCTGTGGGTTTCTTGAGAAGAGCGCTGAGTTCGGCGTGCTTCCAGCTCTCAGGGAAGGTGGCGGTGTCGAAGGAGGTGTTGATGATGTCCCGCAGGTGGGGTGCGATGACAGCGTCGGCCTTGTTGAAGACGTGGTGAGGGCAGGGGTCAGTCGGAGATCCGGAGTGGACGGAGTTCATTGTGCAGATGATGTCTTCGGTGCTGATCGGAGTCCAGGTGCGGAGGGTGGTGGTGGGTGGCGTTGTTGCGGTTGTGGCTTGCGTTGGTTGGTTGCTGAAGCTGTTGTGTATGTCCGCGATCTTGTTGTGGAAGTAGGACGCGAGGGAGTTGCAGAGGTCTTGCGACGGGGTGATGTCATTGTTTCCGGCGTTGGGGTTGGAGAGCTCTTTCACGATGTTGAAGAGTTCCTTGCAGTTGTGTGCGTTGTTGTCCAGCCGGTCTTTGTATGTATTTTTCTTGGTGGCGCGGTTCATCGTGGTTTCATGCTAAGTGAAGCGCGAAAAGGGGCCGTGTTTACAAGGCGCCACTTTGTAAATAAAGATAATGAAGTATCGCCACCAGAACGTTGCTAAAAGGGACGTTCTGGCTGTAAATATGCCCTTCTGTTTCTCCCCTTCCAGGTGGGGTGCTATCTGTCACTCAGGAGCCAGATGCAGCAAACTAGATATAAAACACGTCACTAGAAACAATACATAGTGACTATGGCAAACAGGAAGGTAGACTCCATCGCAGAGACTGGGACCACAAATGTGGCCATCCTTCTAGGAAAGCGCAGTATCACCTCTCAGTCACTGCAGCTCCTTCCGGGGAGGCTTGGCAGAAGCAGTATAAGAGCAGTGAAAGAAAGGAATATGGCGCCTGACAATTTGTTCTAGGTGTCCCCGTGTTTCGTTGTTGTTTGCACCAGCTGTTGTGGGCATAAAATGCCAGAGGCCATTTACAAACTTCATGGACCATATCAGCTTTAGCTAAAAAAAATGTTATATATTAGAGATTTGCAAAACCATTCAACATGATATTGCAAAACATGCAGTTAACTATCAGCGAGCCTGGGATAGGAAGTCACACCTCATGTGGTTTTGGCTTCATTTAGAGATATGTCTGGACTTGTAAGATCGCCTCTGCTGAGTTTACAATTTTAGAAAGCGAATTGTCATCTGTATATCTCTCTATTGTGTTATTTTAAGCTGAATTGCTTGGTAATGTTTTTTATTGCCATTTCTGCGGTTTTATTACAGAGGCAAAGGGGCATATTATCAAGATGTGCTTTAAAAAATGCACATCGCACATTTCCCTATCGCCGGCTATCGCCGGATTTTATCGCCGTGATAGCGCGTTATTATCAATGCGCAACACGTAGGCGATATTAAATCCGGCGATAGTCGGCAATAGGGAACATTAGCGCGTAAAAACAAGCGTTGTTGTCACGCGCTAATGTGTGCTTTGATAATATGGGGGGGTGGATTCAGCTTTATGATCCACACCCCCATGTTAACAATGCCGAATACCTGATCAAAGCAGGCGTTGGGAGACCTGCGATAAACGAGTTTAACGCAGGTCTCCTTCTCCCAACGCCTGCCTTGATAATAGGGTGTTACCACCTCCAACCATATTCTACATGTGGTTGGATGTGGGAACGCCCACCCTGCATCCCATTAGCGTTATCTATCGCCCCCAGCGCGAGGGCGATAGATGAAGTCAAGAATACGTCTCTAACTCCGGTTAGAGACGTATTGAGAATAGTGCGATAATAAAAAAAATGCATTAGCGACTTTAAAAAGGCGCTAACGCTTTTATCGCGTGCTTGATAATATGCCCCAAAGTTCCTACGTACTTGCAGTGTTACTGTTAGGAAGCGAGGCCGGAGTCAATGTTTATCGCTTATGGCTTGAGCTTGGAGGAGCAGGGCTCCAAACCTGCTTCCGCTAAGTCATGCTGACTATGAACTACAATTACCAGAAGGCCTTGGACTCTCATGTATTTTCGAGAGATGGTGGCCATCTTAGATATCTTGGTAGAGCCTTTCTTGTGGTCCACAGCATCATAGCAGAGCTATTGTGCTTCAATGTTCCCACAGCCAGGACCTTGCTACACACATCTTAGGTTTCTTTGCCAAAAACCCTTTGCTTCTATATGATTTCCATTGATGGCCATTGGGAATACTGAGAAGTATTCAGAAAAGTCATATTGTGATGAAAACAAACTTTGAACTGTTTATCTGAGCTTTTCTAAGACTGGGATTGTTACATTGAACAACTGATTATCATGAGACAGAATAGGAAGGATTCTTACACTGGACTATGGGGCATATTATCAAGCAGGGCGATAGGCAATTATCACCCTATTAGCAAGCTGTCGCTAACTGATGTTAGCGACAGCTTTTAGGTGATAGCGAGCGGTTTGGGGCCCGCTTTGCATGTCAGCAATGTTTATCGCTAATGACATGCAAAGTGGGCGTACCCAACCAGTTAGCGACTGAGCTATCGCCTATTAGCAAGGCAGGCGTAGCGATGGAAATATTCGCGCTAAGTGTGAATATCTCCAAATACTAACACCTGCCCAGACCAGTTCTTAGCCATGTTATCCAATGGGAGGTGGATAACATGGCTAAGAGCATTTCATCGCTAATGCGTGAATATCGCTGTATTCTCAGCGATATTCACGCATTTCGCCGCTATCGCTGGATATTTTAGCACAATGGAGAAAAACGTTGCTAATAGTATGTTTTCTCCGCTAACATATCCTGCGATAGGCAGTGATAAAAAAAATGCGCTAAGCGCATTTTGCGATAAATATCGCTATTCCTTGGGAATATGCCCCGAAGTTCAATATGTTTATAGGAAGGCCATGCAATGGCATTAGAGTTCTAGCATCCTCTTACATATTGCTAGAATCAGGGAATAAAAGAATATGAATGTTGGTGGTTATCTTGCAGTTTAACTGATGTGCAGCAATTTGAGGTACTTATTCTATCTATGGTTACTTTTCAGCAATTACCCGTCACATCAAAGCACTGGAATTTGGTTTCACAAGGATATTTTTAAGGTATATTCATTCACTACTATAGTTAGGCATAGAACTCTATATGACAAATACCTTTAGCTATCTCTATGTCTTGTAGATATTTTCCACTTCCTGCGGACATCATTGACCAACAAAAGTGACGAGTCAGAGTGGTGGAGTCATGTGTTTCTGTTTTCTCTTTTAACAAATTCCCCTTTCCCTGCTTCTATCACTGTCACTGGTATTCCTGTGTATGTGGTCGCTTGTGGGAATGGTGAGAGACAGAAAAATACATACTTTCTGTTGGATTCAAAGCACCAAGTTTATTGCACCTGATTGTTATGACCCAAGATTAATTTTCTTTAACACATTTTAAATGCTGTGACCCCTTTCCCCCTCCCTAAACATTCACTGAAAGTTTCCATCTGAATACGTTATGTATAGACCATTAACCTCACTTATCCGCTCTCTTGGCCAGTCTATATTTGGTTTCTCTTCTGAAGTTTGAGTCCAGGTTTTTACCCACAGGCCTTTCTATGATTTTCAGATCAATATGAGCATCCTGACAGTAGTAGATGCAGCAATCAATGGGGAATATTCTCAAGAACGTGCGATAATCATTGCCTGAATTGGTTAACGTAATCTTTCATATTGCTTCCTATCGTGGGAAAATAACTCTATGTTAACGTCCTATTCCCAACACGACAGTAACATGTGATAGTTTCCCGATAACGCATCAAATGTCCATGATAAAGTCACCGAGACGGCAATAAAAATCTAAACCCGAATGTGAAAAAGGTGCGATGAGCCCGTACACATCCACATGCACAAACAATCCCTGATGCCAACAACGCATCTGCGGACAAACCATGCCCCAGACTCCCAACTCGCACTAAGAGCTCAATGTACCCAAGTCTGCATCATCTCAGCACTGTATAAGCACAGAAGTCAAAGGCACACCGCATTAAAGGGATAAGAGGCAGCCAAATCAGAGCTTCAGGGGCAACTGTCCCAAAATGCAGGACACACACATAACATTCAGAGCACATCAACATTGACAACAATGTGGTACAAACGGCAAAACGTTCACAAGAGAACAGAGAACACAACTGGTGCCGCTTGTGTGTAGAAACTGGCCAATCACATTTGTCATAGCAGGGAAATGTGAGTTGATAACGTACAAGTACAAACACACATCCGTGATGTTGTCGAAATGTCCACTGTCCCGCATCAAATAGGCAGCTCCTCCCAAGCAGTCACAATGTACACTGTCATGCAGTCTGTATGTAAACATGTACAATGCGTCAACATACATGTGCACACAATGTTAAACTGCATCTCCAGTTCACATTGCAGAGGGAAAATCAACACCTCCTGCAGAGAAGACCCAACAACTCTTCACTGATGACGAAGAGGACCTCCCCACCTTTGACACCGATGCGCTCCAACAGCTCATGGACAGCCTCGGCACCCCACCTCCAGGAGCAGGGCAGCCCAGCCGCATCGAGGAGACCCCACCCCCTGCATAGACCACACAGCAGGAAGCACCCACCACCACGGCTGCCTCCCAGGACCCCTACGAAGAACACATGGCCTTCCAACGCCATGTGTTGGGGTGCCAGGAGAAGATGCTGAACAGGTGCGGGTGGGGTTCGACCTCATGGCATCCAAACTAGATGCCACACGTGGGTGTCTAAGTCCTATCAGGGACCACTCACAGTCCCTAACGGACACCCCCATTCCACTGCATGTTCTCCAACGATCCATGGCTGACATCACTGGAGTCCTGACTCTGAGACAAGAACAACTGTCTAGTCAGAGTGGCTCCAGCGATGTCAGCCGGGCGTTGGGACACATGCCGAGGACCATGGAGGACATGGAGCAGACGCAGGTGGAAAGAACGGCCACCATCGAGAGGTAGCTTGGGTCTTCCATGCCCTGCAGACCCTCATCATGGCATTGCTGCCACAAGGCCTGGTGTGGATAAATGCTGCTGCTACCACTCCATCCACATCTCTGCCCCTGAAGTGTCAGTGCCATACAGTGCAGCAGATATTCCACCTCCAGCCCCTGATGTGTCACTGCCACACAGTGATGCAGACAAAACAACGAAGGACGAAGATGTGGAAGATTCTCCCTCAGTAGTAGGGACGCAGTAGCATTCATCTCCGCCATATGGTCTGTTTCTGCTTGGTTCTACCCTCTGAATCATCACCTTCCACTGTCCCCTGATACACCCTGCAACACTCATCTTGGACCTCGACATGGTCTGCCATATTCTGTTTGGTTACCAATCTGACACTGCATTCAGACTGCGGACTGTACTCTTCCTCTTAAAATGAAATTGTCATTCCCTAAAGGACTCTGGCTGGCCCTCCATGGGGCAGCAATGTAAAGTGGGGTTTGCATGACACTGTACTGCTTCAGCTACAACACTCCAGTGAATGTGCATTAAACATTCAAATTCACACACACAGATGTGTCATGTCTATGATCATTCAAGTGTGGAAGCATGGATGAATGTAGGGTCAGTGATTCCCCTTTACGTCCATGTTGCTCATGTTGTGGGATGAGTCACAGTGTGCAACATTACCGATTGCTGTTTGGGTGGTGCCGACACTACAACAGAGACACACGCGTTAGTTACTTCCTTCTTCAGCCCAGAACTGACCCACGCCCAGAGCCCCGGGGTCATTGTTCACACCCCTACACTGGACTGGCATACGCCAGGCCAGCCCTCTCCGCTTGTGCTTACAGGAGGGGACAACAACGTTACATGTCCCAGGTCTTCCCTGTAGAGATCTGCTGATCACAGGTCTAGTTGTCAGCATGCCACAGCGACTCCCTGATGGCTGGTTTACACCCACACCACACCCATACAGCTCAGGCGTCACAGGACATGTGACCCTGCCAATAAAACAGGCTGGGTGCACGTGCTCGAGGCCATTTCCACTATCTATTTGGGTGTGTCCGTGTAGTTATTATTTATGCATGACAGCTAAGGGCCCTACCACATCACATTTCCCACTGCTGGAGGTGACATTATGGTGTCCCAACCACGAGACTCAATCATAAAGGGCCCATGACTTACAGTGCACAGAGTTGGTGGTAGCCGAGGCACTTTGGCCAGCACGAGCCTCCCGCCACGTGGCGATGATTTGCGGTGCACTGAGTTTGTGGCACCAGAGCTGAGCGGGTGTGCAGCCTGCGATAATGCATAGGCCTTGATACGCCATCCTGCCAATCAAGGTTCGATTTGAATTGTGAGCCCAGCTGGGCCGCAGTGTGTGCCTAATGCAGCAGCCTGCACAGACATGACTACGCGGTGCAGCAGGGTGTGCTGGGAGCCTGTGGTGCGGAATCCGGCGATGGCTGAGGAGGTTGCACCGGCACGTGGTGGGCCCTCTTGGAGACATGCCGGTGGCGGCAGGTAAGCATTGAGGCCTGGGTGCGCAGGGTTGGGCAGTCATCGCTGGGCGGCGGACTGGTCTGGGGACAAGGACTGGGGTGCTTGCAGAAGATGTAAGAATCATGCACACTGCCTGGGAAGTTTGCGACGACATTGGTGAACAGGCCCCGGTGATCCAGTTTTGCCAGCACCTTGTTGGAATGCGTGTGGTTTCTGTTGCGGTGATTGTGTGCAGTGTTGTCAGGGGGCACAAGTAGTTTATGTATGCAGTCAATTGCCCCCAACATGTGAGGAAGCCTGCTATGGCATAGTTCCCATGCTTGGTCTCCAGCTGTTCCCTCAGAGTGTGGGGGAAGTGAAGGTGCAGGGGTATCAAGCTGATACAAACACTGATGCTTACAGGTATGATAAATCCTGCCTAATGAGACCGTAACAGAAGTTTGTGTGGTCGTAACCTTTCTTTTCTCTCCTATGAATGTTACGACCACACAAACTTCTGTTACGGTCTTTTTGTGCAGGATTGATCATACCTGTAAGCATTCCAGCTTGTCCCAGTGCAATACGCTGTACCAGATTACTTTTGTGACCATACGGACGCTTGTCTATTGTCACCATTTATCCAACAGGTTTCTGAATACGGACTTTCGGAATATGGAATTGTATTGGGGATTTCCCAGATGATATGAAGTGAATTGGATCCACAAATTGCCCTAAGGAAGTTCCCCGTTGGGAATGGAACACGTTGGCTGAAGTTTTCGTGTGGTTAATTATGTTTTTGTAATAAAGTACTGTATTTCCACTACCGTTGACTACTGGACTTCATGACCTGGCGCACGCCCATTTCAGAAACCACAATCTTGGATCTGGAAAACAGAGGTGCCAGGCAACGGCTGGGGTTGGGGTTGGTTTTGCAGGCACACTAAGAATTGGGACTAGTCTATGGTGTGGAAACAGAGGCCCGCCGTTGCTTTTGTGGACATGCATCCAAGACATGTGTGAGGAAGTTTGATAGGGCTGTCTTTGAGACTCTTCCGACTCTGGCAGTTGTTGGTTGGAAGGTACCAGAGGCCAACAGGTGCAGCACAGCCAGCAGCTTTGTCTGCGGAGGGATGTTGGTTGTCTGCTGTGTTGGTACCATCAGCCTGTGGGCAATGTGGGTCAGGATGCGGAGGATGGTTGTCCTTTTGAACCTGTAGTGGGCAATGACAACCTCTGGCGTTTAGTCTCTGTGGTTGGTGCATTTTTGGAAGGGTGGCTGTCTTGTTCTGCCCTGCCTCGGTGGTAGTCGGGGGGATCCTGGGGGTGGGGGTGGTCCTGGGGGTGGTGATGGTGGGTGTTGTGGCCCTCTTGGGTCTCCAAGCTGCATGATCATTGGCTCCATGGCATCTGTTGGTCTTCAGATGTGGCTCTGGGCTGGGCTACCTTTCATACTGCAGGTTGTCATCCTGCTTAACACCAGTAAAAGGTAGGTGTTAAATCCCTGCTGCTTACACGCCTTTTTGCCTGTTTTTGGATCGCATCTCAGATCTGGCTGGTCGTTGAGAATATCGCATAGTGGTGTTTTCCTGTGTTTTTGCACGGGAATGCCTACTCTGCATATCATTAGCGTTAGTTGTCGCTCTCATCCGTGGCGATGCTTTTTGCAGAAGCTATTGCTTGAAAACTGCCGATATCAGCAGTTTGCACCAGCTTGAGAATGGGGCGATAATTCTTTCGCCACTTTTGCTGCGTTAAAGTGCCAATAACTCGGTGATAAGTCCTTGAGAATATACCCCAATATCTTTTGCAGCAAAACCTCACCTAGGGCCCGATTCACAGAACTAACTTAAGACAAAATCCTAAATTTACTACCATTTTGCTATTCACAGAAGGCACTTACTCATTTTGGTATTCACAGAAGACACTTACTCATTTCGGTAGTCACAGAAGTTAGTAGTCCTAACTTTAGGACTCCTAAATGTGTTCTGTGAATACCGAAGGTCTTAAAGTTAGGATCTTTCTCAATTTAGTGGTAGTAAATTTAGGACTCCTAACTTTAGGACTCCTAAATGCCTTCTGTGAATACCGAAAGTCTTAAAATTAGGATTTTTCTCAGTTTAGTAGTAGTAAAGTTGAGAAAAATCCAAATTTTAAGACTTTCGGTATTCATAGAAGGTATTTAGGAGTCCGAAAGTTAGGAGTCCTAACTTTACTACTACTAAATTGAGAAAAATCCTAATTTTAAGACATTTCTGGTCTTTGCTATTTGAGTACCTGGCACAAATTTGAGAGCAAGTCTTTTTTTCAGGAAAGGGGGTATCCTCTTTAGCAATAGTTTCCACCCTTCCATCTTACTGTTTGTGGCTTCATGACTTGTCAAAGGTGCTCACCTCCACTCCTATCGTCCTGGGTATTATTGGCTGCCCCTTCCGTATCTTGCTCATTGCACAGCGGCTGAGGATGCCATCCGCACTGGTGTAAAAGGAGGAACTCTACCTAGTACTGTAGCTGCACAGTTGTTGTGCTTGTTTTTATTATTTAATTAATTAGTTTTCATTTATATTTTTCAAGGAAGATGGCGTAAAAAGGAGAAACAAATGATGTGTACATGTGGGATGATAGTGTGACACAAACATATTACATTATTACCACATCCAAAACTGGACATGATGCAGTTAATCAGTCTGGCTGCCCAGTTGTTAGCACCCTCTGGCCCCTGTCACCAGCACTATCAATCCTCTACCCATGTAGGAACATTAAAGCATATGCCATATCAGAGTGTCAGGGTACAGTAGTTCAGTTCAAAAGACTTTATTCGAATTGAAATCACAATTCATAAAAGTATACAGATAAAAATCACAATTAAAGTTTCATTTTCCATTCTGGGTTAAACATTACTAAAATTTGATTTCTTACAGTTAAAAAGGAAATCTAAAAGGAATAAAAACAGTTCAATCAGTTAAAATACATAGTAGTTAAAAAGACTTAACTAACTCTTGTTATCCCATAGCGATGGTCCTTCTCACCCTTAAAATTGTATTCAGAAAGAGGCTCATTGTACTGATGGTAAGACAGTCATCTAAGGATCTAAGGGGCATATTATCAAGGGGGTTTATCTCCGCTTTCTTGGCTTTAAAAGCCAAGAAAGCGGAGATAAAATTATCTCCCTATTACCTAGCTGTCGCTAACACCAGTTATCGACAGCTAGTAGGAGATAGCGACCATCTTGGGCCCCACTTTGCATGTCAGTGATATTTATCACTAATGACATGCAAAGTGGGCGTGCCAAGATGTTAGCGACTGGAAACAGTCGCTAACATCGCTATCTCCTATTACCAACTTATGGAGATATTCGCACTAAGCGCGAATATCTCCAAAAGCTAACACCTGCCCTGAGCAGTTCTTAGCCATGTTATCCAATGGGAGGTGGATAACATGGCTAAGAGCATTGGCTCGATAATGCATGAATATCGCTGACTTTTCAGCGATATTCATGCATTGCGGCCGATTTTTATCGCATTTGCGATAAACCTTGGTAATACCAAGGTTTATTTGCGATAAAAATCGCCGCAGCTCAGCGGTAATTTTTTGTCTCTAACCAAGCAATGGCGATAATTATCGCTATTGCTTGGTAATATGCCCCTAAGTTTATTATAGGCATCTCTTGCTTTCCTTAGGCCCCAAGTTAACAGGAGAGGTTTTAAAATTTGTCGTCTGGAATGGCTATATAAAGTGCAAAAAAGAGTACAGTGTATATTTGATTGAAATGATTGGTCATCACAAGGACACCGCCTTTTTACTCTCGCCCAGTCATTGCAGTTCGGGAATGATACAAGTCTATAGAAGGATTCCAGGCGAAAGTATGTCAGGAGCCTACGATGCTGTAGGGGGTGATCTATTACAAGATACAGCTGGATGCCCCTCTGAGATGTCACTTCGTCATGGCTCATTTTTTTTTTATTTTTTTTTTAAAAGACCTTTATTGTCCAACATGCAGTGTACACAGCACCATAGCTTACAACCCAGCCGGGCCAGCTGCAGTTAATGAACTTTGTGGTATATAAAGTGAGTGAACACAGCTTCAAGTCCGGCAACCCTGGGGTCCGGCAGCGTATGTCAACATTTCACATTACATCATGATATGTATACATTTAGTGTCTAGTAATTGTGTGGTCTATGGGTTTTTCGGCATGCATTCAGTGGCTCGAGGTGGTTGCGCTGAATCTACCCTCTTCATTGGCTGCGGTGACGGCCGTGCCCGTCACTTCCAATATGTTGCAACTGCGAGTGCCTCCGTGTGGGTCGATACTCAGACGGGTATGGCGCCGTGTGAGGGAGCGTAGAGGGTGGTCAGCGACTGAGTGCATTTGGGGCGTGTAACCTCCATGTGCGTCCATTTCAGCGGAAAGAGTTGTTCTGCACCTCGATGTCCAGGCGGGGTGTCCGAGCCGCGGCTGTCACACCCGAGGGTGTCCTGCGGCGCGAAATGGTGTAAAAGCATGAAGTTGTATGTGTACGGACATGGTCTAATGGAAGATGAAACCAAATCGACAACTAACTACAAAACAGGGACATGGGTGTCACAGGAGGTAGGTAGGGGTAGGTGTATGTAGAGTTCGCCATAGTGTCGAAGAGGTAGAAATCTGAATCAGCGTGTCAGTCGCGTCTCGCGGGGTAGGTAGGCGGGGGGGCCGGGGCTCGGGAAAGTGTGGGTCGCCCTTGCAGCGGAGCCAGTAGGGGGGGGTCCCCCGAGTGGTTGGAGGGTGTGGCATTCCGGTGTATAGTTCGGGCACCTGCCTCCGTGTCTCATGTGACGGTGCGGCTCCGGGATTGGGGTAAGTAATCGACAGTGTGAGACATGAAATCCAATGGTCTCCTGATTGGTGGCCTCTGGACCTAGGCCCAATCCCCGAACCCAAATCCACAATCAAGAACTTGGGAGTTCGGCTAGAACCTGAGCTGACTATGAAACAGAATGTCAATGTAACAGTGGGACTATGTTTTCATATGATTGGCCTTCTCCATAGGATATTCCCTTTCCTGCCTGATTCCTACAGAAAAACCTTAGTCCAGGCTCTGGTGATCAGTCGTCTGGATTACTGCAACGGTCTTTTAGCAGGAGCTAATGAAGAGGTTCTTGACCGTTTGCAGGTAATACAGAATACTGCTGCCAGATTGGTGCTGAACGCACCTCCAAGAACCCCATCGAAACCTTTGTTATGCAAACTCCATTGGCTGCCCATACGACTGCGAGTCAAGTTTAAGACTTGTTGTATTATCCATAAAAGTCTCCATAATTTAGGACCTGAATATCTGTCTACCAAATTTGCCCAATATAACCCCATTCGTACTCTCAGATCCAGCCAACAGCTGTTGCTAAAAGTGCCTAAATTCAACAAGACCAGACTGGGTGGCAGGGCCTTGTCAGTAGTGGGGCCAACACACTGGAATATGCTCCCACTATCACTGAGGCAGTGTTCCGACCATTTGAATTTTAGGAAAAATCTGAAAACCTTCCTGTTTAGTTTAGTCAGTTAATTTAATTTAATTTATCTTATTTGGTTCAGATTCAATGTAACAATTCTTCTGTTAGGACTATTGCTTTATCAGATCTGTCGTCAAAAGCGCGGAGATACTCCTCCGGGAGTGATTCACAGCGCTATACAAACCTGCAAATAAATAAATAAAAATAAATACTAGCCAGACAGCGTGCTGAGTCCGATGGCGATGGGAAGTCGTGTGGTGTATCATGGGTGTCCAGTGCGGTGCCGTATCAGGGAATGAGGGTGGCGGTATATGTTTCTTTACGTGATTCCCTGGTCCGTGCATTTCTGCAGGAAGGAGTGCAGTATGTCCTCCCATTGTTGTGCAATGGGGAACTTTCTGAGCCCTGCTGTCTCTTCCCGCTGCAGAACAGAGCTTTCAGCTCGTGCCCAGTTCGTCAATGACAGGTACCAGTGTCGGAGGTGGGGGGGTGCGGCTGCCTTCCATCTCCTGGTAAGTAGTCTTTTGGCTGTGATAAGGCCGAGATCCCAGTATCTAGTCTGGACTCTATTTAGGTGTGTGCGCTTATACAACCCTAATATACAGGCTTCCCACGTACTCGGTACTTGTTCCCCGGTGCAATGTCGGAGTATCATGGTCACACCGTCCCAGTACTGCTGGAGGGCGGGGCAGAGCCAGAGCATGTGAAGGAGATCAGCACCTATGAGAGAGCAGCGGCCGCAGGCAGTGTCTGTTACTGAGAAGTATTTATTTATCTTGTCAGGGGTGAGGTACGCGCGGTGTAATATATAAAATTGTATGATTTTAAAGCGAGGGCTGCGGGGGATGTTCACTGGGTCAGCCAGGACCATAGCCCACTCCCTGTCCGTCCAGTCCCGCCCTCTGTCTGTCGCCCACTTTTCCCTTAGGTGTACAGTTGCCGGGCATGTATGTAGGAGGAGTGCTTGTGTCAACTAACGAATAATGTGAGTGCCGTTGCTCATGACATGCAAGTACTGTATGAAGTGGTGTGTCGGTGGCTCGCTAGACATGTCTCCCCAAGCGGTAGTCAACGCGTGAACGAGAGACGCGTGTGTTAGGAACTGACCAGCTGGGAGGGATGTGTCCTCCACAAGGGTCGCAAAGGGCAAGAGGGTGCCATCGGAGTAAAGGTCGCCCATCGTTTCCACCTCTGCGGTGGTCCAGCTACTCAGTCGTACAGCAGTTAGGGTCCCTGCCGTCGTCGGGGTGCCTAACAGCGGCAATATCGGCGCATACGGTGTCGTTGCTCGTGTTAGGCGCAAGCAGCGGAGGAAGCATTTGCGCGCCACTGCGAGCAGTAGTTGCGGCGGTCGGGGAGTCCGAGTCAGCGGGTGGAACAGTACTTGAATCTGGAACTGGGACCAAATGGTGGTATCTGTAGCCGTGTCGCTTAGGTTCTTACCACCCAACCAGCACGACACCCACTGCATTTGTGCTGCTAGATAATATAGCTCCATGTTCGGAACTGCTAGCCCGCCCTCTGTAGTGGGCATATAGAGTTTCGTCAACGCGACCCGGGGTCGGCCTTTGTTCCAAATCAGGTTTCGTAGCAGGACCTCGATGTCTCGGAACACCCGGGCAGGCACGTATGTTGGTAAATTCGCAAAATAGTATAACAGCCGTGGTAGCACTATCATCTTAGCTAAGGCTATGCGGCTAGGGACATTGAGCGGTAGTGTGTTCCAGAACCCCACCTGTGCTCTGGTAGAGGCGATCGCCCTCATCAGATTGCCTTCCAAAATGTCCATTGGGTCTCGGTAGACGCGTATCCCAAGGTATCTAAACGTGCTGGGATACCACTGCAAACTTCCACCCCCGATGCATATGTCACATTCAGGAACGTTCGGGTCGAAGGAGTAGGCCCCCGACTTGGCCCAGTTCACTCGCAATCCCGACATTTCCTCAAAGGTGCCGAAAACGGTAGTGAGGGACTCTGGGACGTCGTTGAGGTCCCTGACGTATAGGAGCAGGTCGTCGGCGTATAATGACACTACATGCAGTCCGTCTGCCAACGGTATTCCCCAGTTAGCTCCCTGCGACCGGAGCATCATGGCTAGGGGTTCCACAGCTAAGGAGAACAACAGGGGTGACAGTGGACAACCCTGTCTGGTGCCTCTCCGCACGCGAATAGGGTCAGAGAGTAAAGTTCCAGTGCGGACCCGGACCGTGGGTTTGTGGTATAAGAGGCCTACCATCGTCAGATAGTCATCCCCCAACTCAAACTTTTCCAACACCGCTCGCAGGTAGGGCCACTCCACCGAGTCAAAAGCCTTCTCCAGGTCGAGCACAAGGCACCCCGCTTGTGGCCACTGTCTCGTGGCGTATTCCTGCAAGCGAAATAGCCGTCGGATATTGTGGGACGTGTGTCTCGTCGGTACAAATCCGTTTTGGTCTTGATGTACCAACGTAGGAACGATGGGGGCCAGCCTGCGGGCAAGCGCGGAGGCAAGAATCTTATAGTCTGTATTCAAAAGTGCGAGAGGGCGATAAGACCCCATCTGCGTGCCATCTCTGTCAGGTTTGGGCAAGGAGACAAGCGTCGCCTCATTAAGAGTCGGGGGCAGGTTAAAGTCGTCAACAGCCGCGGAATACATCTTCACCAGTTGCGGGATCAGGATGTCTGAGGCGGCCTTATAGAACTCGGCCGGTAAGCCGTCCGGTCCCGGAGTCTTACCGTTCGAGAGGTGAAAGATGGTGTCACGGAGTTCCTCGGGATCTAGTGGTGCTCCGAGGTCATCTTGTTGTGCCGCGGTCAGGGTGGGTAAGCGTATGGCAGAGAGATAGGCTACAATGGTGGGCTGTGAGACATGGAGTCGGGAGTGGTACAGGTTTGTGTAATGCTCCGTGAACGCCTCGTGTATTTGTCGCTGAGAGTATAGTGACCTGCCATCTCCGGCTTGTATGGTCGATATTGGAGCCGATCGGTCTTCCCGCGCGATCAGCCAGGCCAGCAGTCTGCCCGGTCGGACACCCTGCCTGTGCATTCGAGCAGAGTGTGCCGCAAAGTTGACACATTTCAGACGGTCTAGTAGGCGGTCATGTTCCGTCTTGGCTGCAGTCAGTCGGGTGTTCGCACCTCCCCCCGCAGGGCCTTCGAGGTCCAACAGTTCCGATTCCAGTCGTGTCAGATCTCGTTCAATTTGGCATCTCATGTGTCCCTGTGTTCCCAGGCAGTACCCCCGTGTCACCACTTTAAAAGCATCCCATTCAGTTTGGGGAAGGGTGCTGTGTCAGCATTTAGTTCAAAGTATTGGGCTGATTGCGTGAGCAGGGAGTTTTGGAACGTCGCGTCGAGTAAGAGGTCTGGTTGGAGGCGCCAGGTGGGAATGGGGGGATGCGGGATGTCCCATGCAATGATCACTTCGTCATGGCTCATGACAGATTTTTTGGTCCTTTCACCCTTCCACCTTTGCAATTCCAAATGTTCCAGCAGCATCTTTTTAAGCATAGATCGCGAGAGCAATTCCAATGAGGCTGGGTCAGTAAAATATTCGGGATGACCAATCTCACTGACAAAGTTCTTAATGTAAGTAAGCCATTTGATGTTTTTCAACCCATCACAGCTTAAGCAGTCCTTTATGATAGATCTGTTTAGTTCTATGGCAGGGTTGGTCCAGACGTTATGCCAAAGTAGAACTGGGGCAAGTTTTATAATGTCCGTGATGAAAACAAGAGCGACTTCGGCATGTAATACATATATAGGAGTGCTCCTAGGTGTAGCAGTTATGAATCGGAGGAACCTATTCTCGATTCGCTGAATCGCCTCCACTTGCTGTCAGCCCCAGATGCCAGCCCCATAGGTCCCAATAGCCACACATTTCGATTTGAATATTTGAAGGAGCTCCTTAACTGGTCTATTTCCTATTTTTTTTTGCGAAACTCATAAGAGCACCAACTGCTCTATTAAATGCCACGGCCCTTGCATTCACAGCAGACTTCCAGGTGCCTTGCCTATCGAAGTGAACCCCCAAATAACAAAAGATATCGGCTAACTCCACCTTCCTTTCGCTTAAAACGATTGGGCATGGTAATCTATGTTTGTTTGGGCCGCACAACATAGTGAACGTCTTCGAGACATTTACACGTAGCCCTCTAGTGTTCATGAAGTTAGTGAAGGTCTGTACAGCTTTCTGGAGACCCACCTTAGTCTGTGAGAGGATGGCCGCATCGTCGGCATAAAGTAAGATGGGGATGGGTTTGCCATTGATTACGGGGTAATCATAATACTGTTGTGTTAAGCAAGAACCCACACCATTGATATATAGGTTAAATAGCAGAGGGGCCAAGATGCAGCCCTGCCTTACCCCTCTATTAATCTTAAAAAGCTCTGTGCATTCCCCCCTCGGACCGTATCTAACTCGTGCACCTGCCTCCATGTAGAGTTCTCTGATGTAGTCTATTATTTTGTTGTCCAGCCCGATGTCCTTCAGAGTCTGCCATAGATTGTCGTGCAAAACGCAATCAAATGCAGAACTGCGGTCCACATAGGTCACATACAAATTTGATTTCCTTGCATGTATATATTTCGAGATGATTAGGGAGAGGTTTAGCCCCTGCTCAATTGTCCCCCGCACACCCCATAACCCATACTGGAGAGGCGATAGCACTTCCTGTCCCTCCAACCAGTCCTGAATGCGAGCAAGAATGACCCTGCCTGCCATCTTCATAAAGCCATCTAACAGAGAGATGGGCCGATAGCAGGCAGGATCATTCCTGTCCCCCTTTTTGTATATCGGGACCAAAATTGCCTCCTTCCATGATGGGATAAAACCTCTTTTGGTCATGCAGTTCAGGACTCTGGTGAGTAAAGGAGCCCACAGGCCTGGATACATTTTAAACACATCAATAAGGACAGAGTCTGGTCCTGGTGCTTTCGAGGCTGAACTTTCCCTTAAGGCTTTGTATACCTCCTCTAGTTTAAATTGAATATCTAGAGGGAGCGAGGAATCCACAACTTCCGTAGTTATTGTAGTTTCGGAGGAAAGTACAGGCAGAGCCGTAGTGCCATACAGGGCTTGGAAGTGGGATACCCACTCCTGAGCCGTGATGGCATTGTCTAGACGAGGACCTTGGTCGTCTGGATAAAAAGGAGCATTCACAGCCTTCCAGAAAGCAACAGTGTCCTTTTGTGTTGCTGCTGCATGGAGGGCTTCCCAGGCTTCAACTTTTAGATCTTTCTTTCTTCTAATCAAAGCGGCACGGTACTTACGCCTTGCCCTTTGGACCTGTGGTCTGTCTAGTGGGGTAGCATGCAATGCATTTTTGAGTTCCCGCAATGCCCTGGAGCAATTTGGATCAAACCACCCTGGGGTTCTCCTAACTATATTGCACGGATTTCTAGTCAGGAGGTGTTTGATTGAACAACAGATTTTATTAAAGGATAGAGGTCCTGCCATAATTCTACCCTCAGCGAAGCTACAGGAGTAGCCAACTTGCCTTTAGCCCTTTCAGGAGTCCAGCGTGCAGAGGAGCCGACCAGCGAGGCCGCAGCGGAGGTGAGAGGCGCGGCCCCGGGATTGCGAGGACCAGCAATCAACACCAGCAGCTGGTCCTCTTCCCGCGTGAGCCGCGCCCCCTCCCAGAGCCCCACCCCCTTTCACCAAAGAAGAATTTTAGTGACTCCATTAACGCGCATCGCGGGACGCGCGCGGGTCGTAGCCCGGGGCTAAGCCCGGGCAAAGGGCGGGCCCTCTGTGGCCCTCCGGGGACCGAAGGAGCCGGGCCGGGGCCACACCCCTTTCCCTATTTAAGTCTGGAATTATCCTCTATTATGCCCTCCAAATTGGTAACTATGGACAACTTTTTAATTAAAAAGGTTGCGCAAATTAACAACAACAGAAGGGCGTCTCTGGGGTTGGAGCATTCTCCTACAATTACACCTGAGCTTCCATTTACTGTCACAGATACACCCGTGCCAGAGGAGCCCCCTCCCCCTGTAGGCAAAGTAACTACTGTAGTTGCCATGGTCCATGCGGGTCAGAACGATGAGGATTCTAACGTCCAAGCCCTCATGGGGACAGGTATAGGCTCTTCTGACATATTTGAGCCTGCTGCAAGCGAATCCCCTATAAGATTTAAGAAAGCCCGAGTGAGACGCAGGGGGAATCAAAGGAAAATCAACCATAAAACTACACAAGGAGGGGGGGGAGAGTTTGGATCTTCATCACTATTTACAGAAACCAGATCAGTCAGACTAGGAGAAATAGGGGATGTCACCGCGTCCAAACGCCCTAAAGATTCTTTGCTTCTTATTGATTTATCACACTCAGGGGTCACAGATAATATTGAAAGCACTTCTGATGACCCCACCATGATAAGTAATCGTCCTTTGTCTAGTACACCCGCTAGTTCATCTGCATTGGACTTACTTACTGGGAATGATAGTGTTAGGCTATCGGGCTCCCCAAAACTCCCTTTGAGCCATCGCCCATGTCCCCTACATCCCCCCTTATTACGACAAACAGCAAAAAAAGGGGGGGCGAGCCATTGGGAAATCAAGCACATAAAATAAGGAAAGGGGCTGTTCATGCCCCCCAGTCACAAACTGGCCAAATCCCAGGATGTGAGGCGGTCATGATGGCCAAAATTGTAGAACTTATCAGGGGTGTGACGCAACCACTCCTAGATAAGACAATTATGATGTGCGCACATCTAGATCAAATAGAGAAGAAGGTTGAACAGAATTCCCTCCTCTTATTTGACCTGGTAAAGGGGCTAGAGAAACCTAAGGCGAACCCTTTATTAAGAGCCAAGCCACCTGCAAAATCCATAGCAACAGCTCCCCCTCCAATGCTAGTACCCATAACACCAGCATCTACAACACCGGTACCTGTACAAAAACAGAAATCTGTGCAAGAGGGGGTAAGATCGGGTAGCCCTGTGATTACGTTAATAACTCCAACCCCACAAACGGCCATATCTCAACTGGCGGCTCCTGTAACTAAGGAGCAAACATCTAAACCAGGGGGAATCCAAAATCAAGGTGGTAGTAAGGACTTACTAACGACCAAGACAAGTAAAGGGAATGTTTTGGCCATCGCTCCCGAAAAAACTAATCGTGTCATAGACTTAACCCCTGATTCCGCTCCTTATGTTATTGTAATGGCAGGGGTCCCAGAACTGCCTGCAGGTAAATGGGAAGATCATCGTGCATTACGGAATAAGGTTGTCTTCTGGCTCCGTGATAATAGACCGTTACCTGCATCAATAAATGGTGAAATTATAAGTCTAAGGCGTGCCAACTGGGTGGGAGCCAGGCCAAAGGATAAAAATGGTGATGTTATAATCATCAATTTTAAGGATCATAGGGCTGTGAGGCATATTGTGGACTGGTTCGATGCTAGAAGTAGCGATTCCATCTCCACACATCTTCTCTCCTATTTCTATCCCTATGCACCCCCAAAAAGTTTTAATAACTGGGGCAGGGACAGGCAGCTTATTAAGAAGCCAGTCCATCAACGTCGGGGGCTTGGAAATGTAAGACCATGGGATAGGGTTGGGCCTGGGGGAGTACCGCCTATGCTGGGTAGTTCTGGTTATCCAAGTGGTCAAGGCCCCTCTCTTTACACTCAGAGGCCGGAGGACTTTTATCTCAGAAATTAGCATCAGGTCTATCAATACCCCCCTCCCAGTAATCATTACCTACCATATTTGGGACCCAACCCTACTCAAGGTGGACCATGGAACAATAGAGGATTGTTTCCATATATGTATAATTTACCGATCCAAAACCGCTACCAGATCTTTTCTGGTCTGGATGGGGTAGATTGACAGCAAGCCCAGATTCCCATAGAAACTGTGGTTGGGAAAAAGCCCTCTCCCCCAGCTTCTCAAGTTCTTACTAGGGGTGGGGTTTTCTCTAATAACATCGAGGCCCCCACTGAGTCATCTCAAGAACCTCCCATAGTAAATAAGACCCTCACTCTCGATAGGCTGACACCTTGTGACAGTGATCTACTGGAGCAGATGCAACCTATCGTAGGCGACAATAATGGGAGTAGAGAAAAGACAGGTAATGGCCCGACACAGGTGAAGAGTGACTTTTGTGAACTGCTTTTCTGGAACGTAGCTGGGTTGAGGCAAAAAATCACTAACCCAGCCTGGGAGTCTGTAATAAGCGGCCAGGACATAGTGGCCCTGCAAGAAACATGGATCCAGGACCCAATCCACGTAAATGGTTATAGAACCTTTTTTACCCCAGCAGTTGGAGGCCACTTTGGAAGGGCAAGGGGTGGTTTGACTACGTTTGTTTCAAATCAACTTAAAATCAAACAGGTCCAATGTCATTTATATTCCAATTATTTTCAGCTCATAATTCTAAGAGATCTTAAAGGAGCAAAGGTGATCATTATTAATTTTTATAATAATGTCCTGAGGGAAGAAATTGTGGCTGCGATGAAGCAGCTCAAGGAGAAAGTTCAGTTAGAGGTAGATAAAAATGACAGCGAACTAGTTATTTTATGGGGGGGGGATTTTAACTGTTCACTGTGTACCAAAGGGAGTCAGGGCCTATGCGGCCTAATGACAGAGAGAGACATGAATCTGACTCACTTTGATCACACTTTAATGGGGGATTTGTTGAACGAATTATTATTCATGTTTGACTTGGGGTTTGCCAATGAAACAGCGCTTAAACCCACACCCTTTGTCCCGACCTTTGTTGGTAGAGGCTTGGTGTCAACCATTGATTTTATTATCTCCTCCAGTAATCTTAATCATAGAGTTGTGGGGGTTACAAATATCCCAATGCCTATAAGTGATCATCTCCCCCAATGCCTTAAGGTAGCAGATTTATTCCCAGACCCTTCTTCTGCCGCGCCTCTTGTTGAGGCAGCGGTTGATGTGGTTCTTGGGAGACAAAATGGGTACACACTTAACTGGAGCAAAGTAATCCCCGCAACATTCTTCAAGGAACTCTGGGAGGTATGCTCTACTAGCTTTATGACCTGTCTGGGAGATAATTCTAGTAGTGATCAAATAATTGAACACTTTGGTATTATAGCTACAAACATAAAAAGTGGCTTACGGGTGGAGTCAAAACGTAGAGGTAAGGGATCCAGGAGTTGGTTCGACAATGCATGTACCAGGGCGCTGAAAAATCTAAAACATGCAGTGCACAGAAGCCCCAGGGACACAGGTGAAATAAGAACATGCAGGTCTGCATATAACCAGGCCCTTAAAGTAAGGAAAATTGCGCTAAACAAGGAGGCAATAGATTCACTCTGCGAGGCTTCAAAAACAAAAAATTCCGCCGCATTTTGGAAAGTAATTAACACCCCTTTCCCTTACGAAACCCATACGGCGCGAATTGAGATCGCAATAAATGAGGATAATTGGGTGGACCATTTCTCCAATCTTTACAAGGCTCAGGATGATACTCGTAGTGGAGGTCCTCAGACCAGCTTGGATTTACAACCAGGCCCAAATTTGGTTGTAACACTTGATGAGGTACTGCTCGCCTTAAGAGCTACCAAAGGAGGAAAGGCAGCTGGGCCTGACGGGATCCCTGCGGACTTATTCAAAGTAAATACTGAAATCTGGGGCCCAATGTTGGTACAACTTTTTAATGCGGCTTTATTGAGGGGCTTAAAAGATTCCTGGTTCACCTCTGTCATCGTCCCTATTTACAAGAAGGGGGATAGAAACAGCTGTGCCTGTTATAGGCCAATCTCCCTTCTTGATTCTTCAATAAAAATCTTGGGACGAATAGTGTTGGCAAGACTCCAAAGCTGGGCGGAGGAAAATGAAGTCATGAGCGACTTGCAATTTGGTTTTCAAAAAGGGATTGGCACAATCGAGCAAGGCCTAAATTTAATGTTATTGCAACATAAATATATAAGGATTAAGTCAGAACGCTTGTATTTTACCTTTGTGGATCTCTCGTCAGCGTTCGACTGCGTGTCACACACCAAATTGTGGGCAATAATGAAAAGTTTGGGAGTGGACAACACCATCATCTGTTTCCTGAGGGAACTTTATAGTGGAGCCACAGCTTCTGTTCGCTACGGTAGGGGGGCGAATGCTCCAGACAATTCAGTGTGGGTCGTGGAGTGCGCCAAGGTTGCGTATTAGCACCTTTTCTTTTCCTCCTCTACATTAATGGGCTTGAAAATCATCTGCTGCAGGAGTGCAGAGATATGCCCAGGGTGGGGAGGAGGGCAATCCCTGCGCTCATGTATGCGGATGATGCCGTGCTTATGGCACGTACTCCTCAGGCTCTGCAAAAACTAGTAGTAAGCTTTGAGAACTTCATGCTGAATCTTGATTTGCTAGTAAACTGTAGTAAAACTTTCACAATGAACTGTGGTCCAAAATCAGGTAAACCGATGAAACGGATGTTTCTAAATAATGTTCCACTAGATAACACCCCAACCTTTTCTTATTTGGGCATTCTATTCCATGAGTCAGGTTCTTGGACAAGTGCAATTAAGGCCAGAACTCTTTTATTTATGAAAACGATCATGGCCTTAAAGAATTTTGCTAGAAAATTGGGCAGGAAGCCGCTAAAAGAAATGTTAACTATATATAAAGCAACATGCTTATCCGTGGCTATGTATGGCTCAGGCTTGTGGGGGTACGCAAATGTTGATCCAATCCAGGTGGTGGAAAACAAATTTATGAGGGAAGTCCTTGCAGTTCCACAGTGTGTTGCCACATTTAACTGTCACGCTGAACTGGCTCAACCTCACATAACAGACATTATTAAAATTCAACCTATCCTGTTGTGGCACAGGGTATGGACTACAAATGAATGCGTTATGAATCGGGCCCTATTACAGGATACCCTCAGCCTGGATTACGTGGAGAGATCACAATGGCTGGGATATGTTAAGTGCTTCCTGACTGAGATTGGGTGCTATTCTTATTACTCGGATCCATCTACAATGGATAGCATCTCAAGGAGTACATTGAAAGCCCTCTGCCTGGACCATCTTGAGGATAAGAGGAGGAGAGCTGAAACTTTGAAACATTCAGTACATTCCCACCTCCTTACTCTATGTGAGACTAAGTCTGTACAGCCATACTTATCCCTGCCCATGACAAACTATGATCGCTTTCTTTTAACTCGTTTTAGATTTTGTATATTTTTTAGATTGGTGTCCTTTCCCAGTATGAACTCATGGATACGCATATTGCCCACTTGCCCGTGTGATGGCACCTCACATCAATCGGATATCCATATCCTTTTCTTTTGCAGGCTTTATAGTGCCTCTCGTAGAAAAATTGTCGTCCCTTTTTTAAAAGAAATGAATTTAACCAGATGCCGCCCAGCTTTTTTAGAAGTCCAGAGAATGGATACGGTTTTAACTGTAACTGTGGTTTTAAATTTCCTAAAAAGTGTTTCTAAATTACGGAAACAAATGGTAATAACCGAATAACTGTCTATTGATCCCCCTCACTGAACTCACATTAAGAGCTGTAATTATTGTAATCTGTTTTTATGTCTGTTACTTTTATGGTTACTTGTTTTTAACCGAATAAAGTTCTTTGAAACTGAAACTAAAGGAGACCAGAACTTGTTCTTCATCCTCTTCTAAAGTCAAGCACTTAATGATTTCCTTATGGGAAATAGTCACTACATTTTTTTGAAAACTCTCTGGTATTACCTTCTCCGCGTATCCAGATTTAGCTTAAAAGTAACTGAGATGGGGTAATGGTCACTGATGCCACTTGTAAGTGTCTCCCAATTATTAACTAATGGAGCATAGCGTGACGAGAGTAGGGTAAAATCAATAGTTGACTTTGCCCCTCTTGCATTAAATGTAGGTGCAAATGTTTTAGGCACTGAACAAACCTCATTAATAAATGCCATAGAATGGTCCACCACTAAATTATTAAGCAGGTCCCCTAGTTTTGTATGGGCAAAGTGGCTTGTTGCCCCTGTAGTTTCATCTTCCCAACCGCAAACTCCCTGTTGGCTCCTTGAACATAATGGACAATTAAAGTCCCCTACCACAAAAGGGCCAAATCCCCTGGACAGCTATCTACGATCGTCTTAAGGGTACTTGACATTTCTTAATTGTGGTTTCCACTTGTGCTATCGGGATATTATTGTAGAAATTAATGATAGCAAAATTTTCCACAGATCCCCAGGATACCCTTAATATCTGATAATATGGGGAATCCAGGAAACTCCCTAGGACCGTGGGACCTGAACAAATAGACAGATACATAGACAACCCTCCCTTATGTCTTCCCATTTTGGTGGGAACTGCCGGAGTAAAAAAAGTTTTAAATCCCAACAAATGGGATTGCTCCCTAGCCCATGTTTCCTGGAGAACTATAATTGAGTGGGTCATAGTTATTGATCGCCAATCTGCATCATTGATTTTTGGGGCCAAGCCCGCTATGTTCCACGTTATTATGCTGCCAGGAACTTCAATATTTGTTGGGGGTGTTACAACCGTAGGTGTCACAGGGGCTGGTTCCATTATGTCACAGGGCATAATCCCAGACAAATTATCTAGCTGGGGGAGTAACGTTATTTCTTCCCCAGATACTTGCGTTTCAAGGTGAGAAACTATCACAGGGCAGGATTCTGGCATAGTCATGGTATGTGCAGGAGCCAAAATATAACTTTGGGCAGTCAAATTATCTTCTTTGCCTTGTGTCCTGTAAATCGATGACATATTAACAGGGAGCCCCAACCGTCATTCGCAGTCATCCAAGCCTGAGAATGCTTCAAATCTGTTCGTGAGGTCAAAGGGGGTAAATGGCAACAAATGGTCCATTCCCCTGATTCCTTGTGAGTGGTCTGGCCCACTGTAGTTATTTCCATGTCCCCTGTATGGAACGGTGTTCCACTCATAAACATTTTTTGGCATCATGGGATTGGGAGCCTGCCACATGTATTGGTTATTAAATGTTATGGGAGGATTATTCCATAGGCCAGGAGGGACCCCTAGAGACATTAAGGGAGTTACCTGGGATCTTGGGTAAAAATAGGTTAGGTCACAAGGAGCAATGGTTGTACCATTGGTCCTTGACTTCAAATTTAGGATGTAGTTGACCGCACCTGGATCTCTAAAGCACCTGTCTTATACTGTTCGAAGCTATGGCCCATGAAGCATCACAGGCCTCAATAGTTGCAAAGGTGAGCTTACATGATTTGTCCTCATCCATCCAAGGCCTGAAATAGCACCCAGCATTCATACCTCTGAAGTACAAGCAACACCCAGTCTAGTAGCGCACAGACTTCATATAACGTGGTTGACGTGGTTGTTCAACCAGTAACGAGTCTGTTCTCTCCCATTTAATGATAGGCTGCCACTTCCTCAGGGACTCAAATTGAAATCATAGCGCCAAGACGCCCATGGGCATTCGTTGCGCTTTATAAATTGCAATAATAAATACTAAAAATAAAGTTTATAATTATGAGATCACCCTCAATGTCTTTCTCTCTACTCCCCAACCAGGAGAGTCGCCGAACATGGACGATCTCACCATTGATGTTACATGGGAGCGGTCTGTGCTGGCTAAACCAATGCATGGCTTTGTTTTTTAGTTGACTAAAGCCTTCCCTCCTGCCATCTTGTAAGGTGGGGACGCCCGTGAGTACAACCACATAGGGGACCGCGTCAGGTGGTAGTTCGACTTGGCGGCCCCTATGGTTTCCTGGTCTATCTGGATGTGCACTCCCCCCAAGCTCGTGCTTATTTCCTCCATGAGCTATACTTGCCCTCTTCGGGAATTCCTTAGGGATATGTGGGGCGAGTTGATGGGCTGCCTTGGGTGGATTCGCCCCTTGGTAATTGCGGCTCACAGGGTTACTAGATGGATTTACATCCTTTTGGGTTGCAGAGGTAGAGGATGGGACAACGGCTGCGGGGAGCAGAACTGGCTTAGCTGAAGCTTTTGTTAGACTTGCTTTGTTAGTAATGGCCATTTCTAAATCCCCCAGCCGCTGCTCCAACCTCTTCAGCCTCTCCAGTATGGGAGATGTAAACGACTTAAGTAAATGTTCGATGCTGTCGAGGGAGACAGAGGACAATTGTTCCTTGGTCGTACGGTTCCTGGTAGATGTTAAGCCAGGACTGGATACACTCAATGTGGGAGTAATTATAGGCGATATTATTTCGTGTGTGACCTCCTTACCTAGATCGGGAGGTAATATAGCCTTTGTGGTAAGAGCAGATGTATCAATAGCCTTATTTCCCTTCCCAAAGTCAGTATGGCTGATCTTAACTCTTTGTGGAACACCTCCCCTCCTCCTTCTCTTGTTTGGTGGGGGTCCAAAGACTTTAACGGCTTCCCGTTTCCCTACTTTCTTTTGTATATTCCCCACCACTACTCGGGGAGTATCGGGTATGATTTCTATAGCTACGTTAATGTCACTAGTAGTTAGAGTGTTATTTTGTTCCACGCTATTAAGGGCAGTCGGTGAGGGAGGCGTATATCGCAGGAGCATAGGAATACCCTGCGTAGATAACGGATCGTCGTTTCCTAATAGTAAACCTACACCCGCTGGATTAATCTGATATGGTACGACCATAAGGAGTCTATTTTTAATAGCTTCAATCGAGCGGCGCCGCTCCGCCCTGCGATCAGCCAGTAAGCAATCCCTTTCCATATCGGGGGGAGGTTTTCTAAAGTAGTCATCCAGGGTACCTTTGCTATTTCCCACTGCTTCAGCTAGCATAATTTTTCCAGGGTTAGCGGCCATAGGTGCTAATAAAATCTATGTTAGTGATATATTGCAGGACTAATGTAGTTTGTTAATACTCCAAAGGTCAACTTCTAGTAATGAGAGTGCGAACCCCAGATAAGTTCCCCTCCAACGTTGTTGCCCAATAAATGAATATTGTTGGAGGCGCAACCAGATCGGGGGCCCTATGGGTGATCACTGAGAAAATAGGACTTGGTAAAAAGTAGCAATTAAAAGGACAATTACTATACGTAAATGTAGTATAGGCACATAACAAGGATGCTCAATATCAAAGAGGTGGCAAACTTACTACATAAGGTGGTGGCGTTTAAACAATATTAGAGAATGGGCCCAGCCTAGCCTCCTTCAGCCACCGAACGGCCACAAAACGGCCCGCCCTTGGCCCGGGCTTAGCCCCGGGCTGGGTCCCGCGCGCGTCCCGCGATGCGCGATGGGAGCTCAATTATATACGTAATAGGGGCGTGGCACGGCCGGGAAGAGGAACCAGCTGTGGGTGTTCAGCTGAATGCTGGTCCTCGCAGTCCCGGTCTCCCCTACTCACGCGTCCCAGCTGTTCCAGTCCGTGTAGCACAGGCTCCCAGTAAGCACAGAGTCCAGGCAAAAAAGGGATCTCCTGCAACTCCACCGAGGCAGCGGAATCTCCAAACACCACAATCCGACCACGAGCGGCACCCCAGAAGCTATTGCTGGAAAACTGGCGATATCGGCAGTTTGCACCAGCTTGAGAATGGGGCGATAATTCTTTCGCCACTTTTGCTGCGTTAAAGTGCCAATAACTCGGTGATAAGTCCTTGAGAATATACCCCAATATCTTTTGCAGCAAAACCTCACCTAGGGCCCGATTCACAGAACTAACTTAAGACAAAATCCTAAATTTACTACCATTTTGCTATTCACAGAAGGAACTTACTCATTTTGGTATTCACAGAAGGCACTTACTCATTTCGGTAGTCACAGAAGTTAGTAGTCCTAACTTTAGGACTCCTAAATGTGTTCTGTGAATACCGAAGGTCTTAAAGTTAGGATCTTTCTCAATTTAGTAGTAGTAAATTTAGGACTCCTAACTTTAGGACTCCTAAATGCCTTCTGTGAATACCGAAAGTCTTAAAATTAGGATTTTTCTCAGTTTAGTAGTAGTAAAGTTGGGAAAAATCCAAATTTTAAGACTTTCGGTATTCACAGAAGGTATTTAGGAGACCGAAAGTTAGGAGTCCTAACTTTACTACTACTAAATTGAGAAAAATCCTAATTTTAAGACATTTCTGGTCTTTGCTATTTGAGTACCTGGCACAAATTTGTGAGCAAGTCTTATTTTCAGGAAAGGGGGTATCCTCTTTAGCAATAGTTTCCAGCCTTCCATCTTACTGTTTGTGGCCTTATGACTTGTCAAAGGTGCTCACCTCCACTCCTATCGTCCTGGGTATTATTGGCTGCCCCTTCCGTATCTTGCTCATTGCACAGCGGCTGAGGATGCCATCCGCACTGGTGTAAAAGGAGGAACTCTACCTAGTACTGTAGCTGCACATTTGTTGTGCTTGTTTTTATTATTTAATTAATTAGTTTTCATTTATATTTTTCAAGGAAGATGGCGTAAAAAGGAGAAACAAATGTTGTGTACATGTGGGATGATAGTGTGACACAAACATATTACATTATTACCACATCCAAAACTGGACATGATGCAGTTAATCAGTCTGGCTGCCCAGTTGTTAGCACCCTCTGGCCCCTGTCACCAGCACTATCAATCCTCTACCCATGTAGGAACATTAAAGCATATGCCATATCAGAGTGTCAGGGTACAGTAAGATTCTGGGATCTACTGCAGGATCTGATGATCCTGAGATTCAAGAATCTACTACAGGATTCAAGGATCCAGCATTTACAAAAGCCAAACCCAGGGTGTGGCCTTATACTTGGCTTTTTCCCCAGTTATTGAGAGGAAGCCTCTGCAATGACTCTGTTTTTCACCTGTGTTCCTTTGCTTGGGCTTGCCTCTTCACCTGTCTTCTGGTCTCTCCAGTCAATATTAGTGGTTGTTAAGGAGAGTTAGATATTATATGTTTGTGTTCTGGGACTCCAGTTGGGGCCCTGTAATCTCTCCTCTACATCACTGGGATTCAGTCACACCCTCACAGATGTGCTAAAACAACTGTCTCTTTGGCCTCCACAATGTTATTTACAGATCCTGTTTAAATGCAAGACGATCATTCTCATGACGATTCTTTTGGCTCTAGCAAGATAGACATACTCTGCCATTGATATGTTGAATGCTTATCACAGTGCATTAGTTGAAGTAAATCTTGTGCATGCCTTATTTCCTGTACAATGTGATCATTCATGCTGAATCCATGTAAATAAAAAAAAACGGTGTATTTTAAGCTGCTGTAAGAGCAGAAAGTAACAGTAGTCATATGTCCTGTTTAGTATAAAAAAGCTGTCACATGTGAAAGACTTAAAAAAAATTCAAGAGAACCTCCATCTGACGAGAGTTTCTGCGTGACTTGGGGGCATATTATCAAGAAGGGTGTTAAAAATTATCGCCGGTTTAGCGGCAGAAAACTGCCTTCGCTGCATCCTTTGCTGTAGACCAAAGATACATTTGGGAAACCATTGACAAGAAGCTGTACGGATCACCCAGGGCCTGAAACGGGGGCTTTGGCACTTCTTGCCAGACACCTGCTCTTGAAAATTGAATGAATAAATTGTTTTGGTCATACATTATTGTCTTACTGTACAGGTCTGAGGAGTAAGTCTCTGCCGAACACTGACGCCAATAGTGAATAAACTATTGGTCCTTCACAGGTCAGTGCTGGGGTTGTGGTCTTCTATGCACAACGTGGACATGTCCCTGTGCTGCACAAGCTCAGCAGGTGTATTGATCAACAGGAGGCAAAAGGAAGTGTCTGTCCCTCGAACGGTCCATCAAGGTGCGACCACCCTTGAGATCCTTTGGCTCAAACTCATCCTCTCAGAAGAGCACAGGAGCCGTTCTCCGTTTATGGGAAGGGCCTGATCTGAGCTCTTATGCACCGATCGCCTCTAATTTAAAGAATGTAGGGGCATATTATCAAGCAGGGCTTTCAAAATTATCGCCGTTTTAGAGGCAGAAAACGGCCACTAAAGCGGCGATAATGGGCTTGATAATATGGCTTTGTGAATTCCAATAGAAAACCATGGGGCATATTACCAAGGGTGGCGATAAGCAATTATCAACGCTTTAGCGGCCGTTTTCAGCCGCTAAGCGGCGATAATTTTATCGCTCTATTAGCAAACTGTCGCTAACAGCAGTTAGCGACAGCTTTAGGCGATAGAGAGCGGTTTGGGTCCCGCTTTGCATGTCAGCGATATTTATCGCTAATGACATGCAAAGTGGGCGTACCCAACCTGTTAGCGACTGAAAGCAGTCGCTAACGTCGCTATCGCCTATTAGCAAGGCAGGCGTAGCGATGGAAATATTCCCGCTATCGCCAAAAACTAACGCCTGCTCTGACCAGTTCTTAGCCATGTTATCCAATGGGAGGTGGATAACATGGCTAAGAGCATTTTGTCGCTAATGCGTGAATATCGCTGTATTCTCAGCGATATTCACGCTATTGCAGGAAAATGTATCGCTTAGGAGATAAACGTTGCTAATAGCACGTTATCTCAGCGATAATTTCCGGCGATGCTTAGCGATAAAAAATTCGTTGCTAAGCCTAGTTAGCGATAAATATCGCTAATCGTTGGTAATATGCCCCCATGTTCTGATGTGAACATGGACTTCTATTGGAATTCTCCAGCGCATATTATTAAGCCCATTACCGCCGTTTTTTGCAGCAGTTTTCTGCCGCTAAAACGGCGATAATTTTAACACCCTGCTTGATAATATGCCCCGTACAGGTTATTTGGGTGGGTGAGATCAAGCTCCTACATTGTTGAGGTAAATCCTGATCTATTAGGAATACCCCTCAAGCAGGAGCGAACAAGGAGGAATGTTTTAATTCCACTACATGCTGGACTGCATGCACACACTTCGGCATCATGGACTCCTGGTCCAATCTTTGCGTCTGGTGCTGGGCAGCCTTGATAGTGCACCAGAGACGGGGAGTGACAGCAGCAACCCACCTTTAAAAAATAAATATGGCTCCAAATGGTTTTCTTCCCCGTGCACAATGCAGCACAGCAACTTTGGTTCTGCACTGCGTTGCTCTGAAACATAATAAATCCGACCATGAATGTATTTATATCAAATCTAAATCACTTTGGCTCTTCAGCAGCCTTTCCCGATCATGGGCTTAAGAGTCATCAGAGTGACACCTCTGAGGACTAAAGATGCTGCTGCCAGCACTGACTCTGGCGTATGGCTTGCCCCAAAGTACCTTTGTCATATGCACAATGGACTAAGGGGCATATTTATAAAAAACTGATGCAGTGCAGCTCAGCAAGCCCCTTTGCTGCACTGCATGATAAGGAAAGGGCAGAAATGCGCCTTATTTAACATTATATGGTGCATACCTGTCTTTTCCCTGGCCTGACGCACAAAGTGCTGCCTAGCACCAACGAAGGCACCCTTGCAGCTTGGTGCAAGGGTGCCTGCGTTGTAAGCAGGATTGTTTGTGTAAGAAGGGACACCTTCCTGTACCAAAACAACCCCCTGAGGTGTTTTTCTTTTTCCATGTGTGCTCCAAGGTGGCCTTGTGTGGCTTGATGAATCTAACTTAAGAGCTGCGTTGATTTTGTGCCCTGCGTGTGGTGCAAGGGCGCTGCAACACTGATAAATCTGCCCCTAAATAAGGAAAATCCTAGATACTGATTCTCATTTTATGCACCACTCATGAGCATGACCACTAATCCCCCAAATCAAATACTGCCAACCCAGGACTGCTACAAGAGTGAGTCACAGCAAACCCTTCGTGAATCAGACCCATTGGCATTAAGAACCACTGCATGTATTTGAAGAACCAGTGCAAGCAGAGCGATGTCCAACCAAGAGGAAGAGAACGCAGCCACGACTAATGTGCGGGGGCGCGTGCAATGGGGAATGGTGATTTAAGACAGAAATCTTCAGCAAACAATACATACACTGAATAATAGAGACCCTTATCACGGGGAAGGTTAGTGGACACAGGTGCATAAAGACAAACGTTGCCAGAGGGTGAGGCCACCGCAATCTCTACGTGATACCGCTGACGGTGTTATCGAACATGTTCTACGCAACTCTCCACTTGTAATCTTATCAGGATTGCAACATGGATGCTGGGATTTGTGAATCAGTAGCTGTTCATTCTTTTTCACTTTCTAAAGTCCTTTCTCTTATGACGAATTATTCTTCTTCCTGCAACTGGACTCTAATAAAAATCCAGGGCCTTATTTATGAAAAGTGTCGCATCGCAGCTGTAAAACAGCGATGCAACACTTTCAGTGCGCCCTCCTTGAGACACCATCGATGCACTGTATTTACTTTATGGCACTCCAAGTCACCAGGATTTACAGATAAGTCAGGAATCCTGAAATGGTGCATTGCTGGAGTGAATCTGGAAACAGACGCAACTCCAGCAATGTGTCCCTTCACATGGGGCAAGCCCCATATATAAAGGCCTGCTTCACCCCTTACGCCTGCGTTAAGCAGGCGTAAGGAATTGATGGAGTGACGCCGTAGAAGTGATGCAGCGAAATTTCATAGGTTTCATAGCACCACTTTTCTGCATCGGAACACCCACCCTGCATACATTAAACCTGTTGCAGGTATAATGAAGCACAACGGTTTACAAAGTGACGCATCTGCCCAGATCGGGCTGGACTGTTCCCATGAGGCACAGGGTCAAGACTGATTTGCATATGGCTGTGCCTGAACTGGGATAGCAAAGTGAGCTAAAGAACGATGAAGGATTTAACCCAGATCTGTGACTGGGGGTGAGTGTCTGAAAAGTTTCAGTGCTCCGTCTATCATTTCCTTTGTTCACCCTAAGTTGGCAGGGTATGCCCAGACGTGGGTCCTTTGCTCACTTTGCCACCGGATTCAAGCTAGCCTGGCTGATGACAGCTGTTAGCCAGAAACCAGTCCCAGGATGCTTGTTTCCGGCCCATTGAAGACATGGCATGGAGGTTCAGGCTGGACTGTTCCCATGAGGCACAGGGTCAAAACTGATTTGCATATGACTGGGTCCAAACTGGGGTGGGGTAGTGGGCAAAAGAATGATGGATTTAACCCAGATCTTTTGACTGGGGGAGAATGTTTGCATTGTCAGCATTCCGGAGGGAAAAGTAAAGGGGTTGTGTGATGCTTTGTTCTTGCCGGCAGGGAGAAATATATGAGGGAGTGGTTAGCCAGTGACCGGTGGGCACTCTGCTTTTTACTACACGGCTGACTTCGTATTTGAAGGTGAAGAATTGGTTCACCCCCACGGGGGGATTTGTACTCCCTGAGTATATATAACACTCATGGTGTTTGAGAGTGTGAAGTACACAACCGGTTCATAGAACTCTCATAGTGTTTGAGAGTGTGTAGAAAATAACAGATATTTTGACCCTTGTCCTGAAGAGGCATAAAGGAATTGTGGGCTGAAACGCAACCGCGACATCGTTGACAGATTTTTTAGGAGTCCCAAAAATGTTGATATTGGCTTGAGACTGAGAGTATATGCGCACACTAGTGAATAAGATAGAAGTGTGATACCTCTGGCGCGAAGAGGATGACCTCAGTGTGTATCACTTGGATTTAGGAGTGTAATTAGTAGTAGTATGTGTTAGGGTTCTGTATAGGTACTATATATTGTGTATATGTATTATATTGATGTTGTTATAATGATTTGTGTCTTTTTATGTTATATGTATATTATGTCTCATGTCCTTGTTATAAGTAACTGATTCTTTGTCCCGCTGAATAATATGTGTTCTTATTTGAATTATAATAGTTATATTTTTGAAATACTGAAAATATCAGGGTAATTGATGGTACCTTGATTAAAATAAATGAGTGATTGATCCCTCTGTACCATTCCCTTTTTAGTACATCTTTGATGTTCTTTGCCCAGGCTTAGGAGGGTCATTTGGGCATACCACCCCTTAACTTTATTTTGGACTTTTCCCATGAGGCACAGGGTCAGACTGATTTGCATACGGCCATGTCTGAACTGGGGTGACGGAATGAGCTAAAGAATGATGATGGATTAAACCCAGATCAGTTGACTGGGGGTGAGTGCTTGCAATGTTTAACACTCGGTCCATCATCCCCTTTGGTTTTGCTTTGTTCGCCGTAAGTTGGCAGGGTATGCCCAGACGTGGGTCCCTTGTTCACTTTGCCACTTGATTCAAGCTAGCCTGGCTGATGAAGGCTGATTAGCCAGAAACCAGTCCCAGGATGCTTGTTTCTGGTCCAGGGAAGACATGGCTTGGCAGTTCGGGCTAGACTGTTTCCATGAGGCACAGGGTCAGACTGATTTGCATATAGCCATGTCTGAACTGGGGTGGCGGAGTGAGCTAAAGAATGATGATGGATTAAACCCAGATCAGTTGACTGGGGCGAGTGCTTGCAATTTTCAACACTCCGTCCATCATCCCCTGTGGTTTGCTCACTTTGTAAATATGGCACAGTGTGGGGCATTTTTTACGCTGCCGCAGCGTCACAGAAAGTGACGCAACGGCGTCGTAAGGGCATCACAATTTAGGTTACCATTGTTTTGTTTGAACCCATTGCAGCAGCCCTGGGTGATTTATCTATTTCGTGAAATTTGATATGACAAGGGTTCTAGTGCACGTCTCCTTCACTGATGCCATTTTGGAACCATACAACGATGAGCGACAACGCACTCGGCAGGTTCCTGAGATGACAGCAGAAGAATGAACTGCCCACCCTTGTTATCATTCTGTCTTCACCCCTCCGTGAAAGCCCAGTACTTTTTCTTGGATACAAGAGACCCTTAATCTTTCTCCTGATCTTCTAGATTTTTCTCCCTGACAATTTCCACTTTTTTTTGTATTAGTGGAGAGTGCCATTTCAGGGTGAAAAACTTACAACATAGTGAAAAGAAACTTACTCTGTTTCCATTGGTTCAGCTAGGGCAGCAACATGGCAGCAGACTGCTCCAGATGTTTCCAAATGGCCGCAGAGGTCAGAAGTGGCACAAGACACCTTGCAATTTATTTATTTATTTATTTATGCGATTTTATATAGCACGAACTTTACCCGAAGTAAGTTCGGGTAAAGCTCCGCCTCCGCAATGGGGATGTCCCCTGCATGCTTTTGCAAGCATGCACCTTGTGCTTAATTTGTAATAAAATAGGTGCCAGATCCTTCGTTGAGAGGCAACTGCCCTCGTCATGAGGCCACTGCAGCAAGGACCACACATTGACAGTTCAGACTATTCGAGGCACCACCTGTCATAAGTGCTGGTGTTGACATTTAAGTGCTGGTGCCGAACACCTGAAAGCACCAGCTCTAATTAAGCTCTGCATGCTCTGAGTTATCAAACTGAAAGTATCCACAGTGCTTTTATTTTAGTGCTCAGTATACGTGACAGTCACTTATGGTATGGATGCTGCAGCAGGGCTCTGTAGTGTGGAGGTTTCACCTAGCATGCCTTCTTTTGTATGTCAGACTACTGTCCATGTACCAGTTTCTAGACACTTTACTGTGGTGGCAGCATGTTGTTTTGAATCTCTAGGACTAGACTGGCCTTTTCCTGTCCCTGGTACCAACAGGAAATCCTGCTAGCCTCACCCTCCAAAGGTCCACTACAGTGCCACCAGAGGGTCCTTTGCTGACATCCTGGGTATATGCTAAGTGTACATGGAGTAGAAGGATTAATTGTGCCCTGTTGGCGCCACTCTAGTATTTTTCAGCACTTTCATTGCACGGGGCATGAGTGGAGTCCACCACTTGTATAAAGCTGGCTCCTCTGCTCATCCTCGGCTTTCCACAATTTATGCTGCTAACGGTTCTCCGTTTTTTATATTCATTGGAGAGCTAATTTACTTAGGTTTAATTTGTTTTTAGTGTGCTTGCATGTTGCACTTTGTTCTCTTTAATTATGCTTAAAGGGATCAGGCCTCTCGCTGGACGGTTACTGTGGGGCATGAGTGGGTAGATGTTTTCACACTTACACTTGAACTGCTTGGTGGCACGGGCAGGTGACATCTGCTTGCCGGGGCAGGACTGGGAACCAAAACCTGCCCTGGCAAACTGCGAGGGGCGAGGGGGTGCAGCCTAGCTGTTTGCAAGGGCCGGTTTCAGCCAATTTTGTTACAGGGGGCTGGTATTGCCGCCCCTGTAACAAAAACGCCCCCCCCTGGGGCCCAAAACAGGACCTCACCCTGGCAGCCCGGTGCCTGTTACAGCCAGTCCAGCCCTGCTGCTTGCCCATGATAAGTTTGGCTTTGTTTTTACCGCCCTAGTCTCTAGTTATGCGTAGAGTCCTGCAGTTGGATCTCTCTGCAGGTCTGGTCTGGTGTCATTTAAGGAGGGCACTGCAGGGCTTAACTGCATATTTCTGATCCCAAACATACTACTAAATTCAATGAACTATCTTGATATCCTACTATTCTCACAACCATCGGGTAAAATGGGCAGTGGGGTGGCGGCCATCTTTAAATGCGGGTTCAAGGTGGTTCCTCTTCCAGTTCCTCTTTTATCCTTTTCAGAGAATTTATGCGTTCAAGTCACTATTAATGAATACATGTTGGTGATCATTCTTACATACAGGGCCGGACTGGCTACCGGGCAGTTGTGTGTGCTGCCGAGCTGGGGCTAATTTCTCTGTGGTGTGGGCTTATTTCGTTGCTGGGGACGTGCGAGCGCTTTGAAATAAAAAAAGCAAAACGAATTTCGTTTTGCACACACAGGTCCCCATCAACGAAATCATCCCCCTGCTCGGCAGGACACACAACTGCCCGGTAGCCAGTCCGGCCCTGCTTAGATATTGCCTAACCCAAATGATGCAACAATTTTAATTGAATTATGTGAGTTAGTTACCATCAGTCTTTCCCCTTGCGCTTGCATATTTATTGTGAGAGATTTTAATTTGTGATTCAACTAAAGAAGAATAGCTTGTTGAAACACTCTCCTCTTTTAATCTAAATCAACATATAACTGTGCCCACTCATGCAGAAGGTCATTCGTTGTACCAACTTTTGTCCTTAGAGCTTAGAATTATGGATCTTTTAATTAATCCCTGTGTATGGCCTGACCACATTTTTATAATGCGGAAGGTGCTGGTGGAGAAAAAGAAACCTGCCACTGTGGTCATGAAACATTGGAAATTGCTCCCGGTGGGCGAAATAGAGAAGATGCTTAATATCCATCTCTTTGATGCTTCCAATTCAGAGGGTGCAAATGGGCTTTGCTTTAGTAACTATGGGCCTGATTCACAGAACTAACTTAAGACAAAATCCTAAACTTACTACCATTTTCGTATTCACAGAAGACACTTACTCATTTCGGTATTCACAGAAGTTAGGAGTCCTAACTTTAGGGCTCCTAAATGCCTTCTGTGAATACCGAAAGTCTTAAAATTATGAATTTTTCTCAATTTAGTAGTAATAAAGTTAGGAGTCCTTACTTTAGGACTCCTAAATGCCTTCTGTGAATACCGAAAGTCTTAAAATTAGGATTTTTCTCAGTTTAGTAGTAGTAAAGTTAGGACTTCTAACTTTAGGACTCCTAAATGCCTTCTGTGAATACCGAAAGTCTTAAAATTAGGATTTTTCTCAGTTTAGTAGTAGTAAAGTTAGGAGTCCTAACTTTAGGACTCCCAAATCCCTTCTGTGAATACCGAAAGTCTTAAAATTAGGATTTTTCTCAGTTTAGTAGTAGTAAAGTTAGGACTTCTAACTTTAGGACTCCCAAATGCCTTCTGTGAATACCGAAAGTCTTAAAATTAGGATTTTTCTCAATTTAGTAGTAGTAAAGGGTAAACACCCTAAATATCGATTCCAAAATATAGACTGCCCAAAATATCGAATCAAAAATATAGACTGCCCAGAATATTCAGGGGCATATTACCAACGTTAAGCGATATTTATCGCTAACGATGCTTAGCAACAAATTTTTTAACGCTAAGCATCGTCAGAAATTATCGCAGTTAAACCTTGCTATTATCAAGGTTTATCGCAAATGCGATAAAAAACGGCCGCAATGCATGAATATCGCTGAAAAGTCAGCGATATTCATGCATTACCGAGCTAATGCTCTTAGCCATGTTATCCACCTCCCATTGGATAACATGGCTAAGAACTGCTCAGGGCAGGTGTTAGTTTTTGGAGATATTCGCGCTTAGCGCGAATATCTCCAAAAGTTGGTAATAGGAGATAGCGATGTTAGCGACTGTTTCCAGTCGCTAACATCTTGGCACGCCCACTTTGCATGTCATTAGTGATAAATATCACTGACATGCAAAGCGGGGCCCAAGATGGTCGCTATCTCCTACTAGCTGTCGCTAACTGGTGTTAGCGACAGCTAGGTAATAGGGAGATAATTTTATCTCCGCTTTCTTGGCTTTTAAAGCCAAAAAAGCGGAGATAAACCCCTTGATAATATGCCCCACAATTATCAAAATATAGTCAGTCAGAATATCGAATTTGGGGTATGAAATATCGAATTCCATAATATCTCATTTAAAATATCTATTCCCATAATATCGAATTAAAATATCAATTCCCATAGCATTGAATTTTTTTAGTGTTATGTATTGTAGTATATGTATTAAAATGATGTATTAATTTTGTAATGTATGTTTATTTTTTTTTAAGTTATGAATGTTATGTAATTTAATTTTTGCGTAATTTAATTCCGTGGCGGGTTGTGGGTTTATAGTGGAATAGGGTGGGAAGTAATTTAATTATCGTAAATTAAATATCAAATTTCATTTATATGTATTGATAATTAATTAATAATTGGTAAGTAATTTTTATTAATTGGTAATTAATTGTTGAAATTTGTAATTAATTTGTATTAATTGGCAAATAATTTTTATGCATTGATTAATAGATAATTATGTTAATTGTATTATTTATTTGGAGCGGGTTGTGGGTTTATTGGGGAATAGGGTGGGAAGTAATTTAATTGTAATAACGTTAATATTGATTTTTATTTATATGTATTGATAATTAATTGCTTGATAATTAATTATTAATTGGCAATTAATTTTCATAAATTTTTATTAATTGGTAAATAATTTGTATTAATTGATTAATTGATAATTATGTTAATTGTATTATTTATTTAGAGCGGGTTGTGGGTTTATAAGAGAATAGGGTGGAAAGTAATTTAATTGTTATAAAGTAAATATTTATTTTTATTTATATGTATTGATAATTAATTATTAATTGATAATTAATTTTTATTAATTGGTAATTATTTTTATTCATTTTTTATTGGTATTGATAATGAATGTCATTTTATTTTAATATTAAATCAGTACTTTTCCTACTGTTGCACTCTCTGGAGTGGGAATAGTAATTTTTACCCCCACGCTATCCAACGCTTTCCCTACTTTTGCACTCGCTGGAGTGGGAATAGTAATTTTTACCCCCACGCTATCCAACGCTTTCCCTACTGTTGCACTCACTGGAGTGGGAATAGTAATATTTGCCCCTACCCTATCCAACGCTTTCCCTACTGTTGCACTCACTGGAGTGGGAATAGTAATTTTTACCCTCCCGCTATCCAACACTTTCCCTACTGTTGCACTCTCTTGAGTGGGAATTGTAATTTTTACCCCCCCCGCTATCCAATGCTTTCTCTACTGTTGCACTCTTTGGTGTGGGAGTAGTAATTTTTACCCTCTCGCTATCCAACGCTTTCCCTACTGTTGCACTCTCTGGAGTGGGAATAGTAATTTTACCCACCCGCTATCCAACGCTTTCCCTACTGTTGCACTCTCCGGAGTGGGAATAGTAATTTTTACCCCCCCCCCCCACTGTCCAAAGCTTTCCCTACTGTTGCACTCTCTGGAGTGGGAATAGTAATTTTTACCCCTACGCTATCCAACGCTTTCCCTACTGTTGCACTCTTTGCAGTGGGAATAGTTATTTTTATCCCTACGCTATCCAACGCTTTCCCTACTGTTGCACTCACGGGAGTGGGAATAGTAACTTTTACCCTCTCACTATCCAACAAATTCTCTACTTTATTTTACATTACATTTATTATTGTGACATTTTAAGATTGTTTACATTATTTTAAGTATTTTTTATTTACCTGTTTTTAATATTTAATTAATTTTATATTATTTTTAATACATTTACAAAATTAGATATTTTAGTTTACTATATTTTTAACAATCTATATTTTGGATTCGATATTTTGGTACTTACCTGTTTGTAGATAGGGATTCGATATTCTGTACTTAGATATTTTGGATTCGATATTTTGGGCATTCTATATTATGTCCCTCGATATTAAGTCACTGATCCGTAGTAAAGTTAGGAGTCCTAACTTTAGGACTCCTAAATGCCTTCTGTGAATACCGAAAGTCTTAAAGTTAGGATTTTTCTCAATTTAGTAGTAGTAAAGTTAGAACTCCTAACTTTAGGGCTCCTAAATGCCTTCTGTGAAACCCGAAAGACTTAAAATTAGGATTTTGCTCAGCTTAGTAGTAGTAAAGTTGAGAAAAATCCTAATTTTAAGACTTTCGGTATTCACAGAAGGCATTTAGAAGTCCGAAAGTTAGGAGTCCTAACTTTACTACTACTAAACTGAGAAAAATCCTAATTTTAAGACTTTCGGTATTCACAGAAGGCATTTAGGAGTCTATTGGAATTCTATAACACATATTAGCAAGCCCATTATCGCCATTTTAGCGGCAATTTCCTGCCGCTAAAACTGCGATAATTTTAACAAGGTTCTTGCTAATATGCCCCTTGTATATTTACTTCAGTGGTTCCCTACTAGCTTCGATCATTTTAGAGCTGTTTACCTCAGTAGATGCGCCTCGAGACCAATGGTTTTAGGGGCATATTATCAACGGCCAGCGATAATTATCACTGGCTGTGCTTAGCGATAATTTAATTATCGCAGGCTATCTCTGGAATTTATTGCCCTGGCAGCGCATTATTAACAACGCGTTACTCCAGGGCGATAAAAATTCCAGCGATAGCGAGGTTAACGCCGTTTTGCAGGGAACATCGCTGGTTTTCCAGTGATGTTCCCTGCAGAACGGTGATAACCTTGCGATACGACCCACAGGGTCGTATCAGCATAATCCACCCCAATGTTAGGGATAGGTAAGTCTGCATTTTAGCAGACATTAGTTTTTGGAGTAAACAGTGGTTTTCTGCATAAACTAACATGTGCTAAAATGCTGGGGCAGCCTTGTAAATATTGCGATGTGAACATCAGCGATATTTGCAAGGTTGTCCATCCGGGGTACACCCAGTGCCTCATTAGAGATGCAAAGGGAGGCATTGGGAAAAAGGGTGCGATTATGCATGTTAGTACTCTCTTGTAAATAGGGTGATAGTATTATCTACGCTTTTTTGGCTATTTAAGCCAAAAAAGCGGAGATAAAGCTCTTGTAAATATGCCCTTAGTGCGCACCACAAATGTAATATAACCAGCATAACCTAGATAAAAGGACAGACCAATTGAGCAAAAGGTTTGTATAAGCTTTACTGGTAGAACTTAGGGGCATATTATCAAGAACAGGCGATAAAATTATCGCCACTTTATCGGCAGGAAACTGCCACTAAAGCGGTAATAATGGGGTTGATAATATGTCCTTGTGAATTCCCATAGCAGCCTAGGTTCTGGTGTTAACCTGGGCTTCTATGGGAATTTACAAGGGCCTATTATCAAGCACATTATCGCCGCTTTAGCGGCAGTTTCCTGCAGCTAAAGCAGCAATAATGTTATCGCCTGTCTTGATAATATGCCCCTCAGTTCACATAACTTTAAGAGCATCCTGGTGTAGCTTCTGCAAATGGCCTTGATGTCAGCAAAAGCACAAACTCATGCTCTAGCAGGACCTGTTCATATGCACATCCAGCAATACTACAGTGCATCCTACCCTGGTGGGTCAATGTTGAAGACGCCTGAACTACACCATTTCAGTGTTCTGATGGTCTGGACTCCTTCTTGAAGAGCTGGACATATCCCGTTTCATCATTACACAATTACCAAACGCACAACTCCTGGACCACTGAAACAGATGCTACTGGAAAGGATTGATATCTGTCTGGAAAACAGCATCCTTATATTCAATCATACTTTTGACTGACAGACATGCAGTACTGCCATGGGCATCTCCTCTCCCTCCCTCCTCCCATCCCCCCAACTCCCTACATAAGCATATTTGACAATAGGCAAGTAGGAGAAGCAAGGAGTGTGGTCTAAAGAAAGTGAAAAATATCTAGAAAAATCATCATATGGCTTCACTACAAAGATGACTTTTTAATAATCAAGCACTGCACACAACACGAGTTTCAGGAATACTTTGAAAAGACCAACACCAATCCTCACACTCTCTGATTTACATATGAAATAAACAGTACAAAGATATATATATATATATATATATATATATATATATATATATATATATGTATATATATATATATATATATATATATATATATATATATATATATATATATATATATATATATATATTGCAGACCAGAGAATTAAAACTACGATGTACTGCAAACACACAGCGACCAACCGTATTCCGTATTCTGCATGCTGTAAGAAAGTCTAAAATGGAGAATCTTTTATAGGGAATTTTTTGGACCAAAATGGAAATGTTACACAAATATTGCACAGCAAGAACAAATATGGGGCATATTATCAAGCCCGCTAACGCATTTGTTTTATTATCGCACTATTCTCAATACGTCTCTAACCGGAGTTAGAGATGTATTCTTGACTTCATCCATCGCCCTTGCGATGGGGGCGATAGATAACGCTAATGGGATGCAGGGTGGGCGTTCCCACGTCCAACCACATGTAGAATGTGGTTGGAGGTGGTAACACCCTATTATCAAGGCAGGCGTTGGGAGAAGGAGACCTGCGATAAACTCGTTTATCGCAGGTCTCCCAACGCCTGCTTTGATCAGGTGTTAGGCATTGTTAACATGGGGGTGTGGATCATAAAGCTGAATCCACCCCCCCCCCCCCATATTATCAAGGCACACATTAGCGCGTGACAACAACACTTGTTTTCAGGCGCTAATGTTCCCTATTGTCGACTATCGCCGGATTTAATATCGCCTATGTGTTGCCCATTGATAATAACGCGCTATCACGGCGATAAAATCCGGCGATAGCCGGCGATAGGGAAATGTGCGATGTGCGTTTTTTAAAGCACATCTTGATAATATGCCCCTCGATTTCAAGCACTGGATTATCTAGAAAGGGTTATTGCGAAAAGTCGACAGAAAGCAAAAACCAAAAGCATACAGGAAATACTGGTTAACAAAAAAAATATTTAAAGCAGGAAACAACTGATGATGACAAAATTAGTTTGATAAAAACATTTACCAAAGATTCTAAACAAATTTAACACATTCGCAGGAAACGTTTGGAATTGATCAATGCAGCAAAATATCGCCGTTAAAAAACAGAACAATAAAAAATAAAGATTTCAGCTACGCCATGGATAAATATTATGATCAGCAACGTAGAACTGACCACAGATCCCTGGTATTCTATGCAATAGGAAAGATCAAAATGAGCGAAAAAGGATGAGACAGTACACTTATTGAGGCAGAGTCAAAAGATAGCATACGGTTGGGTAGAGTAAACCAACAAAGATTGAAAATTGCAAAAACATTATATATATACCTTGCATAAAACCAAAAAAACTAATGAAGTTCACGTGTTATAGGTTAATGAACTAACTATAACTTGCTCCTCATCACGCAAAAGGAGTCAGGACTTGAAGTTGAGAAATAAAAACATTTTAAATAATGTTGTTAATACCGCATTGCATATCAAAGTGATGAAGGCATATATGAAAACTGGTCATCATAAACGATTGCTCCATGCAAACACATCACCACCCACTGGAGGAAGTAATAAATGCTCAATACTACTATCTACATCAAAAAATTGTGACCACACATAAAATATTCCATAAAGAAAAGAACTACCAGTCACTAAAATTACTAGTACCCTCATGCATTATGAATTGATTTCAGCAACTCACCCACTGGAGGGTTACAAATTAAGAAAAATCTAATTTCATGACACAAAAAAAACAGAGAAACGTCAGTGACTTGTTTGTGAAATTAACATCCATAGTGGCCAATGGATGACAACATGTCACAGGGAACTATCAATCCCTCAATGCACAAGAACTATTTAGTACAACATGGAGCGTAGCTCACATCAACTAGCATAAACTCTAGAAAGGAAAGAAGGACATTGGTTTGCTCTGACCATGACAATAGGGCTGCTTGAAACGTGTCTGAGCTTTTTTCATAGGATGGGAAACTTTTGACTTATATAAATAAACAGTACTCTATGTAAAGGCTGAGTGCACTTGATGTGGTTTACAGTGGCATGTTTCAAAGTAGGTTGTTGCTTTAAGCTAAAGCCTATTGTAAAAAATTCTGTGATAAACACAAAACTTCTGTTCACAATAGATTATTCCCCAGGGTATGTCCAAGCACAAGCCCATGATGTACAATGCTATATACAAATTCTATGGAAAGAAAAACGTTTATAAGGTGGGGATGTTTATTTTCCGAACTTCAATAAATATTTTGAGGAATCGCATATTGTTGAATAATGTAGAATGTAGGGGTTACCCACTTAGACATGGTTTACGCCACAGTGCAGTTGTAAGAATGACTCTGAGCTTCTGTGCCATTGTGCTCTTCTCATGAATGCATGCACAAATTATGGAGTGCTGTTCATAGAGCCTAGCTGATGGTGTCCTAATGCATACCTGTCAACACCGACTCAAAATATCTGTTTATGTGAAGTGTTTAAGAAGAGATCCCATTAAGGTGAATAGAGAAAAAACATTTTCTGGATGTTTTTCACGGTATAAAACATAATATGAGTATTTGTAAAACGCACGTTCACCCAAGGGTATTTTGGCGCTGAATAACAGATGTTTATTGTTACCAAACTCAATGGTACTCATTTCATCAACCTCAGAAGGATGAGTGAACCCGCTGGGATTTGAACCTGTGGCCATGAGATCAAACAGATGCCCCTACAGAACCTGGCTTGACAGTTCGGGCTGGACTGTTCCCATGAGGGGCAGGGTCAAGACTGATTTGCATATGGCTGTGTCCATACTGGGGTGGTGTGGTGAGCAAAAGAATGATGGATTAAACCCAGACCTTTGCAACTGGGGTGAATGCTTACATTGTACGGTATTCCGTCCTTCATTTGTGCCTTTTGCCTACAGTGGATGCCTCATAGAGGTGACCCCATTAATAGCTATGGATTCATTTTGTTTGTTAGGGGGGTGAATACCAGTAAAAAGAGGGTAACATCCATCAAATATGGGTGAGTTCACGGATATGCCATGTGTTCTGCGTATGGCCAAATCTTATATCCATCATCACTTGATTAGTGATTTTAAAAAACGGGCACCGGTCTAGCTCGTTGAACTACTTCCTGTCCACAAAGCCTATAGCACACTGTCAAAATCGTTAGTTGATTTTATTAGTGATGTCTTTTGAGATGTCATCAATGATGTCATCTAACATGTCATGAGTGATTTAATAAGTGAGGACATAAGCAGTACACAATGGGCACAAGTTATAGTTAGTTTACTAAACTATAACTAGCAAATGTAATTTTTTTGTTTGTTTTTCAATCATTAGTTCTTATCTCATTTTAACATGTAAATATGAAGTCACTTTAACCTTTATTTCTTTCAGTGAATGTCTGTTGTTTTAACACTTATAGAGAACCGGGGGTCTTGTCCAAAAAGCCAAATGTACTAAACTATAAAGCAGGCTGTAACATTTAAAAGATGAACCTTGAATCCAGTTGATAGAAATAGATCTGATTTATTTAAGATTTGTATTAGATCAAGATGATAATAAAGTATTAAGTAAATTCAATTATAATCCCACCAGGAGCAGCTGGACTGCTGCTCAGCCTCAGATGTAACTGACTCTCATCTCAAGCATACACAACCAGCATTCTATGTAACATCATAGATGTATGCTGAGCAAGTTATAACAAACACTAAAGAAGGACAGAGAAGAAAGAAAAGCAGGATGTAACACAGGCGCAACTGTTAACCAATCAGTCAAGGATACAGAATTCCTATAAAGCCTATATATAAAGAACATAACAGTGAATAATAATCAGAACACCGGTGATTGTTAGTGAGACTCTGAGAATATATCTGTGTGAATAATGGATTCCCATCAAATGTCATGCGATGATCTATATTCTCATTTGGTTATACAGAGTCTTGGGGCGGACTGTCTCTAGATCATTGAGACCATTTCCACTCCCAAGCTATAAGATATTCAATGAGTCCAGCCCACAATCACTGTGCTGACCATGAGGAAGATGAAGCCCTATGGGAATCAGTGCAGTGCAAGAACAAAAAAGTGGTGAAGTAAAATAGAGTCGAGAGACAAAAAGAAGGGACGTTTTATTCAAAATGCTGTCTCTCCCCCTAATTAAAATTAAGAACAGTGCACTAAGGCAGTCTCAAGCAAATATTCGACTGCCACAAAAGGGGCCCCTTTTGTGGCAGTCGAATATCCGCCCCAAGACTCTGGATGACCAAATGAGAATATAGATCATCGCATGTCATTTGATGGGAATCCATTATTCACACAGATATATTCTCAGAGTCTCACTAACAATCACCGGTGTTCTGATTATTATTCACTGTTATGTTCTTTATATATAGGCTTTATAGGAATTCTGAATCCTTGACTGATTGGTTAACAGTTGCGCCTGCTTTATAGTTTAGTACATTTGGCTTTTTGGACAAGACCCCCGGTTCTCTATAAGTGTTATGACTTGATGTTCAAAATATCCGTTGGACCCTATTTTCTTGGTGGTGTTATGGTAATGTCTGTTGTTTAACATAAATTAGGAACGTATTACCATTCCTAACAATAACGTCACTTTGACGTTTGAGTTTTTCAGTAAATGAATGTCTGTGATCAGACTGATCTCTCTGTAAAACACTGCTTGTGGCCAATTACCACTAACCTGTTAAAATCTTCCAAAAAGTGATTCCATATCCTCAAATGTTCCTTGATATCTACCGTAAGTCTTCCCCGCCACAGGGACAGCTGTGACCTAATGGTTATTCAATGCCCTCCTATGCATAGTGATTTATAGCAAAGTCCCTAAGATGAGGGAGAGGTGTGGCGTAGCGGCCAGGGCGGCTGACTCCAGGGTGCGGGGCTCATGGTTCAATCCCCAGTGCTGGAGGCCAATCAGCTCTGCATCATGTGACTCAGGGCAATAGCTCCCTTAATCTCCCTTATGGCCCCTAGCACCTTGAGACCCTTACGAGTGATTAGTTTGCGCTTTACAAATACTGGGTTGCTATTATTATGTTTGTTCTTCCGAACTGAGTAGACATGGACCATACAGCCATTCTAAATTAGCCATAAGTCCAGTCAAACATTGATGCCAGTCTAAACCCAGTACATATTGGGATTACCTACCTCCTTGCACCAGTAAAATGCATTCATTTCTAAACCACTGACCTCCCACCCTCCAAAATCCAAAAGTGCACCTTAATAATCTTTTTGAAGTAAAATGCCACATGTGGACCTAACTCTGGGGAGTTCCTAACAGCATGAACTGATATATCATAAAGCCTAGCAACCCAGTTGTGAAAGTTTCCTCTGTCATTGTCTTACAGTATTTTTGTGATCAGTATTTTGTATCCTCATCTCTACTGGTTAATGGTAGTTAGTTCGACCATGTCTAAAAAGTGTATCTCCAATCTTCTCCCTGGTGTTGTCACACAGATGCATCTCCAATTGATTGTGCAGAAACCAATGACTTAGAACCTCAACATATCCTAGAAGGGCAGCGCCACCTTTCTTACCTGCAGCCTTCTTCTTCTCCCCTTCAACTACCTGGTCTTTGGGGGCTGGCTGATGCATGTAATGCTCTTACCTATCACTGGCGAAATTGCTGTTTCTAATTTATTAGCGTCAAGCATAATCAGAGATTTTATACTATGGTTATTTCTCCCAAATTAGTGAACGTGCTAAATGACGCTTGTAGTGATGAGTTGTCATTTCAAACGCATGCGCCTATTCACTGAGCTTGTGGTTAGACGGGGATCATTATTTGAATGTTGCGCGCTCATACACCATGATACCAAAAGTTCAGCATTCTAGGAGCCAGTGATCCAGCACCATTCCAACAATCAAGGATGTAGTATTCGTGTTACACACTAGCCCTCCATCAACCCATCATCCCCATCTATGATCATTAGACCGTGCAATTCAACATTCAGTGTTGGAGAACATCTTGATTTAGAAGAGGGGACAGTTCCAGCAAACCAATCGTAATTTACCGTTACACCCTTCTAGTGGGATACCCACCACGTCTGTGTTTAGCAAATGACAGTGACTACTGCCTTTCCCCTAGTGCTTAGCACCAACACAGTCATTCTTGCACCATTGTGCAAGGGTGTCTGCATTACAGGGAAACATTTTTTAAGTGCAGGAAGGTGTCCCTTCCTGCACATAAACAATCAGTAATGGCGATTTGTAGCTTCTATGTGTACTGAAAAATACAGCACACATAGAGGTTGCAACTCGTACTTTTTTTAATGATTATTTAGGTGCAGGACTGACACCTTCTTGCACATAAACAATCATTCATGGCGTGTTGTGGTTTCTGTGTGTACTGCTCAATGCAGCACAAATAGAAACAGTAAAAACTAGGAGAAATAAAGCATTTCTCCTTGTTTCGCCCGCCATGTTAAGACCAGGTTTTCCCTGGTCTTAATTTTGGCGCTGCCGCATATTTATGCCTCCCTCCCTCCTTGTAAATATGGTGTGTCAAAATCAATCGACGTTGCGGTGCAATGCCCACCGCAACACCCACTGCCCACCCCTTTCTGACTGCTGATTTGCACAGCGAACACGCCACGGCCTGGAGATCAGAAGGGTTCTACGTAATACTGCCAGATGGGGCAGCTCTTCTAAAATAAACTGTCTTATATTTGGAAGCATATTTAGCTCTCCGGACCAAGACTAATTGGTCTACCTCTCCAGGAGCAGTACCTATAGGAACCACTTCTGGGTTGGAATTATCACCGGAATTAAGAGACTACTTGAAAGCAACCTCAGCCCTGAAGAAGTCCCGGGTAATCCCCTGTAACAGCGACGAAACACGTGTTGGCTAAGGCAGCTTAAATATCTTGAATTAAAGACATCTGAAAATATAACGACAAGCATCATTGTGATATTTAATGTAACTTCATGTATTTAATTTGAACATGTGCAGAGGATTTGTATATATTTCAGGCAAAGTGTAGCCTGAAAGGGGGCCTTATTCACAAGGCAAGGCCAAGCCCCTATCCCACAGGAACGTCGGAAAAAGTGACATTCCTGTTGTGATAGGAGCTTGTAAATTTACCCCTTACACTTTTGCAGTACCTTACACTTTTGTAGTAAGTGCCTACCTCGATTATTTTCTATAGGAGGGTGTAACAGTACCAGTTGTTGGCCAAGTGTAGTACTGAACTTACCACAAAAGTGTAAGCCTCTACAAAAGTGCAGTTTGTGAATACAGAAAACTATTTAACTTACTGAAAAGTGGAAACTTACTCAAGAGTGTAAATTACCTTTGTGAATTAGGCCCAGATTTTGGCAGGATACCTGTGCCATTTAAGTGGATGAGGAAGGAGGGGGATCTCTGCAAGTGCATCCCTGCCGAGGCCACCTTCCTCCCTGGGCAGTATTAATAGAAAGGTTAGGCTGATTATTATGCAAGTGATGTGATTAATCAGAAAGTGGTGGCCAGAGGTTTCTATGTTTGAATGCTATATACAGAAATATAGTCTTACTTAAATACCATGCCCTAAATGTCGTTTTCAAAAATATATTCGAATTGGGTGTAGATTTTCTTGTAAACTCAATGCTTCTGTTACCATGTGCAGAGCGTGAGATTTATCTGAGACGACATTCTAACTCCACGTCACCCCATCACACATGTTCATGCATATACATACATCTCTCTACCCCATCCTCTTTGCAGTTGCAGCCGGCATGACTCGCGGGTGGAGGGTGGGGGCGGGGGCTTCTCTCGAGGGTTCGCGAAGAGGGTTAATTTAAAAATAAAATAAACTTACCTTCCTGGGCCCCGCGTCGTCTCTGCTACAGACTTGCTCTCCTGCCTCCAGCAGGAACAGGAAGCAGGCAGCCTTCCTCCCCTCCCCTAAGCCAATCACAACGCTGCAATGGCAGCGTTGTGAATGGTCGGGATGCCGACCTGCCAGGCGCCCATAGGGAGGCAATTTTCTCCATGTAGGCTGCCTCACAGCCTACATGGAGAAAGGCCAGAGTGCGCATGACTGGTGTGGTCGGCTGACCAAACAGTCAGCGCCTTCAGCAGTGGGCAACCACTCCTCTCCTGCCCTAGAGCAGGCCCGCTTCCAACCAAACACTTCTGCTTTCTCACAGTGAGAGAAGCTGAAACATAAAATGGTCGTTTTACCATTTTATATTTCTGCTTCTCGCACTGCGAGAAAGCAGTAGGGCAACGCTCCTCCACCCTAGTGGAGGAGCCACCCTTGCTCTTTAGTCATTTCTCCTATTCTCTCTCTGCCACTGACCCTTGCACACCTTCACTCACTCTCTCTAACAGTGTCACCTCCAGGGCTTTGAGCGGGCCCGGTCCCTCCAGGTCTCAGGCCTGGCATTAATTTAAAACAGACATTGAAACGGGTCCCTATCGGGTCCCATTTGAGTGTCCTTAATCTTACTGGTAAAGACACTGAAGATTTCTGAAAAAGGAATGTAAAAAACATTAATACATGTCTGTGATTTAGTCAGGGCCGGACTGGGAACCAAAACCAGCCCCGGGAAAGTGCTCGGCCGGCCCCCCCCCGGGGGGGAGGTTGGGGGTGTGACCGAGCTCTTTACAATGGCTGGTTTTCAGCCGATTTTGTTACAGGGCCGATTTTGCAGCTCTGCTGCATAAATGGCCCTGTAACAAAAACGGCCCTCAGGGGCCCAAAACCGACCCCCACCCTTGCGGCATACCGGGGAATTGCCCGGTGCCCGCAACGGCCAGTACGGCCCTAGATTTAGTTCCTGCTTGTATTTCACTTGTTTTACTCAATTTGCTGCTCCATAAGAGTGTTAGCTATTTCCAGAATGTTTTTTTTTCCGTGGAGCCTGTTTGTCTTGTATAGTGCATACTTTGAACTGAGGGGCATATTACCAAGCAGGGCAATAGGCAATTATCGCCGCTGTAGCGGCCATTTTCGGCCGCTAAGCGGTAGTAATTCTATCGCTCTGTTAGCAGTTAGCGACAGCTTAAGGCGATAGCGAGCGGTTTGGGTCCCGCTTTGCATGTCAGCGATATTTATCGCTAATGACATGCAAAGTGGGCGTACCCAACCTGTTAGCGACAGAAAGCAGACGCTAACGTCGCAATCGCCTATTAGCAAGGCAGCGTAGCGATGGAAATATTCCCGCTATCGCCAAAAACTAACGCCTGCTCTGACCAGTTCTTAGCCATGTTATCCAATGGGAGGTGGATAACATGGCTAAGAGCATTTTGTCGCTAATGTGTGAATATCGCTGTATTCTCACCAGGAAATGTATCGCTTTGGAGATAAACGTTGCTAATAGCACGTTATCTCAGCGATCATTTCCGGCGATGCTTAGCGATAAAAAATTTGTTGCTAAGCCTAATTAGCGATAAATATCGCTAATCGTTGTGGCGCCGCGGCCAGGGCGACTGACGCTGGAATCTGGGGATCAGGGTTCGATCCCCGGCTCCGGCGGCAGGTTAGCCCAGCACCATGCGACTCTGGGCAATAGCTTGCTTAATCTTCCCGACGGCCCTAAGCGCCTAGAGACCCTAACGGGTGATTGTGCGCTATACAAATGTGGATTATTATTATTATTATTATTATTAATATGCCCCATAGTCTCCTTCAGGTTTTTAGAAAAGTCCATGATTTAGAGCTCTGTAATCGAGGCTGAAGGCCCGTCAGTGGGTCAAAAAAGAGTTCAGAATACATGGTCATCCAATCTTTGGCCTCTCTGCTGAGCACACAGTGACAACCATTGGCAAAGCTAGTAGTCCTGCCTGGTTTTAGGTGTTCCAAAAGGGGGTGGTGATGGACGGAGCATCTGAACCAATCAAACACTCACACCCAGTCAAAAGATCTGGGTTTGATCCATCACCGTTCTTTAGCCCACTCTGCCACCCCAGTTCAGACATGGCTATATGCAAATCAGTCTGACCCTGTGCCTCATGGGAACAGTCCAGCCCGAACTGCCAAGCCATGCCTTCCCTGGACCGGAAACAAGCTTCGGAGGACCGGTTTCTGGCATTTCAGCCGTCTTCAGCCCGGCTTGCTTGAATCCAGTGGCAAAGTGAGCAAGGGACTCACGTCAGTTGTTGTGTTATATATCTGCATGCAAAAACTTAAAGGTCAGAGGCAATATATTGGTTGGGTGGGACACTGTGAAAATTACAGAAATGCAATTTACGTTTTAAGCCACGCCTATAATTACATAGGCCACGCGTCTTTTAGCGACCCTCAACTTTCTTCATCCCACTGAAAGCCCCTCCCCCTCCCTCTAGCAAACGTCCACGCTGTGCCCAGCAGTCTAATATACCGGGCCCAGCGCGCCTTGGCATCAGGCCGTGATCTTGGCACTCACGAAGAGCACGAGCGGCTGTGAAGTGACCTGCAGGCCCTGCTGACCCATGTGACAGCGTATGGTGGAATGTGCAGATCTGTTGGCGGCCGAAGTCCCAGGTGGTCGGAAACCTGCAGCTGATGGAGCACGAGGTGACGGCCCGTGGAAGGGGCGGGCCACGCAGGCGGTGTTTGACCGGAAGATGAGCTGTGCGAGCATGGCGCACTGCACTCTACAGCGCATCATTTCCTTCTCCAGGGAATATCTGGTCACTTTCTTTCAGTGGCTCCTCCTAGACCCCCGACAGTGTGCACAGACGCTGGTCCAATGCTACTGGCGCAAGGGTACAGGCGCAGCGATACTGGTGAACCGATGCAGGCGCACAGATACAGGTGCACAGACACTCGAGCACAGGTACAGGTGGACCGATACTGGGGCAGAGATGCGTCGGCACTGATACTGGTGCCCGTACCATGGTGCACAGATAATTACAGGCGCACAGATACAGGTGCGCCGATACAGATGCACAGACTCGACAGCACAGAAACTGGTGCACAGATGCAGGTGCACCGACTCTGGTGCACAGATACAGGTGCACACACTGGTGCACAGATACAGGTGCACAGATATTGGTGCACAGATACAGATGCACAGACCCTGGAACAGAGTCACTGGTGCACAGATACAGGTGCACAGATATTGGTGCACAGATACAGATGCACAGATATTGGTGCACAGATACAGATGGACAGACCCTGGAACAGAGTCACTGGTGCACAGATACAGGTGCACAGATATTGGTGCACAGATACAGATGCACAGATATTGGTGCACAGATACAGATGCACAGACCCTGGAACAGAGGGCCCGATTCACAGAACTAACTTAAGACAAAATCCTAAACTTACTACCATTTTGGTATTCACAAAAGGCACTTACTCATTTCGGTATTCACAGAAGTTAAGAGTCTTAACTTTAGGACTCCTAAATGCCTTCTGTGAATATCGAAAGTCTTAAAGTTAGGATTTTTCTCAATTTAGTAGTAGTAAAGTTAGGACTCCTAACTTTAGGACTCCTAAATGCCTTCTGTGAATACTGAAAGTCTCAAAATTAGGATTTTTCTCAGTTTAGTAGTAGTAAAGTTGAGAAAAATCCTAATTTTAAGACTTTCGGTATTCATAGAAGGCATTTAGGAGTCCTAAAGTTAGGAGTCCTAACTTTACTACTACTAAATTGAGAAAAATCCTAATTTTAAGACTTTCGGTATTCACAGAATGCATTTAGGAGTCCTAAAGTTAGGAGTCCTAACCTATGTGAATACAGAAATGAGTAAGTGTCTTCTGTGAATACCAAAATGAGTAAGTGCCTTCTGTGAATACGAAAATGGTAGTAAGTTTAGGATTTTGTCTTAAATTAGTTCTGTGAATCGGGCCCAGAGCCACTGGTGCACAGATACAGGTGCACAGATATTGGTGCACAGATACAGATGCACAGACCCTGGAACAGAGTCACTGGTGCACAGATATAGGTGCATAGACACTAGTGCACAAATACAGGTTCATAGACAGTAGTGCACGGATAAAGGTTCATCGACACTAGTACACAGATACAGGTACACATACACTGGTTCACAAATACAGGTGCACAGATACTGTTAACCAGGTACAAATGCACATACACGGGTGCACAACTACAGATGCACAGATACAGATGCATAGACCCTGGAGCACAGGTACTGGGGAACAGATACAGGTGCAAAGATAAGCTGCACAAATACAGATGCACAGACCCTGGAGGACCCCAGGCACTGGGGCACATATACAGGTGCACAGATACGATGCACAAATACAGATGCACAGGCCCTGGAGCACAGGCACTGGGGCACAGATACAGGTGCACAGACACGTGTGTAAAGATACAGGCAAACAGAAACAGATACACAGACTCTGGAGGACGGACACTGGTGCACAGATACAGGCTCACTGATACGATGCACAAATACAGATGCACAGACCCTGGAGCACAGGCACTGGAGCCCAGGAACTGGGGCACATATACAGGTGCACAGATACGATGCACAAATACAGATGCACAGGCCCTGGAGCACAGGCACTGGAGCCCAGGCACAGGGGCACATATACAGGTGCACTGAAACGATACACAAATACAGATGCACAGGCCCTGGAGCCCAGGCACTGGGGCACAGATAAAGGCGCACATATATAGATGCACAGACCCTGGAACAGAGACACTGGTGCACAGATACAGTTGCACAGATATTGGTGCACAGATACAGATGCACAGACCCTGGAACAGAGTCACTGGTGCACAGATACAGGTGCACAGATATTGGTGCACAGATACAGATGCACAGACCCTGGAACAGAGACACTGGTGCACAGATACAGGTGCACAGATATTGGTGCACAGATACAGATGCACAGACCCTGGAACAGAGCCACTGGTGCACAGATACAGATGCACAGATATTGGTGCACAGATACAGATGCACAGACCCTGGAACAGAGTCACTGGTGCACAGATACAGGTGCACAGATATTGGTGCACAGATACAGATGCACAGACCCTGGAACAGAGTCACTGGTGCACAGATACAGATGCACAGATATTGCTGCACAGATACAGATGCACAGACCCTGGAACAGAGTCACTGGTGCACAGATACAGATGCACAGATATTGGTGCACAGATACAGATGCACAGACCCTGGAACAGAGTCATTGGTGCACAGATACAGATGCACAGATATTGGTGCACAGATACAGATGCACAGACCCTGGAACAGAGTCACTGGTGCACAGATACAGATGCACAGATATTGGTGCACAGATACAGATGCACAGACCCTGGAACAGAGTCACTGGCGCACAGATATAGGTGCATAGACACTAGTGCACAAATACAGGTTCATAGACAGTAGTGCACGGATAAAGGTTCATCGACACTAGTACACAGATACAGGTACACATACACTGGTTCACAAATACAGGTGCACAGATACTGTTAACCAGGTACAAATGCACATACACGGGTGCACAGCTAAGCTGCACAAATACAGATGCACAGACCCTGGAGCACAGGCCCTGGAGCACAGGCACTGGGGCACAGATACAGGTGCACAGACACGTGTGTAAAGATACAGGTGAACAGAAACAGATACACAGACTCTGGAGCACGGACACTGGTGCACAGATACAGGTGCACTGATACGATGCACAAATACAGATGCACAGACCCTGGAGCACAGGCACTGGAGCCCAGGCACTGGGGCACATATACAGGTGCACAGATACGATGCACAAATACAGATGCACAGGCCCTAGAGCACAGGCACTGGAGCCCAGGCACTGGGGCACATATACAGGTGCACTGATACGATGCACAAATACAGATGCACAGGCCCTAGAGCACAGGCACTGGAGCCCAGGCACTGGGGCACAGATAAAGGCGCACAGATACGGTGCACGAATATAGATGCACAGACCCTGGAGCACAGGCACTGGGACACAGATACAGGTGCACAGACACATGTGTACAGATACAGGTGAACAGACTCTGGAGCACGGACACTGGTGCACAGATACACGTGAACTGATACGGTGCACAGATACAGATACACAGATCTTGGAACACAGGCACTGGGGCACATATACAGGTAGGGCCCGATTCACAGAACTAACTTAAGACAAAATCCTAAACGTACTACCATTTTGCTATTCACAGAAGGCACTTACTCATTTTGGTATTCACAGAAGTTAGTAGTTCTAACTTTAGGACTCCTAAATGCCTTCTGTGAATACCGAAAGTCTTAAAGTTAGGATTTTTCTCAATTTAGTAGTAGTAAAGTTAGGACTCCTAACTTTCGGACTCCTAAATGCCTTCTGTGAATACCGAAAGTCTTGAAATTAGGATTTTTCTCAACTTTACTACTACTAAATTGAGAAAAATCCTCATTTTAAGACTTTCGGTATTCACAAAAGGCATTTAGGAGTCCTAAAGTTAGGAGTCCTAACTTTATTACTACTAAATTGAGAAAAATCCTAATTTTAAGACTTACGGTATTCACAGAAGGCATTTAGGAGTCCTAAAGTTAGGAGTCCTAACTTCTGTGAATACCGAAATGAGTAAGTGTCTTCTGTGAATACGAAAATGGTAGTAAGTTTAGGATTTTGTCTTAAGCTAGTTCTGTGAATCGGGCCCATAGATCCTGGAACGCAGACCCTAGTGAACAGATACAGTTTCATAGACACTAGTAAACAAATTCAGGTGCACATCCACTGGTGCACAAATACAGGTGCACAGATACTGTGAAACATATACAAATGCAAGGACACAGGTGACAGTAACCGGTGCACAGGCACTGTTGCACAGATACAGGCAGACAGACACTGATGAGCAGATACAGGTGAACAGATGCACAGACCCTGGAGCACAGGTAGTGATGCACAGATAGATGCATATACACTGGTGCACAAATACAAGTGCACAGATACTGCTACAAAGAAACAATTTCACAGACACAGGTGCACAGGCGCTATTGCACAGATAGAGGGAGACAGACACTGGTGGGCAGATACAGGTGCACAGATACAGATGCGCAGACCATGGAGCACAGGCAGAGGTGTATGGATACAGGTGCATTGACACAGGTGCACAGATATAGGTGAACAGATACAGGTGCACAGACACTGTTGCACAGATAAAGACACACAGGTACAGTTACGCAGATTACTGGTGCACATGTACTGGTGCACAGACACTGGTGCACAGACACAGGCACATAGATACAAGCACACGAATACGGGTGCACAGGTACTGGTGCACAGATACTAATGACGAGTGAGGAGATTGGTGGACTCACTCAGATGGCCCTGTGTTTTACTTTAGTGTTTATTTGCTATACATCGATCTATAGTCAGACTCTTTCCTCCATATGTGAAGGGTATGGACACAGGTTACTTGCAGCTATATCCTTCGAGCACTTGAACCTTTTCTCCTCATAGTGATAGTAGGCATGATCACTACTTTGACTATGAAAAGCATCCACTCTGGGGCACCTACCTACTGACCCCTGCCCTCCGCACATCTTCCACAGGGCCACCACCGCCATCGCACCCGAACTATGACAAACTATCAACTGCTCCCTCGAGACCGCCACATCCCCCGATGACTGGAAAGTCAAACCTCTCCTCAAGAAGCCCCCCGCAGACCCGACAGATCTCAAAAACTTCAGGCCCATCTCACTTCTCCCTTTCGCCACCAAAGGCATCGAGAAAGTCGTCAACACCCAGCTAGCACATTTCATAGAAGCCAACAACATCCTTGACACCTCTCAATCCGGATTCTGCAGCAACCACCGCACCGAGACCGCCATCATAGCCGCCACCGCCGCCATCCGCTCCCTCGTCGATCAAGGCCACACAGCAGCCCTTATCCTCCTGGACCTCTCAGCAGACTTCAACACCGTCTCCCACCGCACTATAGCCGCCAGACTCCATGACGCCGGCAAACCGGGAACAGCTTTAGGCTTGCTTCAATCCTTCTTCTCAGGCAGAACACAAAGAATAAGACTCCCGCCCTTCGTCTCCGAACTTACAGAGATCAAATGTGGAGTACCCCAAGGATCCACCATCAGCCCCACGCTCTTCAACATTTACATGGCCCCCCTCGCAACCATCAACAGAAAACACGGAGTCAACATAGTCTCATACGCCAATGACACCCAGCAAATCCTCTCCCTCACCAAGGAATCCAACATCACCAGGCGCAGTTTCCAAGAAGGCAAGAAGGAATGAAAGACGTTGGTACCTGGATAAACAGCAGCTGCTTGAAGCTCAACTCGGAGAAAACAGAAGTCCTTATCCTCAGCTCCACCCCCGCTGCACGGGACAACACCTGGTGGCCCCCCGCCCTCGGAAATCCTCCCACCCCTTCGGACCACATTCTCAACCATGGCCTCATACTTGACTCTTCACTCACCATGAACCGCCAGATCAACGCTGTGTCCTTCACTTGCTTCAACACCCTCCCCATACTTTGCAAGTCCTTCAAATGGACCCCCCCGATGCCAGAAAGACCGTCACCCATATGCTCATCACCAGCAGACTGGACTACGGAAACGCCCTCTAGTCCGGAATCAATAAAAAACTCCTCCGCAAACTCCAGACCGTCCAGAACACCGCAGCCAGACTCATCCTTGACATCCCACAACATGACTACAACACCCAACACCTCCACAACCTCTACTGGCTCCCTGTAGAAAACTTCAAATTGCTCACACACACCTACAATTCCCTCCATAACACCGCACCCACATTTAGTGGCTTAACGCTGCCTTGTAAATAAGTTGAAGGGTTTATTATCACAGAAACCTCATAAAAAGTGATATTCCTATGGCAATAGGGGCATGTAAATATGCCCCTATGTTGTAGGGAGAGCTGGTGGGCCCTCGCCGATATCTATAAAAAAGCATTGGCTGCAAGCAAAAATGTATTTGGGGTGCAAAAAGCACACATTGCAATAGTAGTCCCTGGCACTGAAGGAACTACTTGTGAAGGAAGGGGTACTCCTTGTGAAATCACAGTAACATTATCCAATGGCTGTAGTGGGCTGACACCTGGCCCATGCTCCAGTGGCTGAAAGAAAAATGTGAGTGACACACCAACCGACCAATGGATGAAGAGGGCTGGCTAAAAGTCTCTATTAGCATACTACATAAATAATTTCAGTAAAACCAAAAGGTCTGGAGAGCAGCAGACCTAAACATTCTCACACATGAGAAAACATCAAACTTCTACTAAGGGAAATGTGCAGGAGGACCAGAGACCTGACAAAGTGGGAAGCTTCAGAAGCTCTCATTGGGGAGCTGTGGATGGAGGAAACCCATCAACAGAAGATCCATCACCGTGTGACATTATCACACTCTCAAAGGCTGTGATCTGGTAATACTTTTAGATGTTAAACTTATGCCAATGAAGCATTAGTGAGTGAAATGGAATTGTTGGCAGGGAAGAGTTGCGAAGGACATGCAGCGATGCACACTGGCCACTCTGGTGCGTGGACTGGGAGGGAATGCAATGACCTTGTAGCTTCTGGCAGCGACAGTAGAGCAAGAGACAGTACGGCCAATGCTGTGTAAGTCGACAAGCACAGGTGGCAGGAAGCCTCAGTCCACAGGGCGCGAGGCGTACCCTTGGCCATGGTCTGCGTGCGCGTGAGTCCCGCCTTAGGAGGGAGGCACCGTGTTTGGATAGCGGTCATCCAACATCCCCAGGGAATGAGGTTACTTTTGTTGCGAACCTGATGGAACATTTTGTGCCCTTTGAATGTTAAACTACATTGATCTACAGGACAGGCTGTAAAGCTGTAAACACCTGCCAAATGATTTTTTTTATACTTACTAAGACCACAAGATGAGATGAACTTAGCTTGGTCCTATGTCTAATAGTCATTTTCCCTGTGGATGTTTTAATGTGGTGTTTTATAGAGCACTTCAAAATCAAAATCAGGAGTTATGCGGAATGGGGAGGCTCAAAGCTTCATGGCGTGGATGGGACCGAGGTGAGTGGGGTAAGGTGGGTTGCAGCAGGGAGGAATGGAGGGCAGGATGGTTACAAAGTGAGCTGCAGCCAGAGCGTGGGGGGCTGGGGAGGGTTGGAAGGAGGTTGCGGCAGGAATCTCTGAGCGCGCACATTTCAGAGGCACTGGTAGACCATCAGCCTTATAACGAGGGAAGAGTTGCTGCTTTGAAGAGTAGCGCCTTGAGCTCCTGTTTGAAGCAGAGGTGAAGGTTCCTAGTAGGTTCTGGTCGTCCCCTATGACCTGCCTCTAAGGGGCATATTAGCAAGAACCTCGTTAAAATGATTGCTGTTTTAGGGGCAGGAAACTGTCGCTAAAATGGCGATAATGGGCTTGCTAATACGCGTTATAGAATTCCAATAGATGCCTAGGTTAGATGTGCAGGACATCCAACCTGGGCTTCTGTTGGAATTCTATAATGCATATTAGCAAGCCCATTATCGCCGTTTTAGATGCAGTTTCCTGCCGCTAAAACTGCGATAATTTTAACGAGGTTCCTGCTACTATGCCCCTAAATCTTTTGGTATACTGTTCCATTTCAAACACTTTCAGAAATGGAAATATCTGGACTGTAGAAAGCCCTGGTCCTTGTATCACCTAGAAGCCTTCCATCTGGGAGCATTCACCCGCGCTCCCTCAGCGATTGATAACATCATGGATCGAGGAAGTCAGTCAGGTTTGAATTTAATTGGATTTGAAACCTAAAATACCACGGAATGTCACACCAGGAGCGACAGAAGGAGGAGAGAAGGAAGGGAGAATGGAAGATTCAGCGACCAGGAGCTTCAGAGCCCGGGAGAAGAGGGTGAGGCAAAAATTAAAAACCTGTAGAAAGGCCTCACTTACCATCCTAGAGGTTACAAAAACAGATAAAGGGCATAGACAATAATGTGTGAAGACAGTATGGGCTGCCAACAGTAGAATGGAGAACGTCCACAAGTGTTGGCATGATCTAAGGTCAATGACCAACCGGGAGAATTGCGAGCCAGCACCGAGTGACCATCATCTCCCGCGGAGCGAATGATTGAGTCCACCTTCCAAGCAGAGACGGTGACTGGAGCATCCACAATAGACACGTCATCTCCAAGACAAAGAACACTTTCTGAGACGCTGCGGGGGCGTAAGAAATGCTCGACTCTGCACCATCGAGGGAGATGCGTCACTTTGCAAACCCCTGCGCTACATTATACCTGCAACAGGTATAATGTATGCAGGGTGGGTGTTCTGACACAGAAAAGCCTCGTAGAAGTGGCGCTGTGAAATCTATGAGATTTCACAGTGCCACTTCTACGGCGTAATTGCGTCAAATCCAAGCAGGCGTAAGGGGTGACACAGGACTTTTCACATGGGGCTTGTCCCATGTGAAATGACACATTGCTGGAGTTGAGTCTGTTTCCAGACACATTCAAGCAATGCACCTTTTTTGGGCCAACAAAGACGTCAAGATTTCTGACGTATCTGTAAATTCCTGCGCAATGGAGAGCCATACAGTAAATACGGCACATCACTGGTGTCGCAAGGATGGTGCACGGAAAAGTGTTCCACCGCTTTTCACCCCAGCGATGCAACACTTTTCATAAATAACAAGGCCCCTGGTGAGTCTTCTTGTTATACATGTGAAATCCTATTAAGTAGTCAGGGCCTTATTTATAAGGCCCTTAAGCCGCCGTTGTGTCACATTTTGTGATTCTGCAGCGGCGTAAAAAATGTGCCACAATGTGCTATATTTACAGAGTGATGCATTAAGGCAGATGCGTCACTTTGCAAACCCTGGGCTACATTATACCTGCGACAAGTATGATGTATGCAGGGTGGGCGTTCAGTTGCAGCAAAGCCACGTAGAAGTGATGCAGCAAAATCTAAGAGATTTCACTCCACATTTCTAGGGCGTCACTTCGTCAGATCCTTATGCCTGCTTGAAGTAGGCGTAAGGAGTGACGCAAGGCTTTTCACATGGGGCTTGCCCCATGTGAAAAGACACATTGCTGGAGTTGCTTCTGTTTTCAGATACACTCCAGTAATGCGCCAATTTTGCGCCTACAGATACATCGGGAATACTGACGTAGCTGTAAATCCTTGCAACATGGAGCACTGTACAGTAAATACGGCACATTCTTCATGGTGTTTTTAAGGATGGTGCTATGGAAAGTGTTGCATCGCTGTTTTCCTGCAGTGATGCAACACTCTTCATAAGTGAGGCATGTTGTAATAAATGAAGTCAGTTGTAATGAGTATAATTGTTAAATAAAACACACAAAAAATACTTTGTTCCGAACAGTGCGTCATGGGTAATGCAGCACTTGTGTAATGGGCTTGTCTACATTAGCAAAAATATATAAACATAAGGAGATAAATTTAAGGGCATCATCAATATGGTCTGCATTGATTGCATCTGAGTTTTGAGTCTCACATTTATCATAATTACACGTGTGGAATTTTTTCATGATTTATGGGGCATTTTACCAACAAAGTGGCGAAGAGAGGTATTAGCCGCCTTGGCTTAACGCCTCTCTTTGCCACTTCGGAAACGCTAGGCTGCACCATATTACCAAGGATATGGTGCAGCCTAGCGTCTACCCACGCGATGGCGATAAGGTTTACAACTTAACGCCAGCGCAGGCAGGGAAGGTTTGTTTATGTACAGGAAGGTGCTCCTTCCTGCACATAAACAAAGCTTAAATGCCATTTTGTAACTTACATGTGTGCTGCTTCATGCAGCACACATGTAAGTGACAAAATGGCATTTTAAAAAAAAGGTTTGTTTATGTACAGGAAGGGACACCTTCCTGTACATAAACAACCCTTGGCATTTTGCTTTTTCCATGTGTGCTGCACAAGACAGCACACCTGGAAAAAGCAAAAACGAGTAGAAATGAAGCATTTCTCCTCGTTTCGCCACCTTAAGAACAGGTCTTTCCTGTTCTTAAATTCGGCGCTGTCACCTATTCTCGCCTCTCTTGATAATAGGTGGCAGCGAATGGGTGTTGCGGTGGAACGCCCACCGCAACACCCACTGCACGCCCCCTTTCACAATGAGTTTATCGTGAAAGGGGCCCTAAGCCACGTTAATTGACTTAACGCTGCCTTGATAATAGGGCGATGCAAATATCGCAGCGTTATCGGCAGAACAGTGCCGATAACACGTCGATAAGGGGCTTTATAATATGCCCCTTAATTCTTTCAGCGTAATTATATCACCACAATGAACTCACACAACACCTGCTTTGGTCCTCACAGAAGAACTACCCGGAGAACCCAGGCCCAGACTGAGGGAGAACCACTATAACTGGAAGACAAGTGCACACCTGTGAGGAGTGGATCAGAAATTACTCGAGGAGCAGAAGATGACAATTGGCTACCAATACACCCGCTGCAGAGATCTGCTACACTAACTTCACGACCTACAAGCGCCGTTATATGGTCAACAACCAGGCACACAACACAATAAACGTTTGGAGACAGGATCACATGTTACTCATTCGCAAGACAGGGCTGGCCCTCTAGACAAGGCTGAATCATCTGGAATGCCGACACCCAAGTTACAATTATTTTGTCGAAATATTTGACCCTGAACAATATTTATACATATGATCACAACAAGTAGTTGATAGACTGTATCAATGACTTTTTTATTCTTGATGATTTTTTCCAATCAGCATCTCTTAGCAAGTGGTCGACACGTGTTTCGCCCAAAATGGTATGCAGGCCTGGGGCTTTTTCAATGCCGAGCTGGCGATTCTCTTTATAGAAGATGCTGTATGATGTCTAAAGAATAGCTAGTGGACTGTTGTATGGCTTGAGATTTTCATGATCACTGAGATAAATTTAGTTTATATTACAAACTTTTAAAGAGTACATCAAATACCCTGTGGAGCCAACCGAGTACTCTTAAGTACCGTTGGGTCGTCTGAGGTGCAAGGTGTGTGCCAGATTCTACCCGAAGTACCATTTGGCCCTCCTGCTGCATCACATTTTCATATTTTGGAGAAATTCATGTCCATAATCAAACGCAAATCATAAGCCTCCCCTTTCTGCGGATCACTGTTCATTTTACCAAAACTGATCATAAGAAGGAAAAGCCAGTTTTTGTTGTCTTTGTTTAAGATTTATCTGCAATAATGCTCTGTTATCTCCCTCCGTCTGGCAATAGGCATTATGACGTCATAATTCAACTGTAATAAGTTATTATAGTTCAGCAGATAGGTCATTCTCCTATCAAAGGTGACCACCGATGCCATGGCTCAATTGTAATAATGAAATCATAGAATTAGAGACAGGTTTTTAAACTGGGATTGTAGGATCCCATACAGTATACCTTCATTCCCTCTGAGTCCGTTGATTCAGATAAGGCGTCAAGATCCACAGGCCAAAGGCATAGCAACTGTCTTCCACCAACTTTGCTTTAAAACCAAATCATTTTATTCAGTTCATAGGATGTTCTATTAATGTAACTTACCGATCAACCACCCTTCAAGGGGGCATATTATCAAGGGGGTTTATCTCCGCTTTTTTGGCTTTAAAAGCCAAGAAAGCGGAGATAAAATTATCTCCCTATTACCTAGCTGTCGCGAACACCAGTTAGCGACAGCTAGTAGGAGATAGCGACCATCTTGGGCCCCACTTTGCATGTCAGTGATATTTATCACTAATGACATGCAAAGTGGGCGTGCCAAGATGTTAGCGACTGGAAACAGTCGCTAACATCGCTATCTCCTATTACCAACTTATGGAGATATTCGCGCTAAGCGCGAATATCTCCAAAAGATAACACCTGCCCTGAGCAGTTCTTAGCCATGTTATCCAACGGGAGGTGCATAACATGGCTAAGAGCATTAGCTCGGTAATGCATGAATATCGCTGACTTTTCAGCGATATTCATGCATTGCGGCCGTTTATTATCGCATTTGCGATAAACCTTGGTAATACCAAGGTTTATTTGCGATAAAAATCGCCGCAGCTCAGCGATAATGTTTTGTCTCTAACCAAGCAATAGCGATAATTATCGCTATTGCTTGGTATTATGCCCCAAGGTTTCTTTCTGGCAGTCGGTCATACATCCAGAGTAACGGAAGATGTATGAATCATGCGTGCTCCGTGAGTAACATGTCACTAGAAATTCTATCATTTAGGTGGCATTCAACAACACCTGTATTTTATATGAGTGCTGAATTGTTCTGTGCAGATATTAACCTTTAAGAGAGGAACCATATAGGAACTTGGGTACCATCTACACATCTTATAACATTTGGAAATTGTGCTAAAGCATCATTTTGAAACTTTAGGGCATATTCTTTATTTTTTAGCGCAACACAGCACAGAACCAAGGTTGCTGCTGTGTTGCACAAGAGGGTAAAAGCAGCTCAGAGCCATCTTTATTAAATATTGCCTGCTGCAGCTTTTATTTCTGGCACATTAGCTACTCTAAAGACTGCCTAGTACCACACACAACCTTTAAACAATGGTGTGTGCCAGCTGTCTGACAGAGGATATGTATGTGACTCATACCCTTCCAATAAGCAAAACGTATACCTGGACACATTCTGAAACATTCCACACATTGTCTGTGTGCTGTGCTGCTTCTTGTAAACACATCCTATGCCTGGGCAAATTCTGAAAAATTCCACATATTGTATGTGTGCTGTGCAGTGCTGCTTCCCCTAAGCAAATCCTTTACCTGGACAAATTCTGAAGCGTCCACACATTGTATGTGTGCTGTGCACTGCAGCACACATACAATATGTAAGATGTTTGGAGAAAAGAAAACATAGCACTTTGCTAGTGCCTGATTCAAGGAAGGGTTACTTTTTGATGCAAACCCTGGCTATCTTTGTAGGTCTGGCTTTGCGTTAAAAACTAGGGGGCATATTATCAAGGACTGGTGTTAAAATTATCGCCGTTTTATCGGCAGGAAACTGCCGATAAAACGGCGATAATTGGCTTGATAATACGCCCTTGTTAATTCCCATAGAAGCCCATGTTCTGATGTTAACATGTGCTTCTCTGGGAATTAACAAGGGCGTATTATCAAGCCCATTATCTCCGTTTTATCAACAGTTTCCTGCCTATAAAACAGCGATAATTTTAACACCGGTCCTTGATAATATGCCCCTAGAGGTCTTATTTACAAAAAAATGTCGCAGCGCGGATCCGCAAGCCATTTTAAAAGCACAGTGATGCGTCATATTTATTTTACAACAATATGACGCATCACTCTGCTTTCCCCTGCCATGCGCCAACACAGGTACCCTTGCACCATGGTGCAAGGGTACCTGTGTTGGAGGGATGATTGTTTTTGTGCAGGACAAGACACCTTCCTGCACAAAAACATTCTCTAGAAGCTTTTTCCCTTTCTATGCTTGCTGCAGAATGCAGCATGTATAGAAAGACGAAAAACGAGGAGAAATACAAGTATTTCTCCTTGTTGCACCTCCTCACGCCTCCCCTGTGGAGGCGTAGGATTCTGACGCATTCCCAGAATGTTGTAAATCTGGGAATGCGGCAGAATCCATTGATGTTGTGAGGGAACACCCACAGCAACACCCATGGCACTCCTGTTTCACGCAAAGTGATGCGTACATAGGGACCAAATTTACAAGGCCATGAAACGCCACGCAGGGTTGTTTTTTGTGGCCTTTTAAATATGGGGCAGCACACTGCGCCGCCGGAGCTTCAAAAAAAGTACGCACCAGCTGCACAAGGGGCTTGTACATAAGCCCCTACATGAGCTTGTGTAGATTTGCCCAAGTAACACCCAAGACAAAGTGAGACAATGACGTTCAAAAGCTATTTGCGCTGAGAAAAGGGCACATCATCAGCTCAAGATTCTTTTTGTGCTAAAAACTACAAATCCTTGTAAAGAGTCTGAGGCATATTTACAAGAAAGTGGCGAGGCGTGTCGTTAAGCCAAGAAGGCTAACGGCACGCTTTGTCACTTTAGAAACACAGGGCTGCACCATATTTACAAGCATATGGTGCAGCCCTGCGTTTCCCCCTGAGTTGGTGCTAACTTTAGCTGCCTAGCGCCAACGCAGGCATCCTTGCACCATAGTGCAAGGGTGTCTGTGTTGAGGGGAAGATTGTTAAGGTCCCCGTTCCTGCACACAAGCAATCTTGAAATGCGGTTTTGTAACTTCTAAGTGTTCCGCTTAATGCAGCACACATAGAAGTTGCAAAACAGCATTTTTTTTATAAATGATTGTTTATGTGCAGGAAATGGGACCTTCCTGCACATAAACAACCATTGACGTTTTGCTGTTTCTATGTGTACTTCACACTGCAGCACATATGAAAACAGCAAAACGAGGAGAAATAAAGCATTTCCCCTTGTTTCGCCTGTTTAAGACCATATTTTACCTGGTCTTAATTTTGGGGCTGCCTCCTATTTATGATGCTCTTGTAAATAGGAGGCAGCATCAAAATAAATGGGTGTTGCGGTAGAACACCCACCACAACACCCATTGCCAGCCCCTTTCATGCTAAGTGTAGCGTGAAAGGGTGCCTCATTTACAAGGCATCGTTAAGCCATGTTAAGTGGCTTAACGCTGCCTTATAAATAAGGCGAAGCTCTGATCGCCATCACTACGTCACTGAAATTGACGCTGTGGTGGCGATATGGGCTTGTAAAAATGACCCCCTGAGTCACTTTGCATGACTTTGCAGGTGCAAAACCTTTGTAAACCTAGGCATAAATATGCTGCAGCTGGGCAGATGAATTGGGAAAGGTGAACTATGTTTTTCTGCATGACATCATGGCAACAAACACATTCCGGAAAATCCTTTACAGGGCATCCTGTGAAATGCACTCCCAGCTGCTACAATACTCTGGTAGCTTCCTGCTGCTAGTAATTGTGGGCGACACAGCACCTGAATATCTTCGGATATTGCCTGGCTGTGTCTTGTAACCCTGCTAAATTGGGTTGTAATTCATCTCTAAGGTGTCTGTGCCTGCATTTTGACTGCTTTTCTATTCATGATTCTCCTTTCACTTGCCCTCATTTTTTTCAACACACAGAAAGTTAAAGAGGACAAATGGGAGTGAGGGGGCACATTTGGTTTCGCCCAGGGCACTGTCTGAGCGAAGGCCAGCTTTGTGTGTGGTGTAGGGTTTGATGTCTTCAATGTCAGCCGACACGCAGGCGGTTCTCATCTGTGATGTTAGTAGACTGGGAGCGTGTGTGTGTGTGTGTGTCTGTGTGACGAATACTGTGGGCCCGAATCACAAAGGGACTCTGCACTCGGGGTGGAGGCCCCGCAGTCATGGGTGGGACCCCGCAGTCGATGATGGGACCCCGCAGTTGTAGCAGGGGCCCTGCAGTCGTGGGACCGCTGCATTGCAGTTTTTCTTTACAGAGGTCCCGCCATAGAGGGCCCATAGCCACAAGCGTGGGCCCCCTGACACAACTGTGGTGCCTCAGCCACTTGTACGAGTACGGAGGCCCTTTGTGAATCGAGCCCTATGTGGTTGTCTGAGTACGGGTCAGGCCTTCATTTGCAGAATCTTGCTATTGACGGACAAGCCATTGTCTTCTAGACCAGTGTAAAGAGACCAGGGTGCCTATTTGCACTGCACTGTGTGACAGGGAAAGAGCAGGAATACGCCGTACTTAAGTCAATACGGTGCATTCCTGCCTTTTCCTCTGCACTGGCATCTTTTGGCAACAGCACAGCCATGGTGTAAAGGTTCCTATGTTGCATGCAGGATTGTTTTTGAGCAGGAAGGGGCAGTGGAGGGCTCCACCACCCAGGAGCAATTCCCACACTTGACACATCAACAGGAGAACCACACCAGGAGAGTGCAAACTCAGAACTCACCTACCTCTCTACATGACCAACTCCTGAGCCTGCCACTGTCTCTCTGTGTGACCTTAGGAGGATCATTCCTGATGATAGTCCCCTCACCACCAATATGTGCCTGACTTAGGATGGCCAAACGTCCTGCACTTTGCAGGGTTGCCTGCCTGCAAAAAGGCACTGAGGGGATCATGAAGAGAACCCGAGGATTCACTCCGAATCCTCGGGCAGAGGAGAACCACACCAGGAAAGTGGAAACTCAGAGCTCACGTATCACCAGTACTTTAAATGGGTTGGTACTGTCTGGTACTGAGTACCTCCACTAGATGGGGAGAGTGCCTGTACTTCTCAGCACTGCTGCATTACACTTTAATGGGAGAGTACCAGCACTTCTCAAAAGGAAGCAGATACTCTAAACCAGGGGTGGCTCCTTCACTAGGGTGGAGGAGCACCGCCCAACTGCTTTCTCGCAGTGCGAGAAGCAGAATCATTACATTGTACCATTTTATGTTTAGTTGCTGGGGGGGGCTTCTTTGCAACCAGTGCAGGGGAGGAGTGGTGTGCCCACTCCTGAGTGCGCATAGACTGTTTGGTCGGCTCTCTGGGGCCACCCAAACAAGTCATGCGCACTCTGCTCTTCTCCATACAGGCTGCAGCCAACTTTATTTCTGGAATGGCTGGAGGATCCAGCATTGCCCGTGGGGCTTTCCTGAATGGTAGAAGAGCTCCCTCCAGAGCTGGTAGTAGTGTTTCATCTAACAGCCTATCTGCAGCAGAGCTGAAAGACAGGCGGGAAGAAAGGAAGCTCAAGGTGGAGCTTGCCAAACTCACAATGCATTTGGCAAAAGATAAATTGGCAATGGAGAAGAAAAAGATGCTTGTAGGTCAGGAGCTGAGCTTGAAGCAGCTGGATTTAAAGGCAAAGAGAGCTGCATCCAGCGAAGATGATGGCAGCATTTCTTCAGTTCACTCAGAGAGATAGGTACACATACCCAAAAGTCTGGTGCCTTAGTATGGAGTGGGAGATGCCATAGATCGGTGATTTCAGACCTATGAGATTGCTTTACAAATGCAAAGGATTCATTAGGGGGTTTGGGGTGCAGGTTTATGAAAGCATTTCACAGAGGAGGGGTGGACACCTTATTGACCCTAGGTTGTTGAGGACAAGAAAAGGTACCCCGCAATGAAGGAGACTATGACCAGGATTTATGGTTTGACCCCAGAGAAGTACAGGCAAATGTTTAAGGGAAGTGAGAAACTTGGGGCATATTTACAAGCCCTTACCTCCACCACTATGTCCCTTTTAGTGACGTTCTGATGGCAATAGGAGCTTTGCCTTATTTACAAGGCAGCGTTAAGCCACTTAATGTGGCTTAAAACTGCCTTGTAAATAAGGCTCCTTTCACGCTACACTTAGCGTGAAAGGGGCGGGCAATGGGTGTTGCTGTGGGCGTTCCACCGCAACACCCATTGATTTTGACGCGTCCTCCTATTTACAAGAGCAGCATAAATAGGAGGCAGCGCTAAAATTAAGACCAGGGAAAAACTGGTCTTAAACATGCAAAATGAGGAGAAGTGCTTTATTTTCCCTCGTTTTTTGCTGTTTCCATGTGTGCTGCCTTGGGCACCACACATAGAAAGAGCGAAAACACCAATGATTGTTTATGTGCAGGAAGGGGGACCTTCCTGCACATAAACAATCTTCCCCTCATTACAGGCACCCTTGCTCTATGGTGCAAGGGTGCCTGCACTGGCGCTAGGCAGCTTTATTTAGTGCCAGCGCAGGGGGAAATGCAGGACTGCACAGTATTCTAGTAAATATGGTACAGCCCTGCGTATCTAAAGTGACGAAGCGTGTTGTTAACCTTCTTGGCTTAACGACATGCTTCACCACTTTCTTGTAAATATGACCCTTGTTCCTCAGACATGGGTAGAGTGTGTTGATTTCTTCTGCAGAAAACTGGATGATTGGGTGGAGGGCAGTGAGGTAACAGACTATCAGGAGCTGTACAATTTGATTGCATAAGAACACATGTTTAGTGGGGAACTGCCCCAGCACTTGATTGATAATACACTGACTGACTTTGGGAAGCTTGCTAAGGAGGTGGACCTCTAGCTCAGCACTAGGGTCCAAAAGAGGTTGTATGTGGCAGACTTAGCCAAGGTGAGCAGGGTACCCAACAGAAGAAGGATGGGGGACAAAAATAAAAGTAAAGAGTTCTCAAAAGGGCCCCAAACTAGTTACCAGGGTATGGATTCCCAACAACCTGTTGAGAAGAAGTGGTTCCCTCCAGGAAAGCCTGCAGGGCAGGGACCACTAAAATGTTTTGGGTGTCATCAGGAAGGGCGCTTCAAGGGGAACCCCAAATGTCCCAAGTGGGCATAGGCAGGAAGACACTGCGGATGGCTAGTTTTGCCCTTGGGAGAAGTTGGTCCCAGTTAGTGGTAGGGGGGACAGCTGAGATGACCTAGTAACCCTTGGTGATAGTGAGATGGTCCTGAGAAATGTCATGCCTGACAACACTAGGAAACACAGAGAGTGGGTGACCATTAATGGGCAGAGGGTGGAGGGTGAGGCTCTGAGAGACACAGGAGCCAGCATGACAACCGTCAGGTGTCATCTGCTGTCTTCAGAGCAGGTAGTCCCTAATGTGGTCCACCAAGTAGTTGCTGTAGACAAGAATATATGTTGTTATAACGCATGTGATACATCGGATGCCATTACAACGTGGTTGTTACAACGACCGCGTTGTTACATCGCAAACGATTACATCGCAAATCATTACAATGACTTGCTGTAAGAGGCGCGCTGGATTTAGGAATAATATAATTTACTATTCCTACTCCAGTTTGTGCAACCAACACCTTCTGCCCCCTAAAGCAAGTCGTTGTAACAACTTGCGATATAATCTTATGCAATGGAACAATGCGGTCATTGTAACAACAGTGCGCGCCAATGTTGGATGGCTCAGGTTCCCTTTGAATGTGGGTGGTCTCAGGGTCCTTGAGGGTAGCTGTTAGTCCATCCAAGCCTGTGGGTTGGCTGCTGGGCAATGACCATGAGCATACCGCCTGGAAGGAGGTGGAGCTCAGGTCACACTCGGAGATGTTGAGATTGCCTGTGTTGGTGTGCCTGCCCACAGGGCCCATGGCAACACACAAGCGTGGTCAGAAGGACCTGGAGCCTGAAAGAGTGGCCCAGGTCACTGCCAAGAAGAGGAAGATAAGGGGCATGGGAAATCCAGTCCTGAAATTCCCAAAGTCCGGGAGGAGGCTGAACATAAGGGGGAGGCCTTGGAATTTACAGGGGAAGATGTGGCCAAACTGAGGAACCGTTACAAAAGGGGGTGGTGAGGGACGGAGCATCTGAACCAATCAAACACTCACACCCAGTCAAAAGATCTGGGTTTGATCTATCACCGTTCTTTAGCCCACTCTGCCACCCCAGTTCAGACATGGCTATATGCAAATCAGTCTGACCCTGTGCCTCATGGAAACAGTCCAGCCCGAACTGCCAAGCCATGCCTTCCCTGGACCGGAAACAAGCTTCCGAGGACCGGTTTCTGGCATTACAGCCATCTTCAGCCCGGCTTGCTTGAATCCAGTGGCAAAATGAGCAAGGGACTCACGTCTGAGCATACCCTGCCACACTTATGGCGGCCCAAGTGGTACAAAAGGGGGTGGTGATGGACGGAGCATCTGAACCAATCAAACACTCACACCCAATCAAAAGATCTGGGTTTGATCCATCACCGTTCTTTAGCCCACTCTGCCACCCCAGTTCAGACATGGCTATATGCAAATCAGTCTTACCCTGTGCCTCATGGGAACAGTCCAGCCGGAACTGCCAAGCCAGGCTTCCGAGGACCGGTTTCTGGCATTACAGCCGTCTTCAGCCCGGCTTGCTTGAATCCAGTGGCAAAGTGAGCAAGGGACTTACGTCTGAGTATGGGTGTGAGTGTTTGATCGGTTCAGATGCTCCGTCCATCACCACCCCCTTTTGTACCGCTTTGGCCGCCATAAGTGTGGCAGGGTATGCTCAGACGTGAGTCCCTTGCTCACTTTGCCACTGGATTCAAGCAAGCCAGGCTGAAGACGGCTGTAATGCCAGAAACCGGTCCTCGGAAGCTTGTTTCCGGTCCAGGGAAGGCATGGCTTGGCAGTTCGGGCTGGACTGTTCCCATGAGGCAAAGGGTCAGACTGATTTGCATATAGCCATGTCTGAACTGGGGTGGCAGAGTGGGCTAAAGAACGGTGATGGATCAAACCCAGATCTTTTGACTGGGTGTGAGTGTTTGATCGGTTCAGATGCTCCGTCCATCACCACCCCCTTTTGTACCGCTTTGGCCGCCATAAGTGTGGCAGGGTTTGCTCAGACGTGAGTCCCTTGCTCACTTTGCCACTGAATTCAAGCAAGCCGGGCTGAAGACGGCTGTAATGCCAGAAACCGGTCCTCAGAAGCTTGTTTCCGGTCCAGGGAAGGTATGGCTTGGCAGTTCGGGCTGGACTGTTCCCATGAGGCACAGGGTCAGACTTGATTTGCATATAGCCATGTCTGAACTGGGGTGGCAGAGTGGGCTACAGAACGGTGATGGATCAAACCCAATTCTTTTGACTGGGTGTGAGTGTTTGATCGGTTCAGAAGCTCCGTTCATCACCACCCCCTTTTGCACCGCTTTGGCTGCCATAAGTGTGGAGGGTATGCTCAGACGTGAGTCCCTTGCTCACTTTGCCACTGGATGCAAGCAAGCCGGGCTGAAGACGGCTGTAATGCTAGAAACCGGTCCTTGGAAGCTTGTTTCCGGTCCAGGGAAGGCATGGCTTGGCAGTTCGGGCTGGACTGTTCCCATGAGGCACAGGGTCAGACTGATTTGCATATAGCCAGGTCTGAACTGGGGTGGCAGAGTGGGCTAAAGAACGGTGATGGATCAAACCCAGATCTTTTGACTGGGTGTGAGTGTTTGATCGGTTCAGATGCTCCGTCCATCACCACCCCCTTTTGTACCGCTTTGGCCGCCATAAGTGTGGCAGGGTATGCTCAGACGTGAGTCCCTTGCTCACTTTGCCACTGGATTCAAGCAAGCCGGGCTGAAGATGGCTGTAATGCCAGAAACCGGTCCTCGGAAGCTTGTTTCCGGTCCAGGGAAGGCATGGCTTGGCAGTTCGGGCTGGATTGTTCCCATGAGGCACAGGGTCAGACTGATTTGCATATAGCCATGTCTGAACTGGGGTGGCAGAGTGGGCTAAAGAATGGTGATGGACCAAACCCAGATCTTTTGACTGGGTGTGAGTGTTTGGTCGGTTCAGATGCTCCGTCCATCACCACCCCCTTTTGTATCACTTTGGCCGCCATAAGTGTGGCAGGGTATGCTCAGACGTCAGTCCCTTGCTCATTTTGCCACTGGATTCAAGCAAGCTGGGCTGAAGACGGCTGTAAGGCCAGAAACCGGTCCTCGGAAGCTTGTTTCCGGTCCAGGGAAGGCATGGCTTGGCAGTTCGGGCTGGACTGTTCCCATGAGGCACAGGGTCAGACTGATTTGCATATAGCCATGTCTGAACTGGGGTGGCAGAGTGGGCTAAAGAACAGTGATGGATCTGAAGAGGGTATAACTGAATCAATAAATTCAGACATAACCCCGTTTAGTTCACGCTTTTATCCTATACCCCAGGTATCCACCGAATAAACGTATTGTCTGGGTATACCTGGAGGTATTTTTAACATCACTCATCTGGTTCCCTGCATCCCCAGTTTAAAAGAACTCCCATAACAACTTTGGTTGAGTCCGCCCAGGTAGTACCATTTTACCTGGGGGTGGAAAGATGCCGATGATGAAGCATGTCACGATAAGTGAGTGAGGCGTCTTCTCCAATGCACCTGAAGATTTTTTGGAGGGGAAGCAAACTGTGTGGGACCGCTTTCACTCGCCTTTCTTCCTTTTTCCTGACAGTATAGACCTCCCTAGGGATGTACAGACAAAAACAGTTGCTTTTTTGTGATGCAGAAGTTCACAGACTTGGCAGGCCCAATCCTTCCTTCTTCTTACATATGTCATCCCTAAGGTAGTCCCTGAGTAGCCCCATGGGCAGGGTGCAGTGTATTCAATGGGTAGGACATGTACTTTGATGTTTTACATGTACTGATAGTGAGAAATTGCCAAATTCATTTTTCACAACAGCAAGGCCTATCTATCCCATAGGTTAGCATTGGCACTGACTTGTAACACCTTACAAGTGCATCTACCAATTGGGAGCAGATGGAACATTGGGGTTTGATGTCTCTGGACATACAATTTAAAAACACATCTTTTAGTGGTGTTGGTTTTTAAATTGCAGGTCTGAAAATGCCACTTTTAGAAAGTTGACATTTTCTTACTTTAACCATTCTATGCATCTCCCTGTCCCTAGAATACATGTCTGGGTTGGATGACAGATGGGCTTTGTGAATTCATTTTAGACAGACACACACAAAGGGAGCTGAAATGTGCCCTGCATATCCTGATGACTCATCACCAGGCTGATGAGCCCTCCAGAGCTAGAGTGGTGGGAGGAGCTGTCACTTGCTCCTGAATAGGGATGTGCCTGTCCCACCAAAACAGCTGCATACCCCCCTGTATGTGCAAGTGCCAGTGCCAGTGCCAGGAAGGGCAGGGTCCTGTGCACTACAAAGACCTTTCTTTGAAGTCTCTACTCTTCAAAGGCTGAAATGGGTTTAAGTACTTAACCTCTGACACCATATAGTCAGAACACTTCTGGACTGAGAACATTCTGTCAGGAAGAAGAGCTGTTGCACTGCCAGGAGGCACTGCCACTTTGCTGTTTGGTTTGTATTGGCCTGCTACCTGCTGCTTCTTGCCTGGAAGTAAGAGGACTGGCATTTACTCTCTACATCCTGCTTTCTAAAGTTTTTCCAGTGGCTTGGCTGAGCTTGTCTCTTGTTGCTGAAGTCTCAGGAATTAGTAAGACTTCACCTGCATCTTGCTAACAGCACCTGGCCTTCTCTGTTATGAGTCCTGCCCAGTGGTGCCAAATCTAGTCCTGGGCCTTTGGAGGTGAAAGTGCTTCTGTAACCAAGAAATCGACGAATCGACTCTGAAGCGTCAATTAAAAAACTCAACATATCACAAAGATGTGGACACTGCTCACGCGACGCTTCAATCTCAACTTTCAACGTAGCCCTGACTTTGCCACAGCGCCTCCGAAAAACCACCACTGAGTGAGTCTCGAGCACTGCCTCACCGAAGTCTGTGATGCTACACTCTGACTCCAATGCAGCTCCACCCTGTGTGTCATTCGGCCAACGCAGCGCCTGCGGCCCAGTGGTCAACATAAACACCAAAGAATCAACACCTCACGCTTTTGACATCGATGCATCATCAATGCCCTGTCACTTTCAGAAACTGAGGGCCCGATTCACAGAACTAACTTAAGACAAAATCCTAAACTTACTACCATTTTGATATTCACAGAAAGCACTTACTCATTTTGGTATTCACAGAAGGCACTTACTCATTTCGGTATTCACAGAAGTTAGGAGTCCTAACTTTAGGACTCCTAAATGCCTTCTGTGAATACCGAAAGTCTTAAAATCAGGATTTTTCTCAATTTAGTAGTGGTAAAGTTAGGAGTCCTAACTTTACTACTACTAAATTGAAAAAAATCCTAATTTTAAGACTTTCGGTGTTCACAGAAGGCATTTAGGAGTCCTAAAATTAGGAGTCCTATCTTCTGTGAATACCAAAATGAGTAAGTGTCTTCTGTGAATGCCAAAATAAGTAAGTGCCTTCAGTAAATACGAAAATGGTAGTAAGTTTAGGATTTTGTCTTAAGTTAGTTCTGTGAATCGGGTCCTGAGGCCTTTCACCAGGGGCCTGTAATGGGCGCATTAAATCAGATATGCCAAGCAAATGCACTTTTAATAAAGCTGGTAGCGAATCAAGATTAGACTACATCCTCGTTCAACTGTCATCATGGTCACAAATCATCGACTTCAAGGTTATTGATAGACGGGATAGTGACCACAATGTCCTGGAGCTTGAATATGCCTTACCAGGCATCGAGGATATGAGTCGGGGTAAACAAAGTTTAAAGTCAGGGCTACTCCTGGAAAATAATCGAAGGAGAGTAAGGTGGGCGAAACTGGCCACTAGTGGCGACAAGTTAGCTAAACTCTATGCCAGAATCACCCCGCTGCTGGAGAGGGCTTTTGTTATTGGTGAGGAACTCGGTGATGGAACCAATAGAGACTTGTTAGGGCAGATCCATGTAGAACTAATAAACACCATGGAGCTAGATCTATTCGTAAAGGGGAGAGGTAAAACTAACGGAACAAGTAAGAAGACCTGGTATAATGCCACATGTAGGGACTCCAAACGCGAACTGCTATCTGCAATAAAGGCGGGCAGAAGCAGGGAGGAGATCCAATTTAGGAGAAGGGCACACAAGAAATTGTTGGTAAATGCTAAGGCTGAATGGGACCAACCGTACTGGGAGGACCTTTCTAGCGCACTTGTTACCAGAGATTCAAGTAAATTCTGGCGGATAGTTAACAACGGAACGGAGGATCTCACCTCGGCAATTGAGCACAACATAGCCCCGAGTACATGGCAAAATCATTACCAGTCATTGTACGCAACAGAGGATGAGGTCCCGAGTGCATCTCAAAATACGATAGTGATTGACCCTGAGGGTGAACTCTTTACGGAAAAAGAAGTTCGGGCTGCCATAGCGGGGTTGTCAACAGGGAAAGCCCCGGGGCTTGATGGGGTACCGGGTGACCTATTCAAGCAGGAACCAGGGGTATGGGCCCCCTATCTCCTGCTGATATTCAATACGGTCCTCAGGGGGATGGAGGTCCCGGATACTTGGCTGGGGGCAGAGGTGGTTCCCATATTTAAAAAGGGATGCCCTCTGCTCCCAGCCAACTATCGTCCAATTAGCCTCATCGACGTATCCCAAAAGCTCTTCGGTAGGCTAATCCTGGACCGGTTACAGAACTGGCTGGAGGAGACAGACACCTTGACCCCTTACCAGGCAGGATTTAGGAGGGGGGTGTCCACAATTGACCAAATTTTTAGGCTGAACCTCATATATTGGAGGACAGCATTAATCGAGGGCGGCACTCTGTACACGATTTTTGTGGACTTACGTGCCGCCTTCGATTTGGTGCCTAAGGCAAAATTGTGGCAGGTCATGGAGGAGATGAGTGTCCCGAAAGACATTTTGGCAATCCTGATGAGATTACATCATAACAACTTTGCACGTGTCATGTGCGGGAGAAGTGGCAACTTAACCGAAAGGTTCCCCGTTCGCAGAGGGGTGAGACAGGGTTGTGTGCTTGCACCGACCCTGTTCTGCCTCTTTGTGAATGGGGTTATTGCGCACCTGACCAGGATTGCCAACACTGATGCCCCAAAACTGACTGGCAGCAGGGTGCCCGCAATTATGCTTGCGGATGACACCCTGCTGCTGTCCAAATCCCCGATGGGCATACAGCGGGTGTTGGACGGTTTTCTGGAGTTCTGCACAGAAAGGGGACTTGAAATCAACCCCCAGAAAACCAAATTTATGATTCTTAACCCCATGCCCCTAAACCGCCCAAACCCCCTGCTTGGTACAGTACGCTTGGAACGGGTCCACACAATTGAGTATCTGGGGATAACCCTAAACGAGAATTTAACGTGGTTGGCACACCAGTCAAAAGCAAACATCAAATTGGCACAGATGGCGGGTGGTATTATGAGAATAGCGAGCAAGTCACCATATCGCCCGCTCACCCCTGTAATCCAAATTTACAAGGCTCAGGCGCGGGGGGGAGTTACATACGGGGGAGAGTTGTGGGGCTATATTCCATCGCCAAAACTGCTGACCACAGACAACAAATTTCTTAGGCAGCTCACGGCTCTTCCCTTGAGTACCCCACTCCTGCCTCGAAGGCTTGATATGGGCCTTCGACCTGTAACGGAGGAATTAGGGCTCAAACCTCTAACCTTCTGGCGTCGCCTTTGGAGCAGTCCGGACCTCTCTACCTACAGTACTGAGTTGCAGGAATTCTTATTGTTGCCCAATGCCACTAAGATACCATGGTTAAATTACATTAAGAGAACCTCCGAGACAATTGGCCTACCAGAATTATGGTCAGATCCGGTAAATACAAGTAATAGGACACCGAGAAAGATGCTGTCCAGAGCGTACTATGATAAAACGCCCCTCCGAGCTGTGGACAACACTCATGAAGGATCTTTGACTCATCAATTCATAAAAATCAAAGACTCATACAAACTTGAAAGCGTCCTGGATGACATGACTCCGGCGTTAACCAGGAAATTATTCCTGCAATGGAGGTATGGGACCCTTCCCCTGGCATATTTTACAGCAGCATGGTCGTGCGGACCTTCTACAGAGACCTGCCCTGTATGTGCCCATACAAAGGAGAATGATGTACATGTGGTCTTTTTCTGCAGAGCCTATCAGAAAAGCAGGAATTACTGGCTGGTCCCTCTGCTTAAAAATATGGGATTTAGAACATTTTTACCCGCATACAGAGTTTTAAAGACTGATTTATCCCCACCCATTGTATTTTCCCTATCAAAATTTTTAACTGCAATGTGGTATGCCCGAACCCGTCTGATAAAAAGAGCTGGGGACCATTGACAGATCTGAATCCTCTGATATGCTGGTACCCATTTTGATCATTTATGTTTTAATTTTTAAATGCATTTTACACTAATGATATAATGATATTTTCTGCATCTTTTAATTAATGTGACAATTTTGTACATCTTTTATGATCATGTGATTGAAATAAAGATTTTGAAGTAAAAAAAAAAAAAAAGTAGTGGTAAAGTTAAGAGTCCTAACTTTACTACTACTAAATTGAAAAAAATCCTAATTTTAAGACTTTCGGTATTCACAGAAGGCATTTAGGAGTCCTAAATTAGGAGTCCTATCTTCTGTGAATACCAAAATGAGTAAGTGTCTTCTGTGAATACCAAAATGAGTAAGTGCCTTCAGGAAATACGAAAATGGTAGTAAGTTTAGGATTTTGTCTTAAGTTAGTTCTGTGAATCGGGTCCTGAGGCCTTTCACCAGCAACCGACGCATCACCTGCACTGTGCAACACATTGGTGCTTGTTTATGGGAAACTAACGCAGCCCCGTGCCGCAAGTTATTTTGCTGCGCCACCTGCATTAGTTTCCAGCCACAGGGATGCAACATATTTACAGCAAAATGTCGCATGTCTGTGCCTTTTCCAGCACTGGAGCACAAACTGCTGCCAAGCGTTGGTGCAGGCATCCTTGCAGCATGATGCAAGGATGCCTGTGTCGTGGGGAGATTGTTTTCGTGCAGGAAGGTTCCCCTTCCTGCACAAAAACAATCACTTGAGGTGATTTCCTCTTCCAATGCGTGCTGTAGAAAGCAGCATGCATTGAAAAGAGGAAAAAATTAGGAGAAATTAAAACATTTCTCCTCGTTGCGCTTCCCTACGCCTACCCTGGGGGTGGGGTAGCATCCTGCGCATTTCCAGATTTACGATTGCTCTTAAATCATCAGTACATCAGTGGACAATGGTGTTGCGTGGGAACACCCACAGCAACACCCATACCATGCCCCTAACACACAATGTGTTGCGTGAAATGGGGCGAGATTTACGAGCACACCTAAAGCCATGCAGAGTGGCTTTACGCCTGCTACTAAATTTCACGCTGCTGGTTGCGCTGACAGTCCATCACGCAACGTGACGCACTGCCGGTGCAAGGGGCTCATAAATAAGCCCCATTGTCCCTGGGCATCAAAGCTTCAACAACCCTGCACGGCCTTAAGGAACCGTCGCCTCTCCTGCACCTGCTATGCCTCACCTCCTCTCTGTGATGCATCTTCTTTGATTTCCGATGCATCCAAGGTATGGTACTGGGGTCTGTGTGACTCCAGTAGCAGGCACACGGTCCATCGTGGTCGGACTGGTCGGACTGAACTAGTGGGTTTGTCCCAGTCGAGAACAACCAGATAGCCCCAGTTGGAGCTATGGACTTCTAAGCACTGCGTTGTTTCCCAAATTAAATCACTGAATACAATGCAATAAACAGCTGATGCTTTTCCCCCTTCTCATATATTCTTGGTGCTCCTACTCATCCCTTGTCCTTTGTTCCCCAAGTTCCTTTGCTGTGCCACTGATTCCACTGAGTATTTTAAAAATACTTTTCAGGCTTACCGGCAGCCAATATAAGACTTTCAGAGAAGGGGCCAAAGGCATTCCTGGCAGAAGATTGAGAACAAGCCTGGCCGCAGTGTTTTGCACCACTTGCAATTTGCTGCGGTCATTAGGGCGTTGCCGTAGTCCAGTCTACTAACTACAAGGGTCTGTACTAACATTCCTCTGGTAGATATCGGAGGATAGGGAAAGGCTGTAGTAGTAAGCACAATTTGTATATCCTAATCCAGTGGTTGCCAAAATCTGCTCTTTCGTGGAGGGAGCTTGATCAATTTTTACATCAAGATTTTTCACAGATGGTCTGGGAGTCGGAACTGCACCAAACTTAGCGGCCACCACTTATTGGGCCAAAAAGCCATTGCCTTACCAAACAACATAATTTCGGTCTTGTCAACATTCAGCTGTAGACAGTATGTTGTCATCCAACTAGAGATGGCTAACATTTCCTTATCAAATCGATCTTTGGATTTGGTGAGATCTTTGTCAAAAGTGTAAATCAGCTGAGTGTCATCAGCGTAGGATATTATCTCATAGCCGAATGGCTCTACAGTCTTAGCAAGGAGCGCCACATATATGTTACACAAAGTAGGGCTCAAACATGAGCCGTGCGGTACACCTTTGTCAAGCAGCATCTTGCAGCATCTTGCAGGAGGTAAAAAGACCAAGAGCAATAGTTTGGAATCTATCTTCCAAGAAATGTTGGAACCATTTGAGAGCTGTCCCCTGGATACCTATCTCTAGAAGTCTCAGGCACAGCCTTGAGTGAGGTAACACATAAGAAGCTGCAGACAAGTCCAGCAGCTTCCAGCGAGAGTCTTAAAGAGTCCAGAAGGGTTATCTCAGTGCAATGGTCAGACCTAAATCCAGATTTTGACAGATTCAGAATCTGATTCTCATCAAGATAGGCTGTTAATTGTTTATTGAGTCAATTGTAAAGTTTGAGAAAAGGTTTCTTTTTTGACAATGCTTCTAATTTTGTATGTGTGCTGCATGTACAACACACATAAAACTTGGGGAAAGTGTTAAACTATATGAAATTGTAGTATTGTATACTGTATTGGTACAGTGCCAGTATAAAAACCTAGGAGCATATTATCAAGGGCTGGCGATAACATTATAGCCCCTTAGCGTCCTTTTTCGGGCAAAAAGCGGCAATAATATTATCGCTTTATTAACAAGGATTCGCTAGTGCGTGTTTCCTGGCCTTAGTGCCAGTTGTGAGCACGCCTCACATTGCATCGTTAATGAGATGAAAAGGAGGCGTGCCTGACAAAACTCCACGGGAAAATATCGCTAACCCAGCTTGGTGATATTATCAACGAGGGGTAGCGATATTGGAAATCACGTTAACTATGCCTTAACGCAGGAATTTAACGTCTGTTAAATTCCTGACTAAGGCATACCTACCATGGGAGGTGGATTGTGGGGCTAAGGCCACAGGGCCTTAACATCAAGTTATTGCCCTTTTCCATGGAACATCGCTGGAAAACCAGCGATGTTCCATGGCAAACCCCGCTATCGCTGGAATATTTATCGCCATAGCGCTAGGAGTTGATAATACAGCACTAGCTTGAAGAGATATTCCAGCGATAGCCGGCAATAATTCAAAGCTCGCTAAGCGCGCTCAGCGATAATTATCACTGGGGCTTGATAATATGCCCCCTATATTTAACTTCACACACACACTTTTACACTAAAGCACTAGGCTGTGTGTGTTGCCATAAGGCAGCCAAAAGTATGTCAGTACAGGGGGAGAGAGAAACAGTGCCATATTTTAAGAATCACTGACGTAATATCGATGCATATAATATTAAAACACAAAAATATCAGGAAATAAATATAGTTAACAAAAATATCGCCTTCATATACTTAACTAATAAAACCACAAATGTCGTGAACACAAATATTGTTGTTAAAAAGATTGATTTTTACTTATATCAAAAACATGAATATCAGAAAGAAAATGATTGTCACTTCTAACTAAACATATTATATGACAAAAATATCGATTCACATGATATCAACTACAATAATATCTCCAAAATAAATACATTATCATTAATACATTTTATATATGCTTAAATTAAAAAATAAATATATTGTATCACCAAAATATTTACAATTTACCCCAAATAAATATATATCTAAATATATAATAATATAACCCAAACAATATTTTCATTAATTATAAACATTTTTACAATGTGATTATCTATCCGCAACATTCTATTGGGTATAACTTTGGCGCCGAATGAGGGATATGCCTGTAATTTTCCTTAACTTTGCCTCGCTGTGCTCCGCTCCTTCCCTGAAAGTTTCGGGGGGATCCGTCAAGCGGGGGCCGAGATAAAAGGGGGGTCCCAAAACATGTTTTCCCCATGTTAATTTCCATAGGGCGGTTGGACTCACTTTTAGCCCGAACGGCTGAATGGATTTCCACCAAACTTGGCAAAATTGTAGGGACTGGTACCCCGATGTGCCTTTGCTATGTCTCAAGATATATGCTCCAGTGGTTTTTACGAAAATTAACTTTGAAAAAATATATATTGGGCTACATTGGGCTATATATATGTTAGAGCCCAAATGTAGTCCAATGTAGCCCAATGTAGCCCTAAGATGGCCACCAGAGACAAAAAAAACAAATGTAGCCCAAATATCAGCCAGATGTAGCCCAACTATAGCCCAATGACAGAATGTCCCAGAGTGTTCTAAAGAACAACTAGAGCGCTAACAGTCTTACTTATGACAAATGTATGGCACACCTGAAGTCATCTTGATTGGAATAAAGTGTTAACACTTAAAACATTTAGGGGCCGATTATGATGGCGGATTTCCCGCATCCACCGGGCCGGCGGAAGCCACCGCCGGCCCGGAGGATGCGGGAAATCCGCCGGGGAGCCCTGCAAGACCCACCGCCATATTAGGATGGCTGGTGGGTCTTCCTATCTGTCCGCCGCCTTTCCGCCGCGGGCGGATTGCGCCCGCGGCGGAAAAGCATTAACATGGCTGGCGGTGTCTATCAGACACCGCCAGCCATATTAGGATGACAGCGGAAAGATGCCTTTACACGGCGGCATTTCCGCCGTGTAAAGGCATACGGATTTGTGTTTGGGGGCCCGTTGCGGGCCCCCAGGGGTGAAGGGGGGTGGGGGGTGCACATGGGGGGTACCTATGGTACCCCCCTGCATTTGCCTGCACAAAGCGGCAGGCACCGCGAGGTGCCTGCCGCTTTGTGCATGCAAATGCACAACTTACTTTTTTAACATTGCGGCGGGTGCTGCTTCAAGCAGCACCCGTCGCAATGATAAAAATACAGGATGTGACCGCCAGGGTGGCGGTCACATCCTAATTAGCACGGAGGGACCGCCGCTGCCCCTGCGGACGGTCCCTCCTCCTCTAGGGTGGCGGACGGACACAAGTCCGTCCGCCATCCTAATGAGCCCCATTATTTGCAAAGGGAAAAAATGAGGGGGTTCATTTTGCCATAGAAATTATGATTAGTGCTGAAGAAAGAAAAATTAGGGCACATTTTGAGTGACTTCTCAAATCCTCTTATATTTCATTAAATAAATTCTGATATGCAGTCTCCCAAGATGGCCACCAGAGACAAAAGAGCCCAAATGTAGCCCAAATATCAGCCAGATGTAGCCCAACTATAGCCCAATGACAGAATGTCCCAGAATGTTCTAAAGAACAACTAGAACGCTAACAGTCTTACTTATGACAAAAGTATGGCACACCTGAAGTCATCTTGATTGGAATAAAGTGGTAACACTTAATACATTTAATTTGAAAAGGAACAAAATGAGGGGTTTCATTTTGCCATAGAAATTTTTTTATATATATATATATATATATATATATAGATATATATATATATATATCTATATATATATATATATATATATATATATTCACTGAAAAAACCCATAGGTTTCACACCAGTTATAGTTAGGAATTAGCATTTTAAAAACCTATTAAATTCACTGAAAAAACCATAGGTTTCACACCAGTTATAGTTAGGTGGAAATTGTACTCGCATAAAACCATTGAAATTCCCACGTTATAGTTAGTTGGACTCACTATAACTTGCGCCTGCAATGCACTGCTGATGACGTCACATATTACATCACTCATGACATGGTCAGTGACATCACTCATGACGTGGGAATTTCAATGGTTTTATGCGAGTAAAATTTCCACCTAACTATAACCGGTGTGAAACCTATGTTTTTTTCAGTGAATATGTATATACATATATATAAATTATATTCAAAACTATGGGCCTCATTTGGCTGTCGGGCAGACTGCCACCAAGAGGCCGTCGGTGGTGGTCTGGCCGACATCCAGGTTATTAGTCTGACCACCAGATTACAATACTGGTGGCCAGAGCGATTTGGGTCGGGGGAAGACCCCCGCTTACGACAGGCTTAGGCCCTTTTCCGGACAGCAGCGCAAGCTGCATATGAAAAAAGGAATGTTTCTGACTGCCTACACGGTGCTCACGATTCAGAAAAGGGGGTGGTGATGAACAGAGTGCCTGAATTAAGCAGACCACTCTTACCCAGTCCAAAGATCAGGGCTTGATCCATCACCGTTTTTTAGCTCACTGCACCATCCCAGCTCAGAACTTGGCTATATGCAAATTAGTCTGTTCCTGTCCCAGTGCATGATGGGAACAGGGCAAACCAAACTACCAAGCCAATTCTTGTACTGGGAAGGAAACAAGCTTCCGGGGACCGGTTTCTGCCATTTCAGGCATCGTCGGCCCGGCTTGCTTGAATCCTGATGGTGCAACGAGCAAGGGACTCACATCTGAGTATACCCTTCCACGCTTATGGTGGACAAAATGATTCAGAAAAGGGGGTGGTGATGAACAGAGTGCCTGAATTAAGCAGACCACTCTTACCCAGTCCAAAGATCAGGGCTTGATCCATCACCGTTTTTTAGCTCACTGCACCATCCCAGCTCAGAACTTGGCTATATGCAAATTAGTCTGTTCCTGTCCCAGTGCATGATGGGAACAGGGCAAACCAAACTACCAAGCCAATTCTTGTACTGGGAAGGAAACAAGCTTCCGGGGACCGGTTTCTGCCATTTCAGGCGTCGTCGGCCCGGCCTGCTTGAATCCTGATGGTGCAATGAGCAAGGGACTTACATCTGAGTATACCCTTCCACGCTTATGGTGGACAAAATGATTCAGAAAATCTGGCCGGTGGGACTGCCGACTACATGTCAGGCAATCTCAATCCCGATATGATAGCGGTTGTATGCTAGTCCGACCGCCGTCGTAATGACTCCTATATATCAAACATTATTGCTAAAACCTAAATTAGCGTTTACAAAAGAAGAACATAACTGATAATAAAAAAAACGGAAACTGAACTAACCAATAAAATCAAGCTATGAACAACCTTAACTAATAAAATCATACAAACAATTAAATCAATAATATGAAAGGCACACTCACTTTATCAACTAAGGGGCATATTTACAAGAAACTGTCGGAGTGTGGCGTTAAGCCAAAACTGTGTTCCCTGACAGTTTTAAAATGCAGGGATGTGCCGTGTTTACAGGAATGTAGCACACCACTGCTTTTACCATAGCACTGCAGCTAAATTTAGCTGCTTAGTGCCAACACAGGCCCCCTGGCACCCTTCCTGCACATAAACAATCAGTAATGGTGATTTGTAACTTCTATGCGTGCTGCAGAATGTATCACATATAGAAGTTACAAAACATAATTTTTTAATGACTGTTTATCTGCAGGAAAGGACACTTCCTGCAGATGAACTATGAATCAGAATGCAGCACACATAGAAACAGCAAAAACTGGAAGAAATTAATCATTTCTCCTTGTTATGTTTGTTTAAGACCAGGTTTTCCCTGGTCTTATTTTTGGCAATGGCCCATATTTATGCCATCCTTGTAAATAGGGGGCAGCGTAAAAAAGCAATGGGTGTTTTGCGGTGGAACGCCCACAGCGACACCCATTGCCCACCCCTTTGCCGCAGTGAACAGCTGCACTGGGGGCATATTTACAAGGTGGTGATAAGCCACTTTAAGTGGCTTAATGCCACCTTGCAAATATGGAGAAGGGCATTGCGCCACAGGAAAGTCATTAAAAGTAACGTTCCTGTGGCACAATGCCCTTGTAAATATGCCCCTAAGTACTTCACAAATGACAAACGCTGCAAGACAGGAAACTGCCAGATTCTCTGACCACATCATTAAGGAAGAAATATTTACATCTTGACAACTAACTAACCAAGTAAGTAAAACGTATATTTAAACTAAAACTTACTTGTAAATAAAGTTAAAAATGTTAAATAGCAAATCATTAACATAACACTTTCCACCATCCATCTCTTTATATGTACTTCCTAAAACAAAACAGAGAGGTCAAAAAGCGAGAGGCTGCTAGAAGAAATCAGCAAAAAGATATAACAAAGTAAGTATACATAAATACATAAAAAATTGCCAACAAATAAGCATTTAAAATGAAGCAGACGCTTTCTTTTTCCTTCTAACACAAAAGAAAGCACTTGCTCCACATTACAACGCCTCCAATGGGAAAAACTGCAAAACAATGTGAAACATCTAAAAAAAACATACATGTAAGTATAAAAAATAGAAGCATCATTTTATATATAAATAACAAATGTGTAGACTTTAAAAACAAATGTATTTATTTATACTGTTACAATACTGTCAGATACAATGACAGAGAGAGCCAAATACATAACATCCCAGAAAGGAAAGCAATTACTAATTGACATGGGTTACACCTACAACCAAGAAAGTGCATCAACAGAAAATGTGAATTGGAAATGTACCAACTTTTATTCAAATGTATTCTATAGGAGGGCCACTAGAAAAGATGACGTTGTAATTAATGTAAGAGAACACAACCACCGCCCAAATGAGACAGAAATAGAAGTAAGGGAGGTAATTGAGAATATAAGAGAGGGAAGCACTAGTTCCCAGGAACCCACAACCAAAATCCTAAAAGACATAAGGCCTTATTTATGAAGGTCTTGCGCTGCCGGTGCGTTACTTTTAAAATGGGAAAAAGTGACGTGCCAGTGGCGCAAGGCCTTCATAAATGAGGCCCATACTGCCTAAAGTCCTCAGGCCAACTAGCATCTATAGCCACTTTTAAATGCTTGATTGCAAGAACTAAATGCGATACTCCTGACACATAATGAGGAACCTTTCCTTTTACATGACAACAATTTTTTATTTTTATTTTCAAAACCTTTATCGACAAATGAAATACAATGAAAATACATTTTGCGTCAGATCAGGGCCACCCACATACACAGTGGATTTTTAGCCGAACATCATAAATGTAATGACATTACCAATATGCAAGAGACGAGTTCCGTGAGGAACTGCTATGACAACAAAATTAACACATTTACTGAAGGAGGTTGAGGCACCACTGTAGGAATGGGGGGCAAGGTCAGTAAGCAGGGGAAACAGGGGGATAGAGTGAGGCAGTTACTGACCAGCACCGGCGGCCGTTGCGGGCGGGGTGCCAGCGGGGAGCGCTGGGGAGGCAGCACGGCTCAAAGGAAGTCGGGAATGGAGATATGTCACTAAGGGTCCCCTTATGTCAATTGGGCGAGATCTCGTGTGAAGTAAGTCCCAGAATTCAGATAGTAGGGTCTGACATCTCGAGGCGTCTTCAAGCCAATGAGCAAATTGGGGTGCCTGTTTGTGACCCCATCACATGGCCACCCTATGCCTAGCCAGAATGAGCAGCATTGCAATCAAGCGGCGAGAAGCATCTGGGCAGAATTTAACAAAGCCTAGCAGACACAACGGTGGATTGGGCTGCTTCGGTGCAGAGGTTATCTCGGAGATGGCGGCTCATACTGCCTGCCAGAAATCTGACATCTTAGGGCACAGCCACGCTAAATGAGCAAAATCTTAATATTCTCAACAACAGATAACTTTCTTACTAAATCTAAGCCATTGTTGAATCTGGATGACAGATAGTACCTTCAAAATGTGTCCCAAACCATTTACTCAGATATACACCTTATGTGGTGCCTAGCCAGAATGAGCAGCATTGCAATCAAGCGGCGAGAAGCATCTGGGCAGAATTTAACAAAGCCTAGCAGACACAACGGTGGATTGGGCTGCTTCAGTGCAGAGGTTATCTCGGAGATGGCGGCGCATACTGCCTGGCAGAAATCTGACATCTTAGGGCACAGCCACGCTAAATGAGCAAAATCTTAATATTCTCAACAACAGATAACTTTCTTACTAAATCTAAGCCATTGTTGAATCTGGATGACAGATGGTACCTTCAAAATGTGTCCCAAACCATTTACTCAGATATACACCTTACGTGGTGACTATCAACCCACAAATATCCCTTTTATAGATGCCCTAGTACTGAATAAACAAAGCAGAACTTACAACGATCTCCTAAACGACATTAAACATAAAACAAATAACTACCCCCCACAAAAAATAATCATAGACTTTGAACAAGCTATGATTCAAACCATTTAAAAAACTTACCCCCACAAGGCTGTTACTATCATTTCAATCAAAGCTTAGGGAGACACCTCCTATAACCTTTACCAAGTGTAGAATATGCTACAACAGCCAATTTGCCTTTAAAATAAAAGAAAGGATAGCACTATCCAATGTCCCTGTCACAGAGATAGGTAAACACTACAATTTACTAATAGAAAGCCCTTTCTACCAACAAAGTGAAGACAAACTAAGCCCACTAATGAATTATTTCGAAGACGATTGGGTTGGCTCCGGACTCAGATGCCAACCCAAGTTCCAAATGCCATGGTGGAATGACTATGATAGTACCTTCGCACAGGAAGCCAGAAAAATCAGCACATTGTTAGGATAGCACAATGCCTTCTAATTCCCACTAGGCAGAACCCAACCTACACGCTATATATTTATAGATGAATTACAGAAAGAGAATAGCTACCAAAATATACGAATGGAGCAACCTGTAACTGAAATTGCACCAAAACATAGAAAACAAACTAAAAGAATGTACAACATGCTACAATGTAAAGTCAAAATCTTCCTTAACAAGAAAGGAGTAGAATATTTAGAAATAATAGCCAAAAACATATTCATTAAAATAAATAATAACCTACAAAGGTCACAAAAATCTGTCACAAAATCTAATCCAATATGAAAAATCATTTTTTGATATAAATACTAAACATCAAATTTTATTACATCAATCTACAAATTTTACTAAAACTCCAATGTTAAATAAGACTCAGCTAATATAATAATACATACATTATTTACATGCAAAATGTAAACCTCACCAAGCAAAAGCTCAAAGAACAAACTCAATCCATCACGTAAAATAATGCAATACATAAACCACACTCTTCCAAATAACAATTACGTAGGGCCTTAGTACGAGTATGGCGGTTCACAATACCACAGTACTCGCGGAGGCAGTCAGACCACAAACACCACTGCGGGTCGCCCACAGTAGTATGAGCGTGGTGGTCGGACCACCACCGGACAGCCGCGTCCGCCAGGAATCCAGAATCCTGCAGTGGTCACGCAGCAGTAGAGGGCAGCAAGTTGCCCGTCCACCGGCCATTTCATGGCGGTGAGTTGGCCATGATAAGGGTGGCAGAAAGGCAACTGAGGGGGGCATAACAGGGCTCCCTGCCACTCCTGTCCTGGGCCTAGGGGTGCACGTGGGGAGACACATGTTGTGCCCCCCCCAGAATTATACCCCTGCAATGTGTGGCATACACAACATGATTTGATTTGATTTGATTTATAGACTTGTAAAGCGCACGTATGCCGAAGGTCGTCTTGATGCTGGAATTGACAGGAGTGGTGAAATTTGGCAGGCCATGGTAATCCTGACATTTCAGTTGGCGAATAACCATGTTTTCAGCAGTCTTCTAAACGACATGAGTGACGTGCTGTTCTTTGTCGGGATCGGTAGACGGTTCCAGTTCTTCGCTGTCCCTAATAGGAAGCTTTTGCCCCCCCAGCTAGCCTGCTTATACCTGGGAATTGACACCTCATTGTTACTCACCGGGGGCCGATTTGAGGGCCTTTTTCGGTGGAATACAGGCTTGCAAAGGGCGACGACTTTGGCCGCCATTGCAGGAGAAATAGCACGGTCAGCGCTCTAGCGGTCGGGCGAATCACAGCCCGGGCGTATAAGAGCAGCAGGCTTGCTAGGGATTCTTCTTGCTATTTTGCACTTAGTGAACGTAAAACGCTCCTGAGGCGGAAGCCGGGAGTTAGGCATTCCCCTCCTATTTTATTCTTTTAAAAAGCACCATTGCACTTTTGATCTAAAAACTGTGTTGGGAACGAACTAGGGATTCTTCTTGCTATTTTGCACTTAGTGAACGTAAAAACGCTCCTGAGGCGGAAGCCGGGAGTTAGGCATTCCCCTCCTATTTTATTCTTTTAAAAAGCACTATTGCACTTTTGATCTAAAAACTGTGTTGGGAACGAACTTACGTTTTAATTGCTTCCTTGCTCTTACGCTGTCTGGGACAGCCTTACTCCCACCTCATTGTTACTCACCGGGGGCCGATTTGAGGGCCTTTTTCGGTGGAATACAGGCTTGCAAAGGGCGACGACTTTGGCCGCCATTGCAGGAGAAATAGCACGGTCAGCGCTCTAGCGGTCGGGCGAATCACAGCCCGGGCGTATAAGAGCAGCAGGCTTGCTAGGGATTCTTCTTGCTATTTTGCACTTAGTGAACGTAAAACGCTCCTGAGGCGGAAGCCGGGAGTTAGGCATTCCCCTCCTATTTTATTCTTTTAAAAAGCACCATTGCACTTTTGATCTAAAAACTGTGTTGGGAACGAACTAGGGATTCTTCTTGCTATTTTGCACTTAGTGAACGTAAAAACGCTCCTGAGGCGGAAGCCGAGAGTTAGGCATTCCCCTCCTATTTTATTCTTTTAAAAAGCACTATTGCACTTTTGATCTAAAAACTGTGTTGGGAACGAACTTACGTTTTAATTGCTTCCTTGCTCTTACGCTGTCTGGGACAGCCTTACTCCCACCTCATTGTTACTCACCGGGGGCCGATTTGAGGGCCTTTTTCGGTGGAATACAGGCTTGCAAAGGGCGACGACTTTGGCCGCCATTGCAGGAGAAATAGCACGGTCAGCGCTCTAGCGGTCGGGCGAATCACAGCCCGGGCGTTACTTAATGACGTCCGTTTTTCGTCCGCGCAGCGGGTGGGCGCAGCGGGCGCGCCGATGGCGCGCCGGAGGCGCGCCAGAGGCAAGCCCGTCTGGGCCCGTACGGGCCAGACCGGGCCTAGGGCCAGCCACTATGCCCGTGTTCCCCCTTAGACCCACAAGGTTCTCTAGGGAGGAACTTTTTTCAATACGACTCTCTGGTGACCCTGGATGCTCTCATTGGGTCGGTTCAAGCCTCCCTTTCTGCCGATGCCCTGCTTGCCCGGTCCCCATCAGTGGGGAGACTGATGGTAAGAAGGCGGGTAGAATACTGCAGATGGCACTCCTTAACTGCAGATCGCTGGCGAAGCATGCGGTCGAGATCAACCTGTTGGTAGAAGACAGCAACCTCGACTTGCTCTTCCTGACGGAGACATGGTTAACCCCTCATACAGACTTTGATATTGTCTCTGCGCTACCCAGTGGTTTTAATATTCAATGTTTGAATAGGGAGAAAGGCAAGGGGGGGGGACTCGCCATAATCCATCGGGAGTCTCTGACCTGCAGACTGCAGGAGGGTGGAATCTCAGACGCTGAAAGCGCTAGCTTTAATATTCAGCTTTCACCCACTCACTCCCTGTCAGGTCTCCTTATCTATAGACCCCCGGGGAGCCTAAAACACTTCCCTGACTCCCTTCTAGAAATTACCTTATCAGCTGCCGCTCAGGCCCCGAATTTCCTAATCTTGGGCGATTTGAATTTACATTTCGACGACCCCAAGGATAACTCTGCGGTTGAATTGATTTCCAACCTCAACTCCTTCGACCTGGAGCTGGCAAATAAGGAAGCCACCCACAACAAAGGCCATCTGTTGGATCCGATCTTTTCCAACATCCCCCAGCTCGCAGCCAAACTCCCGCTGCCCCTATTATGGTCAGATCATTTCCTAGTACCTTTTTCGTGGGAATTTTACAATGAAAAAACTAAGATCCCCTGTCCCCGCACACTTCAAAGGCCATGGCCAAGGCTGTCAGTAGAAAATTTGATAACTGCTCTCGAACAATCGACTCCCCCTGCAGAATCCGACGTCCTACAGGCAGATACAAATTTTCAAGACTGGCTGACTAAGTCCCTGGATTCGGTTCTGCCTCTTAAAGATTGCACTAAAAAGAGCAATACTTTTAAATCCCCCTGGTTCTCCCCTGAACTAAGAGAACTCAGAAAAGATTGTAAAAGAGCGGAGCGCGCATGGCGGAAAGACTGGGCACCGATTAATAAATCTGCATATAAAGCTGCCCTAAAACTCTACAAATCAGCGCGGAAAAAATCCAAAGCTGCTTTTTTTGAAGAAAAAATTCGTCTTTCTTCTAATTCTGCCAGAGAAACATTTAAAATTGTTAACCTGCTCCTTAAAGTCCCAGCCCCCACTCTGGTCCATAATGACCCGGTACTGAAATGCAATCAGTTAGCAGAATTTTTCGACACCAAAATTCGGAAAATCCTAGACAGCCTCCCTCAATCCTCTGCCACTGGTCCCACCGAGAGCCCTTCTCCTGACCCTGCCTGCCCTCAATTTGAGGCATTCAGTCTTATATCCAAGGAAGACTTTTGTGACATCTTCTCCTCTATAAAAAGTGGCTCCCCCTCAGACCCAGTCCCGATGCACATTCTAAAACAAACCCTTAACACCATTGCCCCTGTAGCCACCGAGCTACTCAATACGTCACTATCCTCGGGCATAGTGCCCCCGAGCTGGAAACAGGCCAGAGTCAAAACGCTCTTGAAGAAACCGGGATTAGACACCTCCGACCTGGCCAACTTTCGCCCAATCTCTCTTCTACCTGGATTGAGCAAAGTGGCCGAAAAAGTGGTGAATAGGCAGATTTCAGAGTATCTGGAGTCTAACCACCTCCTCAGTGATTCTCAGACTGGCTTTCGCCCGGGTCAGGGCACAGACACCGCCCTTTTGGCGGTGACTGAAGAGGTGAGATGCATCTTGGATTCAGGGGGATCGGTAGCTCTGATCCTCCTGGATCTGAGTGCTGCATTCGATACCGTAGATCATGCAGTCCTGGCCCAACGCTTGGCCTTGCTGGGCTTTACAGGATCAGCCCTCAAATGGTTGCAGTCTTACCTGGAGGAGAGATCCTTCAGGATCTGGGAAAATGGGTCCATGTCTAAGGCCATCCCTCTCCAGTGTGGGGTGCCGCAGGGCTCCTCCCTCAGCCCCACACTGTTTAATGTCTACATGGCCCCGTTAGAGAAGGTGGTAGCCCCATTCGGGATTAAATCCATTAGCTACGCAGACGACACCCAGCTCGTCGTCTCGCTGTCACAACAAGGGGGCCGCCCGGCCGACCTCCCGGATTGTCTCACAGCCATTTCCTCCTGGATGTCTAGCTCGAAACTTAAGCTAAATGGAACTAAGACTGAGATCATGTTCCTAGGCAATCAATTCACCTCTCTGCCCCCTGAGATGTGGCCCGCTTGTATGGGAGATCTTCCTCCCCCCAAGCAACAAATCAAAAGCCTAGGGATCTGGTTCGAACCCCAACTGACCTTCAAGACCCATGCGCAAAAGGTTGTAGGAGGGTGCTTCGGCCTGTTACGTGCAGCTCGGAAGGTTCTCCCCCTCCTTCCATTTCAATCCAGAAGGCTGCTAATCCAGGGTCTGATCCTGTCTAAACTGGATTATGGCAACTCCCTTTTCCTTGCTGCCCCCCGTGCCACTATTAATACTCTTCAGCGAGCCCAGAACGCAGCAGCCAGGCTGCTGATGGGGGCGCCGAGACGGGCCTCAGCCAAACCACTGCTGAAAGCCCTGCACTGGCTCCCCATCCAAGAGCGGATCACTTTTAAGTCACTCTGCATCGCCCATAAAACTCTGCAGGGCAAAGGCCCTCCGGCCTTGAGAGGACTGATCCGCCCCTACAAGTCGACCAGGGCCCTTCGCTCAGATAGAGAAAATCTGGCCATCATTCCAAGAGTGAGGAAGGCACGCACAGGAGGCCGCCGGTTCTCACTGAATGTGTCAAACAAATGGAATTCCCTTCCTAGAGAACTCCGAATGGAACCGGGTTACCTGAAATTCAGAAGAGCACTCAAAACCTTTCTCTTCCCTACCATCCCTTAACTCTGACTCTCGCTTCAGTTCATTAAGTTCAGATTAGGATCAGCGCTGGGACGCTCCAGGGCAGCCATGCGCTCTATAAGTCCAAATCAAATCAAATCAAATGAGCTGACTTTAAATTTCTGGCTGGTGTGTCCTCAAATACAGTGGTCCTTTACCCTTTAGGACCTTATATGCTAGGCATTGTGACTTACATGTAATTTTTTTTCCACTGGGAGCCAGTGACAGTCTCTCAATCGATGGAAAAGTGGTTCATATTTAGGGATGTCCAGAATTAATCTCGCTGCTGCATTCTGCATTCGCTAACATGGTGTATGCCACACCGTGCAGAAACGTCCTGCAGGCACTGTCACTGTGTGGGTCTGCTGTTAAGGCTCTTCTATAAACCTAACACAGCCACCGTTGTGAGTCAGCTGCAGCACATCCCGCACAACCTGGATTCAACTCCGAATCTGGCGGGCGGGTGCACTACTGCGTTGGCTGTTCTCATGTGGACGGAGTGGTGGCGGTGCTGCAGGAGGACCACCAAAGTCATAATTATTCTCATGATATTTACACAAACAATACAATATAACATTTCCCACCCAAAATAAATAAAAATAAATATAATTTACTGTTCTGCAGCTGCAGTTCTATCTCTTTATCCATGTAGTCAAAAATAATAATCCACCAAAAGGAACTGCAAGTACGAACTGATTTGCTAGTGTGTCCTGTGCAGTTTATTCAACCCTCTATGATGGCATGATATCAGCTAGCGTTAATAATGCTGTGTCTGTAAAGTTTTCGATCATATTGCTGCTTTTGTATGGTATATTTATTTATCTATCTGATTATTCTACTGGTTTTATGTATTGCTCTTGTATCTTTTATGGCAATATTTATGCTGAATAAAGCTTTCTGAATCTAATAATCCATCAAACATGGGAAAAATATTTTCCAAAAAGCCTCTCCAAAAATGTATCCAAGGACATCCTTCAAAATAATCTAAAGTATTTAGGAACCTTAACAAATCTGAAAATGTGTTAAACAAAATAAATGCTGCTGGAAACTGGAAAAAAAGGGTAATCAAATTTAGAAATATTGGTTTATTATACACCAATAGTGATTTCCTTGATTAAAAAAAGGTAAATCCCAACGCCCATAGAACACATTTGTTGACAAAACCCCTGTAAAGTAAACAAGAAAACCCACCACCAAACAGATTAAACCCCCCCCAAAACACACATTATACTCAATCATCATAAAATAGGTAATATAGGGTCTAATTAAGATGATGGTGTTACCGTCATTGACAGCTTGCTGGTGGTGGTCCCAGCGCCATTGTAACACAGCTTAATGCTGCCATATTACATTGGTGGGCGGATGGATGGCGGTCGGAAAGACAGACCGCCACACATAGTCAGTGCGTTGGAAGGAGCCACAATCCCTACTATGGTGGCGGTTCCTGCCATGCACCGCCGTAGGGGTTAAAATGGCCCTCCCCACTCACCGTTTCATGGTGGTTTACCCGTCATGAAAAGGCTGGCGGAAGGGACATTGGGGCCCTGTGGCGGGCTCCCCTTGCCCCCTGGCCCTCTGACATAGGACCTGGGGGGCACCTAAGGTTCCCCCCTACATATCCATGCACCATGTGGCAGACACCACATGGGGCCTGCGACATAGTGCAGGGATATGTGCAGTGTCCCCTTTTTGTACTGCGGCATGTGCTGCAGCCCGCAGCACCTGCCGCAACACAAAATATAGGCATTGCAACCGCCGTGGTGGCAGTCCCATCCTAATGCCTATGGCAGGACTGCCAACATCCTGTCGGGCGATCCCACCTCCAATTGAATGGCGGTCTGACTCCATCCTAATGAACCCCATAATATAGTGTAAAATATCATAATGATACATAACTAAAACAGTGTACAAAACCCTCAAACTAAACACTAGTGAAAGCACTACTATTAATACAATTCTGGGGCTTATTACGATGTCGGGTGGATGTGAGTGTTGCAGATTGGGAACTGCCCGACCGTCCACCGATAGGGTGGACGGAAACATCCATTTTTCAATGGAAGCTTGTGCGATGGGTGGAAAAGGCCTGCAGCATAAGCTTCTATTGAAAAATTGATGGTTTCAAACCTACCTACACCGTGTGGCCGGCACACCACGGTGCCTGCCACATAGTGCAGGGATTTTTAAGGGGTTCACCATAGGGTCCCCCCAGGCCACGGAGCAGAGGGCCAGGAGGGAAGAGGTCCTGCTAGGGGCCACCAATGTCGCTTTCCGACAGCCCTTCCATGTAGCAAAGGCTGATATGGAATGGCTGTCGGAAACTGACATTACAATCCCAACGGCAGAGCCCCCATCATTAAGGGATTATGAAGTGTTTTCGATGCAAGCCCGTCGAAAGCACTGAGGGTGGCCCCTCTGTCTGCTGCCGCCGACCAGACGCATTGTAAAGCGACACTCGGACCGCAGCAGCAGATGGCAGTCGGACCGCAACTGACGAGCTGTCAGTTGCAGTCTGACCTACATCATAATTGACCCCTAAATATTCAAAAACCCCAGAGACAACACAATGACTAACCTCTAGACCTCCCTCCTATACACTCCTTCCCTCAAAACCCTTAAAAAAGGTTTAAAAAGGACTTACCTGTTCTAACGACCTGCAACCTGCATCTCAGAAAATGGACTAAACATGACACAAATAGGCTACAAAATGGAAAGTAGCGGTGCAACAAAAATAGCTACTAAATTAAATTTTTTAAAAAAGAATATCTTCCATAGATATAACAGGGGAAAAGTGTACAAATACTGAATAAATATATTTAAAAAGTTTAAAAATATTAAACATTCTTAAAAAACATATTAAAATTATGTTAAAAATGTGCATATAAAAGAATTGAAGAAATGTTAAAAAATGTTCAGCAATGGACAAAAGTGGAAAGTGTACAACATACAATACTATTTGAATATGATCTCCATTTTTTCATGTACATGTAATAAAAATAATGTATTTAAAAATGTAATTCATTTGTCGATATATAAATGTATATTTTTAGTTTAGAAATGTCAAAATATAAAGTTAAATATACTTTGAAAACATAAATAAAAATAGAAAAATGGTATATGTTTTTATTCTCTGAAAATATGTAATTAATAATATTGTTTAATACAAACATAGCTAACTATTTTTTATTATATTTCTTAACACAGACAATACTAATTAAATAAAACAAACTATTTCTACTACATACAAATACAATTCAACTAAAATTAGTCTAGAAAATTCAAATGGCTCTCCACTGACACTAAAAACACCATCACCAAAGTCCTTGTCATCAGCCGCCTGGACTATGGCAAAACCCCATAAGTGAGGATTACTACCCAAATGCTAAACAGGCTCCAGACCATTCAGAACGCAGCAGCACATCTCATCCATGACCTCTCTCTGTGAAGCCACATAACGCCCTACCTCAAAGCATTGCACTGGCTCCCAGCTAACAAATAATGCCAGTTCAAACTCCTCACTCACACCTACAAATCCCTGTACAACATCGGCCCAACCTACCTCAACCACAGAGTAAACTTCCACCTCGACACCAGACAGCTATGCTCCGCGTCCCTCTATCTTACCCACACTCTGGGAATCCTTGAAAGCAGAAGTGTCAGCCACAACTTCTCCCACTTAGCTACTAACCACTGGAACAAACTCCCCTCCACCTCCGAACAGCTTCAACCCCTCAGGAGTTCAGTAAGAAACTAAAAACCTGGCTATTCAACATATAGCCTGGAGTTGCAGCACCCCCATGCCGCCCCCCCCCCCAGCACCTGGATACCATCATGGGTGATAAGTGGTGTTCTATAAATCAGCTTTAATTGATTGATTGATAAAATTAGATATTCATATTCCAACTTAAACTGTTTTTAAGAAAGTGTTGGAGACTAAAGGGATAACATTTTCTATTTCCACTCCAATCTAGACCAATTTGGGGAAGGTGTTGGGCACTAAAAGGGTGACATTTACTATTCACACTCCAATCTAAACTAATTTGGGGAAGGTGTTGGACATTAAAAGGGTGGCATTTACTCTTCCCACTCCAATCCATACTGATTTGGGGAAGGTGTTGGAAAATAAAAGAGTAACATTTGTTGTATGCTGAAGGGATGCAATTTACTATTCCCACTCCAATCTATACTAATTTGGAGAAGGTGATTGGGATAAAGTGGTTACACTTACTATTTCCACTCCAGTCAAACCCAATTGCGGAAAGTGTTGGAGATTAAAGGGGTTGTCTTTACTATTCTCACTCCACTCTAAAACAATTTGGTGAAAATACTGGACACTACTATTCCCACTTCAATTTGTACCATTCTGCTGAAGGTGGTGGGCACTAAAAGGGTGATATTTACTATTCTCACTCCAATTTAAACCAATTTGGAGAAGGTGTTGGGCAATGAAGGACTGACATTTCGTAGTCCCACTCCAGTCTATACCAAGTTGGAGAAGAGTTGGCCAGTAAAGGGGTGCCATTTACATTCCCACTCTAATCTAGGCCAATTTGGAGGTGAAAATTCTATTTCCACTACAATCTAAAACATTTAATTCAAGTGCTACAAAAAAACTTTAAATACACAATCATGAATCCATACTCAAATACAATTCTTCATCTATAAAATAAACTAAAATTTACTTAAAAAAGACACTAATAAAAAACTACAAACCTATAAATTCATATTTAAACATTAACATATAAAATAACATGTTATCCCTATTAATAATTTATACATTTTTCAAATATTTTCTTTTCCTAAACTTTGAATCATAAAATTAAAAATAAAAGCATAATCCAAAATTAAGAATAAAATAAAAATATATATAAAACACATTTTTCAAAATAGATTTTAAAATATTAGGTAAGATATTTTAATTATGAGTTTTTTCACAAAAAATATAAAACGTATATTTTCATTTTAAAATGTAAAATTAATTAAATTTAATGTGTACATATTTTTAATTTTGAAAACAATTATATAATTTAAATATGTCATTAAATATTTACAATAAAATAATACATTTTAAATGTGTTATAATTATTAGCAATTTTAAATAATAATAAATACAGAATCAAACACATTACAATAAATTACTTACAAAATAATGCTTACAAATGATGTTAAATACAACAATATTTGCTCAATCAATATTTTTTACAATGATATTAAAAACAACACTTAAATTGGTATTTTTACCTTCAATATTCCTGTTATTATATTTTTGACATCCCGATATTCTTGACATCCCGATATTCTTGACACAATATTGTTGTATCACGATATTTTGTATTGAATATTTTGTCCAAACACAATATCTTAGCACATATAGCTCTGCTCTGCTCTCCCTTCTCTGTTTTCTTTCCTTTGAATACACTGCAGCTCAGCAACGTTTGTGATGGGTTCTCTATAGACCTATGGGACTACTCTTCTTTGCATATGGGAGCATATCCTGACCCTTTCTTTGTGGTGTAAAAAACAGGGATTCTCATTATATGCATCCTTTCCGGTGCCATGATTCACGCCATTTTCATCACATGCTTGATGTCCTAGTGTAGCAAAAAGTAGTGGCACCTGAGCATCAGGAGGCGGCAAGGAAGGGTGCTGGGATTAAAGTGGTTGTCCAAAACAAACTACAATTTAGTTGCCTCCGAGCTCAACAGGAGCCCAGGTGAAACAATTAGCTGAGCTGGGAGAATCAAGTACATTTGAAAACCGAAAAAAAGATAATTGTGTTAAGTAAAAATAAAAAAGTAGGAGTACTGTGAAGTATTTCTAAAAATGAATGGAACTATTTAATAACACAAAAGTTAGAGAAAATGATTTCTCGTTATTTTCTTCTAATGATTGAAGTGGAGGGACCCGGCTCCTCCCCCTGCCTCTCCTCACTTTCGGGCTAACTCTCCTTATTCAGCGTGCCGGACCGGACGCACAGCGGGCGCGCCGCAGCACGCCAAATGCAAGCCTGTCTGTGCCCGTCCGCATCCGGCCGGGTCCAGGGGCCAAAACCCCTGCTCCCCTCACTGGTCAGCGGATGCAGTATAGCTTTGGAGAATTACGCTGTCTTGCAGGCCCAATAAGGGAAACATGTACACATTCCATCCTACCCTCTAGTGACCTTTATAAATGTTCACACTACAGATTTCATTTAACAATAGACCTTCACCCCCTCCCCACCAACTCACGGAAATATAAAATGTTTCTGTTAAACTGCAGATCGCTGCCTAAACACACGGCAGAAATCTCCATCCTTCTTGAAGAACAATCGCCTGAGGTACTGTTTCTTACAGGGACATGGCTCACCTCCAGGTCTGACCCTGATCTTATTCAGGCTCTTCCAAGCACCTATTCCATTTTGAGGCTGGATCGTCCCATGGGAGAAGGGGGCGGGATAGCTATTATCTACAAACACGGTTTAACCTGCCGATTGACCGATAGCCCTGTCCCAGACTGTGAGAATGCTGCCTTTTCTATGGAGTTCTCCCCAGCCCTCACTTACTCGGGTATTTTAATATACCGAACCCCGGGCCCCTCAGTAGAATTCTGTAAATTATTACCAGACCTGGCTGCAAACCTAGCTAGTTCATTGGCTAACTCTACTCTACTGGGGACTTCAATCTTCATTTCGACGACCCCGTACAGGCATCAGCAACTGAACTCACCAAGGATTTAGCAGCCTTCCAACTCATCCAAAAAATTAGTGAGCCCACCCATATAAGGGGTCACTTACTAGACCCCATCTTTTCAAATTCGGAGGACTTATTAGGAGGGACACCATCCCTGTCCCATGGTCAGACCACTTCCTTATACCTTTTATTTGGTCACCACCCCAGATAGTTACACATAAGATCCCCATTTATTCAAAAACACGCCCTTGGTCCAAACTTTCAACTGAACACTGGGCCACAGTATTAGAAGAAACTAAACCTGCACCTTCTTTAGATGCAGTCAAGGCGAATGATAACTTCAACAACTGGCTCCAGAAATCTCTAGATGTCCTCGATCCTGTAAAAAGAGTGAAAGTCAAAATAGCAAAAATAGTTACTCAGCTACACTATGGGGTCTAAAACAAAACTGCAAAAGGCTTGAGCGAAACTGGAGGAAAAGTTTCTCAAAGCACAAGAAAAAAAGATATAGAGAAAGTAGTAATCTTTACAAAGCTGAAATTAGGGCACCACAGGCAGCCTACTATGAAAATAAAATTTTAGCAGCATCCAAATCTGCCCGTGAGATCTTTAGCATTGCTAAAACTCTTTCCAAAGTTCCCCCACCAGCTATCCCTGATACCTTAGGAGCACAGTGAGACAATTTAGCTGAGTTTTTCTCAAATAGAATGTAAACTATTTTCTCCTCTTTTGCCCCCATCAAAAATGTCTCCCTAGCCCCTCAACTCTGCAGTAACCAGCCCACCTTGGACACAATTCCGGCGATGGAAATGCCTATGTTAGAAAGCCTCCTATCCAAGGTAAAAAGTGGATCACCCAAAGACCCTGCCCCTTTATGGATACTGGGACAGGTGGCAGGTGTGGTTTCCACTGTGATTCTAGACCTGATCAACATCTCACTCTTCTCGGGGGTAATCGTTCTCCCCTCGACTTAAAGGCAATATTGCCAACCTCCCTTGGCTCAGCCCTCATCCCCAAGACCCAGCTAAAGAGTTTGTGTGTCTGGATCGACCAAGACCCCACATTTAAAGCCCAGGCACGGAAGACGGCCGCCTCATGCTATGGTGTCCTTAAAATGATTCGGCAGGTTTTTCCTCTTCTTCCTTTTCAGGCAAGGAAAATGATGGTCCAGGCCCTTGTCCTGTCCCGGCTAGACTATGCGAACGCTCTCTATCTGGGTGCCCCTGTTGCCACCCTTTCCAGATTACAGACCATCGAAAATTGGGCAGCAAGGCTCTTACTGGGCATCCCTAAACATCATTCAGCCACACCTGCCTTGAAATCACTCAATTGGCTGCCAGTCCAGGAGAGAGTCAAGTTCAAGTCCCTGTGTATTGTCCATAAATCTTTTTTCCGAATAGGCCCCCCATTCTTCATCGTATTATCCAGTCGTACTAGCCTAATAGAAGCCTTCGCTCCAAAACCATGAACCTGGCCATTATCCCTAGGATTAGGAAGGCCAGAAGTGGAGGCCGGCAATTCTCTTTTAATGTGGCCAGACTATGGAATTCCCCACCCCCCTGTCCCCCCACCTGCGAGCAGAAACCAACCACTTTTCTTTTCGTAGATCCCTAAAAACATTGCTTTTTCCCTAAATGGCTGAACATCTCATTTCTGCTACTGTTAGCGCTGGGATGCCTATGGATAGACATGCGCTATACAAATGCTATTTCAATTCAATTCAATTAAATTCTCATTCTGACCTATATATAGTGTTGGTTTGTCTGGGATTGCGTCTTCCATCAATTTAAAGCCATTCACTTGCTATCAGTAAAGCAATGTTTCAAAGTAAAGGCCTTGTTTAGACTTTTGCAGACCAGCTACTAAGGGGATGTCAACCTTCCCCATAAATCATATAATGTTGGTGAACATTGAAACAGTTTCTGTGGACCATTAGGTAGCACTTCTGGTGAAAATGCTCAAAGTCGAATGGTCCGATATGTCTTGTTGGGAAGACACATTTGTCAGCATTTTTTTCTCTTCATATACAAGCCTCCAAAGCACATGTTATTCTCTTAAAAAACAAACAATGTTCATGAACTGCTTGAAACTTTCCCAAAGCAAGGGGGACATTGATGTTTGTAATTGTTGGAACTGCGGAGAAAGTCAGCATTAAAAGCTCCACACTAAATAGGTGCTTAGATGCCATACATGGGGGGTGATTTTGGGCCAACTAGTCTAGCCCAGGGGATTTCTGAGGGCAGAGGTGACTCAGGGTCTGCCATCAGAAAGACCCCGGAAGGGGGGGGGGGGTGTTTATTAACGAGGGCCCAAAGTTGAATTAATAAATTATTGTTTAGAAAATACACTTATAAACAGTGCAGGAAAGGAGGCCAATACAATTGGATCATGGATCTGGCAGCTAACATTGAGTCGGATCCGAAATGGCTCAAGTGAAATATGTTGAATTTATCCCAGTGTAATTTGTTTAAACCAAGACCCATTCATCTGCGCTCGGCATGTCTACTTTTCATTAGGGGGCTTTCCTATTTTCGCTGTAAGCTGGGCCCAAAACAAAAGTTTGACTTAAAGGGCCATCCGACCTCCTTTTGTTCGAGTGCCATTCAGTCTGGGAGCTACCTGGAGCCTAACACCTAAATGTAATGGACTGGACTAATGACACACAGCTTGTTATCACTTCACAGGTACTTAAGAGAAATTATGATTTGAAGCAGGTTTTTGACTTTGTTCAACTCCTGTATATAATTGATATATATGCACGTAAGAGTGTCAGATATATCTCTCTGTATAAATATTTACACAAATAATTATTTAAATATCACTTATTAATATCTTTTTAATATGTAATTATTTTACATTGTTACTCATCCCAATGTATGGTGTCATAGACACAATATACAAAGGGCCTTATTACAAGTTTGGCAGTCCATAGGACCGCCAAACCTGTGGTGTCGGTCCAACCACCGCTATACAGCAGGACCGCCTGCAGTATTAAGACTGCAGCGGTTGCACCAACACGAGTCTGTTGGCAACGACAGGATCAAGCATCCTGCTGGGCCGGCGGTCTGCAACCAGCTGTAATATGCTGGCGGTGCTGCTGCCTGCTCGTCACTCTTTTTATAGTGGTGATCCCACCATGACAAGGCAAGAGGGCACCCTGCTAGATTTGGGCCGGGATGTGCATGCCGAGGGCATATGGAGTGTCACCCTGTATTTGTACCCCCACTTCCTGCACAGTGTAGCATGTATGTCCCACCATGCAGGAAGGTGCAGTCGGCAGTCCGACTGCGGCGGTCTGCATTATAGGCTCTTCTATGGGCCTTGCAGACTGCACAGTTAGATTGCCGCAACCTCACCTGCTAGACCAGGATTTAACTCCTGATCTGGAGGGCGGTTGCACCACGGGTTTGGCGGTCCTAGAGCGGATGGTGGAGGAACGCCTCTGCTGTACGATTGCCAAACTTGTAATCAGGCCCCAAGACAATAAATCATACAAGTGTTTAAATCAATGTACAGGAAATACTACAATTGACAATGAGGGATACAAGGGGCAGGTGTCACATATTGTCCTTACTTGTAGGCATTATATGTTAGGAGTGCGTTAAGAGTGCATAGTTTGGAGGAACACAAAGTCAAGATTTAAAATGTAACAACAGTGGTTGGGGATATCTGTACTAATAAGATTTTATAATACCTAGGATTCTGTAATCCCTGTATTAATGGCAGTCTCTAATCCCATTATAATCAACGACTTGTGATGCACTAAGTCGCCGATAATAAAGGAAAGACGTCAGAACTCGGCTATTATAAGTTATTACAGTTGAGTTCTGATGTCACACTACCTGCTGCCAGAACCAGCAGCTGAGGTGAAAGGCAGGTCTGGTCATGGAGCATAATTGAGGCGGCAGTTTAAAGCAATTAAAACAGAAAGTTGCTTTTCTTTTTTTCGGCTCTATTTGAATAGCTTACAATTACATGCAGAGAGAAAATAATTATTTTTTGCACTCCTTATAAAGAGAAAAGTTAGAATGTGTCTGCATGTTTCTACACATTCTGCGCTGCAGCAGCTTTAAAACTGACTTGTGTTGAACTTTTTTTTAATATCTGTTTGCAACAAATATCTAACTGGTTTTGATGTGTTTAATTTTGCACCAGAGTTTTTATTTGCATACTTCATTTTTGCAAACATGCGTGCTCTTTCATAAGCAAGAGCTACAAAGCAAGGGGCAGATTTATAAGCCCCTTGTGCCACTTTTGCGTCACTTTTTTCCCATATTAAAAATGACGCAAAATTGGCTCAAGGACCATGTAAATAAGCCCCCAAGGTTTTAAGTGGTTTTTGGGAAAGGTGATGGTGTGCCCATGTATTATATGGTTTAAAGTACCCCCTGGCATACATGATAAGGATATTGTAAGTCAACTCGGAGTTTCATAACCTTTTAAAAGAACTTGTCCATCGGCCTCGTTCCTGTAAATGGTCAAGGAACTCCTCTGTGACTTGCGATATCCTTATAATGTATAGCAGGGGTACTCTAACCTTTATATTACTACCCAAAGGATCCTTTATAGCAACCTAAAAATAACTTCTGGTCGAGAAAAAATGCCTCACAGTTTGTGTGCTGCTCCTGGATGCCAGTTCATGGCACACTGCGCTATAGTAGAAGGATTGCAACTTATGAACAATAAGTAAGAAAAGTATCACTGTGTCAAAAGCAGTAACCAACTTACCTATTTATACAAAATACAACTCTGTGATCTCTATGTTACAGATTGTGCTCCGCAGCAGGCAATAGGCTGTTTTGAGTCACAACTCTGATTAGACAAGCATTAACCACCAGAGTAATCTTACCATTATTATTAATATACTCCACTCACAGATATATGCAGCAGGTTCTTTAACCCTAACGTATTTTAAAAAGCAGCCTCTTTATGACCGGTTACGGAAGCCAGCACAGTGTTACTGTGACCTTTTTTCCTTGTTGCTAATTTATTTGCGGCATCGTTTTTATAAAATAACTGTAAAGGTTGACTGCCAGACTACTTTTTCATGTCTCCCGCCATTCATGACTCGACCCTCTTTTCCGCTTGTACTCTTTGACCCACAAGTTAAGAGTTCTTTGAGTAAATTGTTTCTAATTCCAGCACTGTCTTATAAAAAGAATAAATCCACTGCAAAGACTGCAGCTGATATTCTAAACTACGTCCACGAGGGGGCACTGTTTCTCCTCAGGACATTTATAAGCGTTGCTTGATAGAAAGCTCTCGAGAAGGACGCTCCACAGTCACCTGCTCTCGCTGATCAAAAAGTTGTAGTTTTCAAATAAATACATTACAACCATTAGAAATAAGATGCAGCTCTTGGCGTCGCGGTGCCTACTTTGATATACACCTTACACACCTTTTTCTTTGTATATTTGTATCTGTGTTTTCTGTAGATGCAGGGAAAGGATGCAGGCATATTGTCCTGCCTCTTTGTGACCACAGACTGTGCTGCTGAGACAGGGCTTCATGCCGCTACATCTTCCGTGGCTGGTCTCTGTGTGAAGATTGCACTGCCAGGATGTGTTAAGAAGCATAAGACAGTGCTGAACTTGAGCCAGCAGTTCCAGATGGGGCCCATCGGCACTCATTTTTGGGGACAATCATTTACTTTTCCTCAACAGTGGAGTAGTGTGGCTCACTGGTTAGAGGCGGCAGGCCTGAGAGCAGAAGTCAGCCTGGGACCAGGGTTCAATTCCCGACGCGGCAGGTGGACCTTGGTCAGCGGACTCGATAATTCTCGCTTCGGTGCTTACTCTAATCAGGGGTTCCACTTGGCAACTCTGGGCATTAGCTTGCCTAATCTCCACAACGGCCCCACCAATTCCGGGGATGCCTGGCTCCACCTTGGGGACTCCCAGCAAGGGACCATCCCACAGGGAAAGCCAGGACGGGTTCCCCAGAGTTATACAGCGCCGGGATGCCCCGTTGCTGGGGCAGCTGTGCGCTTTACAAGTATACTACATTTGCTTGAGCCCTGAGCAAGAGAGAAAAAAAACACAAAAGGGGAAAAGATGGTGGAAGTGAATGATGGAAAACAGTGATATAGGAGAAAAAGAACCTACAACAGGAAGAGGCAGGGAGTGTCTGATGGTGAATGAAAGAGGCATGAGGCGGAATCAAGACAACGCAGCCTTGGTATTCAGTAGGGGAGAGGGGTAAACTCCGCTCGGCTGGCAGAGTTCGCAGTTTTTTTCCCCAATCCGAGCTCCGTCTGGAGTGAAGTTTAAAAAAAAGCTTGGCGAACCGCCGCGTCGCGGAGTTTTCTCATGCGCGGCTTGCCAACGTTAAGTTTGCCAGTAGAAGTTGAGTGCTAGGATGAGTGCTGGCGCGATTTCTCTACATAGGTGTTCGCAGAAGGTTGCTACCATACGCGTTGAGAATGCTGCCGCTCGGGCAGAAAATCTACTCATGTGGCAGAAAGACTCAGCGCCCTCTTGCGCGGCTTGTGATGGCTTTCGCACTAATTTTACAGTGCAGAACAGCACGAAGTGCCAAATTTCCACTGCTCGTGGAACTCCATAGAATCTCACAGAGTTTTTGTGTAACTCCACGGAATTCCACAGAGTAAAACTCTGCGAGTTCCGCCCAGCCCTAGTATTCAGCACCCTTAACTTCAATAGTGCCGGCTGCAGGCTTCTGAGCAAAACTTTGGTACCAGGCATTTGTTCTCAAACAAAACAAGCACAGCCAATTGTATGTGTGCATGTGTGTTTGTGCGCATAACATGGCTTGATATACTGTAGCATTCTTCGGGCCATCGTGCTGAGCTTGAATGTGACACAGGAGGTTCCAGTGCAGATTCTCCAAGGCCAGAGTTATGGGCTTGAAATGGAAGACTCATCGCAGCACCTGGGGGCATATTATCAAGGGGGTTTATCTCCGCTTTTTTGGCTTTAAAAGCCAAGAAAGCGGAGATAAAATTATCTCCCTATTACCTAGCTGTCGCTAACACCAGTTAGCGACAGCTAGTAGGAGATAGCGACCATCTTGGGCCCCACTTTGCATGTCAGTGATATTTATCACTAATGACATGCAAAGTGGGCGTGCCAAGATGTTAGCGACTGGAAACAGTCGCTAACATCGCTATCTCCTATTACCAACTTTAGGAGATATTCGCGCTAAGCGCGAATATCTCCAAAAGCTAACACCTGCCCTGAGCAGTTCTTAGCCATGTTATCCAATGGGGGGTGGATAACATGGCTAAGAGCATTAGCTCGGTAATGCATGAATATCGCTGACTATTCAGCGATATTCATGCATTGCGGCCGTTTTTTATCGCATTTGCGATAAACCTTGGTAATACCAAGGTTTATCTGCGGTAAAAATCGCCGCAGCTTAGCGGTAACATTTTCTCTCTAACCAAGCAATAGCGATAATTATCGCTATTGCTTGGTAATATGCCCCCAGGTTCTGCACTAGCCGGAGCCTGCTAGTCAGGCACAAACGTATGGGGCACTGCTGGAGTCTAGACCCATAGAAACAAACATGCAACAGAGATTCTAGATTAGGCTCCTAAATCTGTGAGCAGCACTCATTATTCACCCGTTTAGCGCGGTGCAAAATCTGCCGCACTGCGGGCGTTCTATTGCGTGGGCGGGGCCGCGTCTGCCAACGGACGTATGCAGCACTACTGAGGTAGTGTTCGCTACGGCCGTTGGTCGACGGGCGCAGCAAAGGGGTTGATATGTTTAAGTATGAATGTATATGGTATTTCTATAGCCCAAACCTATCCAAAAGTCAGCGAGTAATAGGAGAGGAAGCTTAGTTGTTGACGGGTAATGCAATGTGATGTAGTGTTCTAAAGAGAGATGAATAGCAAGCAGGAACCTTAAAGGGCTGACTTCTATGGTTAGCAACTTTATTTATTTTTCCATTGTTTTATGGAGCTTGGATTTCGCCCAGGTGTCTGTTGTAGAATACTCGGAGGCTTCCTGTGTATAAGAGCAGGTTTATTGTAGTAAAGAAACAGCAGGCATCTTCAATACAAGCTGGCCAGGCACAAACTGTCTCAACCTAGAATGTCAGGAAGAGTCAGAGCCATCTACATTCTGGAATATGTGACATAAGGCAGAACAGAGGAGAAGCATGGAAACAAAGGTAGGATTAATATACAACACATCTTCCCTCGTTGAAAAGAAAACAACATAAGAACCAAGAAAAGAAAACCAAACGAAGAAATAAAACTTAAGACAAAAAACAAAACAAAATATTAAGGCGATGAAAGGAACACACCTCATTTCTTTGAACAAAAATTAATCACAACAGTAATCATTCAGATACAAAGGTGGTCTACGACATCTTTGAGACCTGGAAATGATCACAGAGAAACCAGGACAAGGATAAGGAACAGATTGATTAGAAAGTCCACAGCTAAGCTGGGAATCAGGAGCATCACCCCCGCCATCACTTCTCCCTAAAATTTGCACAGAATCAGGTGTGGTAGAAACATGGGGAGAAATAAACATGTAACCAGAACTATCATTCCCAAAAGGACGCTGATTCTGGACCGAAACAGAAGAAGAAGAGGGCAGAGAACCAGACACAGAAGATGCCTTCTGGTAAAGAGCCACCCTCCTCAAGTTCCATTGCTCTCCATTGGAAAGAACAACATAATGGGGATAAACCATCCTTATAGTAAAGGGACCACGAAACTTCGACAAACCACTAGAAACTCTACCAGACTTCACTTTAACCAGGTCACCCTTAGCAAGCTTGCTAGAGACCATCTTCGGTACATGCCCCACTGAACTCCTATTAGAGGAGCTAGAAGCAGAAACAGACACACAAGCACACTTTGTCAGATCAGACTGAAGAACCATCTCTTTAAGCCACGAAGGAATCAGCTTAGTACTTGGGACCCTACCTCTCATGAGCTCAAAGGGAGACTTGTTCTGAGTACCATGAAGAGTAGTACAGTAGGCATAGACCATTTCACGAACAAGAGTACAGACAGAAGAACCATTGGAAAGAGCCATCTGAATAGTAACTTTCACCAATCTATTTAAGCGCTCACACAAACCATTCCCTTGAGGATTGTAGAGAGAAGTTCTGTGATGGGAAATACCACAATCAGCCAAGAAGGTTCGCATATTATGTGAAACCAACTGCGTGCCATTGTCAGTAATGATGACGTTAGGAAAACCTTCCAAAAAGGATAAGGATTTTAAATGTTTGATGGTAGTATCTGTAGTGATATCCTTTAGAAACTCCACAGACAACCATTTAGAAAAACAATTCTACATTGACAACAGCAAACCTCTGGGACACAGGTAATTCTACCATAGGGCCGATAAAATCCAGACAGATGGTATGCCACGGAACTTCAGGAAATTGCAACACACTCATCTCAGACCCAACTGAAAATTTTAATCTCTTCTCCCCCACCTTACACGTATGGCAATCCTCAACCCAGGAAGAAACCATAGAGTCCATTCCATGCCACCAGAAGTTCAACTTGAGCCTTTATTGCATTAAAGTCTGGCCGAGATGGCCCTCATGTGCTATGGAAATAAGCTTAGACCTTAAATCAGCAGGAGGAACAAATTTGTCTCCACGCATCACCACATTGTATTCACAAACAGACAGATCATCAATAACTTTTAAGAAAGGACAAACAGAGACATGCACACAACTCTCCCTGCGCGAACCCAGTTTGATTAACTGGATAACGTCTTGCAAAACACTGTCTCTGGACATAGCTTCAAGCCAGTCGACACGTGAAAAGGAACTCTCACCAAGAGAAAGGACATCATCAATCCATGAAATATTTTCCTCCACACTCTCAAGACTGAAACCAACATTAGACTCGACACTAGACGGGACAGCCAGTCTAGACGAGCAATCTGCCTGAAAATTCTTCCAACCAGAAATGTGAGATATGTCAAAATGATACTCTTGAAGCTTGGAAGCTAGCCTTGCCAACCTTGGAGAACTACAGGCTGCACCACCAGGGGAAAGAATTCGGATAAGAGGTTTATGATCAGTCTTTAGATTAAAGCGCATACCCCACAAATAAGGTCGAAAACGGTGGGCACCCCAAGCAGCCGCCAAGGCCTCTTTTTCAATGACAGAATAATTCTGTTCACATTGAGAAAGAGTGCGCGATGCAAATGCAATTGGCCTCTCACCATCCTTATGTGCTTGTAACAGGACAGCGCCAAGTCCACTTGCACTCGCATCCACCAACAAAGTGGAGACTTTGTTAGTATCGAAAGGTGCAAGAACTTTAGGTCTACATATGGCTTCTTTGATATTGTTAAAACACATTTCAAGTTCAGGCCCCCAAATAAATGTACAACCTTTCTTTAACAAAGCTCTCAAAGGTAGGGTCTTCTCAGAAAATTTCTCCACAAATTTTGAATAATATTCAATCAATCCCATGAATGACCGTAATTTGTCCTTATCACCCGGACAAGGGGCAGAACGTATTGCCTCAAGGAGATCCCTCTTTGGTTTAACCCCGTTAACCGAAATTTCATGTCCCAAGTATTCAATGTCTTGGACAAGAAAGGAGCACTTGTCCTTACGCAAGGTAAGACCAGTGTCCCAAATCCTATGCAACACATTCTTAAGAACATGATTATGATCGGCTACTGCATCTCCAAAAATCAAGATGTCATCTTGAAAGAACACTACGTTCTTTAACCCCTTAAAAATTTCACTAACTAACCGTTGGAACACACTCGCTGCCGATATCAAACCGAAGGGAAGGCGAGTGAATTGGAAGATTCCCTCCGGAGTGATAAAGGCAGTGAGGTGCTTTGAGGACTCGTGAAGCTTGACCTGATGGTAAGCACTCTTCAGGTCAAGCTTAGAAAAATATTTTGCTCCCTGAAGAGTGGACACCATCTCAGAAATGTTGGGCAAGGGAAATGTGTCCGCGACAACACACTTATTCAGTGCCCTGAGGTCAACACAGAACCTTAATTTCCCATCAACTTTTTTAGAAATGACCACAGGGGAAACCATGCTGATGCCTCTGTTGGTTCTATCACTCCAGATTGTAGCATCTCCTCAATTAGGAGTTTCACATCATCTCGAATAGAAATGGGAACTCTTCTCATACGATGTTGCACAGGTAAGCTATTCTTCTTACGTCTAATGAGGTGAGAATAACCTTTTAGTTCACCAAGCTCATCTTTGAACACAGACTTAAATTTGTTTAGGATATATTCAATAGAATCATCTTCCACAACCATAATTTGATTTTTAGCCCTAGGGTTGATAACAATATAAAGATCGTATCGATGTATCCAACCAAGGATGGGAGGGCCATCAATAGACACATACACCTTACCAAATGTAGATCTCTTCTCAAAAACTATTTCAGACTCAAAGAAACCAAGAATTTCGATCTTTTGACCGTTAAAACACTTAGGAGAAATGTCACTCTCTTTCAAGTTTAAGCCCTCCCAGAAAGTGTCAAAGATAGACTTAGGTATGATAGTATGACGCGATCCTGTGTCCACCATCAGTGACACTTCATGAGAGTCTATCTTGAAAACAGCTTTTGGTCTGTTCTGTCTTGGATCCTCACCAACCACACCGACTTCATCGACCACCAAAAGTCTTTCAGCTTCAGTTACGGTGTCAGATTCGTAGTCGTCTACAGTAGCCACTCTTTGCTTGGACTTAGCCTTACACATTTTCGGGAAATGTCCAATTCTACCGCACTTCAGACATTCCTTGTTGACAGCGAAGCAAAATCTTGCGTCAGAGGAATGGCTATTGCTTCCACATCTATTGCAAAATTTATTCGTAGAGAAATTTTTTCTCACTGGAAGTCTGGGTTTGTTTTTAACCACAGCAATATTATCACTTCCGCAATGCTCACACTCTGCCGAACTTTTCCTATCAGAGACAACAGAGACTTCTTGTTGAGGGCACGATTTATGAGAATCAAGAACCTTCATGCATTTGCTAGACTCTTCAATAACCTTCGCTAAATCAATGGCATCCTTTAAAGAAGGATTCTTCGCCGCCCATAGTCTCTCCTGAATCTTTTTATTTGAGCATTGAACAATTAGTTGATCTCTTATAAGTTTGTCGTTCATAGCACCGAACTTACATTTAATAGACAGTTCTCTGAGTCGAGCCACAAAGTCATCTATGGACTCTGAATCCTTTTGACGCTGAGTATAAAACTTATAACGGTTCATAACAAAACTCTCCTCCTTCGAGAATCTGACCTCAAGCCTTGCAACAGCCTCCTTAAACTCATCAGGCATTTCCTGACCATAAGCTCTCAAAATTATCGGTAAAAATCTGAATACTCTCTGTTCCTCTTTGCCAAGAGTGCTCAAATGAATAGCTTTTTTCCTCTTTGCGGAAAACTCTTGTCCATCTAATGCTTCGAGATAATTGTCAAACATTATGTACCAATCTTCCCAAGGTATCTCTGGAATGCCCGGTTCGGGCAGGAATTGTGGTGGTAATGTAACTACAATTTGTTGTGCCATGTTTGAAATTGTCAATTGAGAACAAAGGTACAAAAACAGATGAAAACGAAAATGAAAACACACCCACGAAGAATTGATGTTAAGAACTGAACATACCTCAAGGCTTACATAGGAATTTAAATCGAGGAGAATGTTGTCTTCTTGAAATGTAGTGAAACGAACTCTTGTCACACAAAACTGCCACAGGGAGAAAGACTGCAGTTGTCCGGTGCGTTTTTTCGTACTTAAAATGGCAGCCACAGAAATTTTGCGAAAACGAGGCTTGGAACAGGCTTGGGATATCAGGACTGAGAGCTAAAATGGCCACCACGAAAGGAAACGAAAACGAGGCTTGGAGCGCATGCAAATGAGGCTTGGAACGCATGCGACGCTAGCTTGATCAAGCGTCCATCTCCACGGTGATCTCCAGGGTGGAGAGGATGACGTAGGAGCTTGCGTAGAAGCTTAGCAACAACCATCGTTGCTAAAGCTCTCGTGATGCGCTCGCGCTGAGGTGAAAGTACTCACGATTTCGCCGAAAATGATTTCTTTTGGCAGAGTTCAAGGTACTCGCAGGAATACAAAAGAAGACGAAATCTGCACACAATGGGTTCTTTCCTTTGAAGATCCTAAGCTGCAACACTGGCTCACACCAGAACGATATCCTGAACATAAATGTCTGGAATCGTCGGAAGTCTTCAGGAGTATCACTGACCAGCTGTACACGTCGCCAAAATTGTTGTAGAATACTCGGAGGCTTCCTGTGTATAAGAGCAGGTTTATTGTAGTAAAGAAACAGCATGCATCTTCAATACAAGCTGGCCAGGCACAAACTGTCTCAACCTAGAATGTCAGGAAGAGTCAGAGCCATCTACATTCTGGAATATGTGACATAAGGCAAAACAGAGGAGAAGCATGGAAACAAAGGTAGGATTAATATACAACAGTGTCTTTCAGAGTGTTGTAAATAAGTGAGTGTGAATACATCAGACTGAAGTAAAGCAGGTGTTTAGACAGCGGCACAGTAAAGCAAATTCTACTTACAGTTCAGCATTTGTTACAAATACAAAAAGGATTTCAGGTTGAGTAATACAAAGGGTGAGTAGTGCTGCATTAGGTTGGTTACATGCAAGGTCTGAGGAATTTCAGATGAGTACAGAGCAAATATACAACAAATGATTAAATATTTACTAGCAGACGTGACGTAGAATTTAAGAATTAGCACTTTGAGATACGAATAAGGGAAGTACACCATAGTGTAGCCTGGAATACAAAGTACTAAAACCAAGAAATAAATATAAGATTAGGGGTTTGTGTGAGGCACAAATGGTCATAAAGTGGGGCTCATGAGCATAAGTGGCTAGTTTGCAAATTATCAGGAGAAGTACAAAAACAATGGAATAAGTGAGAGAGAATAGGTGAGAGGGTATCGTAAAGTAAACCTCTTTGTAAAGCAGTACTGCGTTAACCAGTAGACACCACATAGCAGGTAATATTCAGCAGCTTGCGGTATTTAGAATTGAGTTAGATCCTAGGGTGTAGTCTGGATTGCTAAGAACTGACATCAAGGAATCTCTAAGTAAATGGAATTAAGGACATTTATGTGAGACGGTTATTCATGCAAGAGAGGGTTATGAGCGAAAGAGGACATGGTTGCATATAATTAAAATTGAAAGTATAAAAACACCAGACAATGTATGAAGATAGAGTTAACCAAAACCCATTAGATATAACACCATCGGTCAAAAGAGTCCCTAGAGGTTAGAGGATGATTGTAAGCAACTGGTAGTGGTTGACCATTGAACCTAGAAGTTGGAGAGGTCTAATGACATAGTGCATCACCAAGAGTTATGTATAAAAGTGAATATTTGACAGATGGACTCAACACAGAATGTATCTAAGAGAACATAGGATTCAGCAAGAAGGTGATTTAAACAGGCAGGGATGCATGCTCCTCAAGTAGCTGGTTCCTGTGGAATGATTTGAAGATTTGAAATTCTTCATCAATCTATTTAATATTGTCTGCATTCAAGGAAACAATGATGAGATTCATCAAGGGCTTGCATTGCTGTTGTGTCATGCAGGGCAACACAAGCCCTTAAGTCAGATTTACTATAACACGCAGAGGCACCTGCGTGGCTTCGTGTGGCATTGTAAATTTGGAGTAATGCAAGACAGTGCAAATCCCTGCCTTGTGTTACTCTGTGCTTGGACGGCGTTCCATGGGTGGAGTGTGGGTGCTCCCATGCATCCACCCATGAATTTTTGGTGCCCACTTTTACTAAGGGCCTGATTTAGATCTTGGCAGACCGGGTCCCGGAATTGCTTTTTCGACAGTCTTCCCACCCACAAACTTGTTGGTCTGCCTACCGTATTTAGATGTTGTCGGGTCTATGGATGAACCGAGTTCCGCCAACTCCGCTAGAATTGTCCTCCCTCCTCAATTGCGTCAAAGCCAAAAGCAGCTGTGGGAGGGAGTCCCACCAAGAAGAGCACTGATCCGACTGCGATGTGCCTTTCCATCAAAGCAACTGTGGCAGGTACACCTCCATACTAAAGTTGTCGGAATGGATGAAAAAGTGAAAATGTGCCTTTTTGTGGGTTTCCACTTCCTTTTCTGTCTTGAACCCCATTTTACAGGTCCTCCTTGTGCTGCTATTACTTGACCACGATGCTGAGCTACCCCATTGTTGGCAGAATCTGTGTTGTTTATGCGCAATGTTATATGTTTACATAAAGTGCAATACACATTTCCTACAGGTACATATCGACAGATCCACAACATATGTGTATTGAGATAATGATGAATAATACTTACCTGTCTCCACACCCTCATGGCTTCACACTGTCAGGTCTCTGCCGCCAGGACACCCCAGCACAAGGGGAACATGTAAATCGGCTTGGCACATTCCAACTGGCCTGATGGCGACAAGGTACTGTTGGCCAGCTGAGAAGACTTCCGACATGGCAGACCGCAGTTTGTTGATGCCACATCTAAATACGGCGGACGGAATGGCATCAGCTCGACGGAGTACCTGGAACCACCATGGCAGGACGGCAGTAGTCCCCCCAAGATCTAAATCAGGCCCTAAGACTAGTAAACCTGGGAATGCGCCAAAATGATACGCCTTGCCAAGTGATCCGTAACAAGGAGAAATATGTTTATTTCTCTTCACTATTTCCACTTTTTACATGTGCTGCAATCTGCAGCACACATAGAAAGAGGAAAATGCCTCTAAGGATTGTTTTTTCAGGAAGATGCCCCTTCCTGCACAAAAATAATTCTGCCTGTAATGTGGGCACCTTGCACCATGACACAAAGTTTCCTGCATTGGCGCTTGGCAGCCAAATGTGCACCAGCACAGAGAAAGTAGGAATGTGACATATCTTAGAAAATATGGCACATTCCTGCTCTCTCCATATGACGCAGCCTAGCAAGTTGTCTTGCTGCATTGCATTGCATTACCCCAAATGTTGATAAATCTGGCCCCAAGTCCCTTGTTTCATAAAGGGCAGATTGCTACTGTCCGGCATTACAGTGGCCACCATAACATAAAAGTGACTGGTGTGATTTGCCAGGGGGTTTAACCAGAGATTTTAATTGGCTCAGCCAGGTTGGTACTGTGGCATATGTATGAGGATACCCTACAAGAAAATGGGGGCCTATTTTGCCTTTGCCTGGTCTGAATGGAAAATTAACCTTTTGCATAACTAATTCAAGGTGGGCCCTAGTAGGGACAAAAGGAAGAATTCCTCTAGTCTCTCTGCCTTGGAGATCAATGCACATTTCACTGGGCGTACCCCAAAAACACCCTCTCCTGATTCAAGCCATTTCTACTTAAAACTCAACTAAGACTGAGGGGCCGATTATGATGGAGTTAGACTAGTAAATTAACCCTCCACCCCCAATGATGTACACTTTCCCCAATGTTTTTGGATTGCAGTTAGATTATTAAATCTGATCTGTAACAAATAAATGCAATTTTAACTGTATTTGTCAGATTGCTGTTAGAATAGCAAATGTGGATTGGTGGTGGAATATTAAATCTGTCCACCACAAAAAATATGCAGTTTGCCCAATGTGTGTGGGATTGGAGTTAGTTTATCTGACCCTCGCCCCCTCCTCAAACAAATATGCAGTTTCCACACTGTTTTTTTAATTGGAGTTAGAATAGTAAATCTAAACCCACCAAATGTATGCTCTTTTCACAATATAATATGCATAAACCCCTCTAAAAAGGTGTACTTGCCAAAGGGTTTTTGGAATGAAGTTGGAATAGTAGAATGTATACACTTACCCCAATGTTTGTGGGATTCAAGTTAGATTACTAAAACTGCCCCTCTCTCCAATAATGCACCTTCGCTAAAGTTTGTTAGATTGGTGTTAGACTAGTAACTTCTCGTCCCAAATATATACACTTTACCTAATGTTTATTGGACTGGAATTAAAATATTATTCTGTTTCCCAATGAATATATGCATGTTCCTGAATATTTGTTGGGTTAGAGTTAGAATAGTATATCTGATAGCCTTAATAGATGCACTTTCTCCAATACTTGTTGGATTAGAATCAGAATAGTAAATTTTACTCCCCCCCAAATATCTCACGACCTTATAAGGCTCCCTGAACAGCAACCCTATTTCTAATGGCAATGATTAGGGGTTTGAGGGTGTGCTCAACAGGAGAGGGGAAAGGAGACACCACTGTATAGTTCCCTTCTAAATGTTAAATAATGCTTAGGCTGCCCCATTGACTTCTATGAAGCCACTCTGTGATTTGTAGCCAAGCGGGACCCAATTCAAGAAACGAGTGCCAGCGCCCAGATTCTGAAAGACTCCTCGCATCCAAAGCCTCAAGGATAGAAAAAACGAGTTCTTACACTGTATTTGTGCATTATCTATAGTATGTAATAGTTGTTTAGTATTATCTCCACATTGTCTTGCTGGTATGAAACCATATTGATCTCCATGGATCAGGCCTGTCATCAGTTGGTTAAGACATGTAGCACAGATGCTATTATGTAGTTTTACATCAATATTCAGTAGAGATATCGGCAAGAAGTACACTGAATATGGTCCTTTCCTGGCGTCGGTTTCACAACCATAGCTGCTTTCCTCATTGAATCCACAGTTTCACCTGTAGTGCTGAAATGGTTAAACAAATTATTGTGACTAGGTGACAATGATGAGCAAAAGTTTTTTTTAAATATTTTGGGCAACCTGCAGCCTTGCCCAATTTTAATGTTGATATGACACTCACCAACTCAATAGGTTCTTCTTCTTCCAGCTTGTGTTTCCAAGCAGTTGGAATAGGCAGTTGTTTATGTTTCTGGAGAGATCTATCTATGACCCCTACATACCTGCATCCCTGTTGTCCCTTCTACATAGTTAAGCATAAAACACTCTAAAGCCATCTTTTTCCACTATTTGCCCTCTTGTGCCATTCACTATTGTAGATGTCATTTTTATTTTCACCTGGGCTGTTCGTCTTCATAATTTTTTAGATCCCTTTGATTTATGCTGCTTTTCCATTCCTGCTAACTGCACATTTAAGGCAGCCTGGCCTTTTCCTTTCTTTGGGCTTGATTTACCAAGGGCCTCCGCATTCGTGGCGGAGGTCATGCATTCGTCGGGGAGTCTCCGTACTTGGGGCAGAGATTCCGCTCCATGTGCGGAGACTCCCCCATGACTGCAAATGTGCAGACTCCACCACGACTGCAGGGCCTCCGCCTCGAGTACAGAGTAGGGGTGGGCGGAATTAGCGGAATCGCGTTACGCATATCTCCGTGAAATGGTAGAAAATCTCGGCGAGCACGCAGAAATTCTGTGAACACGCGGAATTGCTTGTTCGCTATGCTTTTTTACTGTTCGCCATCACTGTTTGCGTGCTCGGGGGGAAATATCTCGCGAACACGCATTTAAGAACGCGAACAAGCAAAAAAATTCACAAAGTTACGAAAAGCAGAATTTTGGGCAATTTTGCGTTCTCCGCGGACCGTGAAATTACCCAAATTCTGCAAATTACGCAAGCGTAGTGGAATTTCCCGCCCAGGCCTAGTACAGAGCCCCTTTGTGAATCAGGCCCTTACTCTGATTACAGATGCAGCTACAATGATGTGTCCTCTCGTAACTGCTTTGAGTGTTTCCCAGAGTATCCCAATCATTGCCTACAGTTTTTCATTACTGTTCAGATACTCATTAATGCCAGTCTAATAATGAGATCTCTTTAAAAACTCATTCAACCTCCATCTGTGTGTGGGTGGGTGTAATGATTCACAGTATGAATGCACAGGGGAATGAGAGTGTGGTCTGAGATAGATATGGTGCCTATATTAAACCCCTCAACCTGCGCATCAACTTTCTTGGATAGGAAAAAATGATAGAGCTTTGTGTAGATCTTGTGGGCTGCAGAGTCAAAATTGTAATCAATGTTGTCAGTGTGGAGATGGTGGCACCCATCACTCAGTCCCACTTTCCTCAGCCAGTTCACCAGGTCCCTGTGTGTAGTCTTGCCCCCTGAACCTCTACTGCATTTGGTCATTGATCGGGTCTAAGGTTAGGTTTAGCTCCTTGTGTATTCTCTGGCTTCTTTTAAAGTTTAATTTGTTATAGTGTCGTTTCACGATTTTAAATTTGGGATTTGTAATTGAAGGGTGATTTATATATTTTTTTGTAATATTCATTGAATATGTTTTACTTTATATATTCAATAAATATTAATAAGAATATATTGGTCATGTAATGGGGTTACTTTACAATATTTGTATTGGATGGTTGGTTGATTTTATAGTAGAGTGTATTCACTGGAGTCTATATAGCCTAGGGGTGTTGATTCTCTGTACAGGTTCACCTTTTAGCACAGGATGTCATGCATGTGTTACAATTATTGAATATTTTTAGTTTTAGTGTGTTTGGAAGGGATTGTTGGATTTGTAGTTCCTGGAAGCCAGGTTCTTTTTGTATTATTTCAATGACTTGTAATAATATTGGATGGTGTCTGCCTATTCGTACTTGAAATGGGATGTGCCAGCCATCTGCTACATTGCTCGGTTTAGACGTGTTATTGAGGTCTCTATGCATCTATGTGGAATTTAGCTTGGCGTCTGTATACTTTGTGGTGCAGATGAAACAAATCAGGTGCCCTCCAAGTAATCTAGGAGTAGAATTAACTTTTTTTCATTTTCTGCGTGGAATGTGGAGTTTATTAAAAATGTATTGGTCATTTCTTTAGGAAGTAGGAGCAAGTTTGATGAGTATTAAATGATTATGGTGCATTGTTAAGGTGGTTCCATATGTCTTTATTGGAGTGGAAATAACAACCTGGTATTTGGCTGTTGGAAAATAATTTTGCTATTGTGTGAATAGTAGCAAATTCAAAATCTATGATTTTTTTTATTTGGGAGATAGTTGTTGGATTTTTCCTTTACTTGTGTCTAATAATCCAGTGCAGGTTATGTTTTATTTGGAAGAAGTGCATATATGAGGGGTATTTATTTAATTGGGCATGGATGGTATATGGTTTGTAAAATGGAGCTGAGCATGTTAGAAACGTCCCATCTTGGGCAATGTGGATCACTGTGTTAGTGCTTGTATATTTTTGTTAGTAGAAAAAATTATTAATATTTTTTATTTTTGCTGTTGTATAAGATGAAATTCTCTATAATAAACTAGCAGAACCCCCTCAGGTACTCATGCACCCCCTCATAGAACAACCCAGACACTCTCAAAGCCACTCACAGACCCATTCACTCATGCATCCACTCACAGACAAACTCAGTCATGTACACCCACTTACAGACACAGTCCGACACTCATGCATCCACTTACAAAATCATTCATACTCTCTTACCCACTAACAGATCTACTCAGAGACTCAAGCACTGACCCACAGACCCTCTCAGAGATTCTCACAGCCCCACTCAGACACTCATATGCCTCACTCATACTCTCTGATACCTGCCTACAAACCTATTCAGACACTCAGGGCCCGATTCACAGAATGCACTTAAGACTGAATCCTAAACTTACTACTATTTTGGTATTCACAGAATGCACTTACTACTTTTGGTATTCACAGAAGTTAGGATTTTGTCTTAAGTCTGTCTTAAGACAAACTTAAGACAAAATCCTAACTTCTGTGAATACCAAAAGTAGTAAATTCGTTCTGTGAATACCAAAATAGTAGTAAGTTTAGGATTGAGTCTTAAGTTCATTCTGTGAATCGGGCCCACATACACCCACTGAGACACTCATGCACTCACTCACACACTCAGGGGCCGATTATGATGGAGGCTTTCCAACCCCCATCGTAGGTTTAAATTCTGACTGGCTGATTATTTATCAGCCGATTGGAATTGAAACTGGCTGGTCATTCCGGCTGGATTTCAATGAGCCCAAGGTGCCCGTTGGCCAGTCAGAACCGGCTTGTGTTACCAATGGGCTGGCCTTTTTGCCCTCTGGATTACGATGCACAGTTTACGGCATGGTTTCCATGATGGCCCATCCGATGTGGAAACCATTTTGGAAAGGCCCACAGCCGGGCCCCCTTGTGTGTGCGACCTCTGATTAGGGACCTCTGGTTAGGGGCCTGTCAATCCCTGCACCACGTGGCAGGCACCATGAGGTGCCTGTCATGGGTTGCAGGGATGAACAGCACCTCCCATTTCCCTATGGGAGCATGTATTACCACAGGTTTACAGCCGTAATGCATGCTCTCATAGGGAAATGTAGGAATATGGCATCCTTATTAGGCTGTCGGGACCATCGATCAGAGGTCGGGCGGTCCCAGGACTGAGACGGTGTCGGGTAGACTTAAGTCCACCCAACATCGTAATTAGACCCTGTGGGCCCGATTCACAGAACTAACTTAAGACAAAATCCTAAACTTACTACAATTTTGGTATTCACAGAAGGCACTTACTCATTTTGGTATTCACAGAAGGCAGTTATTCATTTCGGTATTCACAGAAGTTAGGAGTCCTAACTATAGGACTCCTAAATGCCTTCTGTGAATACCGAAAGTCTTAAAGTTAGGGTTTTTCTCAATTTAGTAGTAGTAAAGTTAGGACTCCTAACTTTCGGACTCCTAAATGCCTTCTATGAATACCGAAAGTCTTCAAATTAGGATTTTTCTCAACTTTACTACTACTAAATTGAGAAAAATACTAATTTTAAGACTTTCGGTATTCACAGAAGGCATTTAGGAGTCCTAAAGTTAGGAGTCCTAACTTTACTACTACTAAATTGAGAAAAATTCTAATTTTAAGACTTTCGGTATTCACAGAAGGCATTTAAAAGTCCTAAAGTTATGAGTCCTAACTGTACTACTGCTAAATTGAGAAAAATCCTAATTTTAAGACTTTCAGTATTCACAGAAGGCATTTCTGTGAATACCGAAATGAGTAAGTGTCTTCTGTGAATACCAAAATGAGTAAGTGCCTTCTGTGAATGCCAAAATGGTAGTAAGTTTAGGATTTTGTCTTAAGTTAGTTCTGTGAATCGGGCCCTCAGTGTCAAAGGTTAGTAGTTACAGTTAGGAATTTCTGTTTTTTAAACCTTACAAATTCACTTAAAAAACCAAAGGTTACTGGGACGTTATAGTTAGGAAATAGAATTTAAAAAAACATAATAATTCACTGAAAAACAAACAAAGGTTACAAGGATGTTATAGTTAGAAAATAGAATTTAAAAAAACCTTGAAAATTCACTGAAAAAACTTAAGGTCACAGGGATGTTACAGTTAGGCTCAGATTTCACTCATACAAAACCAGTGAAATCCAGAAGTTATGGTTACCTGAGCTGATATTACCTTATGCCCCCACAATTCCCTGCTGATGACCACACATATTACACCACTCATGACATTATCAGTGACATCCCTAATGACATCTTAAATGACATCACTGATGACATCATCCAGTGAAAGTGTTTTCTATAGGTTTGTATGTGTTAAACGTATATGCTAAGGTACCACAATAGTTAAATTAGTATATGTAGTCTACTAATAATGTGTGATTCATTTTGTTAACATAGTTTAAGTGAGTTGCTGTGTGACTGTGTGGGTGAATGTGTGGGTGTCTGAATGGCTGTATAAGTAAGTGACTGGGTATATGAGTGGCTGTATTGGTGAGTGGGTGTTTGAGTGAGTGTTTGGTTAAGTGAGTTGGTGTGTGATTGGCTATATTGAAGAGTAAGTATCTGTGGGATTCACTGTATGGGTGAGTGAGTGTTTGGTTAAGTGAATTGGTGTGTGAGTGGTTGTATGGAAGCGTGAGTGTCTGTCTGATTGACTGCATGGGTGAGTGAGTGGCTGTGTGAGTGGTTGTATGGATGTGCGAATGGGTATGTAAATGGTTGTGAGGGTGTATGAGTGAGTGTGTGAATGGTTGTATGTGTGAGTGAGTGGGTATGTGAGTGAGTGGCTGTATAGGTGAGCCCCTGGGTGTGTCAGTAGCTGTATGGGTGAGGGTGTGGCTGTGTGAGTGGCTGGGTGAGTGACTGGGTATATGATCAAGCTTTATGAGTGAGTGAGTGGGTGTGTGAGTGGATCTTTGGATAAGGGAGTGGTTGTGTAAGTACTTGTATAGGTTTATGAATGGATATGTGAATGGTTGTGTGGTGTATGAATGGGCACATGAGAGGTTGTATGGGGTGTGTGAGTGGTTCTATAGAGGATATAATTAGAGATGTCATTAGTGATGTTTTTGAGATGTCATCAGTGATGTCACTGGCCATGTCATGAGTGAAGTAATATGTGAGGTCCTTAGCAGTGTATTGCCAGAGTGCAAGTTATAGTTAACCCAGGTAAATATAACTGCTGAATTTCATTGATTTTGTATGAGTGAAGTCTGAGCTCTGAGCCTAACTATAATGTCCATGGAACATTTATTTTTTTCAATGAATAAATATATATATATATACTAGCAGCCCGTCCCGACGTTGTCCGGGTATGAATTGCTGCCGGCCAGTAGTATATTGTTTTGTAGGATTTCGTTTTGATAGCATTTCTTATCTGTGACAGGCCTGTGAAACGCTCCAATTCACAGTGCACTGCTGATGCACTTAAGAGTGCGCGTTCACTAGTGTGTGAACTCGAGCTTCCCTACTTTATTTTTCCTTGCAATATTATATAGCGCGAACTCGACAACATGGCATGAGCACAATTTACTTTACAGAAGAACACATTCATTTGTGGTAGGCACATGGAGACAAAGCGATTTGCCTGGAATCACAGGATGTTGAGCTGATGTCAGAGATTCGAACGTAGCTCCCCAGCTCTAAAGTTTGCAATTCTAGAACTTGTGGCGGGAGGTGTGTCTAAAAGTGTATGTCGGTGCTGGCCATCAATGAGAGAGACCTGTGCATTTTTCAAATCGGTGGTGAAAAAATATGAGTATGTTGCTGGAGATGTGGGCCGCCGTGCCACCAATGTACTTACCAGGGGAGGGTAAACACCCATTATTCCGCAACTTTCTTTCCGCATACCATCACTCCGCATACTTTCATTACGAAAGTACCATGACTCCGCAATGCCATTATAACGCATGGCATTACATTTTATATGCTTTTACCACGCATACATTTACAACGAAATTCGTTGTAAATGCATGAATGGTAAAAGCATGTTTTTTTAATGTTTGGATATGGTAAATATGGGTATAGGGGTATATGTTTTGGGGTACTGAGGTATGTGTTTTGGGGTGTTTGGGTATTTTAAGGGTTCAGATATAGTTTTGGGTTATGGGGTACAGGGGTAGTCTTAGGGTTTAGGGATAGGTATGGGTTTTGGGGTACATGGGTATTTTTAGGGTTCAGGGCTAGGTTTGGGTTTTGGGGTATAGGGGTATTTTTAGGGTTCAGGGGTAGGTTTGGGATTTGGGGTACAGGGGTATTTTAAGGGTTCAGGGCTAGGTTTGGGTTTTGGGGTACAGGGGTATTTTTAGGGTTTAGGGATAGGTTTGGGTTTAGGGGTACAGGGTATATTTATAGGGTTAAGATGGGTTAGTGTTTTAGGGTGTTGGGGTATTTTAAGGAGTAAGGGTGGGTTATGATTATGGGGTGCAGGGGTATTTAAAGAGAGCAGGGTGGACACCCGGAGCTGGAATGTACAGAACCTGGGAACCCCAGTACAGAGATCTGGGCCTAAATCCATCATCTTTTTGCACTCCACACCACCCCAGTTCAGACATGGCCATATGCAAATCAGCCTTGACCCTGTGCCTCATGGGAACAGTCCAGCCCGACCTGCCAAGCCATGTCTTTCCTGGACCGGAATCAAGCATCCTAGGAGCGGTTTCTGGCTGTCTTCAACCAGGATAGCTTGACTCCAGTGGTGTGGAGAGCATGAGACTCATGTCTGAGCATACCCATCCCACTCGGGGTGACAAATGCAAAAACAACAGTTGACGGACAGAATGCAGAACAATGTCATACATTCACCCCAGTATAGAGATCTGGCCTAAATCCATTGTTGTTTTGCACTCCTCACCACCCCAGTTCATAAATGGCCATATGCAGTCCAGCCCGAACTGCCAAGCCATGTCTTTCCTGGACCAGAATCAAGCATCCTAGGAATGGTTTCTGGCTATCAGCCATCTTCGACCAGGATAGTTTGACTCCAGTGGTGTGGAGAGCATGGGACTCACGTCTGAGCATACCCATCCCACTCGGGGTGACAAATGCAAAAACAACAATTGATGGACAGAATGCAGAACAATGTCACACATTCACCCCAGTACAGAGATCTGGGCCTAAATCCATCCATTTTTTGCACTTCACACCACCCCAGTTCAGACATGACCATATGCAAATCAGCCTTGACCCTGTGCCTCATGGGAACAGTCCAGCCCGAAGGGCGGAACATACCACACACCCCCAGCATTTGTCACGCCCCCAGCACACGCCCACAGTACAACGCAGACACGCCCACAAGGGACTACTTTGCTGGCATGGTTCTTTTACCTTTTAAATGTATATGGTAGGAGTCTGCATAGCCTATGTCCTTCTGCTGCAACTGGCCTTTCCAACGCTGTATTGGGTGTTGTGATTGGTGCTGTGGTTTCTGAGATTACCCACCTCAAAGGTTTGGGCTCTCTCTTTATTATATTAGTATGGATATATTTTTTCTCTTTTGATTTTCTCAGGAACTACTGGAGGGATTTACACCATTTAAGCAAAAGCGTGATCTGCGAATCAGACTCTACCATTTGCCAAATTTCTTGTAATTCCGTTCAGCCGTTCGGGCTGGAGCCGTGTCTAAAGGTCCTATGGAAAATAACATGGGGAAAACACGTTTTGGAACCCCCCTTTTTTCTCAGCCCCCACTTGACGAATCCACCCAAAAACTTCAGGGAAGGAGCGGAGTGGAGCGGGCCATCTTCTTTGAGAAATTTGCGAAGATTCATCAACCGGCGCCAAAGTTATTCCCAATAGAATGTTGCGAATTTCTTATGGAAACTAGGTCCTAACTATATCTACCTACTGGCGACCGCTACGCATAAGAAGGATTTGCAGTAACCCAATTGATTTAGAGGCTGCCCAACTAGCCAGCAGGGAGAGATTCCTGGAGCGTGGTTATCCCGCACAGCTCATTGAGGGATCCCGGGTAATGTCTATGGGACCTAACTATTTAAGAAGTATGACAAAGACATCAGTCATAAAGAGTTGGCTCTGATGAATGATGGTGAATCCAATCTCAAAGACAACAAGACCTTTAGAATCATTACTGGTTATAGCAAACAGCACAAGGTCATATACAATATAATCAATAAGAATTGGCCGATTGTTGTCAATGATCCGGTTGGTGGATCTACTCTACCTAACAGAGCTACCCTTACTTTCAGTAAAGCGCCATCCCTTAGAGATCAGGTGGTCGATACCTGCCCTGAGACCCTGGAGAGAATGACCTGGTTACACCACAATAGCGGCTTCTTCAGGGGTAAAACCTGCAAGTCGTGCACTCACGGGGTCAATCAAAAGTCTTACAGGGACGGTTTCAGTGAAATTGAACACCCGATCACACAGCTCCTGACATGCAAAACTGAGTTTGCCATTTATGTTTTACAGTGCCCCTGCCCGTTAAGTTATGTCGGCAGTACCAAACTAGCTGTACACAAGCGTATACTTCAACATCTAAGAGCGATATCGAACCAAGATAACACGTACCCGGTGGCACGGCATTTTCGTGACCGTCATCAGAGCGATAACACCAGCTTGAAGTACTTTTATTTTTTTTTTTTTTAAAACCTTTATTGCGCAGTATCATAAAACAAATACGGGCCTACAACCATCCGGCCGGCCTAGACATATTTATGGGCATTGTAGCAATAATATCGCGACTCAGTAGCACAGAGTACAAAAGAACAAACAACCTAAGTTACATCGAATAAACAGGTGCTACCGAGAAAACAGGAGCATTTAAGGTTCATTTTTAAGATTTATATAACGCAATTTATAAGAAAGCATACGAACCGAGAAGGATCAGAGCACATATAGTTCACCAAAGACATGGATGGGCAACGTGTAGCAGAAGAATTCCGATCAAGCAGTGAGAAATAATCAAAATGGCGGCATAAGAACAGAACAAAAGGATAAACAGGCACAAAAGACACGGAGCACGTCAAGCGCTACCCATCTAATCCCAACCGATCCCACTGACCCAGAAAAAGGAAAAAAGAAAAGGATAAGAACATAAAAAGAAATAAGGCCCATAGAAACAAAAATGGACAAAATAAAACCCTCCCCCCACCCCCCACCTTACACACATGCAGAGGCTATGGCCTACCCCCCCCAACAGTGTGTCTGTCGCCCCAAAAAGAGCACCCGAAATATAGAAGAAAAAGTAAAGAAAGAAGAAAAAGAGGAACAATATCAAACCGGAGGAGGGCCAAACGTATCTACTTAGAATAATCAACATATGCAATCACGGCCACCTTCCCCGGACCCCCAAACCGACATAGAATCAACATGTAGCTACCCCGCGTGTACAGTATAGTCCCAGCGATACAAGCGTCAGCAATCAAAAGGAGAAAACTTCTTCAACCTTGCCCCTTATGGTCCGATGTGTCGACAAGGTCCAGCTGGACAGTGGCCATCAGGAACAGAGCGAGCAGACGGGATGACCACAGCAGAATAGGAGACCGTCCACCAAAGTCTGTACATCTCGAAACCAAGTGTGCCACGTTATCACAAAAGGAAACAACACATAGCAACAATCCACCGAGAGAGGCCGGACCGATCAGTGAGAGCAGTCCCAGGAGAAGGTAGTGAGACACGCCAACAGACCACAGAGAAGCTACCGGACAGAACGTCCGGAGACGATCCCCCAACCAACGCAGAAGTCCACGAACATCAGGGCTCTCCCCAACAACAATAGTCAATTCCGCGACAGAATCAGGATCTTGTATCTTTAGTGCCTCCGTGTACATCTGGATAGGCAATCCACGGCAGTCAGTTACAGGATGTAGCACAGTGTCCCGCACTCGAGAGCAAACGTGGCCAGTCGAGGGCATCGTGGACAAAAGGGCGTCCAATCGGTCCCCCAGCTCTCGTGCATTATCTCGTAAGACAGCTCGAATTTCACCCAGCGCCCCAAAAATATCGCCAATCCGCAATAGTTCCCCAGAAAAAGGGGATGCAGCAGCTCCCAGCACGCCAGGCACACAGACATGGAGGAGACCTCGAGACCGGCCGCCGACCTCCCCTGCGGACAGCCGATCATCTCGCCGCCACTCCGCACAGTAGAGCCGGGCCTGGGGCACAGGGGCAGCACACTCCATTCCGACACCCACACAAGTCCAGTTAGTGACGGGGCATGCTCGTATACTCAGGAGCAGCCCGGGGTCGGCAATTGCAAGTGTCGGGTGATAGATACAGAATGGCACCCACCAAAGCTCTGGGCATCGAGAAAGCTGGAAAAATCTCTTACGAGCTGGGGAAAGGATACTGTGTAGCACTCACAGCCGCCTTGACCTCGGAGCGTGAAGCGTTGCGGAGCAGACGGGATATCTGCGGCGGAAAGCACAGGGCAAAAGCCACCACCCACCGGGCGGCTCCGACCCAGCTGCGATGGCCGCTGGTGATGCAATCAGGGTCGGGCGACTCCGAAGAAGAGAGACCCGGTCGCCGCCATTGAACGCAAAGGAGGGAGCAAGGGCGCTGCTTCGCTTCCCCCGCTGGAAACACACCGGGAAGCACAGCGTTGAGAGCAGAGTCACCTCCCGGATCCGAAAAATCGGGGAAGGAGCAGGATAGCTTGCAGGATGAGCGGCGACACGGGAGGAAAGCGAGAGGGTCGGCCTTGAAGAACTTTGTTATAGTTTCAGTTAAGGCAAGCCGACAAGGAGGTGATAGGGAGGCCAAACTGCGAAGACTGGATACCCGGTATATATTACAGCTGGACACTAAGACAACGGGCGGTCTCAATATAACAGAGGACATGTACAGATGTCTGCCATAATGGTTAAGACACCTTCGTTATTTACTAGAAATCCACTACTAGCCTTCCCATCTAACTGATGTCTTCTATTTAACTTAGTCACTTGTTATGATGTTGATACTAGTTTGGTTCACCTGGCGTCATGAGGTTGTTCCTATGCCTGTCTGATGTGGCATATAGGTATCCCCGGCTGGGGATCACCTGGTATTTGACCATGATGAGAATTCTGACTATCAACCACTGTGACTTGCACTATGTATATATCTATTTGTTATACACAATGAAGCAGTTATACACACACTTTTCATTTTTTACAGGATAATTACAATACATATATCCAGAATGTTTGTTATTCACGTGCAGCTGCAGCTATTATTGATAAAAATCTGATTTATATGATTACGATATAGATTTTAATATCACACTTGGGATACAACATATGTTTACATTCTGTTTTTATTTTTCACTATTGTTAACTTGGACATATAGAATTGTCATGAACTAGCCTTGGATCAGGCACACATATCAGTTACACTGCACTCATTTTAGTTTGTGGGAGAAACTAAATAAATGAATTTGAAAGCAATCAGTAAACATCTGTTAGCCTGATATTTGTAATTTATAGATCTCGCATTATCTGTCTAGGCATCTATTTTAGTACTCTAGAGTGAACCTAGACGGCGGTTTTATGTATACAAAAAAAGATGAGTGTTTGTTTACTATAGGCGTATTTTGCACATTCATTTAAATTTCATTAATGCGATTTTGCACAATTTGCGATATTGCACCTTATGAAATTGATTTACACTCTTGATAACCACAATAGTATTTCGTGGTAAGATATTGTTTACATTGCGTATTTTGCACATATTGCGGTAATTTGCACATAATGAGATCATTTTTACAATGCGAGTAAATCTGGAAATGATTGCATAGGAGCTTTTACAGATGTTTGTATATATTTGCCTTATTTGAACATTGAGTGGGTCAGGTATTTTACCAACATTTTACTATAACTAGATGAGTTGTAACTGAGAACTGTTTTCATTTAACTATGAATTGTATTTGACTGTAAGTATTTCTTCCTTGTCCATTCGAAGTTCACATCACGTGGTGTTGATCCAATTAGTCACTAGCACTATAAAATTGAGCAACTGTATGAGGGACGTTGTCATGTGAGCAAGGCTCCAAGGAGCTGAAAAGTCATGCGGCATACTCTGCTTTAATAAAAGTTTGAGCACCTAACTGGTCCGTGTCCAGGAAATCTTTGACGTCTACCTGTCTTTTGATGTGGTAATTCGGAATATATATATATATGTGTGCACCATTTATAGGATCGGAGAAATAGTATAGCAAAGGTCACCACGAGCAGGCATATTAGCAGAACAACCACTGCTCCGAAACAACAGGAGACAATATTCCTCTTGGAGATGAAGTAGAAGACAAACCTGTACGCTTCGGGTCATTTTGTGAATTTTTATTAAAAAAAACATACAGACAAATCAGACAACAATACTAGAAAACAAAAACCATTAGCTAAAACTAAGAGTACGGCATATAGAGTACATATACTAAATTACAAATTTTTAGAATGAGTCCATATAATTGGAAAAGGATTGACGCCAGGGCACTGGGAAACAATTATCTTGTCAGACCTCACTAAGATCTTCCATAAAGCCAACAAATGGCTGTGCTGACAGACAGAAGGTAATTGCAAAGGGTGTGGATAAGAATAACTTAGTAAATGAGGAAAGAAGGAAAGAAGGTCCATTCTTTCTATTAGGCAAGAACTAGCATCATGAGCAAGATTCTACTTGCCAGTTCTTTGTTTCTTTTCATGGTTTACAGTTCATTTGCTCAGCTACAACAACCGTCAACTATACAATGTGTTGATTATTCACACTCTACAGTATATCGTTTTTTTACGTCCATAGTTCGGTGAGCCAGACGTTCACTTGCCTGACTTAGTTTCTGAACCAGGTAAGCATTTCGTTTCAAAATACTTACTATGTTTGAATTTGTGGATAATTTGCCAGAATTGAAGGCAAATGTTTCATTTTCATCATCTTTTCCATGTGCCAAAATGTTTGTGGTGGAAGATGCATTAGGCGCCTCAATGGGCGTCTTGCAGTTGTGATCTGGATTGAGTTTGGGTGTTCTGTAGCTCCTCTTATAGTCTGTCAATTTCTTCTTCTGATCCTCATTCAAAGCCACAAGGTCATGAAATGATGATGCAAAGTGGATTAAGAGAAGAAGAGGAACCCCTAATGACAGTCATTGTTACCTTCTCATTAGACTGATCCTGATAAAGGTATGCCATACAATTTTGTTATATCTTAGTATTTAGCCAGCACTGTTTATCTTGCACTGGAATCCAGTGCATTTAAGATTCCTTTGCAAGAATGCGATGATGCAGTATTAAGAATGTGATGCTTCAAGTTTTGTCAGTTAACCGGTGCTGGCAACGGAGGAGCTCCTGTGCGTTCGACCTCCGCTATCGTGCAACCTGTATGCGATAATAAACTTACCGGTATACTACTGTTGTCTCGAAAATACCTACTACAAATTGCTTGCTGATTCTCAAGTTTTATAGGTAAAGGGGGCTCATATGATTCAGGTTCCCTCATTCTGGAAGCCATCCTTTCATTAATTTAATTTCTACTCTGTCCAGTAACATATGCATTTCTTTGGGGTACATTCCTCCCAATGAGCCTCTGAATCCTTGTGTTCTCCCTTCTCTGTTTTTCACTGGTAGAAGTATTAACCCAAGCTTCCTCCCCATGTTAAATTAGTATTGTCATTTCTCTGTCACCATTGGTGATGTCTGGGGATTGCCCATGCTTGTGTAGGCAGACATAACAGTGAGCAGATCAGAAGCATCTAACCACATGGACCCTACCTTCATTTATCTGTATGCTGAGGATGGCCCCCGGCCTTACCACGTGATGGTGGGCGTGTGCCGGGGACGGCCAGGGGCCATCCAAACACCGCCCACTGATTAAACTGCCTGCACCATGGCGGAAGTCGCGCTGCGGTCAATGGGTTAATAATCTCCTGGCACTACAGCTGACCTGTTCCCGTCCAGTATCTGAACATTAATCTTATTTGTGTCTTAGGACATCTACGCTCAAGTAGGAGAGACCAAGGAGTCAAGGTCCAAAAACTATTTTGGCCACTATAATTACGAGCGTTCCCCCTCCATGGAAGTCGGGTGGTGTTGATACGGACCACCGTCGAGGATGACACTGTCGAGGATGACTGGGGAAATATTGTGGCAGTCTGACTTAGAAGGTTCTTAAAATGGCTCAAGTATTTGCAGGGCTCAGTGGGTAATAAGTAGTAATGAGTACTTGCAGTACCAGCTGAGTGATTTGGGAGAATCTTAGCAGGATTTACTAGTTGGCCACCACAATTTGTACCAGGCTTAGGAATCTCAGCACTTGGTAGGAAGCAAATAATAAACTCAGATTCATGGCTTTCAGAATTCTCTTACATGCCTGCCTTCTTGTTGATCACAGCATACCCTTCACAGAATCTCATTTCAGAAGCCCAGGATAATAGACACAATGAACTTTCATAAGGAGAATAAATGCCTGAGATCTCAGATCCCCTGAGTGAGCAGATAAAGGTTTTCTGAGCAGGGTTCCGATTAATGTCAAATACTCATTTGCTGAAATGCCAGAAGGGTAATAGACTCAGAAGTCAGCAGAGCATAGTAGCAATATACACCTGACAGCAGGTAGGCACTTGCATGCTAAGAGTACATGTTTGCATTAGTGTAGATCATTTCCAGAGCGTTGGGACACTTCCATATGCCTGTGTTCAGTGTCCTAGAGTTTGTGTCCAAAAGTCAATACTTTACTATTCAGTGTCCCTGTGTCAATTTCCCTTAAAGTGTACCCAGGTGTCTGTGCTTGCCCCATTTCATAATTCCCATGTAAGTGTCCATATGCCCCCCATTGTGCAATATGTTCTTGTCCAAAAGTCACTGTTAACACACCAATGTCCCTATATTACTGCCTTAACCCTAAATCAGTGCCCCTATATCAATATCTCTGTGTTCATACCCTATTACTGTGCCAGGGTCCCCATGTCTGTGTTCCTGTACTGATGGCATACCCCTAGAGGCCTACTGGCAAAGTACATTTTCTCGTTCCTTAGCAGTACTACAATAGTACTTCTGAAGTACTACAAAATGCTATGCACAAACTTGTGAATGTAAAATCTCCTCCTCTACGTCTCATTTTTCCTATGGGGAGATCCTCACACATGTAAGTTTACTACTTAGCAGTAAATGTGGGAGGGACCAGGAGGAGTGGCTAAAAAGGGGCTTATTTACTATTAAGGGTCCGATTAAGATGTCGGATGGACCTGTTTCCTTATTCCAGCTCTCCTTTAGAAAACCCATATTACTCTTCACATGTTCCATAGTTATTCTTCCTTCTAGTGTTTTTATTCAGTGATATGTTTCCACTTCTCCTAAAGTGTTCTTTATTCCGCCTTTATGCACATTTATTCAGTCCACCTTTCCTCGAGCCTATATATTGCACCCCCTCAATTGTACCCTATCCCATTTACTCTTTAGTTTAAACAACTTTATTTAAGTTGTATTCGAACAGGACATACCCAGCCATATAAACAGTACATCCGTCCTTGGGTCTGTCACACAACACATCAGGGATGGACCAATCAGACACTCACATAATGACTGTCACAATCATAGAAATATGAACAAACAGTTTAATGGCTGCATTGATAGGAAGAAATGTAGCTGATTTTTTCAAATTATTGAGAAAGGGGGCACAGACTTTATCAAATAATTCACTTCGTTTGTACAACTGCTGCAAGCTTTAACATGGAAAAATGTTCTGCATATGGTGGCTTAGTGGAGTAATGCATCCAATGTAGAGGCCTGTGTTTGTCCTCATGGTCACAAGTTCAAATCTCGCTCAGCCACTCAGGTCCACTCAGCCTTTAATTCTTCTGAGGCCAAAAAAATGAGTACCTTTGAGTTGGTTAACTTCAAAAAGGGCACCCTCCTCCACATGTGAAGCATATCGCCAAGATGGCTGCATCCTTCAAACAACCACCAAAACTCCCAAATGTAGCTTTCAGGCTAACCAGAATCAAACACCCTTAGAAATGACTTTATATAGGGAACAAATAAAGGACTTTTGTAGCCCAAGATTCCTCTAAGATGCTCGTGCCCATCTCACTTTCACAAAGTAACAAGGATCAGGTTTTCAATGAGGGCTCTGCTGTTTCTAGAGTCTTGGACAACTTGGAGATCCATTCGACTGTTGCCTTCTGTTAAAATAGACAAATTCAGGGGCATATTACCAACAAATAGCGATATTTATCGCTAAGTAGGGTTAGCGGCAATGTTTTTAGCACCGCACATCACCAGTTTTTATCGCTGAGATAACTTGCTATTATCAAGGTTTATCTCAAAAGCGATAAAAATCAGGTGAAATGCGTGCATATCGCTGAGAATACGGCGATATTCACGCATTAGCAACGAAATGCTCTTAGCCATGTTATCCACCTCCCATTGGATAACATGGCTAAGAACTGGTCTGAGCAGGCATTGGTTTTTGGCGATAGCGGGAATATTTCCATCGCTACGCCTGCCTTGCTAATAGGCGATAGCGACGTTATCGACTGCTTTCAGTCGCTAACAGGTTGGGTACGCCCACTTTGCATGTCATTAGCGAAAAATATCACTGACATGCAAAGTGGGCCCCAAACCGCTCGCTATCACCTAAAAGCTGTCGCTAACATCAGTTAGCGACAGCTTGCTAATAGAGCGATAGAATTATTGCTGCTTAGCGGCCGAAAACGGCCGCTAAACCGGCGATAATCGCCTATCGCCACCCTTGGTAATATGCCCCTCAGTTTGAATAAGGCCTCTCACCCTCATGTTGTGTTTCCCTGAAGTTAGTGGTGTCACGCCTTGTGGATTCCATAAGCCTCAAAAGGAAATTGCGACCTTTTCCTAGAAAAATAAAACTGGCAGGTGTCTCTCCCCCTCCCTCACAGTGTTACTCGTTTGGGCAGACGCCAAAGAATTTCCCATCAGCTGGTGATAATACAGAGAGCTGCCATAGATCCTGGAAAGAGTTTTGGCATTTTGCATTAAATAATTATTTATTATACACTATTCTTCTACATGTAATATGAGTAAGAATGATAAGAATGATAAGTAGCTCAGAAATAAATATATGTACCAAAAAGGCAAAGGTTAGATAAGCCACAACCATATTTAATCATACATCCCTATCAGTTAGTCTAATCCCTAACCAACTGACTAACTGCTGAGTTGTTTCAGTTTGTTTATGCTGAGTCATCTAAAGTTCCCCATACCTTTTTTCTGACATCAGGCCAAAAGTCAGAATTTACTAATTCAGCATCCATCCAGCAAGCGGTCCATGTATTGAACCCTGTCCCAATCTCCGGTACCTTTCTTGTATATGGTGGTCTATGCCACGAGGTTAGGGTAGCTTGCTCTTGCCTGGTTTTATAGGAAGGGCAGAGAAAAAATACTTAATTTCACATGTTTTTATGTTCCTCTTCCTGCAAACGTTTTTAGGAGTCCCTGGGCAGTCAGGGATTACTTGGCTCCACCTGCAACAATATCAGCTTTCCAATCTGGGCTAGCTTAATTGTAGCATGTGAATTGTTCAAAGTTCCCAGTCCTCGCTTTAGCTCTACACCTTTATTATTCATGGCCTGATTTCCATATTGGTGGATGGGTTACTCCATCACAATGGTGACAGATATCCTGTGCGCCAAAATATAAATCCCATAATATCCTACGAGACAGAGTGACTCGTCCGCTGAAATCTAAATCAGGCCCTTGGCCTGTAATAGGTCGCCCCACTTCTGCTGCTGGCAGAGGCTACATGGTTTCCCAGTGGTGTGCGATCCTGCTCTGCCCACAAGGAATAGTCATACTGAACCCTGGCCTTTCCTAGGTAGTGATGCGCCTCGCCTATGCTTTTGTGTGCAGTCATGTGGCTTGCTTAGGGTATAGGTTTTGAGGCATCGCTACGCCACCTGGCATTGAAGCTCTTGCAGCGCACTTAGATCTACTTCCGCACATCCCTCCTATCCTACGTACTGTCTTCTGAATGCAAGGGTACCTAACTGTAACTTGGGGGTTCATTATTATTAGAATGAAGGAATGTGTTTAGGTCATCACATTCCATGTGGAATGTGGGATGGATACCTGAGAACTGTGAAGTGTTTGGTGCTCCTCTGGTGTGTGATCTGTAGCTGCATTTAGTGTTTTCTAATAACCCGCTTTATAAAAGAGATGGACTTCTACCACCTGGAAGTCTGTGTGGTGACTTAAGACTCAATAAACCTTCAACACCCCTCCTCAGCAATCAATCAACTCCTTCCCTCAAGGCAGGCATCAGACAGCTCTTGTTGGTAGGCTGTTGAACTTCTAGGTTTCTGTTCCCAAATTTGGTAAAGGGGAGTTGGCAGGCAATGATTCCAACCCTGGAGTACAGAAGAGCTTCCCTGATCCACTGGTTTGGGACCCTAGATTCTGGTAGAGAAATCTTGGCACACTGACTGGCCACTGCTGCCTAATACTTACACCAAGTTTGCATCCAAAGTTTGTGCATAGCTCTGGGACCGGTTTCAGAGACGTTTTTTGCATAATGCACGCAAACAGGTCCAGCCATATTCTTTGTCTCACAGTGGGGTGTTCTGTCAAGGGTGACCCACTTTTAAGGCATTAAAGAGGGAGAGGCTTCCTCAGTTAACCATGCCACAACTTGCTGTAGGTAACACTTCTGGGGAAAAATGGGCAGGAAGGGGGACAGGGTTTTTCTTTGCAATACATAAGGCCCCTGTGTCTCATATACTCTGCTCTACAGAATTCGGGCCACTACATAGGGCCCCAGGAATAATTTGGAGAAGACCTGCAATTCATATTATTTTCTGGGGGTCTCTACACCCTCCGTCTTAGGTAACACACTACAATGCTGGAAAATAAAATAGATTCCTGGGTAGACACATATAGCACATGTGTGTAGAGACACACACACACAATACACACACTCACCCATGCACATGTGCACACACACACACACACAAACACTCACACAGCCCTGCCCCCACCGTTTGATGAGAATGTCTCTTTACTTGAGTAAACTGTAGTTTTCACTGGTGTTCTAATTTTTTGTGACCAGCACACACAATAGCCATACATATGCCCTGTGGCCTTCGCTGTGTGAAAGCTTCTAAGACCTACAGCAAGGATTCCTATGACACAGGGCTAGTGCTAGTGTTGACACCTTATTGTTTTTCTGACAGGCCTTTTTTCAAATCTTGTGGGGGGGGAGATGTCTAACAACCTTACTTGGGTAAGTTGTCACAACCCTGATGTGCCTACACTCTGCACTTATATTCCTATGTGAGTGGTGTGTATACAGGGAGTAGATATTGTGACTCCCTAATAAGGGGCATATTATCAAGGGATTTATCTCCGCTTTTTTGGCTTTAAAAGCCAAGAAAGCGGAGACAAAATTATCTCCTTATCAGCAACAGGGTGCTAACACGTAAATTCGCATGTTAGCACCCTTTTTCTCTACGCTTCCCCTTGCATCTCTAATGAGATGCAAAGGGGGCGTTCCAGAGAAAAATAATAGGAGAAATGTTGTTAAGCGACATTTCTCCTATTATCAAGGATTTTGCTAACCCTGTTAGTGATAAATAAAGCAGCGCTATCCGCGGTTAGCACTGCTTTTTTTACACCTGGTATTTTCCTGACTTAGCCATATTGGGCCCGATTCACAGAATGAACTTAAGACTCAATCCTAAACTTACTACTATTTTGGTATTCACAGAATGCACTTACTACTTTTGGCATTCACAGAATGAACTTACTACTTTTGGTATTCACAGAAGTTAGAATTTTGTCTTAAGTTTGTCTTAAGACAAACTTAAGACAGACTTAAGACAGACTTAAGACAAACTTAAGACAGACTTAAGACAGACTTAAGACAGACTTGACAAACTTAAGACAGACTTAAGACAAAATCCTAACTTAAGTCTGTCTTAGGTCTGTCTTAAGTTTTTCTTAAGACCAACTTAAGACACAATCCTAACTTCTGTGAATACCAAAAGTAGTAAGTTCATTCTGTGAATACCAAAAGTAGTAAGTGCATTCTGTGATGCTAAAAGCAGTAAGTGCATTCTGTGAATACCAAAATAGTAGTACGTTTAGGATTGAGTCTTAAGTTCATTCTGTGAATCGGGCCCGATATCTTATGGAAGGTGGATATCATGGCTAAGTGTGTGAGCCCCTATTATCAAGCTAACGCCAAACTTCGAGAGATTATCGTTGGTTTTCCAGCGATAATCTCTCATTTGGCAGTTAGCGCGAGGATTGTTATCACTTCTGAGATAAACCTTGCTAATAGCAAGTTATCTCTGCGATAATTTCCGGCAATGCTTAGCGTTAAAAAAATTCGTTGCTAAGCCTCGTTAGCGATAAATATCGCTAATCGTTGGTAATATGCCCCAAGGTTCTCTCCGCTGCACCCCCTCCTGACTTCCTTCCATTCCTCACTGCTACTGGAGTCAGAGGCAGCCTACAGGGGGAAGGCACCTCTACTTGCTCCATATGGGCTCACACATTCACAGGTGCTGGGTCTTCCTCTGTTTTTTGTCCGCTGCCAGCTGAACCTTGGATGAAGGCACCGCTGGTGTAGTGTCCTACTGGACACGTTCTAGTGCTCAGAAGTGTGATGTAATATACTTAACACCCACCCGTCACAGGCATCACCAGTCAAGTGATAATTATAATATGGGCCAGGTGCACGTGCCCTGGCCATTTACCAGTACCATATACTGTGTGCATGTGTCATTATTCCGGCTGCATGTGGGCCTAGGGCCCAGGACCCTACAATGGCGATGAGAGAGTCTGACCCCACGTGTAGGCTGGCAACCACCTCACAATTCCTGATGGGGGAAGGAATAGCGCGTGTCTAAAGTACCACGCACCTGCTGCTGACACAAGAATGACTAGGTTGTGACACGCCTGAACACGCATAACCCTACAACTACCCACATGCTGAGGTACTTGCGGCTGCAATACTGACCGCCCTGCAGCGTGAAGTCAGTGAAACAACGGGGGAAGCGTTGCAGCTAGCGCCTTGCACGAGGCACCCCCACGCTGCTGACCCACCTGCAAGAGGCCTCACTGTTCCGGCAGTGCCGTGTGGGAAGCAAAAAGTCTGCACAGATGGGAAAGTGCACAAAGCACCCATCAGTGTGAAAGATTCCAAGTGGGCACATCAAAACAAAAAAAAAGTAGTAAGGGCCACACATACTGCCAGACAGGGGCACGCAGACACCAACAGCAATAATTGCACGACACACTCAGTGGTAGTGTCGGAAGTACCGCCCGAGCGAGCGCTTCTTTTTATTTTACCCCGCAGGCCACGCCTGACCTGCGGATGACATGCAGGTGTGCTTCCGGTTGGGGCTCCTGAAACACAGGAGCACTGACCTATACATCCCTTCCCAACTCAGTCTTTGAAAACACAAATCTAAACAGTATTAGGGACATGCTTACAGTTCGGGGTACCTGCACACAGTCTGATAGCTTCAGCTTTGGTAGCATCAGCAGGCGAAGTCTTGTAGCCGTTGGTTCGGGCGAGGATTGGGCCGCAGGTTATACCTCTGAGGATGGCTTCTTTGGTGTATGTCCTCGGGGGTGTTCTGCTTGGAGGCAGACAGGGGAGCGGCGAGGTGTTGACTTCTGGCTCCACTGTGTTGCTTCCGCTCCCTGATTCTCCACCTGAGGCTTCTTGAGCTGGGCTTGCTGGGCTACCTGGGTGACCTTCGATTGGTCCCGTCGGGGATTCCGTGGGGACTTCCTTGAACCAAGAGATGTTTCTGGATACCTCCTCGCTTCCTTTCTTCGTGGTTACCATGGTCCCATTGCTGGCAATGACCATCCAGGTGTCAGGTTCATAGGTTGCCCTGAATTTTCCTAAGGATGACGGTTGCACCCGTTCAGAGTGTTTGTGGTACTGCATGGCGTTGAGCACTGGCCCGCATGTTTTGTTGTTCTCACCGGTTTTGTGCCGCCTGAGCTTTCAGAGATGAGGACGTCCACCCTGGACAGGTAGGTTTTAAGTCTATCCTCGGGCCTAGTAGCATTAGCGACCAGGGGCTACTCTGTGTGGTGCAGTGAGGGGTGCGCCTATATTCTCTCAGAAATTCGTGAAGTCGCTTCTCTGGGTCGGCCTGCTCCAGGATGGCAATTCGGAACATTTAATTCAAAGTGCACATGAACCTTTCAACATCGCCAGTCGCCTGTGGCCACTGAGGCGTGACACGGCGGTGGTGTATTCCTCGCTGTCGTAGGAATGTGACGAACTCTGAACCTTGAAACGGCAGCCCACTGTCACTTCGGATCTAGTGGGGAAACCCAAACATGGCGAATACTTTCTCCAGGGCGGGGCCCACATGGGTGAAAGCGGTTGATGCTACTGGCTCCATAAGAGGATACTTCGAGAATGCATCCACAATCAACAGCGTATGTCTTCCTCCGGGAAAACTCCCAAAGTCCACACTCACTTTCGACCATGGGGTGGTGCATGCTACTTCAGTATTCACAGGGGTCGGCCTCTCCGGGGCGCTCGTCAGTTGGCAAGGCGGGCAGTGGCGGACAAATTCTTTGACCATTTTCTCCAAATTCGGGAACCAGACCTTTTCCCTCATTTGTCCTTTCATTTTTATTGCTCCTTGATGGCCTCCGTGAGCCAGTTGGGTTGCTCGGTGCTTCAATGCTTGAGGTATGACCAGCCTTGATCCTCTCAACAGTTATCCATCTCCTGTGGCGCTGAGTTCGTTCCTTACCCGCCATATCTTTGTAAGACTTTCTCTGTCTTCTGGGGCCCAGGAGTTCACTTGTCGTAGGTAGTTTGTCCACGATCCTTGCTGGACGGCTCGGATGGTCCGGGTGTACACTGCGTCAGCAATGGCTGCTTCCTTGATGTCATTGAGGGTCATGGTTTGGGGGCATGCGGCCAAGGACACCATGTGGACATACTGTTCAGCATCTTCCGTGTCTTCATGTAGTTCATGCGGTATTGGGTGTCTGGACAGGAAGTCTGCGGGTTTTTTAGCTCCGGGCCGGTACCAACCTCCATCTAATATGTCTGCAGCTGAACTGTACCGCCCGCCACAATGTTGTGGATGGGGGATGCCACCACCACCGGGGCTTTGGCATCCTAATTGCCGGTGCGGGCATTGAAAACCTTTCATGAAGCTTTTGGATTTGACTTGTGAGGGACATCTAGTAATGACTAATGGCACTGCAGCTTGTTTTAAGAATAATTTCAATGCATTTGCATTCGACTCGTGAGGGACATCTAGTAACGACTAGTTGAACTGTAGCTCTTTGTAGAATTATTTTGATATTGGATACTATAATATTTACTGCCCACTGCTAATCTCGTCCCATAAAGCTTTGCAGGGCCTTTGGTTGGAATTGTTTTTTTGCCAATAACTGTGCTTGGGGTGGTCCTAAGAGGATGGGACCACCACTGAATCGTTCAATAAGATGTGCTTTTTGTTTTCAAGGCATCTCCTTGGTTCTCTCCCTAGGTTAGGGAGGATCCCAAAATCATCACCTCTCTCACTGCTTTTCAACTTTTCATTCACTTTTGTGAAAGGTGCTGTATGCTCTTTAGCATATAAAGATAAAGATAAAGATACTTATTTTATCATAATTGGTGCTGTGCAAGATGCTATTTGCAATTATTGCACAGTGCAGACAAGTACACAGTGCCATCAGCTACGCACTACGCAAAGTTCAGTACTACGTGAAGCTACATGTAGTGTTACTCTGCCAATTATGCCCAGGGTTACTTATGAGGTCAAAACATGCTGAGTTTTCATGTGGCTTATATCTGCATCCCAAGCTCTGCCCTAATGCACCAAGGGGCATATTATCAAGGGGCTTTATCTCCGCTTTTTTGGCTTTAAAAGCCAAGAAAGCGGAGATAAAATGATCTCCCTATTACCAAGCTGTCGCTAACACCAGTTAGCGACAGCTAATAGGAGATAGTGACCATCTTGGGCCCCGCTTTGCATGTCAGTGATATTTATCACTAATGACATGCAAAGTGGGCGTGCCAAGATGTTAGCGACTGAAAACAGTCGCTAACATCGCTATCTCCTATTACCAACTTTTGGAGATATTCGCGCTAAGCGCGAATATCTCCAAAAGCTAACACTTGCCCAGGAGCAGTTCTTAGACATGTTATCCAATGGGAGGTGGATAACATGGCTAAGAGCATTTGCTCGATAATGCATGAATATCGCTGACTTTTCAGCAATATTCATGCATTGTGGCCGTTTTTTATCGCATTTGCGATAAACCTTGCTAATAGCAAGGTTTATCTGCGATAAAAATCGCCGATTTGCGGCGATAATGTTTGTCTCTAAACAAGTTAGAGACAAAAATTATCTCTATTGGTTGGTAATATGCCCCCAAGTTTTAAAGGAAAAACATTAACCTTTAACGTAAAACAGTAGAGAGAAACGGATACCCATTTGGTGGCTAAATGGCACAACCTGAGATAAGAAAATCCTGAATGTTTTTCGGCTTCTCTACTTGACTAAATTGTGTGATCCTAGACAAATGTTTTATTTCACTGTGCTTTTTTTTGTACTAATTGCACTTGAGAGTACTTTGAGCTACGTAACAAGAAATAACGTGTGTATTTGAAAAGCGCATGTTCACCCAAGGGTATATGCTGAATAATAAATGTTTATTGTTACCCAACTCAATAGGCCTCAGAAAGATGAAAGGCTGAGTGGACCTGCCAGAATTTGAACCTGTGACCATGAGTTTGATCATAGACTCTTCCAGTGGACGCATTAGTCTACTAAGCCATTAGACCCAGACATGAGTTTGTAGTGAGTGCTGCACAAACACCTTTCTTGGGTATGATTTAAATAGACTATAATGTTGTTCCATGTCAGAATCTAGGCCACATACTAGAATTACATGAAAGTGACTTACCTTTTAATTCTCTAATGGCATTGTTGTCATGACAGGGTGTAGATATGGGGCAGGAATATTTTTAAATTTGTGTTTAAAAACTGTCCCTTTTGATAAATGTCTCAATGCATTGACATAATCCAATGTACTATGGTGAAACGCTTCCACATGTGAAAGAAATATGCTTTTTAGAAATTTAAAGAATATTTATCATATATGGTGTTTGTTGTGATGTAGTGGACATTTACATTTATTTGTAGGGATGCATTATAATCACACATTCAGAGGGCACCCTCATATAATCTTTTGTCGTGTTAAGATGAAGTGTTAGGATCTTGAAATGTAATAACATAAAATGTGATGAATTTAGGCCATTAAATAGTAACGTGAAAAGTTAATGTAGAAAGTAAATGTAACCAGCAGAAAGCACTAACGTGAAGAACTCATGTTGTGCAACTGACAATCATTCATTACTGAATGTGTTTATTAATTGTGTCATTTTCCATGTAGGTAGGAATATTAACTGAACATGCCTTGTTTCCTATGCAATTTGTGAAGTTCATACACTATTTTCTTATGTTAGCTGAATCTTGTAGGATTGAAAAGAAATTTCCCTGGTAGCTCTGGCTTTAGAATTAAGTTTGAATTGTATGTGTGCTGTGGATTTCGTTCTTTCTCACGTTTGTGTTGCATGTGGAAAAAGCGCCCTTGTTAGCTAGAATAATGTTTTTGACTTGTCAGCCAACGAGAAAAGTGGTTACTTCGCAAGATAAACCTTACGTAGTTTTCTGAGGTTACTATGTGTCCAGAGGAAATCTTATTGAATTGATTGGCATTATTTACGATTCTCTCCCCTTTATGCTTACATGCTGCTAAAAAGAACCATCAGATTGAGATTCTAGAACAGCCCCAGAACTTATGCGCAAGACCCTTTCTGTTGTACAGTTTATTCGCCAAATTTTTTCAGGGCCCGACTCGTGTATGGGCTCTTAGAGCCCAGTCCGACCCACGGCTCAGTTCAGGCTCCTCTCTCCCTGTTATTTTGTTGGCTTTTATTCTTGCGACCTGTAAAAATCTGGCACCCTGACATCCGGTCTTGTGTATCTATACTTGAGAGGTTTAAATCCTGCTAGTCAGGTAGGGTTTGATATTCATTTACACTTGGGGTGCAGGTGTATGGGTGATTCAAGGTGCTTCCTGTCCTAGAATTGCAAAAAACACAGTTGATGGACAGAATGTAGAACAATGTCATACATTCACCCCAGTACAAGGATCTGGGCCTAAATCCATCGTTTTTTTGCACTCCACACCACCCTGGGTTAGACACTGGCTATATGCAAACCAGCTCTAACCCTGTGCCTTATGGGAACAGTCCAGTCCGAACTACCAAGCCATGTCTTTCACAGACCGGAATCAAGCATCCAAGGACCGCTTTCTGGCTATCAGCCTTTATCAGCCTGGATAGCTTGACTCCAGTGGTGTGGAGAGCCTGGGACTCACGTCTGAGCATACCCAGCCCACTCGGGGTGAAAATTGCAAAAAACACAGTTGATGGACAGAATGTAGAACAATGTCATACATTCACCCCAGTACAAGGATCTGGGCCTAAATCCATCGTTTTTTTGCACTCCACACCACCCTGGGTTAGACACTGGCTATATGCAAATCAGCTCTGACCCTGTGCCTCATGGGAACAGTCCAGTCCGAACTACCAAGCCATGTCTTTCCCAGACCGGAATCAAGCATCCAAGGACCGGTTTCTGGCTATCAGCCTTCATCAGCCTGGATAGCTTGACTCCAGTGGTGTGGAGAGCCTGGGACTCACGTCTGAGCATACCCAGCCCACTCGGGGTGAAAATTGCAAAAAACACAGTTGATGGACAGAATGTAGAACAATGTCATACATTCACCCCAGTACAAGGATCTGGGCCTAAATCCATCGTTTTTTTGCACTCCACACCACCCTGGGTTAGACACTGGCTATATGCAAATCAGCTCTGACCCTGTGCCTCATGGGAACAGTCCAGTCCGAACTACCAAGCCATGTCTTTCCCAGACCGGAATCAAGCATCCAAGGACCGGTTTCTGGCTATCAGCCTTCATCAGCCTGGATAGCTTGACTCCAGTGGTGTGGAGAGCCTGGGACTCACGTCTGAGCATACCCAGCCCACTCGGGGTGAAAATTGCAAAAAACACAGTTGATGACAGAATGTAGAACAATGTCATACATTCACCCCAGTACAAGGATCTGGGCCTAAATCCATCGTTTTTTTGCACTCCACACCACCCTGGGTTAGACACTGGCTATATGCAAATCAGCTCTGACCCTGTGCCTCATGGGAACAGTCCAGTCCGAACTACCAAGCCATGTCTTTCCCAGACCGGAATCAAGCATCCAAGGACCGGTTTCTGGCTATCAGCCTTCATCAGCCTGGATAGCTTGACTCCAGTGGTGTGGAGAGCCTGGGACTCACGTCTGAGCATACCCAGCCCACTCGGGGTGAAAATTACAAAAAACACAGTTGATGGACAGAATGTAGAACAATGTCATACATTCACCCCAGTACAAGGATCTGGGCCTAAAACCATCGTTTTTTTGCACTCCACTCCACCCTGGGTTAGACACTGGCTAGATGCAAATCAGCTCTGACCCTGTGCCTCATGGGAACAGTCCAGTCCGAACTACCAAGCCATGTCTTTCCCAGACCGGAATCAAGCATCCAAGGACCGGTTTCTGGCTATCAACCTTCATCAGCCTGGATAGCTTGTCTCCAGTGGTGTGGAGAGCCTGGGACTCACGTCTGAGCATACCCAGCCCACTCGGGGTGAAAATTGCAAAAAACACCTGTCCTAGAATGGCCTGCGACTGATAGGTATCCTGGGGCGAACAGAAAGGAACAGAAAGAACAGGGCCTCAGCAGGAGTTTGTGCAGGGTTCACCCCTCTCCACAGAGAGATGGACTAGTTGTGGCCAAATGAAGCAGCAAACACCTGAAAGAGAAGACAATCCTTAGCATGGTCTACAGCAGTGGAACAAACCAAAAGATCACAGCTTATATAACAACTAAATGGAGAAAGCATGCATGGACAAAAGTCTTGATTTAGGGGTTCCACCCCTGGTGAGGGAAGGGTTCATGCAACAGTGCTGTAAACTGTACACACGCTCACTACTGAGTCACAAGTACTCAGTTTACTTCAAAAAGTACCTTCCCTCTCCCAGATGCCAGGCACCTTATGATCACAGAGAGCCGTGGTAAGGACCAGAGGTAAGCTGCGTATTCGAGCAAGGGCGTTTTGTTTAGGGGAAAGCGCGGCATGTTGCGCTTTAAAAAAGAAACACTTTCTGTACCAACAACAAGGGAGGAGTTGCATGGCGCCGTGCAGAAGTAAAGGCACGTGTGTTAAAGGGCGGTACTCAGCTCGGCAAGCGGAGGCGATTCTGAATAAATAATGCAACTGAGAGAGCGCAAACTGACCTAAATGTATGAGTGCATCACACTTACCTGTAGTAAGCACAAATCATGAGGAGAAATGCCATGAGTGCTAGTAGTATCTGCAATTATATTCTGAATGTATAGCTAATGTAGAGATTTAAGTAGAAGTGGAACTAATACAGAAATGTGTGACACTATATGATTTTATTAGATGTGATTATTCCTGAATCCATGTCGTGTAGCTGTTAAAATGTAAGATGGCATGTGGTTAAACGCAGAATGTGGTAGGCCTCAGGGCCAGTGCTAGAAGGGAAGGGGAAGGTGTTTCTTTTCACGACATAGATGAAATAATGTTTTGGTCATTGCATTAATGGGCCATGATTTATAGATGTGTTTACTGAATAATAGAATAAGAGTATTAACATGCTTTAATTAATGAAGAAGTTGAATGCTATAATCATTATGAGAAATGCTGTAGGCCTGAAATGTTTTAACATTGATTTACACGTACATGTCTGGGCCGAGAAATGTTGCAAACCTTTTTGGAAGTCTATGAGAGTTGGGTTCTTGGCTGCAGATGTCTGTCTGCAAGAGAAAGGGAGGATCCGATTATAAATAATATGAATAGAGGTCTGTTCAGTAGACGGCCCAGACATGGAGGAGGGTTCTGGAATGTTTAAGGGGTATCAGCGGGCCGGAGAAGAGTCTGAGAAGCAAGGTCAACTCCAACGTATGAGGCCCAATACAAAGCAGCATGGAAAAAGCCAGAAGCTACACCACGTGAGGGGCGTCTCGCGAGGGGCGTCTCAAATGTTGTTGACTGTTTTGTATTAGGGACAGCACCCCTGGGTGGAGTTAGAGCAGATACCTGAGGACCCTTTAGAGAGCGGATGGGTAGGCAGAGAGGGGTCATGACTGGAGAACTATAGGTTTTCACCAAGAGACTTAGAGTGAGTGACTTCCCTTGGGGGTCATTCACTGCTGACACCTTTGTTAGGTTGGGATTTGGTTAAGTAGGGATACCATCTAGAGCAGGGTAGGGACAGCCTAACCTGTGTGTGTTTCCCTCCAACTTAAATGAAGGAGAGATATGCGTCAATGCTGATAGCTTTATTATTCTTAGAACTCGTGTTAGTAATTTCCGTTGCTCGTCTGAGGGCTTTCAGAGAGCACATGTATGTAGTTGGACCTGTGTATCTCGTGAATCTCATTCTGAGATGCCTGTATTTGCAGCTTATCCTATCCTTACAATAAACTTTTGAAAGCTAGAAGTTGTTTGTGATCTTTTGGAGCGGGGTCCTTTATTGGGTGAACTAACTTGGGAGAGAGGCACTTTCTTCCTTCAATGACAGGCAACAAAGGTTCAGTCGACCAGATCGGGGTTTAGATCAATAGTGATAAGGTATCGATCAAAATCTCGCCCTTCCAGTTGGTAGCTATAGAGGATGGTTGCCTTCTTGAGGACGGTGACCTAGGCCAGGTTAGCTTACCCCAAGGCCCCTAGAAATCGATGATCGGAAGAACCGCCCGCCGAAGAAGATCCGGATGACGTGAGACAGAAAAAGCAGCAGTATCGGTCGAGAGTGAGTATAAAGGGTCATGCGTGTTAGATTGCGGTGTTTTTGTATTGTATCTATGTTGTAATGTCTGGCGGAGTTGAATGTCAGTAGAGTGACTGTGGAACAGGTTGTGAGCGCGCGCAACCGGTGGAAATCTTAAGTTCAAGGAGAGCTTAAGTGGTTCGGGTGTATCGGACACCCAGAGTAATTGTCAAATAGTGTGAAGGGGGTCATGAGGTACCATTGATCACCCGAAAGACCGAGATAGGGGGAACGTAAGAGTGAGTGCGTGAGTAACGGACGCTGGTCGGAGGTTACTGTGTGTGTAAGCAACCTATCAGAGAGACGATAGACATTTCGTCAGTTGTGTTGACAATTACATATAGACTGTGGACGTACAGTCGAGGGAAGTGACCGCTTGGTCGGAAGTAGTCATTTTTCGGTGTATGAATGGGACGCATGCATGACCGGGAGACGAGTTGAGAAAGGAGGGGTGCTGCTGCGAAGCGGAGAAAAGTGACGTCAGGAAGTGTCGCGACGTGATTGGCCGACCGGAGAAAGACCGCGCTGCGATAGGCCAAGTTAGCAAAAGCCGCGACAGGATTGGTGGATTGTCATCAGGAAGTAAACAGAGTAGCGAGGCTGGATATTGTGCGCATAATTATGAAGTGTTTTAAATGGCTGAGAGCGGCGTTTAAAAAAGAGAAGCGGGGATCGTATGAAGGGGAAGAAGCCCCGCCGGAGGGTACGCCAGCTCGTTACATGGCAGTGAATGTTGGGTTGCATACGATCCTTTGGATATCAGAGTGGAGTAAGATTACTGAAGGAAATGAGGAACTGACGTTCCCGAAGTACGGGACGTTCAGATTAGAGGTGTTACATCGATTAAAATCAGTCATGACCTCAATGAGACCCTTGCCTAGACCGACCCAGTTTGAAGCTCTTGATGCATGGATTAGGGCAGCGCATGAAAAGAATATGAACAGACGACAAGAAAGGGTGAAACGATCGGTAAGGGCAGTGCAGGATGCCAGGTGGGATGCGGATGCTAAAAGATGGAGAGTGCATAACATGGAAGTAAATAAACTGTACCCAGTGTTAGAGGTGCCCGGTAATAAAAGCCCCCTAGAAGAAGATGATGAGAGCGAAACAGAGGACAGCCTGATAAACAGATTATTGACAGACAGGCCACCCCCGTATAATAGAGCAGGGGGAGAGGTCGAGCATAATGAAGGAGAAAAGGGGGGCAATGCAGGAGAGCATGGACCGCTTCCCAGTTCAGAGTGGGATCCTGAGGCAAAGAAAGAGCTGTCCCAGCCTAGTCAGGTGCAACAGGTAGTCGGGAGGTTTGTGGTACAAAGAGCGCCGGAAACGGAGTGCGCCACATCCTACGGATTACCAGCTGCACTACAGGTACCTGTTACCATAGGTCCTATAGTATCGATATATGACCCAGAGAGAGCAAGAGGGGAAGAACGGGTACGGAAGGACAGAGAAAGAGCAGGGACGGCAAGGAGGAACGATACGATTAATTCCCCAAGTCAGATGCCGATACCCAGAGAGTGGAGCACCCCGATGCACACAGCAGGGGATCCAGGAGGGGACCCTGGGGGCCCTAGATGGCCAGTGGATCTGAGGGGATCTGGACGAAAATCCTTTCAAGAGCTAAATGAGTACATGAAGAAGTGGGATGAGGCAGTGGAGGCTCACAAGAGCATCATAGCTGCAGAAGCTGAAAGGGAAAGTCAGGACAGCAGAGCTCGGACTCACTGCGGGGCTGGGGAGAGCAGCCCGGAGTGGGACTGTAGAGAGAGAGATAGTAGGGGAGTCACCCATTGGGCCCGGAGTGGAGGTAGAACAGACCTGGAAAACGGGGGCCCCGGGAGTGGAGGGGTGGCGTGCCCAATACTCAGTGAAGGGGAGAGGAGAGCGCAAGAGTACAGAAACAGCTTTAAGTGTCCACACTGTGTGCCCGGCACCAGAGAACAGAATGGGAGTTGTGAGAGGTCGCACCATAGTCCCTGTGATGACGGAAATGAGCGCAGCCCAGGGAATATGGGGAACCAGGAAGGATCGTATCGGATACTGAGCGATACTAGGCAAAGGGAGAGTAGCGACCAGAGGGAAAATAACAGAGAGGGGTACGGTGAAAGGAGAGAAGAAGAAGAGAGTGGGCAGAGCAGGAACAAGGGTAACAGGCCCGTGTTCCATCACCTTCCAAGATCGGATGGCCGAGCATGGGACCTGGAGAGATGGGAGCAAGGGAGAGCACTCATTAACTCTCCCGAGCCCAAACGTAGAGCTCGAAGTTGGGATGGTAGGGAGACCAGTGAGCCCCCTTCGAAAGACATATTGCGAGCTGAGATAAAAGCTAAGAGACTCGATGTCGCCAGCTTAAGGTCAGACCTGGATGACATGATAGATGGTACCCTGCCTTTAGAAAGAATGGAAATGTATGAGCAGGATGAAATACTGTATATGGCAAAGGACATCACTCGAAAGGCGAGAGCAATCCATGAGAAGTTAGTCGAACTAGCAGGCAAATATATGGTGGACCTGTCAAGAACCAAAGCATTACAGGGTAACCACAGGCTACATTACACAGATCGAGACCTAGATGAGAGGAGAACGATTGGGCTGAAAACGCACATAAGGGAACTGATCACTGGAATAAGGACATGGAGGGCACTAGATAAGTGGGAAGAGAGGTGGTCCAAGAAAGGGACCGTCAGGAGAAGCACGCTTGGGACGACACCAGGAAGGCTGCAGGGAATAGAAGCATACCCTTTGCGTGAAGTCGCCAATGGGAACTATGTGCATGTCCCTTGGAGTAGGGGAGATTTAGCTGCTTTTACCACCTCCTTCCCCAAATTGCGGGAAAACCCAGTGGAGTGGTACAAGCAAGTCGAGAGATTTGTAAAAATCTCAAAGGTCCTATGGATAGATCTGAACACGCTGTTTGACATTGTAGTACCAGGAGATCTGTGGACAGCATGCAAGGTTAGCGCTGAGTGGCCCACAACGGAGCCAGAGAGAGATGCTAAGACTAATGGGCCGTCCGAGATTGTGATGGAAAAATTCGAGAGAGTGATGACTTGGCTGAAAGAGAAAGTGCCAATGCAAGACATAGATTGGGTCAGAATAGACCGAACCAGACAGGAACCCAAAGAGACCGTCCACGAATATTACGAGAGATTGTTGAAGGCGTTTAAACAGTATAGCGGCTTGGATGTAATGGATCCAAAAGACATAGGGCAATTCGTGTCCAAGTTCGTCCTGGGACTGAGACCGGATATTAGTTTAATGATTCAGCAACACTCGATTTGTTGGCAAAGTAAACCCCTAGACGAAATACTGAGATATGCCAGGTACTGCTGTGATGAGATAGACTCCAAGGCTAAGAAACTAAAAGAAAAGTTGATGGTGGTACAGATGCAGGCAGCAGGAAAGGGGGGACAGCAGCAACAGCAGCAAGGAATAGGTACAGGAGGAAAGAAGCAGTACAGTCAGAACAAGGGCAATGAGGAGAGTTCCACCTTTAGACCCAGATTAGACATAGCTGCCTTGAAGAAAACGACTAGGTGCCACCAGTGTAACGAGGTGGGGCATTGGAAACGCGAGTGTCCCTACAATGTAGAGATAGGAGAGCAAGAGATAGAGGAGGAAGAGGTCCAGAGCGCGCCTACAAGAGGGGTGACGCCATACCAGGGAAAGGTGCTCAAAGGGGGGGGGGCTCCTCCCCGAGCCCAGTTCCCGCAACCTCCTCGAGTAGGGACTATGGGTAAGACCTATAGACAGATGCCTCTGTTTGTAGAAGGAGAAGAGTGCTATTATGTGGACCCATTAACCGGACAGAGAGTGGAAAGAGAAGACTGCACCCTCGGGGCAGCCTTGGAGGTGGACCAGAGGGGACCCTATGTCGAAGCAGAAGTAGCAGGGTGCCCCACGACCTTTCTGGTGGACACAGGAGCCACTAGGTCCACGATCAGATCAGCTGCAGTTCCAGACCTGCCCATGTCTGGAGAGACCATACAAGTGGTGGGGGTCGCAAACAGGAGAATAACCAGCCAATTGACAGAACCAGTACAGGTGAAAATAGGGAAGTACAGCGATGAGCACCAGTTTGTGGTTTGCGATTCAAGTCCTGTGTGTCTGCTAGGGAGAGACCTGTTGTGTAAATTGAATTGTACAATATACTGTACACCTCAGGGAGTGGAGGTATTGACCAATGATGATGACGCAGACTTCAAAGTTGCAAACTCAAGAATATGCGTGGAGCTGTACCCTACTTTGACAGTAGATGAGCTCCCCTGGGACTTGAGAGAGACAGTGGCACCAGAAGTATGGGACTTCACTGGGGAAGAGATTGGATTGGTCAAAGGGGTGGACCCAGTGAAAATTGTAGTGAAACCGCATGCTGAGTTCCCAAGAACACCCCAATATAAATTGACTCCAGAAACGATTGCAGGCATAAAACCCGTGATCGAGTCCATGATTAAACAGGGAATACTGAAAGAAATCGTGGGTAGTCCATGCAACTCCCCGATTATGGGTCTGCAGAAACCAAATGGGAAATTTCGGATAGTGCAGGACCTTCGAAAGATTAATAACATAGTCGTTTCGTGTTGTCCAGTGGTACCGAACCCATCAGTGATACTGTTTCAGATTCCATTCCAAGCTGAGTGGTTCACTGTGATCGATCTTTGTCAGGCTTTCTTTTCGATCCCTCTGGACGAAGAAAGCCATTTTCTTTTCGCATTTAAGCTGGAAGGTCGCGTCCTAACATGGTGTCGAATTCCTCAGGGGTATACAGAGAGCCCATCGATCTTTAACCAGCTTTTGAAGAAAAATCTTGAAAGTCTAGTGCTGCCCCAGAAGTCAGTTCTGGTCCAGTACATAGACGACCTCCTCGTGGCGTCAGAAACAGAAGAAGCTTGCAGGGAGGACTCCATTGCTTTGTTAAATCACCTAGCTGCCAATGGGCACAAGGTGTCCCCGGGAAAGTTGCAGTACTGCCTGACAGAAGTGCAGTACTTGGGACACAGAATAGAGAAAGGCAAACGAAAGGTGTCACCAGACAGGATAGAGGCGATCATGAAAATGAATGCGCCTAAGACACAGAGAGAGGTCAGGATGTTCCTAGGGATGGTGGGTTATTGCCGACAGTGGATCGCGAACTTTTCACTGAAAGCAAAGCCCTTGCAAAAACTGACGCATAAGGAGGTGAGCGATCCGGTACCATGGGACAAAGACTGTTTGATGGCATTCTTACAGCTGCGAGAGGACCTGTGTCGTGCTCCGGCATTGGGAATGCCTGATTACGATAAACCATTTTTGCTTTACTGTTGTGAGAGAGAAGGTTGCGCGTTGTCTGTGTTAGTCCAAATCCATGGGAATGCCCGTAGACCAGTTGCTTATTTCTCGGCTACTTTAGACCCAGTAGCCGCAGCGTTGCCCGGATGTCTCAAATCCGTTGCTGCAACGGGTGTCAGCATTGAAAGATGTGAAAATATCGTCATGGGGCACCCGTTAGAGGTGTGCGTGCCCCATTCTGTTGAACTGTTGATGACCAGGACCAAAACACAGCATCTGACCAACAGCAGGCTCACGCGCTATGAGCAAGTTATTCTTGCTGCAGAGAATGTGACCCTCAAGAGATGCTCTGTTTTGAACCCTGCCACCTTGATGCCACTCCCAAATGATATCGAGGATGATGATGAATGTACAGACCATGACTGCCTCGATGTGACTGAACTATGCACCAAACCCAGACCCGACATCGTAGATGAGCCACTGACTGACCCAGATGAAATTTTCTTTGTCGATGGCTCATGTGTAAGAGACGAAGTTGGGCAGTTGAGAGCAGCTTATGCTGTTTGTACAATTACTGGAGTGGTAGAAGCTGGGTGCCTGGAAGGAGTACACTCCGCTCAGGTAGCCGAGATTATTGCCTTGACACGTGCTTGCTTGGCAAGCAATCAAATTCGAGTCACCATATACACCGACAGCCAATATGGTTATGGGGTGGTTCATGATTACGGGCAGTTATGGTCTCAAAGAGGGTTCATGACCTCTTCAGGCTCTCCCATTCGCAATGGAGAGTTTGTGCGCCTGTTGTTAGAGGCGTTGCAATGCCCAGCAGGTATCGCAGTTGTAAAGTGCACCGCACATACCAGAAATGAGGACTTCGTTTCGAAAGGCAATAGATATGCTGATGAAGTTGCGCGGTATTGCGCGGAGCAAGGGTACTCTTTCACAGAGGTGGAAGTGGGTGGAATAAATGTAAGGACTGAATTAGCCATGATATTGGAAACTGTTGATACTTGGGATGAACTGTCAAACATGCAAGAAAATGCTCCTGATTTTGAAAAAGAAACATGGGAAAAGGCAGGATGTGTAATGGGTGAGTCCCATTTTTGGGTCTCAGCAAACGGCAGAGCAGTGTTGCCCAATGAGATGGTGAGTCCAATGGCCAGACTCATACATGGTCCCGTACACCTAGGGAGAGACGCTATGCTGAGAGTGTTTAGACAGACTTGGTACAATCCTAAGTTTAGAATAGCAGCAGAAGCAGTGTGCCAGCGTTGTGTGACCTGTCAGCAGCTGAACGTAGGGAAAAGAACACCAGTTGCACTGAGTCACATAGGAAGGTCTGGAGGTCCATTCAATCGAATGCAGATAGATTTCATTGAAATGCCGAGATGCAACCGCCTCCGCTATGTCCTGGTGGTTGTTTGTGTGTTCTCCAGATGGGTTGAGGCATACCCTACACGTAGGTGCGACACCCTCACAGTGGCCAAGTTACTGCTTAGGGAACTCATTCCGCGCTTCGGGGTGCCGGCCTCTTTGGAATCAGATAGGGGAACGCATTTCAACAGCGAGCTTGTGAAGATGATTTGTGCAGCTCTGAATATCGATCAGAAGTTGCATTGTAGTTACCGACCAGAAGCCTCAGGAATTGTGGAGCAGATCAATGGCACGATCAAAGCCCGAATTGCGAAAGTGTGCTCCTCAACGACCCTGAGTTGGCCTGACGCCCTGCCATTGGTCCTCATGAGCCTTCGTAGTACCCCAGACAGAAGAACGGGGTTGTCACCACATGAGGTGTTAATGGGGAGAGCAATGAGGCTGCCATCTGTCCCAACTACTGCACTGTTAAATATCACAGATGATATGATCCTGGACTATTGTAAGGGGCTGTCTGACGCCATTCATTCTGTGTCCCTTCAGGTGCAGGCTGCCGAGGTTCCATCGTGCCAGGGCCCGTGTCATGACCTGTATCCTGGGGACTGGGTCCTGGTGAAAAAACATGTGAGAAGAAGCTGCTTGGATATTCGTTGGCGTGGGCCCTTCCAGATCATCCTGATCACGAACACGGCTGTGAAGGTGGGAGGCCTGCCCAATTGGATCCACGCGTCACATACGCGAAGGGTTCCAGCACCTCGGGAAGAAACAGCTCCTCTCTCGGATAGACGTCCAGTAGAGGACCGAGAAGCCATAGAGGGGGCTAGCCAAGCTGTAGAGGTGCCAGCGGAAGCAGGGAACGAGTCTGACCAAGCTGAGGACGGTCAGTACAACAGCGAAACAGACGACGCTACAGAAGGAGAAAGTAGCTGGGAGTACGAGTCAGACACTGACAGGTCTGACAGAGAGCGAGAACAGACAAGAAGGAGAAGGAGTAGAAGGGCACGTGGAGAAGCTAATTGGCCGCAAAGAAGGAGCTCTAGCCTGAGGTCAACTCCAGAGGTAACCCTTCCTCCGATATCAGAAGACTCAGACCCGGAAGAAGGTGCTCAGGGCGCTGAAGCACCGGACCGAAGAAGGTCAAGAAGAGTGCGTGTGCCTAACAGAAGATACTCCACACCTGAGTGGACATATCTGGCGACAAATGTCTGTGAAACAGGAGACAGGGAGGATCCGAGCGGTGGTGGTGTCCAGTTCTGAGCCCATCGTCACCGTGGAAATACGACTGTTGGTACCCGGAGTCGAACAAGAAGGGTCACTAACATTCATGCTCCCCAGACCTCCCCGCCTCAGCAAGTTAAAACACATGTTTCTCTCAGAATTGCAATTCCCCGACTTTGGTACAACGATAACAGCCCATGAAGAGCACAATCTTCGTTTGGAAATACTGAACTTTGCTATCGAAGCTGCAGGTACAAACCTGATAGTAGATGCTTAAAGGACTTTGTAAATAAAGCGAGCAGAAAAAGAAGATTACCTAGCGCCCAGGAAGCAGAGAATATTAGGGAACTTCCCTTGAGTTGATGGAGAAGGGCTAGGGTTGTCTTTATTGAACTGTTAAAGGACTTTTGCGAAGAAGGTTGTCAGCTTCCAGTTGTGTGGATTCTAAAGACAAAAGGATTAAAAAGAGACTGTAAAGGAACGAGAAGAAAAGAACTTTGTGCCAAGATAAGAGAGAGCTATATTGTCTGACGAAATGGAAGCCGGCACCCAGAACCGCAGAGCTAAATGTATAATAGGTACACTAATAGTAGGAGTGATAATATTAATAGCTTTAGTGGTAACAATTTCTTATGTAAAGGGACATGAGGAAGAGGCGAAGGTAACTGATGTGAAATCTGTAGAAACGCTTACACCTACTGTTGCTGGTGAGAAAAGGGAAAACATTCAAGAGAAAGCGTTATTAGCTGCAGAAGCCCGCAGGTTACACGTAGATGAGTCCCAAGGAGACTTTAGGTCAAATGCTTATGCTAAACTCTTATATGAATACGTGGATGCCATGGAGGTTAAGGACTGTTACGTCTGCATGCAGTTGCCGGCGTCTGTAGATGAAGGCATTAGATATCATCACCTCCCGCTGACATATGGCATTACATGTAGCTTATTGCTTAGTATATTTTATGAGAGAGATAGTTTTGAATACTATTTTTCCAACTATGATTCAGTGTTGCCAGAAGTCCCAAATTATAAGCAGATGAACAAATGGGACTACTGGAAGAGTGAAGACAGATTGGCTAAGTTCTTCATTCCTTGGATTACCTTAGATACTTCACATGCCCGTAGAAATAACCTGACATGCAAGGTGTCAGAAGTCGAGAAGAAGTTCATAGGGCAGGTGGATGATCGTTACAGGAGACAAAAGATTTTGAAAAAATCAGGACAATGGAAAACAGATTGGACCGAGGAAGAGAAGGCACACAAGAGAAAGGGTAGTAGTGGTCCAATAGCTTTAGATAAGACGCAGAGAGGAAAGCTATGTCTTCACCGAGCCAAAACGTATTATGAAAATGTATACGTGGGAGAAGTCGACTGTGAACATGCTTTCAATATAGAGTACTATACTAAAGATTTCCTGAAGGGAATGCAAGTGATTCCAAATGTGTATTTTGTATGTGGAAGAAATGCCTACGTGAGACTACCTGACAACTGGTATGGATCATGTTACCTAGCAATTGTCTTCCCCAAAATATATCATGCACAAGACTTAGAGATCATTGAGGGCAAGACATCATCGAGGGGAAGGAGAGATGTAGGAGATGCAGAAATGGTTGGAGATGTCTTTGGAGCTATGTTCCCTCTTTTGGGTCTAATCCTTAATGATGTTAAAATTAGACGACTGGCAACAGTCGTCGACAGGTTGTCTGCCAGCACTGCTCAGTCCTTAATGCTGGTAGAAGGAGAGATGCAATCGATAAGGGCTATGGTTCTTCAGAACCGTCTTGCGTTAGACGTCCTACTAGCAAAAGAGGGCGGAGTCTGTAAGGCTTTGAAGGTCCAGGAATGTTGTACTTACATTCCAGACAATTCGAAGCCCCTTGAGAAAGTTATTAGGAACATAACTGATATTCACAAGGAGATCGAAGACTTGAGTAGAGAAAATGTCTGGGAAAAGGTGGGCCACGGAATGAGTGAAGTTGGAGGGTGGATTTCCACCTTAGGCAAAAGCTTTGTGTGGTATATACTAAAACCTATCATCATAATATTGATCTGTGGGATCATATTGTGGGGATTGGTGAGGGTATTCAAATGGTACAGAGCAAGAAGGTCAGAAAGGGCCCAAAGAGAGCAGCTGCAGAGATTGGCTGCCATACAAGATAATCAGTACAGGAGTCTGAGGGCTCTGGAAGCGCAGAGACAAGTTATGCTAGCAATAACTGCAGTTTAAATGTTAGTGATGACCCCGAGAGGTCATCAAAGGGGGGAACTGAGAGAGCGCAAACTGACCTAAATGTATGAGTGCATCACACTTACCTGTAGTAAGCACAAATCATGAGGAGAAATGCCATGAGTGCTAGTAGTATCTGCAATTATATTCTGAATGTATAGCTAATGTAGAGATTTAAGTAGAAGTGGAACTAATACAGAAATGTGTGACACTATATGATTTTATTAGATGTGATTATTCCTGAATCCATGTCGTGTAGCTGTTAAAATGTAAGATGGCATGTGGTTAAACGCAGAATGTGGTAGGCCTCAGGGCCAGTGCTAGAAGGGAAGGGGAAGGTGTTTCTTTTCACGACATAGATGAAATAATGTTTTGGTCATTGCATTAATGGGCCATGATTTATAGATGTGTTTACTGAATAATAGAATAAGAGTATTAACATGCTTTAATTAATGAAGAAGTTGAATGCTATAATCATTATGAGAAATGCTGTAGGCCTGAAATGTTTTAACATTGATTTACACGTACATGTCTGGGCCGAGAAATGTTGCAAACCTTTTTGGAAGTCTATGAGAGTTGGGTTCTTGGCTGCAGATGTCTGTCTGCAAGAGAAAGGGAGGATCCGATTATAAATAATATGAATAGAGGTCTGTTCAGTAGACGGCCCAGACATGGAGGAGGGTTCTGGAATGTTTAAGGGGTATCAGCGGGCCGGAGAAGAGTCTGAGAAGCAAGGTCAACTCCAACGTATGAGGCCCAATACAAAGCAGCATGGAAAAAGCCAGAAGCTACACCACGTGAGGGGCGTCTCGCGAGGGGCGTCTCAAATGTTGTTGACTGTTTTGTATTAGGGACAGCACCCCTGGGTGGAGTTAGAGCAGATACCTGAGGACCCTTTAGAGAGCGGATGGGTAGGCAGAGAGGGGTCATGACTGGAGAACTATAGGTTTTCACCAAGAGACTTAGAGTGAGTGACTTCCCTTGGGGGTCATTCACTGCTGACACCTTTGTTAGGTTGGGATTTGGTTAAGTAGGGATACCATCTAGAGCAGGGTAGGGACAGCCTAACCTGTGTGTGTTTCCCTCCAACTTAAATGAAGGAGAGATATGCGTCAATGCTGATAGCTTTATTATTCTTAGAACTCGTGTTAGTAATTTCCGTTGCTCGTCTGAGGGCTTTCAGAGAGCACATGTATGTAGTTGGACCTGTGTATCTCGTGAATCTCATTCTGAGATGCCTGTATTTGCAGCTTATCCTATCCTTACAATAAACTTTTGAAAGCTAGAAGTTGTTTGTGATCTTTTGGAGCGGGGTCCTTTATTGGGTGAACTAACTTGGGAGAGAGGCACTTTCTTCCTTCAATGACAGGCAACAAAGGTTCAGTCGACCAGATCGGGGTTTAGATCAATAGTGATAAGGTATCGATCAAAATCTCGCCCTTCCACAACCTTAAAGTGAAAGCAGCCCCTTTAATAAAAACTTGATGTTTTGGAAGTGAATATGGTGTGCTGTGAATAAAAGAAAGGTGCATGGCTGCCATTGCAGCTATTCATAATAGCAAGCAGAAGGGGCAAGAGTAGCCGCGAATAAGAACCTGAGCCTGAAAAAGACTAAACAAAAAAAGAGTGCTCAAACAGCAATAAATAACATAATGAGTAACACCATATGTAAGAGAGGCAGTCCTCGTGGGAAATTACAAAAGAAAAAAAGGAAGGACTAGTGACCATATTAACCAATAACAAGCAGCCATTTACAAAGGATAGTAAAAGGAGCCAATTAGAAAGATAGGTGCTGCTTAGTGAACATATCCTTGATACAGTGTGTCTCGAAGATAAAACAAGCACTACCTAGGTGAGACCTAAAAACACAATATTTTGTAAAATAACCAATATTTTAAGGACTTTCACAATAGAGAGGTAGAAAGTGTGTGTGCCTTTTTTCTGTCTGTTTGTAAAAATTCCTGCTGAAATCCGACATACATCTCACAATACCCGACTAAAAGCACCTGTACACAACTATGTATTAGAAAATAACATAATTGGGGGATGTAACACCCGAAACACCCATCTCCCCACCGAAGCGATGCCCCTGTAGTGGTAGCAGTGGCTGTATCCTGAATCGACTACGCCAGGAGACAGTGACAGAAGCAGCCTGGTTCCCAGAGGCCAGGATGCAGACATCTGGCTGCTGTGAGTCTAGCTGTGCCCCAGTTCAAAGTGCGGTCCCTGACAAGTGTCAAGGGCGTGGAAAGTGGTGAATGGGGTATAACCAATGGGAATCCTTCCATCAAGAGTCAGAACTGTTGTGTGCTGCAGTGATTGGCCGGGGCCTGAGGCAGTGAGGCAGCAGGATGTACAGAACACACGAACACTCTACGTAGATGTCTGGGACAGGCCTCGAGTGGGCCAGCTCCCTTTATTCATATACTGCAGTATTGCCTGGCCGTTGGGTTGCAGGTGACATCATTACAGGTTCGGGGGTTGCAACATGTTGCCGAGTGCCTCACTAAATCCCCTGCAGCGTTAGTCTACTATCGCTCTCTCTTCTGACGTGTTCGAGCGAGACACACCAAATCTCAGATCTTCTGGCTGGGTGTTGGGCTGCAGATTGTATTGCCAGCCTCAGATTGCCTGTGAGTCGCTCTGTGTCTCCTGTGTGGGTGCCCCCTCAGAGCACGTTGACGTCCATGGAGGCGGATGCACTGCCCTGGATCCCTTGCCTCTGCTGCTTATGTCAGCTGCCGGGGATCTTGAGCTGATCTGGATGTTGCCTCAGGATTCAGGGGGATCCCAGTCAGTGCTTCCTCTGGCATCATCTGTCCCATCCCTTAGGGTTGTTCTCACCAGTTTGAGCCAGGTGACGTTCCTGGCCACCGTTTTGGTACCTCGTCAGGCGGATACCAAAGTAACTGCTATTTAGTTTACTGTTGACTGTCATATAGCATGCTGAACTTCTATCCTGGATGCCGATCACTTATCAAGTCTCTGTTTCCAAGCATTAGGAGCCAGATGTATGAAGCCGTTTGCAATTCGCAAATGCCGGAATTCTGCGAATTCCGGCGTTTGCAAATCGCAAACTGTGTTTTGGTATGTATGTGCAAAATCGAACAATAAGGAATCGCAAAAATTGCGATTCCTTATTTTGCTCAAGCATTTACAGCCTGATTCATCAACGGGCCGTTTTGCGAGCCCCTAATAGCGATTCATAGCGAATCGCTATTAAGGACTCGCAAAACGGTATTCATGTAGGAATTGCTAAATAAATAGCGATTCCTACACATTCCTTATTTGCGAGTAGCAAATTGCTAATCGCAAATAAGGAATAACTCCCCATTCATTCCGATGGGCCAAAAGGCCCATAGGAAAGAATGGGGAGTATTCCTTATTTGCGATTAGCAATTTGCTACTCGCAAATTAGATAACGATTTAAAGGGTGCCAGGGGTGTCCAAAGGACACCCTGTAGCACCCCTTAAATGCAAATAGAAACTGGTGTTGCGCACACACATGTCCAAAGGACATGTGTGTGTGCAACATGCAACTTAGAAAAATGCTTTTAAAAGCATTTTTCTAAGTTTTTGCTATTTACCGAGAGGTCTGACCTCTCGGTAAATAGCGGCCCGAAATTGCGAATTAGCAATTTAAAAATGGTTGATGAATTGCATTTAAGGAATCTCAAATAGAGATTCCTTAAATGTAATACTCGCAATTTAGCGAATTAGCAATTACCGATTTTTGCATTTGGGATGATGAATCCCAAATGCAAAAATTGCGCTCGCAATGGGCCAGATTCTCAGAATCTGGCCCTTTGCGAGCGCAATTCGGCTTGATGAATCAGGCTGTTAGAATCACAATTTTGCAATTCCTTAAGTGCTATGCATCAAGCATTTTGTTTTTTGCGAATCCACATTAAGAAATCGCAAATTACCACCAACTTGTAGTTGGTGGTAATTTGCGATTTCTTTTACACATGCACTTTTTGGCATTTGTTAAGGTGCCATGTGGCGCTCATACATGCCATGTATGTGCGCCATATGCGCACACATGTAAGTTTCAGGGCTGCAGCAGGGTGTCCTTTGGACACCCCTGCACCCTTGAAATTATTTCAATTTGCGATTAGCAAATTGCAAATCGCAAATTGAGAATAACTTCACATTCCTTCTTATGGGCCTTCTGGCCCATAGAAATGAATGGGAAATGATTCCTTAATTGCGATTAGCAATTTGCTAATCGCAATTAAGGAATTTTAAGAAATCGCTAAAAAATAGCGAATTTCTACATACATCCCAATTTGCAATTTCCAAATAGTGATTCCTTATAAATCGCTATTTGGGAATCGCAAATGATGGGGATGATACATCTGCCCCTAGATGTGGTACCTTGTCTCTCCGGCACCAACTTGCACATTCATTGTCCAGTCTTGTGTTTCTCTTTGGTCATGTACTGGCGCTGCCTCCCATCCGACATAGGGGGTATTGTTTCTCATTCCCCACCTTTTAACAGCATTGTCCTTGGGGAGCACTGCGTTGTGCAGTGTTGTACGCTCCAATAGGCTCTTGGAAACTTGTGCAGACTGGCCTCTAAGTTTGCCTTTTCACCCACCGCAACACTAAGGGGCATATTACCAACAAGTAGCGATATTTATCGCTAAATAGGCTTAGCGACGATTTTTTTATCGCCGAGCATCGCCGGAATTTATCACTGAGATAACGTGCTTTTAGCAACGTTTATATCCAAAGTGATACATTTTCCGGCGATAGCGGCGAAATGCGTGAATATCACTGAGAATACAGCGATATGCACGCATTATCGACGAAATGCTCTTAGCCATGTTATCCACCTCCCATTGGATAACATGGCTAAGAACTGGTCTGGGAAGGTGTTAGTTTTTGGAGATATTCGCGTTTAGCGTGAATATTTCCATCGCTACGCCTGCCTTGCTAATAGGCTATAGCGATGTTAGCGACTGCTTTCAGTCGCTAACAGGTTGGGTACGCCCACTTTGCATATCATTAGCGATAAATATCGCTGACATGCAAAGCAGACCCCAAACCGCTCACTATCGCCTACAAGCTGTCGCTAACTGCTGTTAGCGACACCTTTCTAATAGGGCGATAGAATTATCGCCGCTTAGCGGCCGAAAACGGCCGCTAAAGCGTCGATTAGTCACTATCGCCACCCTTGATAATATGCCCCTCAGTGCTTTGTTCAAGGTAAGTATAAAATGTTCAACGTCGCCCTTGGCTTGGGGCCATTGTGGTGTATTTTTCCTGTGTCGCAGTCCGAGGTGTTTGAGAAACTCGAATTCTGCTCTCTTTAACGGCGGACCATTTTCTGTTCATATTTCTTCTGGGATGCCGAACAAGGCAAATACCTCCTCAAGTAAAGGATGCATTTTGGAGAATGCTGTGGACTCCATCAACTTTACCACTTGTTATTTAGAATACTTGTCACCACCACCATTGAGAGGTCCCCACCAAGGAACTTGCCAAAATCAAGGCTTTGTCTTGCCCATGGCATGTTGCAGTTTTCCTCTGTAGCCACAGGTGCCAGAGTTTTTACTCCACTACTTAGTTGGCATGCTGTGCAACACCCCACCAGTTTGTCAGCTGCCAATGCAGCCCTGGGAACCACACTTTACTCTTTAGGTGGGTTTTTGTCTTCACTGCTTCCTAATGACCAGGGTGGGCAAGCTTGGTAACTCTCTTGCACAGGCATCATAATGCGGGGTCTTCATAGCAGTACCCAGTCTGGAGCTACATTCAGTTCGTTTCTAATCCTCCATAGCCGGCATAGTCTTTCCTTGTCTCGGTATGTCCACTGGTTGGCATCTTACAAGAATCTCTTCCAGCCCCCTTCCTGTAGGGCGGTGATGACTTTCTGGAGAGCATCCTCTTTGAGCGTGGCTTGGCTGATGTCTGGATTAGTCAGAGCCTTCAGGAAGGTGGTCTTGCTCACCAGCTATACATAATGTTCAGTTGCCAGTCTGACAACTTATGTACCTCCTCCCGAAGTGGCTGGGTGCTGAGATAAGCTGGGTTCTTTGACCCCCATTTGGTACAACATTGTGAAATTCTACTGTACATTGTTCGATACAAAGGGAAGGATATGGGGTGGTTCTGCCAAACAAGGAGACCAGAGGCTGATGATCAGTGACGACTTTGAATGCATGTCCGCACAGATAAAGATGGAAGTGCCAGCAGCCCAACGTGATTGCCAGGGCCTCCCTTTCAATTTGGTTATAGTTAGGCCTGAGCAGTGAACTCCGCTTCTTTCACGGAGTTTGTGGAGTTTTCTGCACTTGCAGAGCTTGCAGAGTGCAGAAAACTCTGCTCCACGTAGTCCAGTGGAGTTTTTTTACCCGTGCGTGCTTGCCAATGGTAAGTTGGAGAGCACGAGCTGCTGCTCGGGTAGAATTTCTACTCAAGTGCTAGGAAGATCAACGGCAGTTCGTGCTGCACTCCGCCACTTGCAGAACTCCATGGAGTTTTTAGGTCACTTCGCGGAGTTCCGTGTACCGGAAATCCGCGAACTCCACCATGCCTAGTTATAGTAGCTTTCTGTGGCTGTGAATGCGTGGTTAGCAAAGGCGATGGTGGACCAATAGCCTTGTTCTCTTTCCTAGGTTAGGACTGCCCAGAGATCTACTGTGCTAGCATCAACAATGAGTTTCAGGGGTTTGCCAGGGTCAAAAGCAGCCATCATGGCACCATCGAGCAAAACCTGTTTCTTGCTCTCAAATGCTTCAGCTTCCTTGGATCCCCAGGTCACTTCACACCGGCCCCTGTCAGGAATCTCAGCCACTCTGCCAGTGTGGCTAAGTCAGGGTTGAATCAGCCACAATAGGAGGCCATCCTTAGAGAGCTATGTATCTCAGTGGGGTTGCGAGGGGTAGGTGCTTGTTGGATGGCTTGCAAAGTCGTGGGGTCTATCATGAGCCCGTCCTTAGTAAAGAAGTGTCCAAAGAATTAAATCCGTGATTCAAAGAAAGAGCACTTTCGCTGTGGAGCATGAGGTTGTAGACAGAGAAACACTACAGTGTCACATGCAGGCGCTGGTGATGTTTCTTGGGGGTTGCTGAGTACACATGGATATCTTGCTGATATTCATGACACCTTGTGGGCCAGATAGTGTTCATGGATGCCGCTCTGGAACACTTCATCCGCCGATGATATTCCAGAGTTTAGCTACTTGTAGCGACGCAGGCCGAGGTACACGGAAAAGGTTGTAATATAATGGCTCGCCTTGTCTAGCAACATGATATCCTGCATTAAGATCTAGTTTGGAGAACCATCTTCCTCCATTTAAGTCAGCAATTATGTCATCCATGGTAGGGTTCAGTGCTTTTTTCTAATCTCTTTATTTGGCAGACGCATGTTGATTCACAGCCAAATTGATCCTGGTTGTTTGGGCCTTTTTGCAATGACCATTGAGGATACCCAGGGGATGGGCATGGGACTTTTTGACAACTTATTAATGAGTTTGGCTGTGGAGAGCCTATACACAAGCCTACCACAAGATGATACTCTTACAGTGATTAAAGAAGCCGTGTTTCAAGGGGAGTGGAATTATATCATGCCCAAACATTTCATTCTGAAATGCGTAAGGCTTGCGCTGAAGAAAAATGTCTTTGAATTTGAAGGTACCCTGTTTTTACAGATGTTTGGGACATCGATGGGCAGTAGCTTTGCCCCGAGTGTGACTGGACTGTACATTTTCAGCTTTGAAACCAAACACACATTACAGAATGATAACCCTTTCAAGGACAACATAATCCTGTGGAAACGCTACACCAATAACATCCTGGTGAGTTGGAAAGGAGACAGGACCTTAGTCACTGCATTCACAACATGGATTAATGAGCCAGACTCTAACCTAAAATTCACTCAAACAGTGAAGAATCAGTCTATCACTTTCTTTGATGTGACAATCTATGCAGATGATGGAAAACTGAGCACCAGGATTTACCAAAAACCAACAGACATAAATACTCTGCTCAAATTCGACAGCTTCCACCCAGGACACTAAAAGAAACCTTCCATTTGGCCAGTTCTTGAGGCTCAGCAAGAACTGTATAAAATAATCAAACTACAACATACAGGCGCCAGCCTTGAAGAATAAACTCAGAGATCGTGATTATCCAGAGAAAATTATCAAGACAACATGTAAACGTGTGAGCAATCAAAATAGAGAAGCCTTACTGGAGATCACCACCCGCAAAGAAACTGCCGCCCCCTAACATGTTACCACCTACAACATGGTCTTGGATGAAGTCAAGAAAGTCATCAACAGACATTGGAGGATTCTTCGCACAGGAAACCTGAATTGGGAGAAACCACTCTTCTCCTTCAAGAGAGCAAGCAGCCTCAAATACAACCTTGTATCCACAGGCCCACGGAAAAGAAATACCCAAACATAGACCAATGTCTTAAGAAGTTGGGGACTACTAGAAGTGACAGGCCATTATGCCTATGGAAATTGCAGTGTGTGCCATCTCACTAGCACAACATAATCGTTGAATCTGGAACCAGGCAAACTATGGGCACTAAGAAAGCACACTAATTGTAATTCCTCCAACGTTTTGTACCTCATCACTTGCCCCTGCAATCTTCATTACGTGGGGATGAGCACAAGAAAAGTGAAGATACGTATCTGCGAACACAGCTGATGCAAGAAAAACACCACTAAAATTATGGATCACTTTCTAAAGATAGAACACACCACCAACAACATGAGATGGGTGGTTATTGAACAAATTGACCATATCCTAAATACAGAGGGTACATTACTAGAAAAAGAGCAAAGATGGATTTATCGCATGCCCATCAACAAGACAGGATTAAATTACAATGGGGCATATTACCAAGGGCCTTATCGCCGCTTTAGCGGGAATTTTTCCCGCTAAAGCAGCGATCATTTTATCGCCCTATTACCTAGCTGTCGCTAACACCATTTAGCGACAGCTAGTAGGAGATAGCAGGCATTTAGGTGCCCACTTTGCATGTCAGCGATAATTATCGCTAATGACATGCAAAGTGGGCGTGCCAAGATGTTAGCGACTGGAAACAGTCGCTAACATCTCTATCTCCTATTACCAACTTTTGGAAATAATCGCGCTAAGCGCGATTATCTCCAAAAGCTAACGCCTGCCCAGAGCTGTTCTTAGCCATGTTATCCAATGGTAGGTGGATAACATGGCTAAGAGCATTTGCTCGGTAATGCATGAATATCGCTGACTTTACAGCGATATTCATGCATTTCGGCCGATTTTTATCGCTTAGGAGATAAACCTTGATAATAGCAAGGCTCCTAAGCGATAAAAATCGGCAGAGCTCGGCGATATTCAAATCAAATCAAATCAAAAAAGCTTTATTCGATTTTCAAGAAATCATAAAAGCATACAAGTAAAATTTATACAGGCAATATAAAAGAATATTCAGATGGGCAAAATTACAAAAATGAGTTTTTCAAGAAATCATAAAAGCGTGCAAATACAATTTCTGCAAACAGAATAGACGAAATATTAACATATGCAAAATTTCAAAGATAGATGAAACATTTCTCCGAGAATTAGAGTCTATTTCAGTACTAAAAGCACATGACCTCATTTGACCCTAGTCGATCAATGTTGGCCCTTGTTGGTTAACTCATTGTAATTCTAAGTTTCATCACTGCCATTAAAAAGCGAGAGACAACAAAGATAACGTCCACATCTTCTAGATGCAATAATTTTGAATATGCAAGTTTACATGTTCTTATTCCCCACCGTTTAAGTAAGGGTAAAAGGAATGATTTCCTCGGGGTGGTATACAGTTTGCAAAAGAACATGATGTGTATATTACTCTGTGTTGAGTGGTCATCACATGGGCATATTAATTTCAATGAGGCCCAATCATTCTGTTTTGGCAAGGTGACCAAGCGAAAGAAGATCCCTAGACGCAGCCTGGCTAAAAGCATGCGAGCATAGGTTGCTTTTTCGATCCCTAAGTAGAGTTGCAAACCTTCAGTTGGAGTAATTTGCTGATAGCTCAGGATATTACCTTTGTGTTTCTTAGTGTCCCATCTTACACTCTCTAAGTGTATGAATAATAATTTTTTAAGGGCAGATCTAGTCAGGGTTTGTGTAGACTCTGGTTCGTCATAGAATTCAGGGTGTCCAATGTTAGAAAACATCATTTGGACGTATCGCAACCATTTGACTTTTGGTGCCCCATCCAAAGCCATGCAGTCTTTAATGAGGTTTCTGTTCAAATTGCAGTGTTCTGTGGTCCAGATCTTATGCCAGAGCAAACAGGGTGATATTTTTATAATATCACTAAGGTATTTAACACCGGCCTCAATGTGGGTCATAAATGTCGAGGTAGTTTTAGGCACACCTAGTAGGTAGCAAATAAAAATGTTCTCACATGTTTGCATTGAGGACACATTCTCGACACCCCAAATACCTGCACCATATGTGGCCGTAGCTATACACTTTGCCTGGTAAATCTGTAACATTTCTCGAGTGGGTTTGCCCCCAATTTTGGCAGCGAAGGTTCTTAAAGCGCCTATAGCACGAGCAAAGGCAAGTTTCCTGGCTGACACTGCGTGTTTCCACCTTCCCCACCTATCAAACACAATGCCCAAATAGCAAAAAGAGTCTGTAATTGCGATCTTTTGCTGATCTAAGTATATTGAACATGCTGGTCTATTTTTCTTTTGGGAACAAGGCATGGAGAAAGTTTTGGATATGTTCACCTTTAAATTTCTTTTACCCATGAAAGATGAAAATTCATTTACAGCCTTCTGCAGACCTACTTTGGTCCTGGACATGATGGCCGCGTCATCGGCATATAAAAGGATGGGTACAGGCCTTCCATTAACAGTCGGGAAATCGCTTGACAGAGTTGTTAAGCTCTCAGCGATAGAGTTTATATACAATGTGAAAAGCAAGGGGGCAAGTATGCAGCCTTGCCTTACCCCTCTGTTTATGGCGAATTTCTGTGAACATTGCCCCTGGGTCCCGAATCTTACTCTGGCCCCTGCATCTCTGTATAATTCTTTAATGAATGTGAGGATGGTAGGGTCCACCCCAATGTCTTCCAGTGTCGACCAAAGCAGCGCGTGGTCCACACAATCAAATGCGGAGCTGAGGTCGACAAAGGTAACAAAAAGGTCCCCTTTTTTGGCCTGCGTGTATTTGGAGACTAATAGGGACAAGTTTAGACATTGCTCCAATGTCCCCAGACCCTTTCGGAACCCATATTGGCACTCCGAGATAACCCTCTTCTCCTCTTCCCAGTGTTGGATCCTCTTGAGGACTATCCTTCCAGCTATTTTCATAAGGCCGTCCAATAAAGATATTGGACGGTAACAAGCCGGGTCGTCCCTATTCCCCTTTTTAAATATGGGAACTACGATCGCGTCCGACCAGGTGGAAATAAAGCCACATTTATTTCCCATATTTAATACGTTGGTTAACAAGGGGACCCAGAAGTCTGGTTCTGATTTATAAACATCCACTGGGGTTTGATCCGGGCCCGGAGCTTTACCTGATGGACTTTCTCTGAGGGCATCTTCCACTTCTAATGTGGTGAATACTAATTCAATGGGATAAGGAGATACTGGGAAGACGGTGGGCTTGTTATCCTGGTTTATACTGTCTGTGAGGGAGATCACCTTCCGAGATTTCAGGGGATTACCCTGTGTATTATTTGAATAGAGGTTACCATAATGTTCTACCCAGAGCTCAGCCGTTATGGCCACCTCTACAGAGTTATCCCTATCTTTTGAGTTATAAACAGATCTTATGACTTTCCAGAAGGCGTTACTATCCTTAGACCTAGCTGCTTCCCCCAGAGATTCCCAGGCCTCTTGCTTCAAGGTCGCCTTCCGTTGATTGATTGCCAGCTTGTAGTCATGTCTCGCTTGGCGAATTTGTACCCTATCTTTCGGATCAGCGGACAAAACTTTCTTTAAGTTTTTCAGCGTGGAAGTGCATCCAGAATCAAACCACCCTCGGGTATGGCTCCCATTGGCTTTGCAGTTTCTTGTCAAAGCGTTTTTTATGTGGCGCTGAATATTAGAGAAAGCAGCCATAATGCTCTCTGCGTCAGTGTCTTCCTGTAAGCAGGCAAATATGTCCATAGAACAAGAGCATATAAGATTTTGGAAGAAGGATGCTGGATTCATTTTCTCCCATTTAATTACATACCCATTGGTCTTAGTTAGAGTAATCTCGATTGGATATGGGGACCCACTGGGTTCCTTTTCCTTGCTGTCCATGAGATTTACCCCAAAAGTAATGGGATAATGATCACTCATAGGGTCTTCCCCCGTTTCCCAAAAGGTTACAAAATCAGGGTGGGTAGATGATATAAGGGCAAAGTCAATTATGGATCCACAACCTCTTCCATTAAACGTTTGGGCAAAGGGAACCGGGGGGGGAACATACCTGATTAATAAAATTGAGGTCAAAGGTGAAGATAACATTATTAAGGAAGGACCCCGTAATGGAGTGGGAGAAGTGTAAGGGACCGTCCTCCCCTAGATCTGATAGGCCGCACAAACCTAACTCAGAAGACGGACAGACGGTGCAATTAAAGTCGCCCACCCACAGTATTATGTGATCCCCAGAGCCTTGATCTCTCAATTTATGAATGTAGTGAATCATAATGTTCAAGTTTGATTCCACTTCGTTAATCGGCAAGTTATTGTAAAAATTCACAAGGATCACCTTTTGCGAAGTGCCCCATTTAAATAATATGATTTGGAAGTATTGGTTAGATTTGAATTTACAAACTTTGACATCCCCCGTGTTCGAGATATATGTGCACAGGCCCCCCTTATTGCGCCCCTGAGCTGATGGCGCCGCTGGTGAATGAAGGGTTCGGTAGCCTAGCATGTGTACTTCCTCTATAAGCCATGTCTCTTGTAGGCATATAATGCCATACTTCTGCACAATCTCTAGCCAAGGTTTATGGGTGATCTTGCTACCTAGGCCTGCTACGTTCCAGGAAAGGAGAGAGTGCATTGGTTTTCCAGTTTCCTGTGGATGTGGCTGTTGCCCTCTCTTCCCCATTGTACCTTTCAGATTTTGCAAGTACGTAAGGTCTGCCTGTCGTCTGGCCTGTGCAGGGAGAGCGTGCTGTTTAGGTGGTTTTAAATCTGTCCCCATATCGCTAGGAACTTGGGGTGTGGGGTTTAGGTTTTCGCTCAGAATGCTCTCTGCTAAGGGATTTAGGGCGTTGGTGTGAAGAGGAGCGACCCTGATTCCCAGTCAATCTACCTGGTCGAGGCAGTCAAACCTGTTCCTAGTGGGCGCTCCTTCCCACCAGTTATTAGTTGGTTGCCAGCCGTCCCCATATCCTTTCCATCATCGGCGATATTAATATTGCCGCTAAACCAACATAGCGATATTTATCGCTAGTTGTTGGTAATATGCTCCAATATTCCCTGGCACACTCTATTACAATGTTGTTAACCCCAGAGACACGTTAGAACTATACTGTTAAACTCAGGGACTTTCCTAAACCTAATTGTTAACCCGAAGAACACGAATGAAGACAGTATTGAACACTACCTCATGATGGCTAGTGCACCATTCGAGGGTATGTGCACAATAATAATTGGGACCCCATCACCAGTACCATTACTAGTACCAGTATTAGTACCGCAGACTGAAGAGACTCTCTGGGGCATATTACCAACAAGTAGCGATATTTATCGCTAAATAGGCTTAGCGATGATTTTTTTATCGCTGAGCATCGCCAGAATTTATCGCTGAGATAACGTGCTTTTTGCAACGTTTATCTCCAAAGTGATACATTTTCCGGCGATAGCGGCGAAATGCGTGAAAATCGCTGAGAATACAGCGATATTCACGCATTAGCGACAAAATGCTCTTAGCCATGTTATCCACCTCCCATTGGATAACATGGCTAAGAACTGGTCTGGGCAGGCGTTAGTTTCTAGCGATATTCGCGCTTAACGCACATTTTTTTATCGCTTCGCCTATCTCGCTAATAGGCGATAGCGAGGTTAGCGACTGCTTTCAGTCGCTAACAGGTTTGGAACGCCCACTTTGCATGTCATTAGCGAAAAATATGGCTAACATGCAAAGCTTGCAAATAGGGCAATAGAATTATCGCCGCTTAGGGGCCGAAAACGGCTGCTAAAATGGCGATAATCCCCTATCGCCACCCTTGATAATATGCCCCTCTGTTTCTAGAAAGCAAGATGGCGATTAAACTAAGACATGTAGATAAAGTACCCTCACAAATGGGTAGCATGAACAGGTAGAAAAGAATAGGGTTTGGCCTTTTAATTATCTTATGCTTGACTTACAAATTAACTGTTGAGGCACCAGCAGTGGGCAAATATCCTGGAATGTGTCTACTAGCTTACTCCATTTCCCTCTATATCTGTGTAAGGGACCCCACCGAGGGGTGTAACGCAGGCCCCCGCATCCCCCGCGGTGCGGGGGTGCCCCAAGCTCCAGGAGGCCACCTCGGCACTGCCCACTGGCCGGAGAGCTCCTGATTGAGCTCGGAGGGGGCCCCTCTAAGTTCCGTGCAGGGAGGCCCCCTCAGTTTTCGTTACGCCATTGGCCCCACCACTAAGGTTCATAATGATGACAGCCCTGTGTCAGGCACACCTTTATTATAGACGAATTCCAAGATGTGAACCATAAATGAGTAAGATACACAGACTTGTGTAATAGGAGGCAGGACCCCACCACTTAAATTCATAACAATGACAGTATTTTGCCGGCCACAAATAAAACATACACAAATAGCCACTATCTTATGTCTGCCATAGACGATTAAGATACACAGACTGGCGGGACTCCTCTCTTGTGGGCAGAGCTGAAGGGCAGGATCTCCTCCAGGCTCCTGATGAGCGATCTCGATGACGCATGTGATGCAATCAAGAGAGCCGTGGCAGATGATCCTATGGCTAAGGGTCGTCTCTATGGTGCCCAAGCAGACCACACCAATTCCATGTAGGGGCCGCCAATGGAAAGGGCCATTAAAGATAACAGCCCAACTGCTCCCTATCAGATGGGACACCTTGCAGGTGAATTGTGCCTACGTGAAACAGCCGCGATACAAGCCATCACAAGCAAAACCTCCAAGATTAAAATACCCTTTGGGTAGGCGACCTTGAGTCCATTTTAAATCACTTGCACTTTTTTCACTTCACAAAAAGCTGTAATCAGGCATCGAAGCATACATTGAAGGCATTCTGCTTCCAGGGTGGGAACCCAATGATAAAGCAGGCCACTAACTAGTTTGGTGAGTGAGGTTTTTAAAAAAACATAAGGTTCCCCCTATAATTCTGTAAGTGAGAGTCTCCATAGGGCCATGTGTTAGGCAAACAAGTACTCGCTCTTGTTGTTTATTAGTTACCTTTTGAATGAGGTTAAAATTTACAAGGTATCTTAGTTCTTGCTCCACCAGCAGCCACAAGTGTAAGGGTATTCTGTGGTGCTTGAGGGCCATAGGTTTCACCCACTTGTCTATACAGAGTTTCACTGGTGGCCCCTCGAGGCATCCTAGGCCTTAAAACATGCTCGAGAATTGTCCCAGAATGTGGTCCACTTGCAAGGTTTGGATAGTGAAAGGGCGGGATTTTCCTTTTAACCCCTTCGACGCTCATGACGAGCTGGGCTCGTCATGGCGTAGCCTCCTCGCACGCTCATGACGAGCCCAGCTCGTCACGTAAAGTGCGGTTTCGCAAAACCCAGCGTACGGGCGGAATTCCGCCCGCACGCATGTGGTTAAAGTCGGCTTACCATTTTCTGGAAATCCCGTCTCAGGTCGACTGGACCTTTTTACCTGTCATGGAATGAATTAGGCAATCTATTCACTAAAAATCAATAAATTGCAACGGTTCCCACTGTTTCCCTAAAGAACCACCGACTAGGAACTAAATTTGAAGATTTATTACATAACCAAAAACAATTGAAGGTATAAACACCTCAACAGAAGGTTCAGAAGATAAGCAGGCACTAATACAAACATAACCCTACGGAATAGTCTCAGACGGCTAATGAATATCACAAGGATCAATTCGAGAATCATCAGGCTAACAAGAATTGCTATAACCTGAGTTCTAGTATGCATTGGAAAAGAGTATAAATCAGGTTAATCTGTCCCTACACTATACTAAGTGACATCCCTACTCAGCAATAGCCCAACCTAATAAAGGTGTCCGCAGTGGTGACTTCCAAAGAAGTTCACTCACTTTCTCTCTGTTAGTCTAGAGTCTCCTCAGTCATAGCTATGCTCTCTGGAACCCAACCGCTCCCTCTAGTCCCTCAGCTCATCTGCTCTGCCTTCACCCTCGGGGTGCTGTCCCTAATACAAAACCCCACAATGCGGATGATACGCCTTCAGGTACGCCACTCTCAAAGATGTTGGTTTTCAGAATTTTCCATCATGGCACACCTCCATCTTAGTCCGTTAAGACGTCCTTGGGTCCCAGACTTTTCGTCGCTTCAAGTTGCTTCCCTGAATTCCTCGGTTACTCCTCCATGTCTGAGTCTAGCATCCTAACACTCATACACAATGAGCCCTTCTACTTTTACTGTCTACTTGATCCAGCACCTGCAAGGGAATACATGTGAATCGGCTCACAAATTCTTTAATGTTGCAATTGGCTTTAGCTAAAAGCAGCTTCTTCATAAAGCATTTCTACAATTTAATGCTAAGCAAACATTTCAGTCAGGCCTACACAATTTCCATAAACTGTGCTCTGCACGGTTATAGGCCCAACATCCTAACATGAGCATCTCGTTAGTTTCTTAGGCCTCCATCTTTAAGCAAATACAATTTTACTTCAAGCACTTGTATAACGTATAAAAGATACACTATGAACTTTAACAAAGCAGAACTAAATATATAGTGGTGATCTGTACTAAAACACCTCTTATTAATGAAAGACTTCACGTCAAACGACATTTCTATGTCAGAGCGGCATCATTAATTTTCAAAACTCTTAACATCAACCCTACATTACAGTTTGAACACGATTAGTAAGTCCTCTATATATGCGGGTGTTAACTACTTGTACATATGGTACACCCCTACAACATTTTTCTTCTGTTTGGCGCTCTCTCAATAGCATGTGCAAAGAACACCAGCCCACTGACTTCAGTTGTGTGGCACACCATGAGTGTCATGAGCCTTCTTAGGTAATATGGAATCTGGCAGGTGCTTCATTCTCTCCATTCCGCACTACTATGTCTATCACACCTGTTAGTGGGAGCAGTTCCTGGCTGCCGTAGCTGTATATCTGTGTCCTGTCTGGGATAGCCTTGGCCGCAGCTTTATCTTTTTGCACTCTGCGCAGTTTATGACATTCAGGGATGTTCTCGTGCCAATCAGTGCTTTGACTGTAGCTTCTGTTATCATCACCTTGCATGTTGGTTGTGGTCTCCTCCCACGTTACGCCAGTGCTGTGTCTTAAGTCAGGAACATGTCCTCTTCTTCCAACAGTTCCTCTTCGCAGTCAATGGGTGTCCATGCTGAGTGGCCTCTCTGCTGTGCTGGTCCACTTCTTCGAGTATGAGGGTCCAGACTGCTGTCGATGGTGCCCTCTCGGAGCATGATTCTTCTCTCCACTGCAACACACCAGCATGAAGTTGTTGGGCTTCCCACAGCTCAAACACAAACAAATAGGAGAGAGGGTGTAAGGGAATGTTTAAAGACCAAGCGTGGACCTATTCCTCATCTGTAGCATATATAACACTAGAAAAAACCCACAGGTCTATAAGGCTCAGGTAGCCTCACACAAGTTTCATGTTGAGTAGTAATGATCTCATAAACCAATGACTAGGAAGGAAAAAAGAAGATATAAAAACTCAGAGAAAATCCTAAAAGGAGGACTGATTCCCATCACTCACCTAGGTGACATGCTTCATCATCTGGGATATCCTCCTGGTTACACACTGAGGTAACCAAGGGCTGTGACCTTCTGTATATCAGAAGGGAGCTCACAGATGTTTTTATTCACAATATGATAAAGGGAGCTCTGCAGTACCTGTCCAGAATAAAGAGGTAGAGTTGCAGAGTGAAGGGTGCAGTGCAAAAAATAATAACAAATAGTGATAAGTGCAGATTAAAACTGAATATCAAAAGAGAACATATTTTAATGAATATCTTCTGATATCCAAACTAAAAACAGTGCAAGAGCAGTTTTAACAAAATAACTGCCGGAATTATCGGGTCTAAATGTTTCAGCCAACTGGACGTTAGATAGTCCAAGGCCTTCCTAGGGACCATTGCATATAGTATTGCTACTGCGTTTGTGAACAAGAATAAAGTGTCAAAACAAAAACCAAATATACAGCCAAGGTTGGAATTAATACAACCCGGTAACCTGAATTACAGCCGTGGAAATCCTCCACAAATCACCGGATGCTGGTGGCACCTTTAAAGAGAATGTCTATGAAAAGCAATCCTACTGAAAACATATATAAAAGCTTCTTTGAACGTGGTACACAGAGTGCCATCGTCCATTGTGCGTACAACTGCTTCCTGGATGGATATTTATATCAATTAATGCTCACCCATGATTCACGAGGACCGGACCTCACCTCACCTGGCAACAGCTCAGGAAAAGAGGCCTGCTCTATTGAAAAAGAGGGAGAAAAGGCGGACAATCAAAGGCAGGCGGAAAGCCTATCCCTTCATGTGACTCTCAACACCTCTATTGTCCACACACCTAAGATAGTGCAATAACTGTTAGTGAACTGTAAAATGGCAGAGATTTCTGAATGGTAAAACCAAGTTAAAAGTGCGGCTATTTATTAGATAATGTAATATTCACGATAGAACTAGTCGTATTTATATTCAAGGATTTGTAAACAGTCCTGATGTTGGTTACCAAGGTAAGACTAGTTCTGTAACTGTGACCTGCATAACAGCCTCAAACACTTGATGGTAATGAATTGTGTACACATATTCTTTAAAAGGGGGGCTAGCAAACGGGTATACTACCACCATCTTTATCAGTATATGTCGGTTTCAGCATAAAGCTGGGTTAAAGATAAGTGCAAAAGTATAATTGATGTTAATTGTGCCAATGAACTTATATTTCTATATTTTAAAATATCTTATATTATTAAGCTGCACATGTAAAGGAAATAAGCGCAGCAATAGCACACAGTTTTATTCGCATTTAGGAAGCATGATTACTGCAGCTTGCAAGCCTACGGCATAGGGATATGGGGGCTGTAATTACTCAACCCCATTGGAGGCTATTGATACATATAAAAACAGCGTAAGTGTCATTCCCCTCTGCTGACGCTGACATAGTTGTGTAGATGAGCAATCCATGTCTCTTCTGTTCCCTCCCCGCTCCCGCCTCCCAGCTGCTCCGCCCACCCGCGCACTTCGCCTTAAATGGCGACCGTGCGAACGCGCAGCGTTGACGCGCAGCGGGCGCGCCGATTGTGCGCCGAAGGCGCGCCAAAGGTAAGCCCGTCTGCGCCCGTCTGCGACCGGATCGCGCCCAGCGCCAGGACCCCTGGCCCACGAAGACCCCGACCTACCCGCCTGACGTACTCCGCCGCAACCCTCATCGCACTCAACACCGGCCGACTTCCAGACTGCCACCAAGCCACTCCACGACGCACCCACGGACCTTTCAGCTGCCACGCCTGCAAGTTCACCTGCACCCGGACCTGCCCCGCACCAGCACCCGCCAAGTCGAACACCAGCAGCACCCACCTCAAGTGCATCCTGCTCAACACCCGCTCCGTCCACAGACACGCCATCGAACTCTGGAACCTCCTAGACGCCACAGCCCCTGACGTTGCCTTCCTCACGGAGACCTGGATGAACGCCTCGTCAGCTCCTGACATCGCCATCGCCATCCCAGAGGGCTACAAGATCGTCCGGAGGGACCGAAACGCCAACCAGATGGGAGGAGGCATCGCCATCATCCACAGGAGCACCATCCATCTTACGACCAGCATCGACAACACTCTGACCAGCGCCGAACACCTGCATTTCCAGATCCACACCAACCCGAACACCACCCTCAGAGGCACCCTGATCTACCGACCCCCTGGACCACGCACGCAATTCAGCGAGGACATCGCCGACTTCGTCAGCCCGCATGCCCTCCCCTCCGCTGACTACATCCTCCTGGGAGACCTCAACTTCCATCTGGAGAACAACAACGACCGCAACACCAGCACCCTGCTCGACAACCTCGCCAACCTGGGACTCAAGCAACTGGTGTCCACCCCCACCCACCTCGCCGGACACACACTCGACGCAGTCTTCTCTTCCAGCACAGACATCGACTTCAGCCACGCCACAGAGCTTCAATGGACGGACCACAGCTGCGTCCACTTCACCTTCAAGAGAACAACGACCCACCAACACCAGCAACAGGCCGCCCGCAGAAGCTGGAACAAGATCACGGCAGACCAGCTCGCCACCTCCCTGAGCCAGCACCCTCCTGCCAGCTCAGCGAACCCCAGCCAGGCCGCCGACAACCTCACGAAGTGGATCAGCAACTGCGCGGACGAACTCGCCCCACTGAGGACCCCGCCTAGCAGACCTGGCAGCAAGAAGGCCCCATGGTTCACCGACGAACTCAAGAGCTCCAAGAAGAACTGCCGAGCCCTCGAGAAAGTCTGGAGAAGGGAACCGACACCAGACAACAGGACCTCCTTCAAACTTGCCACCCGGAAACACCACCAGCTGATCCGCGCCGCCAAGAAAACAGCATTCAAGGACCGGTTGGACAACAACGCACACAACTGCAAGGAACTCTTCAACATCGTGAAAGAGCTTTCCAACCCCAGCGCAGGAAACAACGACATCACCCCATCGCAAGACCTCTGCAACTCCCTCGCTTCATACTTCCACAACAAGATCGCGGACATACACAACAGCTTCAACAACCAACCAACGCACACCAGGACCGAACAACCACCCCCCACCACCACCCTCCACGCCTGGACCCCGATCAGCACCAAAGACACCATCCGCACGATGAACTCCATCCACTCCGGATCACCGACCGACCCCTGCCCTCACCACGTCTTCAACAAGGCCGATGCTGTCATCGCACCCCACCTGCGAGACATCATCAACACATCCTTCAACACCACCATCTTCCCGGAGAGCTGGAAGCACGCCGAACTCAGCGCTCTACTCAAGAAACCAACAGCGGACCCCACCGACCTCAAGAATTACCGCCCCATCTCGCTCCTCCCGTTTCCAGCCAAAGTCATCGAGAAGACCGTCAACAAGCAGATGGCCGCCTTCCTCGAGACGAACGGATCCCTCGACCCCTCACAGTCCGGCTTCCGAGCCAATCACAGCACCGAGACCGCCCTCATCGCCGCCACCGATGACATCCGAACCCTGATGGACAATGGAGAAACAGCGGCCCTCATCCTCCTAGACCTCTCCGCGGCTTTCGACACGGTCTGCCACCGCACCCTAGTGCAGCGTCTCAACAACGCCGGAATCCAGGGGAAGGCACTGGAATGGATCATCTCCTTCCTCGACGGAAGAACACAGAGAGTCCGCCTACCACCGTACAAGTCAGAGGCCTCCGAAGTCATCTGCGGCGTCCCCCAAGGATCATCTCTGAGCCCCACCCTCTTCAACGTCTACATGAGCCCCCTCGCGGCCATCGTACGCAAACACAACCTCAGCATAATCTCCTACGCCGACGATACCCAGCTGATCCTCTCCCTGACGAACGACCCCGCCGCCGCCAGAGCCAACCTGCACGAAGGGATGAAAGAGGTAGCCGAGTGGATGACGACCAGCCGCCTGAAACTGAACTCAGACAAGACGGAGGTCCTCATCCTGGGCTCCTCACCCTCCGCCTGGGACGACTCCTGGTGGCCCCCCGCCCTGGGCACCGCACCCAAACCGACAGACCATGCACGCAACCTGGGCTTCATCCTGGACTCCTCCCTCTCCATGACCAGGCAAGTCAACAACGTCTCCTCGGCGTGCTTCAACATCCTACGCATGCTACGGAAGATCTTCTGGTGGATCCCCACCGAGACCAGGAAGACCGTCACCCAGGCCCTCGTCACCAGCCGACTGGACTACGGCAACGCCCTCTACGCCGGGACCACCGCCAAGCTCCAGAAGAGACTCCAGCGGATCCAGAACGCCTCAGCCAGACTCATCCTCGACATCCCACGAACCAGCCACATCTCCGGACATCTGAGAGACCTTCACTGGCTCCCCGTCAACAAAAGAATCACCTTCCGCCTCCTCACCCACGCACACAAAGCCCTACACGACCAAGGCCCGAGCTACCTCAACAGCCGAGTCAACTTCTACGCTCCCAAACGCCACCTCCGATCAGCCAACCACGCCCTCGCCGCCGTCCCCCGCATCCGAAGAGCGACTACAGGAGGAAGGTCCTTCTCCTACCTGGCCGCCAAGACCTGGAACTCCCTCCCGACCGACCTGCGCCTGACCCAAGACCACCTCTCCTTCAGGAAGAAGCTGAAGACCTGGCTGTTCGAGCAGTAGCGGCACCCCCCCCCCCCCCCCCCCCCAGCGCCTTGAGACCCTACGGGTAGGTAGCGCGCTCTATAAGTGTCAATGATTGATTGATTGATGTCTTCCAGTCGGCACCTTCTTGAGCAGGGTTGGCGACATCCACCATAAGCAGGTGGTGAGAGCCACAACACAAAATGCTAGTCGAGATTCGCAAAGCCATACAAGGATTGATTTGCACCGCCTTGTGCTGTGTTGCTTTATACTGCATCGGGCGGGCTTTACATGGGTGGATCATGGGCATTCCCATGCATCCACTCATGAATTTTGACACAAAACCAGATATTCTAACAGCAGTAAAGCTGTTTGCACCAAAATGGTGCCCCTAATAGCACACATAGAAAGAGCGATACGCCACTAAGGATTGTTTTATGCAGGAAGGTATGCCTTCCTGCACAATAGCAATCCTGCCCTAACATAAGCACCCTTGCAGCATGGCGCACGGGTGCCTGCGTTGTTGGTTCTAAGCTGCATGAAGAGCACCATTGCTGTGAGAGAGCAGGTTTGCAGCAAATATTACCAGATATGGCACACTTCTGCTTTTTCCCTATCGTGCAAAGCAGTACTGCAAGATGCCTTGTTGAGGTGCATGAAAAAGATAGTACATCGGTGTCCCTGCATCCATGGAGGAGGTAGTAGCACCAGCCCCCACCCCACTGCAATCAAATCCAGGGCTACAATGACACTCTGGTGTTGAGGGAGAGATGAAGTTAATGGATATTACAGGCAGAGTTGACCCCTAAAATGACCTCATGAGAAGCCATCTCAACACACTGAAGCAAAGTAAAGGAAAAATATTGTTTGGTAAAAGCAACTATGTTTCATGTCACAGCAGTTTTATTACTGATAATAGCAGCTATGTTACAGGTAACACACCTTGCCTCAGAAGACATACAACTTTGGATCCTAAAGATAGATCAGACTGGATAAATAGGTTACTAATATCACATCTTTTAATATAGAGAATAATTACAGGTAATTGGATTGTGGAAGTGTATCTTATTGCTCAGAAAGGTTTGCATAATTAGGGATGTACTTTTCTACCTAGGTGCATTGGCAATATAATCCATGACTTTAAGACATGTTCATAATTGGTCCAAAGCTTCATTGTGATTCCCCAGAGAGGCGCCATGGAAGCTACTTCCTTCTTTCACCGTGACAATGCATTTGTTGACCCAATGTGGAACTAATCAAGCTCCCAATACTGCAAGTTCATTTTTGCTTGCTGGTCCATCAAGATGTGAAGCAATGTTTGAAAGGCCATGGGAACTAAAAATTAAATTAATGTGTATTTATCAGAGGCCACCTAATTGACTCTATAGTACAGCAAGTGAGGCTTTATTTTCTCTGATCTAATATTCCATTCTTCTTGTAGTTCTTTTAAAACACTTGGGGCCTCATTTATGAGAAATGACGCGTCCCTGCGTGAAAGCAGCGTTACGTCACTTCTCAGTGCGCACTCCTTGCGACATACCTGATGCGTCATATTTAATGTATGACGCATCATTTTTAAAAAACAATATATTTTATTGGTTTCTACAGTCGATCGGTCATTACATTGATATGCAGTGTTGGAAAAAGGAATAATTCACATACATTGCATAATAATGGTATAATATGATAATACAATGACAGCGTTAATCAAAACAGTCCTTGTGTATACCAGTTTGTGTATCAGAAATGCTAGGACAACATAGATAGGTAATATGGCAGCAATGGACGTGATAACACTCAGTATGCAGAGCAATGCATCCTCAGAATGTTGTGAGGCAAGGTTTAGTGGGAGGTAGCATGTTCTAGTGGCTCTGTTTTGTGTTCGCATATTTCCTGAGATACAGTGCGTGGTAGGACCAGATGCGGTGTGTGATCCGGAGTTCCGAATGTCGGACGTAGACCGTCCACCAATGCAACAAATCCAATATTTTAGCAAATATAGCAGTGATATCAACCATCGTAACTTCCAAACAAGACCATTGGGGACAAAAGGTCAAACAGTGCAAAAACAGGGGAAAGAGATAGGGTCTCTAGCACCACGATGTGATTGCTGAGGAGGGCAGAAATAAAAGAAAAAAGGGGTTGAATAGGTTGTGTCAATAGGATTGTAGTGTCGTGAGGCGGGTCAGCGTGCAGGTGTGAAGGCAAGAGCCCGGGTCCGAGATCTGTATGACAAGTGTATGTTGTAAGTGTCACTCAGTTTGGCGGGGGGAGGCTGATCTATCAATATCTAGGAGGTGCCAAGGTGTTAACAGTAAGGGCACACAGGTGCCAGGGAGACAGCACAGCCCAGTTGTACAGCAATGTCACATCTCATAGATATACGCCGCTCCCAGCGTGTTACCCTGAGTCCCCGTTCCAAGCTTGCCTGTTGGAAGGATCTCAGTGTTTCATCCCAGAGTTGCGCAATTGGAAACTTCCGTAAACCCGCTGTTTCCCCTCGGTGCAGTGTGATACTTTCAGCTCTCGCCCAGTTAATGAAGGAAGTGCACCAGTAGTTAGCGAGTGGGGGTGCACCCTTTTTCCAATGTTTGGTGAGCATGCGTTTGGCAGTGATGAGTCCTAAGTCCCAGAATCTAGTCAGCACTTTATTAAATTTAGTTCTCTTATACAACCCCAGGATGCAGGCCTCCCATGTATGTGGTAAACCCGCGCCAGCGCTTCGTGTCAATAGGGTTGTCACCTCATCCCAATATGTGGCAAGAGTGGGGCAGTTCCAGAGCATATGTAAAATGTCCGCACCAACCAAAGTACATCGGGGGCAGGTAGCAGTGGTAATTGAGAAATACTTGTTAATTTTATCCGGCGACAGATATGCTTGATGTAGGATATAAAACTGTATAATTTTAAAACGGGAGTTACGTGGGATGTGTGCAGGGCTAGCCAACACCATCGCCCTTTCCTTGTCTGTCCATCCCCTCCCTCGGGATGTTTCCCATTTATCTCGTAATGGTTGTGTGGAGCGCTGCGTGTGCATGAGAAGGGCCTGTGCGAGCCAGTGGATAATATGGGAGCCGTTACCCATGACATGTAAGTATTGTATAAGATGATGGAAACCACAGCAATGGAGCGCACACCGCTAGCCCCTCCTCCGGATCGCCCCTCGGGATTCTGGTACTTGTAGTTCAATAGTGGATCACCCAGGTGGGTGCAAGTCGGTACTTGTTGGACTGATGAATCTCTAGACCCGATACATGTCCCGGGTTTTTGGGTATTGCCCGAGACATGGCTCGGGTTTTGGGATAACTTCCCTCATCAGTAGAGAAATGGTTAGGGGTGGAGGAGAAGGCCGCCAAACAACCGTCAATGGCCTCGATGCCCGAACCGGCACGCAGGGCAGCATCCAGGAGCCCGTCGGCTCAAAGCTCAAGGGAGCCAATTAATAGAAACCACAGCAATGGAGCGCACACCGCTAGCCCCTCCTCCGGATCGCCCCTCGGGATTCTGGTACTTGTAGTTCAATAGTGGATCACCCAGGTGGGTGCAAGTCGGTACTTGTTGGACTGATGAATCTCTAGACCCGATACATGTCCCGGGTTTTTGGGTATCGCCCGAGACATGGCTCGGGTTTCGGGATAACTTCCCTCATCAGTAGAGAAATGGTTAGGGGTGGAGGAGAAGGCCGCCAAACAACCGTCAATGGCCTCGATGCCCGAACCGGCACGCAGGGCAGCATCCAGGAGCCCGTCGGCTCAAAGCTCAAGGGAGCCAATTAATAGAAACCACAGCAATGGAGCGCACACCGCTAGCCCCTCCTCCGGATCGCCCCTCGGGATTCTGGTACTTGTAGTTCAATAGTGGATCACCCAGGTGGGTGCAAGTCGGTACTTGTTGGACTGATGAATCTCTAGACCCGATACATGTCCCGGGTTTTTGGGTATCGCCCGAGACATGGCTCGGGTTTCGGGATAACTTCCCACATCAGTAGAGAAATGGTTAGGGGTGGAGGAGAAGGCCGCCAAACAACCGTCAATGGCCTCGATGCCCGAACCGGCACGCAGGGCAGCATCCAGGAGCCCGTCGGCTCAAAGCTCAAGGGAGCCAATTAATAGAAACCACAGCAATGGAGCGCACACCGCTAGCCCCTCCTCCGGATCGCCCCTCGGGATTCTGGTACTTGTAGTTCAATAGTGGATCACCCAGGTGGGTGCAAGTCGGTACTTGTTGGACTGATGAATCTCTAGACCCGATACATGTCCCGGGTTTTTGGGTATCGCCCGAGACATGGCTCGGGTTTCGGGATAACTTCCCTCATCAGTAGAGAAATGGTTAGGGGTGGAGGAGAAGGCCGCCAAACAACCGTCAATGGCCTCGATGCCCGAACCGGCACACAGGGCAGCATCCAGGAGCCCGTCGGCTCAAAGCTCAAGGGAGCCAATTAATAGAAACCACAGCAATGGAGCGCACACCACTAGCCCCTCCTCCGGATCGCCCCTCGGGATTCTGGTACTTGTAGTTCAATAGTGGATCACCCAGGTGGGTGCAAGTCGGTACTTGTTGGATTGATGAATCTCTAGACCCGATACATGTCCCGGGTTTTTGGGTATCGCCCGAGACATGGCTCAGGTTTCGGGATAACTTCCCTCATCAGTAGAGAAATGGTTAGGGGTGGAGGAGAAGGCCGCCAAACAACCGTCAATGGCCTCGATGCCCGAACCGGCACGCAGAGCAGCATCCAGGAGCCCGTCGGCTCAAAGCTCAAGGGAGCCAATTAATAGAAACCACAGCAATGGAGCGCACACCGCTAGCCCCTCCTCCGGATCGCCCCTCGGGATTCTGGTACTTGTAGTTCAATAGTGGATCACCCAGGTGGGTGCAAGTCGGTACTTGTTGGACTGATGAATCTCTAGACCCGATACATGTCCCGGGTTTTTGGGTATCGCCCGAGACATGGCTCGGGTTTCGGGATAACTTCCCTCATCAGTAGAGAAATGGTTAGGGGTGGAGGAGAAGGCCGCCAAACAACCCTCAATGGCCTCGATGCCCAAACCGGCACGCAGGGCAGCATCCAGGAGCCCGTCGGCTCAAAGCTCAAGGGAGCCAATTAATAGAAACCCCAGCAATGGAGCGCACACCGCTAGCCCCTCCTCCGGATCGCCCCTCGGGATTCTGGTACTTGTAGTTCAATAGTGGATCACCCAGGTGGGTGCAAGTCGGTACTTGTTGGACTGATGAATCTCTAGACCCGATACATGTCCCGGGTTTTTGGGTATCGCCCGAGACATGGCTCGGGTTTCGGGATAACTTCCCTCATCAGTAGAGAAATGGTTAGGGGTGGAGGAGAAGGCCGCCAAACAACCGTCAATGGCCTCGATGCCTGAACCGGCACGCAGGGCAGCATCCAGGAACCCGTCGGCTCAAAGCTCAAGGGAGCCAATTAATAGAAACCACAGCAATGGAGCGCACACCGCTAGCCCTTCCTCCGGATCGCCCCTCGGGATTCTGGTACTTGTAGTTCAATAGTGGATCACCCAGGTGGGTGCGAGTCGGTACTTGTTGGACTGATGAATCTCTAGACCCGATACATGTCCCGGGTTTTTGGGTATCGCCCGAGACATGGCTCGGGTTTCGGGATAACTTCCCTCATCAGTAGAGAAATGGTTAGGGGTGGAGGAGAAGGCCGCCAAACAACCGTCAATGGCCTCGATGCCCGAACCGGCACGCAGGGCAGCATCCAGGAGCCTGTCGGCTCAAAGCTCAAGGGAGCCAATTAATAGAAACCACAGCAATGGAGCGCACACCGCTAGCCCCTCCTCCGAATCGCCCCTCGGGATTCTGGTACTTGTAGTTCAATAGTGGATCACCCAGGTGGGTGCAAGTCGGTACTTGTTGGACTGATGAATCTCTAGACCCGATACATGTCCCGGGTTTTTGGGTATCGCCCGAGACATGGCTCGGGTTTCGGGATAACTTCCCTCATCAGTAGAGAAATAGTTAGGGGTGGAGGAGAAGGCCGCCAAACAACCGTCAATGGCCTCGATGCCCGAACCGGCACGCAGGGCAGCATCCAGGAGCCCGTCGGCTCAAAGCTCAAGGGAGCCAATTAATAGAAACCACAGCAATGGAGCGCACACCGCTAGCCCCTCCTCCGGATCGCCCCTCGGGATTCTGGTACTTGTAGTTCAATAGTGGATCACCCAGGTGGGTGCAAGTCGGTACTTGTTGGACTGATGAATCTCTAGACCCGATACATGTCCCGGGTTTTTGGGTATCGCCCGAGACATGGCTCGGGTTTCGGGATAACTTCCCTCATCAGTAGAGAAATGGTTAGGGGTGGAGGAGAAGGCCGCCAAACAACCGTCAATGGCCTCGATGCCCGAACCGGCACGCAGGGCAGCATCCAGGAGCCCGTCGGCTCAAAGCTCAAGGGAGCCAATTAATAGAAACCACAGCAATGGAGCGCACACCGCTAGCCCCTCCTCCGGATCGCCCCTCGGGATTCTGGTACTTGTAGTTCAATAGTGGATCACCCAGGTGGGTGCAAGTCGGTACTTGTTGGACTGATGAATCTCTAGACCCGATACATGTCCCGGGTTTTTGGGTATCGCCCGAGACATGGCTCGGGTTTCGGGATAACTTCCCTCATCAGTAGAGAAATGGTTAGGGGTGGAGGAGAAGGCCGCCAAACAACCGTCAATGGCCTCGATGCCCGAACCGGCACGCAAGGCAGCATCCAGGAGCCCGTCGGCTCAAAGCTCAAGGGAGCCAATTAATAGAAACCACAGCAATGGAGCGCACACCGCTAGCCCCTCCTCCGGATCGCCCCTCGGGATTCTGGTACTTATAGTTCAATAGTGGATCACCCAGGTGGGTGCAAGTCGGTACTTGTTGGACTGATGAATCTCTAGACCCGATACATGTCCCGGGTTTTTGGGTATCGCCCGAGACATGGCTCGGGTTTCGGGATAACTTCCCTCATCAGTAGAGAAATGGTTAGGGGTGGATGGTGCATTGGTAATTCCTCATATATGTCACCCCGGGAGTCTGTGTACATGCGCAATATTGATGCGTGCAGGAGAAATTGTCCGGCCGGTAGGCCCGTGCTCCTCGTTAGTTCTCCAAAAGGAAGTAGGGTTCCATCTGTATAGAAATCTCCTAGGGTTTCCACACCAGCCTCCACCCATTTCTCCAGCATAGCCGGTGTCGCCACTCCACCCTGCCTGGGGGTGCCCAGCAGGGGGAGCGCCGGAGCATAAGGCCACCGCTACATGTAGTGGTAACAGGCGGGACCCCTTGGTCAGGGGGTGAAACAATGTATGACACATCATGTCGCAAGGAGTTACAGATGCGTCAGTATTTCTGATGTACCTGTAAGCGAAAAAGTGACGCATTGGTGGAGTGTGTCACCAAAGTGATGCAACTCCAGCAATGCGTCCTTTCAGGGCCTGCGTCAGTCTTACGCCTGTTGTGAGGCAGGCGCAAGATTTTGACGCAACGGCGTCCTAGAAGTGACGCAGTGAAATCTCATAGATTTCACTGCATCACTTCTACGAGGCTTTTAGCGGGGTAACGCCCCCCCCCTGCATACATTATACCTGACGCAGGTATAATGTAGTGCAGGGGTTTACAAAGTGACACATCTGCTTAGATGCATCACTTTGTAAATAGTGCGCAACAGGAGGCATGTTTTACGCTACTGATGCGTCATAAAAAATGATGCATCGGAAGCGCAAAACTGACGCAAGACCTCATAAATGAGGCCCCCAGCCTTTAATGTTAATTAAGTCATATGTTAGGGTAGATGTGAAAGCTATCAATGAAAAGTGGTCACTGAAGAGTTGTTTCGCCGAGAATAAGTTAAATAAGGCTGATTAGCATATATCCATTCAAGTAGAGATTGAAAGCATAATGTACGACCCCCAAGAAGTAGGGTCTGTTGGAAGAGCATTCTTGACCTGGGTCTCTGGATGTTGATGTGGGCCTGCATCATGTCAGCCAAGAAAGATGACTTGTGGGTTTAGTTGGTTGAGCTTGTTGTGTTTTGCAACTGGTCACAATAGGTCGTATTTGAGATCTGGTGATCATACATTTAAGTAGAAGAACCAGGTGAAGACTCTGGGGTCTAGTTCATCCTAAAAATCTATGCACTCTTATGTTGTTTATGTTTGATCATCTCATACAATGTTGTGCAACTATCTGGGAGCAGAAGCTGTGTTGGGTTCATCTTCCATGTGTGTGAGCAATGTTCATGAGGACTCCAGGCAACAATTGCCAGGAGTATGCAATGCTTTGTCGGGTGTGATATCTTGATTTTCATATCTATAGGGAAATATTCTAAAGAGTATGGGCCAGATGTATCAAAGGGTTTTACCCATTCTGTGTCTATGGCAAAATGTGTTCATACATATGGCCCTATATCCATTAAATGAATTTCCAAAAACTGCTCAAAGGGTTACTCTAAAGTAGTCCGTAGACATCACTGTTTGTTTTTGTCATTCAGGTCTAGAAGAAGGAATCATGTGCTAGAGTGCCTGACTGGAGCTGGGAACTCTGATCCCAGGAGTAATTTTCCACTGTCACTTCTCCTATGCACAGAGGATCCACCCGCCGAGCCAGCTTTTCTTGTCCTACTGGAAGCTTGTGGAAGACTGTTTTTATTTTGGAAATAAAAGCAATTACGAGAAGGTGACACATGCGTCAGCACTGTTACGGTTACACCCATAAACATACATTTTGTAAGGTTTATTATTTATTACTCCAACATTTGCCAAGTATGAGAATACTACTAAAAGAATAGATGGTTGGTGATCATAACATAATGTAATACGATGCAAAAAACAATTGGTATATTGGCTAGGATATACAACAATACTCAATATTGTATTTATATCAAACATAATCCATATGCAAGAGAGAGAGAGAGAGAAAGAAAATACAATTTAACACGTTATTATGAAAAACAATTCAGTTCTTTATGGGCCCGATTCACAGAATGAACTTAAGACTCAATCTTAAACTTACTACTATTTTGGTATTCACAGAATGCACTTACTACTTTTGGCATTCACAGAATGCACTTACTACTTTTGGTATTCACAGAATGAACTTACTACTTTTGGTATTCACAGAAGTTAGGATTTTGTCTTAAGTTTGTCTTAAGACAAACTTAAGACAGATTTAAGACAGACTTAAGTTAGGATTTTGTCTTAAGTCTGTCTTAAGTCTGTCTTAAGTCTGTCTTAAGTTTGTCTTAAGTCTGTCTTAAGTTTGTCTTAAGACAAACTTAAGACAAAATCCTAACTTCTGTGAATACCAAAAGTAGTAAGTTCATTCTGTGAATGCCAAAAGTAGTAAGTGCATTCTGTGAATACCAAAATAGTAGTAAGTTTAGGATTGAGTCTTAAGTTCATTCTGTGAATCGGGCCCTATATTTTTATATTATACTGAAAAGGTTTATTAGTATACAATCAGGGCCCGATTCACAGAACTAATTTAAGACAAAATCCTAAACTTACTACCATTTTGGTATTTACAGAAGGCACTTACTCATTTTGGTATTCACAGAAGGCACTTACTCATTTCGGTATTCACAGAAGTTAGGAGTCCTAACTTTAGGACTCTTAAATGCCTTCTGTGAATACCGAAAGTTTTAAAGTTAGGATTTTTGTCAGTTTAGGAGTAGTAAAGTTAGGACTCCTAACTTTAGGACTCCTAAATGCCGTCTGTGAATACCGAAAGTCTTAAAGTTAGGATTTTTCTCAGTTTTGGAGACCTAAAGTTACGAGTCCTAACCTTACTACTCCTAAACTGAGAAAAATCCTAATTTGAAGACTTTCAGTATTCACAGAAGGCATTTAGGAGTCCTAAAGTTAGGACTCCTAACTTCTGTGAATACCGAAATGAGTAAGTGCCTTCTGTGAATACCAAAATGGTAGTAAGTTTAGGATTTTGTCTTAAGTTAGTTCTGTGAATCGGGCCCGTAGTGCTTAAAGGTTGCTCTAATAGGTGCTTAAGAGGTTGCTCGTAGACGTACTCAAGCGATGTGGAAGGAGTAGAAAGGATGAATCTAAAGATTATAGACCAAGAATAAGAACAATTTATCATAACTGTGTTACTTCAGTAAGTTTGAAACACTTGTCCAGAGAAGGGTCTCACATATTTGACAAAATGTATCTATATAAGAAAAAGAGGTCAATTTAATCAAGGGACATCTGTCTTTAGGATGATGCAAAAAAATTATCCAAGCTCTTATGGTTATGTCGTCGATATTTCGACCAAGATAAGGTTTGGCATATTAAGGAACTAGCAAGTGGTCTTCATCAGGACATAAAAGAAGCAATTTAGAAGTAAGGGTAGGTGTGTGTACAAATAATCAGTGAAAATAAAATCTGTTTCTCTCTCTAAGAGACCAGAAGGACCACTGACCTTCAGTGGTGTGGGAGAATCACCCTCATCTTAATACCGTCTTTCAATTACAGCGGTATCCAGGGTTACTACCACCCACACAGGAGACTAGATAAGAAGCCCACCGGCATATCTCTCTTGCATATGGATTGTGTTTGATGTAAATACAATATTGAGTATTGTTGTATATCTTAGCCAATAGGACCAGTTCTCTTTTGTACTACATTGCACCCAAGTCCCTTGGCTGTTTGGGTTACCCCATTAGCTTATAATGAAACATAACAGAATGTATGCATTATGCACAATGACTTGAATTTTAGCCTCCTGTCTGCTAGCAGCCAAAGGACAAGAGAAAGGATGGGAGAAATATGTCACCACTCTCTGAGTCACCCAATGTGGTGTGTGGCGGGTTTCTGAACACTCTGATGACACTGAATCAATTATTGAGGGAGATACACATGAAGGTGGATGCAATTGTCTAGTGAGATGGACATTCACTGCAACAGTGAGAGATGTTCTTCAGCTTGGGGTAGGGTCTCTGGAAAGACTCCTTAGAAACTCATTCAGAGATTATTGCGCCTCAAGAGTGTTACCAAAAGGGATAATTATGTAATCACCACAAATTTAGAAACAAATGAAGAATAACAGTCTTCCTGCGTATTTTTACTGGAGTTATTGGTGTAAATTAGTGCTAACAGATACAAACTTCCCTTGGAGAGAAGTGGCGCTGAGACAGGCATGTAAAACTGGCATTCTGACCTTTATTGTGGCCTTGGCGTCATGCTAATCTAGTGTAAATGCAGAAACCTAGGCCAGTCTCTAGCCTGTCCTTGAGAATGTGAGGTCCAGGACCTGTCCTCTGGTCTGAAGGGGCACACCAAGCATGCCCTCATAGAAGACAGTGGCGTTTTATCAGTCTTTACTGGTTGGCGATAAACAAAGGAACTGAATTCAAGGCCCTGTGCATTGCACACAGTGTAAAATATGCTCACGGTCCACATATCCTCAGTCACCTCATAACATCCTACAACAACTCGAGAGAGTGGAGATCTAATAATCACTCCCTCCTGGTTACTCCCAGAACTAAAAGTGAGAAGTGGAGGCAGATCGTTTGCATATCTAGTGTCAAAGCTTTGGAACTCCCTGTCTAATTACATTAGAGTTAATAGGAATCTGTTAAGCTACAGGAAGCAACTGAACACCTGCCTCTTCACTTAATCAAGGCATTCACATCTAGCCCCGGGCGAGACCTCCACTCCACCTGCGGAGTGTGCAGAGACTTCCCAACTCCGCGTGCCACGGAGAAGGCTGAGTAGACAAATCTCCGCACACTCCGCGGCGGAGAGGAACTAGCCAGCCCACGCCTCCCACCCGCCCTATTAACGATTGCTTACAAGTTAAATAAAAGGACCTTAACCCGTTGCCTGCTGCCGTCGGCCAACGGTCGTCGCGAGCACTGCCTTGGTAGTGCTGCGCACGTCCGTTGGCCGACGCGGCCCCACCCGTTTTTCGAACGTTCAGCACTGGAGCAGAACGTTCAAAGCAGCCAATGGGTTAAAGTAAATAACAACACCTTACCTTAGCTGCAGTGTCCCCGGGCTGCCCTCCTTCTCTTCATCGCGTTCTGTGGAAAAACTGAAAAATGCACAAGCCCGGGCGCGTGCACATGCGCAATTTTTCCACAGAATGCAATGATGAGGAGGAGGTCAGCCCGTGGACACTGCGGCTAAGGTAATGTGTTGCAGTTTGTCCACAGAACGCGATGAAGAGGAGGAGGGCAGCCCCAGGACACCGCAGCTAAGGTAAGGTGTTTTTATTTATTTTAAAGGTCTTTTATTTAACTTATAAGCAATTGTTAATAGGGCAGGTGGGTGGCGTGGGCTGGCCAACTCCGCCGCGGAGTGTGCGGAGATTTGTCTACTCTGCTCTCCGCGGCATGCGGAGTTGGGAAGTCTCTGCACACTCCGCGGGCAGAGCGGAGGTCTCCGACCAGGGCTAGATGTGAGTGCCTTGATTAAGTGAAGAGGCAGGTGTTCAGTTGCCCTGTCAGTGCCGGGAAATCCGTCTCTGGGTAGCCAAGCATTTTACAAGAAACTGTAACATAACATATCATAACATAACATAACATACCAAACTTATAAAGCAGTGATGGCACCACACAGTATTATGTGAATCTGTAGTGTGACCAGGGCTAATTTCGCTGTGCCAGGTAGAACGTGGGCTACTAACCCCTCTAGTTAAAAGTGTTATTGTTAAGTGAGACCCAAAACCTTGCACTCACATCCCATGTACATGTCAAGTGTATGACCATGTACAGTGGTACAGTGAGCATAAGATACGAGTGGTAGCAGGACTCAGAGTTTGTGTAGTGAGGCCAGTGGATTCCTATTGGATGCCCCTGGTTTTGCATGGGACAAGATGGAGAATGAGGAAAAGTCCCAAAGGCAGTGGCATTGTATTGCCTGCATTCCGGTGGCTGAAGGGCTGAGATCCAGACGCTGTAGTTAGGAAGCTGGAAACAGGGTTATATTTGGAAATTCCATGAAGACTTTGCTAGCAAGGGGTTGCTGAATGCTGATTAGTTCTTCTTGAGCACTGCCATTTGGTTAATAGGTAAAGGCGAGGGCTGAGACTCCAGTTTCTGTTGCACAAGGTGAGGAGATTCCTAGGCCAAAGCTGTCTCTTATTACTGCTTCATGAAAGTTGATGTCAGCCAGTTACAAAGAACTTCCATTCATTGGGCTCATGTTGTGGGTGCTCGAGTTTAGAGATGACCCCAGTGCTACCTGCTGTAAGGAGTGTAACTTTACACAAAGGCTGTGTCTGGCGAGAACTAGATTTGTACGGGAACCATCCCTAATTGGTTCTGAAGCATGAGATGGTAGATCCACAATGCTTGTCTGGAAAATGTGTATACAAGTGGGATCCAAACCTCCCCACTTTGTAGTCCCAGGTTCTTCTTGACCAAGAAAGGAAGTGCTCCTAAAGGTACTCCAGACTCTGCTGTGCAACTAGGGCTAGTCTCTGTCTGACAGTCAGTCTACCAGAGATGAGGAAACATCAACTCAACTCAACACTCGCTGATGGGTGGGAGCCTTGTGGCCTGCCTGCCAGCTGAGAGAGGGAAGGAATGTGCCTGATGCTGCAGGAGAGATGGTTCAAGAGGGGGACCAGAATGCTCCTGGAGCACTAAGAGGAAAATGATGACCCAAAGAGAGAGATCAAGGAGCGCCCCATTCTGTCAAGGGTCCCAATGGTCTCTGTGCAGTTCTTGATGAGTTGGAAGTAAGACTGCCAGAGCATGACATCTGAGTCACTCTGCAGTCTTCCATGGGCCAAGTAATGGGCACTTTGCTGCCCATGAGGAAAAGGAGATCAGATAGTCGCTTACAGAAAGTCGCTAAATGCCCCAAAGCCTGCAAGTGCTTCTATCCTAATGCCACAAGACGACTTGGCCAGGAAGCTACACCCTTGCAAGCTGAGCGCTGGTTTGCAACTTACCACCCAGAGGACTCCAGCTTCCTAGGGCTTTTGTCTTCAACCATGAAGATAGTGAAGCAGGCAGCAGCCACTGTGGTAACCTGCAATGATGAAGTCCACCCCGTTAGCGTCATCCTTGCCTGCTGGAATGTCTGGATAGCTGCAGGTCATCAACTGCTAACTACAGAACTTAACTGCACCTATGGATAAGAGACACTGAGGTACGTGGTAAGATCTGCTGCGCCCACTTGAGACTTTTCACCCAAAAGCCACTAGAGATTTTGAAATGAGTTACCACAATATCTCAGGAGACTTTTTGGGCAATCTGTACCTGACCTAATCCTTGCCTACATCCATAGAATAGAGCGGACGATTATAGCCGGATCCCCGCTACAGCGGGAGAGACTATTGTTATCAGGAAGGAGGGGGGGTGCGGTGCCTCACTGTTAAAGCATACCTTATGCCAAACCTGTCTGATGTGCTAATTACACTCAGTGGAATTTAGTTCTGATATGAGACAAAGTGTTGTTGCATCTGTTGTCTGTTTGTTCTGGGTTTTTTCCAATGACAGATTTTTGTGACAAAAACAGTCTCTTTATTTAAATTGATGGAAACCATGCACTGTTGTAGTGCTCATATGAACTTTCTTGTCTGGAAATTGATAGCACTCTCACCTAGAGTGACAATTTGTAGTGGACCTTTGGTGTGAAGAACACTATATACATGCATATTAGGACATGGATCCCCATTCTTCTTCTTCTTGGGTTGATTCCTAGTAGCTGACAAGAGGTCTCCGATTGAAGAATTATTACTGTCCAATGATGATGTGGAGAGGGCATGGAAACATCCAGCTGGCAGAGTAGAACTCGCCCCTCTACGGGGCCCTCAGGACTTATCGTTTACCACCCGCAAGTCCAAAGTTAAGTGGTAAGGCCCGGACAAATGGGGATCACGGAAAGCTATCTATTTCCTCCAGGGCAGGCTGCAAAATGGTAAAATGTCCTCTGAGGAGCAGGAGAAAGAGTGTGTTGTGCACTCTCCGGGGGGTGGGCCTCCCACATCTTGTCCTTCCACGCCCTGTCTGCTTGATCCGAGCGAGATCTGCCAGTTCCCTCCCTCCAACCTCCAAGAAGACCCGCTTCTTCAGAATTCCGGGATTTGAGGGGAGGTCCATATTTGCATGTGCCACGGTCCAATGAGAATGAGGCCCAGCCCATACTCCTGCCTAGTGACGTGACAGGTGGAAACTCCCATCGGCAGGATTTTCCTGCTGAATATGGTCTCTGGCTACCACCGCTGACCTCTAATGGGAGACATCTTCATGCAACAGAAGGAAGTTAGTGAAGGTCTTTTAACGATTGGTCTCTATGTCTATAAAGATCCCTCATGACTAGTTTGTATTGCAGCCACAGTCCACCAATGCACTCTGTGTATCTCTGGGCTGACACAGACTGTCCTGTAGAGGAATCTCTCAATTTTCTGAACTCTGAAAATCCAGAATGATCAATGGCATATCAGTCGGGTGGGGGCACAGTTCTATTGCCTTTGGAAGGCGGGACCCTTAAAGATTTTACTATGGGCCAGATTGGGACAGCTTTTCCATTGTAGTGCACCAATATTCCCAGGCCACAAGTCAGTGGCTGTGCAAGCTTTGCTAATGCTTTGCAGCTCTGGAATAGCACATCAGGAGGCCGGTGTGCCAAACCTCTAAAATGCTGACCTGAACTGGGAACCAAAGCCAGATACCTAGGTGCAGACAAGCAAACAGAAGATGACAGGTCAGCACAATGTAAATCAAGGTTGAGAGCTCCCTAGATCACTAATGTATTTGGATTCTGCATGACCGAGTTCTCTTATTTTGTCAGCTGCCTCAGGTTCTTAGGTATTCTGTCAATGTAAAGATATCTTAAATTCTCTCCTTGGGAACTGTAGTGTTTCCTAAAATGCTTAGCAGTGCTGTAGGTCCAATCTTTTTTGTTTGTTGTTTCTATATATTCTAAGATCCTTTTTTGAGCTGGAAGACTATACTTCCCACATATCACATACTACAAGAGCATTCCGTTACATGAATGGTAAAATCAGATTTACATATAATGTGTTGACTGACCTTCGTATTTGTGTTCGGGTGTTGTACCATGCAGTCCTGTTGTCTTCCTAACCACAACAGGGAACCTCCTACTGCTGGCAGATAGACCATTGCTTACAAATGGAACCTTGCAGGACACTGTGCAATGGCCTCATGTGGAACAAGCATTTGCAATGCAACAGGTCTCGCATTTGTGAGAGTTTAAGCTGTTGGCATTGTAAATGACAATGCCCTTTATGCATCTGTTTTGTTAATTAACAGATAAATAAAAGCCAATAGCTCAAACTCTTGTAAATGCGAGACCTATTTCACTTCAAAGAAGCTGTCGCCATTGTCCCAGGCTGCTTGGAAAGTAAAAGCGTGCATGGCGCGCTGATGGTTTCAGCAAAGCATGTCATTCCTGCTTTAGGAGACACTCACTGAAGAAAATAATGCTCGCAGACTAAATAAGACATACCGTGTAACTACAGAAGTAAAAGGGCCAGTCCTCATGGGAGGTTACAAATGAAGTCAAGGCGGTACTAAGGAGGGACTAATAAGCCTATTAATGAATCAGAAGCCAGCATTTACAAAGGACACGGACACAAGCCAATGATAAATATGGGCTGAGAGTGGGCGGAGCATCAAGTCCATACTCCAATACAGGATGCATCGACCTAAAAAACGAGGAGGCATATTATCTAGGAAGTGGCGGTGAGAGGTGTTAAGTTACAAAATGGCATTTTAACCCCTTCCATGCGTCGGACGGCTCCCGGCCGTCCGACGTCACAGTGGGCGTGTGAGGATGACGGGCGAGGGCCGTCCGAACCCTGCCCACTCAATTTTCCACCAGCACCGCGGCAGAATTCGTGCCGCGGTTAAGCAGTTAAAAAATTGATTTGTTTATGTACAGGAAGGGCCACTTTCCTGTATTAAAACAAACCTTGGCATTTTGCTTTTTCCATGTGTGCTGCACAAGGCAGTGCACATGAAAAAAGCAAAAACGAGGAGAAGTTAAGCATTTCTCCTTGTTTCGCCACCTTAAGACCAGGATTTTTTTGGTCTTAAGCTTGACGCTGCCGCCTATTATTGCCTCTCTTGATAATAGTTGACAGCGTCGAAGTGAATGTGTGTTGCGGTGGAACGCCCACCGCAACACCCACTGCACGCACCTTTCACGCTAAGTTTAGCGTGAAAGGGGCCCTATTACCAAGGCAGCGTTAAGTCACTTAACGTGCCTTTTACCCACGTTATGTGGTTTAACACTGCCTTGGTAATAGGACGCTGACAATATCGCCACAACGTCACAAAAAGTGACGTTGTGGTGGCGATAGGGGCTTGATAATCTGCCCCGAAGTGTTCCAGGATCTCCGCAAGTAGGGAGGAATGTTCTACGTTTATGAAGATCCTACAATGCAGAACAATATGATCTGATGTCAAACCCCAGAAACACCTAGAGCAAACGGAATCTGTTCCAACTGGAGAAACTGAAACTGGAGTGGTGAAAGGGACATACTGCCAAGACTGCCTTCAAAATAGACTACAAACATTTAGCATTTAAATGTCTAATACATGCAGATCCTTCAAAGTGTTGTCACAGTTGATAAACTTCTGCACTTCATCATAGGGCGTGTGACCTGGAGCCAGTTGCCAATTGTTTCCTTAACTATTGCACTTCTTTCAAAGAATCACAGTGAATGTAGGAGCAAACATTTATACAGCACTAAACAAGTTCATTTGGCAAAGTCCAGAGGAACGCTATCAATACTAAAAGATCCATAGAGAATGGGAGGACTGGGATTTCCAGATGATGCGATATACTCTTGGACATCACAACTTAAATCTAGAGAACAATGAGAGCTGGAGGCTTTCCTTCTTGGAATGTGATGCACTGGTTATGTGAGACCTGCTGCAAGGGAACAGCATGGCTGCACATTCACTTTCCAATGGGCTTACAGTTACAGGGGATCCAGATGTGCTGGGGCTCGAGCTTATACAAGGCTGAAAACATAGGCACGCTTCGCACTGTCAGCACTACATGGGGCAAAAAGCTGTTTTGACAGGCAGCTGGATAAACACTGAGGGGCTTATTTATGAGTCCTTGTGTCGCATTTGCGCTGCCAGTGCATCCCTTTTTGTGATGCACCAGCAACGCAAAAAATGTGCCATGTTGCGTCATATTTACAAAGTGACACATCTAGGTAGATACGTCACTTTGTAAAGCTCTGTGCCACATTATACCTGTGTCAGGTGTAATATATGCAGGGTGGGCGTTCCTACGCAAGTAAGCCTCCTAGTTTCACTGCGCCACTTTTAGGATGCATATGCGTCAATATCTTCCGCTTGCCTCACAGCAGGCGTAAGACTGACGCTGGCACATTTGAAATGGGACATGACCGTGTGAAATGTCCCATTGCTGGAGTTGCGTTACTTTTGTGACATACTCCAGTAATGCGTCATTTTTGCGCCTACAGATGCGTCCGAAATACTGGGGCTTATTTACAAGACCCTTGCGCTGCCGGTACGTCACTTTTTCCCATGTTAAAAGTGGCACACCGATGGCGCAAGGGGCTTGTAAATAAGCCCCACTGACGTATCTGTAGCACCTTGCTAAATGATGCTTAATACTGTATATATGACGCATCCAGCCTGCCGCAAGGAGGGCGGAATGAAAAGTGTTGCACTGCTGCTTTCACGCAGCGATGCGTCACTTTTCATAAATGAGGCCCAGAGAGAAGTAGAAAGGCAACAGTTACCTCAAAATGGACCCTGGTCTTTACAATCATCAACTCTGCTCTGATGACAAGACAGGGAGAGCGGGCGCTACCATTCCGGAGAACTGTCATTCTCTAGATTTATGAGAATTTCAAAGCAATCGTTAGTTGCGCAGAAATTTTCCTGGACATTCCTAAAACGTTGGGTGTACACAGGTGTTTGCAGAGCTGGGCGAAGGCCACTGTCAATCAACCACATAGAGAGATGTGTGTGACAATAGGTGACTAATACCCCAAAGGTGTGCAGGCAAACAGGGCACAGGGCTGAGCATTCAACACAAACTCAATACATTGTAAGTAAAATATGGATAATGCTAGACAGATGTTCATTGATCTTGGCCTGAGTAGGGGGCCAATGAAGGATATGGGGTCCCCTAAAGGTGCACCCCGCACCTACCACACACCGAACTCCCCGCTGGGGCTGGTGTTACACCCCTGAGCATGTGTACTTGGTGAGTGAAATACACGCTCCAAGATATTAAACCGTTTAAAGAAAATGTTATACCTTGTGACTAAGTTATGGGGGAATACAACCTCGAGCTTTTTAAAGTGATATGGACATGCAAGGAGGCTTTTACTGCATAAAGAGGTATTATATCAATACATATTTTTTTAGAAATGGTAATAGCATGTAGATTATAGTATTATAGTTTAAGAAATTTCGGGGCATATTATCAAGTGAGTTATTGCCGCATTTGTGGCACTTACGTGCCGCTAATGCGGTAATTTATTATCGCCTTATTTACAAGCTCGCGCTAACCTGTGTTAGCGCTAGTTTCCGTGAGCTAACTGCCGGTTTTTTATCGCCCTGCATGCCGGCACTAATGACATGCAAAGTAGGCGTTCCGGAGAAAAACAACATGGAAATACTCGGTATTAACAAGCCTGCAGCAGAGCCACGAAGTGACAAGAAAAATCGCGCTATGCACCCTTTATCGCAGGTATTTCATGTCAGCAAAATTTCTGACTTAACCATACATATAATGGGAGGTAGATTGTACGGCTGAGTCCACATCTTCCTATCACCAAGGATTAGCTTATCGCTGCCGTTTTACGCTGGATTTCCAGCGATGTGCGCGGAATTCGCCGCTATTGCAGGATTTATTATCGTAGTGCAGATATGCGTTGATAATAACGTGATATCTCAGCGATGAGATCCTGCGATATGCGGCATTAAACAAAATCGCGCTTAGCGTGCTGTGCGATATTAATCGCAGGCTGTTGATAATAGGCCCCTTCGTGTATTGATATTTACTGCATATTGTGTATATTTATTGTATATGGTTTTAAAGATAAACAATAAAATGTATTCATTCATTCAAGTAAAGTATTGATAAATGCTAGACCTAATTTTAAAAAGTGCAATATGTTAGAACATTCATCATATGTACCTCCTGAATGAAATACAGGGTCTTTCAACTGTTTTAAACTAAATGGCAATAAAAACTGTGAAAACTGTGAGGGGGAGGGCTTGATGTTAAGGGACTGGAAACAGTTACTAGACTTTCTGCTGTGTGTTTCAGGCCTAATGCTGCTGCAAAGACACTGAACTGGATTAAAGCTATGGCAGCAGGAGTAACTAAACCGACAGAAAATAAAGAGCAGCTGAGGAAACATGAGAGGCTCTCTTTCTATTTGCCATTTATTGAGCACCTGTAAACTTGGCTTCCTTTGCTCCATTTTGTTGGTCAGAGGAAGAGTATTAATGTATTGACTCATAAGCAAGCTGACAAGTATGTGTGCGAGAATAGTTATCGGGGAAATGCCCTATGAAGTCATGAGCGTTGTGTTACTGAAATAGAATCTTAATAAAAAAGTATTTTTTATGGCCATGCATGATTCAGAAGGCTGTAACTGCGAACCCCGTACGCTCCAACTCATCATAATACAACCACAATATCCCAGGAAGACCAAGATCCAACGAAAAGACAGACTTGACCTTGCCCAAAAGAAGACTGACGACTGAGACGAAAACTGCAACTATCATTGTGTACACATCTCTCAGAGCTTCAACGGCAGAAGTGTCGCTCCTACTCTCCTGCGCCGACAAGGTGCTCAGGGTTAAATCACCAAACTGCACCCTGCAAGTAATGGAGAGTCTGACACCAACACCCCTCCCCCCTCACATGAAGAGACTTGGAAGAGCTGCCTTGAAAAACCCGACAACAGCCTGAGTGACCGTTGACACAGTAACACAAGCATTTGTAGTGCAAGAGGTCTCGCATTTATGGTAACACAAGCATTTGCAATGCAATTGGTCTCGCATTTACGTGAGTTTAAGCTATTGGTATTGTAAATGACTGCGGGCATATTCTCAAGGAGCTTTCGCTGAGTTATCGGCACTTTATCGCTGCCAAAGTCGCAATAATTTTATCTCCCCATTCACAAGCTGGTGCTAATAGCTCATATCACCAGTTTAGCTGCGATAGGAGCCGCAAAAAACATTGCCACAGATGACCCAACTATCGCTAATGAGATGCAGAGTAGGCGTCCCCGTACAAAAACCTGTGACAACACCACTCCGCAACATTCTCAACGACCAGCCAGATCGGCGATGAGAACTCAAAACAGACTATAAGGCGCGTCAGCAGAAGGAAATTAACACCTGCTCTGACCTGGTGTAAAGTCAGATGACAGCCTGCACCAGAAAAGGGAGCCAAGGCCAGAGCCACACATGAAGGGCAACAGATGCCATGGAGCCACTGAATCATGCAGCTGGGAGCCCCTAAGGGCCACAACACCCACCGCCACCCACCCTCAGGATCCCTCCCCAACCCTCGGACCAACACTGAGGCAGCGCAGACAAAAACAGCGACCCTCAGAAAACCCACTAACCTCACAGACCCAACACCAGAGAATGTCATTGCCTAACACAGGCTCAAAGGGACAACCATCCTCCGCATCCTGACCACCATTGTCCAAAGGCTGATGGTACCCACACAGCGGAGAGCCAACATCCCACCTCAGACAAAACTGCTGGCCGTGCTGCATGTGTTGGCCTCTGGTACCCTCCAACCTACAATCGCCAGAGTCGGAGGAGTCACACAGCCAGCCCAATCCAAGTCCCTCACAACGGTCATGGATGACACCATCAGATTGGTACCACACTATCTATACTTCCCCCACACTGCGCAGGAACATCCAGAGACCAAGCAAGGAATCTATGCCACAGCTGGCTACCCGCCAGTGTTATGGGGCAATTGACTGCACACATGTCCTACTTGTGCCCCCTGGCAACACTGCACACAATAACCGCAAGAGAAAGCGCACGTATTTCATCAATGTGCAGGCAATAGCGGACCACCGGGGAATCTTCAACAACGTTGACGCCAACCACCCAGGCAGTGTGCATGATCCCTACATCTTCCAACAGTCCATCATCAATCAGCGCTACAAGGATGGCACCCACGGAAATGCACTGCTCGTTGGCAACTACCAAATGAACACACCACACACCTCAACTCCACAATCTTGCAACTCACAACTGTGGGAATGCACACGTCATAAGCTCACATACAACATGCCAAACAACATGCACACCCACCAGACACAACAGCAAAACTTACTGTGGGAACCTGGATGAGCCATGCACATAAGCCATCAATGGCATGGCACCTCAGCCACATAATAGCAGAACGTGGGAGGAGGTGGGGACCAGGCATGTGCAAAGGAGGCAAGTGACCCATGAATGAGAATGGACACAATGCCAAGTGTGGCGTGGATGTGCTGGCCAGACTGCAGTATGTAGACCACACACATATCCATGTTGACAAACATCGCTGGTGTTTGGAGTGTAGTAGACAGTGGACACAACCATGTCACCCAGCCAGTGGGGAAGATCGCAGAAATGTAGCTTCTTACGTCTTCCCGTAAGCGTTAGTGGAGTGGGCTAGCCCGGCGTACGCCAGGCCAGTTTAGGGGTGCGAATAAAAGGCACGTGACTCTGGGCGTGGTCCTCTTCCGAAATGCCCAACGTGTCAGCCAGGGCAGCGCCTCTCACCCTGCCACGAAGCTGACGCTGTTGCCATGAGCGGTGTGCCTGCGACACTGTGCGCCTGCTGCACCCCGGGACGCTGGTCTCCGAACCAGTCTTGCCCTCCCCTGCGCACCCAGGCCTCAATAACCACCTGCCGGCACCGGCGTGTGTCGAAGAGGGCCCACCATGTGCTGGTGCAAGCTCCAAGCCCGCGGCCCGCGACCCTGGCAGAATTCTCAGACCATCATGGCCTCCACGACACAGGCCCGCAGTACTCCTTTCTCATTGACATACTCTACCGGCATACACATTGGACTAGTAGGTCACACATTTGGAACTGAGTCTTGATTACACCATGGCAGAGAACATTAATTATGGCAGGGTTTATATCACTATACTCCCTTCAATGTGTTGCCACCAAGTCTGTGCATAGCATTATAACCACACGTGTCTGTGGGCCCACGCGAACTACTGCCCTCGGCCTACGCTGCGCTCGAGAAGGTCACACAATTGGAACTGAGCATCGATTTTTCAATGACAGAGTACATATCATTGCACGCAAGTAGAGGTGTAAGTGGATGAGGCGTTGCAGTCAGTAGGAAAAAAGGATCATCGTTACGGAGGTGATCGAACACTACCAACAACTGCCCTGGCATCACTAACTCTGTGCATCGTGAGCCATTGACAAGTGGCTGTGGGCCACTGCTGACCGCTGCCTCCGGCCTACACTGTGGGTTGAGTAGGTCACACATTTGGAACATAGTCTTGATCTAGCAATGGCGGACACAATCATGGACACTCTCTGGTTGAACTTTGGTGGCGTCTGAGTCTATGGACTAGGGGGTAGTCTTAATCCTCATGTAGCTGATACCAAATTGGTGGTGGAAACGAGGCTGTAGCATTCCATTCCTCCATTTGCTGCTTCCGGGTGGCTATTGCCCTCTGCATCATACCCTGGAAGACACCTTCCACTGTCCCCCGCATCCCTCCACCACATTCCCCTTGGACATCGTCGAGGACCCGATCAGTCTGTGTGGCCCTACCTCAGTGGACCGAAAGTCATCGTCCCGTGGCAGTGTACCTGAGCCGGCCGCTGTGCATCCGGGGCCACTAACTCTGTGCATCTCAAGTCAGGGACCCTGTCTGTTTGAATATTGGATGGCCTCTGAGACGCTGGCCTTAGTGTCTGTTGCCCGCTGCCTCCGGCCTCAACTGTGGTCCACCAGGGCTCACACATCAAATCGACACCTGACCGGCCCGGACGTCACATCACCACAGGAGGCACACACCCCCATCATCAGAACCACCTCCAACCGCCATCTGCCAGAGTAGAAACAGTCGTACTGGGAGACTAACGGAGTTGCTCACACCTGTCGTGAATGCCATCATCTGCCTGATACCCTGCTCAGCAATCCAGGTGCCACTGACACCGCAACCCATGGACCCTTACTGAGTTTTGTGCTGTGGAGAGGTTGCGCAGCAATGTTACCTCAGGCAGTGTGGGAGACCGGGGACAATGATGAGGAAGATGATGCAGGTGTAACACCCCACTACAGCTGCATCAGGTATATCCCAAAGGGACACAATCCTAGACAATTTGCACACATGAACGGGCTCAGCTCTAGTGCCCCAACCTCAGTGCATTGCCACTCATGAACACTTCTGTTTGCATAGTGGGTGACCTCTGTACTTGCTCCGGCTACCTCCATGTTGCTCAGAAGTTGTCTCTGTTATGCTGGTATTTTCAGTTTCCGTTTTAATGGGGTTCACTGTTCAAGTTGTTGCCAGCCCCAACCACTCTGTGCGGGCTGGCTTACATTCACCCCACACACATCCAGCACAGGCGTCACTGTACATGTGGCCCTGCCAATAAAGGGGCTGGGCGCATGTGCCCGTAGCCAGTACCACATACTTTCTGAGTGTGTCCCTGTGGTCATGTATGCACGAGGGCCCTGGGCCCTACGACATTACATTGTGCTGTGTACAGTGGACACAGGTATTTCACCGTAGGCAGCGGGTTAGAGCTTGGACATGTAGCTTTGTCGTCACCCACTCAATACATAAGAGGAGTGGACTGGGCCGTCGTACGCAGAGCCAACGTGGGTGTGTGAATGATATTGCGTGCCTCTGGGAGTGGTTCTGTACTGGAAATGTGCATATGCATGTGTCTCTGTAGCAGTGTGGGTCTCCTTTGTGGGGTGTAAGTGGTCCCTGAAGGGTATTAGATACCCACGTATGTGATCTAGTTCGTCTTCTATTGGTTTGGACCCCACCCGCACCTGTTCGGCCACCTCTTTTTGGCATTCTGACACCTGGCATTGGAATGCCATGTGTGTCTTGGTGAAATGTTGGGAGCCAGCCGTGCTGGTGGGTGTTTCCTGCTGTGTGGTCTGTGCAGGGGCTGGGTTCTCCTCTATGTAGCCTGGCTGCCCTGGCCCTGGAGATGGGTTACCTGGGATGTCCATTAGCTGTTGTAGGGCGTCGGTGTTGAAGGTGTGATGGTCCGCTGCAGCATCACTGATGAGTTGTCTGGTCTGCTCTACTGGAGGTGCTGTTTGTCCCTCTGTAATGTGAAGGGGAGATGCATGTTGACATTGTGTTGACATGTATGTTGGTGCATTGTCCTTATTTACATGCAGACTGTACGGCAATATACATTGTGACTGTTTGGGAGGTGCTGGATTTTGATGGTGGAAAGTGGACATTTGGCCGACATGACAGATGTGAGGTTGTACATGTACATTACCATCTCACAGTTTCCTGCTCTGTTAGATGTAGTTGGGCTGTTTCGGCGCATATACAGAGGCAGTTGTGTCCTCTGTTGTGCAGTGCCGGGTTTGCACATTGTACCACATTGTCGTCAATGTGGATGTGCTGTTTTTGCTATGTGTGTGTGCGGCAGTGTGCCACGGGGATCAGGGACACATTATTGTGCATGTGTGCCATTGTGCCCATCTCCCCCCGGCCCCCTAGTCCCTGGTCATTACTCGCCCTGTTGATGTTGTGTTAGGTCCTCTCAAGCTGTGTTCGGACTCCCAGCTCCTTGCACCGTCTTCACACTGATGACTAGCTAGCAAAGTGCCAGTCTTTCTCAGAGTGATAGGCAAGGTATTCCACAATTGTGGTGCCAAGCATCTGAAAGAACGGCCTCCGATACGGGCACGCCGAATAACAGGAACGGTGGCCAAAGCTTGCGACGCTGACCTCAGTGATCTAGATGGCTGGTAAAAAGTCAGCCGCTTGCTGATATACTTCGCACCAATTCCACGGAGAGCTTTAAAAGTCAGTGTCATCGTCTTAAAAACAATACGCTTCCGAATCGGAAGCAGGTGTAGAGTTTTCAGGAGTTCTTTAACGCTGGATCTCCGATGAAGGCCCGCGATGGCGCGAGCGGCGGAATTTTGGACTATTTGGAGACGCGATAAAAGGTACTCAGGGAGTCCGGGATATAGTGCGTTCACATAGTCCAAGCGAGAGCCTATTAAGGCCTGCACAGTGATCTTTCTATGGGCGAAGGACAGCAGCGGGAGAAATTTCCTCAACATCTTGAGAATGCTGAAGCATTTACCAGCTAGGCCAAGGATCTGGGGCTTCAGAGTGAGATCGTTGTCAATTACCACTCCCAGGTTCTTGGCCAAGGTAGAAGCAGCAGACGGAGGAAACATGGCCGCAGGCACCAAACCTTCCAACTAGGATCCGAAAGACAGCCGAAAAAAAGTACCTCGGATTTATCCGAGTTGCACTTTAGGCTGTTGGACGGGAACCAATTGAACACGGCCTCGAGGCAACCCTTGATGCTCTCACCATCGAAGTCCACACCCCTCTTACAGGAGAAGAGGAGCTGGGTGTCATCCGCGTAGGAAACGATCTGGGCACCGTATGACTTCGCCAGTGCCGCCAAGGGGGTCATAAAGATCTTGAAAAGAGTCGGGCTCAAAATTGAGCCCTGAGGCACTCCCACCTCCAATGGCGGCACCGTGGCAGAGTACGGGGGCCCTGACCGTTTGGCGGCGGTTCGCTAGAAAAGACTTGAACCAGTTGAACACCGTCCCCTGCAGTCCAATCTCACTAAGTCTAGCGAGGAGACCTTCGTGGGGGACGGTGTCAAAAGCCGCCGAAAGATCCAGCATTACCAGCATCGCCTTTCCCCCTGAATCCAAAACCTCCCTGATGGCCTCGGTAACTTCCAATAGAGCCGTCTCCGTGCTCATATTGGAGCGGAAGCCGGACTGGGTGTTATGCAAGATATTGTTAGTCTCGAGGAAGTTGGAGAGGGAACAGTGGACATGCTTCTCCACGACCTTGGCGAATGCTGGAAGCAGAGAGATGGGCCTGTAATTAGCGTGTACCAAGGGGTCAAGATTAGTTTTTTTTAGAAGTGGTAAAATAAGAGCATGTTTCCACGCCGAAGGAACCACTCCTGAACTAAGTGAAAGGTTAAGGACTGGATTAATTAAAGCATTGATAGCTTGTGCCGATTTCGCAAGAAATTTGGCCGGGCAAGGGTCCAAAGGGGAACCTGATTTAAGTTTGGCCAGAAGGTCCAGTGAAACTGGCAGGGAAAGGGGGGGGGGAAGAAGAGAGGACAGGTACGTCAGTAGGAAGGGGCAGAGAGGGAGAAACCTTCACACTGGAAGCCACCGGAAAGAAGGAAAGAGCTCTGAATGGACTTGATTTTATTCGCAAAGAAATCGGCAAGTTGAGAGACCCAAGCTTCGGAAAAAGAGCAGGTATGCTTGCTCGCAGTGGGGGCCAAAAATTCCTTGACAATGGAAAATATTTCTTTGCTAGTACTCAGAGCTGCTTCAATTCGTCCGGCTAGGTAGGCTTTCTTTTCTGCAATAATGTCACTGTGGTATGACTTGATAGATTCTTTATAAGCCAATTTGACACTGATGTCATACTTGCGGTACCACTCCCTTTTGGCTTTCTTACAGAACCGCCGTTTCTCCGCTAGCGCTGCTGAAAACCATGGGGCAGACGTGCGGCAGATGGGCCTGCGGGCAGTTACCGCCGGGGCTAATTCGTCCAGTCTTTCCACAAACCAAGTCTGCAGGAGGTTCAGATCGGTCTCTAGATTGCCTGACAGCTCGCAAGGATGGGAATGTAAAGCTTGTGTAAGCATACCAGGGGAGACACGATGATAGGCTCTCGAAGTTTGGAAGAGACGACCATGCAGATTAGAGGGTGACTTATCTGAGTAAAAGATCTGAAAATTCACTAGGTAGTGATCTGACCACAGGACAGGAACCAGGGAGGAAACACCAATAGGAATGGTGGAGAAAATCTGGTCAAGTGTGTGACCTTTATTATGGGTGGGGACGGAGAGAAAAGGAATGAGACCCAGCGGCGATGCAGTATCCAGGAGCTTCACAGTGTCGACATCATCCCTGTTGTCCATATGAATATTAAATATTGTGGGTCAGTTGATGGTAGTGTTCGGTCACCTCCGTGACGCTGATCTGGTTTGCCTGCGGACTGCACCCCGTCTTCCTCTCCCTCTTCTCCTTGGCTTTCCCCTAGCCTGTTGTTCCTTGCTGGTGGTCTGTGGGGCTTGTGCGGTTCGCGTTCACCTCTGCACTCGGTCAGGGTCCATCCATGTTGCTAAGCACTTTGAATTGTTTTTGGTGTGTTTTTTTGGTTGCTTTTATAGTGCATTTTCCTGTCAGACACGTGGGATTTGAATTTGTGTTTCGCATTTTGAGGCTTCGCGTTGGCTTTTTGGCAGACATTTGATGCGTTGTCTGGGGCCTATCGCATGGTGCCTCTGCGTTGTGAATACTTAGTTAACACGGCGTTATTTTCCCATGATAAACTGCAATATGAAGATTTGCTTTAAGCTCAATTTGCGGCACTTAACACATGTTCTTGAGAATATCCTCCAATGCGTTTTATTTAGGTTTTAAAAACCAAAACATAAATAAAAAGCATTGTCATTTACAATGCCAATAGCAGCCGCTACAGGTAAGAGGGTTGGGCGAGGTAAGGGGGATTTCGAGAGACGGCCACGAGGGAAAATTAAATAAATAATTAATTTTCACTCGTGGTCGTCTCTCGAAATCCCCCCTCAGCTGGCGCCACCGCTCTTACCTGCAGCGGCCGCGGTTGGCCAGTAGCTCAAACTCGTGTAAATGCGAGACCTATTGCATTGTAAATGGTAGGCATCAAGGACTACGGGAGGGACGGGGTTGAGAGGGGTGGCACGGACAACGGGAGGAAGGAGGGTAAAGAAGGCACCAAAGCACGTTGTGCCTGCAGTAAGAGAAACTGGATAAAGAAAACAGTGCTTAAAGACTAAAAAGAAGGTACCGTTGAACAACCGAAGTAAAAGGGCCAGTCCTCATGGGAGGTTAGAAACAAAGAGGAGGCTGACTAAGGAGGGACAGACAAGTCCTTTTACGAAACAGACGCCAGCATTTAGGACAGACGATGACACAAGCCAATAACAAATATGGGCGGAGAGTGGTCGCTGCTTCTATTCCCTACTCCACTACAACAAGTCTTGCAGAGCTGACAGTGCAAGCCATTGGCTCTAGGCTCGACCTAAAAAATAAGCACTGAGCTGGTGAACCCTAGGTCGTCAAGGTTTTCCAAAAGGGTGATGTAGGAAAAATTGGGGACTCTCCTTAACAAGGGAAATGAATGTAACAAAATTACCAATAATGTGATCATTAGTAACACTGTTAATTTTAAGATGACGATGTTACTGCAATACTAATACAATTAAAAATATTGTAAAATCATAGACAAGGACACACAAGCAGAAACATGCACAGACAAAACCTCTACAAACTAAGGGGCAGATTTATGATGACTGGCGCATCCTCAGGGATGCGCCAGTCATCCTGCGCCGCTGCTCCGCCACGCATGGTGCGCCGCATTTGCAACGCGGCGCACCATAGGGCAAAAATGGCACAGATGCGTGACGCATCTGTGCCATAAAGGCGGCGCATTGCTGGAGTTGCGTCACAAGCGCGACGCAGCTCCAGCAAGGCTCGGGGTGCCCCTATGGCTAACATGCTGCGTCAAGACCTACGCCTGCTTCAAGCAGGCGCAGGGTTTTGACGCAGCATTGTCCTGAAAGTGACTGAGTGAAATCTTATAGATTTCACTCAGCCACTTTTAGGAGGCGTTCCTGCGCAGGAACGCCCCCCCCCCCCTGCGCAGGAACGCCTCCTTATGGCGCAGGGCTTTACAACGTGACGCATCTCCTAGATGCGTCACGTTGTAAATAGGGCGCATTGTTTGCGCCACCGTTGCGTCAAATAAAGTGACGCACCGGCGACGCAAGGCCTTCATAAATCTGCCCCTTAGGTCCTACCGTCGCGTATAGGGGTGAACGCGCGCGCACACAGACACCCAACCTGTTTGCACAGGGCTGAGTCACGTCATCAAACAGTGGACGCCCTGCTCCCCCTCCCCCTCCTGTGCAGGTAGAGTGCACCTGTCATTCCACAGCTCGGCTGCCGCTGGCACACCTCGCTGGGGCTGCCAGGCAGGCCCTTGAAAACGTGTTGTGTTTCTCACAGTTGTCATGCAAACAGTGACGTGTGAAGTCAGGGCGGAATCCCTAAGACACCCTCCTTTCTCAGAGATTCTTGCCATTTTTGTAGCACACAGTGACTTGCGTGACGTCAGGGCGGAATCCCCAAGACACCGTGCTTTCTCAAAGATTCTAGGGAGCCCTAAAGAAAAGAAAGAAAGGGCCAACATGGTAACAACATAAAACAGAAGATAAAATCTCATGTACAAACTATGGTCGTAATTCACAAAACCTCCTTGGAAACCACGGACTCTTTAGTGAGGCATTCACAAGAGCTGCTCGGAGTCTGCAATTGTTGCAGGCTCCTTGGAGTACTCAGTTACTTTTGCATGTATTCATTTATTCTCCACGGGGGGTGGTCTTCCAGTCTAGAAACCTCGGGGCAGATTTATGTTAACTGGCGCATCCCCAGGGATGCGCCAGTTAATGTGCGCCACAGTGCGCCACAGCTCCGCCACCCATGGTGCGCCGCATTTATAATGCGGCGTACCATGGGGCAAAAACGGCACAGATGCGTCACGCATCTGTGCCGTAAAGGTGGCGCATTGCTGGAGTTGCATCGCAAGCGCGACGCAGCTCCAGCAAGGCTCGGGTGTGCCCCATCTTAACAATGCTGCGTCAAGACCTACGACTGCTTCAAGCAGGCGCAAGCTTTTGACGCAGCATTGGCCTGAAAGTGACTGAGTGAAATCTCATAGATTTCACTCAGCCACTTTTGCGAGGCGCACCTGCCCCGGAAAGCCCACCCTGCGCCGGAACGCCCACAAGCGGCGCAGGGCTTTACAACGTGACGCATCTGCCTAGATGCGTCACGTTGTAAATCATTCGTAGGGATGCGCCACGTTTACGCCGCCTTGCGTGACGCAACGGCGGCGTAAACGTGGCGCAAGGGCCTCATAAATCTGCCCCCTCTTCTGTAGTAAATCCCATTCATTTTAGGGATGTATGCTGAAAATGCATTGAGTTCTGTCCTTGATATAAACTTTACAGCCATCTCAAGGTGAGAAAAATCCTGTAAATGTTTGGTTAATAACCCTCAAACATGCAAATTTGTTGGTGTTCTGCACGAAACCAAAACGTCCACAAACCTGATCAAAGGCGCAACTAGAGCCAAATTTCGGAGGGGGGGAGGTTAATACAAATTTCGGGGGGTAGGGGTCTAATTCTTCCAGAGTGGAGATGCAGGGGCTCTAAGAAGGGGTGAAAAACAACAAAGCCTCGTTAACAAGTAAAGGGTATTTTAAAGGCCTGTGAAATACTCGGGACGCTACACCAGCCAGCCCAGGAAGCTGTTATAGCCCGAGCTGACACATACAATGGTGTGGGGAGAGGGGGCTGACGCCCGTTGAGCCCTGCACACCTGAACCTGACTCTGGACATTTGCTCACCAGTGCCGTCACTGCCGGTGTTTTACAGAGGAAACACACAGGGTGCCACAGATACAAAAGGCTTCTCAGACTTGGATTCACAGACCACAGCAGGCGCGCAACGCCCATTGGACTCAAAGGGCTTCAGCCCCCCACCCCCTCCCCCGTTGTGTGTGGCAGCCCGGGATGAGACAGCTTCCCAGGTACACACACAGCCGCACCCGAGTACTTTAAGAACCATTTGCTTAATAATGAGGCTTTGTTGTTTGTCAACCCTTCTTTGAGCCCCTGCAGCTCCACTCTGCCTATTGCTTGAGGATTCAGCCCCCCCCGAAATTTTTTCTTAGCCACCCCTACCCCCTAACCCCCCCCGAAATTTGGTCATAGTTGCGCCTCTGGACCACAGCAAGACGTCTATTGAGACTGCACACCTGATGGTTTCGGTGTACCACAAGCCAGGGCACCCCCATGGTGACCCATTTTCCCCTATGTAGATCAGATACCTGAATCCACAAGGTTAGACTGCCTTTCTTCTCGATGAGCTTGCACTGCCACAGCTAAGGGCTCACTACAGAGCTGCCCCTGTGTCTACAGAGCTGCCCGGGCTTTGGGGCAGCTCTGTAGAGAGCATGAGAGCAGCACCAGGATTGGTTAGGGGAGTTGTTGAGGGTCCCGCCCTGGAGGAGAAGGCGAGAAGATGAAAACCGGACCAAAGTGCAGAGGACATTCGTGCAGGTAAGTGTTTTTTTGTTTATTTAAAGTGACCCCCACCTATTTGCCCACCTCACCATTCTCTAGGGCTGCCAGCTGCTACTGATATGCACAAAGGTAAAGTTGGTCATAATTGTAAATGTACAACCAAATTTACCTTACTTACACCTGATAGAATTCTGTAAATAGCTTCTGGGCAGGTCTAAGGCCATTTAGTGGAGATCACCATCAAAAGTGGGGAGCACTCCTCACCTTAAATCCCACTCAAGCTGCATGAGTATAGGTACTCTTGGGTTCTCCAAGGCGGCACCGTTCACCTTGGAAGTTGGTCAACGACCACAAACAACTACATTACAAACTCCTCTTACTCTCCATTCCGGCCTCCAAAGGGTGGGATTTTTACTCCAGCACTCTGCTGGAATAAATACCCTTTCCAGGGTGGGATGGGACTGAATCCCCCCAGATCTGGAGGGGTCTCCTATGGGAAGAGGCTTCTCTGCGGAGAGAGATATTTTCTGTGCAGAGGAACAACGGGGCATATTAGCAAGAACCTCATTAAAAATATTGCAATTTTAGCGTCAGGAAACTGCCGCTAAAACGGCAATAATGGGCTTGCTATTATGCGTTAAAACTGAGATAATTTTAACAAGGTTCTTGCTAATATGCCCCAACATTTTAAATCTGCGGGGGAGTTCTCTGCTATGAAGAATTCCAAAAAGCAGGAATGAGATCCCGAATGGAATCTCACATGGCCTCCTTTGAATTCACTCGGAGACTGGCACCTAGTGCAGCTTTCCATGTGTATTTCTGGAATTCTCTTGAATTCCAGAAAGTAGCAAATCTTCACCGGAAAGTAAATATAAATATATTTGTGTATATTTACTACCCCTTAGTGCCGAGGACTCCCATCTGCTGCGATGTGTGTGCACCAGCACTACATCTGCTTAATGAAAGACCAAAAATGCCAGTGCATACCAGGTGACACATAGCACTCTACAAATCTACTGATTGATTGATTGATTGACTGCTGTTGGGCTGTTGGGCTGCTAGAACTGAACTCGGCTGCACTTTACTGATGACGTTTCAAATGTCTATTATTTTCCCTGTTTACAGGTGTCATTTAAGACTATCAGCTCGGCTGCTGGAGGGAAGTCTTCCATCTCATAAAGTTTTATTATTTTATGCTTCTCGGTATGACCCGGATGTCGGAATTCAGTAGATAAGAAATAATGATTTTCAAGCTGAAGGAAAGCTCCTGTTGTGACTTTTGTAAACATGTTTGCATACTATCTTTGTACCTGAACAAGGTGGGGAGTTCGGATGTTTGTTGTAGTAAAACTCTAGTGGTGGGTGGAGCAGGGGAGACCTGTGGTTGGTGGGTCTTTCTGTGATATCTTGCAGGTGGAAGGTGCCCAACTCATTCTGGCAGAGAAGCAGGGAGGAGTGGCTGGTACCAGGGACGTAATGAAGACAGTGCCTCCACGTCTGTAGTGGTTAATGCCCCGGGAATACGGAGAAGGCACTGCCTCTACGTCTGTAATGTTTAACTAAACACCTCACCGGATACCTCAACAACCACCTCAACAACCACCAACTCCTCGACAGTGTTGAGATAGCGCCATGTCATTTTAAAAATTGTAGGGGTGCACCATGTCTCCCGTAGTCAGCACCCGCATATTTAGAGGGTATACTAATGTGTGTTTTTAGAGATATAACAGTAGGTTGGGAATTAGTGCAATGTGTAATCGATGTATTCATATCGTCGCAAATTAATGTAGAGCCTTAACTGGAGTGTAATGCTTTATATGAGGTAGAAATGCTACTAAACGTGTGTATTGTAGGATTAATAAACGTGCCATATTAAGAGTTGCACGTGTAGGAGATATAATGTGACGCTTTAATGTGGAAAAGAACTTACGTTTAGAGATGAAATGTAATGTTGTCTTTGTAATGGAATAGAGTGCACTGCTTTTAATGTAGAATCATTTAGAAATGCATTTAAATGCGTAAAGGCCTGGGACATGAAGAAAAGCCAGTAGAGGCCTAACTGTAATTTCTTTAGTTAGCATTGGTTATTCTTGTGAAATAGCTGCTTGTTGGGAAGGGTGCTATTCTCAGCGAATATTGAATTGTAACTTTGGATGTGCACAAGATTGCTTCTCACGTATTTCAGTTGCAGGTGCAAGGCCACGGAGCTTGTTAGATAGAAAGATCCATTGTTTTGAAGTTAGGCCAGTAGGAGTGAGGACGAGTAGGTGCCAGAGGAATGTTCAGCTGCAACATTTGGCGAGAAGGTGCCTGGGATCCAAGGACACCTCAACGGACGCTGGATGGAAGGATGCCAGGCTAGAACAATCCGAAGACCAACACCTACCCAGAGGGGCGTGCCTTGGGCGCATCTGTGATTTTGGGAGTTTTGTATTAGGGACAGACCCTGAGGGTGGAGAGCAGATCTTGTCAGGAGGTTGCTAGAGCAGGATGTAGGCAATTTAGACAGTGTTAAAGGAACTTAGGGCAGAGTGGGGTGTAGGAAGGAGCATCTTAGAACGAGCTCAGTAGTTTAGTCTACTCATTTGAGAAAAGTGAATGCACTTCTTAGGGAGTCTTCACAGTTGACACCTTTACTCTTGCCTAAAGGGAATTGTTAAGTAGGGATGTCACCTTAGAGGTAGTGTGGGGACAGATTAACCTTTCTTTTTGTAAATGCAGTCCAGACTTCAAATAGGGACGGTAATTGGATGCCTGATGTTCCTAGAATTGACTTTGCTTTTCATTCTGAGTCGTCTGAGACTCCTTTGTAGGATAATGTTTGTATTAGTGCAAGTCTATTTCTTGAACCTCTTGCTGAGGTGCTTGTATGTCCAAATATTTTTAGCTTTGTAATAAATTCTTAACTTCAGTTTGTAGTCAGTGGTTCTTTAAATTGAATTTGATTGTCTATTTGCAAAGCTCTTTAATTATGAGTTTGGAAACCTCCCCTCTACACTTCTTAGCAGACAAAAAGGTTCAGTCGACCTGTCCTGGGATTCTGGAGAATTGATAAGGTAAAAATCTAGATAGGAATCCCAGCCCCTCCAGTGTTTAAACTGAATATCGGGCGAAAAAATCTTGTGGGACAAAATATTGTGTCAAGAACATTAAGGACAAAAATATTGTGAAGGTAGGTTTCTATAGGTAAGGAAAGTTTTACTATACTTAGCTCCACATGTATGTACCGTGACAATATATATATCTGCAAGATATGTAGATGTGGAGTTAAGAATAGTACATCTATTCTTACCTATTAGCACTTACCTTCTCGATATTTTGGTCCTCGATATGTTTGACACAATATTCTGTTCACACATTATTTTTGGTTCTGATATCCTGTCAGTGATCCCTCCTCGACACCACACAGTCTGGTTTCAGACTAGGCCTTGGTGAAATTTTCATTATGCCGGAGTGATAGAAGTATTTTCAGTAATCTAGCATTACTCCTGCGCAGAAAAATGACCAAAATTATGCTGTTATGCCAGCTTGAGTAATAAAGAGTAATTTGGAGCAAATATCTTAGCGCAGGAGCACAGGGAATATGATCTAAGAAAAAGAAAGCTGCTTCATCTGTACCTGTCCTCTACCATAGTGCTATTCTCATACCGCAAAATGCATCTTTCTGCCCATTTTGGGCACAAGGGTGCATTTTGCACTAAGAAAATGGAGCTAAATGCTGGATTATGCGTCTCAGCTAATTACCCATAATTATGAGTAATGTTGCTGTAATCATGAGTAATAGTACTAGAGAGAATTACGCCAGTTACGCCCATCCCTTTTTCAGACTCAACCACAGCATCAAAACTGTCCTCATTGCCACCAAGGATGACATCTGCATAACCCTAGGCAGAGGAGACATGCGAGCACTCATCCTCCTGGACCTCTCAGCAGTATTTGACACAGTCTCCCACCCCATCCTCATCAAACACATACACGACATGGGAATCCAAGCACACTCACTCTAATTAATCTACTACTTCCTGACTGGAGGGACCCGGTCAGTCAGCGTAGCAATCCAAATATAAAAAAAACATTTGTTGTTCACAAACAAATGTTTTTTTTGGGTAAAAGCACCCCATGCCATCCTTTCTCTTTAATGGCAGCCACACCCCTTTTTTTAGACGTGGCTCGCTGTAACCTGAATATGGCATGCAGGGGCTAAAGAAAGGGGTCGGCCACCATGAAAGTGAAAGCACCGAATGGGCACTTTTACCCAAAATAAACATTTTAAAAAGGTTCCATGGTGCGGTTTGGTTTAAAAGGTTAGAAGTGGACTGCGTTATCAAATAAAATAAATAATGAAGCAAGCAACTATAGTTAAAGCGGACCACTCTGGCATTACTAATCCATACTAATATAATAAAGAGAGAGCCCAAACCTTTGAGGCTGGTAATCTCAGGAACCACAGCACCAATTACAACACCCAATACAGCGTTGGAAAGGGCAGTAGCAGCAGAAGGACATAGGCTATTCAGACGCCCACCATATACATTTAAAAGGTAAAAGAACCGTGCCAGCAAAGTAGTCCCTTGTGGGCGTGTCTGTGTTGTGCTGTGGGCGTGTGCTGGGGGCGTGACATACGCTGGGGGTGTGTGGTACGGTCCACCCGTTGGGCTGGACTGTTCCCATGAGGCACAGGGTCAAGGCTGATTTGCATATGGTCATGTCTGAACTGGGGTGGTGTGGAGTGCAAAAAAACGATGCATTTAGGCCCAGATCTCAGTACTGGGGTGAATGTATGACATTGTTCTGGATTCGGTCCATCAACTGTTGTTTTTGCATTTGTCATCCCGAGTGGGATGGGTATGCTCAGACATGGCTGATAGCCAGAAACCAATCCTAGGATGCTTGATTCCGATCCAGGAAAGACATGGTTTGGCAGTTCTAGCTGGAATGTTCCCATGAGGCACAGGGTCAAGGCTGATTTGCATACGCCAATGTCTGAACTTGGGTGGTGTGGAGTGCAAAAATAAACAATGGCTTTAGGCCCAGATCTCTGTACTGGGGTGAATGTGTGACATTGCTCTACATTCTGTCCATCAACTGGTGTTTTTGCATTCTGCCCTTCATGCCATGTCTCATATCGTGTGCTGGGGGCGTGGTCGTGTGCGGGATTACGGGAAAAAAAACATTCCAGCTCCGGGTGTCCACACTGCTCCCTTTAAATACCCCTGCACCCCCTAATCATAACCCACCCTTACTTCTTAAAATACCCCAACACCTTTAAACAATAACCCATCTTAACCCTATAAATATACCCTGTACCCCAAAACCCAAACCTATCCCTAAACCCTAAAAATACCCCTGTACCCCAAAACCCAAACCTAGCCCTGAACCCTATAAATACCCCTGTACCTCAAAACCCAAACCTACCCCTGAACCCTAAAAATACCCCTGTACCCCAAAACCCAAACCTAGCCCTGAATCCTGAAAATACCCCTGTACCCCAAAACCCAAACCTACAGCTGAACCCTAAAATATCCCTGTACCCCAAAACCCAAACCTAGCCCTGAACCCTTAAAATACCCCTGTACCCCAAACCCAAACTCTACCCCTGAACCCTAAAATTACCCCGTACCCCAAAACCCAAACTTAGCCCTGAACCATAAAAATAACCCTGTACCCCAAAACCCAAACCTACCCCTGAACCCTAAAATACCCCTGTACCCCAAAACCCAAACCTAGCCCTGAACCCTAAAAATACCCCTGAACCCCAAATCCAAACCTAGCCCTGAACCCTTAAAATACCCCTGTACCCCAAAACCAATACCTACCCCAGAACCCTAAAAATGCCCCTATATTCCAAAACCCATACCTGTCCCTAAACCCTAAAGCTACCCCTGTACCCCATAACCCAAAACTATATCTGAACCATTAAAATACCCAAACACCCCAAAACATATACCTCAGTACCCCAAAACATATACCCCTATACCCATACTTACCTTATCCAAACATTAAAAAAAACATGCTTTTACCATTCATGCATTTACAACGAATTTCGTTGTAAATGTATGTGTGGTAAAAGCATATGAAATGTAAGGCCATGCGTTATAATGGCATTGCAAAGTCATGGTACTTTCGTAATGAGAGTATGCGGAGTGATGGTATGCGGAAAGAAAGTTGCGGAATAATGGGTGTTTACCCTCCCCTGGTAAGTACATTGGTGGCAATGCAACCCACATCACCAGCAACATACTCATATTTTTTCACCACCGATTTGAAAAATGCACCGGTCTCTCTCATTGATGGCCTGCACCGACCTACACTTTTAGACACACCTCCCGCCACAAGTTCTAGAATTGCGAACTTTAGAGCTGGGGAGCTACGTTTGAATCTCGGCATCAGCTCAACATCCTGTGCCTACCACAAATGAATGTGTTCTTATGTAATGTAAATTTTGCTCATGCCATGTTGTCGAGTTTGCGCTATATAATATTGCAAGGAAAAATAGAGTAGGGAAACTCGAGTTCACACACTACTGAACGCACACTCTTAAGTGCATCAGCAGTGCACTGTGAATCGGAGCGTTTCACAGGCCTGTCACAGATAAGAAATGCTATCAAAACGAAATCCTACAAAACAATATACTACTGGCCGGCAGCAATTCATACCCGGACAACATCGGGACGGGCTGCTAGTAAAAATATAAAAGAGTGCAGCGTGCTGCGTTGTAGGAAAGCACGTCATGGTTGGAAAAGGGGACAATCAGTACATAAATTAGTGCTCAAAGTCTAGATATAAGCAGACCGTGTAACAACACAAGTAAAAAGTCAAGTCCTCATGGTAGGTACTACTAAGCCTATTTATAAATCAAAAGCAACGATTTAGAAAGGACAGTAACAGAAGTCAATTGAAAAGATGGACGGGAAATGGGCAGAGCTTCAAGTCCCTATATGAATACAACATGCCTCGTATATGTTATGTTATGTTAAACTTTGGTGAAGCGCGACAGCTGCCCCAGCAAAGAGGCGTCCCGGCGCTGGTAAAACACAGAACATCCAAGAGGGCAGAGAGTTAGGCAAGGACCTAGAGGGGAGGGAATAGGTGGAATTTCACAGCTCTTCGGAAGGTATACAGATTTTCCAGCGAGCGAATCTTAAAAGGGAGATCGTTCCAGAGTTTGGCTCCTAGCACTCTGAAGGAGCGTCCGCCAGTACGGGCCAACTTAGTGGGAGGAATCGTCAGAAGTTGTTGCCCTAGTGAGCGCAAATTGCGCTGTGGCACATACGGTGTAAGGAGAGGCCGGAGAAAGGGCGTCCAGTTTTAAGGGTTTTGTAGACCATGATGAGAGCTTTAAACTTGATTCGGGACTCGATAGGCAGCCAATGCAATTTACGGATAGTGGCTTTGGCTGAGCATCTGCGGGGGAGTCCGACTAAGGTTCTTGCCGCGTTGTTCTGAACGCGCTGCAGACGCGTTATCTCTGCTTTGTTAACGCCCAGGAGTAAGACGTTCGCGTAGTCTAGGCGGGACAGGATAGTAGCTTGGATGATCGTTTGGCGGACCTTAGGGTCAAAGAATCTGAGTATGGGCTTGAGGCTCCTCAACAGGCCCACGCAAGTGGCCGATACTCTTTTTGTGTGGGTCTGGAAGTTGAGTGACGAGTCCATCCACACACCTAAGTTTTTAACCAAGGATTTGGGGGGTGGGACGATGCCCATTGACGATGGCCACCAGTGTTGGTTCCAATGACTGGTGTTCTTTCCAAGGAGATCTAGTAGAATCAGCGCAGCACTTTGGCCGGCATCGAGGATCGTCCGGAGATGTTCTGACGTCGCTAGAAGGGCAGACTCGGTGCTATGGCCTGGCCTGAAACCGTTTTGCGAAGGATCTAAGGTGTTGTTAAGGTCCATATGTTTGGATAGCGCGATGTTAACGTGGGCTTCTGCGAGTTTAGATATCCATGGGAGCAATGAAATAGGTCTGAAGTTCTCGAGTTTGGTAGGGTCAAGAGTTGGCTTTTTAATGATAGGAGAGACCCATGCTTGCTTCCAGGTAGTAGGGATAGTGGCCGAGGAAAAGGATAAGTTCAACATAGATGCCAAGGAATGAAGTAGAAATTCCAGGGAATCCATAAAGTTGGCCGGTCTCATGGGGTCAGCTGGGGAGCCAGATTTGACTTTCTTACAAAGTGTCGTCAGGTCTTCCTGGGTGATTTCAGGTATAAGCTCCAGCTTGGAGCCATTTTTGGCGGGTAGGGAGGGGCTGAGAGGTACATCAGAGTGGTGTGGGAAGGATTTATAGATGTTTTGTACTTTGTTGACAAAGAAGGAGGCAAGGTCCTCACATTGCTGAGCTGACATGGTATGAGAGGAGAGAGATCTCTTACTCTGTAGCTCATCCACTAGTTTGAACACCACATTGGAGGGGTTAGGGCTAGAGCTAATCTTTTCAGCATAGAAGGCAGCTCTAGCGGAGCAGATTGCTTTGTGATAGAGCTTTTGTTTGAGACGATACTCAGATTTATCATTGTTGTTATATTCGCGTCTCCATGCTCTTTCTGCAGTCTTGCAGTCTTTCCGCATGGCTTTCAAGGAGTTATTAGACCAAGGGTTGGAGGGGGAGCTGCGTCCCTTCGTCCATTTGAGTGGTATAAGGATATCTAGCCCTTGAGTGATCCATTGGTGAAATGCAGCATATGTAGTATCTATATTAGTGTACGCCTCTTGGTGGAATTCACCTAAGGTGGCGTGCAGGTCACTAGTTGAAAGTTTGTGCCATGCTCTTTTGAGGTGACGGGACGGTTCAGCTCCTGTGAACGTTTCTTTAATCGGTGTAGTAAATTTGATAAGGTGATGGTCCGTCCAGTCCATGGGTTTAGGCAACTCAGCTAAAGTCTCCGGGAGGTTGGTGAAAACGGGGTCTAAGATATGGCCTGCCAGATGGGTGGCGTTCTGGATCAGGGGGTAAAGTTGTAGGGCTGACAGATCGGCCAGTAGATTTTGAACCATAGGGTCTTGGTGCCGGTCAAAATGGAGGTTTAGGTCGCCTAATATGGTGAAATTAGCCGAGCTCACGACTAGGGAGTTTGCTACTTCGAGGAGAGATTCTATGAACTTAGGTGAGGGCCCGGGTGGACGATAAATATAGAGGCCGGACAGTGAGAACTGGGGTCCAGCTGTGATCTTGAAGCGGGCGCTTTCACAGTTCGCGATGGTTTCTTTAGTGAAAGAGCACAGAAATTGCTTTCTGTATATTACAGCAATGCGGCCGCCTCTAGTGTCTCTATTTATCGATTTTATGTAGTAACGATCGGGTAGCGCAAGATTGATGATACTGGTCATATCGTCTTGTAGCCAGTGTTAGGAGAAGGGCCAACTTCCACAGGAGCGAAGAAGAATCCCTCCACCTCCAAGACACAGCAGCAGGAATGCGATAACAGAGTATACGACACTCCTGTCTACTGTCTCCTAAAAGTATGAGGGAATTTACCCAAGGAGTGTCCACCACTCTCCTCATACGAGGGGTAACACAATAGTAGAAGGCGTCTCTGGGGATGGTCCAGGCTAGGAAACAAAAGCACATTATGAACAGTCACACTCCCTATGGTTACTCTAAACACAGCGAAACATTGACAAGTGTGATTAATAATGGATCTTGCCCCAATTGTAGATCGGGCAAGCGTCATCGATGAGTCCAGGCAAAAGGGAGGGGGCCAATAAGGACTCACGAAGGACTCAACACACCTCAGACGCAAACCAAAGTTTAAAGGAAGGTGAGGTGAACCGACCGGCTGACTGAAGGGGTGGCCAGTGCAGCGGAGCAGTAACACCAATCACCCAAACACAAGCAAACCAACTCAAAACAAAAGGAGTGAGGGGCACCGACCGGCTGCACAGGGGGCGAGTACAGCGGAGAAGTACCCACTCAGGAGGTGAGACACCCGGCCCCTAGTAAGTCAGGGCGGAGCGCTCACTCTCGATAGGAAGCCCAATAGAAAGGAATAAGCAAAGGAGGTAGTGCAGCCAAAGAAACAAGGAGACTGTAGAAAGTGAACGGACGACGCCCGCAAAATGCGTGAGATATAGCAGGGCGTCGCGTTCACCGGTAAAAGAAGCGGCAAAGTTTTACCGCTTAACAGTCAGGCACACACACACACTCGAGGAGGAGAATTGGAAGGGCAAAAGGGCTGCAACCAGGAATAGCAGCGTCTAAACAACAGAACTCCAGCAGAGAGTCCTCAGACGCCAGCACCAAACACGAGCAGGAACTAGGAAGTGGGGAGGGGGCGTGGTCACAAGAAAGTAAGCCAAGCAATGACGGGAGGGCTCTGCTCCTCCTTATTCCCCTTAGGGAATGTCAATAAAGTACATGCTCTGACAATAAGGGGCATAAAAAAGTGTCAGAACCACATTAAGAGCTCTTTAAATTGGTTGAGTCCATTGATTGAAGCCAGAGGATCGTTCTCCTCAGCATTGCGAGGTACTGACCAGGAGCGGTTACAAATATGCAGCTGTAGCCAGACTTGGGGTATACAGGTTTCTGCCCGCCCTGATCGATTATGAGGGTATTTTTAATTCATTTATCACGTGCACCTTACCTTTTAGAATTCTGGTCCTGACGAAGCGCCAACGACCCCTAAGGCGACGCAGGCGCGAAACATGTTGACCTTTGTCCTTCTATACCCAGGCATAGTATCCCATTGGGGCTAGATTTCATTTAGCAGTTGAGTCTGCTCTGGGTACATGATTGAAACAATTGCTGCATGGTTACCCAGTATGATGTTCACTTTACACTTGCACGCACCCTTTCTTTCCCTCTTTTAACCCACTACCCCACACACCCGCATGCACCATCCGGCAGTCCTATAAAAGATCTCCGATAAAGAGTCCCTTTTGGGGGGCCCGTAGGGAATTGCAGCGCCGGCCCTACGAGGAGCAATTGCCCGATGATGAAGCATGACATCTTTCCAGGTGTGTGAGGGCAACAGAGGACACAAAATGGTTTCCCCTTTACATATTTTTTGTGGGTTCCCTTACCTAAGGATTCTCTTTCTTTTACTTTCCTTTCCTCACATATGGGTGACTTTTGCACCCCCTTGCATTTGGTGACTTTCAGCACCTTGTATTAGGAACAGTGTCCCCTTTTTGGTAATTAGAACCACATTAAGCACACAAGTCAAGGCTGATTCCTAACAGTACCCCTCCCTAAAGACCTATTTACTGGACCTGGTTTCGAGGGATGCAATCTGTGGAACTGTCGGATCAACCGCACTGCATGTATATTTTCCGCAGGTTCCCAGGATCTTTCTTCAGGGGGGTATCCTACCCAATCAATGAAGTACTGGAGTTTACCTCGGATTCGTCTGGAGTCCAAGATTTTGCTTACTTCATATTCTGTCTCTCCGTCTATCTGCACTGGAGGGGGAGGGATTTCAGGGACCAGGAAAGGTATGTATTTCTTGATCAAGGAACTGTGGAACACAGGATGGATTTTCATGCATGGGGTAGCTGGAGTTTTAGGGTGACAGGGGTGAGTATTTTCTCTATGGGGAAGGGCCCTATGAAGCGTGGTTGGAATTTTTTCGACCCCTCCATTCTGAGGTTTTTTGTGGACAGCCACACTTTCTCTCCTATCGTGTATACTGGCTCTGTTCTACGATGCTTATCGGCTTGTCTCTTCATTGCTTCTTTAGCCTTTTCTAGCTCTGTCTTTGCTGCTTCCCATGTGCTCTGGATGCGGGCATGTTGTTCATCTAAAGCGGGTAATGTGTCATCGGGGGGTAAGACAATGGGGAGCATTCTAGGGTGTTGGGCGTGTAAAAAGTAGAAGGGAGAGACCTTGGTGGCTGCATGACTGGAATTGTTATAAGCAAATTCAGCTAAAGGGAGGGCTTGAACCCATGTAGATGGAATAGTGGTCAACAAACACCGCAGGAATTGTTCTAACGTTTGGTTAGTTCTTTCGGTTTGCCCATCTGTTTGGGGGTGATATGCGGTAGAAAGCCTGTGATCAATTCCCAACACCTCACACATTCCTCTCCAGAACTTAGAGACAAACTGGGGACCTCGGTCTGAGATGATAACTGTGGGCAACCCATGTAATTTCACCACTGTGTCCAAAAAGACAGCCACTAGTTCTTTGGAGGAAGGTACTTTCCTTAGAGGAATGAAATGACTCATTTTGGACAACAGATCTACTACTACATAGATAGTAGTATAGCCTTGACATGGTGGTAGATCCGTCATGAAGTCCATACTAATAGTATGCCATGGTGCAGGGGGTATGGCTATATGCTTTAGAAGCCCTGTGGGTGCACAATGAGAAGCCTTTTGGCGGGCACATATCGCGCAAGAGTGTACATATTCCAAAACGTCTTGAGACAAAGTGTCCCACCAAAACCATCTGCGGCATAATTCAATAGTCTTACGCCCACCTGTATGTCCTGCCAAAGGGCTACTATGACACCATACAATGATCTTTTGTCTCAAGGCAGAGGCAGGCACAAACATCTTATTGTCATGATAATATATCCCTTCTTTGATGGTGTGGAGGGGGTTTTGTAACCACTCATCCGATGGGATAGCTACGAGTAGGCCCTTGAGGTCCTCAAGAAGTGTGTGATCCTTTTCCCCCACCCCAAGGATCTTGTTTTCAGGGATGATCGGAAGTGGTTGTTCTTGGTTGGGGCGGTCGTCCAATCCTAGACGGGACAATGCATCTGCTTTTCCCTGTTGTGTGCCGGGCCTGTAAGTGATCACAAAATCATATTCACTGAAGAACAATAACCACCTCATCTGTCTGGGCGTGAGCGCTCTGGCTGATTTAAAGAATTGAAGATTTTTATGGTCAGAATAAATGGTGACCACATGAGGAGACCCTAATAAGTGATGTCTCCATTCCTGAAAGGACAATTTGATGGCCAACAGTTCTCGCTCCCCTATGGTGTAGTTTCTTTCCGCAGGCAGTAAGGTTTTGGAAAAGTAAGCGATGGGATGCATTTGACCGGTATCAGTGTCTCGTTGGGAAAGAATACCCCCTACAGCATATTGCGAGGCATCAGCCTCCACATAAAAAGGTTGAGTATTGTCTGCGTGTCGGAGAATAGGAGCTGAAGTGAACTTATCTTTTAGGACACAAAATGCTTGTTCTGCCTCAAGGGTCCAAACAAAAGGCACCCCTTTTCTCAAGAGTTTTGTGATGGGGGAAACAGTGTCAGAAAACCGATCAATGAATCGCCGATAGAAATTGGCGAATCCTAGAAAGGATTGTATTTCTCTGACCGAAGTGGGACTTTTCCATTGCACCAATGCCTCTACTTTCTTGGGGTCCATTTGCAGGCCACCAGGTTTAATGGTAAAACCCAAGAAATCCACTTCTGTGGTGTGAAAGGCGCTTTTATCCAATTTGGCGTATAACTGATTCTCCTGTAACTTGTGTAATATTCTTTGTACATGCTCTACATGATCTGTTTCGTTTTGGGAGAAGATAAGAATATCATCGATATAGACTATGACAAAAATATCGATGTACTCCCTCAGAATGTCATTAATGAAGTATTGGAATGCCGCCGGGGCATTGCATAACCCGAACGGCATTACACAATACTCATAGAGTCCGAATTTGGTACGAAAGGCAGTCTTCCATTCGTCTCCCTGTTTTATCCTAATCAAATGGTAAGCACCCCTGAGATCGATTTTGGTGAATATTTTTGCCCCTTTTATCTGGTCTAGAAGGACAGGAATCAGAGGAAGGGGATATTTGTTTTTTATGGTTATTTTGTTCAGGGCTCTATAGTCCAAGCAAGCCCTGAGCCCTCCTTCTTTCTTATCGATAAAAAACAAAGGGGAAGAAACAGGTGACGTGGAAGGTCTGATGAATCCTTTGGCAAGCATTTCATCCAAATAGTTTTTTAGGTAGTCGTTTTCCGAGGGAGTCAAGGCATAAATGCGACTGCAGGGCAAGTCAGCACCGGGTATCAGGTCAATCCTGCAGTCATAGCTCCTGTGTGGAGGCAATTTGGTAGCTTCCTGCTCACTAAATACGTTGGAATACTCTGCATATTGGTCAGGCAAACACGAGTCCACCCCTGATTGTACTGCACAAAATAACGGCAAGTCTGGTTCTCTGGCTTCCTGGTAACAGTGTTTTCTACAGAAAGGAGAACTCAATGTAACGGTTCTCTTCACCCAATCTATAGCAGGATTGTGTATCTGCAACCATGGGACTCCCAAGATGACACCAAAATTGGGGGCATCAATCAGGTCAAAAACAAGGTTCTCGGAGTGACCGTTATTGAACACGATAGTCAGTGGTGCAGTTTGATAATTAATCATTCCGGAGGATAACTCAGAACCATCCACCGCCCAAATGGATTCAGGCTGAGGTTTAGCTACAAAGGTAAGACCCAATTGTTTGGCTAGTTGGATGTCAAAAAAATTCCCCGTAGCTCCGGAATCCAATAGAACTGACATGGTATATTGCCTTTTGACCAAATAAGTGAGAGTAATGGGTACAGTGAAATGCTTAACCACTATTACTGGTTTGGAGGAGATCTGTGGATGGTTTGAGCTTAAGGAATCGACCTCTATGTTCCTCAAGCTTTCGAGTTTTCCGAACTCGAAAGACTGCTTACTGATTGCTTTGAGGTTTTAGGGCGCACAGGGCATTCTCTAGCGAAATGCCCTCCTTTTCCACAGTAGAGACAAAGGTTTAGTTTCCTTCTCTTCTCTTTTTCTTCCGTGGATAGAGGCCCGCGAATTCCCCCTATTTGCATGGGTTCTGGGGCATCTTTCGATATGGGTTTCTCAGTTCTGTGGAAGACCATCTTGGGCACAATAGTACGATTCCTTTCTCCTTTTCTCTCATGCAACCTATGATCTAACTTCACTACCAGATCAATAAAGGAGGCACAGTCCTCGGGGGGATTCACTATCTGAGAGAGTAGGTCTTTTATTTCCTCACATAGCCCCCGGTAAAACAAGGAGGTTCTTTTGTCTTCGGGCCAGTGGGTTTCGGCTACCAAGCGGTTGAAATTGGTTATATAAGAGAGCAGATCCTTCGAACCTTGTCTGAGATTAAGTAACTCAGTGTCACTAGCTTGCATGTAGGAATGCTTAGCAAAAGGACTTCTCATTTTCTCCTTAAACTGATCGAGATCGTATAACAAGGGATCGTTGTTCTGTACTAGCGGAACAGCCCATTCTGCTGCGTTCCCGGCTAGATATGATATGATGAAAGCCACCTTGGCCGAATCGTCAGGAAAGGACGCCGCTTTGCATAAGAACTGGAGTTGGCATTGATTCATAAAGACTTCAAATTTAGAGCTATCTCCTGAGAACCTCTCGGGCATGGCTAAGGGCACAGGGTTCGGGGTGTGCACCGTGACTTGAACAGGGGAAGCAGTAGGATCAGCGCTAGCTCTCGGGTCTTGTTCTGTAGGGGACAGTGTGAATTTGGCAGGCTGAATATAGCTTTTGCGGATTTTAGGAATGGTGCCTGTTCTCAACTGATGGACTTCTGCAACTAGTCTCTGGTTTTCTGTTCCTAATCTGCCTACTTCTGTCTGCAGGGCCACAAAAGCGGCCATTAAATCCTCCATAGTAAGGGTCTGGGGGGTAGGGCCCGCAGCCTCCATAGCGGGGTCAGGATTCATCCTCGCTCAGGGGAAGGATAATTCGTGGGCTTGGCTTTCTGTTAGGAGAAGGGCCAACTTCCACAGGAGCGAAGAAGAATCCCTCCACCTCCAAGACACAGCAGCAGGAATGCGATAACAGAGTATACGACACTCCTGTCTACTGTCTCCTAAAAGTATGAGGGAATTTACCCAAGGAGTGTCCACCACTCTCCTCATACGAGGGGTAACACAATAGTAGAAGGCGTCTCTGGGGATGGTCCAGGCTAGGAAACAAAAGCACGTTATGAACAGTCACACTCCCTATGGTTACTCTAAACACAGCGAAACATTGACAAGTGTGATTAATAATGGATCTTACCCCAATTGTAGATCGGGCAAGCGTCATCGATGAGTCCAGGCAAAAGGGAGGGGGCCAATAAGGACTCACGAAGGACTCAACACACCTCAGACGCAAACCAAAGTTTAAAGGAAGGTGAGGTGAACCGACCGGCTGACTGAAGGGGGGGCCAGTGCAGCGGAGCAGTAACACCAATCACCCAAACACAAGCAAACCAACTCAAAACAAAAGGAGTGAGGGGCACCGACCGGCTGCACAGGGGGCGAGTACAGCGGAGCAGTACCCACTCAGGAGGTGAGACACCCGGCCCCTAGTAAGTCAGGGCGGAGCGCTCACTCTCGATAGGAAGCCCAATAGAAAGGAATAAGCAAAGGAGGTAGTGCAGCCAAAGAAACAAGGAGACTGTAGAAAGTGAACGGACGACGCCCGCAAAATGCGTGAGATATAGCAGGGCGTCGCGTTCACCGGTAAAAGAAGCGGCGAAGTTTTACCGCTTAACAGTCAGGCACACACACACACTCGAGGAGGAGAATTGGAAGGGCAAAAGGGCTGCAACCAGGAATAGCAGCGTCTAAACAACAGAACTCCAGCAGAGAGTCCTCAGACGCCAGCACCAAACACGAGCAGGAACCAGGAAGTGGGGAGGGGGCGTGGTCACAAGAAAGTAAGCCAAGCAATGACGGGAGGGCTCTGCTCCTCCTTATTCCCCTTAGGGAATGTCAATAAAGTACATGCTCTGACAATAAGGGGCCATAAAAAAGTGTCAGAACCACATTAAGCACACAAGTCAAGGCTGATTCCTAACAGCCAGGTTTCGCAGATAAAAAGAATATCGGGGTTTTCTTCTATTAGCAGAGTGTTGACCTCTTGGTGGTGCTTACCGAGCGACCTCACATTAAGTTGTAGGATAGTGAGGGGGGCGGGTTTGTGCCCAGCTGACAGGTGTTTGGGCAGACAGGGCTTAGGTGCAGAAAAGTGACAGGATTTACAGTGGACGTAGGTCTGTCCGAGACATCCCGATGTAGTCTTGCAGTTCCTTCTAGGGTTCAGTGCAATAAGGGAGTCTCTATCATAGCAGATGGGTTCCCGGGTAGATTGGCCAGGGGGACTGGCGAGAGGCGATGTCTTGGCGATGACGGGCAAAGACGGCCTTGCCTTAGGCGCGCCTTCGGCGCGCAGTCGGCGCGCCCGCTGCGCCCGTCCGCTGCGCGTACGGCAAATGCACATATTGATATGGGAGTGGAGAGGGCGGGGGGCGTGGTCTCAGAGTGGGCGTGGCCTCGCTGCTCGCCAGAGATGGCGGCGGGAAAAGTTTGTTTTGCAAGGGTCCGCGATCAGCGTTTACTCGGCTGTGCGGTGTGCTAGGTCCTAACAAGTAAGTGCTTATAAAATTTTGTTTTGCAAAGGTCCGCGATCAGCGTTTACTTGGCTGTGCGGTGTGCTAGGTCCTAACAAGTAAGTGCTTATAAAATCAGCAATCAATCAAGTGACATGTACATTTTTAAAATAACCAACAGACGAACTCCCGGCTGCGCCTCAGGAGGAATAGTGCATCTACTCGTGGCGCTGAAGGTCTGCGCTTTAAATAGAGCGTGGCGGGGGCGTGGCCTCAGAGTGGGCGTGGCCTCGCTGCTCGCCAGAGATGGCGGCGGGAAAAGTTTGTTTTGCAAGGGTCCGCGATCAGCGTTTACTCGGCTGTGCGGTGTGCTAGGTCCTAACAAGTAAGTGCTTATAAAATCAGCAATCAATCAAGTGACATGTAAATTTTTAAAATAACCAACAGACGAACTCCCGGCTGCGCCTCAGGAGGAATAGTGCATCTACTCGTGGCGCTGAAGGTCTGCGCTTTAAATAGAGCGGGGTGGGGGGTGTGGCCTCAGAGTGGGCGTGGCCTCGCTGCTCACCAGAGATGGCGGCGGGAAAAGTTTGTCTTGCAAGGGTCCGCGATCAGCGTTTACTCGGCTGTGCGGTGTGCTAGGTCCTAACAAGTAAGTGCTTAAAAAATCTGCAATCAATCAAGTGACATGTACATTTTTCAAATAACCAACAGACGAACTACCGGCTGCGCCTCAGGAGGAATAGTGCATCTACTCGTGGCGCTGAAGGTCTGCGCTTTAAATAGAGCGGGGCGGGGGCGTGGCCTCAGAGTGGGCGTGGCCTCGCTGCTCGCCAGAGATGGCGGCGGGAAAAGTTTGTTTTGCAAGGGTCCGCGATCAGCGTTTACTCGGCTGTGCGGGGTGCTAGGTCCTAACAAGTAAGTGCTTATAAAATCAGCAATCAATCAAGTGACATGTACATTTTTAAAATAACCAACAGACGAACTCCCGGCTGCGCCTCAGGAGGAATAGTGCATCTGCACATGCACAAGCACATGCGCTACTCAGGCTCGATCTAAAAACTGGTTAGCATGAAGATGGAATAAGTAGTTTAGTAGAGGCCAAATGGAGGTTAAATGGCGCTGGTAAATGTAGGATGAAGTATGTGAAAGGAAAATGTCACACATAGCACAAAGGGCAACTTAGGAGCCAGGGTCATAGGTAGGTTTATTGACTATGAAGCAGAATTTTATACAAGTGCAGTCAAGCAGACTGGTAGTTTGACAAACTGAGGGGCATATTACCAACAACTAGCGATATTTATTGCTAAATGGGCTTAACGAATTTTTTTTTTATCGCCAAGCATTGCCGGATATTATCGCAGAGCATAACGTGCTATTAGCAACGTTTATCTCTAAAGCGATAAAATATCCGGCGATAGCGGCGAAATGCGTGAATATCGCTGAGAATACAGCGATAATCATGCATTAACGCCAATAGGGTCTTAGCCATAATATCCACCTCCCATTGGATATAATGGCTAAGAACTGGTCTGAGCAGGCGTTAGCTTTTGGAGATATTCGCGCTTAACGCGAATATTTCCATCACTACGCCTGCGTTGATAATAGGCGATAGCGATGTTAGCGACTGTTTTCAGTTGCTAACAGGTTGGGTATGCCCACCTTGCATGTCATTAGCAATAAATATCGCTGACATACAAAGCGAGCCCCTAACCGCTCGCTATCGTCTCAAAGCTGTCACTAACATCAGTTAGCGACAGCTTACTAATAGGGCGATATAGTTATCGCCTGAGAACCTAAGCCGGACAGACGGTAACATGGATGTTTTTTAGTGAGGTTTTAACAGATAAGGAAGCATGGTCCAGGTCTTGGTAACAGTCTGTCATTATGAGAAATATTTCCACATGTTGGAATTTATGTTCCAACACTAAGCCTCTGTTCGAAATTCTTAAAATCCATTGATCTCTCTTTGCCTGCATTTTATCCTCTGATTTGGATTACAAGCTGTCGAACAGCCAGTGTGGATACTCGAGCCTGCCTGAAAATCAAAGTGCCATGTCCTAGACATTCCTTCCTGGGAGAATGCCTAACAGATCACATTCAAAAAGTCCAGACATATTGAAGAGGACACACGATCAGAGATTTCAAGACAGGAACCAAGAAGAAACAAGTCAAGTGGCACCCTTTTTGTTTCTGATGTTGCAAAGAAAGTACATGCTCACAGTTTGCAGTCCCCTTTAAGACCCTAGGCTTATTCTAAAGTCAAAAATCGCTCCGATGTGGGGTCTCCCATACATTAGTGCAATATATAGAACAGACCTTTTTTCCTACTGGACTGGGTGACTAAGCGGCAGAGTCATCTGGTTCAGTTACTCATGACATAGGTGGTTTTTAACTTAGCCTTGGCTAAAACTTTGGATAACACATCACCTTACCTTCCTTCTTCCAGGTCCCTTGAGGTCTTGTGAGGATGCCTCTACCTGGAATTCCTGGTCCTTTGTATCTACACTTTTGTTGTTTCCTATAATTCTGTCTGAAAGATCCCAATCCCTGTCCCACAATATCTAGAAGGTTTGATTTGATTTGACTTAATTTCTTATAGAGCCCCTGAATAACCCCCCAAGGGGTATCACCGTGCTGTCGGATTGCTGCTGCCAGTCACCTGTAGAGAAGGGTTAGAACAGTAGGATTTTAAGATGCTTTCTAAACTGTAAGTGGTCCAGACAGTGTCAAAGGTGCACTGGTAGTGCATTCCAGAGGGTAGGGGCTACGTGGGAGAAAGCTTTTTCTCCCAAACGCTCTTTATTATAACGAGGAGTGACAAGGAGAGATTTAGATCCTGATCGGAGAGATCGGGTAAGCAAGTAGTTGGGCAATTTCTTCAGTAGGTAGCTAGGGCCTTTGCCTTTCAGAGATTTGTGCACAATGCAACACATCTTAAGCTTGGTATGCATTCATATTGGGAGCCATTATAGCTGTCGCAGAAGGGGTAGAGAAGAAGTTCGAGGGGGGTGGTTGGCTACCAAACGGACAGCGGTGTTCTGAACTACTTACAGCATATTCAAAGATGCTTCATTTGCTGAAATCTTCAGGGAATTGCAATTCTCTAACCGGCTTTACACTAGTGCCTGGCAGAGTGTATTCCATGTGTGTAGTGGCAGAAAGGGGAATACCTTGCTTAGAAGGCCAAGCATGTGAAATCATGTCCCGACAGTCGATGTTGCGAGCTCTTTCATAGTCAACGTCTGGTTCAAAGGGACAACCATGTTTTTTGCCACTAATTTTGGCGTAAGTGCAGTACCCATTTCCTCGGGACACCACCCAGGAGACCACCTCAACATTGCCTCGTGAAACTGCATTATCTCCATTTTCCCTGCATTAAGCTGGAGAAAGTTATTTTGCATTCAGCTTACAATGGAGCGCATACCCTCTGCGAAGATTACCTGGGCATTGGGATTTTTCTTGTCAAAGGAGAGTAGAAGCTAAGTATCATCAGCAAAGGACATGGGAACAAAGCCTGAGTTCCTTAGTAGCCTTGCTAAGGAGGCAACATAAATGTTGAATAAAGTAGGACACAAGCAGGAGCGCTGCGGCACTCCCTTAGTCAATTTTGTGGTTTTAGAACGGAACGTGCCCAGATTTACAGTCTGTGTTCTGTCAGACAGAAAACTCGTCATCCATTTCAAAGCACTCGCATGGATGCCAATTTTCCCAAGCCTCCTAAGCAAGGACTGATGAGAAATAGTATTGAAGGCTGCCGATAAGTCAAGCAACACCAGCAGCATTCCCTGTCCGTTGTCTAGGGACATTCTGATGTTGTCAGTAACTTCAATCAAGGCAGTCTCTCTACTATGCCTGGGTCAGAAGCCCGACTGGATGAGTCAAGGCAGTTTGAGGCTTTGACAAAAACAGACAAATGTGTGTTAACATGCTTTCCAAGTACCTTGCTCAGGAGAGGTAATAATGAAATGGGACGGTAGTTGGATAAATCCTCCGTAGGGGCTTTATACATTTTCTGGATGGGAATTATCTGTGCTACTTCCAAGCGGCGGGGAGGATACCCTTTTCTAAAGAACAGTTCAAAATAGAGCAAATAGGAGCTGCAAGTTGTTTGGCTAGCAATGAGGTGATCGTAGCAGGGATGATGTCCAATGGGGAACCTGACTTTATCGTTTTAAGTAAAGTCTCCACATCTCCAGGCTTAAGTGCAGTGAATGCATCTAGCCTCTTTGCATTGTCTACACTTGCATGGTGGTCAGTCGTGGATTCTGACCTATATATTGTTACATTAGATAGCAATGGCTTTAACTCTGGCCTCCTTCAAATAATTCTCAGCTTCGAAATGCTGGAAATAGCACAATATACTCAAGCGGAATCCTAAAAGAAGAAGTTTCCTCTAGACCAGCGTGCACTGTGGGGCTTTATGTCCAATCATAAGTAGTTAGCAATCTCTGTTGGGACAAACAGCCCTATGTTGAAGCCTAATCTAAACCATTTGAACATCACTAGGGCAGGACAACTGGTTCAGCTGACAGCTTTAATTGGGATAAAAGCTCCAGAATATGTACTGTCTCTGTTGTATATTCATATTTGAGGCCTAGACAGTTACCAGGCACATACCCTCAGCTGGAGGGTTTCCTCGTCTTATCACTCTGCACATGGTTTTGTAATGGGACTAGCTAGCAAAATAATGGAACAACTATTTTAATAGTTATAAAAAATAAAATTCAATGGTGTAATCAGGTTTTTAATAAATATTGAGGAAAAATAACTTTTATAAAGTTATCCTTTTCTGCCTGAATTTCCTGGAAGCTAATTTGCACTTGTTCTCCAAATTCTCCCTGGCAATAATTAGCATGTGAATAGGTTTGACATGCCTCTGAGAATCAAACAACAGGCTGACCTAAATGGGCAGAGATGACACCTCTGAACTTCACAAATTATGCAGGGTGGGAGTTGTGGCATCCTTTTTGACACTGCAGAGGCAGATCCTGCTTATTTGGAAAATCCTGCCTGAAAAGTCTGCTGGAGTTACATATAAAATTGGAGGCACACTTGAAGGGAAGGGAAACAGGATGCCATGACAATTCTAGTATATCCACTGTCTGGTTGCTGGCAAACCGTGCTTTTGGTCTACCTCACGTCTTTGTCTCTGGGTGTATTGTGGGTACAGTGGATGACTCACACTGAATTTTAATGGTAGAGAACACTAAGATTGCCATAGTTTGTTCCTCACACACACCCAGCTTTTAAAGCCCAAGTTTAGTGTAGTCAAAGACTTACCATCCTGAAAATGCTCAAAGTGGGTAGGGTTTAGCCCTGGGAACTTTTACCCAATTAGTTAGGGTGTGCCCAGGAGCCATCTCCAAACATTAGTTCATGCCAGGCATAGATGTGAATCATCCAGCCACCCACTTTATAACACTAGCTTGACCAGGACCTGAGGAACAAGGGAAGAGGACAGAACCTTCTGCCTGTGACCTATTAGGAGCCCTAAAAGACTGGACATTCCCCATCTTGTACCCAGGACAAAAAAGTGGACACCAAGGGTAATAAGTGTACGTCCTGTTCAAGCCAGTGTGATACAACAAGCTACAGGAGCTCTTTCTTGAAACTGCCCAGCTGACTAGTGGCAAATTGGCTTGGACCCTTCTGCTGACCCTGTGAGTCTCTAAGTGCCTCCTCTAAGGCCCTGGGGGCTTTAGAATTGTACTCCCCTGGTGGATTGAGCCTCAAAGGCCTAAGTCAGAAAGCAACATTTTTGATCAGGATGAACCTGGTCGGTGTATCTGACCCACGGACCACCTGGTCAGGCTCAAATTGCACATAGGTCCTGGTCTATCATGACCATTGGCTATCCAGTGATAGGCAATGGTCATGATAGACCAGGACCTATGCCTATGCTGTGTGCCTCTTGGCACTATTTCCCGTAAATCTTTAAAAAATCATATCTCTGATTTGTCTAATTTGGTTTGGGAGTTTTATAGGTTTGAATTTTGAGTTTATTACTGTTTTGGTACTGCATTAATACTTTACACATTGCCAGCGACTGCCAGCATGGATCGGAGGTAGGGGTGGGTGCAGGGGCAGGAGTAGGGTGCAGGGGAAGTAGGTATTAAATCAAATAAAAAACGTACCTTCTCGCTGCGACTCTCCTCCATAGTCCTCCCTCGCTGGCATGAACAGAAAGCACACCCAGGCTCCCAGTCAGCCAATCACAACACTGCTAAGGCAGCGTTGTGATTGGTCTGAGCACCGTTTCGGCACTCAGACGCTAACTGGGAGCCTGCGCATGTTCTCTAAGTAGGTTGTAATGCAGCCGGCATGGAGTACACGCAAAGTGCACAAGACTCTGGCCAAGCAGTCATTGCGCACTTAGGCGGGTGCTACCACCCCTCCCCTGCCCTCACCCCTCACACAAAGCTACAGAAATAGGAGAAATTAAAATGATAAAATGCGAGTTATTATCATTTTATTTTCCATTTATTTCACTACTAGAAAGCATTGGGGCGACGCTCCTCTGTCTTAGCGGAGGAGCTGCCACTGCACATTGCCCTAAGGTAAGCCTGTCTGCTCTGTACCATAGCTAACCGGGGTTGCGCTCAGGTTAATTTAGTGACTTTGATGGTTCACCCTGACAAGATTCGTGATTATTCATAGAGGTGGGTAGTCACGGGAAACATTCATTACAACACAGTCTTTACAACACACTACCTTTACAATGCAGTCATTAGAGCGCAACTGCCTTTACATCGCATGCCATTACAACCCATGCCAATAAAAGGCATGCCATTACAATGCATGTCACTACAACACACGCCATTACAACGCAAGCCATTACAAAGCATTGTAAGGTAAGAAATGGAGATTTCTTTGTTTTAGGGTGGGTATGGGTTTTGGGGTACATGGGAATAGTAATTTTTACCCCTGCACTATCCAACACTTTCCCTACGGTTGCACTCTCTGGAGTGGGAATAGTAATTTTTACCCCTACACTATCCAACCCTTATCCTACTCCTGCACTCACTGGAGTGGGAATAGTGATTTTTCCCCCTACACTATCCAACACTTACCCTACTGTTGCCCTAAAAGTATTATGCATTGTAATCGTATGCATTATAATGGTATGCGTTGTAAAGGAATGCGTTGTAATGGTAGTTTTATAAAATGCGTTGTAATGGCATGCGTGGTAAAAACTGCATTGTCAAAGCATGCGTTGCAATTGTTTGCGTTGTAATGTCATATATTCGTAGTCACCCACCCAAAATAATAATCTAATTTCTAACAACTTGCATTGAGAAAAAGTGTAAAAGTGCAGCACCCAAATGTATGGATGTTAGCATTACATTCTCCAGCTGACCAAGGGAGAAGCTCTGCTGTATTGATTTAGCAAATGGTTGCTTATTGTGAATGCCTGCTTGCTACTTTTGCATTAAACATATGTGAGACTTCTAAGTGCTACCTGTCTGCTTTCTTTCACAAACTGTTAGAGCCACTGCATGGGGTTGACAGGGAAATGGAATCTGTGGTGCACCAGTCTAAGAGGTGATCTTCTGTAACTGCACATTCATTTACAAAATTATCGATTTTAGGCAACTTTAATTATTTAATTCTGTTGGGCCCCTGATTCACCCGGTTCTTCCAGAAGCTTTTTTTGATAGGTTTGGCTGTGTCATCCATGAAGGTCCTGTGGGCGTCAATAAGGGCCTTTGGGCATTGGCATGATGCAAAAATAATGCAAAATAATGCCCCCCTACAGACTCTGACGATCCTCCAAGTCTCCCATATCTCACAGACATTCCTTGTCCTTGAGCTGAATGGGGCCCCCTTAAAGCATTAGAGGACCACTGGAGGGGGCACAGGGGCCTGTGTTATGGCCCTGCATTTGGGAACCCTTGGGGTGGCCTCTTCCTCTACGAATTCTGTGCCTTGATTTATAGCACAGAATAGGCTAATTGAACACAGCAACACACTATGAAAAATTGAGAGAGATGTCAGCAGGAAATAACACAAGTGGACTAGCTGAGTTGCAGGCTGTCAATGACTCTGCTGAGCTGTGAACAAGGTTAAGTAAAAGAGAGTGCTTGCTCTCTACAGAGAAAAGGAAATTCAGGAGAAGGAGTTTAATATATACAAGAGTGTACCTGGAGGCTAGGAAGGAGAACACAATAGAAGTGGAGAACTAGAACACGTGGAATCGTCTGTGATCAGGAAACTGGACCTGAACTGGGAAAACCTGCAAAGGAGAAACTAGGATGACAACACAAGCACAGACAACAGAAAGAAACAAACAGAAAAATAATAGGCTAACTATCATAAATGATAGTTTATATGCTCCTTGAAAAGTGATCTCTCTGTATGGAAACGAATATAGCATGTTATGTTATGTTATGTTATGTTAAGGGATGCTTATAAAGCGCTCTGTCACCGTGGGTTTCCTGGCGCTAGTCTGATACTGACAGAAGGGAAAAGAAAATGAACCAGATTGTGGGAAAAGCCACGTTTTTAAAGATTTACGGAATTGAATGAGCGAATCAGAGAATTTGAGTGAGGGAGGGAGAGAATTCCAGAATTTGGGGGCTAGGAGTGCAAATCTCCGGCCACCGACTCTGCAGAGTTTAAAAGAAGGAACAACCAGCAGACGGAGGTGAGAAGATCTGAGGTTGCGTGAGGGGCAGTAAGGGCTGATAAGGGATTTCAAGAAGGCAGGACAGGGGCCGGTTAGAGATTTAAAAGTGAGGCAGCCGATCTTGAAGGCTGCCCTCGAAGATACAGAGAGCCAGTGTAGTTTGGTGAGAAGGGGTTTGGCGGATTGCCATTTCGGAATCCCGAAGGCTAGTCTCGCCGCTTGGTTCTGGACGATCTGAAGTCTGGAGAGGAGGGCCTTAGGTAGGCCATGATAGAGAGAATTCGAGAAATCCAAGCGGGAGAGGACAAGAGCCATAATAACTTGAATCAAGGCTTCGGGGGTCAGGAGGTAGGCCACCTTTCTGATCCTGCGCAGCTGGTACATGCAGGAAGAGACCACCATCCCTATTTGGGGTTTAAGGGATAGCTCGGAGTCAATGATGACCCCGAGACTCTTTACTGAGGCCACAGGGGTGGGGGAAGGGCCGAGGTTGGCCGGCCAAAAATGCGGGCCCCAATGGGTGGAGCTCTTGCCGGGGAGGAGGAGCTCCGTCTTCCCGGGATTTAATTTAAGTTGGTTATGGCTCATCCACTGAAGAATGTGGACCATGACCGCCTGGAAATTAGAGATAGCAGAAAGAGAATCAAGAGGAAAGATGAGTTGCAGGTCGTCACCGTAGTTAAAGACGGTGACGTCCCACTGCCTCAGAGAGAGAAGAAGAGGTTGAAGATACAGGTTGAAAAGGAGAGGAGATAAAGAGGAGCCCTGAGGGACCCCGCAGAGTGAACGCTCCCTAGGTGCCCTGTAAGTACCCAGGCTGACTGTCTGAGACCTCCCAGTCAGGAAGGATTTGACCCAGGCCAGCGCCAGGCCCTGGATGCCGGCCTGCTCGACACGGTGGAGAAGGATGTTGTGGTCCACCGTGTCGAAGGCGGCCGACAGATCTAAAAGAACCAGGGCCTGAGGGGTACCCCTGTCCACGCCGGCTCTAAGAGCATCCAACACGGCCAAGATTACTACCTCCGTAGAGTGGCCGGGTCTGAAACCGGCCTGGTTGGATTCTAGGAAGTTGGAGCTCTCGATGAACTGAGAGAGGCAGGCGGTGACGTGGGCTTCTACGATTTTGGCGAAGTAGGGCAGAAGGGAGATAGGCCGGTAATTCGCCATGGCAGCGGGGTCAGCTCCAGGTTTCTTCAGCAGAGGCACCACAACGGCTGCCTTGAAGGAGCGAGGCACAGAGCCGGAGGAAAGAGAGGAGTTCAAGAGAGAAAGAATATTATCAGGAAGAGAGAGACATATGTCCCGTAGTATGGAGGGAGGACAACAGTCGTCTGGAGAGCCGGATTTAACCCGAGCGGCCAATGTGGCTAAGGATTTTGAATCTAGAGGGGGAAAATGTGTGAAGGAGAGGGCATTAGGAGGGGGACAGGCAGAGTCACTGCCGGGAGAAGTGGCCGGAATAGTGTCCTTAATCATAACAATTTTCTCCAAGAAAAACGTGCTGAGAGCATTACATGACTCCTGTGTGGGTGCCTGGGTCGGGAGCGTCCTAGGGTCGGAGGTAAATTCGTCAAGGACTCTGAAAATCTCCTTTGATTTACAAGGGGCAGATAAATTTTTTTTAGAGACATAGGCTGTTTTGGCCGCGGCGATGGCTTTTTTGTATTTATTGCGAGCGGCCACATAGGTGTCTCTGCTCGTGGAGCAGTAGGTTCTTCTCCACTTGCGCTCCAGTTGGCGTAGCTCCAGATGTTGGGTTTTTAGTTGGAGGTCAACCATTTATGGGAGTTACTGTGCCGCGAACGGGGAAACTTAGTAAGCGGGGCAAAGATATCACTAGCTGACGTGAGCCAGTGAGAGATGTTACCATCTAGCTCATCGGTACGGGTATCGCTAGAAAGGGAAGGGCAGGAACGAGACAGATGAGAGAGAAATTCAGAGGAATCGACAGCCCTCCACTTGCGGGCAACACCGCCCTCCAAAGGGGGGGCCCTGATGTTATCGTTGACTGAGATTGTAGTCTCAATCAGGGAGTGGTCAGACCACACACAAGGAGAGATCTGCGGGCAAGAGGACTTCACCCCATGAATCCAGATATGGTCAAGGATATGGCCACCGCTGTGTGTGGGGAGCTTAAGAAGTTGAGTAAAGTTTAGGCTCGAGAGAGTCTCAAATAGCTCAGTGGCGTGCGGCCCGGCATCCTTGTTAGGATTTTTCTCAGTTTAGTAGTAGTAAAGTTAGGACTCCTAACTTTAGAACTCCTAAATACCTTCTGTGAATACCGAAAGTATTAAAATTAGGATTTTTCTCAATTTAGTAGTAGTAAAGTTAGGACTCCTAACTTTAGGACTCCTAAATGCCTTCTGTGAATACCGAAAGTCTTAAAATTAGGATTTTTCTCAGTTTAGTAGTAGTAAAGTTGAGAAAAGTTCTAATTTTAAGACTTTCGGTATTCACAGAAGGCATTTAGGAGTCCTAAAGTTAGGACTACTAACTTCTGTGAATACCGAAATGAGTAAGTGCCTTCTGTCAATACCAAAATGAGTAAGTGCCTTCTGTGAATACCAAAATGATAGTAAGTTTAGGATTTTGTCTTAAGTTAGTTCTGTGAATCAGGCCCTAAGGGTTCAGATTGCTATGTGTGTGACATTTTCATAATTTCAGTATTATGAGCGACATTTCAACGACTATGAGTGACACTTTCTCGCAAGCAAAATCAAGCAATGAAGACAAGGGAAATATATGAATATCAGAAATTACACCCATTAGAGCAACGAGAAACTCTAAGAAGATCTTAAAACTGCTACAAAGCACCAGAAATGGAAGGGCACTAACCGGAGACACCCTGCATGACTGCAGTTCTCAGTAACAAAGGGCCAGCAAGCAGTGCAGCTGCTCAGAACAAGGAACAGGACTGGGCTAGAAATAAGCAAGCAGAACCATGAACCCTGGAAACAAGAGTGGGAAATTTGTACACTATCAAGGGCAGTACGGAAGCATACAGACAAGATAGGAAACACCGAAGCACAAGGCAAGGAGATGGAAATGGAAAAGTTTGGAGATAAAAGAGGGATCAGAGATGAGAGAGAGGAAAGTCCAGTATGCAGTTATAAACGGGTCCGAATAATCATAGTATCCAGAAACCAAGATACAGAACAAAGCTCCACGACCAGGATCTGGCAAAAGAAAGCAGAACAAGGTCCATTATGCCTCAAGATGGTGGGTTAGAAACCTGGACTCGAGTCTGATGTGGAGCTGGGAAAGGAAGGTGCTGGAAAGTTTTTGGTCATATACAGGTGTACAGGGGCTCCCGGCATGGCTCACGGGTGGGGGTGCATGTGTGCGACCGCACAAGGGTTGCAGGCTGCTTTAAAAAAATAAATAAAACTTACCTTGCTGCAGAGTCCCCGCATCTTCTCTCCTTTTTGCCTGTGCCTGACTCCAGGCTGTAACAGGAAGCAGGCAGTCACGCTCCCAACCCAAAGCCAATCACAGCGCTGCATGCAGCGTTGTGATTGGTCTGAGTGCCGTGACACGGCGCTCAGCCAGGGCTCCGGCCTGGTGAGGTGGGCATGTTCTCCATGCAGGCTGTAATGCAGAATGCAGGGAGGACCGGGGAGTGACCATGACTGTTTTGAGTGGCCCGAGAGGGCTGACCAAACAGTCATTGCGCACATGAGTGTTCTACCACTCCTTCCCTGCATCTTTGCCCCGCCACCTCACGCACTGCTGCAGTAGGAGGACAACATAAAATGAGAATAACATTCAGTTATTATCATTTTATGTTTTTTTTTTTGCTGCTCCAGGCAGTGGGGCGACGCTCCTCCGCCTTGGTGGAGGAGCCGCCACTGTTGGTGTAAACACAGGACCTCACATGGCCCTTGGAAACACCACTGATCGGCTAGAAAGCAGAATCCTGACACAGATGTCCTCATTGACTGCAAAGACTAAACTTGTCATTGCAATAGTGCTCGCTGATCTTCAGAGTCTGCGATCGCACAACTGGACATTTTGTCTGCTGTCTACATTCCAGCCATCTGAGAAGCTTTATGACTTCCTTTTGAATTATTAAGAATCACCCCAGTAAAACTGCATGCTGATTATGCCTGTTTATGGACTATATTTGCCCAGAGCTTTATGTGTGGGTGGTTTTCTGGGAAAAGAACAAATCTGATAAATTTTAAAAGCCCTTAGGAATTCATTGGCATTTTATGTGGTCTAAATTCATAATTAATCATAATTTTTAATAAGGTTACTTGCGCCATGCCATACTTGTCATTTTCAAACAGGGAGGAATAGAATTACATGTTCAAGTGCTCTCTGTGATACATATATGTGTGTGTGTATGTATATATGCACACAAATATATATATATTTATATATATATATATATATATATATATATATATATATATATATATATATATATATATATATATATATATATATATATATATATATATATATATATATTACCTACTGGCGGTTACCAGTAGGTAGTTATAGTTAGGATTGGCTACCATAGGAAATCCGCAACATTCTATTGGGAATAACTCTGGCGCCGGTTGAGGAATTTGTGTGTAATTTTCCAAACTTTTGGCCAGCTCCGCTGCGCTCCTTCCCTGAAAGTTTCGGGGGGATTCGTGAAGTGGGGGCTGAGAAAAAAGGAGGGTCCCAAAACGTGTTTTCCCCATTTTAATTTCCATAGGACAGTCTGACAAGTCTACAGCCCGAACCGCTGAACGGAATTACGCCAAACTTGGCAAAATTGTAGGGACTGGTACGCAGATGTGCCTTTGCTATATTTGGTGAAAATTGCTCCAGTGTTTTTTTTTTAAATTAACTTAAAAAACACATATATATCTATATGCGCTCTCCGAGCGCTCACAGGTGCGCGTACCGGGGAGCGCACCCGGCGCGCTATGGGAGTGCGCGAGCGGAAAGCTGATTGGCTGTCGGGTGTCTGTCAAAATTCTAAACAGTCCGGAGAGTCCGCCATCTTGTGTCTCGGTAGAATCGAGACACAAGAGGTGAAAAAGAAAGGGGGAAATAATTAAAAGGGGGCAGAGTAGACACCACCTGACCCCCTAGGTTTTCTGAGGGGGGCCTAGAAGGACCTTGAAGGGCAAAAAAAACTTTTTTTTTTTTTAAATTTCGCGGGGTAAGTGCTGGCTGCGCTCCCCGGTACGCTCTCCGGTACGCGCACCCTGAGCGCACCACGGGGAAAAGATTGTGTAAAAAAATAGAGTAAAAAAATAATGTAGAGTGTTTAGAGGTAAGTTAGCTCTGAAAAGAGCTGTTGTGTTAAGTGGGTGTTTTTTGTACCTACAACTAGGTACCAATGCAGAGGCTTATATTCAAGAGGAAAACTCTATTCCCCTCATCTGTAAAATGCACACATCTCTCCTATAGATGTCTTGCATGTTGTAACGCAAGTTGTTGTGGTAAATGGAACCCATACCATAGTCTCTCAGGTAAGCAGAAACAGATTTATTTACATGTTTCTTTGCTTGCTCAATCTGTGGACAAAATTGGTTGGACCAGTTCCATTTTTGCCTTTGGCATATATTGGAAAATTCCAAGGCAGTTTTTGGAAAAAGTGACATCAATTGCCCAAAGATGTCCTTTAAAAGCATTTCCAGACCTACCCCAGTCAAAGTGCCCAAGTCATTTCCACCACAGTGCACAATTATAAGGTCAGGGTGTGGTAAATGCATAAAGGATTTTACCAATGGTATCAATTGGTGACTCCTCAATCCTCTCTGTCCAATCCATACAATGTCCACATTTGGTAAATCAAGATTGCAAATACCTCTGTTAGCTGCGTAATTTTGACTCCAGTAGACAAAGCTATGACCCACAAACCAGACTTTTGTCATTTTGAAGATAGATGTGCTTCTAGTCAGATGAGTTGTGGAAATGAAATGGCAGTTTGATTATGAAAAAAAGTGCTTGGGAATCAGTGCAGTTGAATAACCAGAAATGATTGGTGCTTTGTTGAAAATCTCCTCTGAAAATTAGGGTGCATGCTTTTTTTTTGTAAGAAGTCATTTCAATGGTTGAGAAAAAGTCATTTAAAGAAACATTGCATTTCATTAGCTAGTAGATTGAGAGGTCAAACAGCCTTGAAGGATTGTTTTGCAACTTAGTATGATGAACTTGTGAACTGTGTGCTGGTTTAAGAGGGAGTTACCATGGTTACAGGGTAAAGGAGCACTGGGGGGATGGGTGAATGTTATGTGAGTTTCAAAGGCTTGAAATGTACAACCAATTAAAATGTGCAGTTTGGTTTTGAATTTGTGTGGGAACAATTTTTATTGGCTATGTACAAGAATATGGGTCTGAAATAAGAAATAATCTGTGCCATTATTGAAAGGCTCCAGTGAAGGAAGCATTGTTCAGAAATTCTGCTTAAGTATATCTGTTGACTGTGACTGACACTGTTTGACATCTTCCAAAGCATTTTTAAAGGTGAGTAATGATTCTTTTAAAAAAGATAAAGAGCTTAAAGGTTTTTGACAAGTATCACAGTGAGTGTCTGTGTGAATTAAGGAATTATATTTTTACCTTTTTTCATAATGTTAGCTGTGTGTTTATAAGGTAGACTTCTTTATAAATTGTTTTTTATGCTCGGATTCAATGCTAGTTTAGAAATTGTGTAATGGTTTCATTGGCTCCTTTTTTTTTAAGCGTTTTGTGCAACTTTTAGCATGGGTGGAAGCAGTGAATGTATGGAGATTGATAGGAATAGCAGATAGAAAACCATATGAAATGGTGTGGGAGATGCATAAAGTATTTCAGTAATGGTTTCAATTGAGATGGAATATAAGATAGAGAGGTGCATATTTACAAGACTCTTGCGCAATTTTTGACATGGGTGCAAGCAGAAAATGCATGCAGAATAATAAAATATGCACCCAGACAAGAATATGAAATGCCATGAGAGATGTTTAAAGCTTTATTTAAATGGCATACATTGAGATAGAATATACCAAAAAAGAGAAGCATATTTACAAGCTGCGTGCGCAATCTTTGACATAGCTGTGTGTTTAGAAGGTAGACTTCTTTATAAATTGTTTTTTATGCTTGGATTCAATGCTGGTTTAGAAATTGTGTAATGGTTTCATTGAACTTGTAAATATGCTCCTTTTTTTTAAGCGTTTTGTGCAACTTTTAGCATGGGTGGAAGCAGTGAATGTATGGAGAGGGATAGGAATAGCAGATAGAAAACCATATGTAATGGTGTGGGAGATGCATAAAATATTTCAGTAACGGTTTCAATTGAGATGGAATATAAGATAAAGAGGGGCATATTTACAAGACTCTTGCGCAATTTTTGACATGGGTGCAAGCAGAAAATGCATGCAGAATAATAAAATTGGCACTAAAGACAAGAATATGAAATGCCGTGAGAGATGTTTAAAGTTTTTTTTAATGGCATAAATTGAGATAGAATATACCTAGATGCGTCACTTTGTAAATATGACTTAACAAGGTGCATTTTTTACACCACTGGTGCATCACAAAAAGTGACGCACCGGCGGCGTAAAAGTGACGCATGGCCTCATAAATGAGGCCTTCAGTCTTCTACTCATGCGTCATATTTAATGTATGACGCATTATGTCGCACGGAGTTACAGATGCGTCAGTATTTCTGACGTATCTGTAAGCGCAAAAGTGATGCATTGCTGGAGTGTGTCACAAAAGTGACGCAACTCCAGCAATGCATCCTTTCACATGGAGCAGCCCCATGTGAAAGGGCCTGCGTCAGTCTTACGCCTGTTGTGAGGCAGGTGCAAGATTTTTACGCAATGGTATCCTAAAATGATGCAGTGAAATCTCATAGATTTCACTGCATCACTTCTACGACCCTTCCTTGCGTCAATACGACCCCTTTGCACACATTACACCTGGCGGCGTAAAAGTGACGCATGGCCTCATAAATGAGGCCTTCAGTCTTCTACTCATGCATCATATTTAATGTATGACGCATTATGTCGCAAGGAGTTACAGATACGTCAGTATTTCTGACGTATCTGTAAGCGCAAAAGTGATGCATTGCTGGAGGGTGTCACAAAGTGACGCTACTCCAGCAATGCATCCTTTCACATGGGGCCAGCCCCATGTGAAAGGGCCTGCGTCAGTCTTACGCCTGCTGTGAGGCAGGTGCAATATTTTGACGCAATGGTATCCTAAAATGATGCAGTGAAATCTCATAGATTTCACTGCGTCACTTCTACGACCCTTCCTTGCGTCAATACGCCCCCTTTGCACACATTACACCTGGCGCAGATAAAGATAAAGAGGGGCATATTTACAAGACGTTTGCGCAATGTTTGACATTAAAGCTGATAGAGAGATAGTGCATTGGTTACATTGGCATATTTACAAGCCACGTGCGTAATGTTTGACATTAAAGCTGATACAGAGATTGTGTATTGGTTTCATTGGCATATTTACAAGCCGCATGCGCAATGTTTAACATTAAAGCTGATACAGAGATAGTGTATTGGTTTGATTGGCATATTTACAAGCCGCGTGCGCAATGTTTAATATTAAAGCTGATACAGAGATAGTGTATTGGTTTCATTGGCATATTAGAGTGCTAACATTCTGAATTTATGGCAAATGTGTGACACATCTGAATGCTTTCTTGACGAACCACAGTAAACAAGCATTGAAAATGCAATAGATTTGGTGTGATGTTAGGCACATGTCCATGATATTACATGTAATCTACCATCTCTGTCTCTGCAAGCAGTGTGTGTGTCTCTGCACACATTATTTCTGTGTATCTACAGGCCAAAAACAGGCCACCTATATATAAACAAGATATAACATTAATTAGTAAATTATATCTAACATTGCGCAAGCGGCTTGTAAATATGCCAATGAAACCTTTACACGATCTCTGGACCAGCATTAATGTCAAACATTCAGAATTTATGGCAAATGTGTGACACATCTGAATGCTTTCTTGATGGAACCAAAGTAAACAAGCATTGAAAATGCAATAGATTTGTTGTGATCTTAGGCACATGTCCACGATATTACATGTGATCTACCATGTCTGTCTGTGCAAGCAGTATGTGTGTCTGTGCACAAATTATTTCTCTGTATCTACAGGCCAAAAACAGGCCACCTATATATAAACAAGATATAACATTAATTAGTAAATTATATCTAACATTGCGGAAGCGGCTAGAAAGTATGCCAAAGAAAAATTTACACTATCTCTGGACCAGCATTAATGTCAAACATTCAGAATTTATGGCAAATGTGTGACACATCTGAATGCCTTCTTGACGTAACCAAAGTAAACAAGCATTGAAAATGCAATAGATTTGGTGTGATTTTAGGCACATGTCCACGATATTACATGTGATCTACCATGTCTGTCTGTGCAAGCAGTATGTGTGTCTGTGCACAAATTATTTCTCTGTATCTACAGGCCAAAAACAGGCCACCTATATATAAACAAGATATAACATTAATTAGTAAATGATATCTAACATTGCACAAGCGGCTTGTAAATATGCCAATGAAACCTTTACACTATCTCCGGACCAGCATTAATGTCAAACATTGAGAATTTATGGCAAATGTGTGACACATCTGAATCCCTTCTTGATGGAACCAAAGTAAACAAGCATTGAAAATGCAATAGATCTCGCCCTCGGTGTCACACATACTGTTGGCAGTGACAGACATGGTACATTATATCTAAAATCCAATTAATGTGTCTAAGATCACACTGTGAGTGAAGCTTGAAATAATGAGCAACTAGAGGGCTAACATTCTAAATTTATGGCAAATGTGTGACACATCTGACTGCTTTCTTGATGGTAGCAAGGTAAACAAGCATTGAAAATGCAATAGATTTGGTGTGATCTTAGGCACATGTCCACGATGTTACATGTAATCTACCATCTCTGTCTCTGCAAGCAGTATGTGTGTCTATGCACAAATTATTTCTCTGTATCTACAGGCCAAAAACAGGCCACCTATATATAAACAAGATATAACATTAATTAGTAAATCGTTATTGACACAAAGCAAAGCACATGTAATGTAAATGAGCCTTTTGTTGTATACTAGTGTTTATATTGTTTAGTTATTGTAATTGTTATGTAATATGTTTGTAGTGGTCTATAATATGTTATTTTTTGTTTTCCACAGATTATAATCATCTATACAAACAAACAAAAAGATGCCTTCTAAAACAAGAAGAGCAAAAAATTATAAGAGAAAATTAAGGTCTAAGGAAAAAGAAAGTCAAGAACCAACCAAAATAAAATCTTCAGAGAAAAAGAAAAATGCTCCTGGTAAGCAAAGTACAAATTTTCTCATGAAGTTATTGAAATGTCAAGCAAAAAAAAGTTTTTTAACTAAGAAGAATGAAACACCTGTAATTTCAAAAAAGACAGGATGTCCTTCTAAAAATGTTAGACGTGTACAAGGAGACGATATCTTGCAAAGCAATAGAAGAAGCAAACAATTTTCTGACATTCGTAGACGAATGTTTTACAACAGAATTGTATTAAATTTATTAAAAAATGTAAAAAGGTATATAAAAAAGACAGCTTTTTACAAGAAAAAAAAACATAGTTAAGATCGTGGATGAAGCATTTAAAGTGAAAAATAAATTGTTTTGTTTAGTAATGAATAGAATTCGTACACTTGACAAGATAATCAATGTGTTTAAATCAAAATGTAAGTGGGGGAGAGTAATTAATCAAACTAATTTCTGTGATTTTTTTCTGGAGAATGGAAGCATAGTTCAAGTTCTGAGCCATTTTTTAATGAAGAAAGTTACTTTCAGGATAATGATTTGGTGCATGCAGTTGACACCAGCGGTCGAGCATATGAGGAGAAGGACGGTTGTCCGGTTGAAAAAGAAGAGATTGTGACTAGAAATACAGAAGAGGTGTTAGCTGATGAAGTTTTAGGGAGATGTCCTAAGGCTCCAGTATATACATGGAATTGTAGTAGTATTTGTAGTGTCCGACAGGGATCAATTGATTTGTTTCGCACATATACTAAGAAAAGTGTGAAACAAAAAATGAAAATTTTACAAGAGTTAGATCCTTGTAGAGTGAGAGAAAAAACAGGTTTGCAAGGGCATTCACTGGCTTGTCTTTCAAGAAAAGTATGTCAGAGTGTTTTTCACCATTTTAGGATGTTAGCAGTGCATCATAATAAAGTGAGGAAATTAGTGAGAAGGTTGTACTATGCAAAAAGTCCAGCACTTAAACTAAAACAGTTAAACAGTGCTCTTTTGCATGGAACTGAATTAGATGTCAAAAACATTTGTGATGAAATTGAGTTTTGTTACTTTGGTGAAAAAGAGGTTAGTGCAGAAATTGATACAGTAATGGAAGGTAATGTAGAAGAGAATGTAGAGATTTTAAGTACAGAAAAAATTGAAAATGAAATTATAAAGTTTAAGGTCAATTCAAGTGAAAGGCCTAATTTTTCTTGTGTTTGTTGTCGACGGACTCATTATAAGCATCAGACTAGATTAGTTGATTTATATGTAAAAAGCGAAAAGATAAATAATAATGAGTGGAAGGATTTTGCAACTATTTGTTGGTTGAAAATTGTTTTGATTTGGGCTCTGATCAACGTATTTGTACATATTGCTATAATAAATTAAATTTAAACAAAATGCTTGCTAGAGCTGTTCATAATAATCTGGAGTTGGTAGACATTCCTTCTGAATTGATGGATTTAAATACCTATGAGTCTATTCTGATTCAATGTGTGCATCCTTTTCATGCTATTGTTCGCATGGAGCCTAAGACAGGGAAATTGCCTCCTTCAGATTTGCAGAGAGGATTAAAGGGAAGAGTTGTTTATTTGCCTCTAGATTTTAAGAAAAATATTGATACCATTGGTGTTGAAAAAGTAGAAGAGGAACCTCTGGTTATTCTAGTTAATGGTGTTCCGACAAAAGTAAGAAAATCTGGCAAGAATTAGTGGATGTTAGGAAAGTCAAGAAGGCAACGTTGTATCTGGTAAAAAATAATCAGTACTATAAAAATGTGTATGTGGGAGAAGAGGAAACAACTGTACAAGACGACACTGATGTCTCTGCTGGGCAAATAGAAAAAGTTGATGTCTCTAGAAGTGAAGAAATTTACGAACATTATAGTGTTCATCCATTGCATTCCAAAGAAGTAATTGGGAATGCTATTGACTTGTTTCAGATGAAAAAAAGCCGAAGGAAGTCCCATTAGTGTATGGGAAGAAAGTTTAGAAGCTCGTTGTTTTCCACAGTTATTTCCAACAGGTGACGGTGGACGATATGACGACCGACCTGTTCAAATTCCTGCATCTGACTACCGGACTTCAAGATTATATGCAGAAGATCCAAGGTTTCGTCAATGCATTCCATATTTGTTCCATCTACTGTTTGAGAGTGACTTGTCTGGACTTTCTTATGCATTAAACCATATACTGAAAAGTGGAGCACATCTACAAAATGTTTCGGCAAGGGATTTTATGGATAAAGTGAAACTGCAAGACAGTGTTTTGAAATCTCAGCTAATTAATCTCATGGCATGTCAGCGTGGTACTAACGAGTATTGGTACCGTCGTCATGGGGAATTGAAATGTATGCTAAGAAACTTAGGAACTCCTACATGGTTCCTCACTCTTAGCTGTGCTGAGTATGCTTGGGAAGACTTACTTGAATTTCTACGAGAGGCAAATAAAAACATTGAAAATATTGAATTCAAGACACCTGGAGAACTGTGCTCTTTGGATCCAGTTAATGTATGCAGATATTTCAATCATAGGTTTGAAGCTATGATGTCTTTTATTACAAACAAAAAAAATCCTCCGCTTGGAGAGGTGTTGGATTTCTTTTAGAGAAAGGAGTATCAAGCAAGAGGTGCTCCTCATATACATATGCTGCTATGGATTAAAGATGCACCAAAATTTGGAACAGTTTTAGATGAGAAAGTGATGAGTTTCATTGAACAGTGTTCTACATGTGCTGTTCCGAAAAGTACAGAAGAAAACAATTTAAGACATCAAGTTTTACGCTTTCAAAGCCATCGTTGTGGGAAATACTGTCGTCGAAAATACAAATCCAAGGACAAGTTCTACACGAAATGTCGTTTTGCATTTCCACGTCCAGTAACATCGAAAGGAAGAGTCAACAATTTTATGTCTTCTCTGCGACATACTGTGACAAGAAAATCACTCAAAAATACATACAACCTAAGAAGAAATGAGGAATCCAAAATTAATAAATGACTACAACCCAGTCATTTTGTCCATGTGGAATGCTAACATGGATATTCAATATGTGGCTGACAACTCTATTGCTGTGGCTCGATATGTGACGTCTTACATCACAAAATCAGAAAAAACGGAACTGAAGGAAATGTGGGAGGAAATTTCACATGAAAAGAGTCTAAGCAAGAAATTATACAGTTACAGTCTAAAGATGTTGTTGCATCGAGAAATTGGAGCGTATGAATGTTCTGATCGGTTATCATCAGAAAGTCTATATGCGAAATCTAGAACCATCATTTGGGTGAGTCTAGGTCTTGCTGCAACACGAAACCGAGTTTTGAAATCTGTACAAGAAATAGAGTATTTGGCGGAGAAAGAACGAGACAGTACAGATATTTTGAAGACAAACATGTTGGATACATACTATCCAAATAGAAGTACTCACCTTGAGAACGCTTGTCTCTATGAAGTTCTGCAAACCTACATTTTTAAAAAGAACGTCACAGAAGACATCAATAAAGGTGTATATGCTGTAATTGGATGTGAAGGCTGTCTAGTGAAACAAAGAAAAGGCCATTTGATTAATCATCGAAAATTGAGTTGTGAATCTCCAGACAAAAGGGAATTTTATTACTTAGCTCTTTTGCAAATCTTTAAGCCTTGGCGTAGAGAAGAGGAACTACTTGGAGATTTTCTTACTGCAACCAAGGATACCATAGAATGTCCTGTTTTTTCAAATTATCTGCAAATGTTGAACGAGGAAATACAGCAAGAAGCTACAATTGCAGGAGAGATTGCTAGAGACAGTTCTCAAGACAGTCAGAGTTCTGCTTCATTGAGTCAGGATCCACTAGGAGGACCAATTATACAAAATGAAGCTGCCACTGCCATGGATGAAGTTGAAAGAGCGATGGAGGATGGAGTTGACTTAGAAGATTTGGAAAAAGAACTAAACGTTGAGCAGAGACAAATATATGATCAAGTCACACAACAAATTTAGCATGGTTTATCTCATGAGAAAAAAGAGTGCTCATGTACATCATTTGTACCTATCCGACTGTATGTGAGTGGAGAAGCAGGAACTGGGAAAAGTTTCCTGATTAAAGTGATTGCAACATATTTGCAGAAAACAACCGAATCATCGCTCTCTTGTGTTGTTACTGCTCCAACTGGGTTGGCAGCACACAACATTAAAGGGATTACTTTACATCGCTTATTGATGCTGCCAGTGGAGCATGATAACAAATTACAATAGCACAAGCTATCTGGAGAAGCTTGTTGTGAAGTTTCAAGAGTCCTAAAGAAAATGAAACTTCTTATCATTGATGAAGTAAGCATGGTGTCAAATGTAATGCTTGCTTTTGTGCATTTAAGAATGCAAGAAACTCTTAAAACAGACTATGATGTGTTATTTGGAGGCAAACACATCATTGTTTCTGGAGATCTACTGCAACTAACTCCAGTGAAAGGACAGGCAGTGTTTAAAATGCTTACGCATGAAGATACCATGAAGTGCTTAGGAAGCATTGGAAATGTTAACATATGGCTAAATTTTAAATATGCAGAACTACTTCAAAATATGCGACAGGCAAAGGATGAAGATTATAAAAATATTCTACAAGATGTAAGAATTGGAAAACTAACTGAGCATGGGAAAGCAGCTTTAAATGCACGATTAATTTCAAATTTGTTTCCAAAAGAAAACATTCTCCCAGAGAATATTTTTAAGAAAATTTCTGAAAACACATCTGTCATATGCTTGATGCCAACTCTGCAAGAATGTTCAATCTTCAACACCAAAATGTGAAAGTTGGAAAATCAAGAAATTGTGAAACTGGAAGCTATTGATAAAATAGAACATGAAGGAGCAACTATTATTTTGTCAGAGAAGTTGAAACCAAAATTAGATTCTTTAGAGAAGACAATATCTAAAACTGCTGGTATGGAATTACCGAAATAGAGATGGAATTAAATTATAAAAATTAAATTTGATGGTATTGAAGAAGTACAACAAATCTGTCATTGTTCTGCTCGTTTTTTGCTAGTGAAAGATTTATATGTACGCAGAAAACAGTTTCCTGTTTCTTTGGCATATGCAGTAACTATTCATAAATCTCAAGGTTTAAGTGTTGATAGGGCTTTGGTGAATATTGGAAATTCTGTGTTCAAGGAGGGTATGGCATATATTGCTTTATCCCGAGCCAGAACTTTATCTCGATTGTACTTGATTGATTTTGATGAGACAAAGATGAATGCAGACGTAAATTGTGTAAAAGAATATAATAGGTTAAGAAGAGAGTATGCTCCAAATTTACCTCAATATCCTCTGTTTGAAAAGCGTGTGGTAGGCCGAAAAAGAAGAAATGAGAAAAATTGTAGGGAAGTTGTAGCATAAAGAAAAAAAGTAGATGAAACAGTAATTGTAAGCAGAAAGGAAATGGATTCCGTTAAAGATGTTGTTGGATTTGAATTTGAAAATAGTTGTGGTGTCAACTGCTATGCTAATGTAGTGGTTAATGTTGTTTTTTTTCTCCAAACTATAAAAGAACAGATTGCTGAAAACCGTGATCAAACACTTTGTTGTTTATTAAATTCTGTATTAGAGAAATGTAGCAGTGATAGAACAAAAATACAAAGTGTTTCTGAAATTCGAAACGTTTTAGACATATGTTCTGGTCTAAATCAATTTTCACAGAATATTCAGCAAGATTGTCAGGAATTTCTAATGTATATGCTTGTTATTTTGCAAGATGAAGGAGTAGATGTAGAAAATCTTTTTGGCCTTTCTTATAAATGGCAACATGACTGTGACAATTGCTCCTTTTCAAGTAGTACTACAGTAGACACTGAAAGATTTATATATTTGACTTTACCAGACTGCAAATCAGTGTCTTTTAATAATCTAGTTAGAGCAGCAAATCAAAACATGGTCTGTAGTCAATGTAAATCTGAAATGCTATCAACTTTATTTTTAATAAGATATGGACAGTATGTTATTTTAATGTTCCAACGATGTAGACCTGAAGGAACTAAATTGACAACATTAATTAAAAATGTCGTGGCTTCTCAATTATCAATTTCAGGAAGAACCTTTACAACTGCAGCAATTATTTACCATGCTGGTCCTTCAACAACATCAGGACATTACACATGTTATTTAAAATGTGAAAAAGGTTGGAAGCTCTGTAATGATACTCAATTGACTTTCAAACAATGTTTGCCTTCTGACTTACTAAATTCTTACCTAGTGTTCTTACAACCGAAATTTTAGGGAAGGTAATTGGCCTATGAAGATTGCAGCAGTTAATATAACTTAGTTTGCTCTTCAAAATTACTTTCTGAATGAGAGTGATGAAGATAATAAAAAACATGTAGTTCTCATAGACATAGTATATGTTTATCATGTAGTGTGTGCTGTGAGTAATATAGAAATTATTTATAAAAAGTAAGCTAGCGGTGGAAGTAAAACTCTTGTTTCATAATGTAAAAGATGTTGGAGCTTTTCTTTCAGAAAGACAGGTAAATGAGACATTAACAATACTCTGGACTAATTTCCATAGAAAAGGACTTTCCATATACTATTTGGCCTCGTGGAAAAGTGGATGGATCAAAAGTGAGTTTAGATATGGTTTTTAAAATTTTACATTATTTAAGAAATTATTCAATGGGTTTTTTAAACACAATCATTTTGATTGTGGTTTTTTTGCCCGCTGTTATATGATGAGTACTATTGAAGTCACTGTTTTAAGTGAAATTCAATATATTCTGAGAACAGCAAAAATAAACCATTAAACACGATGTTGAAATTATTATTAAATATATATTACTTTCCCATTCTCTTATGCTCACTCACCTATTTCCACCCTCTATCACTCCTCTTAACTCACCCTCACTGGCCTTTTTTTACTCTCCCTCACCTCCCTTCCCATATTCCACTTTCCTCACTTATTCTATTTAACCACTCCTTCACTGCCCTTTCCCTCTCTCCCATTCACTACTTTCCAGCTGTCAGTCATTCTACTTCACTCCCCTTCCCGTTGTTTTCTTTCTTTGTTTCCTGAATAATTCCACTTCTCTCACTCACCTTATTACACTTTACTCACTCCTTCTCTCACTTCCTCTGTCCTCTCACATCCTCACTCCTTTTCCCTCACTCCCTGTCTCTTAGCTTCAGTCTTTCGATCCTGTTACTCTCTCGCTACTCTTCCATCACCCACACTCCCTTACTTATTTTACTTTGTCTCTTGTATTCTAAAATATATATTATAAATAATCTATTTTTTTTTGTCTTTCACAGATATAAATTTTAAAGGAAATATGATATTAAATTTACATTACTTATAAGGTAAGTTTCATGTACAATATTTATTTTCACTATACTGTTTTCCATAACCTCACTACTCTTCTTTGATACTCCCACACCTCTGTTTCCTTATTGCGCTTGCCTCACTTATTCTGAATCCCCACGTTTACTCCCTTTTTTCACATTTTTCTCTTACACTCACCTTCTTTCAGGCCTTCTCCTTTACTTTCTTTCCTCTCTCTTCTCTTAGTTCATTGTTTCATATTTTTACCTTCTTTTAATCTCCTTACTCCACTTCACTTACTCCTTCTCTTTCTTTTTCTTTCTTCTTACTTCTACACTCCACTTCCCTCAATCTTTTTCTGTTAGCCTCATTCTCTCCGTCCCTTTAGTCTCTCACTCCTCTTCTGTCACGCTCACTGCCTATAACTCAGCTATACTCCCACACTCACCTTCTGTCAGACCTTCTCCTTTAGTTTACTTCCTCTCTCTTTCCTTCCTTTGCTCCTTCACTCTTTTCTCTTCCCTTACTTTCTTATTCCACTGTATTAACTCCTTCTCTTACTCCTTCTGTCCTCTTATTTGTATACTCCCCTTCCCTCATTCTCTCTCTGTGAGCCTCATTCTCTCTGTCCTCTTAGTCTCTCACTCATTTTCTATCACGCTTACTCCCTATAACTCAGCCATACTTCTACACTCACCTTCTTTTAGACCTTCTCCTCTACTTTCCATCCTCTCTTTTCCCATCCTTCACTCCTTCCCTCTTTTCCCTTCACTTACTCCTCTTTCTGCAGTTCAGTAACTGCTTCTGTCAATCCCTCTGTCCTCTAACTTACTAACTCCCCTATTCTCACTCTCTCTGTGTTACCCCCATTCTCTCCGTTCTCTTAGTCTCTCACACCTCTTCTATCATGCTCACTCAATCAATCAATCATGACATTTGTATAGCACGAGGGTCTCAAGGCGCTTGGGGGGAGGGGGGTCCGTTACTGCTCGAACAGCCAGGTCTTTAGCTGCTTCCTGAAGGAGAGGTGGTCTTGGGTAAGATGGAGGTGGATGGGGAGGGAGTTCCACGTCTTGGCTGCCAGGAAGGAGAAGGATCTTACCCCCATGGTGGCTCTTCGAATGCGTGGGACGGTGGCGAGGGCGTGGCTGGTCGACTGTGGTCGACTGTAGCTGGCGGGTGGGCGTGTAGAAGGTCAGGCGGTCGTTGAGGTACTTGGGGCCCAGGTCGTGGAGGGCCTTGTGTGCGTGGATGAGGAGTCTGAACGTGATCCTCTTGCTGACGGGGAGCCAGTGCAGGTCTTTCAGGTGTCCGGAGATTTGGCTGTGTCGGGGGATGTCTAGGATGAGTCGTGCGGAGGCATTCTGGATGCGTTGAAGTCTTTTCTGCAGTTTGGCTGTGGTTCCGGTGTAGAGGGTGTTTCCGTAGTCCAGTCGGCTGGTGACGAGTGCCTGGGTGACCGTCTTTCTGGTTTCGGTGGGGATCCATCGGAATATCTTTCGGTGCATGCGGAGGATGTTGAAACATGATGATGAGACGGCGTTGACTTGTCTGGTCATCGAGAGAGAGGAGTCTAGGATGAAGCCTAGGTTGCGTGCGTGGTCCGTTGGTTTGGGTGCACTGCCCAGGGCGGGGGGCCACCAGGAGTCGTCCCAGGCAGATGGTGATGATCCCAGGATGAGGACTTCCGTCTTGTTTGAGTTCAGCTTCAGGTGGCTGGTCTTCATCCACTCGGCTACGTCTTTCATCCCTTCGTGTAGGTTGGTTCTGGCGGTGGCTGGGTCGCTGGTGAGGGAGAGGGTGTCGTCTACGTAGGAGATGATGTTGAGGTTGTGTTGGCGTGCGATGGCTGCGAGGGGGCTCATGTAGACGTTGAAGAGGGTCGGGCTGAGAGATGAGCCTTGTGGTACGCCGCAGATAACTTCGGTGGCTCCGGATCTGAACGGGGGGAGGCGGACTCTCTGGGTTCTTCCGGCGAGGAACGAGGTGATCCAGTCCAGTGCCTTCGCCTGGATTCCGACGTTGCTGAGGCATTGTACTAGGGTGTGGTGGCAGACAGTATCGAACGTACGGTTTTCTCGAGGGTACGGCAGTTTTTCTTGGAGTTCTTGCGATCGTCGTTGAACCATGGGGCTTTCTTGCTTCCGGGTCTGTTGGGATGGTTTTTCAGGGGTGCGAGGTCGTCAGCGCAGTTGGTGATCCACTGTGTGAGGTTGTCGGCTGCTTGGGTGGGGTCCGTTGATCTGGCGGGAGGGTTCTTGTTCAGGGATGTGGTGAGCTGGTCGGAGGTGATCTTGTTCCAGCTCCTGCGGGGAGCCTGTTGCGGGTGGTGGTGAGTTGTGGTCCTTCTGTAGGTGAAGTGGACGCAGCTGTGGTCTGTCCAGTGGAGTTCGGTGGCATGGCTGAAGGAGACGTACTTGCTGGAGGAGAAGACTGGGTCAAGTGTGTGTCCGGCGTAGTGGGTGTTCACCAGTTGCTTGAGTCCGAGGTTGGCGAGGTTGTCCAGTAGGGTAGTGGTGTTGTTGTCGTTGTTGTTCTCCAGGTGGAAGTTGAGGTCCCCTAGGAGGATGTAGTCGGCGGAGGCGAGGGCGTGTGGGCTGATGAAGTCTGCGATGTCTTCGCTGAATTGTGTGCTGGGTCCTGGGGGTCTGTAGCAGAGGGTGCCTCTGAGAGTGGTCTTGGGGTCGGTGTGTATCTGGAAATGGAGATGTTCGGCGGCTGTGGGGGTGACGTCGAAGTTGGTTGTGATCCGGATGGTGTTCTTGTGGACGATGGCGATGCCTCCTCCGGTCTGGTTGACGCGGTCCCTCCGGATGATCTTGTAGCCGTCCCGGATGGCTATGGCGGTGTCGGGCGCTGAGGAGGCGTTCATCCAGGTTTCCGTGAGGAAGGCGACGTCTGGGGTTGTGGTGTCGAGCAGGTTCCATAGTTCCACGGCGTGTCTGTGGACGGAGCGGGTGTTGAGCAGAATGCACTTCAGGTGGTTGCTGTTGGCGCTCGGCTTGGCGGGTGCTGGTGCGGTGCATGTCCTGATGCAAGTGAACTTGCAGGATTGGCAGGTGAAAGGTCCGTGGGTGCGTCCTCGGGTGGCTCGGTGGCAATCCGGGATCCGGCCGGTGTTGAGTGCGTTGAGGGTGGCGGCGTCGTACGTCCGGCGGGTGGGATGGCATCTGCGGGGGCCAGGGGGTCTGGCGCTGGGCGTGGTCCAGGCGTGGACGGGCGCAGACGGGCTTGCCTTTGGCGTACAAGCTGCGCGTACGTGCGGACTCCGACATAAATGGCGTGGTGGGGGGCGGAGTGGGAGGGAGGAGCAGCTGGGAGGCGGGAGCGGGGTGGCGCGGGGAGGGGATCGGGTACTCGGCAGCAGGGGGGCGGGGGCCGCAGAGGAGCAGCGGCTGGGAGCGGGGAGCGGGGAGGGCGAGGGGCCGGCAAGAAGCCCAGGAGGAACCAAGGCAAAACAAAGAGGAACCAAGGAGGAACCAGAAGGCTAGAAAACAAGCTCAGGGACAGAGGCACTGGGAGCGAGCAGGGACAGGCAGGTGGGGGCACAGAACCAAGGCAAAACAAAGAAGCCCAGGGAGAACCAAGGCAAAACAAAGAGGAACCAAGGAGGAACCAGAAGGCTAGAAAACAAGCTCAGGGACAGAGGCACTGGGAGCGAGCAGGGACAGGCAGGTGGGGGCACCGAGCACACTCACGGGGAGGCGCGCGGCGGGTGGAGCGACCGTCACCGACCACAGTCAGGTCAGAGCACCCCGTCGCGCTGGCCGCCACTTAAGTAATCCGGAGGGAGGGAGGAGCAGCTGGGAGGCGGGAGCGGGGTGGCGCGGGGAGGGGATCGGGTACTCGGCAGCAGGGGGGCGGGGGCGCAGGGGAGCAGCGGCAGGGAGCGGGGAGCGGGGAGGGCGAGGAGACGGTGAGAAGCCCAGGGAGAACCAAGGCAAAACAAAGAGGAACCAAGGAGGAACCAGAAGGCTAGAAAACAAGCTCAGGGACAGAGGCACTGGGAGCGAGCAGGGACAGGCAGGTGGGGGCACAGAACCAAGGCAAAACAAAGAAGCCCAGGGAGAACCAAGGCAAAACAAAGAGGAACCAAGGAGGAACCAGAAGGCTAGAAAACAAGCTCAGGGACAGAGGCACTGGGAGCGAGCAGGGACAGGCAGGTGGGGGCACCGGGCACACTCACGGGGAGGCGCGCGGCGGGTGGAGCGACCGTCACCTGATAGAGCGCGCAGGTCACCCGACTCACAAATTTTACCATATACGCATTGGGCCCATAAATTCAATCTTCCATATTTATTAAACGGGTAACCTTACACTCTACTACCAGTAACCCTGTTCCTTCCTATTGTATTTCCAATGTACCCGACTTACCACTCCACTATTACGGGTACCTAATGACCACAATGGATCAGGGAGCTACCTGTGAAAATAAGTAAGCAAAAACAAAAATACCATATACAGTTGAATAATGTTTTTGTACTCTTAAATAACCACAAACTCGGGATGTTTTCAAGACCTTTATCTAATCATTATTATCTTCTAGTGTCATGAGCCAAAGGTTCACCCCAATCAAAGTATCTATCACGAGAATCATAACAATTGTATAACTATGTATGAGAGTAAGAAACATTTAGAATCATGAAAAATAAAGGAAGGGAAAATAAGGAACACGCTATTTTAGATAAACAGAACTTCACAACTTCACTAAAGGCGAGTAAAGAAAGGGAACATACTAATCAAAGTAGACTTTCGAAACTTACTAACGATTCAGAGGAAATGAGATTCAGACTATTTGATTTATCCAGATATGCTTATTCTCTATAGGAAGGGTAAGAATGGAACAACCATATATGCAAACAGTTTTAGCATTTACTAAAGGTAGGTAAAAGTGGAACACGCTAATAAACCATAAACATGAAAATCTCATTTAAGGAGAGTAGGTTAAATGACATATGTAAATGTATACTTCGTTCAAGACAATAGGAAAGAGTTTAGAATGACGGACACCCACATGGATTATATTTACCTAGGACAGATTGAAGAACTAACCCTGGCCTTGGGTCAGTTGGGAAAGGCGGGGACAGGACCCTCAAGGACTTAGGTTGCCGGTAGGCGAACAGGTACGGCTCATGGACAGTCAGGACAGGATAACCCCAGGATTTGGATCAGGACCTGATTCGTCTAAGGGTACGACCAACACCTGCAGCATCGGATGCAACGCCTGCGCTACTCCCTCTCTGCAAGGAATCTGCCAATAACCCCGATTGGGTTCTCGAATCTCCCAGCAAAGTGCTTCGCCAGCACTTAAGGTTTCCAAACCCCGATTGAGTTTGTGGAAATTACGGACAGAGTGCTCCGCAGCTCTCTGTATCAATCACCTATAGAGTTCGTTGGGTCAGTGACAGGTCAGCTATTCGGACAAGTCGGACAATTTCTCTAGCTAAACCTAGGCTAATTATACTGTTTTCGGGTCAGTGTACCACCCACTAATGTTGCAAGTGAAAGGGTCCCCAAGTTCTGATTGGACAAAGGAGGGGATTAGGTCACCATTTACCTAAGATTTTGACTTTCCCAGACTTAATATTCAGTTCTCATACCCACCCCTTAAGTTCTAGCTTCCCATGACACTAGATTTACAGAATACAATAGAGTATACAGTAGGGAAATACAATTGTAACAGTTTTAGGTACAAGTCGGCTTGTGCAGCTGGGTCACAGTTCACGTTCCCATGAGTATCTTGACTTTGGCTGCCAGCTGGCTGGGCTCCACTGCATCATGAGGTTCTTTCCCTCATCACGTGACGAGTAACAGAAAGGCTTTTCAAGATGGAGTCACGAGTGTTCCTCAGGCCCCAAAGAATGCAGTACATGAAAAGTAAGCGAAAACAATTTAGAAATACAGAAAAATTGAATACACTGTATACCATGAATAGCTACACTATACCCCTTACTTTATAATAACTATAGCATTAGGATAAGTGCGGAACGAACAACTTTGCGGAAGCAGCTTTGCAAGCACGGAGCATATGAGAAAACAAAGCGGCCATTTTAGCAGTATTGCGCATGAGCAAACATTTCCCACCAGAACTGCGAGTGCGTCACGTCACGTTATTATGACCGACGCATGCGCAGACTAAATTCCCGCAAAGCAGCGGCCATTTTTAGTGGCAAGCGTTATTACAGTTTAGTAAACACATAGGCAAGCGTCTCTGGGACACCCCGTGTAGTGTAAAATGTGCAATATTAGTAAGACAAACATTTTGATTAGACTATTAACGCTATTCGAGGTTCATGAGTACAAGCAAGTCGCGTAACGTGTGAATCCTTGCTCCATCAATCCCCTCTTTGATGATATTTACTATCATCACTATTAATGGAACCAGATGCCAACTTCTCACAGCTTTCCCAATTCTATTTCTTCAAACATTTGATTCAATTTTTCTTTTACTTCTTTGTTAGGGTGAGAATTCTTCACCTTTTTGTAAATTTGATTATTCAGTTCCTCTAATTCTAGTTCATCCACATTCCGTTTCACTCCTCTTTTATTCATAGCATATTTCTTTTTGTGTTTTCGACATTTGCAGCAGATTCCGACAATTAGCACAATTAAACCTATACCTGCTATTGGCATCAGTATTTTACTCACAAGATTTTTACCTATGTTAGAAAACCAATGACCTACAGAGAAGAGACCATCAGTTAGTCTCTTCCAGGCACTGTCAACCTCCAGTGGTTTGAGCTCTTTTTCCAAATTTGTAATGTTCCTCACATACCTTTTGATTTCGACACTTTTGTCAGGTATGTAAGTCCAACAATGTTGCGCTTTCAACATTCTACAGACTCCGCCCTCTTTTGCTAATAAGGTGTCAAGAGCAAGTCTGTTCTGCAAAACCATAGATCTGATCGCAACCATTTCGGTATTGACCATCAGGAAACCTGCAGCAGTGTCAGTAGATAACCGATCCACTACTGTTGACAATTTGCAAATTCTGTGTGTGTTCAGAGTCACTCCCACTGCTGGTATCAATGCACTAAAGATATCACCTAGTATTTCTCCTACGCTTTCTCTTTTACTACGCACTAATTCATTAGTGTTTTCATTGCTTCCAGCAATTTCATTCACATGGTATATTTTTGGGAAGACAATTCCAAAATAGCAGCTTCCATACCAGTGATCCGGCAATTTGAAATAAGCCTTGTTTCCACATATGTAATAAATTCCGGGAAACACAGGTTCTGACCCATTTTTGAAACCCCAACCTCCAATTACCTTGTAATTGTGTTCACATTGATTGGAACCAATGAAAATGTTATTATAATAACTAGTCTTTTCTCTGTGAAGACAGAGTTTCCCCTTTCTTTCGAAATCCAGCAACAAAGCAGGATTAGCTCCACCATTTGAGGTGCTTCCCATGTTTTCATCCCACTTAGGAGTTTTCTGTCTTTTATCATTTGCCTTTCTTTGGAAACTTTCTCTCCTTTTCTCTGCCATGTTTAGAAACATTTTCTCTTGTTCATGTAATGAACAGGTCAAGTAATCTCTATGTGCTTCACCTAAATCTATGGTACCTATAGTCAGAAAATATTCTCCCATATAACGTGTTACGTCACTTTTTGTATGTACAGGGTTCAGATTTCCACGTATAGGAAGTTCAGAAAATATCACGCCTGAGTTAGAGTAATAGTACTGTAACGGTCCTCTTTTATAGAATAAGCTAGCTAAAATACTACAGGAAATTCCATATGTTAGTGGCAAGTGATGGTAGGTCACTCCCTCAGCTACAGAAGTAGATAGCTTCATGCAAACATAACAGTCTTCTATTTCCATGGCTTCTACATAATGTACTAAAAGATTTGCGAATACGTTTAAATGAGTCCTGTTCTTGATACTGTGATAATGTAGTCCTTCCTCATCTAGTGCTTCTAAGTCCATTTTAGTTTGTCTAATGCTAATTGCTTTCTCATGTCCTTCTACACTTTGTGGTGTATTTTTCGTTTGCAGCTCTTCTGTGTCTTTTGTCACAGTCTTTGTAGAGTCAAAATTAGTATTTTCACTCATCATATAAGGAATAGTAATTGTTAGTCCTATCCATAATATTAGTACTAAAGCTACACTACATACACATACTTTGCAGCATGTTTTACAACAATTGCGTCAAGGTCTTCCATTCACATTTGAATCAGACATTTTCGCTCAAAAGAAGCTTTCCAACCCCTCTTTGTAACTTTGTACAGGTTGCTTACACAGGGCAACTTCAGGTTGGTTCTTCTTCTTCGGTAGACTGGTCAGCAGTCAATTCTTCATCACTTTCGTCACTTATGTCAAGATCCTCGAATTCCTCTAACACCAGGTAAGTCCATTCAGGATCCTGATACTTATTGTTCAGTGTTTTTATTCAAGCACTTCTTCGCTTAGAGTTTTCTTCAGTTTGCTCTGTTTTACTGGAACCTTGTTTCCTTTGCTCGAGCTTCTCCTCTACTGTTTTCAGTCTTAGTCTCAGTCTTTTGATGTATCTTGGTTCTCTATTCTTCTTCTTGAATCTTTTAACTGGCACTGTTGTTTGGCTTTCTTCTAATGCTCTTTTATTTTCATTCAGTTGTGGCACTTCTGCTTCAACGTCTTCTTCCCTTTCTGTCTGACTAGTCCCAGGTCTTGTTTCAGTTTCTTCTGCCTGGTTGCTAAGCTGGCCTTGTTCAGGGGTATGCTGGATTTGACTTTTGGACGTTTCAATTTCTGTGTCCTGAACACATTCGTCTATTTCTATCTGATCCTGTTCAAGCACTTCGAACCTTTGATTTTCTTCCGCTTGAACTTTCGCCCTGTTTTCTATCTGTTCCTTTTCAGTCTCAGTAGTTCTTGGAGGTGTGTCAATAACTTGTTCTGTCCCTATATGACCTTCCTCCTCATCAGATTTGACATGGATTTCGATGATCTGATTATCTCCTTCTATTCCTGTCTCCTCCTCACTATCCCACTCTCTATCTGAGTAAGTTTGACTTCTGGTTCTTATTGGATCGAACGTCAGGTCGATTACTGGGATCCATTCATCTTGACTGGTGCTCGGTTGCTTGTCATCAGCTACTTCAGGACCAATATCTGGAGACCCCTCAGCTGGACAACCTTCAGCGTCAGTTTCTTCGTCTTCGGTTACCTTTTTCGTAGGCTGGCATGGATCCACTTTGGCACACCTGCATACTTCACCGCAGTTGTGGTTACCAAAATTACTTGTCTTGGCTTTCCCCACTTCGGTGCAAGGCAACTTGATCGGGTGTGTTTCTTTAGTACCACCCAATCACCTGGATTCAGATTATGGACTGGAGTTGCTGGCCTGGCGACGGCGTCTTCCCCAATCTGGTGAGAGATAGAACGCACTTGGTCACCCAGTTGCTTGCAGTACTCTAGTACCAAATCATCAGAAATGCTTATCAGTTTGTGTCCTGGTACCCATGCTTGTCGCATTACTCTTCCCATCAGGATCTCATGGGGACTCAGGCCTGTCTTTCGGTCTGGAATACTTCTGATTCCCATTAGGACAAGTGGTAAAGCATCTATCCAGTTCATGCCAGTAGATTCACACATCTTTCCTAGTCTCGACTTGATAGTGCCATTCAGTTGTTCCACCACTCCAGAAGCCTCTGGGCGATATGCACAGTGCAGTTTTTGAGTAATTTTGAATGCTTCACAGATCTGACTTATTATTTCATTCTGAAAATGCCCACCTCTGTCTGATTCAATTGTGACTGGAAAACCGTACCTAGGTATTAGTTCTCGCAATAACAATTTGGCTACAGTGATAGCATAATTTTTCTTTGCAGGATAAGCCTCTACCCATTTTGAAAACAGGCAAACAATGACAAGGACGTATTTCATTCCTTTACAAAGGGGTAACTGGATAAAGTCAATTTGTAACCTTATAAAAGGACCGTCTGCTTTCCCAATTTTGCCCAGTGAAACTACTGTTTCCTTCCCGGCATTGTATTGCTGACATGTCAAGCACCTCTGGCAGAGTGCCTCTGCTATTTTCCTGAATTTTGAATTAAACCATGTCTGTTTGAAGACTCGGACCATGGCATCCCTACCAATGTGCGCATCTCCATGTATTAGCCGGGCCATAGGAGCAAGCAAGCTGTCAGGCAATACAGGCATACCATCAGAGCAAACAATGACACCATCCTCGTTCCTCTGTTGACAACCAAACTTTCTCCATCTTCTCTTTTCCTTTTGTCCTGCTGCATTCTGTAAATCTCTCAGTTCCTCCCATGTTTGTACATTCTCAAACACCATAAGTTGGCAGCTGTTTCCGCTTCCCCCAATTTGATATTGACTGACATTCTATGTCTTGCACAATGTTGGGCCAGTTGGTCAGCATATCGATTACCTGCTATCACATTGTCATCGCCAGATTTGTGAGCAGCACACTTGACCACTGCCAATTCTTTTGGTAACTGGATTGCTTCCAGTAATTCCACTTTTCCATTTCTGATAGGAGTACCTGAAGAAGTCAGGAACTCTCTTTGCAGCCATAATTGGCCGAAGTCATGCACAACCCCATAACCATACTGGCTATCAGTATATATGGTTACTCTTTTATTTTTCCCAAATTTACAGGCTTTTGTCAATGCAATCAATTCGGCTACTTGTGCAGACTTTACTCCATATAGATAGGATGCTTCTACGGCACGTGATATTGTAACTACAGCATAGGCAGCACTTAGGCCTCCATCCTCATGTCTCAGACATGAGCCATCTACAAACAGCTCGAAATCTTCTACAGGCAGGGGCATTTCCTTGATATCTGGGTGTGGTTTGGTACTAAACTCAGTCAGGTCAATGCAGTCATGCTCGACCTCTCCCTTTGCTTCTGCAATCAGTGAATTTAGTAATAGGGTAGCTGGATTCAGTATGTTACACCGAGTAATGGTTACATTTGCTGCACCCACAAGGATTCTCTCATACTTAGTCAGCCGACTAGGTGCGAGGTACTGGGTTTTAGTTCTGGCCAGTAAGATTACAACTGCATCTGGAACATACACAGTTACAGGATGTCCCATAATAATGGATTCACTCTGTTCCAGACTCATGCAAGTTGCAGCTACTGCTTTCAGACATCCAGGTAATCCAGCAGCCACTGGATCCAAAGTAGCAGAGAAATATGCTACTGGACGTCTAGTCAAACCATGCTCTTGAGTTAGGACTGACAGTGCACAATTGTCTCGTGTATCACAAAACAGTGCAAATTCTTTCGAGTAATCAGGCATTCCTAATGCGGGAGCTGTACACAGACATTCTCGTAATTTTGTAAAAGCTGTCATGCTTTCCTCATCCCATTCCACTGGATCTTTTGCTCCTTTCTTTGTCATTTTTATCAAAGGTTTGGCTAGGACTGGAAATCCCACAATCCACTGTCTGCAGTATCCTACAACTCCAAGGAACATTCTGATCTCTTTCTGAGTATTGGGTAAATGCATGTTTCGAATTATTCTAATTCTTTCTGAAGTAACTTTCCTGATACCCTTCTCTATCTGGTGCCCCAGATATTTTACTGAAGAGGTACAGAACTGTAGTTTGTCAGGTGATACTTTATGTCCTCCTTCACCTAAGTGGTTCAGTAGGGCAATGGTGTCAACAACACAGTCTTTCTGACTTTTAGACGCCACCAAGAGGTCGTCTATATATTGCACCAAAACTGATTCTCCAGGTAAAACCAAGGATTCAAGGCACTTTTTCAGAATCTGATTAAAATTGAGGGGCTTTCTGTATACCCCTGAGGGACGCGATTCCAGACGTACATGTGACTGTCGAATTCAAATGAGAAAAGAAATTTGCAGTCTGGATGCAATGGGATTGAAAAGAATGCGTGACATAAGTCAATAACGGTGAACCATTCAGCATTCCAGGGAATTTGATACAAAATCACTGCAGGGTACGGAACAATAGGACAGCAAGGAATAACGATTTTATTTACCTTGCGCAGGTCCTGCACTACCCTGTACTTACCACTAGGTTTCTTGATGTCAATTATCTGTGAGTTGCAAGGACTACTGAACACTTCCTGTATGATGTTTGCTTCTAGCAATCTTTTTATTTCAATGGCAACTCCTGCTTTTACTTCTGCACTCATTTTGCATGGTTTAGTATTTGGGTAAACTGCATCTTCTTTTATGGCTATTTTAATTGGGTCTACATTTGCCATTAATCCTACATCTTTTCCAGTAAAATCCCATACTTCTGGTTTCACTGTCTGTTGAAGTTCTTCAGGTAAGTCTTGTATTGTCAGTCTTTTAATTTCTGAGTCAGGTCTTATTAGCATTAATTTGTATATTCCATCTTCGTCTGGGGTTTGAATTTCGACGCCTTTTGGTGTGCAAAAGATGGTACAGTTCATTTTACACAGCAAATCACGTCCCAATAGGTTTACTGGACTGGAATCACAGACCACAAATCTATGCATTTCTTTGAAATTCCCTATTGTAATCTCCATGGGCTCGGTAACTGGGGTACTAATCAATTGATTAGATACACCTACTGCTTGGATCGCTTCTCCCGAGAGGGGTAGGTTTGGAACGTCTGCTGTTCTCACAGTAGAACGGGTAGCCCCAGTGTCCAACAGAAAGGTGACATCATTTCCTTCAACCTTTCCTTCAAATTATGGCCCTGACTGGTCCACCGACAAGGAGGCGCCAAGCACGCACTCCTCGTCCTCCCCCCTCAGGCACCGTCAGTAGGGTTTATCACAGAGGAAGGTATCATTCAACAAAAATTGCGAAGTTGCTGCATTTCTATCCTCCTTTCCTTCCCAAACCTCAGTGTCTTCACCCTGCTGTACTTTGCTCCTAAAATTCTGTCTAGGTGCACGGGGCAACTGATTCTGTTTTACCTGTTGCTGGGTCTTTCTTGGTTTCTCATTCTGCGTCTGTGGATTTAAATCATTAATTTGGATGTTACCATTCTGTGCATGTGGACACTCGTCTCTCCAGTGCCCTATCTGTCTGCACCCGTGACAGGGGAACTTCTTTTTGGCCTCCTCTCGGCTCATTTTTACTCTGGGCTTCCCTCCACCCCCGGAACCTTGATTTTGGGTATTACTATTCATTTTACTCAACTGCTTTTCTTGTTGTTCTGCTAATTTTACTTGTGCCCACATGACCTTTTCCTTCAATGCCTTTCGTTTGTCAGCCATCTCATCCTCACAGTATTTGGCATACCTTAAAACCTCATCAATTTTTTTAGACTGCCAACAGATTTTATTGTCTTTGATCCATTGGGAAATTTCGGGTCTTAAACCTGATACAAACCTGTAAATGAAATGAGTCATGTCCTTCATCTCTATGTTATCTATGCCGCTATACGTTTTGAACACCTGTAACAGTCGTTCATAATAAGAATGCACAGTTTCATCTCTATCCTGGGTAGTTCTATCTATCCGGGTCCAATCAGTTTCTTTTGCAGGCACTTTTCCCTTTAGATGCAACATTACTTGATTGTATTTTTTCATTACCTCATCGGAAGGAGCCCCTGTAATAGGGTCCCTAGGGAATTCCTGACTAGGCCAATCAATAGCGATTTTACATTCTGTCCACAAATCTACGGGAACTACGATATCGAAAAAACCATCCAGATCTTTCCAAAGGCATTTTTGTACCGTCACAAACCTTTCTACCTGTCTGTACCAATCTACAGGTTTTTCTCGTAGTTTTGGGAAGTCATTGGTAAAGGACACAATATCCTGTCGGGACCATGGAACATGCACATATTTTCCACCTGGCACTTCTCGCATATGATATAATTTTTCTGCCTTGTCTGCTTCTTTTAAGACATACTCTGAAGCCATCTGTTTTGATCTAATTTCCTCCTTTTTCTTTGCCCATCTGGCTTTCCATTTTTCTAATTCTCCCCATTTTTGCAACAGGTTCAATAATTCTCTGATCTGTACCTTTTTCCCTGACACATTCATGTTTTCTAAATCTTTGTCTGAGCACTCTGCTCTGTAGGGCTTTTGCAACGCTTTAGATTTCCCAATATCTATTCCCATACTAGCCGCGGTGTCCATTAATTTTTCATGGAACACTCGGGTATTACGGGTGATACTCTTACAGATAAACAGCAATTCTTCCTCGGAAAAAGTGTTTAGTCTGTCTAACCCCACATTTCCAGCCATCAATTCTTCCAATTCTATTCTTAATTTGTAAATATCTAATGGTTTCGACTGAGGATTTGGTTTCTCTAATTCTCAACTCCCTCTCTCTATTTCTTCAGGAGTCACTACGGTGGCACTTCTAGTACCAGAAGCTGATTCAATCTGCACTTCTCCTGAATTGAAAGGAGCGTTCTTCTTTCTTCAACCCCTTTCTGGTTCCCTTATCGGTAAATCCATCAAGGAAATCACAGACTCACATTCACTTTCTTGGTCATCTACAATTAAGGGCTCTTTTCTCGGCTGCACTACAGCTGGGGTAATAATTGGAGTCTTTGGACACCCCTGTTTATCCCCATACAAAGGAACAACTGGTCCTATAGTCACTGGAATTGTCAAGGCTTCAGGACTTGTATTTAGTTGGGAAATTTTCTGAATTAATTCTGTTCTCTGTTTAATTAGTGCCTCTCATTCTCTGTCCTGCAGTACTCTTTCCAGGTTTGTTTCATGTACTATTTGCGGAGTCAGGGTTGGGGCATAAGTCGGGGCAGTTGGATGCGTCATACTGGGTCCCTCACCATAGTTAGGTTTCAGGATGGATTCCCTGTGGTTAAAGGTCTCGGCTCCTCCTGATAAGGAGGTATTTGACAGCCGTCTCTTACACTTACTGGTCTTGATCCCTCCTGGTAAGGGGGTTTTAGGCAAGCATCCCCTACACTTGAGGATCTGGGTCCTTTATTATAAGGATGTGGATTCTTCATGAACAAGTCCTCCAAATAATCGTCATCGGATTCCCCACTGGTCACCCAATGTTTGGTCTTTTCTGTCTTTTTCCCTCCCATGAGTTCTTCTAGTGCCATCATAGGATACAGTCCTTCTACTATCATATTCTGTCTCCATTGTTTCATTCTTTTCTCTCGGGTTTCTTGGTTCACTTTAGGATACCATTTGGTTAACCCTTTGTCCAGTCTAGGTTTGTCTCGTTCAAAAGCCTCTATCTCCCATTCTTCTAAGGCTTCGTACTGTGTCAATCTGGGTCTGGGATGCAAATCATTCATTCGGGTTCTCAAATTGAATAGAATCCTGCTATTAAATGTACCATCTAACGGAAATGCCAAAATTCCGTCATTCTTCGTGTATTCCACCCAATTTTCCAACCATACACAAGAGTGGTACCCTTTATCAAACATCATGAAAGATGCGGGAGTATTCGGTGGTGGGATGACAACTCCTTCTCTACACACCCGCTGTCTCTACCAATACCAGCGCGGCACAGAGTGACGTCAGAGCAGCTCCGCAACTGACTCCCTCCTTCACAAGGTAACGGAAACTTGATTTCTTTCTTAAAGTGCAAGTGCTTTATTTGATTTACAACGTAAAACATTCGCCACTGTACTCGAGTGTCTAGAAAGGAAAGTTTTGTTTTACTGCAAGTAAACCTCTTCTGTCTACTTTTCATACACTACGGATAGATCTCTTCTGCCTACCCTTCACTCAAGCATTAGAGAACCTGCTACTTCTTCGACTCATCCACTCTTTCCGGGATATATACTAAGTCTAAAGTTTCACTAGCGAACACTTTTGCTATCACTCAAGCTCCGAAGAACCTACTACTCCTTTCTCGTGTGACCCTTACTAGGTTATATCACAACTGAAGTTTCATTAGCGAACTCGTTGCTATCCTTTATTCAACTATTCATACAGAAACCCTAATTAGCACTTCCAGTTCTGCCTAACCATGCACTAATTTTCCTCGAGCCACTGACCTCAGAGCGAAGTGGATTCTCCTCACCACTCGCTATTCTATTCCCCGGGGATTCCAGACAAACATATAACAATCACTAACGAGGTTTGTTAGAACATATATCAATATAGCAGCATGAAAACCAACTTAAAACATTTCATAATTTTTCAAAGCAATAAACATTTGCAAATTCGTTCGAACGTTTAGCAGCAAAGTTTTCACAATTAGCAGCAAATAACCTACCTACCTATCTTAACTAGCCCTTACCTATCTTTAACTAGTGCCTAAACAATCCTCTGGCTACCAGAAAATTACTGATAGAGCGCGCAGGTCACCCGACTCACAAATTTTACCATATACCCATTGGGCCCATAAATTCAATCTTCCATATTTATTAATCGGGTAACCTTACACTCTACTACCAGTAACCCTGTTCCTTCCTATTGTATTTCCAATGAACCCGACTTACCACTCCACTGTTACGGGTACCTAATGACCACAATGGATCAGGGAGCTAGCTGTGAAAATAAGTAAGCAAAAACAAAAATACCATATACAGTTGAATAATGTTTTTGTACTCTTAAATAACCACAAACTCGGGAAGTTTTCAAGACCTTTATCTAATCATTATTATCTTCTAGTGTCATGAGCCAAAGGTTCACCCCAATCAAACTATCTATCACGAGAATCATAACAATTGTATAACTATGTATGAGAGTAAGAAACATTTAGAATCATGAAAAATAAAGGAAGGGAAAATAAGGAACACGCTATTTTAGATAAACAGAACTTCACAACTTCACTAAAGGCGGGTAAAGAAATGGAACATACTAATCAAAGTAGACTTTCAAAACTTACTAACGATTCAGAGGAAATGAGATTCAGACTATTTGATTTATCCAGATATGCTTATTCTCCATAGGAAGGGTAAGAATGGAACAACCATATATGCAAACAGTTTTAGCATTTACTAAAGGTAGGTAAAAGTGGAACACGCTAATAAACCATAAACATGAAAATCTCATTTAAGGAGAGAAGGTTAAATGATATATGTAAATGTATACTTCGTTCAAGACAATAGGAAAGAGTTTAGAATGACGGACACCCACATGGATTATATTTACCTAGGACAGACTGAAGAACTAACCCTGGCCACGGGTCAGTTGGGAAAGGCGGGGACAGGACCCTCAAGGACTTAGGTTGCCGGTAGGCGAACAGGTACGGCTCATGGACAGTCAGGACAGGATAACCCCAGGATTTGGATCAGGACCTGATTCGTCTAAGGGTACGACCAACACCTGCAGCATCGGATGCAACGCCTGCGCTACTCCCTCTCTACAAGGAATCTGCCAATAACCCCGATTGGGTTCTCGAATCTCCCAGCAAAGTGCTTCGCCAGCACTTAAGGTTTCCAAACCCCGATTGAGTTTGTGGAAATTACGGACAGAGTGCTCTGCAGCTCTCTGTATCAATCACCTATAGAGTTCGTTGGGTCAGCGACAGGTCAGCTATTCGGACAAGTCGGACAATTTCTCTAGCTAAACCTAGGCTAGTTATACTGTTTTCGGGTCAGTGTACCACCCACTAATGTTGCAAGTGAAAGGGTCCCCAAGTTCTGATTGGAGAAAGGAGGGGATTAGGTCACCATTTACCTAAGATTTTGACTTTCCCAGACTTAATATTCAGTTCTCGTACCCACCCCTTAAGTTCTAGCTTCCCATGACACTAGATTTACAGAATACAATAGAGTATACAGTAGGGAAATACAATTGTAACAGTTTTAGGTACAAGTCGGCTTCTGCAGCTGGGTCACAGTTCACGTTCCCAAGAGCATCTTGACTTTGGCTGCTAGGTGGCTGGGCTCCACTGCATCATGAGGTTCTTTCCCTCATCACGTGACGAGTACCAGAAAGGCTTTTCAAGATGGAGTCACGAGTGTTCCTCAGGCCCCAAAGAATGCAGTACATGAAAAGTAAGTGAAAACAATTTAGAAATACAGAAAAATTGAATACACTGTATACCATGAATAGCTACACTATACCCCTTATTTTATAATAACTATAGCATTAGGATAAGTGCAGAACGAACGACTTTGCGAAAGCAGCTTTGCAAGCACGGAGCATATGAGAAAACAAAGCGTCCATTTTAGCAGTATTGCGCATGAGCAAACATTTCCCACCAGAACTGCGAGTGCGTCACGTCACGTGATTATGACCGACGCATGCGCAGACTAAATTCCCGCGAAGCAGCGGCCATTTTTAGTGGCAAGCGTTATTACAGTTTAGTAAACACATAGGCAAGCGTCTCTGGGACACCCCATGTAGTGTAAAATGTGCAATATTAGTAAGACAAAAGATTTTGATTAGACTATTAACGCTATTTGAGGTTCATGAGTACAAGCAAGTCGCGTAACGGGCGAGGCACTGGGAGCGAGCAGGGACAGGTAGGTGGGGGCACCGGGCACACTCACGGGGAGGCGCGCGGCGGGTGGAGCGACCGTCACCGACCACAGTCAGGTCAGGTCACAGCTCCCCGTCGCGCTGGCCGCCACTTAAGTAATCCGGAGGGAGGGAGGAGCAGCTGGGAGGCGGGAGCGGGGTGGCGCGGGGAAGGGATCGGGTACTCGGCAGCAGGGGGGGCGGGGGCCTCAGGGGAGCAGCGGCAGGGAGCGGGGAGGGCGAGGAGACGGCGAGAAGCCCAGAGAGAACCAAGGCAAAACAAAGAGGAACCAAGGAGGAACCAGAAGGCTAGAAAACAAGCTCAGGGACAGAGGCACTGGGAGCGAGCAGGGACAGGCAGGTGGGGGCACCGGGCACACTCACGGGGAGGCGCGCGGCGGGTGGAGCGACCGTCACCGACCACAGTCAGGTCAGGTCACAGCTCCCCGTTGCGCTGGCCGCCACTTAAGTAATCCGGAGCGAGGGAGGAGCAGCTGGGAGGCGGGAGCGGGGTGGCACGGGGAGGGGATCGGGTACTCGGCAGCAGGGGGGGGGGCGGGGGCCGCAGGGGAGCAGCGGCAGGGAGCGGGGAGCGGGGAGGGCGAAGAGACGGCGAGAAGCCCAGGGAGAAGCAAGGCAAAACAAAGAGGAACCAAGGAGGAACCAGAAGGCTAGAAAACAAGTTCAGGGACAGAGGCACTGGGAGCGAGCAGGGACAGGCAGGTGGGGGCACAGAACCAAGGCAAAACAAAGAAGCCCAGGGAGAACAAAGGCAAAACAAAGAGGAACCAAGGAGGAACCAGAAGGCTAGAAAACAAGCTCAGGGACAGAGGCACTGGGAGCGAGCAGGGACAGGCAGGTTGGGGCACCGGGCACACTCACGGGGAGGCACGCAGCGGGTGGAGCGACCGTCACCGACCACAGTCAGGTCAGGTCACTCCCTATTACTGAGCCATACTCCCACACTCATCTTCTTTCAGACCTTTTCCTTTACATTCCTTCCTCTCTCTTCCCATCCTTCGCTCTTTCACTCTTTTCCCTTCTGTTACTCTCCTTAATCCACTTCACTAATTCCTTGTCTTACTCCCTCTATCCTCTTACTTCTACACTCCCCTTACCTCATTCTCTCTCTGTTAGTCTCATTCTCTCCGTCCCCTTAGTCTCTCACTCCTCTTCAAGTCCAATGAAACCATTACACAATTTCTAAACCAGGATTGAATCCAAGCTTTAAAAACAATTTATAAAGAATTCTACCTTATAAACACACAGCTACGTCAAAGATTGTGCACGCAGCTTGTAAATATGCCGCTCTTTTTTTGTATATTCTATCTCAATTTATGCCATTAAAAGAAACCTTTAAACATCTCTCATGGCATTTCATATTCTTGTATGGGTGCCAATTTTATTATTCTGCATGCATTTTCTGCTTGCACCCATGTGAAACATTGCGCACGAGTCTTGTAAATATGCCCTTCTTTATCTTATATTCCATCCTAATTGAAACCATTACTGAAATACTTTATGCATCTTCTACACTATTTCATATGGTTTTCTATCTGCTATTCCTATCCCTCTCCATACATTCACTGCTTCCACCCATACTAAAGGTTGCACAAGGCGCTTCAAAAAAAAGAGCATATTTACAAGTCCAATGAAACCATTACACAATTTCAAAACCAAGCATTAAAAACAATTTATAAAGACGGCTACCTTATAAACACACAGCTAACATTATGGAAAAAGGTAAAAATATAATTCCTTAATTCAAACAGACAGTCACTGTGATACTTGTCAAAAATTATAGTTGAATTACCAAAACTGTACTTCCTTCTGGGGTCTCCTCTGGAAAGTACAGTATGGCAGATCTTGCACTCCACCTTTGGAGCATTACATTTCATTGTCTTCTGAAAGTACACAAAATGGCGGCGATAGTGTACATTAGAGAGAGACAGTGAGAGAAAGAAGGCATGAGATGAAGAAGAGATGTGAAATGCACATTGGAGAAAATATAGTGGGATAAGGGAAGTAACTGTGAGTAAACTTACTATGTAACACAGAAATGTTGCAGTCTATACTATAAGTCTCATTTTATACCACAATCATTTCACTACTATCTCATAAATTACAAATAGAATAATAAAAAATGTCTCAAACAATTTATAATTTCTAAATATAAACTTATTCTTCAGAATTTTCATAATTTAGAAGAACTTCTAACATTAACTGATAAGGAATCTCCTCATCAGAAGTCTCCATACATGACTCCTGGAACTCAATATAGTCCAAACATTCAATTAATTTAGCATCCAAAGTCTTATCATTAAAATCCTCCATTCCATCTCCTCTCAAAAAAGGTCTTCTTCATGGATAGTGTTATCAACAGGATCACTTAAGACCTCAATAAAACTCGCCTCAACAAAACTCGCAGAAATTTCAAAATTAAAATTAACGGTCTCCTCATTAAAATCCATATTCTTTTCACATTTCTTGCTGTAAATTGCAGTACAAAAATCACTTTAATTTATCGTTTTTATTAATAGATAATATAAAACTAGCTTTATCAAGTATTAAATTCCCCTTACAAATTAACAACTCACCTTTTAGAAAGCAGTAGAAGGGTTAGTAGTGTGTAAATTTCACACCAGAAATAGAACACCAAAAATTCCTCAGAAATGTACCTCAAAGAGTACTATCACAAAATGGCTGTGTTTCCCTCTCATTTTTCATGTATATTCATGTAGAAAACCAATGAAACTTCATCACACACAAATTCAAAACCAAAGAAACATTTTAATTGGTTGTAAATTTCAAAAGCTAATTGGCTCTTGGGTGTCTGTAAACATTCTAAATGGTCTACATAGTCCGCCATCTTGTGACTCTGAAGAACAGAGACACAAGAGGTGAAAAATAAAGGGGGAAATAATTAAAAGGGGCCAGAGTAGACACTCTGACCCCCTAGGTTTTCTGAGGGGGGCCTAGAAGGACCCTGAAGGGCAAAAAAACGTTGTTTTTTAAAAAAAATGTTCGCAGGGTAAGCGCTGGGAGCGCTCACAGGTGCGCACCCTGAGCGTACCACGGGTAAAAAAATAGAGTAAAAAAATAAAGTAGAGTGTTTAGAGGAAAGTGATGCATTGCTGGAGTGTGTCACAAAAATGATGCAACTCCAGCAATGCATCCTTTCACATGGGGCCAGTCCCATGTGAAAGGGCCTGCGTCAGTCTTACGCCTGCTGTGAGGCAGGCGCAAGATGTAGACGCAACAGCGTCGTAAAAGTGACGCAGTGAAATCTCATAGATTTCACTGCATCACTTCTACGACCCTTCCTTACGTCAATACGCCCCCTTTGCATACATTACACCTGGCGCAGGTATAATGTGGCGCAGGGGTTTACAAAGTGACGCATCTACCTAGATGCGTCACTTTGTAAATATGACTCAACAAGGTGCATTTTTTACACCACTGGTGCGTCACAAAAAGTGATGCACCGGTGGCGTAAAAGTGACGCATGGCCTCATAAATGAGACCTTCAGTCTTCTACTCATGCGTCATATTTAATGTATGACGCATTATGTCGCAAGGAGCTACAGATACGTCAGTATTTCTGACGTATCTGTAAGCTCAAAAGTGATGCATTGCTGGAGTGTGTCACAAAAGTGACGCAACTCCAGCAATGCATCCTTTCACATGGGGCCAGCCCCATGTCAAAGGGCCTGCGTCAGTCTTACGACTGCTGTGAGGCAGGCGCAATATTTTGACGCAACGGTGTCCTAAAAGTGACGCAGTGAAATCTCATAGATTTCACTACGTCACTTCTACGACCCTTTCTTGCGTCAATACGCCCCCTTTGCATACATTACACCTGGTGCAGGTATAATGTGGCGCAGGGGTTTACAAAGTGACGCATTTACCTAGATGCGTCACTTTGTAAATATGACTCAACAAGGTGCATTTTTTACACCACTGGTGCGTCACAAAAAGTGACGCACCGGTGTCGTAAAAGTGACGCATGGCCTCATAAATGAGGCCTTCAGTCTTCTACTCATGCGTCATATTTAATGTATGACGCATTATGTCGCAAGGAGTTACAGATACGTCAGTATTTCTGACGTATCTGTAAGTGCAAAAGTGATGCATTGCTGGAGTGTGTCACAAAAGTGACGCAACTCCAGCAATGCATCCTTTCACATGGGGCCAGCCCCATGTAAAAGGGCCTGCGTCAGTCTTACACCTGCTGTAAGGCAGGCGCAAGATTTTGACGCAACGGTGTCCTAAAAGTGACGCAGTGAAATCTCATAGATTTCACTGCGTCACTTCTACGACCCTTTCTTGCGTCAATACGCGCCCTTTGCATACTTTACACCTGGCGCAGGTATAATGTGGCACAGGGGTTTACAAAGTGACGCATCTACCTAGATGCGTCACTTTGTAAATATGACTCAACAAGGTGCATTTTTTACACCCTGGTGCGTCACAAAAAGTGACGCACTGGTGGCGTAAAAGTGACACATGGCCTCATAAATGAGGCCTTCAGTCTTCTACTCTTACTTTTTCTTTCACTTTCTCTGTTTCTTCACTGCCTTACTCACCTTGTCTCACACTCAACTGCCTTTATCCAGTCTGTATCTCCACTCTTTCCTAAACATCACTGCTTTTTTCTTACCCTTTCACACCACCGTTCTTTTACTATATTTTCTTCACTTATCCACATTCCCCATGTTCACTCTGCTCCTCCTCACTCTCCTTCCCCACACTCACGTTCTTTCAGTCCCCCTACTTCACTTCCCTTCCCCTCTCGTCCCTTTCTTTGCTTTCTCACTCATTTTCTTCTCTTCTCTCACTGCACTCCACTTCAGTTACTCTTTTTCATTTTTTTAAGAATACAGCTCTTTGATGAGAATTGGAGGTAGTTCTGAAAAGAACTTTTTTTTTTCTTCTTTTTTCTTTTTTTTGAACAAAAACAAAAACAGGGAATGGGAAACTGCTCAACATGAGCAAAAAAAAAAAATCAAAATTAGGACTGGGGACGGCAGCGGTGGTTGTCTAATGCTCGAACCATGAGCATAACACGTTGTTCTCCATAACAAAGTAGTTGATCACTTGTTCTGCATTTAATTACAGCTTGATTAAAAGCAGGCTGAATATTGGGGATCAGCTCTTCTGGTCGCCCCCTCACCGAAGTAGTTGGTCCTCTGGTGGAAGTAGAGGCACCATCCCTGGGAGCCTCTCGTGCCAGAGCCCTGACACTCTCCCGGGCATAGTTCTTGGGGTGCCTCCTCTCGACGTGCCGGATCATGGTGGAATTTCCAAATGAATATTTTTTGGTGGGTTCACCCCGTGACAGGACAGTGTGACAAATCCAGCACTCCACCTTTGGAGCATTTACTTTTTTTTGATCATCTGGAATGGAAAAAACTTCCATATGAAGTGTTCTTTTACCCTGGGCTGAGGAACCTCTTCATCAATAAATCCCTCTGTGTCATCTTCGCTGCTGGATGCTCTGGCAGCCATGGTAATCCAAGAAAGATTCGAGATCAAAAAGACAGGTCTTTCAGTCACAAAAGTGAAAGAAGAAGTGAAGGAAATGGGTGGGGATTTCATTGTTTGTAAAAAAAATTGTTAGCAACCAATGAAAAGAGTTATTTTAAGGTCACATCACTTGACGCGCTTACGCTGCGCGCACCGGAGCGCTTCCGGGGGAGCTTATGCGGCGCGCCTGAGTGACGTTTTGGTAGCTTTACGGAAATGCAAAATCGTTTTCATTTCGTAAATCAAAAATACTGCTTTTATAAGTATGGTACTAAATGTCTTGCATTATTCTTTACTTTTCATACATTTTTTTTTATGAACGCAGAAATAGCGCTCTCGGTGCGCTCTCGGGAGAGCTTACCGGTGCGCGCACCCTGAGCGCACCAGGAAAAAATGTAAAAATAATATATATACATTGAACAAATAATTAAAAAAAATATATATATATAATTAATTGTTGTAAAAAACAGCTGATAAAAAAAATCGTAGGTTACAAAGTCGATATACAAAGGAATTAGCTTTTAAAAAAACTATGAAATTCACTGAAAAAACCATAGGTTTCACAAACGTTATAGTTAGGAATTCGTTTTTAAAAAACCTTTGAAATTCACTAAAAAACCATAGGTTTCACAATCGTTATAGTTAGGAATTAGCATTTAAAAAACCTTTGAAATTCACTGAAAAAACCATAGGTTTCACACTCGTTACAGTTAGGAATTAGCATTTAAAAAACCTTTGAAATTCACTGAAAAAACCATAGGTTTCACACTCGTTACAGTTAGGAATTAGCATTTAAAAAACCTTAGAAATTCACTGAAAAAACCATAGGTTTCACACCAGTTATAGTTAGCTGAACATTTTACTCATACAAAACCATTGAAGTTCCCACGTTATAGTTAGTTGGACTCACTATAACTCGCGCGCCCGCAATCCACTGCTGATATTGTCACATATTACATCATTCATGACATGGTCAGTGACATCACTGATGACATCTCAAATGACATCACTGATGACATCACTGATGACATCATCCATGTGATAATACGATGCGCCTCCTCACATTCTAATCTAAACTTTGATACACCCAGTGTTAAATACAAACTACCATTGCTGAAACCATTGACACACCAATACCAGTAACTACATACGCACTCACTGATTCCTAGGTATACACACACATCCACACATTCACCCATACAATCACTCATACATACAGACACTCATCAATACAACACTATCATATGCACTCATACACCTATACAGACACTCACACACTGCCACTCATCCATGGAGTTCCTCACACACCTAGTCAGTCATGCAAAGAATCAATCACACTCCCATTTCCTCATCTATACAGTTATACAGACAACACCTCAAAAATAAAAACATATACTAACACATACTTACTCTCTTATACAATCACTGATACAAGTACACATTGATCCATACAGCCACTCACACAATCACTGGCTCTCATGTACAGTCATTTATATATGCCAACTCTCACAAACACTGTGTTTTACATATGTACCTACTTGGACATGTAGCACTGAGATATCCATTCACTCACCCACACAGTCATGCACACAGTCAACCGCCCATACAGCTGTTTCCACATGCACTCTTGAACCCATACACCTAGTGAATCAACTGGTCACACATCTATGCACAGAGTCACACACCTCACAGTCACCCACACACACACTCAGACTCACATACAAATAGTTGCGCAACCAATCAATAACCCATATAGCCAGTCATATAGCTATTGATCAACACATGCAGCAGCTTACACAACAGACATACTGATGCACACATTCAGACAGTTTAGTCACTAACCCATGCATTCAGTAAGACACATTTAATCACTCACTCATACAGTCAGTCACGCACCAACTAAATCCTTCATCCAGACACTTATACACCCACTCATTCTTGAATATGTAAAACATATTTAAACTTTGTAAAACATATTTAAACTTTACAGAAACACACAGTCACTGCATGATGTCACTGAATGATGTCATCAGTGATGTCATTTGAGATGTCATCAGTGATGTCATCAGTGATGTCACTGACCATGTCATGAATGATGTAATATGTGACATCATCAGCAGTGGATTGCGGGCGCGCGAGTTATAGTGAGTCCAACTAACTATAACGTGGGAATTTCAATGGTTTTGTATGAGTAAAATGTTCAGCTAACTATAACAGGTGTGAAACCTATGGTTTTTTCAGTGAATTTCTAAGGTTTTTTAAATGCTAATTCCTAACTATAACGAGTGTGAAACCTATGGTTTTTTCAGTGAATATATATATATATATATATATATATATATATATATATATATATATATATATATATATATATATATATATATATCAGCACACACGGTCCACATTCGCAGGTCCGTTCCACAATTAAGGGCACACACAGCAATTGCTCCGTCGTTTTTAAATGCCAAAGTTTATTCTTTTTGGCGCTGCATAAACAAATCAACAAACGCGTTTCGGCGTTCCCGCCTTCGTCAGTGTTGATAGTAAAGCGTTTTCAAAACAGTTTAAATAAAGTTACATTGTGACTCACTCACGTGATTAAAATAAACATAAAAGAAGGCACAGTGATTATTTAGCATTACTGTGGGGGCCATCTTGGAATGTCCAAAAAGCGCTTGTTACAATCACAAACATCTACTCAAAATTATAGAGACAGATTATAGTTGCTACATTCAATAAGCATTATATACAGGCATGATTTGTAGTTTCATGTCTATGTCAATAGGCATAGATTTTGTCATTCTTCGGCTTTACTCGTTAATTCACAAGATTATTTTAAAGCGCTATATTTCTATTTTAGGCACCCAAGGCAAAGAGGAGCGACGGATGGTGCAAAGGCGTGACAGGATATATATATATATATATATATATATATAAATTATATTATTATATATCAATTGTTATAAATGCTCGTACGTTATTATCATGTGAATATATATGTATGTAGGTTGCACTCTAAGGTGAACAGAATCTTCGAGATATGCTTATTTATATATTTTTATATAGAGGTGTGTATATCTGTTTGCATGTAAGCCTGCAGGTATCTGTGTCTTTTGATATACATACATATATTCATATTTTTATGTTGATTAATATGTTACTTCTTCATCTTTCATCTTTATTATTGGTATACTGTATTTGTTTACTGCGGTCCCCACCTTACTTGGATTGCACAGTATTTCTAATATGGACACTTTAACGCTATTTTACTCTTCTTGGGGAGTATTGTGACCTTATGTAGCCCACCTATATGTCTAATGGGTTTTACTGCTGGACATCTAATTGAATATTTTGCATTCTTAACTTCTATTAGTACTGTAGATATTATGTTGTATGTTTAATATATTTTTTTATCTAGTTCTGTGTGCCAAATGAATTTTCTAATTAACTCCATATGTAATGCTATATGTAATTCTGTTATGACACTCTACTAACAACCTGTTTTTCTAATTTCTTTACTCTTGAAGAATCAGTTGAACTGTTGTTGTGTGTTTATTACATACTACCTTCTAATTATATTGCGAGTGAACTGTTCTTCAATGTTGGTATTAGTGTATATAACCAGCTGCTTAGGATGAGTATGGCTTTTCATTTACTAGATTTGTAAATTTGTTTTAGTAAAGAAACGGGTGTGGCCATGACGAGCTCAGCTCGTCATGAGCACACGGCCACCGTGGCTCATGACGAGCAGCCCTGGGGCGCTGTGCCCGCCCCCGCCCCCAGCACAGCGGGGCAATTAGCCCCGCAGGCAAGGGGTTAAACATATATATTTCTTTCTGGAGCTCTTGTGGCACCTTTTTGTGTAGCCGCCGTCAACTTTATCATATACCACAGTGGGCTTTTTCTTAATATTGGCAATGGCAAGTGTTTTACCTCTCACCTCCTGAACAGGACCTGTCCTAAAGGGCGCGAGGAAAACCCCAGCTCAATTACAAGAAATGCACCTTTGAAGACGAGGAAGCAGTGAAACTATCCAGATAGCAGGTTGGATTTGAAATGCACAGCTACAGCCCTACTAAGTCGAAACAAGTCGGTATAATATTTCATAAAAACTGCATAGTTAATATCTCTTCTAGAAATAGGGGATAGAAGGGTATTAATCGTTAATGTATACAAGCCTAACCAGAAGGCCCACCCAGTGCCTACTGCCATCTACCAAGATATTGGTATGCTAAACTACACTGAACTTATAATGGGAGGTGATTACAATCTAGGCCCTGATCATGCGTGAATATGCCAACTAGAACAGATAATTAAACAAAAGAATGCTGGAAGTTTAACCTGATGGAGATTATTATCTCCAGCTGTTTATAACACACGTTTGATTGAAGAACAAGTAACTTTTTTGTGCCTCATCGCTCTGAGTGAGAATCCACTGTACTCCTGTTTTGATTTTAAATTCCAGTACTAGGAGGTGAGACCCCGTCCTTCATTAGATCATCATTATACCAAGCTACCTTGGAGTCATGGCTGTGTACTATTGTCCAATAATTATTGTGTGCTTGGTGGTGAAGAACAGACTAAGGGTCGTCAACATTAGAACTACTCCACTTGGCCATGGCAAATACATCAATTTCTGTTAATGCTCCAAAGGAGTTTCTATGTGTTCCTGGGGATCCACCTCTACCTTGGTTACAGTGGAAGGAATGTTTTTGAACTACATTTTGACTATAGATTTTGGTGGTACATTAACGCCTTAAAGTGAAAAAGGTTTACTATTGCACCCTTTAGTTTGGAAGGGTTGAGAATATACAACCAATCCACGTAGAAAGTTGTGGTTGGGGGTGGTAATGTTTTTACATAAGCCTTTTTACATCTAGTCAATTACTTTTTGCCAAACTTTTGCATTGGCATGACAAGTTATACATTTTTTCACAGAGTCCAAAAAAAAGGGAAACTGTGGATGATAATGTAACAGCTTTAAGAAAATTGGCCTTCGTATGCAGGTTTGGTACTCTACAAGAAGAACTGATCTGGGGTCAAGTTGTCATGCATACACATACCTGGCAATACAAGATGGGTTGTGGGTGAATGATGATGACGAGTTGAAGGATGTGATGGCCTATGTCAGGAAAGCAGTAATTTTGGGGAGGTGTACTAAAGCTGTTAAAATAAAGAGTGGGACAGTAAAACAGAGTGTAGTAGCTAAAGTGAGTTCCACCTCATATTCTATATATTCCTTGCGTCATTATCGCTGTGATAGCACTAACCATTTGGCATCTAGTAAAGGGTGCCCAGCCCTGAAGCAGAACTGTGACAGTTGTGGAAAGTTAGGCATTTTGCATGTGAAATGAAGGCTAAGGCTTATGGGAAGGGCAAGTGCATTGATACAAGTGATGTTATGTCATCTACTTATGATGAATCAGAAAATCGTGACATTTTAAACATTAAGGAAAGATTAGTTTTAAATATATAGGTTGAGATTTACCTTGGGAACAAAACAGAATGTTTCATGAAAATAAGGGATGTCAGAATCCATATTGGGGCTGACTCAGGTTCTAAATACCCTATTATAAATACAAATATTTGGAAAAATAATTTTGAATTGGAGAAGAGATTGGGCCCTAAAATATGTGAAGCTGCCATAGCTCCTGCAAGTTATAATGGCAAGGCAAACAAAATTTTAAGATGTAGGAAATGTATTTTCCGTATTAAGAATAGAGTATTTTCATAACTGTACATCACAAAGAAGGGACCTTTTAGTTTTAGGCTGGTTGGTCCAGGGAAATCTACACATTTTCTAGATACTAACAGTAAAGAACGGATGTATGACGTTTCAACGCATGCTTTTACAACGCATGCCATTACGACGCAGGTTTTACAACGCAAGTCGTTACAACAACTGCGCGGTGCCTGCCGCTTTGTGCATGTAAATGTGAAGCATGCATTTTTGACCTTGCGGCGGGTGCTGCTTCAAGCAGCACCTGCCGCAAGGTTAAAGATATGGGATGTGACCGCCAGGGTGGCGGTCACATCCTAATTGCACCGGAGAGACCGCCGCTGCCCTTGCGGACGGTCCCTCCACCTCGGGGGTGGTGGACAGACGCAGGTCTGTCCGCCATCCTAATAGGCCCCAAAGTTAGCAATATACCTATGTAACTTAGATCTCATGTGTCCAAAGCATTAGAATGATTAGTAGATGCAGAATGTATTGAACCTATTGAATCCTCCTTGTGGATTGCTCCACTTGTTGTAGCTCACAAGACCAATGGAAAAATGTGACTCTGTGTTGATCTCAGTAATCTGAAAAAGAATATTCTTATTGACGGGTTCCCGCTACCCAAGATAAGTGAGACGTTATCTATGATGTCCAAGGGTATGAAATTATTTTCTATGTTACACATTTCAGCAATATATTACCAGGAACCTCTGCGCAATGATAGCAAAAATAAACTTCATTTATAACTCAAGAAGGATGTTTCCAATTCAGAAGAATGCCTTTTGGATTAGCCTTTGCAGCAGCCATCTTCCAGAGACTTATGTTCAATCTCTTTAAAACGGAAATGTATTATTCTTTCAGGCTGATATTTTGGTAATGGGGAAGGACAAGAATGATCATAAGTTGGAAAAAGTACTTAACATACTGAATGACAAAGGGTTAACTGTAGAATGTGCCAAATGTAAATTTTCACAATCCCAAGTTACTTATTTGGGGCATGAGATCAGTAATCAAAGCATAATACCTAAAAGTACATTATTAAGTGTCATTAAGGATCCACCCGAACCGCAGAACTAGGAGGAACTTAGGTATTTTTTAGGATTAGTTGAGTTCTATGCAAAATTTGTCAAGAATCTTTCAATGAAAATTCATGCTATTCGTGGTTTGGTCAAATCTAAGTTTGAATTTGTATGGACTGCTGAATGTGAGAGAGAATATTCAGCCATTAATCCACAAGGTACCAGTTACATAACTATGAAATGAAATGAAATGAAATGAAGATGGATTTTGTAAAGCGCAAATAGCTGCCCGGGGGCGTCCAAGCGCTGAGTGCTAACAATGTGTTGTCAGCTGAGTTAGTGAGCAGAACAGAAAAAAACTATTTATTAAACAAGAAAGTTTTCAACTGTTTCCTGAAAGAGGTAAGGTCCGAATTGGACCTTAAATGAAAAGGTAGACTGTTCCAAAGCCTAGCCGCATTTAAAGAAAAAGAGCGGCCTCCTGATCTGGACCTTTTTACCTTAGGCACAACAGCACGTAAAGCATTGGTAGACCGTAGCTGTCTGCAAGGAAGGTAGGGGGTAATTAAGGGGCGACTGATCACTGGACCAGTTTCCCAGAAAGACTGGTGGGCGACACAAAGAGATTTGAAGCTAATCCTGTCCTTCACCGGGAGCCAGTGCAGTCTTGCTAGTCCAGGTTTCACAGAAGTCCTACGGGGGATTTGAAGCAGGGTCCTAGCAGCACAATTTTGAATCACCTGCAGCTTCTTTAGTGTGAAGTCTGGGGCCCCAAGATAAAGCGCGTTTCCGAAATCCAACCTGGAAAGAATCAGTCCTTGAACCACAATTTGTCTTGCCTCATAAGGTAGCAAGGGAAGGATCTTCCTCAACATTCTAATGAGGCCAAAACAGGTGGCAGATAGTACAACGGCCTGGTGGTCAAACGTCAAGGACTTATCCAACCAGACGCCCAAGCTCTTGATGGCATCCTTAGGGACTGGAGGGATGCTCAGGCAAGCTGGCCAGATCTGGTCGATCGCAGATGGAACTGAGTGGCCCAACAGCATGACCTCTGTCTTGTCTCCATTAAGTTTGAGACAAGACAGGGTCATCCAGCTGCTGACCTCACTCAAGCAGCCCACCAGATCCACTGTGCCCACAGGGTCCCCAGCCCGCGCCAGTGAGACCACCAACTGGGTATCGTCCGCATAGGTCACGATCTTGATACCATATGGGCGGACGATCCCAGCCAGCGGCCTCATATAGACATTAAACAGCGTCGGGCTAAGTGAGGAACCCTGCGGAACTCCACAATCCAAGGGACTGCTGGTAGAGGTGGTGGTTCCCTCAAAAACCTGGAAATTTCTATTGGTTAAGAATGAACGGATCCATTCCAACGCTCCTCCTTGAATCCCAATGTCCCGAGGCGCTGCAATAAGATGGTATGGTTTACAGTGTCAAAAGCGGCACTTAGATCGAGGAGGATGACTGCCACCGATCCTCCCCGATCCAAGATGCCCCTTGTTTCCTCTAGGACCGCCAATAAGGCTGACTCCGTCCCATGCTTGGGGCGGAAGCCAGTTTGCGAGGGGTCAAGGAGGATGTTCTTCTCCAGAAAATCAGTCAAAAGACTGTTAATAAATTTTTCCAGTAGCTTGCTAGCCCAAGGGAGCAGGGAGATTGGACGATAATTGCTGAGATTGCTAATACTCAGGTTGGGCTTCTTAGCAAGTGCCTTTACCCTGGCCTCTTTCCACCTAGATGGAACTGTGTTGGTGGAGACAGAGGCATTAAGTACCTTCAATACAACCGGGAGGATGGTTTGACCGACGGTCCTTAAGAAGCTCGGAGGGGCGGGTCGCTGGGAGAGCCTGATTTTACCTGGGTCATTAAGGTGGCTAATAGGTCCGAGTGCAGCAATGGAAAGTTATCCAGCACTGGTGGCCTATTATCTGTCACGCCATGGTTGGCATGTCCAGAAATAGCTACTGGGATATCTGGTTGGGTAATTGGAAAGGCAGAATATATAAGGTCTACTTTATTAAAAAAAGTAGTCTGCCAGTCATAGATACTAGAAGTAAAGGTCTTTGGGCCAGATATACAACCCTTTTTTGCGCTCGCAAATGGGAGATCAGCCCGTTTGTGACCACAAAAAAGGGGTCATGGCATGTACAAATGCTATTTTCAAATCACTATCTCGCAAAATAGAATTTGCGGCTCTCGGTATTAGGAAGGGGCATCCCCTCCTAATAGCGAGACTCAATGCCATGTACTATTGTTTTGCGACCGCAGTGGCATACAGAGTTTCGATAAGAAGGTGTGTCTGGAAACTGTGGGTGGTATTGTGTGTTGCAAAAAGGTATTTGTTGTGTAACAGAAGGTGGCCATTCAAGAGGAATCTTTCTGGGAAGTTTGCAATGAATTATCCAGTAATGGGCCTAACTTTTCTAGGGGTGGAAGATTTGTTCTTCCAATAATGTTGAAGGTAAATATTATATCTATGAGTCATGAGCGGCATTTAGGCACTGTAAAGGCCTAGTGTGCTACAAGGCACGTGTATTGGTGGCCAGGAGTGGATATTCATGTTGAAAGGATTGTCAGAAAATGTAATGAGTGTATGGGAGGCAGCATAGTTTCTCAAAACTTTAAGACCACCCATGGCACAGTTTGAGTGTCTGACATTGCCTTGGGAAAGTATAGCAGTAGATACCATGCCATTATGGTCATGAATGCATTTTCAAGATGACCGTGTGTTAAAGTGGTTGACAAAATTGATACTGATTGTGTGGTCAGTTTTTTGGATGAATTGTTTCAATGTGAAGGGTTACCCTCTTGTTTATTAAGGGACAATGCTGTTTGGTTTACCTCTAACAAAGCAACAGAGTACATGGAAAGTTGTGGTATATTCCATAGGGCCACTTCTCTGTACAATCCAAGTGGAAAGGGAATGGCAGAATGTTTTAATAGAGTTGTGAAGGGTGCTATTTAACTTGCCATCAAGAATGTGGTGGATTGGGGAGTTCAAGTTATGAAAACTGTATGGTCCAACAGATCCACTGACATGGCTGCCTTTTTGAGATAATGAGTGGAAGGAAGGCCACATCCAAATTTAGCCCTGGGTAGTTGAATGGTTGCAGGGTAGTTCAGTGGTCAGTAAAAAAAGGTGCAAAATAAGCTTTGCAACAAGCATAATGAGAATAAGTCTTACTTTGATAGAAAACATGGCACGATACCCTGAGAGATATAGGAGGGTCGATTGGTCAAGATCATGAAACTTGGCAAGGCTCCCCAAGGGTTTTCTGAAACACAAAAGTTCATTTAGTTTTTAAAAATTCTATAAGAATGATGGTAAGTGTTGGTATGTAAGTAGGGTGGCACATTGCAGCACAGGCAATGTAACAGGAGCAAATGGTATTGCACAAGATGGTGACATTGGTGTAATGTACAAGCATGGTCATAGTCTGGACAATGACTACAATATTAATACAGAGCTTTTCAATATCGGAGAATTGCAGAATTTGGAGGTGCACCAATCGAATTACTCTGCAGGGAATCTGTATTTCCCACATACGACTGCATATTCTACTGGCTGTCAAGAAGAAGTTATTCAAGAAAATATTCAGGCTGACTTACAGAGGAATGCTAATTCCAGTTTTACATATCAAGAGATCAGAGAAGCTGGTGGGGCTACCAACCGTCCAATGAGAATAGTGAGACATCCTAAAGCGTTGGATGAACTTTGAATGTGACTACAATAGTTTATTAGCAAATGTGACTTAAGATGTTATTCAATATGTGATACTGGTCATGAAGAAGTTGATTATATGTTGTTTTACAGTATTATTGTTGTGCATAGGGGAAATGTAGTGTATGGATGGAGTTTCTGAGTGAAGTGGTGTGAGGAATGTTGGTGTGGGAGTAGAAAGTAGAATGTGGAATGTGGTGGCGTGACAGTTGGTGAGCAGCTGAGGAAGGAGAAAGAGAGCGACGAGGAAGCTGTACGGGTTATACATGTTAAATAAAGAATTAGGAAGTGTTCACTGTGTACACATTTACTACACTCTGCCTTCTGTCTGCAAATGGATTTGGCTTTGGTCAGGCCTGTACCCATTTCCTGTTTCCTCCTTGGGATTTGCTCTCAAAGGCCTTACAAAAGGCCCCTTCTGAGCCGTTGAACCCTATTTCCTTGAATATTTTCTCATTGAAAACCTTGATGTTTGCTGCAGTTACAAGAGCTAAAGGGCTTGGACTAAGGAGCCACTCTTACCTCAGTGTTTTTCCAGACAGGATGATAATTAGGTTATGGCTTGTCATTCTTTCTTATGGCAATCTAAATGAAGAGATTGTATGGCTCTTCTTGTTCCCAGGCCTTTCTTTTGAAAAAAAATGATCTCACACAATTTTGAAAAAGTGACACAACCCTGATACAAAATCTGGGCCTCAATCTATATATTTATTTTTAAAACCCTGCAACGAAGAAATTGGCAAGAAGGAGAACAAGTATTTGCAATGCAATAGGTCTCACATTTGCAAGAGTTTGAGCTATTGGCACGTTAAATGACAATGCCTTTTATGTATGTGTTTTGAAAACCTGCAAGCAGTGCATAAACATGCACTTAAAAAACATAAATAAAAGGTATAGTCATTTATAGTGCCAATAGCTTAAATTATCGCAAATGCAGGACCTATTGCATTGCAGATGCTTGTTTTAATGGCTATAAGTAGGACATTTTGATGGCTTCAATTTCCAAGTGTGGTGCACAGAGATTAACTCTTCCTATTTTGACGAGATACCACCACCATGGACCACTGATGACACTTAGGTAGCTGACTGATGGAGTGTACAATTCAACTTAAACTCTGTCAACAACACTTGCAACAAAAAGTTTAGGTGAGATGGCAGAATGGGGTGGTGGGGGGAGGGGAGTTAGAGGTACTGAGGTCTCTAGATAGTAGAAGTGAATATCGAGGAGTGACGGCCCTTGGGTGTAGCGATGTTGAACAAGTGAGGTAGATGTAGTGCTTTTATTGTGGACGTACTAGGCATAAAGGGCAACATGCATAGGGGCGAGTGTCATGTACAAGGGGGCAGTAAAGTCTTTGTGCCATGATGGCTGTTGAGAGTGTGTGAAAAACGATGCATTGGCCCCCAAGGGGCAGCCTTCCGTGGGGGAGGAAGTTTAGCACTGCTGCGAGAGTCAAAGCTGCAAGCAACAGAGTTACCCCCCATCCCTTTTCGGTATGTGTCTGTGTGGAGCAAAAGAGCAGCAAATGCCGAGTCATATGGGGCCGCTGTGCTTCTGCACCAAGTGGCAGAGGTCCCCACTGAGCCTGGTGATTCCAATGACAGCGGCTTTAGGGAGCAGAGCAAAAGGGGCCCAATGAGGTTTGCAACATAACAGAGGGTCCCTCCTTTCCCTGGTACATCTTATACTGCTCGGTAGTGGTCCTGTGATTAGGAGGGAGGGGGTTAGGGTGGGGGGTGGCTGCAGGATCGGGTTTGTAGGATGCCAAAGCAGCAAGTGGTGCAAGGATTTGGGTTTGATGCCGTGGAGCTGTTTATTGTCAGTAGGGATTATCAGCCTGATTCATGTACGGGCCGTTTTGCGTGTCCCTAATAGCGAATCATAGCGATTCGCTATTGAGGACACGCAAAACGGCATTCATGTAGGAATTGCTACTTAAATAGCGATTCCTACATGTTCTTTATTTGCGAGTAGCAATTTGCTACTCGCAAATACTCCCCATTCATTCCTATGGGCCAAGAGGCCCATAGGAATGAATGGGGATTTGCGAGTAGCAATTTGCTACTCGCAACTAAGATAGCGATTTAAAGGGTGCCAGGGGTGTCCAAAGGACACCCTGTAGCACCCCTAAAATGCACTTTTGGACAGGTGTTGTGCACACACATGTCCAAAGGACATGTGTGTGTGCAACATGCAACTTTGAAAAATGCTTTTAAAAGCATTTTTCTGAGTTTTTGCTATTTACCGACAGGTCTGACCTGTCGGTAAATAGCGGCCCCAAAAGTTCAAAATCGCTATTTCTTGATGTTTCATGAATAGCATTTGAGGAATCTCTATTAGAGATTCCTTAAATGCTATTCCTCGCATATTTGCGACTTCTTAAATAGCGATTTTTGCATTTGGTATCATGAATACCAAATGCAAAAATCGCACTCGCAAAGGGCCAGATTCTCAGAATCTGGCCCTTTGCGAGTGCAATTTACCTACATGAATCAGGCTGTATGCTTCTTGGGGGGAGGGGGGCAGACGGAGGGGCATACGTGGCTGAATGAAGTGTATTGTTATAGTCCCTTCACTTAGCTGCATTTTGTGGTACTTTTTCCTATTATTTTAAGGTCTTATTAAGTGCACAAAAACAACGCACAGGGGTTGGGTGTGGGTTGGTACAGTCTATGGGTTTTAGGATTCTCACTCATAACGCAGACATGTGGTGTGTCACACTAATTTGAATTTCTTCATGCAGCAGCGACGTGACATGTTCGATGCGATTTGTGCAGCCTCTCCCAATCCTACTGGGGCAAGCCCAGAGTACAGTCACTCATGCTACGAGTGTACTTTAAAATAAAGAGACCTTACCAGCCTGCGCACACATGAAGATCTACTGCATCTGGGTTCAATGAGTCCATGCGTCCTCCGCCTCTGTGCTGCCGCCATTGCTCAAAGGCAGCGTCCCAGGAGTGGTGTGGTGGTGGCGGCCAGCATTGTTCAACAACAAGCGCGTGGTGGGAGCGTGGGAGCGTGCGGTAGGAGCGTGGGAGTCAGAGAGGAGACACAATGCACATGCACATCGCCTGTCCGTGCGCGCACATAGTTTGTCTTTCTTCGCGCACCAAACCGACAACAATAGTCTCGCCAAGGCGAAGCAGCGCATGTGCTGCGTTTGCTAGGTGAGATCTAAAAATGGCAGTATATATTTTCTGCTTAATTAGTTGCAAAGTCTGCATTTTATAATATCTTATGGGGTTAAGGCACCTGCTGCAGAGATCTTTGGGTTCCCAGTAAATCTAAGGGAATAACACTAATGGTAAGTTAACCATGGAGGTTAAAATTTTGCTGGAGAGACCTGTGTTTTGTCTAGTCCTAGTTTTGAGGATAAATGTGTCTCCTGCATAGCACATTATGTAACACACAAATGACAGATGTTCATGTTATGTAGATGGGTGAGTGGGTTACTGCTTTTAACAGAGATCATTTTGTTACTTGCAGTTTGTAAATTGCAATCCTTCTAATATAGCACAGTGACCTATGAGGGCATGTGTCTCCTAATCCTTGTATCCCTCACTGTCTTATATAACACATCCTGTGCATTGATTTACACACATATGATTTATTGTCAATCTATAATGTGTATATGTGATGTCAAGCATTCTGACACCCCGCGATGGGGTGAGTAGCACTATAGCACTATGAAAAGAATAAAACATAAAAGTAGTATTTAAATTGTAATGTGTGTAAATACTGGGACTGACCAACACATCTGACATTTGTACAGTGCATGCATATCTATTATATACAGGGACTGAACAAAGTCGAAAGCATGCCTTGCTTAATTAAGTACCTGTGAATAAATACACTGTGTGCCTTTTTTCCCTTCCATTTAGGTGTGAGGCTCCTGCTAGATCCCTGCCATGATACTCCAAAAAAAAGGAGGCCTGATGGCCCCTTAACTTCGGCCTTTGGTTTGGGCCCCGCTGGAATCTGACAAGCCCCTTCCCACTTGCCCATTGCTGCTCCAAAAAAAAGCAGACAGTGTGCAGGCGCTGCTGATTGTGTCCCAGTGTCTAGAAATTACACTGGGATAAGTTTAGCATATATTTGTGGGGCCAACCCCTTGGAAGAGGAAGACGGCATTCAGCCTGTGAAAAGAGTGGGTAGACGACATCTACCTGTGTACTCTCGACTCGTGCCCGGGTGAAAGGGTGCTGTGTCGAGAGAATGTGTAGTGTAGTTCCTATATTCCCAATAGGCTCTCCTCATTGGAATAATATATCCATTAGATTTGACGTAGGACGGAGGTCGACTGGGTCTCTATCGAATACATTAAACTTAATTGTGAGTGCCAGCTAGCTCAGAGGTTGCTAGAAACGTTCTCGAATAAACAAGAAGGGATTCGTTTCTGACAACCGCATAAACATGACAACTTTGTTTCCCCAAGAATAAACTTATCTTCAGAGTTGTGGAACAATAGATAGATATTTTACTCAGTCAATCGTGCATGCTTCGTTTCATCAGAGGTGCAGAGAAATAGAGAGACGGGCGTTTTCAATAAAAGGATTTATTGAACAGTCTTCTTTCTCATACAAGTAAAGTGAACTGCTACAATCTTAATGCAAGCTGCAAAGTATAATGCGTACAGCGAGAATAGTATTATGAAATAATACTGTAAAAGCATTGTATGGTTTCTAAACCATATATAAATACATACATAAATAACAATGGCTAAAAGTACTCAACTGGTTCTTCTAAAATACGCCTACCCCAATGTACCTAACCTAAGTCTAGTACTAGGGAAGAAGTAAGTGTGGTGTAGCATAGGTTTAGTTTCTTTGCCAAGAGTATATCCAAGATTTCTCTTAGGGTCTAATCAGCTCCATACCTTAGTTTAGAATGAAGGAGGTCTGGTATCTCTGTCTCGGGACTCGATTTCCCAACACCCCGCGAGGGGACCTTGGAAACACTGGAGCTGGATTCTCAGCGAGCGAAAGGACAGCGTCTCGATCAGTGCATCAGCTGGAGGGTCGGCTTCCTTCGGCACTTGCTATAGCAAGCTGCGTCGGGCAAGTAGATAGTCGAGCTGCTCCGAACCACCGTGTCTTGCTAGAGCAAGTGAAGGCATACTTATACCTTGAAGGTGCCTAGTTTGACGTTAAGTCGGGCATAATAACATCAGTAAAGAACCTCAAGGGAATGGTAATTCTTTGAAAACTCCATGAGTTCTTGGACAAATCAATATTCAAGCAAGGGGATGTCCCTGACTGCTTAAGTCGATTTTCCAAGAAATCGTTGTGGTTTTTCGGTACAGGTGGAAGTAGCCATGCCTGTATTTGGACTGCATGGGCTATGTCTAAATATGGGTATGATTTCTATGCCTATATTAGGGCAATGTGAATTGTACCTATATAAGGGCATGAATAGGGAAATTTTGCTCGGACCCTAAAACGCCATACAAAAAATGGTGCTGAACAGGGAAGGAAAATGTGCAGGGTCAGGAGGTATTGCAGCGGGAGGAAGGATCTTGGAAATTACCTGTGGGTGAGGCACCTTGCATGGGGAATAGGGAGCTCAGTGAGGTTCCATGGTTTACGGGACCGGACTCCATTTTGTTTGCGTCGTTTGAGGACGCCATTTTGTGTTGCCCTCACGTAGGCCTAGGTAGTAAATGAACGGACGAAGTTGCATGGGCCTCGTTGTTCATGTACGCATTTAACAGGCCCTTTTCGATTTGCGAGTGAGCTGCAAAGATGCTGACCCCGTCACCTGAAACTGACTCTTTACGAAGCCAGTTTTCTCTAGCTGATCGTTGTCTGAGCACCCAATCAATGTTCAGGATATCGTTAGTTTTTAGTGTTCTTGCACATATCTTATCCTACTTAACATCTGAATTGTTTCTTTCCTTTACGACTTTTCATTACATGGGTAGTGCTTTCAATTATGGGTTTGCCCGGCTTGTGGTAATCGAATTTGGGACATTCCTAATAATTAACTTGTGGGTTGGTACGATGTAAAGTGAGCCTTTTGGAATGTAATAATGTATTCTATTGGTCAGAATTTGCCGCAGTGGGTGTGCATTCGTAATGAACTGAAATTGTGCATAAAAAGTGATGTCTTGCTCTACAAGAATTGAACAGTTTCTTGAGTTGTACACCGTGTTGTATTGCTGGGATTACTGTTACTAGCTGCAGCTAATAAATTGATCTCTGACGCCAACCAGAAGTATTCCGTGTCTCTGTAGTCTAAGACAGGTGAATCCGAAGACTTCGGGTGTGTCCCTGACACTGCTGGGTTCTAAGAAAACCCGGTTCTTCAGTTGGCGCCCAACGTCGGGCGACTTCAGCGGTACCGGTCCAAGCCCGAGGATCGTGAGGAGCCACGTAAGGAAATTCTGGAGGAAGGCCGCCACTTCATCGACCCCTGCATGTCGACGTGGACTGAAAGTCTTTGCTGCGAGGCCGACGGCTACGAAGGACTGCTGCCCTGACTGTCGCCCTGTCTTGGACCCTTGATTGATCCTTTGTAGAGCGAGACGATAGACGGTCTTCTGGTGGCGTGACAGATACTTTGGTTAAGTATTAGTGGGTCGCTCCCACGACTTTGTTTGGTTCTTGGTTTGGTTTGATTCGGGTACTGCAGCAACCGAAGCCGAGGGGCTCGTATATTTACGAGGGTATCGACAATTGATAACCCCTTGAAGTTTGAAGCTAGATTAGTGAGCTATAAGATGCCTGGTCTTAGCAAAATTAGGAAATGGTTTAGTTGTGGTTGCAACAGGGATTCCCGATTGGAGGATTCCTGTCCGATACCCCCGGTTGGAACTCCGACTTATGAGCTCTATTCAAAACACGGAGTGGGTCCTATTACTTATAATGAAGTGTGGGTCCGCTATACAAGAAAAGATGGTGTCTTACGATGGCCCCAACATGGTAGCTTTGAATTAAATATTTTAGATAATCTGGAAGTTGCGCTATTTAAGAAGAAAGCCCGGCCGGCAATGTTTGACTCTTTCCACCTTTGGCAAAAGGAAGCCAAACAGCGAGAAATTAAGCAAGCGAAGAGAGATAGGAAAGATAAGAATATGGCAGTACTACAAGCTGCTAGGCAGTTTAAAGTAGACGAGGAAGATCGAGTGAGTGAAGTTTCAGATAGACAGCGTTGCATGGCCATAGATAAATGTTATCCGGCCTTGCTCTCTTCTTCTCCGAAAGTGACGGAAGACCCTGAAAAAGATCCTTTGATGTCTCATTTACTGAGACTAACACCCCCTTATGTGCAGGGAGCTACTGCGCCTCCATTACCCCTGGTTGTTCCACCCTTTGTTGTTCAACCTCCTGCTGTTGTTCAGCCACCCAGTGCTCCACAGATGGTTTTACCTCCTACTGTGCAACCCACTCTAGGGTCGCAAGCTTTGCTTTCATTTGTGCCTCAAACTCCTTTGCCTTCTGCTTCTGCATCTCCGACTCCTACTGTTCCTGTTCCTCCTTCGTCTCAAGATTTTAACTTTCCTGTTTTTACGCCTACTTCTTCTCCTTCTGCACGTAAACGAATGACGGAAACTGTTGTCAATTTGTTGTCTCCATTGTTTGGGCCACTGAGTGTGACCCCTGTTTTGGAACGTAAGCAGAGTCGCAGTCAGCTTCCTAGTTCCGAAGAGCGAGCAGTGTTGGATTTATTGGCTCGTAGATGGATTTTAAATGCTTCTAGGTATAATTTGCCATCAGTTATGGATGTTTTCTTTCAGTGGGAGCCGCCTTAGCAAAGGTATGTTTTTAATGCTAATTTACCTAGAGCTCTAACGCGGTGTCAAGACCATTATCTTGACCCACCTGAAGATTAGCGTTCTAGTGTTTCCGTGTTCAGGGGGGTTCCTGACCTTTGGTGCCGCCCACACACTTCCTGCCTCTTACTTATTCCAATATGTGGAGAACGCGCTGCGGGCGAGCGCAGCGGGCGCGCCGGCGGCGAGCCCGTCTGCGCCCGTCTGTGCTAAGACCGCGACAGGCGCAGGAATCGCTGCCCAATTTCTCCCGTAAGTTGCCTACTCAGCCGACATGCTCAGAAAGCTTAATCATCAAAAGAGGTGCCCTTGTGAAATAAATATGGAACACATGTGGGGTCCTATCTCTTGCAGAACATGTTCTTGGTCCATGCCTGTAGCTCCATCGGAGACCCCAACTCAGGTACATCCTACCTTTGATGACCAACCCAGTCTTAAAGGAGGGCTAATAAATGCTCGATCAATGTGCTGCCATAGGGATGATATTAAGGAACTGATTTGTGTGCATAACCTAGATTTCCTTTTTATAACTGAGACTTGGCTCAATGAGGCGTGTAACCCTGACCTGGCCATTGCCATACCTCCCGATTATAACATTTTCAGGGTAGATAGACCAAGTGGTAGAGGAGGAGGTGTTGCAATAATTATCAGAAATCCCTAGAAGTGCTACACTTTTAGCCTTACTCATCTTAAAGGCGCGGAAAGCATGGGCTTTTCTATCAAGGTTGATCCCTCTCTGTCCTTTACAGGAGGCTTAATATATTGCCCACCAGGCAGTCCTTCTGGCTTTCTCGATTCTCTGGGTGAAGCCTTAGGACAACTGCTTGTGAGTTATCCTCACATTACACTTCTTGGAGATTTTAATTTACAATTAGAAGTGAAGGAGAATCCACAGGTTGCTAACTTTCTCCAGACGCTTGAAATATTTGGTTTGTCTCAAAAAGTAATCAATAATACCCATCAGGCTGGTCATACGCTCGACGGGATATGTTCCAATTTTTTGCATTTAGTTTCCTATCCACCAATCCCTCAAATTTGGAGCGATCACTGTTTTATCCCATTTGAGGTGACTACGGGGCATATGCAGAAAAGAGTAAAAACTACTCCCTCTTCTGCTTCTAGCCAAAACTGGACCTTGATTGCAAAAAATAGCCAGCTCAAGGCCTCTGCTCAGTCATAGGCCCCTAGTCTTTCCGGTGATGTATCACAGGATTCCAAAATGTTCCACACTTGGATGCAACTTGCAACGAATAATCTTGCCCCACCAAAAATCCCTGGAAAAAATAAGAACTCCAAAAAGACAAGTGCACCATGGTATACGAAGTCTCTAGCAGAAACGCATCTTCAGTGCAGGAAAGGGGAAAGAAACTGGAGGAAAAATTGTGACCCATTAGCTAAAAGTCTGTATATAAAATATAGGAATTTTTATTTTGCAAATATTAAAACTGCCAAAAGGGCTTATTATACAAAACTTATTCGGGAAGCACAGCAAAAACAGAAAACCGTTTTTGATATAGTAAAATCCTTTACCCACCCGGCAGTTGTGAAACAAGAAATTCCTCCTTCACAAAATCTTTGTGACCAGATTGCCGACTACTTTGATGACAAAATAAAACGACTACAGGAGGGTTTTGTACCCACTGTGTGCCCCAGTAGAGTGAGTACTAGTGACCTCGTGCCTTCACGGCCGCATACTTTTGCGATGTTTAAGCCTGTAACCTTTGCACAAACGCACAAGGCCATTATGTCCTGTAAATCGGGATCACCGTCTGATGCCTGCCCTCCTTTCATCCTTCATCAAATAGTTGAGGTGGTTAATCCTATAATTAACCAAATAGTGAATGAATCACTCAGCTCCAGGGTTGTTCCTCGGGATTGGAAAAAGGCCATAGTTAGACCCCTAATGAAAAAGCAAAATAAAAATCCTTCAGACCTCTCTAATCTCCGCCCCATTTCCTTGCTTCCAGTCCTTGGTAAAATTACCGAACATATGGTTCATAAAGAGCTTTCAAATTTTGTGGAGTCACATAATATTCTGCACCCTCATCAATCTGGCTTCCGTCCAAAACACTCCATGGAGACGGCTCTCATGGAATTAACGGATACCATCAGAAATGTACAGGATGAAGGGAAGAACGCCGTCTTGATTCTCCTTGATTTATCGGCGGCGTTCGATACCATCTCCCATAAAATCCTCCTTGATAGGCTGAAACTAAATGGTATAACAGACGGGGCTCTAAATTGGATAACATCTTTCCTATCAGAAAGAACTCAGACCATTGCCTTAGGACCCTTCCACTCAAAGGAGAAGAGTGTCACCTCAGGAGTCCCCCAGGGCTCCATTTTAAACCCGTTACTCTTCAACATTTATATGATGCCCCTCATTTACTTGATTGAATCCCATGGGATAATGGTAACATCATAAGCTGATGATACACAATTGATTGTATCCCTGGATAAAGACTCCGGTTCGGCTGAACAAAATTTTCGGAATTGTCTTGTGGACGTTTTCCAATGGATGAATGATAACTGTTTAAAATGTAACTCCGAGAAAACAGAAATACTGCCCATTGGGAAAAATGTTAACTTCAGTCCCAATGACTGGTGGCCAGAGGGAGCCACTGCACCGCCGAGCTCAGTAGAAACGACCAGGAATGTGGGCATTCTTTTTGATGCGTCATTATCTTTCGACCACCATGTAAGGAGCTTGGCCGGTAGTTGTTTTAATGTCATCAAATCATTGAGGAAATTCTTTGACTTTCTCCCCATTGATGTGAGAAAATCAGTGGCGGTGGCCCTTATACTCTCCCGCCTCGACTATTGTAATGGTCTTATGGCAGGAGTAAAGAAAACTACTTTAAAAAAACTACAAAGCGTCCAACATGCAGCGGCTCGTCTGGTACTGAAACTCCCCAGGAAATCATCTGCCTCTGCGGCGCTTCGGAAACTTCATTGGCTCCCCCTACATAAAAGGATTCTCTTCAAAATGTTGTTGACCTCCTTTAGAGCTTTAAACAACATCGGCCCCAAATATCTCATTAAAAGATACTCCCACTATTGTCCCACAAGACTTTTGAGATCAACAGGCTGTAATTTAGCCAATATCCCCTTCTTCCACCTCAAAACCAAAGGGGGGAAAACCCTCAGTGTCCTGGCCTCTAGGGCATGGAATGGGATGCCAAAGGAGCTAAGGCTACTTGATCAGGAAACGCCTTTTCGCAACCAACTTAAAACTTGGCTTTTTAATCTGTCAGATACCTATGTACTCGCTGCCATATAGATCTCACTTCTGTTGACCTCCCCATTTCTATGGCGCCAGGGTGCTCCTTTCGGAGCGATAGTTTGCGCTTTATAAATTCCAAAATATCATTAACATTAACATTAACAATGTAATGTGTGCCTTTTTGAGACAGGAATGGGAAGATAATGAGTTGGGTCCGATTCCGCAGGAAGTGCTTGATGTTCAGCCGGAGTTTGCTACAGGGGCGATAGTGGAATCTGATGTTACAGATGCTGTTGAGACGATAACTGCCTTCAGGTCTAGGTTACCGCCTCAGCCATTGTATGAACCTGATCCATCTGTTAGGAGGAAAGTGAAGCAGTATCCTATGAGAGAGGTTCCCTCTGTCTGTAGAGAGGCAGTTCAGGCTGATGTTAATCGGGGTATTCAGGCTGCAGAGGCGCATTTTCAGCGAGTATGGGTACATGTTCCTTGGAAGAGAGCAGAGGTCTTAGCTCTTAAGCAGACCTTACCTGCCCCCGTAAGAATCCTGCTGGTTATTACAAGGAGTTGTCCCAGACAGTTGAAGCATGTATTATGAATTTAGCTGACATAGATATGTTAATGGGTAATGTAGTTCCTCAACCTTTGTGGGCGAAGATTCGTCATGAGAATCATGTGGCAGAATTAGGTGATACGTGGGCTAATATTGTTGCTGCAGATGGTCGACAGGTTGGAGGTGCCAAACCTGAGCCTTTAATTGCAGAATTACCTGGTAGGATTATTAAACTAATGAAAACTATGATGCCTGCTTTACGGGTGAATTGGGATTAGTTAGCAGCATGTAAGCAAAAGAAAGATGAGAGCGTGTCCGATTTCTTCACTAGGTTTGAAGAAACGTTTATCGATCATAGTGGTCAGGACATGAGTACGGAAGGTGGTCAAAGGTTGTTCGTGGACAAATTTGTCTTTAATTTGCTTCCCGATCTCTCCAATAAGTTAAAAGATTCTGAGAGTTCATGGGCTGTTTCTTCGTCGCCCCAGATATTGGCTACTGCCCAATATTATGAGAATAGGGATAAAGATGAGAAGGATAAAGCAGAGAAGAAAACTAAAGATTTAAAGACGAAAGTTCTTTTGCAGCAAGCTTATCTGCCTCGTCAGAATCAGCCACAGTTTCAGCAACCTCCACAGTTTCAGAGGTTGTTACAGAAGCCTGAGCCTTATGCTCAGCGATTTTTTCCTGGACCTAATCAGTGTGCTTATTGTAGAGAGGAAGGTCATTTCAAGAAAAATTGCCCGGCTTTGTTACAGCGTGCGAATGGTGTATGTGGTCAGAGAGGTCGTGGTGGTTTCCAGCAAGCTCCTACAGGTAGGGGACGTGGTGTGTTACCACAGAATGAGCGTTCCTCTTCCCTTCAGAATTCTGCAAATTACTTTGACAGACAGAATGTTCCGAGTGGTCAGTCTGCACAGTACTATGTTGATGATTATTATGTCGATAGTGAGAGTGCTGGTTATACTGATAGTTAGGACAGCCATGGGCAAAGAGAGGGAGCAGTGTCAGTTCCAGTAGATCAGAGTGGACCTTATGTTGAAGTGACTACATCAGGTGTGGTACAACCTTTTCTTTTGGATACTGGTGCGACGAAGAGTTCTATTATGCACTCTAAACTTCCTGGCGCACCTTTGTCTGGCTTGACCAAAGTTTCAGTAGGATTTTCAGGCGCCCCAGTTTGTAACCTGATTTCTAATCCTTTGCCCCTTCCTATTGGCCCTTGTAAATTGGAAACTCCTCTTATTCTAACGACTGGTTGTAATGAGAATCTGTTGGGATTTGACTTGCTGAAAAGATTGTATGCGACATTACATTGCTCTCCTTCGGGAGTACAACTTACCCTTGGTAAGAAAGTGATTTCTCCGATGTATTTGTCTAAAGATTTTCTTCCACTGGAATTGCGTTCTCTTCCTGATACACTTTGGGCTACAGGTCCCAATGATGTTGGTCTTTTGCAGATTCCGCCCTATGTTGTCACCCTCAAGTCGAATGCTAGGCTACCTCGTATCCCACAGTATAAAATATCGAGTGATGGTGAGAGAGCTCTTCTAGCGATTATCTATGATTTGGTTGAGAAGGGTCTTGTTGAAGAAACGAGAGGTAATGTGTGTAACAGTCCTGTTTTGCCTGTCCTTAAGCGTACGGATGCTTCTAAGCCACCTGTGTATCGGTTTGTGATCAACCTTCGAGAGGTAAACAAGATTGTGGTGCCACAGTTTCCTGTTGTTCCTGATATCACTGCTTTGTTGACTCTGATTCCTGCTTCGGCAGCCTGGTTTTCTGTTATCGACCTAAAGAATGCTTTCTTTAGTATTCCGATTGCTGAAGAGAGTAGGGATGTTTTGGCTTCTCTTTAGGAGGAAGAAGCTTCCGCTTTAAGAGAGCTCCCCAAGGTTATTGTGAAAGTCCCTCCATCTATAGTCAGGCGTTGAAAACTCAGCTTGATAGTTTTGTGTTGCCTACTGGTGCTACTCTTATCCAGTACGTTGATGATTTGTTGGTTGCCACTGATGACGAAGAGATTTGTAAAGAGGCTACTCTTTCTTTGTTGCGACATTTGTCTGACCTTCACCATAAAGTGTCACCTTCGAAGTTACAGTATTGCCGACAAGAAGTAACCTACTTAGGTCATCTCTTGTCGAAGGAGAGAAGAAGGTTGACCCAGAACGAATTCAAGCGATTGCGCAAATGAGTGTACCATCCACACAGAGAGAAGTACGTGCTTTCTTGGGTATCACCTCGTATTGTAGACAATGGATCACTAATTTTTCTCTGCTAGCGAACCCTCTGTTGGCACTGACTCTTAAAGATACTCCGTATCCTCTCCCTTGGTCCGATGAGTGTCAGAAAAGTTTTTCTGAACTACGCGATGCATTGTGTTCGGCTCCTGTGTTGGGTACTCCGGACTATAGCAAGCCTTTTACGTTGTACGTGCACGAGAGAGAAGGTTGTGCGTTGTCAGTGTTGACACAGAGATTCGGGGACAAGCAACGTCCATGTGCGTATTTTTCAGCTACGTTAGACCCAGTTGCTAAAGCGTTGCCGAGCTGTTTGGGAGCTACAGCGGCAGCGGCTGTTTCTATCCGACAGTCTGCTGGTTTGGTATTGGATAACACGTTGATTGTGATGGTCTCACATGCAGTGGATACTTTATTGAACAGGACCAAGACACAGCACCTTACTAGTGCACGTCTTTCAGGTTACGAGTTGACACTTTTAGCTAGTCATGTTCACATTAGAAGATGCAATGTGTTGAATCCAGCTACGTTGTTGCCGATCTCTACAGAGACGCATGCTCAAGAACAGCATGATTGCTTCCTTCGTACAGAGGAAGAAACAAAAGCTAGGATTGACCTAAAAGATACTCCTCTGGAGAATGTCGATGGTACCTTATGGGTAGATGGTTCGTGTTTTAAGCTTCCGAATGGTGAAACGACTGCAGCATATGCCGTCACAACCTTACATACAGTTGTTGAGACAGCACGCATAGCACAGAATTCTGCGCAAGCAGCAGAGTTGATTGCATTGACACGAGCGTGTGTGTTGTCAGAGGGAAAGCGAGTGAATGTTTATACCGATAGCCAGTATGTGTTTGGTGTTGCCCATAGTTTCTGACGTTTGTGGAGAGAGAGAGGATTCCTGACTTCCCATGGGCAGTTATTGAATGAACTTTTGGAATCTCTTACTCTCCCAAAGCAGATTGCAATTGTGAAGTGTAGTGCGCATAAGAAAGTTGTGGACGATGTTGGTCGAGGGAATGCGTTTGCGGATGAAGTTGCGAAGGAAACAGCGAGAGACTTGATGAGCCGTATGTATGTGGCAGGTCCTGCAAGATGGGTTGTGGAAAGAGGAATGTGTGAAGACACAATAGAAAGTGTGAAGTCAATTCAGGCTGAAGCTACTGAGAAAGAAGTGAGTACGTGGAGAGAGAGTACGGGTATGTTGGATTCGACAGATTGTTGGGTTGAGTTGTCAGAACACCAGCGATGGTTGTTGCCTGATGCGTATGTGCTCCCAGTGGTTACTATGGCACATGGAATGGCTCATATCAGTGCAAAAGGGATATGCAAGTTGTTGGCTCCAGTATAGCAGAATGCTGGAATTCCAAAATGTGCTGAGAGCGTGGTGAAGCATTGCATGATTTGTTTGAAGTATAATCCTGGCAAGGGAACTCCAACTCCAGCTGGTCATTTTGCTCCTCCGACGTATCCGTTTGAAGTGATACAGTTAGATTACATACACATGGAGAGATGCAACAATTTGAAGTATGTCCTTGTGGTTGTGTGCGCCTTTTCCAGATGGATAGAGGCCTACTCCCTAAAGGATAATACTGCCTTGTCTACAGCTAAGGTTTTGCTTAAGGAGTATTTCCCTAGGTATGGTTTGCTGAGAATTGTATGGTCGGACAATGGGAGTGAATTTGTGGGTCAAGTTATGAAGAAGGTGTGTGCTGGAATAGGGATAAGGCAGAAGTTCCATGCAGCGAATCACCCCCAGTCAGCTGGAAATGTTGAATGTTATAATGGCACATTGAAGTTGAAAATAGCTAAGATTCAAGCGAGCACTGGTCTTACATGGCCGGATGTCTTGCCGTTGGCTCTTTTGCCAACAAGGACGACAGTGCATTCTCGTGCGGGACTTAGCCCATACGAAATAGTGTTTGGTCGTCCAGCGAATGTTTGGGGTGTGTCTCGTCCAAAAGAATACAGCAGTATTGAGTACCCTATGTTGGTGGATTACTTACATGACTTGACTGCTAAATTATGTGTTCTCCACCAACAGGTCTATGACAGTCTGCCGACAGCTACTACAGATCCGGGACACGTTATACAACCTGAAGACTCAGTTCTTATCAGAAATTTTCAGCGATCCAAGAACTTGGAACCGATATGGATTGGACCTTTTCTGGTGTTGTTGGTAACTCGGACTGCTGTTAGAGTAGCTGGTAAAAAGAATTGGGTGCATACCACCCATACGAAGAAAGTTCCGTTGCCCTTACCGTATGACAAATGGATGAGGGATGGAATAGCTGACTCGGAATGCGAAAGGGTTTCCAGATTCGTGCCTTTCAGTGATGCACATTTGACATGGACTCAGTCAGAATGCGAGGATGATGATGTTCTGCAAGCTGCTGTGCCTCCGTCCTTGAGAATCGACACGACGAATCCGGAACTCCTCTTTAAGGATCAGACTGTGGCTGGTAAAGAACGCTACGATTTGAGGCCTAGAAAGCCTATTGCTATGGACAAATAAAGATTGGCATTTTTTTAATGTAGTGAAATACACCTTGTCAGATCAAGAGACTTTTTAACTTTTTTCTTTTTCGAGTCACCATCTGGTCACGGTATAAGTTCTTAAGGGGTGAGCCGCGTATTGACGCAAGGTCGGCGGTTCAGGGTCGTTAGTGCGATCTTGGCGCACACTTAAGTGAAGAGGGAAAATTGCCGTGAGCAGCACGTTAGAGGATGAAGTCTTTTGAGTTCAACAAGGGTGTTAAGAGAGTTGATTTTAGAGTGAAAATGTGGACATTGATTCGTAGCAAATGTTTTTTGATAATGTGTTTTCTAATGCTTTTGAATATTACGATAGCTTGTGTGGGTTCGGTTTTCTATGTCACACAACAGATGCTTGCATCTACCTCCCAACCTACTCTTTCTTTTCCTACTGTTTTCCCACATGAGTTTTATACGTTGCCTGAACATGAACAGACACGAAGATCAGAATTTGTGAACAATTCATTTATACAGATGTTACATCAGCATCAGCTAGTTGTAAATACCACGAATTGTTGGGTGTGTGGTCTTATGCCGCATACGACTGATAAGGGAATGCCATATTTGGTTTTGCCTTTTTCACCTAATGGGTCAGTATGGGCACTCCAGTCAATGTTTATCTATGCGAATGAAGCGTCTCCTGTACGTTCTGTCAAAGATAATGCGAATAATAATGCTTTGATACGGGGAATAGTAGATATGGTCAGAGATATTGATGCATATAATGCTATCCCTAAAGATGAGGTACGAGCATATGTTGGTTGGAACAAGACGAGATATAGCATTAGTTTGACGGAGAAAGAGAGACAGAAAAGGTCTCCTACTATTTGGATCGTACCCCACCGAGGTCATCTTTGTCTGCAAGGCAATGGTCAGAATCCGAGAGCTCAGTTTGGTAAGAGTGTGTGCGTTCACACCTATGTCTATACGTCCCAGAAATCTCCACCGTTCGTGCCAGCCAAAGGCACGTATTTTGTTTGTTATGACAGAGCATATACATGGTTGCCTTCTGACTTTTCAGGCACATGTTATGTGGCGTTTTTGCTTCCCCCTACATATACAGCTGCTTTCGACTACCATAAGACAAGATATGGTAGAGGTGTTATCGATGTGAAAGACACTGCTGAACAAGAAGTTGGAGACTTCTTTAAGGGTTTCCTGCCCTTTTGGGGTCCTATGGTTAATAGTAGGACTATTCGACAGCTTACGAGAGTGGTTGAGGCCACTATCAATGAGACTGCAGGTGCTCTAAGAAATATTACAGCTGAGCTTCAAGCGGATCGCCTTATGACATTACAGAACCGCTTTGCTTTAGATATTATACTCGCAGATAGAGGTGGAGTATGTAAATTGATCGGGTCTAGTTGCTGCGTTTTCATACCAGATAACGCCCCGACAGTGTATCAAGCCATCTTGAGGTTACGTAAGTCTGCTGAGTCTATACATGTAGACAGACGAAGGGAACTGGTCGTTAATGGGATGGTTTTGGGAACTGCTGTCCAAATGGGGATGGAAGATTCTAACGTTCCTTGGTATGGTTTTAGCGATCCTTTTCTCGTGTTGCCTATGCATCCAGTGTGGTCCCGCCATTTGTGGCCTTTGTGCTACAATCGGAGTGAGAAGACCCGTCCCGAGAGAAGTGAGGGATAATAAGATGATGTTACAGCAACACCTTGATGACCTGATGAGAATAGATATAGACCTGGATTCAGATTGACATGGGTTTAGGTCATTGCCTACGTAATGGCAAAAGGAGGGTCTGAGGTTCCGTGGTTTACGGGACCGGACTCCATTTTGTTTGCGTCGTTTGAGGACGCCATTTTGTGTTGCCCTCACGTAGGCCTAGGTAGTAAACGAACGAACGAAGTTGCAACGGCCTCGTTGTTCATGTACGCATTTAACAGGCCCTTTTCGATTTGCGAGTGAGCTGCAAAGATGCTGACCCCGTCACCTGAAACTGACCCTTTACGAAGCCAGTTTTCTCTAGCTGATCGTTGTCTGAGCTCCCAATCAATGTTCAGGATATCGTTCGTTTTTAGTGTTCTTGCACATATCTTATCCTACTTAACATCTGAATTGTTTTTTCCTTTACGACTTTTCATTACATGGGTAGAGCTTTCAATTATGGGTTTGTCCGGCTTGTGGTAATCGAATTTGGGACATTCCTAATAATTAACTTGTGGGTTGGTATGATGTAAAGTGAGCCTTTTGGAATGTAATAATGTATGTGAAATGTATTCTATTGGTCAGAATTTGCCGCAGTGGGTGTGCATTCGTAATGAACTGAAATTGTGCATAAAAAGTGATGTCTTGCTCTACAAGAATTGAACAGTTTCTTGAGTTGTACACCGTGTTGTATTGCTGGGATTACTGTTACTAGCTGCAGCTAATAAATTGATCTCTGACACCAACCAGAAGTATTCCGTGTCTCTGTAGTCTAAGACAGGTGAATCTGAAGACTTCGGGTGTGTCCCTGGCACCGCTGTGTTCTAAGAAAACCTGGTTCTTCATCAGAGCAGTAGAAGGGGGCTGATAACAGCACCAGCCCATCTGCAGCCCTTAGTTGCCCCTTGAGCTAGCAGAAAAATGTTCCCACTGATGCGGGCCTGGTAAAGAGAACCTTTTTGTGCACCTGCTGCAAACTTCACAAAGTTTAAAGAACTACAGAAAGCTGTGAGTCTGAATACTTTACAACTTAACACACCCATATTTAAGCCATTTCCTCATATTATTCCTGGCCAGGGTTTGAGTCTCCCCTCTTCTATTCAGGGTCGCTCTACAAGACAAATGGGTGCCTCGTGGATGGAGTTGAAGGACTGCCAGGTGGAAGCAGCGAGCACTGGGGCTTTGGTACATCCTCACGTAGTAAGGAAGGGGCAGGCATGTGGATGGTTGGGGCCTGGTTCCATTACTCACTTGTGATGTGCATTACACCTGGTTCCCCTTCCTCATTCTCTTCCCTTCGAAGAAAGGGGTGGGGGATTGGAGGGATCGCTGGGAGTTGGGCGGGAGGTGGTTCTGAGCATTTAAGGCTTGGTATGTCTGGAAGCCTGTTCAGGACTGGACTAGCCACTACCACTCTGGCATTATCCTTGTTAACAAAAAAACAAATCCAAAAAGGCAGTGTATAGGAAAGTGCCAGAGAGGCACAATCGTGGGTGGCTACTTTCAGAGAAGGGGAATGTAGAGTAACTCATGAAAGCCCCAGTCGCCCCTGACAATCACTGTGCCACTGCCTCCAAGAGTGTGGACTGGTTTGAAAATGTTGTCATGGTTCATCTAATGGTATCTAATCCGACCCAGAGTCTGTTAGTTTACAGCCTTTTTTCACGCTGTCTTCAGTGGTAGGGTATATATACCTAGAAGGGGGAGGGTGGATATATTTTATTTGAGGGTGTTCAAGATAGGTGACAGGGAGGCGGATAGCCTCGCTTAGTAAGGAAGGACACAAGGACATGGACGTCAATTCACTAAATTGCTAGGGGCAGTGGAAGTGACATCACACGCCATTCAACCTTTATTTTCACTCACACGCATACTTACACATACACACATATTTACTCATACACACTGTCTCTTACATTAGCACACTCTCACCTGCAAGCACACACAAAACACACATTCAAAAGCATTTTTTACTTACCTCAGCTGCAAGAAAGGGTCATATTTTCCTCATTGTACTCCATATTTACGCCGAGCCTGGGCAGCACATCCCCTGCACTGCATTAGTATATATGGGCTATTGAGGACTTTGGATACGCCCACAGATTTGGGTTGGTTAGTTGGGCTGCTTTTTAAAATTGATTTTCTCTGGTTGGTTAATATTGTGCGTGGATCCCACCTTTCAGTGCTTAGTTCCCTCTCAGTGGACATCACCAATTGATTCTTTTGGTTGGCCAACTCTGCCCATCTCTTGACTCTTTGCTCACGCACCCTCCCTCCCCCCCAACTCCCATCATTCACAAATGCAGTGTCCATTCATGTTGCTATCTGGAATGGGAACATTTAAGCCCTTTTCTACAGGCCACTGGCCTGCTAAAGAACGTCATGGGATCCCGGAAGTAAGATCAAGATTAAACAAGCATTTGCCATGCAATAGGTTTCGCATTACTGAAAGTTTGACCTATTGGTGTTGCAAATAATAATGCAATGCTAATAGCTCAAACTTTCAGTAATGCGAGACCTACTGCATTGCAAGTGTTTGTTTTTATTACACTAATAGTGAATAATGTGATATTATTCACTTAGTTTAATAAACATTTGACTATAAACAAGGAAAGTAGAGCCCCCACCGACACCCATAAGGACGAGCGGCTCCTGTGTTCCTGGCACTGGGTGCAAGTAATGCGCCCATGCTCCAGAAGTGGAACAAATGCACGAAGCGGAAGGAATGCCCACACGATCTAGCGAATATGAAGCAAGTAAATGAAAGTGACAAGAAAGCCAACCAATAGTGCAATGGGGGGGTGGGCTGGGAGGGGTTTGATCCCACTGTATGGTAATAATATGTCTTGTAACAGACAGCACGTGTAGACAAGGCCTAAAAAGCAACTGAACCATAACTTACAAACCCATGAGCATTGTAAAGCCCTAACAATTCAAAGGAGTACAACTGCATACAGTTTAGATTACCCAAAACACCCCAGGGGTCACCCAGTTTCTTTTCATTCTCTAGAATCTGGTGTTTATTTGCTCCCTTACGTGCATAACTGAAATGAACACTACATGTACCAGAATGCACATGGAAAACAGGGCCTACTTTATTGATACAAAAGCTCACTGTGCTTTGATACAACATACAGTGCTGCTGACTGCTTGTTAAATACAGGGTGTGGCCTAAAAGCTAGAGCAGTCGACTTCGAAGGGGGGAACTGGGTTAATATCTTGGCAGGGACGCGCAACATCCAGTGATTCAGGGCAAATCACATGGGGCTTATTTATTATAAGACCCAGCGCCTCTGGTGTGTCATTTTTTGTGACGCTCTGGTGCTGCAGGAGCCTGCTACATATTTACCAGGCAGCACTAAGCCACTTTTTTGGGCTTAATACTGCCTTGTAAATATCATTTCCTTTAACGCAGTTTTCTGCGTTAAAGGGGCGTGCAATGAGTGTTGCTGGGGCGTTTCCAGGAACAGTCATAGCTTTTTGTTACTGCCCCAGATTTACGAGAAATCATAACTCTGAGGCAGCGCCAAAAATGTACGACCCCCAGGGGAGGCATAAGGGAAACACAAGGAGAAATATCTTTACTTCTTCTTGTTTTTCCTTTTTCTATGTGTGCTTCATTCTGCATCACGCACACGAAGAGGAAAAAGCCTTGTGATTGTTTTGTGCAGTAAGGTTTCCCTTCCTGCACATAAATAATCATCCCCGCAATGGAGGCATTCTTGCACACTGGTGCAAAGGTGCCTGTGTTGGCGCACAGCAGCCTATTGTGCACCAGCGCAGGGTAAAAGGACAGGAATGTGATGTATCTGATAGATATGGTGCATTCCTGCTCTTTGCTTTTGCCATAGGGCAGTGCAGCAGGAAGGCCTGTAGCGCAGCACTACGGCAAAAACACATAAATGAGCTCTTAATCTCTTCCTACCTAACAAGATGAATGTGTACATCTGTAACGCAACTGGTGCTCATATAAAGCACTCTGAGAGCTACGGTCGAGCTCGCACTTTAAAAAATCCCCTCCCCCCCAAAAAATGGGCCCACATAGGATTGAAGAAGGGGCTGCCCGCAACATGTTGGCATAAGACTCGGGGGCATATTATTAACAACTAGCGATATTTATTGCTAAATAAGCTTAGCGATATTTTTTTTATCGCCGCCCATCGCCGGATTTTATCGCAGAGATAACGTGCTATTAGCAACGTTTATCTCCAAAGCGATAAAATATCCGGCGATAGCGGCAAAATGCGTGAATATCGCTGGAAATCCAGCGATATTCAGGCATTATTGCTAATAGTGTCTTAACCTGAATATCCACCTCCCATTGGATATACAGATTAAGAAGTGGTCTGAGCAGGCGTTAGGATTTGGCGAATTTTTTTATCGCTTCGCCTGCCTTGCTAATAGGCGATAGCGATATTAGCGACTGCTTTCAGTCGCTAACAGGTTGGTTACGCCCACTATGCATGTCATTAGCGATAAATATCGCTGACATGCAAAACAGGCCCCAAACCGCTCGCTATCGCCTACAAGCTGTCGCTAACTGCTGTTAGCGACAGCTTGCTAATAGGGCGATGAAATTATCGACGCTTTGCGGCCGTAAAGGGCCGCAAAAGCGGCGATAATCTCATATCGCCCGCCTTGATAATATGCCCCTCAGTTTCACCCAATTATTGTACACCTCCTGTTCTGCACCAGAGTCTGACTAAGGCAGAAAAAAAGGCCTGGACACCAAAATAAAAGTGGCCTCCCCAAGTGATTATAAGACTTGCTGTACAAGTTCTATGTAAGGTATGGAGAACTGCATGGATTTAAGATTATTTCAACAGTGTTAATTTTAATATCTGGGAAATCAACAGTAAAAACTACCCCAAGCGACCATAAAACAGGCCCACAAAATGGCGTACACACTGACCTGCGAGGCCAGCTCATAGGACATTGCCTGACGGCCCTATAGGTCAGTACCACCCTGCACCACTCTAAAGCCAGGATTCTGTTTGCTAATCTCGCCTAGTAAACCATCGTCTGCTGCTGCTGCAGATTACGGCATGCCGCCAGCCGGGCCTTCCAGACGACACTTCCGGTAGAACGCCTGTTTTGGGGGCTTTCGCTCAGTTGTGCCCTGTCTATGAATCCTGCTGTGGCCTCTGCGCTGATCCCTTCTTGAGATCAGAAATGGCCCCCTTTGATGACTGCCCCCTGCTGCCAGGAGGGCGCTGCCCGTCTGAGGCCCGGCCAGTTGTATCTTGGGCCCAGCTGTGCTTCTATCACGGCTATCACTTCTATGACGTTTCTATCAGCTTCTGCTCGAGGCCTCGCTGCCAATCTTCTCGTTCAGACTCATGTTTTAGAGATTACACGGCGGCCATCCAGCAAACGCTAGCGCCAGGCAATAGCGGCATAGCGCCTTGCTTTTGACTCACAGGCACCAGAGGCGCTCGAGGCAAAAGTCACCAGGGCACACCAGTGAAGCCTCTCGGTCGTGCTTTCCATGTCTTCACTTCAGCTAAATTTAATATAGAATTGTAAGCGAAACTGTTTTGCGAGTAGCAGACTTAAAAAATATGATCTCCCCTAAACCTCCTCTGGTTCCCATGTCTTCCGTGTTGCAAACTGTAAACAATAAAAGTATTTTTCCATGTCACTGTTTTTGACCCTGTTGTTCTCGTCCGTCATTATATAATCTGATTATGAGGTACACTCAAAAAGGCGGTTTACAAATCCTCCCTTTAGCTTCCAATTCATGGTGTAAACACTTTTAAACAAAATATTTCAGACTGGACAAACCAGTACAGCAATCAGCTAAGTGGATTATGGTGAGAAGAAATGTCAAGAAGCATTGGCAATGCCAATAGGCTTTACTTATGCAAAAGCTATTGGCTTTACCAATTTAGCCTTGTTGTATACTGGTGTGACTACTGTTCAGCATGGCTAGAAGATAGTAGTGTAGAGGAGAGCGGTGTGGAGTGTCGTAAAATGGACAGGCGAAGAGTGGATGGAGTAGAGTATTGCGGAGTGACATAGAATTCCATGTATTGGAGTGACATAGTGTTGAGTTGCATAGAGTGGCATATTGTACAGTGGACTGGCGTAGAGTGAATTGGAGTAGAGTGTTGCAGAGTATAGTGGCATAGTGTGCAGTGGCATTGATTTCACCGGCATACAATGCAGTGTCATAAATTGCAGTGGTGTAGATTAGAGTGGTGCATAGTGGAGAGTGGAGAGGCGCAGAGTAGCGTGGCACAGAGTGCAGTGGCGTTGGGTAGAGTGGCATAGAGAGATGCAGAGTGGAGTGACATAGAGTTGAGTGATGCAGAGGGCAGTGGCGCAGAGTAGCGTTGAGTGGTATAGAGCGCAGTAGTGTAGAGTGCAGATTAGAGTTGAGTGGCATAGAGTGCAGTGGCGTAGAGTGGTGCAGACTAGAGTAGCACAGAGTGGTGCAGAGTAGAGTATTGTGCCGTAGAGTGCAGTGGCACAGAGTGCAGTGGCGTTGGGTAGAGTGACATAGAGAGATGCAGAGTGGAGTGACATAGAGTTGAGTGATGCAGAGGGCAGTGGCGCAGAGTAGCGTTGAGTGGTATAGAGCGCAGTAGTGTAGAGTGCAGATTAGAGTTGAGTGGCATAGAGTGCAGTGGCGTAGAGTGGTGCAGACTAGAGTAGCACAGAGTGGTGCAGAGTAGAGTATTGTGCCGTAGAGTGCAGTGGCACAGAGTGCAGTGGCGTTGGGTAGAGTGACATAGAGAGATGCAGAGTGGAGTGACATAGAGTTGAGTGATGCAGAGGGCAGTGGTGCAGAGTAGTGTTGAGTGGCATAGAGTGCAGTGGCCTAGCGTGGTGCAGACTAGAGTAATACAAAGTGGTGCAGAGTAGAGTATCGTGCCATGGAGTGCAGTGGCGTAGAATGCAGTGGCCTAGAGTGGAGTAGCAAAGAGTGGAGTAGTGCCGATTAGAGTGTCAGAGTGCAGTGGTGTTGAGTATAGTAGAGTGGTGTAGAGAGCAGTGATGCTAAATAGAATGTAGTGGTGATAGAGCGCGCAGGTCACCCGACTAGTCTTTTATCGATATTCGCCTGGGCCCATATTCAATAACAACTTACAAACTATGCAGGTAACCTTCACTCTACTACCATTGTATTTTGAACATTTAGGACTTTTGACCTTTCTATACCTTGACTTACCAATTCTCGTCAATGGTACCTAAAGTCCTAAGGGATCAAGGGTGTTAGCGTAATAGGATAAAATTACATTTGCACTCATATAATAAACACAAACTCGGGAAGTTTTACATTCTTTATCTAAGTTTCTTAAATGGTCATGATCCACAGATTAAACACAAATAGACTCTCAATTATGAAGATCAGAATCAAAATATAACTATGCAAAAGATGTATTAAACTGATTTCGATCATTTAGCAATAGGGAAGGTAAAGAAAGGGAACATAAAATACGATCAAACGTTTAAGAATTTAACATAAGGGAAGGGAAGAAGGGAACATATGTCAAACTTTATCAATAGGAAGGGTTAAAGAGAAGGAACATAATATGCAAGCACTATTCTCAAATATGTAACATTTAGGGAGGGTGAGAGAAGGAAACAAAACAATGACGAACACACACAATTTTATATTTACCTAGGAATGGTGTGAAGAACTAACCCTGGCCACAGGTCAGTTTAAAGGACAGAACCCCGAAAATTGTAGTTGCCAGTAGGCTAGCAGGTGCAGATTCAGAATCAGGACAGGTAAAGCCAAATTGGATCAGGACAGGACCACCAAAGGTTAAGACTGGCACCCGCAGTTAGTTGCAACGCCTGCGCTACTCCCTTTCTGCAGCTAACAGCCGGAACCCCGATTGGTTTATCGATTTCCCCGACAAAGTGCTTCGCCAGCACTTCAGCTTCCCAGAACCCCGATTGGGTTATTGATTCATCTGACAGAGTGATCCGCAGCCCTCTGCTCTTAGTCACCTATTGAGCGCGTTGGGTCAGTGACAGGTCAGCTATTCGGACAAGTCGGACAATTTCTCTAGCTAAACCTACGCTAGTTATACTATTTTTCAGGTCAGTGTACCACCCCCCAATGTTGCAAGTATAAGGATCCCCAATTTTGATTGGACAGAAAGATGAGGAGAGGTCATCACACCATACCAAAGTGACACTTTTCTCTTGAATATTCTAATAACGTTCCCGCCCATCATTTTCTTTTTCTCACAAATGTTTTATTCCACCCGGCAGTGAAGGTATCAATAATGATTACAATGTAGTCTATATTTCAGTTCAGTTTCCTTCACAGAGGTCAGAAGTTGACTTTCCCATGAACATCTTCTAGCAAGTCGTGCATTGGCCGAGTTTCAATGACAAATGACATAGCTCCTTCTGGAGTTTTGACATGCGCAGTTTGGCTTTTCAAGATGGAGTAATAGAATCTCTCGGGCCCAAAGATTACGATACATGAATAATAGAAAAGAAACAATATTAGAACACAGAATAAATGAATGCACTGTATACCAATTATCTCTACTCTATTCCCATTATTTTATTTTCAACTATTGCGTTAAGGTTAAGCAGAACGAAAAGCTTAGCAAAAGCAGCAGTGCAAGCTTCATGCATGCTGTAACACAGAGCAGCCATCTTAGTTCTAGTGCGCAGAAGCGAAAGATTCCCTCTAAAGCAAAGAGTACCTCATGTCACATGAGTATGACAGACGCATGCGCAGTAGAAATCCTGCGTAGAAGCAGCCATTTTATTTGCAAGCGGATTACAGTTAGTAAAGCACATATGCAAGCTTCCCTCGTATGGAATGTAATGCAGTGTTAGTAATACGAACATGTTGATTAATTCATTACTGTTATGTTGAGAGGGTTGAGTACAAGCAAGTCGCGTTACATGCGAACCCTTGCTCCATCAGTGGCATAGAGTGTAGTGACATAGAGTGCAGTTGTGTAGTGTGCATTGGCATATATAGAGTGCAGTGGTTAATAGTAGAGTGACGTAGGATGCAGTAGCATAGAATGGAAAGGCATAGATTGGAGTAAAGTGGCATAGAGTAGATTATTTCAGGGTAGAGTGAAGTGGCGTAGAGTGGAGTGGTACAGGATAGAGTGTAATGGTGTAGAGTAAAGTGGTGTGGAATTCAGTGGCATAGAGTGAAGTTATGCAGAAAAGATTAGATTTGCATACAGTGGATTGGCATGGAGAGCAGGGGCATACAGTTGAGTGCTACAGAGAGGAGTGCATTGGCGTAGAGCGTATTGGCATAGACTACAATGGCGTAGAGTGTAGTGATGCAGACTGTTATAAAGGGGTGTTGTGCTGAGTAGATTGGTATAGCCTAGCCTGGAGTGGTGTAGAGTGCAGTGGTGTAGAGTAGAGTGGGAAGAGTGCATTGACATACAGTAGAGTGGTACAGGGTAGAGTAGCGTGAAGTGGCATAGAGTGCAGTGGTGTAGAGTGGAGCGGTGCAAAGTGCAGTGAAGTGGAGTGGTGCAGAGTAGAGTGGAGTGGCGCAGAGCAAGGTATGCATAATATGGTAGTGCGCTGCCATTACAGACAATACATTATCAATTGAAAAGACCATTACATTTGTACATACAGTTTTACTAATTAAACTATACAGTGCACAAACAAAAATGAGTGGAAATTGCATCACCTAGTGTAATGATTTGTTTTGATCATATTAAAGTATTTGTTTCGATCATAATTCAGAAATAACAAAAAACGTGCTTCATTTGTGTTCCTAATTCTGATATATTATGAAATACTTACACAGTTCATTTAAATTTTGCTGTGTGCTAGAAAAAAGCTCTTTCATATCCCCAGTATCCAGCAAGATTGTCACATAAATCCTCTCACTTTGAAATCAGAGAAAGTAAAGTAAACAAGCACCCCGTGCCCGACATCTTACCTCGGTCTTTGAATGCACAGCAAATGTAACAAGATAAGAACAAGATTTAAAAGATTGTTTATAGAAAGGAAGTTCGTGGAGGAATGCACTAAATACGCTTTTGGCACGGGAGGGACAAACTGAACCTGGAGAGACTAAAGCAAATAAAGCTAGCAAATCGAAACCCAGAAAACATGAGTTACAAACCACAAAGCCAATGGTAATCAACGGACGGAATGCATTCCTATGTCAGCTTTCTGAAAGTCCCCATGATGTCTTTAGAAAACCAGATGGCTGCGACCTAAAAAGGGACTAGCAGAGCTTCTAAAAGATGCTAATTACTGAAAATCATACACTGCGTAGCTAACTTTATCACCTTTTCATCCTCCCCACTGGTAAGCGTCTCGTACCTAAGCCCCCTCAGTGTCCTCATTTGATCGAAATCAAAGGCAACACCCTTCCAAACACCCACCTTCCATAGTGAAGCATGCAGACCATGTAGACAAGCGCTTCAGTGCTCCACATAGAGGTCGGAAGCACAATGTAGGTGTTGCAATGCTAGACAATACACTGCTTTATGCACCTGTGGTTATTTGTCCTAGCCTTAAGATGCAGGCAGGGAAAATAGCTCACCCTACACCTGGTGTTGCTTGGACAAGATTCCCATTATCCACCTGGCCTCCTAAGTAGAGGTCAAAGTGGGCAGGATCAGGTGGGACACGACCTACCTATACGTTTTAGGTATCACTGCCAACAGTGCATGTGCCGTTCACAGGGAGGGGTATTGTTTATTCTAAAGAGCTTGCAGCCAGCCCATTGCTTACCATATGCTGGCATCATTGGCACTCTTCCTTGCTGCCTTCTTATTGGCTAGAGTGTGCCTTACAACGCTTCCTTTCCTGTTTCTGGCGCATGGCCAAGCACAGGTTGATTAACTTTAACTAGTGCTCGTCCGCAGCTTGCACTGTGATTGAGGTACTATTTTTTTTTTTTCATTTGCATTTTGATTATTGCACAAACTCGACCCGACTCCAAGGTATTGGTGCGCTTTACATAGTCACCAATTACATTAAAAGTTTCCATTCTTTTTTTTAGACACTGGAGAGATTTAGGGGCATATTATCAAGGACGGCGTTAAAATCATCGCCAGTTTAGCGGCAGAAAACTGCTGCTAAAGCTGTGATAATGAGCTTGATAATATTGCCTGGAGAATTCTAATAGAAGCCCATGTTCACACCAGAAAATGGACGTCTACTTAATGTAACACAATTACAATCTACTCCATGCAATGCCACACAATTCCACTCCACACCAGGCCACACAATTCAGCTCCATTCCACTACAGTCAGTGCCATACAATTTCCCTCCACTGCACATAAGCCACTCTGCTCCAGTCATTCCATGCCAAACAATTCAACTTCAACTCCCACAATTCCAATATATGGCACACAATTCCCCTCCACTGCAAACATGCCACACAGTTCAACTCCATGCCATAAAATGACGCTAAATTGCACTCCGCTCACACAATTCTACTTCACTCGACACAACTCCACTCCACACAAAGCTACACAATTTCACTCCAAACTACACAATGACACAGAGTTTAACGCCAAAGAATTTCTCCCACACAAAGTCATACATTTCCACTCCATTCTATGCCATACAATTCCACTCCACACAATTCCACTCTACTCCACTCCACACACAGCCACACAATTTGACTCCATTCCACACAGTTACACTCCACGTCACACAGTTCCATTCCGCTACACTCAATACAATGCCACACAATTGTTCCACTGCAGGCCATGCCACATTATAGTGCTCCACTCCACACTATACAACAAAATTGCACTCTATTGCACATGCCACACAATTCTACTCCACTATATCTAAATCAAACAATTCCACTCCACTTCAGGACATACAATGTTACACAATTCCACTCCACACCACAAAATTCCACTCTATAAAGTGCCACACAGTTGCACGCCCCTCCAAACAATTCCACTCCACACCGCACAATACAGCTCCACTCCACTATACACAATGCCACACACTTTTATTCCATTCCACTCCACACAATGCCACACAATTCTACTCCATGCCACCTGGGGCAGTTGACAAGTACATGGATTGGTGGGGCGGGCAACTGAGTGGTGGGTGGGTGCATGCATGCTGGCAAGGCGAGTGGTAAATAATAAAAAAAATAAAGTCACTTACCTTGAATGCTGCACATCCAATGTCCTCCTCGCTCCGGTCCCTTTTCTGTTGGTTCCTGCGGGCTCCAGCCTCCAGGCAATTCCCCATACCAAGCCTGGCACTACTCTCATACTAGTAACCATCATGAGAGACCTGGAAAAGGGCGATGGTGATCCCCCTCCTGAAAAAGCCTGGCCTTGACGCCGATGTTTTGGCCCATTATAGGCCAATTTCACTTCTTCCGGCTTTGGCGAAGATCACTGAAAAACATGTCCATGGCGTCTTGTCGAGCTTTCTCGAAACTAACAATCTGCTCCATCCTTCCCAATCCCGATTCCGTTCTAATTTTAGCACGGACACGGCGTTGTTGGAGGTCTCTGAGATCATCAGGGAGACCTTGGATGTTGGTGGCAAGGCCATGCTAGTCATGTTGGACCTGTCGGCGGCCTTTGACACCGTCCCCCATGAGGCGCTCCTCGCCAGGCTCTATGACATCGGCATCAGTGGGACGGCGTTCAAATGGTTCACATCTTTTCTGGAAGGCCGCCGCCAGACGGTCTGGGTTTCCCAGAGCTCCGCCGAGATGCCGCCTTTGGGAGTAGGGGTTCCACAGGGTTCTGTGTTGAGCCCGTCATTGTTCAACATCTATATGTCCCCTTTGGCGGCGGCGGTGGAGGCTTATGGGGCCCGGATCGTCTCCTACGCCGACGACACGCAACTTCTCTTCACATGCGATAAAGATCTAGCATTTGATGGAGAGAATATCCGGGGTTGCCTGGGCATGGTATTCGATTGGCTCCAGCGGAACAGCTTGAAGGCTAACTCCAGTAAGTCGGAGGTTTTATTCTTCGGCTGTGCCACTGACCCTGAGTGGCGGCTATGGTGGCCGTCTGAAATGTGCCCTCCCGCCCACTCATCAGTGGTCGCTAAAAATCTTGGGGTTAAACTGGACAATAAGCTCTCGCTGAGAGCGCATGTCCTGGGTCTGGTCGGCACCTGTTTCGGCATTCTGAAAATGCTCCGCAAGTTTCTTCCACTGCTTTCTGCGGAGCATAGGCGGATAACCGTCCAGGCGCTTATCGGATCCAGGCTGGACTACGCCAACGCCCTTTTTCTTGGCCTCCCTGACTACATTGTCCAGCGCTTGCAGGTGGCTCAAAACTCCGCTGCCCTTGCTATCTTTGGTTTGCATAGGCGAGCCCGAGCGTCTGGGCTGCTGCAAATGCTCCACTGGCTGCCTATCCGGAAGCGGATTATGTTTAAATCCCTGACGCTGATGCACAAAGCACTTTTTGGCTCAGGGGCTGGGTACCTAAGGCGTAGATTGGCCTTCTATTGCCCAACCCGTTCGCTACGGTCTGAATCTCTTTTCACAGCTGTGGTCCCGCGTGTGAGGAAGGCCCGCACTGGGGGCCGTTCTTTCAGTTGTAAGGCCCCCCAGCTATGGAACACTCTTCCACTGGCGTTACGCAGTACCCCCAATCTGCTTCAGTTTAGGAAGAACTTGAAGACATGGCTTTTTAATCTTTAGTTTTTGTAGGGTGGGTCCTGCTTTGTCTGTCTTCTGTATTTGCTTTTATTGTTATGTTGTTCTGTATTGAGCTGCATGTGGAAAGCGCCGGGACACTCTTTTAGAGTAGCCGTGCGCTATATAAACCTAGTTTAACATAACATAACAGAAGCACCAGGAATGGATGGAGCGTGTTGGCTGGACGCTCCTTTAGGCCCTGGAAGCCTGTGCTTGGTCTTCACCCAGCTGTCTAAGATAGCTTGGTGGAGAGCTTCAAAATGCGCATGTCAGGCTGGCCGTTGTAAGACAGCCAGCCAAACTGACATAAGCACTTTGGAGCATCCAGCAAGCCCCTGCCCCTCCAGTCCTCTACGCTGCCAATCAGCAGCAAAGGAAGACACCCCCCATTTCTCCCGGCTGGAGGCAGGCTGGCGGTTGCGGCACACTAAACGTGAAAAATAAAATGGCAATGAAATAATTTCATTGGCATTTTATTTTTCACATTTAGCACATCTGCAATGGGCGGGGGCGACGCTCCTCTGCCCTGAAGAAGAAACCACCACTGCATACTGTACAATGCTACACAGTTCTGCTCCTTGCCACACCATTCCACCCAGTTCCACTCAGCTCCATACCACATAATAACACACAATTCCACTTCACGGAATACCACACAGTTCAACTCCACAAAATTCAACTCAACCCTCACAATGGCATAGAGTTCCACTCCACTCAATGCCGCACAATTCCACTCCACTCCACACAATGCCACACATTTCTACTCCACACAGTGCCACACAGTTCCACTCCACTCAATTCCACGCCACACAATTCCACTCCATTCCACACAATGACACATAGTTCCCCTCCACTGCACTCCACACAGTGCCACATAATTCTGTGCCATACAATTCCACTGCATGCTACGCAATGCCACATGATTACATTCTACACCACACAATACCACACAGTTGCACTTCAGTCCACAAAATACTGCACAATTCCACTCCACGTTATACAATGCCACACAATTCAGCTCCACTACACATGATGTCATAAAATGTCACTCCACACCACACAATGCCACCTTACTACACTCCATTCCATGCCACACAATTCCACTCCATGCCTCACAATGCCACTCCATTCTACACAAGGACACACAATACCACTCCACACACATTATGACACACAATTTCACTCCACTCAATTCCAATCCACTCTACTCAATGCCATGCAATTCAACTCGACTGCACTCCACACAATGCCAAACAATCCCATTTCCTGCCACGTGACTCCACTCCTACACTCAATGCCACAAAATGCCAGAAAATTGCACTCCACACAATGCCAATAATTCAGTCCACTCCACACAATGCCACACAGTTCAGCTCCACTCCACTCCACACACCACCATAGAATTTCACTCCGATCCAGCCACACAATGCTACTTCACTGGACTCTCATCCACTCCATTCCATCCCACACATTCCACTCCATTCTACACAATGCCACACATTTTCTCTCTATGCCACATAATGAAACACAGTTCCACTTCACATAATGCGACATAATTCCACTCCACATCACCAATGTCACACAATTCCACTTCACACAGTGCCACTCCACGCTATACAATGCCACAAAGTTCCACTCCGTTCTACACCACACAATTCCACTCTACACCATGCCAATCATTTTCACTCCACTCCAACCTATGCCACACAATTCCACTGCACTCCATACAATGCCACTTCACACTTCACAATGCTACACAGGTCCACTCTACTCGACACCACAAAAGTCTGCTCCACACAATGCCACACATTTCCACTTCACACAATTCCACTTCATGCCACACAATTCCACTCCATTCAACACAATGCCACATAATGTAAAGTCACTACACCTAATTTAAGTCTACACAAGTCCACTCCACACAATTCCACTCAACTCCACACAATGCCCCTTCACTCCACACAATAACACTAAATGCCACTTCACCCCACTCCACATCACACAATGCCATTCCATGCCACACAATGCCACTTCACTTCAGTACACACAATCCCACATAATTCCACTACACTCAACTTCATACAATGCCACTCCAGTCCACACCACACAGGTACTCTGCTCCACACAATGCCACTCTACTCAACACAGTGCCACTATACTCTACAGAATGCCAATCTACTCCATGCCACACAATGTCACGCCACACCACTCAGTGCCACTCCACTCAACACCATTCTACTCAATGCCATTCCACACATTGCCACTTCATTTCACTCCACCAAAGCCAATATCTTTCCCATAGGCGAGTCCTATTGGCTTTGCCAATGCTTGTTTAATATAATAAAGAGTTCTCCCTACACACATACATACAAAAGAAGTATGGGATGGTTAATTTGAACAGTTGAGAAGCCTCATCTGACGTGGAAGTAAGGGAGTCTCCTGTGCTCTGAAGCCAAGAGAGGGACAGATAGCTAAACAAGAATCATGCCTTTTTGCCAGAATGCTTTTTGCCAGAAAAAAATTTAAATGTGTGCAATTGGTTAATCTGTAAATGTAAAGGCTGCTTGGAAGCCACTTTTGACTTAAATTGATGGAGTTACTTGAAGCTTCATGATGCCAAAGATGTAGGGCCTCATTTATGAGGTTTAGCCATAGGGCAGCACAGCAGGCCTTCCTGTTGCGCTGCCCTATGGCAAAAGAAAAGGGCAGGAATGCACCGTATCTATCACATATGACACATTCCTGTTGTTTTCCCCTGCGCTGGCGCACAATGGGCTGCCGGACACCAACGCAAGCACCTTTGCGCCATGGTGCAATGGTGCCTGTGTTGTGGGGAGGATTGTTTTTGTACCGGAAGGGAAACCTTCCTCTACAAAAATAATCACAAGATGCTTGTTCCTCTTTCTATGCGTGCTGCAGAATGCAGCACACATAGAAAAAGGAAAAACGAGGAGAAATAAAGATATTTCTCCTCGTTGGGCCTCCCTTACGCCTCCCCTCAGAGGCATAAGCTTTTAGCGCTGCCTCAGATTTACGATTTCTCGTAAATATGGGGCAGTGTCAAAAGGCCATGGATGTTGCTGGGAACGGACCCAGCAACACCCATTGCATGTCCTCTTAACGAAGAAACTTCGTTAAAGAGACTGATATTAATCAGGCAGCTTTTAGCCCAAAAAAATGGCTTAGTGCTGCCTGATGAATATATCACGCAAGCTTCTGCGCCACAGAACGTCACAAAAAGTGACATTCCGGAGGCGCAAGGAGTCTCATAAATGAAGCCCTTAATCTTTCTTGAGCTATATTGTAAGGTGCTTGCTTTTAATGGACCGTTATACAAAATGTTTATACTAGGTACAGTCTGTCTATTCCCAAAATCTATACTTCCGAAGCACTTTTTAATCCTAAATCTAAATCGTTTTGCATATTTTATACTGTGTGTAGTGCAAGTTTATGGCTTACGTAATCACAGTGCTTTCTTTCTCAATCTGGGACCTTGTAGCTCTAAAACACACAAGTAAACGTTCCCCATTGCACCAAACATTATTCAATTTTGTGGTTATTTTCTGGTTGCACACACAAGCATCTGCAGTTACCACATTGACTAATAGCGGTTTAATAATGTAAAATAGTGCATTTCCCACTGAATAGTTTAACTTTAATTTATTTTTTTATTTATGGTGTGCATTATATTCAGGACTATTATAATTATGTGGCAGGGTTTACTAAATTATGTGGCAAGGAAATGAGAAATATGTGGCATAATGAAGCACATTTTGTGATAGTATAAGTTCATTATTTTGTCATTTGTACACATGTTAACACTGTCTGGACAAAGGTTTCATCTAGTACTAGTAGTTTAACACCCAAATAGGGCAATGTGCAGCTGAAAGTTGAACAGTCAACGTTTGGAAAGCACCTTCCCATGCACAGCAATACTTCTTAGCACCTTTTTTATTGTCATTTATGATCTGTTTGAGCCAGAAACATTTGCTTTGTAAAATCTGCAAATTATGCAGCAGCTAATGGATTATATGGCAAATGCAGCAAATTCATAATTATGTGGAAAATGCAGCGGTCACAGAATTTCATAATTCCAGTGGCCCTTGGTATTTTATATTCAGTTAACTGATGATGAAAGACCAAGAAAATAGTTACATTTATTATCCTAGTTATATTTAATTCTGTTTAGCCACACCTTTGACCCTGGTCCATAGCACCTGGAATCAGTTTCCATACTTTTAATGCACTTCTACTGCTGCAGAAGAGGATGGAGCTTCTCTATCCCTGATCCAATACTTTGAACAATGCTAGCATCATTCAGATTCTGCAACATCAGTCTGCATTGGAAGAAGACAATAACAGAAATCAACTTTTTTGTTAATACTGGAGCTGCAATTACTAGACTACCTCTAAAAATAAACAATGGCAAAGCCAATAATCTGTAACAGCTGAGTAATTGGGCGTGCTAATACTTTTTTATCAATCATGCAAATGCATGTGTCATGATGCATGCGCTTGTATGATTGGACATCTTGCAACAGGGTTTCTGTTAAAGAAAACCCATTTAAAGATAGCTACCGATAGGCACACGTTTTGTGACTTGCGGGTGGGAGGGCATAACTCGCTTAATTCAGTGTAGCATAATCATGGGGAATTACCTAAAAATTCTGTGACATTATGCATAATTATGAGAGAATAGTAATTCTGCAATTAGTGCTATTTCTTAATGCAAAAATGCCTGTGCACGTACAAAATGACTGTGAGAACCCTATGCCCTCTGTATTGTCACCCATCCTCAACAGGCATAGAACACAAGAGTTGACCTTAGTAGACATGGAACCCAAGGCTTTACCTTAACAGGAGTGGATATTAACGCTTGACATTAACAGGCATGGAAGGCAAGGTTTGACCTTAACAGGAGTGGATATTAAGGCTTGACATTAACAGGCACGGAAGGCAAGGCTTGACCTTAACAGGCATGGAACGCAAGACTTGACCTTAACAGGAGTGGATATTAAGGCTTGACATTAACAGGCATGGAACGCAAGGTTTGACCTTAACAGGCATGGAAAGCAAGGCTTGACCTTAACAGGCATGGAAGGCAAGACTTGACCTTAAAAGGCATGGAATGCAAGGCTTGACCTTAACAGGATGGAATGGAACGCAAGGCTTGACCTTAACAGGAGTGCATCTTAAGTCTTAATGTTAACAGGCATGGAACGCGAGGCTTGACCTTAGTGGACATGGAACTCCAGGTTTGACCTTAACAGGAGTGACTCTTAAGGCTTAAAATTAACAGGCATGGAACGCAAGGCTTGACCTTAACAGGCATGGAACGCAAGGCTTGACCTTAACAGGAGTGAATCTTAAGTCTTGATCTTAACAGGCATGGAACACGAGGCTTGACCTTAGTAGACATAACACTCAAGGCTTGACCTTATCAGGAGTTGCTCTCAAGGCTTGACCTTCACAGGAATAGAACGCAAGGCTTGACCTTAACAGGCATGGAACTCAAGGCTTGACCTTAACAGGAGTGCATCTTAAGGCTTGATGTTAACAGGCATGGAACGCAAGGCTTGACCGTAACAGGAATGGAACGCAAGGCTTGACTTTAACAGGATGTGCATCTTAAGGCTTGATGTTAACAGGTATGGAACGCAAGGCTTGGCCTTAACAGGCATGGAACGCAAGGCTTGACCGTAACAGGAATGGAACGCAAGGCTTGACCTTAACAGGAGTGCATCTTAAGGCTTGATGTTAACAGGTATGGAACGCAAGGCTTGACCTTAACAGGCATGGAACGCAAGGCTTTACCTTAAGAGGAATGGAACGCAAGGCTTGACCTTAACAGGAGTGCATCTTAAGGCTTGATGTTAACAGGCATGGAACGCAAGGCTTGACCTTAACAGGCATGGAACACAAGGCTTTACCTTAACAGAAATGGAACATAAGGCTTGACCTTAACAGGCATGGAATGCAAGGCTTGACCCTAATCGAGGTATTTTTGAGAAAGGATGACTTCTGCATCTTGTCCAGTCACTGAGCAGATTTATAATTGATGTGGCAGATGGAATCTGCAAGTGATTTTTAAGATACTTGTAAAGGTAACTTGTAGTGGTAAATGAATTTCCAGCAGAATGTTGAACTTTGCAAACCTTGCCACAGACCGAACGTGTCTTTTAAATGATGCCCAAGGAGCAATGTTACTACCAGCTGATGGGTACTGTACGTATGTATGTGGCATTTCAATATTGTGAGGTTTCTGCAGGGTCAGACCTATGGCTAGGTAGGCTACTTGCAGTGCTTAATTTGTATAAAACATAAGTGCAGGTGCCCTTGTAAGAAGGTCATTGCTGCTTGGACTACCCATTGCCCCTGCCAGTACTGCCAATGACAGTACCAACACAACTACTAACAATCACACCCTACCAGTGTGACAGTTCAGACTATTCCAGGACCCTAAAGCTATAAGAATGGCTTGGGTGACAGGGGTTGTCATTTTAATATACTTTGAATTAATAAACAACTTTTGCTCATCTCTAAATTAGATAAAGAGTGCCACCATGTGGCAGACTGTCATAAGTGCTGGTCCTGACAAATAGGTGGCAGTGCCGAGCCCCGGAAACCACACGCTCAAATTAAGCACTGGTTACCTTGCCACTATGTCACCAATATAAATAGTAAATGGAACTTATTTGTCAGGGTAGTTAGGGGACAGCTAATTGTTACTTTGAATTGACACACCTATGTTCACCAGCTGTGTGCCAGCATTGGTTTCCGCTTTAGGCAGAGATGGTTGTGCCACCCATCTCCCTGCCTGCTTCTTCCATACCACAATGCCAAGCTCCTCTGGGCAGGCAGCTCTCCTCTTACTTGGGCATCCAACAAACTGCCCGGAAACACTTCTTGGGGCCTACGTCAGCTGCTGCGCCAGGATACCCTTTGGGTGGCAGTTGCGCTTAACAAGTATACATACATGGGTTTGCCAGCACCACACTGAGCACACTGGCAGACCTCGGTACAGAATGCCAGGTGAAGACTCAACACAGGAACTTCATGTACTATCAAGAGGTGATGTTGTTGTGAATGGGATCCAAATTTGGCCAGTGTTCAAAGTTGTGCCTGCCTTCTCCAGTCCTTAGATTTGGAGATTAAAAAGACAGAACTAAGGGCCAGATGTATCAAGCAAATTCGCATTCTCAAAGGACGAAATTCGCAGAATTTCGGCCTTTGCGAATGCGAATTTGCTAAATGGAATGTATGAAACAAAATCTGGTGCAAAATAAGGAATCGCAAAATTTGCGATTCCTTATGTTGCAATTGCGATTCCTTAAATGCAATGTAATTAGCAAAAAAAATTAGCAAAATGCCCTTAAGGAATCGCAAATTACCACCAATTTCTAGTTGGTGGTAAGTTGCGAATTCCTTTAAAAATGCACATTTTTGCATTTTTCAAAGTGCCATGTGACCCACATACATGCCCTTAGGCCAAGTATGTGCGCCACATGTGCACCCATGCATATTTCAGGGGTGCAACAGGGTGTCCTTTGGACACCCCTGCACCCTTAAAATTATTCTCAATTAGCGATTAGAAAATTGCGAATCGCAAATTGAGAATAACTTCCCATTCAAAATGAATGGGAAATTATTCCTTAATTGCGATTAGCAATTTGCTAATCGCAATTAAGGAATTTTAAGAAATCGATAAAAAATAGCGAATTTCTACATACATCCCAATTTGCAATTCCCAAATAGCGATTTCTAAAAAATCGCTATTTGGGAATCGCAAATGATGGTAATGATACATCTGCCCCCAGATGAATGTGAGCCTCACTGCCCTTATGCGAGCTTTGACGAGGGGCTGTGCTCTGAGTTTTTAGCAGGAGACCGACTCTGCTCTGCACGAGTGGAGTAGAGCACAGTGAGTCCTGGCAAACCCAATTGTTTGATGTGGGATAAAGGAAGATCTTTCCATTTCGCTCCCTGCAGCCTTTGCCAAGGTATATATTAATAGATGTCCTATAACCCAGGAAATGTGTATTTGCACAGGGTTGAATGCAATGCCAGCACAAGATGGAAACGACCAGGTAATGCATCCTGAATAAGTTGTGTAGAGATGAACAGCCAATGGGATCTGCGGAGAAGCTACTAGGCTATGCCTGGTGCTGCCATCAGGGCTAATTCCTTTGGCAGCAACACAGAGGTTGGTGCCAGTGCTTAATTTGTAAAAAAAGAAGTGCAGGTGCTGAACATTTTGCCAAGGAGGCCACAACTCACTTATTCCTGCGGTGAGCCACACTTTCAACACTCTCACTGCCTCACTCTCTATCTTCTAACCTTGATCTGTTGTCTGTCCCCTACGTCTTTGCTCTAAGAGTCTATCTTCTCACCTCTCTAATTGTTTTCTATCATCTTTGTCACACCTGGTGTGTTACCTAATTCCCTGCATTTCTGATTTGCCCTCTATTCATTCTACCCCTGCCCTTTTTCCTCTTCACTTTTATCCATGCTCTTCTCTCTCTCCCCTTGATCTTGGCTCTTTACGATCACTCTTCTAGAAGTGATTAGCTGTGTCTCCGTTTTATCATTTGTCTGCTTCTTTTTCCTCTGTCCTCCTGTCCTCTACATCCTTTCATTATATCTTCTCTCTTCTTAATGCTCTCTTCTTCACATCATGGCTGTTTCTCTTTGTATCTGATTTGCTCTCCTTTTCTTCTACTTAGCTCTGTCTCTCACCTCTCCTGTTGTTTCTTTCTCCTCTTTACTCCTGCTCTCTCTCTCATCTATAACACTGCTGCTGCCTGTGAGCCCTGTCGCCAGCCTGTGCATGTCCCTGCTATTTTGAACTCTGCATTTTCCTGTTGTCTTTCCTAAAGAAGAGGAAGATGACATGTGTTTTACTTTCTTACCCGAGTGCAAAAACAAAATGTACACCAAATGAAAATTCTTTTTTTGCATATATTAATCAGTGCAGTATAACTGGGTTATTTGCAGAACAAGTAGCTGCTCGAGCACAGCAGGGGATGTGACTACTAGTGCTGCCTGTAATTAGTAGGTCCAGGGATGGCGTTCGACATTGGCATCCACTGCTCAGCTTGCTGTGACCCTGCCTGCTACAGCACAGGCATTGTCCCCAGCCGTAATGCTGTCAATGCCCGTAAGTATGGCTGTGGCGCCTACTGGACTCACGCACGCTCAGCAATTACCAGGCTGGGGTGCAACGCACAGATTCTACAGTTGATGCCACGGCGCACAAAAGTTGTGTTGGGCCACAGCCACATCGAGCACGTTGAGGAGAGCAGCAATGCAGGGCTGCAGGATATGCTACTCTAGCTGCACAGCAAGTGGAAAGTCCACACTTACTTTAGTTTTTTCTTCCTCAAGAGCCATCACTCCAAAGTTCCAAATGCGCTCTCGCAGCTTCCTTGCCTCAACTCATTCTTGAGCCAGCCCCCAGCTACAATTATCCAATGGGAGGCTTAGGCTCAGGCAGAGGCATGGTGCAGCAGACTCTGGGAATAGAATGCAAGACATAGTTTGCGATGACTTCTTGGATTTGTGATCGGCGAGATGACATCATCACTAACTTGGTGATACGCAATCATGCCTGCCTGGACTGGCGTATGCTGGCCTGTCTATGAACATTTACCAGCCAGAAACCATGCAATGTATGTTATTCTTACATTGCACTCGCCAACTTAACGTTGGTGAGCACAAGCGAGGAAAAACTCCTGCTATGCAGAGTGGAGTTTTTCGAAACTAGCACAGAGTTTGAAAAACTCTGCAGACTGTGGAGCCGAATTTCATGCCCAGCCCTAGTTTGCACCTCCTTGAACTGTACAGCACTGGTCTCTTGAGATGTTGTGTCAAATGTTATCAAACAAAATCAATAAAAAGGCCAAGGGTTGAGATCACATGAGGAGACAAATAGCAGCCCTAATGGGGCACCTGATTTAATACTCATGATATAAGTGAGACATGCAGGTTCAGAAGGTCATGAAACTTACCAAATATAGGGCAAACAGTCCACCGCAGGGTTTCTTCTTGATCCCACTCCTGAAGCTAGTTTAGCATGTGGTGCAGCAAAGGTGGAAGTATCTCCACAGCTGGTGCCACTCTGTGGGTGAGTGCGGGATCTGCCCATGCAGGTAAGAGGGGTGGGGCCGGGTTGGGGGGGATTCGACAGATGACCACGAGGGAAAATTAAATAAATAAATAATTTTCCCTCGTCTGTCAAAATCTTTCCCACCCGGCCCACCGCTCTCACCTGCATGGGCTGCAGCTGGGTAAGTGTTGTGTATTAGGAAATGTGCATGGCAACTTCAACCAAAGCGTTGCCAACACTCAGTATCTCATGAGACATAGGCCGCTCCATTGATATGCCTTCCATGGTTCGGAAATTACTATATCTGAGCATGCTCCTCCAAAAAGCTCCCTCGGATTCGGATAGTGCGTCTGATCTACTCCCGCCTGCCTCTTCCAAACAGAGATCCAGTGGAGGAACATTAAAAATATCTTCAGCCTTGTGCTCTGTATTTACAGGATTACAAATAGGGCTATGAACTCCACCACACGTAAATAGCTAGCTTTATCAAGCATTGCGCGCTACTTTCTACATGGATGTCCTGCCCTTCTCTTACCTCACTGCTTCCTTTAAACAAATGAGATCATTATATGGATATTTGAGGCCAAGGCCCTCATCATGTCCCCCTTTCAGACATGTTTAAAACTCCTGACCATGGGATGTCTAGTAGCCATACCGTATCTGATCCATGGTGGCCATCTTACCTTTCAACCTGAACGTCCATCTTTTGCAAGACCCAAAGTAGCAATTTCACTCATGAGCAGCAGTTGCCATCTTAGCCCTGAGCTGGGTTGCCGCATTGCCCCCAGACAGCAGTTTTGTCCGGATGGCTAGCAGTCCACCTACACCATTTGTATTCCTTGGTGTGCACCCTGAATCTCTAAACCAGAATATCAATGGCACAGAATACTAAGGACAAAATATTAAAACTGAAATATCGACAAGCAAGTAAGTATAGATTTTCTGCACCTAACTCTACAAATATGTACCTTGGAGATATGTATCTCTTCAAAGGACGTAGATGTGGAGTAGGAATATTTACTCTATACGTTCCTTTATGCACTCACCTTTCAGTATTTTGTCCCTCGATAATATGTCCTCGAAATACTTGCAGGTTGATATTTTTGGGGGCAGTACTCAGTTGTACAACACTATTCCTTAAGTCGAGTCAAAAATCCTATGTGTGATTCCATTGGGCCTACCTTCCTACACCCTTCATCTACCGATGAATTTTCTGCCATTTTGATAGCTCTACCATTTTGCACCCCCTATCAGGAGGCCATTTTATCACTCCTCACCCACGGTGCTCATAATTACCTCTTCTAAGATACAGTTTCCATCCCTTTGGAAGCAAAACTTATAATGTCCAATTGAGACCTTAGAAAGTTTAGCATGTATTGATTAGGTGGGGGTAAAATGTTTTTTTGAATGTTGTGACCATTATGGGAAATTTCCTGATACATTTATTTGCCCGTATCTCATGTGAAAAATGAATACTATAGCATATCTCACATTCAGAAGTCAAGGGAGATGCCAGCAGGAGGCTGGTTCAAAGTGAAAATGTCACTAGGTTTTGGTTTTCCTTTCCCACAAGACATATTCTGCTTTAACATGTTTTCCACACATCTTGCAAATGTTTTAAAAATTGGCAATATGCGAAATTCGACAACTTTGCAAGGTTACACATAAAAATTCATCTCATGTTGTCATTGTGATTGTTTTTTTTTGATGCTGAATAAAAATAATTTTGACAAAAAAAAATCATCTCAGTCTTGTCTTGATGTGAATAGGTCTATCCATTTCAAAGCAGGTGGCTTTGACCATTGTAGTCTGAATGGACCTTGTCTTGACGCTGTCGGGGATATCCTGCGAGTGCATGAGTGGGAAGCAAGGTACTTTTTCCAATAATTTTGCTGCAGCTAAGTGCAGGGAAGTGGGTTTGATGTCATTTGGTATTAATTCACTATAAATCGAGTTTACTTAGATAGAAAAAACGATATGAAGGAATGTGTGATTGCATTGATTCCTGCTGTCAGGTGCACTTCAATGGAAGGGTCATGTTCGATCAGCATTCCGTTGTAAGATGAACCGGACAATTACAAATCTATGCCTTTGTTTGGATATAAGTTCATTGGAAAGCAAAACCCCACAAAGTTATACCTCATTACCATAGGGCCTCGTGCCAGCTCCCCCTGTGACAGTCCGCTGTCCAACTTGCCCGAAGTCCACTACCCTCTGCTGCCTGCCTACCCTCTGTTTGTGCCTCCTATGATCATTTTTCTGCCCTCTGTTTTGACTTTTTTTGCTCATTTTAATGCCCTCTATTTTGCCTTCTCTGCTCATGTTTCTGCCCTCTGGTTTACCTTTTTTATCTTGGAATATAGCAGGTCTTGCTTCCAAGCTGGATCTTCCTGATTGGGGAGAATACATTGATACCTACGATCTATGTCTCTTTCAAGAGACGTGGTCCACTGTACCACTGTACAGGACAGGTTATGCTGCATATTGCATCCCAGCCTTGCAGGGGCCTAGAGGGAGACTCTCGGAGGGCCTCTGCATTTGGGTTGTTACTCACCTGGGTTGTACAATTAAAGTCCTAGACACAGAATCCTTGGATATTTTGTGCATTCTCCTTTCCTTTGATGATACAATTAGGTTGGCTGTTATAAATGTATTTTCCTGTCCAGTGAGGATGGGGCAAACCTCACAGACCTTAGATTCATTGGCCTCTTTTCTTCTTACCCTACCGGAGTCTGTCCAAACAATAGTTGGGGGGGACTTCAATTGTCATTATGAACCTTTCAATGATCTAAATGATAATATCATAAGTGAAGAAGATTCTGTGTGGCCAATTCCGGACTGTAATATCTACCCAACAAGGGGGTGGACCCCCCCTGTTCTCCAAGTGACCTTACTTACCCTTACCTATTCGTTAAGGGCCTGTAATGGTCGATTCCCTTCAGACAGCCTCCGAAACCCAACCTTTAAGAAACTGGGACAGGCCTCTACAATTGACTATATTTTGGTAGATGTTGAGAATTGGTCTAGAATTAAGGACTTTGTGTTCCATCCTCGATGCGAAATTGACCACAACCCATTGGTACTTGAGATAGCCTACCCAGAACTCAAGGGAGACCAGGGTCTGCTAACACTACCTCCACCAAACCTAATTGCAATAGATGGGGGTAGAAGAGTACGCTGGGGGAGTTTAGTTGTATCTAATGAAAAAATGGCCTCCTTGTATACACAAACCATCCCTTATCTAGAAAATGCTTTCTGAGTGTCTGAATATCACCAAGGCCAGGAGTCTTTGTCATTGATAAATACGAATCACCGGTACATGATTTCAAAGCTGGCAGCGTTCTTTTATAACCATGGAAGTAATAACAACCATGATCTCAAACCCAAACATCCCTGGTTTAATAAAGCGTGTAGGGAAGCAAATCGTGCACTAGTACTTGGGGTTAAGAACATGGGGCCATATTATCAAGAAAGGGCGATACATTATCGGCTCTTTTATCGGCAGGAAACTGCCGCTAAAGCGGCGATAATGGGCTTGATAATATGCCCTTGTGAATTCCCATAGAAGCCCAGGTTCTGGTGTTAACCTGGGCTTCTTTGGGAATTTACAAGGGCATATTATCAAGCCCATTATCGCGGCTTTAGCGGCAGTTTCCTGACGATAAAAGCGGCGATAATGTATCGCCCTTTCTTGATAATATGGCCCAAGGACCCTCTACGTACCAGAACTGACAGGTCAGACTATAAAAATACCATTGCTGAAGCTAAAGCAACCTGGTAGAAAGAAAAATAGGAAGCCATTAAGATAGCTTTGGACACTAGAGACATGAGAGGCTTTTGGAATCTAGTTAAAACTGGCCACTCTGAAGGCAACTCAGCCATCAAACCTAATCTCGAGGAAGAAGCGTGGAGATCACATTTTAAAATTTTATATTCTATGCCTCTCGATGAAATTACAGTACATGGGTCAGTAGATATAGATCAAATTTCCCTAGATGTGGACCCACCACCTTGTACAATCCTGGAAGTAACCTTGGCGTTGGGCAAATTACTCCCTAATAAGGCACCGGGTCTGGACAGAATCCCTGGTGACCTATTCAGAAATGAACAGGTGGTGTGGGCCCCTTATCTCCAGATACTATTCATCGCTATTATTAAAGGTATGGAACTACCTTCGACTTGGGTTGGTGCGGAAATTATTCCAATTTTGAAAAAAGGTTCCCCACTCAACCCAGTAAACTATCGGCCAATAAGCCTTGTTGATGTGTCACAAAAGATATTTGCACGTGTTCTTCTGGAGAGATTGCAATCTTGGATGGACGTGATGAATATTTTAACTCCGCTACAAGCGGGATTTAGGTCCAAAATCTCATCCATCGATCAAATCTTTAGATTACAGTTAATCCATTGGAAAACAGCAACTTTAGACGGGGGTAGCCTTTATCTAACCTTTGTGGACCTCAAATCCGCCTTCGATATGGTTCGGCGTGACCAGCTATGGGGCCTTCTATTTGACATGGGAGTTCCGGTCTATCTTTGCCAAATATTGAAGCACCTACATGAAGGTACTTACGCGAGGGTAAGATATGGTAAGAAAGGAGAATTGACTGCTGTGGAGAAAGGGGTGAGGCAGGGATGCGTGTTAGCGCCTACCCTTTTTCCCCTCTTTTTAAATGGCTTAATTGAAACCCTCTTGGCAGTAAAGGACATAGACTCACCAAGGTTAGCACATGGTAAAATACCGGCCTTAATGTTCGCCGACGACACGCAGCTCCTGTCTAAATCATCAATGGGTATGTAGTGTATTGGATGAGTTTAGTGCATTTTACAGGAAGAGGAATCTGGAGATAAATGTCCAGAAAACTAAATACATGGTCTTCCACGCCAAAATCACTAATTGCCCGCATCACCAAATGGAGGGTAGGTCCCTAGAGAGAGTGTCCATATTCGATTACCTGGGTATCACACTTAATGATAAGATGGATTGGGGTATCCAAATTAAGAAGGCTAACCTGAAATTAACACAGTCAATGGGTGGTATATTGAAAGTTTATAAAAACTGCAACCAAAAAGTGGTTGGCTCCCCGGCAGAAATTTATAAAACCCAAGCGAGGGGAGCCTCTTTATATGGCGCTGAACTCTGGGGGCACTGTTCATCCCATACCCTGTCGGTCACAGAGAATATTTTCATTAGGCAGATGCTGGGACTTCCAAGAAGCACGCCCTAACCCCACTCAGGATGGATCTGGGTATTGGCCCAATTGCCGCCATGATTGCCTCTCATCCCCTTCTCTTCTGGCGTCGCATATGGAACACGCCTGAGTTGATTACCTACAGGGAGGAATTGAGGGATGTTATGTCCATATGGGGATCAGCCAATTTACCATGGTTGTCTTATGTCAGGAATGTATGCCACTCTTTGGGGTGGGCAAACCTGGGGTCTACTCCTGAAGAGACATGCCCCAGTATCCCGAAAAAGTCCCTAGTCCATGCATACAAAGAACACAAATTAGCCCTGCTGACCCAGAGTATGAATTCTTGCTGCCTGACATCAAGATTCCTTGACGTCAAGCAACAGTATAAACTAGAACTGGCCCTAGATAGCATCCACCCGGTTATGGCTAAAAAATTGTATTTACAATTTAGGCACGGTACGCTACCGCTCCGTGCATTTACGAATAGATGGAAGGGTGCAACTAAAGCTGACTGCCTTGGTTGCTCTGCCTCTGAAGAAACAGAGCTCCACGTAATGCTTTTCTGTCCTGCTTATAGTAGGCCTAGATCGAAGTGGGTCCTCCAACTCTGTAGGAATTTGGGGTTTAGAAATTAGGTCGAGATTTTTAGGCTACTTAAATATGAAATGCTGCCATTATTTGTAGTTGCAACCTCGAAATTTCTATATGCAATGTGGTGTACACGGGGAGGTATGTCAAAAGGGAAAGAGCGGGGTTCTAACTAGATGCTGCGTACCCGCTAACTATGTAACTCTCCTATGTTTCTATTTGGTTTCATCTAGAAAACTGCAGTAACATTCTTGTTTTGGTAAAGTAATTTTAATGTTTTTCTTTTAACTTATTTTTTAAACATAGGGGAAAATTGGAACTAAGTTTGAACAGTTTTTAATCCCCAGTAAAGAGACCTGTTTTATTCTGATGCTTATGTATGCCATTTTGAGGGCCGGGTAGTTAGCCGGTGAATGACAATATTATAATAAGAATGTATTATACTATTCTTTATCAATTCAATGCCGTTTTGAACATTTCTACCTGACTTCATCATTTTTATAATAATTATCGACCAAATTTTATGAAATGCAATATGCCCTGTGCTTTTATGGCTGTACAGCCGAAATAAAAAAAGTTTTTACTTGACCTTTTTTGCTTGGTTTTCTGCTTGCTGTTTTGCCTTTCCTACTTGTTTTATTGCTCTCTGATTTCCTTTCTGCTCATTTTTCCCTTTATTGTTTAGCTTTTCTGCTCATTTTTCTGCCCTTTACTTTGCCTTTTCTGCTCATTTTCAGCTTTTCTGTTTGTTTGTTCCCTCTTACCAGCGCTTCCCTCCTCCTGGCGTTTCCCTCCTCACGCCACCCAACGCCCACAGTTCCCCCAGGACCTACTTAATGGTGACCACAGAACAGCAGCACCGTTGGGGCACCAAAGGTGGCCAAAGGAAAGCCCATCTGCGTCCGTCCATGCCTGGATCACCCCCAGCGTCAGGACCCCTGGCCCTCACCCCACCGACTGCTACACAAAAAAGGAGCTCTTGGCCCTGGAACCCGGACACCAAAATTACTTCTGCTGCACTTCCTGCCATGGAAATCTGGGACACATCACAAACTTCTCCCCTGACATTGCCTGCATCATCAAAACATGGCTCAACCCCTCCTCGAAACCCCGTCATCGCCACTACAACACACCGGCTACAAGATGTTATACCGAGACTGCACCAACAAACACGGCAGAGTCATCTCCCATCATCTTCAAGGAAACCATTAAATGCATCACTACCAATGATGACCCAACACCCCTCATGGAACACCGCAACTTCAAACTACAGTCCAATGTCAAAGCCACGATTAAAGTCACCATCGTATACTGACCCTCGGGACCCGACTGACTTTCTGTGATGCCATCTCCAACCTCATTGCTCCCCTAGCCATCAACACCCACCACTATGTCCTACTCGGCAACCTCAATTACCACCTTGGCAAGCCCAATAATGCCAACTCCACTGCCCTCCTGGAAAACCTGAACAACATCAATATCATCCAACTGGCCACTGATCCCATGCACAAAGCTGAACACACACTCAACTTAATTTTCACCTCCAGCAACAGATTCAAATTGAGCCATGTCACAGAACTCACCTTGACCAACCAAGCCATCATTCTTTTCACAATCTCTGACACTCAGCACATCATCCCTAAGCATCACAGCTCCTCCCACCACAGCTGGGGCAATGCAACTGAGACATGTGGACACAGGCCCCCAATGACACTCAACCCGAAGCTTATTCAGACTTTGGCTAGGCCGTCCAGAACTTCTCTGCATGGATCACCAAATGTGCCAACAGAGTCACCCAGAAGTAAATAGAAAAAAACCAACAAAACCTCAAAACAAGCCAGCAGGTAGTATCCAGAGCTCAGAAATATCTAACACAACTGTTACCGACTTGAAAAACAGTGGCTACCCACAAGGAACCCTTCCCATAGAGCCGCTCACAAATCAGCCGTCACAACTACGACTGGCGCCTCAAGGATGCCAAAAGAACAGCCTGCTGTTGGAAAACGAGGCAGTATCTGTGAGGCCTGCACAAATAACATGACTACATCTGTCCTTCACTGGGAACCAAACACCCAAAAGTAGCGCCTAACTCTCAGAGGGTAGCATTGCAGAGCAGTCTGAGGCTTATTCAATGGAGATGGTGTGGTCTAGTAACCGCTATTACAAGTGTGCAGCAATAACACTCAATAATTGATTGTCCAGTCTGTACTTTGCTTCATAAAAGTAAGAGTACATTTATTAAACACACACACTACTCAATACTATGAACCAATTTACAAATATACATAAGCTGTTGGAATTACTTTGTGATATTGCGTAACATCTCCACCCCTCCCACAGGGGGGTGGGGTCTAGTACCACCACTCCTAGGTATGCACATCATCTTGCCCCCAAATGCAGTTAGTTGAACCTAACCTGGAGCAAGTGCCCTGTCCACTGCTATCATCCTAGTGGCGACCCCCCCTTTACCACCACAAGCATTTAAAATAGGTACACCTGCCCTGGTGACACACAACCCTGAAAGTATACACCTCTACATCTTAAGGGGTAACAGTCTGGGTTCTTCACCTAAGCGCAGCAGCAAGAACACATGTTTAAGCATCACTTTAGAATGACAGTACTCATCACATTTGTTGGACATAAGAAGGCGTTGCAAATACTGCCCCTAGCAGGAATATCTGCCAACATACCTCCGCTTTGCTTATGACATCACCTTACGCAGGTACTTCACATTATACATGTGACCTTCAGCCCCTCTAAAAGAAATAACATTAGTAAATGCATTATGGGTGCAATTACACCTCTTCACCTCCAGGGGATGCCCTTCTGCAGACATCCCCAACTCAGCATTTCATCTCTTGGCACACTTCTCAATCCTCCTTCAGCTGTAGAACAAAAGTTCCAGCCAAAGAGGAGTTAAAAGGCTGGCTGAGCCCTTGAGGGGTTTTTCTTTTCAAGTTCCATGAGACTTAGGGAGGGACTTTTCTTCATTGTGATGGGGGAGACTGCGTTGCTCCTGCAGATCCCCCTGCACCCTGGCACACGTGTGGTGGCAACCCCGTCCTCCTGGGGCCACCACAAGCAGCCAGCTTGTCGGTGGGGGGTCCGGTCCCACCCAGACCCCCAGGGGATTCATCGCAGCTCGGGGAGCCCACCCCCCCCCCGCTTGGGGTCATCTTCTCGGGGAGCGCAACGGCGCTCCCCGCCTTTGCCTCGGGGCCCATGGATGGGGTCCCGGGCCCCTAGAGACCTCTCCGTGGGGGCACGACGGCGCTCCCTGCCCCCTGCTCCTCTTTTTCTTCGGGGCCCAGGGATGGGGTCCCGGGCGCCTTGGGCATATTTTCACGGGGACGTGACAGCGCTCCCCCACCTCCTCTTCTCACTCAGGTCCCGGGGATGAGGTCCGGGGCCCCTTGGGCAAATTTTTGCGGGGGGCGCGACAGCGCTCCCCTGCCTCCTCTTCTCACTCGGGGCCTGGAGTTGGGATCCCGGGCCCCTCCCCGGCACATGTTCATGGGGAGCGTGACGGTACTCCCTGGCCTCATGTTCAGAGGGGGCCAGTGTGGGCTCCTCGCACCCCTGAATGGGTACCTTCACAGGGGGCGTGACGGTGCACCCTGACTTTACTTCTCTTGGGGGCAGCCCCCGGGACCTGACCCACCCAGGGGGCACTTTCTGGACTGGCGGCGGAGCCCCACAAGCTTCGTCGTCGGTCATGGCAGAGGTCAAAGATAGCCTACCTTTTGGGGGGCATATCTCAGCCCCCAGGGATCCAATGTTGATGATCTTGGCCTCTTCTTGCTCCTCATGGCGCTCCTCGGCCACTGGGAGCACTCTCTTTTGCCCTATGGGTCTCGGAGAGGGGGGATTCAGCAGGGAGCTGTCTTCACTGGCTGCCTGCACCAGCCTTTCGCTAGGCTCTCCTCCTGGGCCTCTCTTCTCCCTGCGCAGAGGCCCCTGCTTCTGCGCACTGGTCCTGATCTCTTCTCCTGGCTCTGTTCAGGATCCTGGGACAGTCAGGGGGTTGCTCCTTCCAACTGCCCATTGCACCAGGCTCCAGCACCTTCTGCCTCTGCAGACCACACCCCAGAGAGAGCTTCTCTTCCTGTGCAAGTTATTTTAAGAAGTTGGGGAGGGGGCTGGCGGGAAGTCTCTGTTGGCCCTATCAAACAGCAACCCATCACTTCTCTGCCCCTGCTCCCTCTTTCCTGCCCAGGACTCTGGGTTTGTTCAAAATGGCGTCGCCCAGGGTCTCCTGCCACATGGTCTCTGAGAGCCCCTTCCCGCCAGGTTGCCTTTCCTCCAGAGGGGCCTGGTGCCTGGCACCAGGTGTCAGCTACTGATGGATGAACCTGTAGCTCCACCCATCTTCTCTCCTTGGCGTGGAGGCCTTGGCTCTTGGAAGAAAGGTTATCAATCCAGCCTGCTGAAGTCAGCCCCCAGCCAGGCCCTGATTATGGCTGACTCAGAGAAATATGACATTTCTGGATGACCCAAAAGCAGTAGAAATATGACTTTGAACTCTGCAGAATACTTCTTCTCACACCCGTTACAGTGGACTTTAGTGCGTGTATGGACTTTGTAGGCCTTGGGAAAGTAAAACTATCCGATGTGCTCCCTATCCCCATAAGAGAATAATGGAATACACACTGTAAAGCACACCGACTTTTCCTGCCATGTTTCTTCCCACTGTCTAAAGCCTATTCCATGTCTCTACCCAATTCTGAGTAAGTTCTGCCACACCATTCACTTTGTAGCTGCTCTTGGACTGCGCACACCAGGAATCTCCCCTGCGCAGCCCGAACACGTGTGCACACGCATGTACACATGTGTATGCATGTAACCAGCCCGGTGTCCTTTACTCCAGCTGCTGCTGCGCAGCGTCCTGGTCAAGCCAGGGGGACACCTGTAAAATCTCCATGCAGTCTCTTTCATTATGCGTTCACTGTGGGTGAATCCACACTTATGAGGCTCCCCCACAGTAAAAGCTCAACAATTAGGTGCTCAAAAAGCGAAAAATCCGGGTGGCCCATTGTGTTGGAACCACCTTCTAACACCTGCATTGATACAGCGGCTAACCAGATGAAAGAACTCTTCAAAATAGTCAAGGGATTCTCCAACCCAGCAGCCACAGAGAACACATTTCATGCCTCTCAACAATGCCGCAACACCCTCTCGGACTTCTGCCACAGATTTCCATCATCTACAACAACTTTGACCCCCAACCCACCGTTCTAAACCTCTACAACCTTGACCAACCAGCAGACAGCAGCCGAATGATCACTACTTGGTCTGTACTCATCATTGTTATGTTATGTTAGGACATTTTCAAAGAGCATGAATACTAAAGGTGTCTTGGTGCTGCAGAAGAGGTCGGTGAGTAGAAGCATTAGATGTTAAATATCCAGGGGGCATATTACCAAGGGCCTTATCGCCGCTTTAGCGGGAATTTTTCCCGCTAAAGCGGCGATAATTTTATCGCCCTATTACCTAGCTGTTGCTAACACCAGTTAGCGACAGCTAATAGGCTATAGCGGGCATTTAGGAGCCCACTATGCATGTCAGCGATAATTATCGCTAATGACATGCAAAGTGGGCGTGCCAAGATTTTAGCGACTGGAAACAGTCGCTAACATCGCTATCCCCTATTTCCAACTTTTGGAAATAATCGCGCTAAGCGCGATTATCTCCAAAAGCTAACCCCTGCCCAGAGCAGTTCTTAGCCATGTTATCCAATGGAAGGTGGATAACATGGCTAAGAGCATTGTCACGATAATGCATGAATATCGCTGATTTTACAGCAATATTCATGCATTTCCCATGATTTTTACCGCTTTTGAGATAAACCTTGATAATATCAAGGTATCTCAGCGGTAAAAATCATCGGAGCGCGGCGATATCATTATACCCGCTAACCAAGCTTAGCGATAATTATCGCTATAGCTTGGTAATATGCCCCCAGGTTTTTATCTCCTTCCTAAACGTTTGTACTGAGGGAATAGCTCTGAGGTGGGGTGGGAGGCTGTTCCAGGGTTTGATAGTGTTGAGGATTATACCTCTACCACCCCATTGCATCTTATTGTATGTCGGAACACCTAAAAGGTTGGCATTGGCCGATCTGATTGGCTTGTATCTTTTGAAGGCTGACCTAAAAAATTCTGGTCCTACGTTATGCAATCCTTTGTGGGCCAAGCAGAGGACTTTAAATTTGGCCCAGTAGTGCATGGGAAGCCAGTGCAACTTATGAAGTACCTGCTTGATGGAATGGAATTTAGGGAAATTAAAAATCAGTCTTGCTGCAGCATTTTGGACTAGTTGTAGTCGCCTCATATATTTTCGAGAGTGGTTAGATAGAAACTGTTGCAATAATCCAATCTGGGAAGTACAAGCAGGGTTATTAGGGTTTTTCTTTGACTGATTGGAATAAAAGGAAGAATTGTTCTCATCATGTTAATGATATAATAAGTTGCAGATGTAACTGATGATATTTGCACACTCATATTAAGGTTGTCATCAATAATGATTCCCAAATTCTTCGCTTTGAAAGTGTTTGAGGCAAGTTATCAGGCCACCAGATTATGGACCAGGCCAGGGAAGGAGGGCCAAACACCATAATCTCCGTCTTTCCTGCATTAAACTTAAGGTTGTGCACATTCATCCAGCCACTGATTGCATTAATGCAGTTCCGGCATCATAGTGGGCCTGATATGTCATTATGAGCTGCTGTGATTATAAGCTGGGTGTCATCAGCATACGAGGCTGATCAAAGCTTCTTATGAGTGGGGCAAGTTTAGCTACATAAATATTAAAAAGAGTGGGGCTAAGAGAAGACACCTGGGGGACTCCACATGGCAGTGAATAGGGTGGGGAGTTGAATTTCCCTAGCATTTCCGTTTGATCTCCGAGAAAGGAGGAGAGAAGCTCAAGTGCGACCCCCTTAACTCCTATTTCCTTTAGACAGCCAATAAGAGTGGTATGATCAACAGTATCGAAGGCAGCAAATAAGTCCAGTAACATCACAACTGCTGAACCTCCGTCATCGACTGCCTTCCTCACTTCCTCGTTGCCTTGACCAGGGCAGTCTCAGTACTGTGCCCTGGTCGGAAACCATACTGGAAGGAGTCTCGGAGCTGGTTGTCAAGAATGTAATTGAACAATTCCACTCAGGCCACCACAGCCATTTACTCTGGGTCACCCACCGTCCCCTGCCCCCACTGTCTTTTCAACCTCGGAACTGACCCTATCAGCATGGAACTCACCCGTATCATCAACACCTCCATCACCACAGCAGCCTTCCCAGATAGATGGAAACATGCAGTGGTCAGATCCCTCATAAAGAAACCCTCCACCAACCCCAGCAAGCTCAGAAATTATTGACCGATCTCCCTGCTCCCCTACCCAGCCAAAGTACTTGAGAAGGCCATCAACAAACAGCTTACAGAATACCTGGAATTAAACCACCTACTTGATGCCTCCCAATCCGGATTCCATGCCAACCACAGCATTGAGACCACCCTGATCACTTCCACAGAAGACATCAGAACCCTTCTCAAGACTGTGGCCCTGATCCTCCGCGACCTCTCTGCTGCTTTCGACACCGTTTACCACCACATCCTTATCAACAGACTCTACAACAGGGGCATTTAACAAAACGCCCTTAAGTGGATTGCTTCTTTCTTCACAGGTTGCACACAGAGCATACAGCTGCCTCCCTTCACTTCTGAACCCAAGGACATCCTACGTGGCGTCCCCCAGGGATCATCTCTCAGCCCCACCTTGTTCAACACCTACATGACCCCCTTTGGAGACATCATCATATCCCTCGGCCTCAGCATATTTTCCTACGCAGATGACACTAAACTCATCCTTTCGCTCACCAAAGACCACCACCAGAATCAACGTCCATGACGCCATGACCAACTTCACTGGATGAGAGACAACTGCCTTAAACTCAACCCTTTTATATTTAGTGAGGCAAGCGGGGGTGCTTACCTATAGGTAAGCACCCCCGCTTGCCTCACTATGTGTCTGTTCTTCCATCTTGTAGCTCACCCTCAATACCCTCCTTTTTACCAGCAGGTGTGACAACTGCCTCTTGTGATCATTGTATCACTTCGCCTCATTTCCGTCCATCCAGCACTGCTTCGCTCCCCCGGCTTGACACAAGGTATTGAACTCATTTCGTTCTATTGTCCCTACCTTCACCTACTAGTTACACAAGGCTACTACTTCGCCTTTTATCACGTCCGGTTCGTGAGTTGTTAAACCTTTTTCACTCAGTTTTAATCGACGTTGCCTCGCACCCACATTACTGTGGTTTATTTTTTGATGTGTAAAGGTGACGCCTCTGCAATTGTTGTTTGTTTTACTGTGATTACCCGATACAGACAACTACATGCTGCCTGAGCCTTTCTTCGTTTTCCTTTGTTATGTGAGTTCATGGATACAGGCTTGTGTCCCACTGTAATTAATTCACATGTTTTGCTTATTTCATTTATTTGCATGTTAAATTGCCCTTATCCGGCTGGATAATGGCTAAAATATAGTATCGATTGGGGCTATATTGATTTCCTCTCTATTCTTTGCTTACTCAGGTGCCACTGTCTCTCCAAATAAGTTAGCTCCCAAGGTCCCTGACCGATCCGAATTGGGTTCCCTTGTACTTTATAAACGCAACTTAAACTCAACTCTGACACAAGACAGAAGTACTGATCTTTGGGAAGAATACAGCTGTATAGGACCATAGCTGGTGACCAGCAGAACTCGGAAAAAGACCCACACCCACTGACCATGCACACAACCTATGCATCATCCTTGACAGCGAACTGACCATGAAACAGCAAGTCCACGCAGTTGCCTCCTCTTGCGTCCACACCCTTCTCACACTCTGCAGAGCCTTCAGATGCATCCCAGTCAACACCAGAAAGACCATCACTCAGGCACTCAACCCCAGCTGCCTCAAATACACTCTCTATTCCAGCATCTCCAACCAGATCCTCAAAAGACTCCAGACCATACAGAATGATGCATCCAGACTCATCCTGGACCTTGCCAAACAGATTCACATCACCCCCCACCTCAGAAACATCCACTGGCTCCCCATCTAGAAGAATTGCCAGTTTAACATCCTCATGCATGCCTTCAAAGCTCTGCACGATCAAGAGCCAGCCTACATTAACCAATGACTAAACTTTCACCTACCTGCAACATACCCGCACTCCTCCGCACTAGCCTACGCACACCCTCCCGGATCCGTCGCAGCCGCAGCAGGGGCCATTCTTTCTCCTCCATTGCTAGCAAGACCTGGAACGACCTAACCCTCAATCTTCGAACAGCCCCCTCCCTGGTGAACGTCAGGAAGAACACAAGACCTAGCTCTTTGACTGAGACGTCGCATCCACAGCGCTCAGATACCCCTAGGGGTGACAGTGCTGTGCTATTCAAATGCTGATTGATTGAATTTACATCTATTCATAATAAAGATCACCATTAAAATGTTCTTTAGCATTTATGGAAATAGTACCCAAGCCAATTACAACTTTCCCACCCTCAATTTTGTATAACTGGAGGTCTTTACACTTTACACATACCTCAAATGCAGAGACACTACTCCTGCACTGCACAGCACTCCAAATATACCTGAAGTAGGCCAATGGTAAGTTAACAACCCAGCAGTGGAGCATTTAAAAAGCTGAGGGAGCCGATGGGCCTCCTTTCAGTGACACAGGGCAAAAGGTTCCTGTTCACTACTACTGATCACTACACAGTATGCTGCTACCAGCATCCTGGGCTAGGTTTCAGAGTATCATATCACCCCTTATCAGACAGGCTAGCTTGAAGTTCTTGAGCACCCCAAGAAGGTGTCTCGAAACGCGCGTTTCAAGAATATACAATTTTACATCCTACATAGAGCATACTTGACACCAGTGCGCCTCCAACGCTTCTACCCCGACCCCCAGTTGTGTAGTGTAGTTCCTATTATCCCAATAGGCTCTGCGCATTGGAATAATATCTTCAATAGTATAGACGTAGGACAGAGGTTAACTAGGTCTTCTACTGTCGATATTAGACTTAAAGTTATGTGTGTGCCAGCTAGCTCAGAGTTCACTAGAAACTTTCTCGAATAGACAAGGAGGAGTTTAACCTCCCTGGATAGACAAGAAGGGATTTAGTTTCTGACAACCATAGAACATGACAACTTTGCTCTCCCCTAATCAAGAGTGTATCTCTAGAGTCGTGTGAAAACAAAAGACAACTTATTTTACTCAGTCAGTTCAGTGCATTCTTAGTTTCACCAGATTGTAGAGAAAAGGAAGAGACGGGCGTGTTCAATAAAAAGATGTTATTTATTGATCAGTCTCTTTTCTCATACAAGAGAAATGAATCGCTATTATTGCAATACTTATAGTTAAGTAAAGTGCATACAGTAATAACAGAATTATAAAATAATACTGTAAAAGCATTGATATGGTTTCTTAGCCATATGATACTTAAAATGGATAAAATAGATACATACATATATACATTGACTAATCGTACTCAACTGGTGCTTCTAACTACGCCTACCCCAATGTACCTGACCTAAGCCTAATACGTGGGCGGGAGTAGATAAGTAGCAGTTTAAGTTAAGTTTGCTTTGCCAAGAGTCTGCTTCAAGAATTCTCTACAAAGGGTTATTCAGTTCAGTACCTGGGATTTAGAAGGCTGGAGGGCTGGTATCTCTATCTCAGGTCTTGATATTCCAGCTGCCTGCGAGGGTTGCTTGGAAGCACCGGAGCTGGATTTCTCGGCAGGAGAAAAGGCAGCGTCTCTCTCTCAGCGCGTCAGAAAGGAGGGGCAGCGTCTGTGGGCTTCGCTGTCAGCTGGGCTCCTCGGCAAGTCTCGCTGCTCCAATCTTGTCACCACCTCGTGTGTTTGCTTAAGGCAATGTCGGTATTATTTATACCTGAAAGGTGCCGGGATTGACGTAAGGATGGACATAAATACGTCAATAAAGATGTCATACGAACTGGCCGTTCGCACATTCTTTACTGAAGTTCTCGGCTAAATCAAAACAATGGCTGTGGGGATTTCCCAGGTCGTGGTAGGTTTGATTTGTTTTGAGAACACCGTATGCCTATTAGGGGGCTGGAGAAATAGTGCTTGCCTAATGAGATGGCATGCGCTATGACCTAATCAGATAACGGGCTTCTGTGCCGTTGTGTGGCTAATCAGATAACGGGTTTCTGTGCAGTTGAATGGCTGCAAGTTAATTATTAACCAGACAAGGGTCAGAAATAGGGGGATCGATACAGTACCCATAGTAAATACACCACACCCACTCCACGTAATCTATGTCCATATTTACAAGTCTAGGCATAGTAAACATACTAGCAGTGCATGTGTATACCGAACCACCCCAAAATACAATCAAATGCATTCAGAAAATTGGAAATGCAAATATAGTTACTATATGCACGTCAAGCAGTATAATATTGCTAAATCCAATACGCACATTTTTAAAGCAGTATGAACGAAATGCGGAAATTACACATGAAATGGCTCTTAATACAGAAAAAAAGGTCGAGACCATCTCATCACAAAATCATGAATACTTGTGAACATGCTAGAGGGTAGCTAATGTCTCTAGAGTAGCTAAATATAGAAATTTTGTTCTCTAAGAATAGTCTTACTTTAAGCAGAAGATAAGTGTCCCAAAAAAATCATAAATATTTTTGGAATGGAAGGGGAAAAAAATGTCTCGCTCTCTGTAAAAACTGGTGCGAAAATTTCTTATTGCTTTATTTTCAAAGTTGAAGGCCAAATTCAGGGTGTAGGGAACGCCGTGTGCTAGTTTGCTCAAAGTCATTCTTTCTGCTCTGGTGAAAACATCATATTATTGAGACTGTCGAAAAAACTATCAACAGCTTCTTGCGAAAGTTCCACTAACTCGGAAAAAGTTGTTACCATGCATTCATGAGAATGATTGCCTTTATTGATGTTTCGATCAGCATAGCTGACAGAAGGTTGTACCCGATTGATGCTGCTTTCATCTTGTACTTCACTACTCTTCAATCGTAGTGGTGAAGTCTCCACGAATGCCGTCATCAGGATTGGTAGCCGCTGGGGACAGTACAATGCATGAGCCGTTACCGGACCCAACAGAGTCTCTGCGTCCATTGGCACATCCGATTGTAGTGTCAGACAGGTGTCCAACACGCATTCTTCGCCGCATAGCAAGCACCTTAATACAGGCATAACACAACTTTGCCACATCGGTCTGAATGAAAGAAACCAAGTCATGTTTAAATCTCATAGCCGTGCTAGTCCAAGGACTTTAGTTATGCAGTCCCGGTAGCCAATAGCTCGGATTGTTTCTTCCATTGTCGCTGGTGTCTTGTCTGTGACGTGGTTTGCCATACCGAAGTAACAGGATCAAAAATAGGATACCTGCCACTAGTCCCAAAAGGAGAGGAAGTCCGCCAAAGATGGAATGGACAAAATCAGGAAAAATACCCAGGATGGCTTTGAATGGGGTTAAAGCTCCTGAAAACACTGTCTTAAATACACTCGCGATTCCACTTGTATCAGAAATGTTTAAGATTTCGCTCACTATTTCTGCGAAATGTATGGGGGAATTGGTTGATAACAGTGAATGAATCTCAGCAGTTGTCCTTGCAACTTGGAGATCATACGTTTTTTTTGATGACGTTAACACGGTTGGCGTCTGTAGGAGTACTGTCTTCATTCGGCTTAAAGTATCAATTCGAATAGAAGAAATTTTCAAACTGGGCCATAACCTTGCCTCCCTGTCTCGGGCATCGTTTGGGAACAATACTCGTTCACAGCACATGACCTTCGTAGTCACGGTTATGAGATAAGGTTTTCCGGGCAGCAGACTGCAACATCTGCGATCTACAATTAGAATGTAACTCCCGTTCGAGAGTCTCCTAAAGAATGGTTCTATTTGTGTTGCAGGTGTGCCTAGCTGGTGACATGAAAGGTTATTTGAAGTCCCTTCACATGCTCCATGCAAACTAATACCCTGACACAGAAGTGTACCGCTTAGTGACCTTTCACAATTATTGCCACTAAGGAATACATTTTGTCCTTTATTACTAACACATGCGTGTGTATAGGGCAAGTTCCATGTTGACTTAATGTATCCTTTACCCAACCTTTCATACTGGCCTGCCTGTATATATTTTTGACAGTATTGAAACTGGAAAGTTGTTATCGGAATATTTATTATCCCATGTATTATCCATTAAATGACAGGTCGTTCTGACATTGTCAATGGTAATCTCTCAAGTTTTTCAATGCTCAGAATTGTATAGTCAGCACCCTTCTGTGCCAAACTGATTTGTTTATCAGTAAGGTTTAAGATATTAAATAGTGACGTTGTGTTGATTAAACGCCAAGGCACATAGCCTGAACGCAGATTCTGTAACGTCCAGCCAAGTTTTACAATAGAACGCAATTGGGACTGACCGTGTTGTAACATCAGTAAGTCTTGCGATATTATATCGATTGCTGAAGACACAATACTGTCCAGTGAATATATTCTGGAGGACAGAGTCATTAACCCATTGTCCACAACAGAAAGTGATTTTTCCAAATTAATACGGTCAATTTCCCGTATTTTTTCTGCTGTCACAATTTGAGTTACTTTCCAAACTTCATTGTAAGCTGCATATATAGAGGCCGCTATGAAACGTTTTTGACGCTGTTTGCGTGGTCCCATAATGAAATCACGCAAGTCAGCACCCTCTTGAAGTAAAGTTAGGTGTTGCTTAATTTCTGCCAGTGTGGATGTTTGTAGCCATTGAAGGCAGAGCTTGCCCACACTGTAAGTAGTTACTATCCCTGGATGTTGTCTTTGGGAATATCTAGGGTCTGGCCTGGTCAATTTGAACCCCTGTATTTTGTTCAGGAATCTGTCTTGACAGTTATTAGTGTCTGTGGGCCAGATCAACCATTGTTTCCAATCAGGATGTGTTCTGTTTTGGTTTAAAATATGGTTCACGTCTATCTCAACATCTATAGAGCTATTACTGTTCGTTGTTGGCTTTGTAATAGACGGTTTGTTTAAGTCTTTGATTTTGGCTAAGCCAAGACAGGTAGTTTGTTGAATAGTGTCATTCAAAAATATAATTTGTTCTGGGATCATGCAGGCTCTGAACAATGATTCTATACCTTGTACTTGCCAATCTTTTGTACCCCAAACTGTTTTTGTTTCAATGTTATTGTTCCAGAAATCAAAACCAAATGTATTCATTTGTTCAAAAAATTAATCTGAATATATCAATTTTGTGTTTGTAAGCATGGTCTTCATACCTGTCTTATTCGACAATTTGAAATAAAATGTTTCTGCATTACTTGTGTTAAACCCTGAAAAGTATGAATATTTATCATAAATTGTTTTAGAACTACCCTTTGGAGGAGTAGCACAATGTTCCCATTGGTTATAATTTTAAACATTTCTAGGTTGTGCAGATTTATGGAGATAATGGTTACCATAGTGGCTATAGCAGAACATTTGATCATAATTAGACGAACCCTGCAAATAATCATGTTCTGTAAATTTAGCAGACATTACTAGGTCAGACATCATATCATTAATACTTTCAAAGTCCCAATCATCAGCAAATGTGCTAGGTTTTACAAAGTCACTTAACGAGATCTTAAATTGGTGTGGATACTTCAGGATTTCAACCGGGCCATAGATTTAATAATCAGTATTGTCCCATGCTACACCGCCTGGTATAGGATTGGCTGTGAAGTTCACTGAAGAAAGTTCTCTTTTCTTGACGTGTGAAGATGTGTGTGGTTTAAGGACCAAGTTGATTTTCTGGCTTGCTGTGTCCATTGTAGCATATTTTCCCTCAATGAAATGTCCCAAGCATAGTACCATGATGAGCCAAAGTATGAGGATAAAAGCACCTAATGTCACCCAAATTTCAATCCATGGAGAAGTCAGATAGGTTCTCTTTAGTTGATGAAAAGGTTCCTTTGCTTTGTCTTTAAGAGTTTTTGTTGATGACTGTACTTCTGGTTCGCTTTGTCCTTCTGAAGAATCATCGAAGTTGATGAAGTAGCCGGATGCTGTTCTGTCAATTGTTCCAATTGCTTCTGGATTACTTTTTGCTTTTGGCTTTTGCTTTGTTTCATTAGAAAACTCTGTAGTTACATCATCGTAGGTTGTTGTTTCTTGATGAAAAGCTTTGATTTGGGTTTTAAGAGGTTCAAGTTCCATTGCTTTGTTGCATAGTCCTTGTTGTTTCACTGTCGATTTTCCAAATGTGATCAGTCTTTCAGTTTGAACCTCTGTGGATGTAGCAAACTTTGGTCTTCTGCTACTTCTTGGGAGTCCACTTGGCCTACTATTTGTTATCGGCCACATGATTGTGGTTTAACCAGGTCGATGGATATGACTCGGTTCTCCTTTTTACCAGCAAGGGGCGGTAGCACTACTGATCTTGTCCCGTTGACAGACAAGACAGGAACTGCTTTTCTGTAAGAAGGCCCAAATTCCTTCTTTACCGCGATCTTCTCTCTGACCAGATCCCCGACTTTTGGAATCCAGACAGGCCTTGCTGGGACAGGTGGTTTTTCTTCAGTGGTTGTTGGCTGCTGTTTCAACTTTATGTTGCTCAGGTCTTTTCTTGTTTCATTTAAGTCCTGTAAAATAGCCAAGCGATCTTTGATATCAAAGCATTTTTCTTTAACCACTGAAGTCTGACTATCTAAGTCCTGGATTAACATTCTAGTCCCAAACAATAGTTCGTACGGACTGAGTCCTTTCAGAGAATTTCTTGGCAGATTATTTAGACTACCTTGGACACTTATTCAATGTTTGACCCACCCAGCTCCTGAACCTAATACCTTTGCTGTTATAGATTGCTTTATGTCACGGTTTTTTCTTTCTACGATTCCGTTTCCCTCGGGATGAAATGGACAAGAGTACCGCAATGCAATGCCCATGCTGGTCATGGCCTCCTTATAAGCCCGAGAGCTTAAAGCAGGACCTTGGTCAGAATGTAGCATGCCAATTGCGTATGTGCCGATAAAGACTCGCAAATCTTTTATAACAGTTCTGGCGTCAGCCGATCGCTGGGGCCACATCCATATGAATCTCGTGCATGAATCCACTGCGACCAAGATATATTTATAGTTACCATCCCTTTGTAAGGGACCACAGTGGTCCAGGTAAACACAGGCTAATGGTTTATCTGAGATTAGAAGGGGCGTCTGTGCTGGTCGTTTCACTGTTGATACTTTCATTCTTTGACATATTTCACATTCTAGAACATAGTTCCTTGTTTGTCGTCTCATTTGTGGCCACCAGTATCTCTGTTTTAATAATGATACTGTGGCTGAAACGCCAGCATGTACAGAAGCAAGCCCTTCGTGTGCCGCTATGATGAGTCCTAACCTATGTTCCATGTTTGGAATTGCCCTATCCCCCACTCCAGGGATTCGAGCAAACGGAACATTATTTGCATCAGTTATGTATGAGTACTTTACTGGAAAGCCTTTCGGGAGTGTTTCTATCGCATCTTTTACTGTAGCACTGACAGCCTGTAATATTTCGCTGTCTATTTTTGTTTTTGACCGAGTGATGGCAGCTACGGAAGCCGTTTGCACAGCTGCCTTCGCGGCCTCATCAGCCAATGAATTCCCTTCAACGTGAACGCCATCACGTTGATGACTCAGTGTATGTACCACGTGAGTCTTTTGTAGTTCCTTTTGCAAAAGAACTACTTGTTCCCAAAGCATTTTATGCTTGATTGTGTTATCTTTTGCGTCTTTAAAACCATTCTGAACCCAGATCTGCAAGTATACATTGTAAGATTGGACGCAGTAATATGAATCGCACACTATGAGTGTGGGGAATTCTCGATCGGTATTTTCAAGCGCCATCTTGAATGCCAGTAGTTCTGCTCTTTGAGCTGTACAGTCTCCTAGAGATTGCGTTTTAGTGACCCCTGGTTTAAATTTACCTTCGTGCCAGCGACCTTTAACAATCGCTCACGCAGCACTGTAAGCTTGCTTACCCCCCACTGCGGGTTGTGCTGATCCGTCTGTATATATTATACAGCCGTAATGTTCTAGAGGCAGAATTTCGGTCGGCGGAGGACATTCGAATTCATATTGGAGAAACGCTTGTGTTTTTAAGTTGGGATCAAATTCGTATGCCACGTCTGTTGCAGCAAGGGAATTAGCCCATTGTATCCATCTTGGATGGAGTGCTTTAGCATTCGGAATGGTTGCCTTTGTTACCGCTTCCAGGGCTGGTATCGGTGTCACGATGATTATTCGTTTACCTTGTGCTAGGGCTCGTTCTTTTGCTACAGCAGTCTGTACCGCGGTTAGAATTTTTTCCGTTGGGCTAAATTTCATTTCAGCTTTTGTGTACAAGTGTGATTTGTATGCTATTGGTACCTTCTCTCCCTCATTAGAGGTCAGGTATGTGAATCCGCATCTTCCTGGGATGACTCGAATCACAAGGTTGCGTGTCTTGTCACGTGTTTGTAATTTTGTTTTAACTAACATATCTGTTTGTAAAGATCTCAAAATTTCTGTGTGTTTTTGAGTCCAATTGATTCTTTTAAAATCTGGTTTTATAAGATCATAGAGAGGTTTAACTCTCTCTGCATAATTTATAATGTAAGTTCTTCCGAAATTTAGGAAACCTAGAATTGATTGTAAGTTTTTTAGTGTTCTAGGTGCTTGGATTACAGCACATTTCTCTAGGAAATTGTCAGCCAGGCTTTTGCCTTCACTTGATAGTTCATATCCTAAAAACAGGACAGTTAGATGGGCAATTCTTGACTTTTTAAAGTTGAATTTGTAACCCTCTGCTGCGAACCCAAGTATTATGGTGTTCACTCTCTTCAAGTGAGTATCCAAGTCATCATCTGTTAGATAGATGTCATCGACATAAGATAATGCCTCATCATCATATATTTGTAGTAACTCTGTTACTCTTGCTGAGAATAATCCTGGGCTGTTTTTAAACCCCTGGGCAAACGACAGAAATTTTTTTGCGCGCCATTTATTGAGAACGCGGTCAAATATCTGCTCTCTGGTGCTATATTTTGACAGAAGAATCCATTAGAGATGTCTAATGTTGTTTTGTATTTTTTGCGCACTATGTTATTCATTAGTGCAGGACTATGCGAGTTTTGTACTGCAAAGGTTTTGCAACATGAGTTAAGGTGTCTGTAGTCCAAAACAAGACGATATGAATTGTCTGATTTGGAGACAGGAAACAAAGGATCATTCATTTGTGAGGTGCAGGTTTCAATCACCCCCTGGTATTCAAGTTGATCTAGGATCTCTTTTACCCGTTTCCTAGCTTCTTGCTTAATTGGGTACTGCCTCTGTGCAGTAGGTTGTGATTTTAACTGGATTTTGTGAGGAGGAGAGTCCTCATCCCATCCCACATGGTTTTTATATAATGCAGGAGCTTGGGCTACTGCCCACTTTCTTGCAAGTGTATATTTTTTATGAATTGGAATATGATTTGAGAAGGCAGGCATAATTATTTCTTCGCCATGAGGGCACTCCCTGACAAACTCTGGTGGCCAGTCTCTTTCAGCTAGAAGGATATCATAGCCCTCGGAGAGATTATCCCAAAAGAGACCCCTTATTTTCCTAGTCTTATCCCCCTCTATACGCAATGTTATTTCATATATTTTATGAGGTTTGCTAACTCTGGTATCTGCAGTTTCCACCTGAATGTATTCATTCGTGTCCACTGTCTCCAGATGATTCATAAGGATCTTGCGAGCTATGCTCACTTCTGCTGCGCTGTCTAGCATTGTCTGAGCCCATTCTCCGTTTTTCAGCTGTGTCCTCAGTATTCTCGGCATGGTTGATTACTTTAATACTGGCTACCTTCTTTTTTGGAAACTGTAATTTTTTATTTTGATGAGCAGGTTCCTTGTCTTTCGACTTGACGTGCTCTTCCCTGTGCTCTGATCGTCCTCTTCTTTCCGATTTCTGCGAGGAAGTCTGAAAAGATTGAGAGGGACGTGTATCAATATCTTGATATCTATCAGGTTTCTTCAGATTATCCCTATTTCTAAGGTTGTATTTTTTCTCAGAGGGCTCCCTTTGGGGAGACTTGTGTCCTTGGTCCGGAGATCTTTCTCTCCGCCGAGGAGACCTTCCTCTGGACTGGAATCTTTTTTCTTTAGGAGTGGATTGTTTATTTCCATCCCAGCTCTTTTTTTGAGTGTTTAGATTATTTTTAATAAATATTTTTTCAGGTTTTTCAATGAGTTGGGGTTTCACCGGTTTTCCACCCAAACTATCTCTTCCTAGTTCTTCATAGGATTTTTCTATGATTCTGGCAATTTCAAATGGTTGGTCTGCTATATCTGTCTCTTTCAACCTCTGGCGGATCGCCACATTTGCTGCTTCTCCTTTTATATTGGCTAATAATATTGCCGAGACCTGCTTGAAGTCTTTTAGTAATTTCATACCAAGAGTTAAAGCAGGTTCTGGACCGTATTCATCTTGAATTTGTTTTAGCACATCTGGTATTACTGACATGGATGGAACACCATGTGTTTTTGTGTAAATGGAAGCAAAGACTGTACCCCAAGTGTCACAGTCCTCCACATGTGGTGCGATTCCCATTGGAAGACAGATAGTCAGAATCCTGTGTTTCTCAACCGGGGTGGTATCTGGAAATACCGCCTCTATTTGAGTGATTTTTTGTGCTAACCAGAATGGAATTTGTTCCCGTTTTGCGGGCACTTTACCTAGACAGGACTGTATGTTCTGTGGTGTAATTTTATTTGTGTTCCCCTGGTGAGGGATCAGCTGTGGAATTTTAATAGCTGGTTGGACTGTTGAAGTCCGTATTACATATTGGACTAATTGTCTGTGTATTTTAATTAGTTGTTTTAGCTGTACTAAAAGATCGGGTGCAGGCATTTCTTCAATGTCTGGATGTGGTGTGTATCCGGATAGGACCGGCCACGTTGCTCCTGGTCTACCTAGTGGACCGAGCCTGGTGATGTGATTATTATGTTTTAGGGCGCCATTAAACCAGAGCAGGTGCTCTTGGTATTTGAGTGGTATTTCCACCTCCTCGAAAGGAGTGTACTCATTAGGAGGTTCCTCTATTTTGTAATAGTGGAAGTCCTTTGTTACAGCGTTTGCTGCTGGAAAGTTTATCCATGAATAGAATACCTCTGTCTGCCGATATTCGTGTGCCTCAATTACGAATATGACTGTACCACCTCTCGGTGTCAGCCCATTTTCTATAAGTTTTAAAGTTATAGATTTTCTTATGTTGACCGGGATGAGTATTGCCTCCGGGTCAGTTTGTAGCAGAGTATTGTCAGCTGCTATGAGTTCAGCTGCTACTCTAGCTGTCTCCCTTTCTTCTTCTTCAGCTTGTGACATTCTAATGTCAAGAAAATTATTTTATTTATTTGCAGATCAGGTTTCTATGGAAACAAAGATTAGATGCACAATATTTTGGAACAGTGTATCCTTCAACGTTGAATAAACCAAGAACCATACATAGGAGTCTCCTCCTACTAAGTTTGGCGGATATAACCTTTCACCCACTCCAGACATCTTTGGAGTATTATGGGAAAAAAGGGGTCTGTGTGAAAAAGCACGACTGAGTTACTCTAATGTCTTACGTTAGATTTATCGCCTATCCAAACAGTTGGGCGCCATGTAGTGTAGTTCCTATTATCCCAATAGGCTCTGCGCATTGGAATAATATCTTCAATAGTATAGACGTAGGACAGAGGTTAACTAGGTCTTCTACTGTCGATATTAGACTTAAAGTTATGTGTGTGCCAGCTAGCTCAGAGTTCACTAGAAACTTTCTCGAATAGACAAGGAGGAGTTTAACCTCCCTGGATAGACAAGAAGGGATTTAGTTTCTGACAACCATAGAACATGACAACTTTGCTCTCCCCTAATCAAGAGTGTATCTCTAGAGTCGTGTGAAAACAAAAGACAACTTATTTTACTCAGTCAGTTCAGTGCATTCTTAGTTTCACCAGATTGTAGAGAAAAGGAAGAGACGGGCGTGTTCAATAAAAAGATGTTATTTATTGATCAGTCTCTTTTCTCATACAAGAGAAATGAATCGCTATTATTGCAATACTTATAGTTAAGTAAAGTGCATACAGTAATAACAGAATTATAAAATAATACTGTAAAAGCATTGATATGGTTTCTTAGCCATATGATACTTAAAATGGATAAAATAGACACATTCATATATACATTGACTAATCGTACTCAACTGGTGCTTCTAACTACGCCTACCCCAATTAACCTGACCTAAGCCTAATACGTGGGCGGGAGTAGATAAGTAGCAGTTTAAGTTAAGTTTGCTTTGCCAAGAGTCTGCTTCAAGAATTCTCTACAAAGGGTTATTCAGTTCAGTACCTGGGATTTAGAAGGCTGGAGGGCTGGTATCTCTATCTCAGGTCTTGATATTCCAGCTGCCTGCGAGGGCTGCTTGGAAGCACCGGAGCTGGATTTCTCGGCAGGAGAAAAGGCAGCGTCTCTCTCTCAGCGCGTCAGAAAGGAGGGGCAGCGTCTGTGGGCTTCGCTGTCAGCTGGGCTCCTCGGCAAGTCTCGCTGCTCCAATCTTGTCACCACCTCGTGTGTTTGCTTAAGGCAATGTCGGTATTATTTATACCTGAAAGGTGCCGGGATTGACGTAAGGATGGACATAAATACGTCAATAAGGATGTCATACGAACTGGCCGTTCGCACATTCTTTACTGAAGTTCTCGGCTAAATCAAAACAATGGCTGTGGGGATTTCCCAGGTCGTGGTAGGTTTGATTTGTTTTGAGAACACCGTATGCCTATTAGGGGGCTGGAGAAATAGTGCTTGCCTAATGAGATGGCATGCGCTATGACCTAATCAGATAACGGGCTTCTGTGCCGTTGTGTGGCTAATCAGATAACGGGTTTCTGTGCAGTTGAATGGCTGCTAGTTAATTATTAACCAGACAAGGGTCAGAAATAGGGGGATCGATACAGTACCCATAGTAAATACACCACAGTTCCTATGCCCCAGATGCCGTTCACAAGCGGCAGACTTTCAGCACATGTTCTGGAGCTGCTCCACACTACACTCATACTGGTGGCATGTCCATAAGTCACTCGGGGATCTTACTGGACTCACATATTTGAATACATGGGAAGCCTGTGCCCTGGGTATCTATCAGAAAAAAAAACAACACAAAGTACCCCTCAGATTTGCCTCACTGGCCATTTTACTGGCCAAACGCAACACTTCCATGCACTGGCGGACACCCACAGGCCCCCCAATTGCTGCCTGGGCGGGGGCGGTTAAAAAATGGGCATTAGCGGAGGAAGAGAAGCTACGGGAGGAGGAGGTGAAAGGGATGCGCAAACACCCCATATCACTGGACTGGGCTATCCTACTGAACCACTTCAAACAATCACTGACCTATGATGACCCGGGAGACGGCCCTCACACACCACAAGACACACAACCGCAAACACAGACCGCGAACATCAACACCAGATCCCCTCCCGCAACACATATAGAAAGCCATTAGCTCTTTAGTGCTATGCTATCTGCCTCAATGGGCAGTCGGACCGCATGCCAGATCGGCCATAACCCCACCCTTCCCCCAACTTTCTGCCCCTAGAAGTATGTGGACCCACAATCCACCAGGGCATATGCCACCCTGCGACTTCAGACGATACCCATACCGAAGATTCCATGACCAACACCCCCCCCCTGTTCTTCTCCAACCCAGTTCTGTTCAGAAATTTCCTATAAAACCACCTCCACAGTGACAAAACATTGGCTTAAAAACTGTGTGACGAATGCTATATTATGTTTTAATGCTTTGGAGATGTAATTCGATAACCTGCTACATGATGTAATCTGTCACAGTAAATGCAAAATGGCAATAAAAATACATTTAAAAAAAAAATCAGACAGGCTAGCTTGAATCCAGTGGTGTAGTGAGCATGGGACCTATGTTTGGGCACACCCTTCCCACTTAAGGCGACAAAAGCAAAAATGACAAATGTGGGACGGAATGCTGAACAAATCAAACATTCACCCCCAGTCATAGATCTGGGTTTAATCCATCGCTTTATTTTGTTTTGTTTCTGTCCATCATTTTATTTTGTGATGTTGCTATTTGCACCCTATGTGGCTAAGGGTATGCTCAGACATGGGTCCCTTGCTCGCTGCACCACTGAATACAAGCTAGCCTGGCTGATGAGGGGTGATATCCTGAAACCGGTCCCAGGATAGTTGCTTCCAGTCAAGGGGGGATCTGGTTTGGAATTTCGGGGTGGACTGTTCCCAAGAGGCACAGGGTCAAGACTGATTTGCATATGGCTGGGTCTAAGCTGGGGTGACGTGGTGGCCAAAATAACTATAGATTAAACCCAGATCTGTGACTGGAGGGGAGTGTCTGAAAAGTTTCAACACTCCGTCCATCATTTTATTTTGTGATTTTGCTATGCACCAAGAGTTAAGTTGCAGTAGCGCTATGGTAGCAGCATACTGTGTAGTGATCAGAAGCAGTGAACAGGAACCTTTTGCCCTGTGTCACTGGAGTGAGGCCTAGAGGCTCACTAACCTTTTTTAAATGCTCCACTGCTGTGTGCTTACCTTACCCTACATCAAGTAGATGTTGAGTGCTGTGCAGCGCAGAAGTAGTGACTCTGCACTTGAGGTATGTGTGCCTGGGACGAGTACAGTACAGGGATACAGCAGTACTGTGTAGTACATGCGGGATTTGTACATGTGCTGAGTGTATGTATGCCTGCAAGGAATACATTACGCGAGAGATGTAGTACTGTGCAGTAAATGCACATTGAAATCATGTGCTAGTTGATGTATGCTTGCTTGAAGTACAATACATGAAGGGTGAAGTGTTGTGCAGCGCCTACAGTGTGAATGTGTGCTAGCAATGAGTACAAGTAAGGGTGCAATGCATAGAGGGAACAGCGCCGAATGGAAAGTGTGATGTGAAATTACACTGACTAAGTGGGCCTGCAGTGGCACATTTCATGGAGTAACCTGGGTTCCACTTTGGGAAGCTCAATCCTGCCTAAGGAAGACATTAGGAGGAGAGGAATCCCGCAGACAGATTTGTATATTGCTGCATTCCTGTGAGCTAGGTGGGACACACACTGGAGGGAAGAAAGTGACTCCCTTTACACTTCAAAAGACTGCTCTTTGATTCCGTGATAGATCACAAGGAGGTGCCTCGACACATCTCAGGAAAAGAGATGGGGCTGTTAAGGGAATCATGAAGATGGTGTGGAATTAACCTTTTTATGCACATATCACTATGGGTGACATCCAGGTGTGAACTCTGGTCACTCCCATAAATGGAGTTGTGGGACAATATGCTTCGGAGTCATGCCTGCTGTGACAGATGCCCTTCAAGAGGAAAGGAGAAAGAGAGAAGTGTCCACTTCCAAAGAAGCAGAAACTCAACATAACACTACTAAGACTCAGACCTTAAATCATGTTTGGTGTCTGCAAAAGGACTATAGGAAGGGGAGGTCGAGTTCCCACATTTTTATTCTCTACCAAGCAGCCACACAGGCTGTGCGAAAAAGGCAAGTTATGTGAGACTTCTGCCTGTGACCAGGATTGGGGACCAAGGTCTCGTAGTCTCCCTGCTGGGTGAGGGGACATCACCCAGAACATCAAGCTCACTTGCCCTGGAGCACAATTGGCTGCCTCCTTGTAAAGGCTAATGCCCCCTGTGAGCGAAGGGAGAGTGCTAGACGGAGTGAGGTCCAGTGGGTAGCCCTGCACAAGGATTCCCTGAGAAAGCTGTGAAGCTATGCACTGATCGGGCTTTTGCCCATGTGCAGTATTAGCTGTGTGACCCTTCTATGCCAGGAGAGGCCCGCCTTGTTCTGAGCTGTACCAGAGGTGCTGTGTTGGAAGCACCAGGCCACACCACTGCACCACTGTGACCCCATATGCCAGACCAGGGCACCGGGGAACTGATTTTGGGTCAGGAACGTAGGCTGTACGTGACTGCCGAAGTTGGCAAGCCCGTATGCCAGGAGGGACTGCCATAGTGAGAGCAACTGCATAAGGAGAGTCGGAGCCCGGATCGTGAGAACTACAGAAACCTGTATGCCAGGAGAGACTATTGGTATCACTTTGTCATCACCCAGACTAAAGGACTGCTATGACCAGTGGGTCGAGCCTGCATGCAGTGATCTTCAACTGACGGATTCCCCCCTCTTGGGGAAAGAGCAACTTACCTTTGTGTCTGCCGAGCAGGAGCAGCTCCGTTCACTGGAATGAATTGGCAGCGAGAGACTGCGCTGCTGGTAGCTACCGCTTACACCGCGAGTGGCCTGACTTCGCTGTACAGGATCCAGACTTGTGAGCGCCCGAGGAGAGGGCACTCACTGCACCGCTGAGCACTGCCATACCGCCAGAGTGGGTAAGACCAGAACTGGGCCTTTGGTGCCCCGGGGGCTTACTGCTAAAGGTGGTGTGGGAGTAGAATAACATTTAGAACTGCCAGGTAGTGGACTGGTTTATAGCAAGTGAAAGTTGGTTGCAGACAAGTGAGTAAAATACTGAAGAAACTACCTAGACACTGACCAAATACCTCAAACAATAGGACTTGTAGTGCTGCGACCATTGTGGAACAGGACGGTTCCAGAATCATGCTAGGGGAGAGCTGGAACCTTCAGGAGTGACAGTGTAGAGGTAGAATATAAGGAGACCTGAGGAAGGCACCCACTAAGCAACTTTCTCAAACCCCAGAAGACACATATGTTCAACAGCATCAGATAGTGTGAAAGGGATTCTGGTGTTGTCACACAAGGAAGGAGCAAAAATGGAGCATATCCAGATGATAACCAATGGATGTGCCAGAGTCTGGAGTACCAAGCAGTGTGGTGGGGAACTGAAAGCAGAAGGGTAACGCTGGATCTGTTGACTGTGGAAAAGGCCACTACTACTCCTGAGAACAGTAGAGAAGTTGTGCTTCTGAGCGTCAAGGTGCCCCTGAATGTATTGCATGCCCTGTTCACCAGAGTGGGTGCTCAACCAGATAGACAGGAATTGGAGGGTATGGGTGAGGCAACAGCTGCCAGTGCTTTTCCAAGAGGAGGAAACACTCAGGAAGGCAATAATGATACATTCCTGCATCATGGCAAAACAATCTACAAGGTCTGTGTGGACACAAACATATCAGCAGGTCAACTCAAAGAGTAATGAATAGGTGTGAGCAAGCCATAAAAAATATTTAGCACCATGCAAGCATCTGTTAGTGTCTGAGGGCAGTATGTATGTGTTGGCGGAGAGCGAACTCCAGAGCAATTGCAATTGGGTTCCCTCCCCACCAACATAATGGTCCACCCACCCGACTTAAATTTGGGCAGACCATAATTTCATGACAGCAGAGACTACTCTGCCTCCACCATGGTCAAACTTCTCTGATGGCTCGACAGAGTAAGGGCTGTAGGAGGTTTGGCTGTATGTCCGCCCACCTAATTTAAGTGGACTGACATACAGCCATTTTCCAATGCCCGTCACCACTAGGAAAAGCTTCGCATTAAAGGGCGCTGAAAAGTGCTTAATGCCCGCCTCGCCTTGACAGGAACAGGGGCGGCTCTAGGCTCATGGCGGCCCTGGGCAGGGAGCGCAGGTAGGGGGCCCCGGAAGAGGGCCCTGGAAGAGGAGGCCCTGGAAGAGGCGCGGAGGCCAGTGAAGAGGGGGGTGCCAGGGTGTTTGGAAGTGGAGCGGAGTCGGAGACCGCCAAATCCCTGCCAGGGGCCGCCACGCAAATATGTATCCATCCTCATAGGATTATTATATTAAGGATATATATGGGCGTGGCGGCCCCTTGGGGTTTGGCGGCCCTGTGCAGGTGCACAGCTTGCACATGCCTAAGGCCGGCCCTGACAGGAAACCCCGATGGTGAGGGGGATTTTGTTTTATTTTCAAGAAGAAAATCCCACCGTGACGGTGGTTCCTGTCAATGCTTGAAATGTGTGCTGGGCCATAAAAAAATTTCAAAATTTGGCAGGCAGCACCTCCGTCAGGACAATGGAGTAATTTACTCGATCGCTCTAGTGTAGCGGAAGACGGGCTCTATACCACAAAATTGTATCCGGCCCTGAGTTTCTTTATACACTGAAAAAAGTTCCTTTTTCTCTTTCAAACAGCCAACACCCTTCAGTATTGGAAGGGTCATCCTGTCTTCATTTCCTCTCTCCTCTTCCTTTTGTTCTACTTTTCTCACACTCTGGAATACCTTTGAAGCTGAACATCGTCGGAAACTGTAATTTATTATTTGCATTTATGGCATATGGCCTGGCTGCTTCCAGTCAATCAGTCATAATTAGCTTAGTTACACCATGGTCTATCAAACATGGCTGAATTAATACAAAATGCTGACTATAAAATACATTATATATACACATTAAAACTCTTTCTCAGCAAAAGTGAATAAAAACCTTCCCATTGCAGAATTTATTTCAAACGATTCCATGTCACAACACCAGTTTGTTAGCCTCTTTCCGATTTCTAATTTGATATTCATGTAACAATTGTACAACAAAGAACTGTGGACTCTTCTTTAGGTGCATCTTTCAGTGATTCACTTTATATTTATGTAAGGTAGGTTTAAAAAAAATTGTCTACAATTCTTTAAAAATAAACTGTCCATTAAAACATGTGCTATACTAAATTTAAAATCTAAACCACGTTTACAGTATCTCGAATTTGTACTGCTTGATCTGGGACCGCAAGTAAAGGAGTACAGTTCTAAACTTTAAGAGTACCTGGCGCGCATCTTTACGTTTGTAAAAGGTCATGGTAGCTGAAATGTGTTGGCTTCCAGTCACAGCTACTGGCAGACTGGTCCCGAGACACTGCCAGGCAGATTCTTAATTGCTTCCGGGTCCTGATCCTTCATAACAACAGCAACATGTGCAGAGGGCGACGGACTGACTGCAACACGGATGCACTGAGTCCCTGCAGAGCACTGAGAGAGCAATGCTTGATCAAACCCGTAGAATGGCTGCTCACTTGAGAGTGGGTGGCTAAGATGGGAGCCCATCTCTTTAGCCATGAGAAGGGTCACCTCCACATGCCTCGCACTTCCGGATTAGATGCATCGTCAACGAGACAGAGCCTGCCCTTCCAATAGGTACACAAGAAGGTTGATCCCTCTGGTTGACTGTTTTGCACCCTATCAGTGCTTAGGGGGCGTATTTACAAGGGCTTTATCTCCGCTTTTAAGCCAAAAATGCGGAGATAAAACCAGCGCCTTATTTACAAGAGGGTGCTAACATGCATACTTGCATGTTAGCACCCCAACGCCTCCCTTTGCATCTCCAATGAGATGCAAAGTGGGTGTTACTGGGCGTACCCCATATGGACTACCTTGCAAATATTGCTGATGTTTACATCGCAATATTTACAAGGCAGCCCACATGATTTTAGCACACGTTAGATTTTGCCTAAAAACTGCAGTTTTCGCCAAAATCTAACGTCTGCTAAAATCCTGACTTAGATGTGTCGGGGGTTGGGATGCACACCATCGTTCTCGTGCTTTCCACAGTTTTATTCATTATTAATCCAATAATCCAAATTGCGTGCTACTGGCTCAGTGTCATGCCCAAAATGACACAATTTTAGACAAAAACCCCAATAAAGGAAGACCATTCTCCCCAAACCCGTGCACAGCGAAGATTTGCCAAAGTAGGCGTATTCATCTCTTTACTTATTCTTTATCTTGTCTTTATCTTGTCAATATCATTTTCTTGTCACTTTTACTCAATTCAGCAGTTCTAGTCAGCACATGGAAATACGCGCTATTTTCCAGGTTTCTAATGTCCCCAAAGTGCCCATCCAGACCTCAATCAGGAACACGACTGAAGCGCTGGTTCATAAAAAGCAGCTTTTATTCGCATTAAAACCCAATGCATTTCAGGCTGAAATAGCCCTTCGTCGGGGGTCACTAAAAAAACACAGATCACGCTGCTAATCTTCAAACATCCTCGGCATGTCACAAAGTGTTTAGAGAACCCTCTCCCCTTCGTCCCTTAAACCGGATATCTTCTGTTACTCCGCCCCACTCAACCCGCGTGCTGTTTCAGGTACGAAATAATGTTTAAACTAGGAAAGAGAAAGCGAACAGTCTGTAATTCACACTAGGAGGGTTAATGAATCAGCATAAAAAGTGTGGAGTTAGAGGGTAAAAACTGCCGAGAAGAAATGAGGAACGTAAACTGAGGCATAATGCGGGTATTTGCCAGAGATGAAATACCGAATGTAAACATGGTGATTTAAACGTAATTTGGGATTGAAATAACAGTTAGCACATCAATGTGTAATACTTCTTGATATTAATAAGTACTGATTACGGTTTGATCTGTGTTTTTTTAGTGACCCCCGACGAAGGGCTATTTCAGCCTGAAATGCATTGGGTTTTAATGCAAATAAAAGCTGCTTTTTATGAACCAGCGCTTCAGTCGTGTTCCTGATTGAGGTCTGGATGGGCACTTTGGGGACATTAGAAACCTGGAAAATAGCGCGTATTTCCATGTGCGGACTAGAACTGCTGAATTGAGTAAAAGTGACAAGAAAATGATATTGACAAGATAAAGACAAGATAAAGAATAAGTAAAGAGATGAATACGCCTACTTTGGCAAATCTTCACTGTGCACGGGTTTGGGGAGAATGGTCTTCCTTTATTGGGGTTAAAATCCTGACTTAGCCATCACTAACATAGGGGGTGGATTATTCTGATACCACCCTGTGGTCCTATCAGCAAGGTTATCGCCGTTTTGCAGGGAACATCACTGGAAAACCAACGATGTTTCCTGCAAAAGGGCAATAACCTCGCTATCTCTAAAAATGTTATCGCCCTGGAGTAACGCGTTGTTAATAACGCGCTACCAGGGCGATAAATTCCAGAGATAGCTTGCGATAATATAATTATCGCTAAGCACGGCCAGTGAGAATTATCGCTGTCCGTTGTTAATATGCCTCTTAATTTGTAAAAAACACAAGTGCTGCGGGCCTTCGTCAGGACGCCACTGTAGCTTGCACCAACTAATGCCTGTACCAGTGCTACAAACACAACTACTAACCATCACATTTCTACAAGTCTGACAATTCAAACTATTCCAGGCCACCAAAGCCATAGGAATACCATGGGTGGCAGTTAATAGTCATTTTAATGTGTATTTAATAAAAATAACAGCTGCTAGTGTGCTCATCTGTAAATTAGACAACGAGCACTACCATGTCATAAGTGTTGGTGCTGACAATTAAGTGCTGGTGCCGAGCACCGGAAACCCCCATCTAAAATTAATCACTGACCCATATATTATGAGGTAAATGAAGGCCTCCTAGAGACTTCCATAGGAAGAAGGATGTTCTCTGCACATGAGAAATGAAACACTGTGGGGGGGTAGTTCCTGGGTGTGCGTGAGGGCAATTTGGAGGATGTGAGGGGGGAGTGACCCTCTGAATACTAATTTATATTTCACTGGCTATTCAGAAGACTGTGATGCTTACAGATAGTTTAAATATGGACCAATGTAGCCCTACCATACATTCTAATGATATTGCAAGTCACTGAAGAGTTTAGTGACCATATAGTGAAATGAGACCAAAGATCATGAAACTCTCAGGCAACTTGTAATATTCTTTTAACATACAGCAGAGAGTATTTTATTCCTCAAAAGAAAAGGTCAAACCATCACCCTTTCCAGAAACTACTTAAATACTTGGTGTATAATATGGGTTCAGCCATGAAGAATAAAAACAGAATCTGTAGTCTGTATTTACACAGACCAACAAGCAGGTACTAACTTGTTGCAACTAGGTATTAGAATCAGTTTAATGCAAGTCGGGTTAAATATGCTGTATCTCAGAATGTGCAGACACCTGGAGTGGTTCTTTCCTGTAATGACCTATAGCATGGAAATGAATAAAGATGTTGCCGTAAATATCTCCTTTCTATTGACCATTGTTCACTTTAGAAAAAGATCAGAGGGAGGAGGAATGGCCAGTTCTCCTTGTTGAAACTGTAGCTGTCATTATGCTCTGTCATCTGCCTTTTACCTTCTCTAATGGCCCTGGCAGTTGGTATTAGGAAACCACAACTCAAATGTAACAAATTATTACAGTTGAACACCTACTTCACTTCCTTATTAACAGATGACCATAGGTGCTGGAAGTAGGGATGCAGGGGTTACTGCATCCCCCAAAATAACCATGCCGATTGTAATGATGGGTACATATGCACGGGGCACTAGGACCTGCCCGAGGGAGAACGAGGGCGGGTGGATAGGGAGGAGCCAGGGACTGGAGACGCCAATTAGCCGATGAACCAAGATGAGGAAGGACGTGCAATAAACAAGCTCCTACATAACCCCTGTGTCCGTGTCTCTGTGCGTGCAAGGACACTACATCTGGCGACAAGGTGAGGAGGACGGCTAACTCCGTCGGCGCACGTCCCTGGATTGCACATCCAGCATTGTGAGCTCATGACCGCGTGGTAGCGGAGTCACGGTGCGAGCGATCTCGCGCGCTGGGAGACAACCCCAGCTGTCCGGAGGTGTGTCAGGTGTGTTCACTTGCCCAGAGCTCCCCTGCTACACCACGTATGTGTGTGGCACATCCTGGGGGTTAGAGCGCGAAATCTGCCTGCTCGCCGGGAGCCCACCCCGGCGGTATAATAATTAATGAAGGCTGCCTCATCTTGTGCTCCCGCGACGACGCCCGTCTGAGAGGGTGAGTGTTGGCTGGCACCGAAGATCGGTGAGAGGGAGCTGCAGTGAAAGCATCGTGTCTCCGGTTGGAGAAGGCCAAATCTCACTGTACACGAGATTCTCGAGGCGGCCATCATGAAGTCAGGCGGGGCAAGGGAAAGTAAACAAGCACTGGCGAGTGCAAGGAAACAAGTAAACAAGCACTGGAAACAAGTAAACAAGCACTGGCGAGTATAAGGAAACAAGTAAACAAGCACTGGCGAGTACAAGTAAACAAGCACTGGTGAGTGCAAGAAGTACTTTTGTCAGTACATGTCGAGTTAGCGGGATAGCGCAATGCCTGACCCCGGTCCCATGGGTGTGCTGGGAATATCGTTCCTGCGCCCTCCGGAGCCCCTCACTCTTGAATCTGGTGGGGGTATGGGCCTGCGGTGGCAAGAATGGCTAGAAGATTTCACGGACTTCATGAAAGGGTCCCATGTAACTGATGCTGGACAGCAATTGATCGCTCTCAGGAATCTTGTAGGCAAAGAAGTTGGACAGATCATAAAAGAGTTACCTACTGAGTCCGCTGCGTCATACACTAATGTCTGTGAAGCACTCAACCGCACGTTCTTGCACAAAAAGAATGTCGATTATGAGCGATATACATTGAGCCTGGCATCACAAGAGAAAGGTGAGCAAATGAGCGTATTCATCATACGTCTGAGATGTTTAGCAAGATATTGTGATTTTGATAATTTTTCCACAGAGGATGCCCTCCGATTGAGAATCATAGAAGGCTGTCTGTCAGAGCCCTTGAGACGCAAACTGCTCAAGAAAAGCTACCCGCTGGATGAGATTGAGGAAATGACAAGAGTCGATGATCAAGCCGACGAGCATGCGAAGAAGATGGAGGCCAGGAGAAGCGAGAAACGTGAGCAGGCGTTCAGGATGCAGTCTCGACAAGTGCATGGACGGTCCCCACCAGAAGCGTGCTCCTTCAGATCCAAAAAGCAGTATCACACGTCAAGTCATCGACGCAGAAGCACGAGTCGCACCAAGAAAAGATCAGAACGACAACTAAAGTGCTACAGATGCGGCTATGATTTCCCACATGCAGACACATGCCCAGCACTAGGTCAACGATGCCGGAAGTGTGGTAGAGACAATCATTTCGAAAGCATGTGTGAAGCTTCCCACAAGGATGATCAACGAGAACCTACCAGACAATATCGCCCCTCAAGCAGCCGCACCATGTCAGAGCAGTACAGGATAGACGAGACTCATCCACTGGGTCGTCACAATCCAACTGTCACTCCTGCCGAACACATCGATCTCGACGGTCGTCATCAAGAAGGTCAAGATCCCTATCACCCGTCTCGCAGGACCGCGACGAATACATATGCTTTGTAGCGGATCCTGATCGTCTAAAGGAATACCCACGGCTAGACATCAGAATTGGTTCCCACCATGCCAAGTTTGTGCTGGACAATGGGGAGATGCTAAATTATTTACCTGTAGCGGAATATCAAAGAATGAGGAAACCTCCCAAAGTGATCAACGTCCACGTGCGAGTATATACGTGGATGTCAAATAAACCACTCCACTGTCTTGGGAAGTTCGCGACCGATCTATCATATCAAGATCGCACCATCCAAGCCTACATCCATGTCATTGATGGGCCTGAGGCGGACTGCTTACTGAGCCTGCCCACCGCAGAACGACGAAGGCTGGTGGACATACTATACAAAGTGGATGACAAACTAGACATTACTCAGAAGTTCCTTAAGCTTTTCCGAGGTCTCGGGAAGATGAGAAACTGCCAAATTAGGCTCCACATCAACGAGCAAATCACACCAGTGACACAACATCACCGGATAATTCCATTTCATCTACAGGAAGCCATGGAGAAGGAGCGCCAAGACTTACTCGAGGCTAACATCATAGAGAGAACTGATGGACCAACACCCTGGGTCTCGCTGGTTGTATTAGTTCCACAAAAGGAGAGACGGACAGAGTCCGTCTATGTGTGGACATGAGAGCGCCTAACACCGCGATAGAGAGGGAGAGGCACCCAAGCCCCCACATCAGTGACATGATCACATCACTCAATGGAGCCAAAATATTTTCAAAATTGGACCTTAACAAAGGATACCACCAACTGGAGTTGCATGAGCGGTCCCGATACATCACGACATTCTCAACACATCTAGGGTTGTTCAGGTACAAAAGACTCAGTTTTGGGGTGTCCTCAGCTGCGGAAATTTTTCAGGAAGCAATCAGGAGAACAATCCATCATGTTCTCCATGTACTGAACTATAGTGATGACATTTTGGTGTATGGAGCCACCGCTCAAGAACATGACACCGTGCTAGACCGGGTCTGCCATGCCCTGATGGAAGCCAACCTCACGCTCAATCAGGACAAGTGTGAATTTCATAAGCCAACGCTGAAATTCTTCAGCCACGTTTTCTCTGGAAAGGGCATGAAACCGGACCCCGAAAAGGTAGCGGCGCTAAATGATACACCAAGCCCAAGTGATGTTGGAGATGTGCGCTCGTTCCTGGGCATGGCCAGTTACTGCTCCAGGTACATACAAGACTACGCCACAATAAGTCACCCCCTGAGAACTCTCACCAAACAGGGGCAGCAATTTCAGTGGTCCACTCAATGTGAACGTGCCTTCAGAGATATCAAGGAAGCTGTGGAGTCTGCTGAAAACATGGCCTACTTCAACCCAAAAAAGAAGACAGAAATAACCGTGGATGCCAGCCCTGTGGGGCTAAGGGCCATTCTAGCACAGTATGACAGAGATGAAGATCAACGTCACATCGTAGCGTATGCCAGTAGGAGTCTCACAAACACGGAGAGGGCATACTCCCAGCCAGAAAAGGAAAGTTTAGCTGTCGTCTGGGCCTGTGAACATTTCCACATCTTTATATTCGGAAAGCATTTCACCTTGGTCACTGACCATCAAGCTCTGATCACAATTTTCGGAAACCCTCGAGCCCAAATGCCACCACGAATAGAGAGATGGGGCCTCAGGTTACAAGAGTACACATACACCATTGTACACAAGCCAGGGAAAGCTGCAAACCCTGCCGACTACATGTTCAGACACCCCACCCGGACCAGCAAATCCAAACGATCGATTGCGGACGAATATATCCATTTCGTGGTAGATCAGGCCAGACCCCCTGCTGTTCTGCTGGAAGCAATCTGGGAGGCAACCCAGTCAGACGTCACCCTGCAGGAAGTAAAACGCCGCATACAGACCAATAGCTGGCGACATTCAGAAACTACGAGACAAGGTGACGAAGAGATGTCCGCATTCAAACACGTCCATGATGAACTATCAATAGCGACAAATGGTCTCATCCTAAGAAACACTCGAATTGTGATTCCAAGACAGCTAAGAAAAGGGGTTATCAAGGGGTTATCAATTTAGCATAGTAGCCACAAAAAGAGCGCTCCGAGAGCAGGTCTGGTTTCCGACACTGGATCTAATGGTGGAAACAACGTTGAAGGACTGCCCACAGTGTCAGCTAGTGAGCCGCCCAGATCCCCCTGCACCGCTGCAAATGTCTCCACTGCTGGATGGCATCTGGCAACACATTGCCATTGATTTCTTTGGGTCGTTCAAGTCGGGACAATATGTCCTGGTCATCATGGATGAATATTCCAGATTCCCCATTGCACAACTGTGCACATCCACCAAAGCCTCCAGCGCCATACCAATTCTAGATGAAGTCTTCGCTGCGTGGGGCATTCCTCAAGTGGTAAAATCTGATAATGGGCCCCCATTCAACAGCCATGACTTCGCCGAGTTTGTTCAACACCTAAACTTTAAACACCAGAAAATCACACCACTCTGGCCACAGGCAAATGGAATGGTTGAACGCTTCATGGCTACGGTCAAGAAAGCTATTCAGCAGGCGGAGCTCACTCGAAAGAGCATCCAGACAGCGCTAAATGAAGTACTACGTGCCTACCGAAACAAACCCCACTCCACCACGGGATCATGCTAGGCCGGTCAGTGCGCACCTGATTGCCCATGATGAATGTCCTGGTGGGTGAACCATATCCGGATTCTGACCATGAGGAAATTGCGGCTGTGGACAGGCTGAAGAAAGAAAAAATGAAGGAATATGCGGATGAACGTCGACATGCATCTCACGCTGAAATTCGGGAAGGACACTGGTTGTTGGCGTGGCAAGAGCAGCACAGAAAGACTGACTGCAAATATCATGAGACTCCGCTGAAAGTTGTGAGACAGAAAGGAACTATGATCACCGCGGAAATAGACGGAAGACGAGTCACCAGAAATGTGACACACTTTAAGAAGTGCAGCCCTAGTGTAAAAGAACTATTGACTGAATCACTAGTCGAGAACAATGAACATGAAACACCGCTCAGCAGCAGTCAGGTACCGATGGGAACTCCTGATGAGCACAAGCGAGATATCCCTGATCCTCAGTCGCGCCCCAGACGGGCCATTAGAAAACCGTCTCGCCTCATTGAAGAACTTTAAGTGACGATCTTCAGCGACGTGAAAGCAAAGGGCGCGGATATATTGCTGTGTTTTGTTTTTGTTTACAGAGGGGGGAGATGTAATGATGGGTACATATGCACGGCGCACTAGGACCTGCCCGAGGGAGAACGAGGGCGGGTGGATAGGGAGGAGCCAGGGACTGGGGACGCCAGTTAGCCGATGAACCAAGATGAGGAAGGACGTGCAATAAACAAGCTCCTACATAACCCCCTGTGTCCGTGTCTCTGTGCGTGCAAGGACACTACACTGATGAGCAATAAAGATATCTTTACATTTTGTTTTTAGCTTGCAAATCTGCTTTGTTCGAAGACAGAGGTCAAATGACAGGTTGCGTCTTCTGTCAAAAAGCTGCTTTTTCTTTCACCTTGGGGGTTAGTGTTTACTTTTCCTTCTCTGACAGCAAAGTGAGAGGATTTGGTAAAGTGAACTATATGACAAGCTTACTGGTGTGCAGGGAATAAAGGAAAGGGTGTAGGATGTCAATTTGCTCACATTATCCTTTGAGCACTCTATAGTTTTATCATTAAACTTCAAGGCTGTTCAAATTTAGTGGCAATTTCAACGGAAAATTAAGGGTCACAACTATGGGGGCTACGTCTACTCATACTAATATGTTGACCTACTTCCTGGATAGTTCACAGTGCACCATCTGGAAACCTAAACCTTACAGGGTACCTGATGGTGTCTGCAACCTCAGATCATGACAACCCTAATTCCGCCAAGGAAACCCCAGCAACAGATCTACCCTTTCATCGCTGGCTCAGGCATGCCCAGAGGGAGACCGAAGAAATACACAAATTGGCATTTAAAACATTTATTTAAGTAATTGGACTCTTCTGTAAAATATGTGCACTGCAATGTTTAGTAGAAGGAAACAGAGCATTGTAACCAGCAATACAAGAATGTTGAAAAAGATTATAATTATTTGATTGATTATATGGATACATATAATTGTGCTCCTACCTAATACAACCTATCCTAGAGAACATAGGGTGAATGTGGTTCGGCCAGATACCTTGGAACGATCTAACTCCCCATTTACCTGAGTGCATGTGTCATTTGGAAGCCAGTCTGGTGTAGAACAGGCCGCCGTCCCTCTCAAGATAGTGATGAGATTCCGCTGGGCTGGAATTCAGGCACTGGGCAACCACGACAATCCATGGAAATGCTCCTCTGTCAAACAAAGGCTTAGGGCAGTTTATATAATAAAAACCGGACTCATTCGCATTGTGCCTGAGTTCAGATGCAGCTGTCATTGTTGATTCTAACAATTCAGAGCTGTCTCCGTACAGACAACAATATTCAAGAGTAGTTTGCATAGTGTACTTGGTCCTTGGACAAAATGTACGATGGTATGATAATGTGCCTACGAAGAACTGTATTTGTAGGCAAAACACTTTCTGAGTACACTATCGCATGCAAGCACGCAAGCAACATTTACTAAAAGTCATTGTCTAAAAAGATGTCAACTCTAAACATGAACATGTAAAATGGGAGCCTTTGTGCACGGGCCCTATTAACCTCAAGACAAACATGCTGTATGTAAACAAATGTGAGCCACCACACCATGCTTTAGTGATATATGTGTGATAGCATGCTCCAAAGTGCACCACCAGTTATGGACCACCACCATACCACTCTCCTGTTGAATGGGTGTGGAAAGAAAGTGCTTAGAAGTGCACTGCCACCCAGCCATGCCCTCCGCTCCACTGTGGATCCATCTGCCCTCTGCTCTGCCCAGCATTGTGCCTCAGCTGGAACAGGATATCACATGCTGCCCGGGTTGTGCTGTGTTCCCCGGTGCATGTTAAATCAAGAGGGCACCTTGTGCTTGTTTTTTTTTGGCACTGCTACAGCTTTAAGGCTCATTACACCTGCATAAAATTACCTTCCGGAATGTGCTTGTATGTATGACTCATTTAATTAATACCATAAATAACTGGCTATTTGAGATTCACCAATGCGGAAAAAATTTCTCTCCTTAAACTCTGAATTGAATTGAATTGAATTGAAAATTCCATTTGTATAGCGCATAACCACCCGAAGGCCTCGCAGTGCTAGAGACTGAATTCTGTGTGCGACTGCAGGGAGGGATTAGTGCGCTTTTGAGAACAGATGGGTTTTCAAATCCCTCCTAAATGACATCAGGTTGCTGTTTTTCCTGAGGGACAGGGGCAGGGAGTTCCATGCCTTAGCCGCTGAATAGGTGAAAGAGCGGCCGCCCCATCTGGCTCTCTTGATTTTTACTTTAGTTGCCAGGTGCAGTGAGGCTGAACGTAGGGATCTAAGTGGCACATACGGCGGTATTAGAGGGTACAGTACTGCCGGGCCAGTTTGATGAAGGGATTTGTGCAGGATGCACATGGCCTTGAATAATGTTCATGAGGCCACTGGAAGCCAGTGAAGCTCCTTTAGGGCAGTTCTCGCCGACTGCCAGCGAGGAATATTAAACAGTAGGCGGGCGGCGCAGTTTTGAGTGACCTGCAGTTTTTTTGTCACTGTTGCCGGGGCCCCAAGATATAAAACATTTCCGTAGTCCAGGCGGGAGAGAATCAGGGCCTGGACCATGACCCTCCTCGCCTGGAATGGGAGCAGGGGGAGCACTTTCCGGAGCATTTTCATTAGCCCCACGCATACCGAGGCAGTGATAGTAGCTTGGGACGAGAAGTCTAGCGCTCTGTCCAACCAGACTCCCAGACTCTTTATCTGCTCTTTAGGAGGAGGGGGAGTACCGAGACACAGAGGCCAGTCATCCAGGAAGGAGGTAGGGGAGGAATTACCAAGCACCATGATCTCGGTCTTCTCCCCATTAAGCTTGAGGTGGGAAAGTTGCATCCACCCCGCTACAGCCTCCAGGCATGGACCCAAAGTGTTCGACGAACCCCCCTCGTGGTCCAAAGAGACCACGAGTTGAGTGTCGTCTGCGTAGGTGACAATACGCACACCAAAGGGGAGAACGATCTTCTCCAGCGGCTGCATATAAACATTAAACAGCGTGGGGCTCAGGGAGGAGCCCTGAGGAACCCCACAGCTGAGAAGATGCTTTGATGATGTCGCCTCGCCTTCAAATACCTGGAAAAAGCGTTCCTCCAGAAAGGAGGTCAGCCATAACAGGGCCGCGCCCGACACTCCCAGGCCACTCAAGCGATGTAATAGTGTGGCATGGTTCACAGTGTCGAACGCGGCACTGAGGTCCAAGAGTATGATAGCTGTTTTACCACCCTGGTCCATTATGGCTCTCGCTGCCTCTGTAACCGCTAAAAGAGCGGTCTCAGTGCCATGTTGTGGGCGAAACCCTGTTTGGGAGACCTGAAGCAGTTTATTGGACTCCAAATATTCCCCTAATGCTTTGTTGATATGCCTCTCCAGCAATTTGCTCATCCATGGAAGCAGCGAGATAGGGCGAAAATTGGATAGGTTGTTAGGATCCAAATTCGGTTTTTTTAACAGGGCCCTTACCATTGCACACTTCCAGGCGACTGGTACAGAGTTGGAGGTAATGGAGGTGTTAAGAGCCTCCAGCAAACAGGGGCGGATGGTGTCCATTGCTTTTACTAAGGTCTGGGGAGGAGCAGGGTCATTTGGAGATCCTGAGGTGACCTTCTGAGCAAGAGAATCTAATGTATTAGGGTCCAGGAGAGGGAAGGTAGCCAGGGAGCAGGATTAAACTCTTGCCCTTCTTGTCTCTCTTTTAGTTTTTTTTTTCTTTCACCCTTTTTCTCTCTTCCTTCTTTCTCTGCTTCTCCTTTCTTTACCTTTTGTTACCTCTTCTTCTCCAATGATGTTGCCTTTGCAAGACATCCCCATTTAAAAGCATTGGCAAAGCTCTGCACAGTAATTGTGTTTACAGACGTGGCGGAGCCTGTGCGCATGTATTGTAAAAGCTGTCACCGTCGCAGACCCTGATTGATGTCTCTTTTTCCTGAGTTTGCTTCGGATTCTAAGAGTCTGACAGCTTCACTGGTCCCGGGATGTCTGATAGTGTCTGTTGCACTCTGGGTGGGGCACTGCATCTTTTCTGTTCTGGTTATTTGATAGTGTGCATTCGTCTACGGGTGCATAATAGTGTCTGTTGCTCTCGAGGTATCTGGCTGCAACTTTTGTTCTCTGGTATCACGCAGTGTCTGGTGGGCTCAGAGTGGGTAATAGTATCTACTGCCCGCTGGGTGTCTGGAAGTGTGGATAGGTCTGTTGGTATCTTACAGTTTCTGTTGGGCATTACCTGCTTTGCTGAGCAGACGGTGCCTCACATTATATCTTGTGTTTTTAGCATCTCACAGGTATTTCGGGATTCATCTGCTGCTGTTGATCTCCGCGTGCCTAATGATGTCTGTTCCTAGCTGGGTGTCTGGAAGTGTACTTTGGCCTCTGGATTCCTGACAGTGGTTGTAGCTTACTGTATGTCTGATCGTCTCTCTTTCTAAGGGTGAGTGGTTGATAGGATTGTGGAGGTGTCTGATGGTGGTCTTTAATCCCTCGGATTCTCAGAGTGGCTTTAAACTCTATCTGTCTGCTGGTGTTCTCTGTGGACAGTACAACCATGGGAGGCTTGCTACATAAACTATCACTCGCCTTAGGACACAAGGGGGCAGAATTACAAGCCCCTTGTGCCACCGGTGCAACACTTTTTGTGTCGTACCGGTGGTGCATGTTATTGCTCCATATTTACAGGGACAAGAAAGGCCACCCTACGTGACTTTTCCTGTCCTTGTAAATACGGCCCCATTAAACGGAATACGTTACGTGAAAGGGGCGTTACATGGGTGTTGCATAAAATAAGGGACCCCCTGAACATTATCGAAGTTCCTAGGACAGGGAAACAAGTATCAAATGCATAACATTCCTAGGCAACGAGGGACTTTATAGAAAATCAAGCCCTGTACATGAAGCAATAATAACCGCAAAAGCTCAGTGTACCAGACAAACAGACTGTTAAAATGGTATCATTTTATTTATATTAAAGTAAAAAAATGTATGACATAAACATACATAAAAATGATTGTGCATAGCATGAGGTTCAAATGATGTGTTAATTACCTCATACAAACATAAAATAGTCAATTACATATTGACAAGAATAAAAAACAGTTTCAATGAAAACAATTACAAGTGTCTAAGATGTAGTATCATTCTTAGAGTCTTCTACGCGCGTCTCGGCGTGCAAGCGCCTTCTTCAGGAAGAGCCACGATAAGTTCTGTGCAATGCAAAACACATATACAATACATATATTAAAACACAAATTGGTACACTGAAACTTAAGCAGGGATAACGGTTGCGCGTTAAGATGTCAAGGAGGACTCCAGAGAAAAAAAGTGAGAAAAAAAAAGAGACTAATGGGAAAGTTAAATAGAAAGATACCTTGTGCATGAGACTGATATAAGAGATGTCAGTAAGTGTCTAAGCACCAAAAAGAAAGGAAAAGAAAACTCCCAGACTGGTGACATAAAAAAATAAAAGATCTAAAGGACCTTTATTGTGCATAGATACCACCCTAATTGAGAACAATGAATAAGCGTACTGAACTAAATATCTTGCTGTTGTGATGGAAGAGGCAAGGATTGCTAAAATAAAAATAAATAGATGTAAGCTGGACCAAAGACCATGCCAGGGAAACCCAAAATGGGATTCTCCTTGCACCCTTTGGAAGACAGACCTGGACAAACGGGCCATATATTGGTCCCCTGGCACAAGTGCAATCTCTCATATCACCCCTGAGAAGTGTAAAAGAAGGACCTATGAAGAACCCCGGGATAGTGGCTGTGTCGGCCAAACTCTAACCATCCTGCATGCTGCTGTTCTCCCACTCTCTTTGGGGAATTATTTAGAGCCAAATCTGGAATTTCCCCGACCTCAGAGTTAGATACCAAGGTGTCTGTCTGTCCTGTGGGCAACCTTGAATTTTCATCATAAATATGACAAAACAGTGCAGAAAACTGAAAGAATGCACAGTTGAAATTACACTTCTACAAGACAACCTAGCAAAAAAGGATAGTTGGATGGTAAAACAAAGAGGCAGTCGTTCAGCTGAGAAGAGAACCAAAGCAGGAAGACAACAGGCGAGCAACAGAGGTCAAGGAGACCAGGAACTGTGACTCTGATCCACCTCTCCCAGATTAAATACTGGTTTCCTCGAACCTTGGCACTGGCCATCCCTGTGCCCATAGGCAATCAGACGGTAAACCTGGGGTGTGTGCCAAAATGGTGTGCCTACCCAAGCGAGGTGTAACAAGGAGAAATATCTTCATTTCTCCTTGTTACTTCCTCTGCAGCACCCATAGAAAGAGGAATAGGCCTATAAGGACTTTTTTGTGCCGACAGCTGTACCTTTCTTTACAAAAACAATCCTGCCTGTAATACAGGCATCCTTGCACAATTGCAAAAGGGTGACTGCATTGGCGCGAGGCTGCTTGAAGTGAGCCAGTGCAATGAGAAAGCAGAAGGGTGTCATATCTTAATAGATATGGAATTACTGCTCTCTCCCTTTCATGCAACGCAATGCAGCAAGTTGCCTTGCAGCATAACATTGCCTCACAGGGTAGTAAATCCAAACTGTAGTGTGGGCTCACTAGGACCTTACATTGATTTATAGCCTATCCATTGCGTACCATTCTTGGCTTTATTGTCATATTTGCTTGTTTCATATTTGATGGATTTCCTTATTGCAGCTTGTCCATCTTCTGTTTTTCCCTGTTCTTGATCATAGCCTCTTTACCATCTCTCTGATTGGCTGGCGTCTATCCTTCCACTGCTCATTGTTAGGGAACTACATTTTCCTTTTTGCTTAAGCACTCCATGAGAGTGCCTGTGTTTTTCATCCTTTCCCTCATGGCTTTCTCCCCGGCCAAATACCCACAACCCCGTGCTCCATATTGCTGTCACACATGTGCTGCAAGCTCTCTCTTGTGTGCGTGTGTGCTTCTGCCCCGCCAAACCCCAGACCACCCGAAGATATGTGTTACTAACCTTCCTGCTTGTGAGCTTTTCTCTTTCCCCATGTGCTGCTTCCCCTCCATCACTCACTCCCCATTGCTTTCCCCACCCGCTCCTCTTTTTAAAAAACATTTTTTGTACAACCAGGTAGCAAACTGTTGCCAGCTCCTCAGCCATTAAAAAAGCACTTTTGTGCTACTTCTTTTTTTTCATTTACCAACCCATCTCAAATTGGTAAATAAAAAAAATGGCATGTGCGTCAGTTTGTTTGGGTATGTGGGTAATGACGAATGGAAGCATGTCATCACACATGTGAGACCCTACAAAAGAATTCAACATTTCCCCTTTTATTTGCTATTTTATTTACTTTTGGCCATGCTCCAGCGTTTTATTATCCAGAATCCCCTGCAAAGCTCAAATTTAGCTAAAAAGTCACACTTGCCTCACATTTTTTAGTGGAAAAGTTGTGGAATCACCACGCGAGCTCATATTTCGCACACATGTGAGGTATCGTTTTTATTGAGAGTCTGAAGGGAACGCTGGGTGGTGTTGAAATTTTGCAGGCGTGGTGTTCTCATAACGTTGCTACACAGAAATATGAGGAAAAGTTGACTTTTTAGCTAAATTTGATGTTTGCTGGGGATTCTGGGTAAGAAAAGTTTGGGGGATCCATTCAAGCCACACATCCCTGGACTCCCCTGGGTGTCTAGTTTTCAGAAATGTCTGGTTCCGGGATCAGTGGCCATGTAGGGAAACCTACCAAACCCAGACATTTTTGAACACTTGACACCCGAGGGACTCCAGAGACATGTGGCTTACGTGGATCTCCCAACGTTTTCTTACCCAGAATCACATGCAAACCTCAAATTTTAAAAAAATCATGTTTTTTCACATTTCTGTGTGGAAAAGTAGTGAGATCACCAGGCCGACACAAACATCCTACCAACCAGTGTTCCCCAAGGCTACCGATAAAAAGCTACCTCACTCGTGTGGGTGGGCCAATTGCCCGCGACAGGGAAGGCCTGAAACGTATTGTGAGGGCATTAAAAATAATAGATTACAAAACAACCGTGTTTTGCAAGTAGTTACACATGTGTTTTTGGTCCCAGGCTTGGTGGACAAGTAGAGAAACCTACCAAACTCAGTATTCCCTGAAAACTAGATAGCCAGGGAATTCCAGGGACGTCTGGTATGCATGGGAAACATCCTTTACAACGCAACTTTTACCACGCAGTGCCTTTACGACGCAACTTTTACAACGCAAACCATTACAACGCATTGCGCTGGGGGGCAATCTAGGATAGGGAATAGATTTAATTTACTATCCAACACCTTCCCTACTATCCACGGGGACTGGAGTTGGAATAGTAAATTAAACTATTCACTATCCAGCGCCCCAAAGCACTATGCGTTGTAAAGGCATGCGTTGTAAAAACTGCGTTGTAAAGGCATGTGTGTTAAAAGCATGCGTTGTAATGTCATACATCCGGTATGCATAGCTCTCCATGATCGCTAAGCCCAAGACCAAAAACGTGGTGCAAAACCAGGTCATTTTGTGATGAGTAATTTTTGATGCTTCCGCAATATGTTTTAGGCCCTTCCTTGTAGGAGGCACTTGGCCTACCCACACAAGTATGAGTTAGCATTTTTATCGGGAGACCTTGGGATGCTGCGTGGTCGGAAATTTGTGTCGGCTCGGTGATTCCACATCTACCCACCCAGAAACGTGAGAAAAAAATAATATATTTAGCAAAAATTGAGGTTTGCTGGGGATTCTGGATAAGAAACCGTTGTGGTATCCATGTAAGTCACACCTCCCTGGACTCCCCCGGATGTCTTGTTTTCAGAAACGTCTGGATTTGGTAGGTTTCCCTACATGGCTGCCGAGCCCGGACCAAAAACACAGTGAATCCCGCTCAAAACCAGGGGGCATATTACCAAGCAATAGCGATAATTATCGCTATTGCTTGGTTAGAGACAAAAATTTACCGCTGAGCTGCGGCGATTTTTATCGCAGATATTACCAAGGTTTATCGCAAATGCGATAAAAAACGGCAGCAATGCATGAATATCGCTGAAAAGTCAGCGATATTCATGCATTACCGAGCTAATGCACTTAGCCATGTTATCCACCTCCCATTGGATAACATGGCTAAGAACTGCTCAGGGCAGGTGTCAGCTTTTGGAGATATTCGCGCTTAGCGCGAATATCTCCAAAAGTTGGTAATAGGAGATAGCGATGTTAGCGACTGTTTCCAGTCGCTAACATCTTGGCACGCCCACTTTGCATGACATTAGTGATAAATATCACTAGTAGTTCAACAAGAAGGGTGCTGAACTGTTCCTGAAAGGAGGGGAAAGTTAGGTAAAGCTGGCGTGACCGAAGGTGTGAGTATTACACCCTTGGGCATCCATTTTGTTGGATGTATTTGCCTCACACAACCAGAAGGGTGTCATGCTTCATCATCGGCGGTTGCTCCTCGTCGGGGGGGCGGTGCAATCCCCGACGGGCTCACCTCAAAGAGGGGCACTTTGGCGGAGATCTTTTGTATCCAACTGCCCTGTGGTGAAGTGCGGGTGTGTGGGCGGGATAGCAGGTAAGCCTGGTGTGGTGATTAAAATGCAGCAGGGGGTGCCGGAAACCACTTTATTCTGGAGGTCCCCCTACTACAATTAAAACCGTGAAAGTAGCTCGCTTGGTGTCACCTCGTTAGGTAGAGTGACCCTAGACGAGCCTTGAAGAACAAATGGTCAACATGTTTCTCGCAGTTGGGTAAATCACCTGCGATTCATCAGGACCTTATAGGAGTGAAAAGAATAATCATAAAAGAACTCAATAACATGCCAGTGTCATGTATTTGGTGTGGGTATATTTTACCTCTGTGGAAAGTCCTATGCCTAGACAATGAGAAAGAAAGGAGATAAACATTAATAGTACATTTCTCATCAACAGCAAGGATGGCCAGCGCCAGAGTGTGGACATAGTGTGGCATGCTTGGGGTGGTGTTGGAGAATAAACACAACCTGTACATGCCGAGTGGTTTCAGCATGCAGTGTGAAACACACACACACTAACACTATGTTTGTGGGGAAGGTAACAAACAGTGGTTTAAAAACAGTGATTAAGACAGCAGGCTAATCAATAACACCATTTATGTCACTAAGTGGCAGGTCGAACCATAATTATGTAAGTGACACCATCTACATCTCAAGGTGGTTTGTCAAACAAGGTGTAGAAGTTAACAGGCGCCTGACTCACCTAATGGTCAGGATCTAAGAGCCACATGAGTGGTCGGCGGGACAGTACATCGGGGTTAAGCCTTCAGGTGTAGCTACAGAGCGAATACATTACAAAAAAGGGGGCTTAAGAATAGGCACAGATGACTGGGAATATCCGAGTCTCATAAGGATGTCCCATCTTACCTTAATCAGCCCGTGACCGCGTGGAAGCACCTACCCATCTCCGCCGAGCTCGGATAGATGGGTAGGTACGGCGGTGTTTGTTATTTATTGTAACCGGCATCATAGGATCCTAGCCGTTTCCGCCCTTCCGTGAAGGTCACGTGACGTGGGTAGTAACTGTGGCGGCCATGATGTAATGGTCAAAAAAAAAATATATATAGGGGAGGCTGATTGTAACCGTCGTGGCTCACAAGCAGAGTGGAAGTCGAGTGGGAAGTGAGCTTGTATTGGATCGGTTATTCAAAACATGTTGAATTATGTGTTCACCCGCTTGGTATGCTCCATCAAACGCTGTAATGGCAATTTAGTATAGGAACCGAGGGGGTTACGTGGTGTATTGAATGACCGGATCGGCCATGATGTGAGGGGCAGAAGGTATTGTGAACCTGGACTGTATCACAGACCAATGAAGGTCTAGTCAAATAGACTCGATATTGCGACTAATACGGTATAAGAAGTAAACCCATGCTAGTCATGTGTTATATTAATTAGCAATGTCGGCCAAGATGTGGGGGTCCGAGGGTCTAGTAAAGGAACCTGGATTGCTTCACAAAACATGTTAGTGTGGTCATAGTATTTAATCCGTGCCCAATAAAACTTAAAGAAGCCATATCAAGTATCGAGAAGTGGCTGGAGGTTGGCTTACAGCGAGTGCCAAGGGATATCTTCATTCAGTCCACGGCTATCAGAGGATAGTCGATGGACCCATCTCTGCTCCTTCCTGAAGAGTGCATTTTTTGGGCAGTTGGGGCTAGATTCCAAAATGACCCATTTCAAAAATCTGTGTTATGATTGGATTCCACATAGTGTTTGCACATTTTTGTATGGGTTTTCTTACAGCGGAAATTGCTGCGGTGTTCAATAATGCGGGTTTTTATTGGGCGGGTGGTCATCCCAATATACTGCAAATTGCATGGGCAAATCAACAGGTAAATGCAATGTGTCGTGTTGCAATTAGTGTGATGCCTGAGTTCCCAATTGAAAGTCTCAGAGAGTTTGATGGTTTTCAGTGTTAAGGTATACCTACAGACACCACAGGAGCCACAAGGGTAATGGCCCATGACAGGGGGTAGATGCCAAAGGGTTTGTTGAGTCTCTTTCGCAGCTTTCTTTGGCCTGGTGCTGATCAGGATATCCTTCAGGTTCTGTGATCTCTTGAAAGCAAACCTAGGTTGTTCCAGATCCAGATCACCTGTATTGAGGATTCCCCAATGGCGTTTGATGGTATTTTTGATTTTGTTGGACAGGGGGGTAAAGGTGGTGACACAAGTGATCGGTTGGTTCTCGACCGGTGTACTCTCCTGTCTCTCTAGTAGAGCTTCTTGGTTATTATTCCGAGCCCGTTTTCTAGCTTTGGAGACATCGCCTTTTGGATAACCTCTGTCAAGGAGGTTCCTAGAAAGGATTGTGGATTCCTTCTTGTAATATCACTGACATGCAAAGTGGGGCCCAAGATGGTCGCTATCTCCTACTAGCTGTCGCTAACTGGTGTTAGCGACAGCTAGGTAATAGGGAGATCATTTTATCTCCCCTTTCTTGGCTTTTAAAGCCAAAAAAGCTGAGATAAACCTCCTTGATAATATGACCCCAGGTCTTTTTGTAATCGCCAATTTTCAAGTCTCCACAGTATGTTTTGGGCCATTTCCTGTCACTGACACTAGGCCTACCCACAAAAGTGAGGTACCATTTTTATCTTGAGAATTAGGGGAATGCTTGGTAGGTGGAAGTTTGTGGCTCCTCAAATATTCCAGAACTTTGCATAACAGAAATGTGAGTAAAATGGTTTGAGGTTTGCAAGGGATTCTGGGTAGCAGAACCTGGTTAGAGCCACACAAGTTACCCCATCCTGGATTCCCCTGTGTATCTAGTTTTAAAAAAGATACAGGTCTGCTAGCTTTCCATAGGTTCAGGCTGAGCTAGGGCCCAAAATCCACAGCTAGGCAAATTACAAAAAAAGGTGAGTTTTCTGTGGATAAAAATTTGATGTTTCAATGTTTTGTTTCGGGGCGTTTTGTGTTGCGGGTACTTGAGGCCTATCCACACAAGTGAGGTACCATTTTTATTGGGACATTTGGGTGAATGCTGGGTAGGTGGACTTTGTGGCTTTCCACAAATTCCAGGACTTTCCATCACAGAAATGTCAGTAAAATGTTTTTTTTCTTCTTATTTTTTACAAATTTTGAGGTTTGCAAGGGATTCTGGGTAACATAACCTGGTGAAAGCCACACAAGTCACCCCATCCTGGATTTCCCTGGGTATCTAGGGCCTGATTCACAGAACTAACTTAAGACAAAATCCTAAACTTACTACCATTTTGGTATTCACAGAAGGCACTTACTCATTTTGGTATTCACAGAAGGCACTTACTCATTTCGGTATTCACAGAAGTTAGGAGTCCTAACTTTAGGACTCTTAAATGCCTTCTGTGAATACCAAAAGTCTTAAAATTAGGATTTTTCTCAGTTTAGTAGTAGTAAAGTTAGGACTCCTAACTTTAGAACCCCTAAATGCCTTCTGTGAATACCGAAAGTCTTAAAATCTGGATTTTTGCTCAATTTAGTAGTAGTAAAGTTAGGACTCCTAACTTTAGGACTCCTAAACTGTAAAAAATCCTAATTTTAAGACTTTCGGTATTCACAGAAGGCATTTAGGAGTCCTAAAGTTAGGAGTCCTAACTTTACTATTACTAAATTGAGAAAAATCCTAATTGTAAGACTTTCGGTATTCACAGAAGGCATTTAGGAGTCCTAAAGTTAGGAGTCCTAACTTTACTACTACTAAATTGAGAAAAATCCTAATTTTAAGACTTTCGGTATTCACAGAATGCATTTAGGAGTCCTAAAGTTAGGAGTCCTAACTTCTGTGAATACCGAAATGAGTAAGTGTCTTCTGTGAATACCAAAATGAGTAAGTGCCTTCTGTGAATACGAACATGGTAGTAAGTTTAGGATTTTGTCTTAAGTTAGTTCTGTGAATCGGGCCCCTAGTTTTAAAAAATGCACAGGTTTGCTAAGTTTCTCTAAGTGCCGGCTGATCTAGGACTCAAAATCTACAGCTAGGCACATTGCAAAAAAGGGTAATTTTTCAGTGTATAATTGTGATGTGTCCACGTTTTGACCCATTTCCTGTTGTGGGCACTAGGCCTACCGACACAAGTAAGATACCATTTTCATTGGGATACTTAGGTGAATACAGAATGGTAGAACAAGTGTTATTACCAGTTGTCTTTCTATGTATTTCTACCTTGAAAAATGCCCTCTAATTCACATGCTAATATGGGTACCCACAAATTCAGAGGTGTGCTTCTAATTCCATATCTCACTTCAGAAATACACAGGTTTCCTATTTTTCACCCTTTATATTTTACCAAATGAATTGCTGTATACTCGGTACACAATGAAAAACTCTTGCAAGGTGTAGCTCAGTTATTGCCTGTGTTTTTCGGGTTCATGGTGAACCTACAAGCCCTATATATCCCTGCAGCCAGAAAGATCCTGCGGACATAACAGTATATTCCTTTGAAAAATATGCCATAGTTAGAAGAAGTTACAGATGAAAATGTAGACACAAATAGCAGTTTTTTTAAACTCAGTTTCAGTATTTTATCATTTCAACTGTTACTTTCTATAGGGAAACCTTGAAGGAGCTACAGAAATGATCCCTGGCTGAATTCTGAATTTTTTCTACTATTTAAAAATGTATAGTTTTCCAGGATCCATTATTGGTTTTACACACATTTCTACCACTAGTTGGAAGGAGGTTGAAGGCACAAAAAATAGGAAAAATAGACTAAAGTCAAAACTGTGTGGCAAATCTTGGTTTTATGTAGGCCTGGGCAATAAACTCTGCTCCACTAGCAGAGTTTGCAGAGATGTGTTAATTACGCATTCCAGAACTAAGGCAAACACTCACAGTGTCAGCTACTAAACTGACCCCACAAATGCTTTGATAAAGCAATTTTACATGATAAAAAGGATATAACCAAATCATAAAAGTGAACTTTGAAAATGAAAAATATTATGCAATGAGGGAGGTGATGATTTTGTGCCCCCCCTAACCTAGGAGGAGGACCAAGCAGATTCCTTGAACACAAAGAGCATTTCATGCTGAACGATTCAGTGGTGGTCCCATCCTCTTAGGATCACCCCAAGCACAGTTATGGGCAAAAATATAATCGCAACCAAAGGCCCTGCAAAGCATTATCGGACGAGATTATCAGTGGGCAGTGAATATTATAGTATCCAATATCAAAGTAATTATACAAAGGGCTGCAGTTAGTCGTTACCAGGTGTCCCTCACCAGTCAAATGCAAAAGCATTGAAATTCTTACATCAAGCTGCAGTTCAACTAGTCGTTGCTAGGTGTTCCTCAAGTCAAATGCTTTTGCTTTGCTTTTTGCTTTCTTTAGCAGCACTTTTACCCCCATTTTACCCCACAAAAAACAAATCTTTGCTGTATTTTGACTAATTTCTTGGTCTACTCCAGGGGAATCCACAAAGCCTGGTTGCCTTTAGAATCCTCAGAATATTGGAATAAAATGACACAAATTTGGTGTAGATACCTTATGTGGACAAACAGTTATCGGGGCTTAAGCGCAAACTACCCCAAATAACCAAAAAGGGGCATGGCACGGGTGGGAGGAGGCCTGGCAGGTGTTAAATCCAACTGCAGGATCACAGGAACAAAGAACTAGGGAGCATATTTGCAAGGGCTTTTCACTACCAGACTGTCACTGTTTATGGCATCCTGGTGGCGATAAGCCCTCCGCCTTATTTTGGAGTTACACCGCGCTCTGCCAGTTTATTGTAAATATGCCCCTAAGAGAGAGAGAGAGGGTCGGCTTACCACTGCTGTTCGTGTCCTGTAGCATATTATGCAATTTTGGACACTGGGTGCATTTCACACCAAGAAAATAGTTGATGCTAAATGCTTGATTACACATCTCACTTAATTGCGCATAATTAAAAGTAACTTTGCGGTAATTACGAGTAATTATGCTATAGAGAGAATTATCCAGTTACACCCATCCCTAAAATTAACCCTTTTTGTTGCCTGCCTAAATGGCAGATTTTGTTTGTTTCCAAAAATCAAATTGTGCTTTGCAGACTGACTAAAAAGAGGACAACATTCTACAATTTTGCTTCTTGGAAAGCCTTTTCACCCAGTATTAATCAGGACACAGAGAGGCTAACAAGAGGTGATGTGAAGGAGACAGAAATATTAACCTAAGATGCATAAAAGGCATGGGTAGAGCTTTGCATTGGGGGGGCAGGCACACTACCGGCCTAATTTACAAAATATTTTAACACTTGCAAACTTTCAGATTATGTAAACTGAGAGTTATTCACTGCTAAAACCAGGGTTATAGGTAGGGGCTGAGCAGGGGCAAACTGGCCTGGACAGCCTATATTTCTGTGCGGCCATCGGCGTCCACGGCGGTTGGGCAAGGAGGGGGCGCTTGCCCCCCCCCGGAGCGCCCCTCCTTGCCCCCCCCCCCCCCCCCCCCCCGTGGACACGCATGCTTTTACGGATGCCTTTGCCAATAATTCTGGGCCCTGCAGGGAGCAGAGCTGTTCCCTGCCAGAGGCCTCAACTCCCTAATGGGGCGTCTCTCACTCCCCCTCGTAGCCCCTCCTGCCCATTCTCATTCTGTATGTAGCTGATTATCACATACAGAATGACATTGGCCAGTTTGCGCTGCTAAAAGCATACTCCCCACCCTGGAACCTCTAAAGCGCCTTAGCCTAAAATATCTGAGGAGCCAAGCCGAAGGTAAAGTTCAAAGTTGAAGCTCAAATATGACACAAATGGTAGGAGAAGCAGAAGAGCATTGCAGGGTTAAAAGATGTCTCCTCTTGCAGTTGGGGCACACAGCGAAGGCAGAGGAGGTACCATGGGGGGTTTCGGTCATGGAAAAAATGCAAGTAGGGGATCCGTGCAGTTGAAAGCATAATCTCGCCCTTCTCTCATAGGGAGAAGCGTATCTTCTAACAAATGTATCTGCCTGTGTTCTATATATTGTGAGGTCTTGTTACTCTCCGGTGCCATTTCATTTTGTAACTGACAATGCTTTATCTCGCTATGCAACTGTTAAAGAAATATAAATCAATCTGTTGTTTTAATTGTCTGTAATGAAAAAGAGAGATAGAGAAATGTTTGTGGAAGTCTGTCTGTATACAAGAATAAACACAAACAGCTCCAATAAAATTACAAGGGCCATTTAGAAAAATACCAGACTGACTGCAGGCAGCAGTAGAAAAGATTTGATCGTGCCAGTAAAGGTGAGCAGTAGGGGATGTGAAAGAACAGTAGTGTGCGCATGTGTGCGCTGTCCTGGGGTTTCCTGCCCTTCACACCACCAATTATGAAAGATAGATCAGTAAAAGCACCCACTACGCCGGACACACGCTTGACGCAGTCTTCTCCTCCAGCAAGTACATCTCCTTCAGCCACGCCACCGGACTCCATTGGACAGACCACAGCTGCGTCCACTTCAGCTTCAGAAGAACCACAACTCACCACCACCCGCAACAGGCTCCCCGCAGACGCTGGAACAAGATCACCACAGAACAGCTCACCATTTCACTGAGCCAGAACCCTCCCGCCAGCCCAACGTACCCCAACCAAGCTGCCAACAAACTCGCACAGCTGATCACCAACTGCGCTGACGACCTCGCACCTCTGAAAACTCATCCCAGCAGGCCCGGCAGCAAGAAAGCCTCCTGGTTCAACGACGACCTCAGGATCTCCAAGAAAAACTGGCGTACCCTCGAGAAAGCCTGACGCAAAGACCCGACCACAGACAACATGGCCGCCCTCAAGCACGCCTCCCGCAAACACCACCAGCTGATCCACACCACCAAGAAGACAGCATTCAAGGAACGACTAGACAACAACGCACACAACTGCAAGGAACTCTTCAGCATCGTCAAAGAGCTCTCCAACCCCAGCGCCGGAAAAAACAATATCACTCCCTCGCAAGACCTCTGCGACTCACTCGCCTCGTTCTTCCATAGCAAGATCGCCAACATACACAACCGCTTCGGGGCACAGACCACGCACCCAACCACCGAACCGACGCCCCCCACCACCACCCTCCACGCCTGGACCCCGGTCAGCACCGAAGACACCATCCACACGATGAACACCATCCACTCCGGATCACCAACCGACCCATGCCCCCACCACGTCTTCAACAAGGCTGACTCCATCATCGCACCCCAACTCCGGGACATCATCAACTGCTCCTTCAACACCGCCACCTTCCCGGAGAGCTGGAAACATGCCGAACTCAGCGCCCTCCTGAAGAAACCATCAGCAGACCCCACCGACCTCAAGAACTACCGCCCCATCTCGCTCCTCCATTTTCCTGCCAAAGTCATCGAGAAGACCGTCAACAGACAGCTTGCCGCCTTCCTCGAGACAAACGGATCCCTCGACCACTCGCAGTCCGGCTTCCGAGCCAACCACAGCACCGAGACCGCCCTCATCGCAGCCACTGATGACATCCGAGCCCTGCTCGACAAGGGGGAAACAGCGGCCCTCATCCTCCTGGACCTCTCCGCAGCGTTTGATACTGTCTGCCACCGCACCCTAGTGCAACGCCTCAGCAACGTCGGAATCCAAGACAAGGCACTAGAGTGGATCATCTCGTTCCTCGCCGGAAGAACCCAGAGAGTCCGACTCCCCCCATTCAGATCCGAGGCCACCGAAATCATCTGCGGCTTACCACAAGGATCATCACTCAGCCCCACCGCAGCCATCGCACGCCAACCCAACCTCAACATCATCTCCTACGCCGACGACAGCCAGCTGATCCTCTCCCTCACCAACGACCCAGCCACCGCCAGAACCAACCTACACGAAGGGATGAAAGACGTAGCCGAGTGGATGATGAACAGCCGCCTGAAGCTGAACTCGGACAAGACAGAAGTCCTCATCCTCGGACCGTCCCCCTCCGCCTGGGACGACTCCTGGTGGCCCCCTGCCCTGGGCAATGCACCCAAGCCAACAGACCACGCACGCAACCTGGGCTTCATCCTGGACTCCTCCCTCTCGATGACCAGACAAGTCAACGCAGTGTCATCATCATGTTTCAACATCCTACGCATGCCCCGAAAGATCTTCCGATGGATCCCCACCGAAACCAGGAAGACGGTCACCCAGGCACTCGTCACCAGCCGACTGGACTACGGAAACACCCTCTACACCGGAACCACAGCCAAACTTCAGAAAAGACTCCAACGCATCCAGAACGCCTCCGCACGACTCATCCTGGACATCCCCCGACACAGCCAGATCTCCGGACACCTGAGAGACCTGCACTGGCTCCCCGTCAGCAAGAGAATCACATTCCGACTCCTCACCCACGCACAAAAGGCCCTCAACGACCTGGGCCCCAGATACCTCAACAACCGCCTGACCTTCTACACTCCCACCCGCCAGCTACGATCTACCAGCCACGCCCTCGCCGCCGTTCCACGCATCCAAAAAGCCACCATGGGAGGAAGATCCTTCTCCTACCTGGCAGCCAAGACTTGGAACTCTCTCCCAATCCACCTCCGTCTGACCCAAGACCACCTCTCCTTCAGGAAGCAACTCAAGACCTGGCTGTTCGAGCAGTAGCGCCCCCCCCCCCACCCCCCAAGCGCCTTGAGACCCTCCGGGTGAGTAGCGCGCTATACAAATTGATTGATTGATTGATAAGTGAAAGGGTGGATGATGGGCGAGTGAATGGGTGGATGGATGAGAGAAATGATGGATGGATTGATGAATTAATAAGTGAAAGGGTGACTGAAAGGATGGATGGGTGGAAGAGTGGATGAATGAGTGAAAGGGTGGCTTAGATAAAAAGGTAAATGGTTGGATGGATGAGTGAATGGAGTTCATGAGTGGAAGAGTGGGTGGATGAGTGAGAAGATGGATTGGGTGAAAGGGTGGATGGATGATGGATGAGTGAAAGGATGGATTGGGTGAAAGGGTGGATGGAGGGATGGATGAGTGAAATGATGGACGGAAGAATAGACATTGGATAGGTTTGCAAATGGTTGAAACGGTTTGGATATGGATGAGAACACAGATGGAAGGACAGAACGAATGGTGAAAGACTGAATGGTGGATTAAAAAAGTAATAGATAACAGAAAGTACATTTGAAATGGTGGATGTCAGGGGTTTGATGGAAGGATGAATGGCTAGATCCTTGGACAAGAGAGCTCTTCTGGGGAGCGTTGTGATGACTTCTTGGTGCCATAAAAGATTTAGTTCAAAGTGGGAGGTATTTCAATTATCTGGCTACTCCATTGCCTATGTATTACTATACTGTATTAGCTGTATGCTTATGTGTGGGATCCATACATCATGCATACAACATTTTGAGTGACACCCAACTGCTACTTGAATGTTACACTAGTAATTGTAAATGTTTGCATGCTTTGTTTTAGGTGTAAGGTTTTAGGGAGAGCCTCATAGTGTCATAAGCTGTGCTTGAGATGTATATTGTGTTTGTAACAATAGGCAAGGTGTCAAAAATAAACTATATAATAGTGTATTGACAGAGCCTTCTTTAAGAAAGCTGCAGGGAAAAGCACCTTTGTGACTTCCGTCAGCGAGTGCAATTCTCTGCAAAGCTTCCATAAGCAAAGTCAGATTCCATTTTTTAAGGTCCACTTGCTGAAACACCCATAATGCGTTCCCTATAGTGGGTTCATCACAGCAATCCTCTCTTTAGTTCACCTATGCTTTCCGCGTTACATCTGACAATGGCACTCAGTTATGAGATGCTAGCAACAAAGTCTATCCAAGCAGATCTTCCTGAGCACTTCTCTCACCATACATTTCTGCTCAAGACCATGACTTGTATACAAAATATCAGACTGGACAACCCAGTGCAGTAACCATATAAATAGATCATTATCATATGAAATACCTCCAAAAGATCTGCACAGTTGCTCAAAGCTATGCGCATACCGAAAAACTGTGAAGTGCATGATTGTCTCAACCTAATATAAACTTATTTTGACTTGTACTTAAGTGGTTTTCTATTTACTTACTTTGATACTATCGCGCAACTTCCTCTGATGTGTCTGCAAAATGTACCGTTTGTTCTGAAGATTTGTCCTGAATTTTGACCATCTGTCCTGAATTTTCGTCCTGAATTTTGACCCTTTGTCCTGAATTTTTACACTTACCATCCTGAATTTGCAACCATGCCAGTTGGTCACCCTACATTTATTTAATGAGTTTTATATAGCACTGGCTAGACCCATAGGTATCAGAGCGCTTTACATTCGGTTAGACAATGTTACAGAAACAATTACAGATTACGTCAAAAATTAGCAACACATTGAAAGAGGAAAGAAAGGAGCGAGAAGAAAGGAGGAGGGGAGTAGTGTGAAGGGGGAGGATGAGGGAAGAGACGGCAGGAGAGACGAAGGGAAGTCTGCCCAAAGACCGACTGGATAGGTGACGTCCGAGGAGGTAATCCACAGCCCGTCTCCCCTTTAGCTAAACAAGGTAGCTCCATCGGGCATCAGTTAAATAGCTAGGTCTCAACTGATGAGGGAAAGTTCACATAAGAAAGTCCAGAGGATAAACAGGGTGGAAACTAAGGGCAAGGATGGGTGAGGGCAGGGATCAATAGCTGGAAAGATGAGAAGAGTAGAGCAGTAGGGGGTAGGACGAAGGGGGAGGAAGGAGATACGGTCAGGAGAGACACAGGAGAGTTTGCCCAAGGACCGGCTATGTAGGTGATAGCCAAGGAGGGAATCCATAGCCCATCTCCGCTTTAGTTCGCAAGGTAGCTCCACTGGGCATCAGTCAAAATGGCTGGGTCTCAGCTGTCGATGGAGAGTTCAGAGAGTCAACGACTGAGGTGACCATCTTGAGGTCAGGCAGGGGGGAATGAGTCCTTGATGTAAGAATCCTGAGGATCCCCACAATTTTCTATAATCCAGATGAAAGGGGGTGTAAACTAAGCAGAAGATCGGCATGATAAATATAGGCAGGGATATTCACCACCTAAATAGCCACCGAGAGGAGAGCCACTCTCTCAGCTTAGTTATTCATAGAGCAGCTGCCGGGTGACTTTTTGAGGCTGCTTCTCATTCCTCCACGGTCACTGAAATCTTAATGAGGGCTCCCCTTGTACCAGTTAAATCTGTTTGCTTTTACTTTAATCTCTCAGGAATGGTCTGAATATTGGCTGCCCAGGTTCTCCCCTCTGCGTTTTAGTAGTTTGGGAACCCGTACATGGGTTATGATCACTGTGGCCTTACATCGCCTTCCCTTGTTTACCCTCGCTGATGTGGTGAACCACTACTATTTTACCCTAAGTGAGGGGATTGAACTGCCTTTCTTTCCCTGCTTGGCCCAGATCCTTTAATTGCTCCTTCCCTCCATCATCCCGTCTGCTTCGCATCACTGCCTCTGGAACTCGTTGGTTCATGGAAGCTATGCCTTTGTACCGGCGGCCACCATTTTAAAGTCAGGCAGACCGCGAGGGGGCTACAGAATATAACCAATGTCTGCGGGGGGCCCTCAATACTGCAATCCCCTGGCCTCCCAGTATCCAAACTCCCTGAGGCGTCTCGGCTCACCCGTTAACGCTTTATAACTTTATAATTAAGGCTCCAGGTTTTATGGTATTTTTTTTTCAACATTTCCGTCTGTATTCATGCATATTTATTTTTTGGCCATTTTATATGTATTTATCCATACTTATTTTGTGTTTTGCATGTAAATGAAGATGAAAAACTGCACATTTCCATATTTATTTAACTGATAGACGCACACTCGTAATTTGATGTCTGTTGTGTTTCAGCTATTTAAGCTGTCAAATATTACATCCAGTACATCCACTGGTGAATACTAGCATTATACCATAAATGTATGTTGACATATGCCATTATTTAAAGAAATTCGTCCTGTTTTGTAATTTCCCATGCTGTCCATATTCTCAGCTGCAGGCCTATAATTCATCAAAGAGAGCAAGGAGAGTCACTTAAAAAAAGTACAATTTTCCGTATTTATCCACTTTAAAAAATAAATGCAGACAGAAAACACATTGTTTTCTGTCTGTATTTATCTGTAAAAATCCATAAAAATAGAAAACAGGGAGCCTTATTTATAATGCAACTCTTGGGGGGACCTGTTTTACGATTTTAGGCCCACGCAGTTCTCTGGGATTATAATCCCGGTCATACAGGACTCCACAGGCTGCCGGGGCATCTCTCAAATATCAGCACCAATTTCGGGTGGAGGCCCCGGCATCGTCAATTGGCCAAAAGACTGGCTCAATTGGCCAACAACTATGGGCAGATTAAAGTAGCTGGTCCCGCTTCGTAGTTCTCCTTCATTGTAGATTAGGCTATTTGGGTTTTCTTGTTGCGCGTGGCACCCAAATTTGCGCCATCTTGAGGTCAGGCACCCTCTGGTCTCAGGTGATCTCCGCAGGAGCTCCTGAAATTCATTGTGGTCTCAATTCATCCACAACAAAGGGCAGATTAACGCGGCAGGTTTGCATTCATTGAGCACATTTGCTGGCTGCAGTCGTATGTATAGGGCCTTTCGGACGCCGCAAATAAGATGACTCCATCTTGGAGTCAGGCGTACCATGCGGTCTCTGGCAAACACCAAAGATATGATGGCTCTTCATATTTTCATGTGACGGCAGTATGCCAATTCTTACTTGTCTCTTGAGGGTATGTCCGAAGGTATCTCTCCGGCATTCCGCTTTATTTTAAGGCAGCCTTCGTGTGTGGGGGACCTGCTTTGGGATGTTTGTTTGCGCCGCTCGGTTCACCGCGGTCGATTTGGTGATAGGAAGGTGGCTAATCTATCAGTAAGCCACCTTTAAGTGGTCGTACTGGTGGCTCATGGGGGTGCCTGCCCACTGTTTGAAACCATTCTTGCTTGTCCTCTGGGTGACAAATATGATTAGTGCGATCCTCCGAGTTGGAGCTGCGAGCTCACACTACCATCTTATCTGCGCTCCAAGCCACGCCCCACGCTACATTAACTGGTGAGTTCACTTAGGGGCGCTGCATTCACATATGACGTCAACAAAAGTACAGAGTTCACCCGAACGTGTCTGCAAAGCATTCGCCAACGCATCCATGGTACTTACAATGTGAAATGATTGGATACGCAGATCTGGACAGGACTGAAGCACCACTAGTAGGGAAAAGACACGCTACAAGCTGCACAGGAACCATGAGCCTCCTCCCCCGCCGCAAAGGTCCTGCTCAGCCCCCATTCCAGAACAGGGATTTCTCAAGAAATCTTCTGCATGTGGGGGGCCCTTTTGTTGCTGATCTTCATCTCACATTGAAGTGACCCCTCAGCCAGGGCTTTAAATGGGCCGGGTCCCCCCGGGTCGCAGAGAACGTTGCAAAGGGTCCTTATCGGGCTCTAACGTCATGCCCTTTATTCTGGCATAAACACTGATCGATTTCTAAATAATGAATGTAAAAAGGCAATTCATGTCAGCGATTTAGTTCCTGTTTGTGTTTGACGTTTTACTTAATATTTCATTCCCTTAGAGTGTTAACGATTTCCCGGATGTTGTGTTTCTGTATTTTTTCCATGTAGCATATTACGCTTGTAAAGCGCCTACTTTGATCTGAGCCGCCACCAGGTGCTAAGAACAAGCCATGGTTGAATGCTAAGCATCTGAGAATGTGTTTTATATGACCTCTTCTGAGAGGCCCAGAGCCAGCCCGAGCCAGCCTGCCTCTGAATGGTTTCAGCGACCCTCCATATGCCCACCCTTTGTTTTCTTTTAGACTGGTGCCACCGAGGTGATATCCTTGCCTGAAGGCAGGGATTTCGCCTAAGCACTTGATGTGTTGTGAATGTGAGCATGGGGTGGGAGTGGGAAGATGTGCACAGCAGGGGGAAAGGGATGGCCAGTGCAGGTGATGCTTTTCTTTTGTATAGGAATTTCTGCTGGCATCATAGCCCAGGGTTTGCTGTCTGCGCACTTGTATAGATGTGTATTCCATACAAGTGCACAGGTAGCAAACCCTGGGCTATGACGCCAGCAGGAATTACTTTACCTAGGAAAAGCGTCGCCTGCACTGCCATCCCTTTCCCCCTGCTGTCTGTGCACTTGTATGGAATTCACAGCCACGGCGCTGCTCACCAGATGAATGGTGAACAGGGCCATGGATCTGTCTCTTTTTGCATCCAAGGGCACCGACGAAGAAGTAGAGGAGTCCCTGGCAAGGAGAAACCAGGAGTCATTTGACCCACATCTATCTACACAGTGAGACCTTCGGGAGGGGATGGATGCTAGGACGACAGTGCTGCTGATCAGCCCGACTCCCCTGAATAATATCAGAAGAGCAGGCAGCAGTTTTTAAGTAAGTTCCAGTAACTTTAATTCATTCTACAGCATAAGCATTACCTACTGGCTGCATATCTAGGTTACTCTAAGTGAATGGTGTTCTAGACTTACATGCATGGAAACGTCAGAGAGGACAGTCCCATCTGAATATGCACATGTAGTGTAAGCTTATAGTGTTCAGCTTTTGGGGTGCCAGGGGGTAACTTTAGGGTTCAGGTTGGGTGTGGGTTTTAGGGTGCCAGGGAGTAATTTTAGGGTTCAGTGTGGGTTAGGGATTGGGGGGCCAGGGGGTAATTTTAGGGTTCCGGGTGGGTTTAGGTTTTGGGGCACCAGGGGGTAATTTTAGGGTTCAGGGTGGGTATGGGTTTTGGGGTGCCAAGGGGGACATTTTAGGGTTCAGGGCGGGTTTGGGCTTTGGGGGGACAATTTTAGGGGTCAGAGCGGGTATGGGTTATGGGTGTTGTGGTGCAAGGGGCTAATTTTAGGGCTCAGGGAATGTATGAGTTTTAAGGGGCCAGGGGGGTAATTTTTGGGTTTATATGTGCTCCAATAGTTGTCCAGTTTCAAATGCAGAATTCACCACTTTTTTTTCTCAGCTTGGCCTGAGCATTACCCGATCCTGATTGTCTGCCATTTTAGCCCCGCCCCATTGATTAACATTAGCCATGCCCCTTCATTTGCCAGGTTAGCCTGTAACAATAGGCAAGGTGTCAAAAATAAACTATATAATAGTGTATTGACAGAGCCTTCTTTAAGAAAGCTGCAGGGAAAAGCACCTTTGTGACTTCCGTCAGCGAGTGCAATTCTCTGCAAAGCTTCCATAAGCAAAGTCAGATTCCATTTTTTAAGGTCCACTTGCTGAAACACCCATAATGCGTTCCCTATAGTGGGTTCATCACAGCAATCCTCTCTTTAGTTCACCTATGCTTTCCGCGTTACATCTGACAATGGCACTCAGTTATGAGATGCTAGCAACAAAGTTTATCCAAGCAGATCTTCCTGAGCACTTCTCTCACCATACATTTCTGCTCAAGACCATGACTTGTATACAAAATATCAGACTGGACAACCGAGTGCAGTAACCATATAAATAGATCATTATCATATGAAATACCTCCAAAAGATCTGCACAGTTGCTCAAAGCTATGCGCATACCGAAAAACTGTGAAGTGCATGATTGTCTCAACCTAATATAAACTTATTTTGACTTGTACTTAAGTGGTTTTCTATTTACTCACTTTGATACTATCGCGCAACTTCCTCTGATGTGTCTGCAAAATGTACCGTTTGTTCTGAAGATTTGTCCTGAATTTTGACCATCTGTCCTGAATTTTCGTCCTGAATTTTGACCCTTTGTCCTGAATTTTTACACTTACCATCCTGAATTTGCAACCATGCCAGTTGGTCACCCTACATTTATTTAATGAGTTTTATATAACACTGGCTAGACCCATAGGTATCAGAGCGCTTTACATTCGGTTAGACAATGTTACAGAAACAATTACACATTACGTCAAAAATTAGCAACACATTGAAAGAGGAAAGAAAGGAGCGAGAAGAAAGGAGGAGGGGAGTAGTGTGAAGGGGGAGGATGAGGGAAGAGACGGCAGGAGAGACGAAGGGAAGTCTGCCCAAAGACCGACTGGATAGGTGACGTCCGAGGAGGTAATCCACAGCCCGTCTCCCCTTTAGCTAAACAAGGTAGCTCCATCGGGCATCAGTTAAATAGCTAGGTCTCAACTGATGAGGGAAAGTTCACATAAGAAAGTCCAGAGGATAAACAGGGTGGAAACTAAGGGCAAGGATGGGTGAGGGCAGGGATCAATAGCTGGAAAGATGAGAAGAGTAGAGCAGTAGGGGGTAGGACGAAGGGGGAGGAAGGAGATACGGTCAGGAGAGACACAGGAGAGTTTGCCCAAGGACCGGCTATGTAGGTGATAGCCAAGGAGGGAATCCATAGCCCATCTCCGCTTTAGTTCGCAAGGTAGATCCACTGGGCATCAGTCAAAATGGCTGGGTCTCAGCTGTCGATGGAGAGTTCAGAAAGTCAACGACTGAGGTGACCATCTTGAGGTCAGGCAGGGGGGAATGAGTCCTTGATGTAAGAATCCTGAGGATCCCCACACTTTTCTATAATCCAGATGAAAGGGGGTGTAAACTAAGCAGAAGATCGGCATGATAAATATAGGCAGGGATATTCACCACCTAAATAGCCACCGAGAGGAGAGCCACTCTCTCAGCTTAGTTATTCATAGAGCAGCTGCCGGGTGACTTTTTGAGGCTGCTTCTCATTCCTCCACGGTCACTGAAATCTTAATGAGGGCTCCCCTTGTACCAGTTAAATCTGTTTGCTTTTACTTTAATCTCTCAGGAATGGTCTGAATATTGGCTGCCCAGGTTCTCCCCTCTGCGTTTTAGTCGTTTGGGAACCCGTACATGGGTTATGATCACTGTGGCCTTACATCGCCTTCCCTTGTTTACCCTCGCTGATGTGGTGAACCACTACTATTTTACCCTAAGTGAGGGGATTGAACTGCCTTTCTTTCCCTGCTTGGCCCAGATCCTTTAATTGCTCCTTCCCTCCATCATCCCGTCTGCTTCGCATCACTGCCTCTGGAACTCGTTGGTTCATGGAAGCTATGCCTTTGTACCGGCGGCCACCATTTTAAAGTCAGGCAGACCGCGAGGGGGCTACAGAATATAACCAATGTCTGCGGGGGGCCCTCAATCCTGCAATCCCCTGGCCTCCCAGTATCCAAACTCCCTGAGGCGTCTCGGCTCACCCGTTAACGCTTTATAACTTTATAATTAAGGCTCCAGGTTTTATGGTATTTTTTTTTCAACATTTCCGTCTGTATTCATGCATATTTATTTTTTGGCCATTTTATATGTATTTATCCATACTTATTTTGTGTTTTGCATGTAAATGAAGATGAAAAACTGCACATTTCCATATTTATTTAACTGATAGACGCACACTCATAATTTGATGTCTGTTGTGTTTCAGCTATTTAAGCTGTCAAATATTACATCCAGTACATCCACTGGTGAATACTAGCATTATACCATAAATGTATGTTGACATATGCCATTATTTAAAGAAATTCGTCCTGTTTTGTAATTTCCCATGCTGTCCATATTCTCAGCTGCAGGCCTATAATTCATCAAAGAGAGCAAGGAGAGTCACTTAAAAAAAGTACAATTTTCCATATTTATCCACTTTAAAAAATAAATGCAGACAGAAAACACATTGTTTTCTGTCTGTATTTATCTGTAAAAATCCATAAAAATAGAAAACAGGGAGCCTTATTTATAATGCAACTCTTGGGGGGACCTGTTTTACGATTTTAGGCCCACGCAGTTCTCTGGGATTATAATCCCGGTCATACAGGACTCCACAGGCTGCCGGGGCATCCTCAAATATCAGCACCAATTTCGGGTGGAGGCCCCGGCATCGTCAATTGGCCAAAAGACTGGCTCAATTGGCCAACAACTATGGGCAGATTAAAGTAGCTGGTCCCCCTTCGTAGTTCTCCTTCATTGTAGATTAGGCTTTTTGGGTTTTCTTGTTGCGCGTGGCACCCAAATTTGAGCCATCTTGAGGTCAGGCACCCTCTGGTCTCAGGTGATCTCCGCAGGAGCTCCTGAAATTCATTGTGGTCTCAATTCATCCACAACAAAGGGCAGATTAACGCGGCAGGTTTGCATTCATTGAGCACATTTGCTGGCTGCAGTCGTATGTATAGGGCCTTTCGGACGCCGCAAATAAGATGACTCCATCTTGGAGTCAGGCGTACCATGCGGTCTCTGGCAAACACCAAAGATATGATGGCTCTTCATATTTTCATGTGACGGCAGTATGCCAATTCTTACTTGTCTCTTGAGGGTATGTCCGAAGGTATCTCTCCGGCATTCCGCTTTATTTTAAGGCAGCCTTCGTGTGTGGGGGACCTGCTTTGGGATGTTTGTTTGCGCCGCTCTGTTCACCGCGGTCGATTTGGTTATAGGAAGGTGGCTAATCTATCAGTAAGCCACCTTTAAGTGGTCGTACTGGTGGCTCATGGGGGTGCCTGCCCTCTGTTTGAAACCATTCTTGCTTGTCCTCTGGGTGACAAATATGATTAGTGCGATCCTCCGAGTTGGAGCTGCGAGCTCACACTACCATGTTATCTGCGCTCCAAGCCACGCCCCACGCTACATTAACTGGTGAGTTCACTTAGGGGCGCTGCATTCACATATGACATCAACAAAAGTACAGAGTTCACCCGAACGTGTCTGCAAAGCATTCACCAACGCATCCATGGTACTTACAATGTGAAATGATTGGATACGCAGATCTGGACAGGACTGAAGCACCACTAGTAGGGAAAAGACACGCTACAAGCTGCACAGGAACCATGAGCCTCCTCCCCCGCCGCAAAGGTCCTGCTCAGCCCCCATTCCAGAACAGGGATTTCTCAAGAAATCTTCTGCATGTGGGGGGCCCTTTTGTTGCTGATCTTCATCTCACATTGAAGTGACCCCTCAGCCAGGGCTTTAAATGGGCCGGGTCCCCCCGGGTCGCAGAGAACGTTGCAACAGGTCCTTATCGGGCTCTAACGTCATGCCCTTTATTCTGGCATAAACACTGATCGATTTCTAAATAATGAATGTAAAAAGGCAATTCATGTCAGCGATTTAGTTCCTGTTTGTGTTTGACGTTTTACTTAATATTTCATTCCCTTAGAGTGTTAACGATTTCCCGGATGTTGTGTTTCTGTATTTTTTCCATGTAGCATATTACGCTTGTAAAGCGCCTACTTTGATCTGAGCCGCCACCAGGTGCTAAGAACAAGCCATGGTTGAATGCTAAGCATCTGAGAATGTGTTTTATATGACCTCTTCTGAGAGGCCCAGAGCCAGCCCGAGCCAGCCTGCCTCTGAATGGTTTCAGCGACCCTCCATATGCCCACCCTTTGTTTTCTTTTAGACTGGTGCCACCGAGGTGATATCCTTGCCTGAAGGCAGGGATTTCGCCTAAGCACTTGATGTGTTGTGAATGTGAGCATGGGGTGGGAGTGGGAAGATGTGCACAGCAGGGGGAAAGGGATGGCCAGTGCAGGTGATGCTTTTCTTTTGTATAGGAATTTCTGCTGGCATCATAGCCCAGGGTTTGCTGTCTGCGCACTTGTATAGATGTGTATTCCATACAAGTGCACAGGTAGCAAACCCTGGGCTATGACGCCAGCAGGAATTACTTTACCTAGGAAAAGCGTCGCCTGCACTGCCATCCCTTTCCCCCTGCTGTCTGTGCACTTGTATGGAATTCACAGCCACGGCGCTGCTCACCAGATGAATGGTGAACAGGGCCATGGATCTGTCTCTTTTTGCATCCAAGGGCACCGACGAAGAAGTAGAGGAGTCCCTGGCAAGGAGAAACCAGGAGTCATTTGACCCACATCTATCTACACAGTGAGACCTTCGGGAGGGGATGGATGCTAGGACGACAGTGCTGCTGATCAGCCCGACTCCCCTGAATAATATCAGAAGAGCAGGCAGCAGTTTTTAAGTAAGTTCCAGTAACTTTAATTCATTCTACAGCATAAGCATTACCTACTGGCTGCATATCTAGGTTACTCTAAGTGAATGGTGTTCTAGACTTACATGCATGGAAACGTCAGAGAGGACAGTCCCATCTGAATATGCACATGTAGTGTAAGCTTATAGTGTTCAGCTTTTGGGGTGCCAGGGGGTAACTTTAGGGTTCAGGTTGGGTGTGGGTTTTAGGGTGCCAGGGAGTAATTTTAGGGTTCAGTGTGGGTTAGGGATTGGGGGGCCAGGGGGTAATTTTAGGGTTCCGGGTGGGTTTAGGTTTTGGGGCACCAGGGGGTAATTTTAGGGTTCAGGGTGGGTATGGGTTTTGGGGTGCCAAGGGGGACATTTTAGGGTTCAGGGCGGGTTTGGGCTTTGGGGGGACAATTTTAGGGGTCAGAGCGGGTATGGGTTATGGGTGTTGTGGTGCAAGGGGCTAATTTTAGGGCTCAGGGAATGTATGAGTTTTAAGGGGCCAGGGGGGTAATTTTTGGGTTTATATGTGCTCCAATAGTTGTCCAGTTTCAAATGCAGAATTCACCACTTTTTTTCTCAGCTTGGCCTGAGCATTACCCGATCCTGATTGTCTGCCATTTTAGCCCCGCCCCATTGATTAACATTAGCCATGCCCCTTCATTTGCCAGGTTAGCCGCCCCCCCCCCCCCCACCCCACCCTGGAAACATTTCTGCGGACACCCATGTGTGTGGCTCCCCTAAACAGAACAAGGTATGCCTTTGTTTTTAATTTTTTGCACATTATTATTGTCATTTGGGCGTGTTCTTAGAATGCTTTGCATAGCAGAGTGTGCAATCCCAAGCTTGACTAAAGCAGACGAAGCTGGGCGGGGAATCGTTCGAAGCGTCCCACACGTGACATTTCCCCTTGAGCCCAAATCGAAAATAAACTGACAATAGAAGCAGTGGCGGGCCCAGGGCTATGGGGCCTGTCCTTCCTGCCCCTTGCTTGACTCCTCAAGCAGTTCCCGGGTGTCTGTGCACGTGCGCTGCACAGCTCAGGGAGCAGCTTTAGTTACTTCCACACGCAGTGTAAGACCCAGTTCTGATGCTTCTAGCAATGCACCTGCTGCCTGGCCCACATTTTCAGCATGCACCAGCCTGCCAGTGACAGAGCTGCCTCTCCATATGGTATGTGCCATCACAGGATTGCCTTCTGCGGGCACAGACAGAGCTTCAGAGCTACCCATTTCAAGGCCTGAGGCCCCTTATTGCTACAGCAGCTGGCATCGTAATATTGGCAAAAAATATACTACAACTGGTTCTGCTGGGCGACCAATTTCTAGCGTTCCATCATTAATGTACAGTAATATTGGCAGCACGCTGCTCTACACCTGCATAATGCTGTTTGCAGCACCAGTGACCAGGATAGCTATGGGTTCTCCAGACGGAAAAAAAATCTGCGGCCCTCAGTACTGTACGAATGAGTGAGCAAGGGTCATCTGCTGCACTGCAAGGAAGTTGTATAGACATAAACGGAGAAAGGACCATTTCTCATAAGAGGTGGGTGAGCCAATACATTACTAGGGAGCGCCTACCAGAGATAAGCAAGCAAGGGACGAATGACAAGAAAGCGATGAGTGCAGGGATAACTTTGAGACCATTCAAGAATAATGGGGAAACCCAGCATCTCATAGAACCTAGGGGACTAGAACAGTATGTACTAATGGTTGGTCCTGTTTGTTGGAACCGGGACTGCCGGCCCTCTCAGGGTAGCAGGGCGCTAGCTGGAAGGCTAAATCTAGAAGGCGTACGTGACGTGCTTGCATTTTACACTCTACAACACCCCAGTGCAAACCCACCAAAAATGACACCACACCATCTTTTGAATAGAATATAGAGTAAACTTTATCTCTTTATATTGTGAATTTCAAATGAGAGTTTCATTACACAGTGAATTAGGTCCAGGACTAAAAGGTTAAGTAAACCAATGGTCAATACATAATGTCCTCTAAGGCAGTCAAAGTATCAATATTTAAAACCCATTCAGTTTGCTCTGCAACAGGTATTATTCTTTAAATGGTTCACTTGTAACTGGTTGTCATACAGCCGATCAAATAAGTGCATTGACTATTATGAAAACAGATATAAGCAATTCTCTAGAAGAAGCATAAAAATAGAAGACATTCTGTTTCAGCAGGGCTCTTCCCCTTATTCTGAATTAAACTGGGAAAGATATTTGGATTCGAGGTACCAATTGCTGAATTAAAGTACACAGACACACTATAGTTCCTGAGCACGAGATCTGCTTCAGAAGGATCTATTTCCAGGGGAGGTTAAGGTCCGGACTCCATTCCGCCTTGTCAAATTAGTCACAGTAGGCAGATATTATACTTTTCCGGGGCCTAATTCCTGTTTCTCCCCTGTTCCTTTGAGGATCCTCCCTGAACAAGTTCTCCCTCTTCTTCCCCACCCTCCGCTGTGGGGTTCCTGATTACCTTGGCACCCGACCGGCGCCTTCCTTGGTTCCACTGAAGAATGAAGCGGTAGCCCGGTCCTCCCCCCTACTCCCTGCTCGGGTCTTGACTCTTTGACCGAGACAGTGTTGGGACGGTGACTGGATCAGGCGGTAAACTCCTCAGAGGCCTCGCGTCTGGCAGGCCTCCCTCCTCACTCTCTCCCGCTCTTCCAGGAAGCCAGCCACAGGGTAGCTGGCTCCTGACGAACGCGCCTGCTTCCGCCTTCCTGAAAGATTCTGACTCGTTGAGGAGAGGCTGCGCACAGGGCGGGAGTCCGGTTGCCAAGTGACCCCGCCCAGCGTCTCTCCCCGAGCCGGCACTGCTCCTCTTTCCCTCACGCTTTGTGCACTCGGCCGCGCTACCTCAGCGGCACAGGGTTACAGAAGGGCAAAGGGACTGGGCTCCCCCCAATACAGCCAGACATCTACTTGGCGACATATAACTTCAGCCAGTACAGCTCTTTCCCAGTAGGGCAGGCAGTCAGTCAGGGCAAGTCCTAAGACCCCAATTTACTTCAGGGGTATGGACCAAAGCTCCTGATTCCACGTTTTCAACCCCACCAGCAGCGCCAACCTCAAGGCTCCTAGGGCTGGGGCCAAGTCACTCTCACCACTTGTTTGGGAAGTCCAGTCCTTCTGGTCAAATGATCACACCAGAACTTGGCTCTAACAACTCTCACCAACTGTCACCAACTGGGCCAGATCAGCAGGAAGGGAGGCAGCAACCACCACCAACTAGCAGCCCCAGAGAGCAATCAAAGCAGCTTAAGTCACAATCCCCCTCCTCTGTAGTCTGCACTCCAGCCAGCTCCTGTCAAGACAAATTGGCCGCCCATTGTTCTCCCTTATATAGCCTGGGCCCTGGTCACTAGAGGCTACTGGAAGGTTCTAGAACCCCCTAATGCTATCCTATGGACCAGAGCTATGAGGTAATTCCTGCCAGGCGTCCATCTTAGGAACCCTATCTACCCACCATTTTAGAAAGGCGCACCTGTACCTCAGCACTGATTAGCAGTGGTGGGGCACCCGGAGACCTAAGGCCACACAAAAAGGACTGGTGGACAAAATTAATGAGAGGCAGAAAGGGACCAAAAACAAAAATAAGGGGAGACCACCCAAAAAGCTGACAAGTCTAACACTGTTGACTAGCGCAAAATTTCTTTTTAAACGTATTACTTTGTCCTGGCCACTAGAAAAAAGCTATCAATGGTGTACAGTCCACATAGTTTACCAAACAGATACAAAAACACTGAGAATGACACTATAGAATCAAAAAGTGAACGATTTATTAAAAGACATATATTGTGTAACACACTACATTCACAAATATCTTATATAAGACAATTTAACACTTTACATTGCTACATACATAAATAAATAAGTGCCATGAAGTTAACATAAACCAACATTTAACATTGACAAATCACATAGAAAAAGAAAGGAAGGAATTTGTTAAAACAAGGGCATCCATAAAGACTTAGCAAATAAACTAACACATATAGCGTAATTATTGAGCCCCGATATGTGAAGTGCTAGTACGGAATGCCTGATCAGTAAGTCGACGTTTCGACCCTTATTCAAAGAGTGCAAATGAGAAACATCTCCATGGGTCTTCTTCAGGACTAAGGATATAGTTCAAGGCGGCCTGTGTGGTAAAGAAATGTGGGTGTCAATCTTAAGTATAAAAAAATTATATTTAACAAAGTGAAACAAGGGGAGATATTCACTCATCTCTCACCTGTGTCAAGGCCTGGTTACTAAAGGTAGAGAAAGGCCCCTAAAGGATTCAGTAAATCATCCCTTGATACCTGTGTGGCAATCGAAAATTAGACAAAATTTCTGTGTTGTCCCGATTGAGGGTAACTGGAAAGAAAGATAAATATATATGTAGAAGTGGATGTTATTGATCCTACATACCCCATGCTGTGCGGCTTAAAAAGTGAAAAATATATTGTGTGTGAGTGATCAGTGCAACACGACCTCAACCATATACTTTACTTAGTAGTGTTTCCTCAAAATATCTGTGTGGGACATGCAGGAGGTGGTATCCTGTGACTGGGCCAATTCAGGATGTGTCACCCAGGTGTTGATTAACCGAAGAGAAACCTGCACACGGCACGGAAAACAATCCTACCTTCTGCCGTTAGCAATTCGGTAAACTCAGAAGGCTAGGAAAAATGCACCAACAGTGTCCATAGGGGCCTCGTAAAACTACAGAGGGCACAAAAAGATGGAAAAACTAGCGGTTGGAAAAACTAACGGTTAAGTAAAGTTCGTCCGGGTATCGGACAAGCATACATATCAGCTTTGAAGGGTCACCATTACCTTCAGAAGATGGAGCATCTGCATCCGTCTGCTCCCACTGCATTAATCGAGTGTGATGAGCGTACGTGAGCCGGCCAAGAGCAAGGATAAGAAGCAGGGGTTGCCTGGAGTATTTTTTGTGCTCTTGATAAATCAGGTGTAGTAAACATGTCGTAGCCCCCCGTGTCGGAATAGGTCAAACTGCCATCAAACGGAAATGCAAAGGGATCATGAGATATTCAATCATATCCGTACCAACTCTAATACATATTACAATAGGTACGGTATCCTCATTTGGAGTACATCAAAACACATCACTTAGATCCAGAACCCAAAACGGTGGCATGTCATATCTATACCATTCTGCTCATACCCAAATAGCAAACATATATATATTACTTACAGTGAATACGGTCCCATTATTGTGTACATAAAATACAATGATTCAATACAAAGCCCAAAGTTGTGGTGTGCGGCTTACACATTACGAAGCACAATTGTGATCAGTCATAGTTGTGTACAAGCTAATACAGTTGTCTCCAAAGATCATAATTCATATGTAAATCATTGCGATTCCTTAAATGTGATGTAGAAAGCACCCAAGTTGTGCGATTTCTCCTAAGAAATCACAAATTACCACCAACTTCAAGTTGGTGGTAATTTGCGAATACTATGAAAAATTCACTTTTTGGCATTTTTCACATGCTCATTTCAGGGATGCAACAGGGTGTCCTTACGACACCCTTGCACCCTTGAAATTGCATTCGCAATTTGCAAGTACCTAATGGGTTCTCGCAAATTGGGAATGTCTTCCCATTCAATTTCTATGGGCCTCTAGGCCCATAGGAATGAATGGGAAGCCATTCCTTAATTGCGAGTCGCCATTTGCGAGTCACAATTAAGGAATGCCAAGGAATCGCAAAATATTTGCGAATTTTAATTACATCTCGTTTTGCGATTCTCAAATAGCGAATCTCTTAAAATCGCTATTTGAGAATCGCAAAAATAGTATTTGATACATATGCCCCAAATAAATTTTTTGTCATAGAAATGCTAAGAGTTCCACAACGAACTCAGTTGGGACCCAAGCAGGTCTCGGTTGTTTGTTAAGTACCTTATGTACCACGTCTAGGGCCTGCTCTTGGGGAATGGTGGTGTATAGGGAGGCAACGTCAAGAGTTACTAGTCCTTGTCTATCCCTATTGAAAAGTAGGTCCTCAACTAATTTTATACCTTCCATTGTGTCTCTAATGTAGGATCGTGTCTCGGTAATCCAAGGCTGTAAAAAGAGATCAATATATTTACAGAGGGGTACTAAGTTAGAGCCACAGCCTGAAACTATTGGTCTCCCTTTAGGCTTGTCCCTGTATTTATGTATTTTGGGCAAGGTGTATATAGTGGGAATACGGGGATCCTTCTTATTCAAGAACCCAAACTCCTCTTTTACCTCTTTTGTTGGGTTATTCTGGATCTTTTTGTAATTATCAACCATCCGCAGCTGCCTCTCAATCTCAGCACTAGTCTTCAGTGTCCTGGATAACTATTGCCCCACCCTTGTCAGCTGGTTTGATGACTATACCATTGTTTCTTTTAAGGGAGTCTAGACCCTGTCTCTCTTCCTTATTTATGTTGTGTTTGATATATTTTTTGTCCTCAGTTTCAATACATCTCTCATAACAACTTGCTCAAAAGCAAATGTTTTGTTAGATAGGATGGGCGGGGTGAAGGTTCACGGTGTACTCAAGTCTGTAGCAGCAACCTTCCTTTCTCTGTTAGGGCTAAGGTTCTTATAGAAGTAGTGTTGTATGCGTACCTTGCTAAAGAATTGTAGAAGCTATACTTTGGTGTTGAAACAATTGGGGGCTGAAGTTGGCACAAACGATAACCCTTTACTTAGAACCATCTGATCCGCTGAACTTAACCTATGGCCTGAGAGATTAATAACGGGGTTAATCAGATCACTGGTTTGGTTAGTCAATATTGTTTGCCCATATCCCGGGTCGCCTTCCTGTTGTTCTGCTCCCAACAGCTCTTCATCTAAATTCAGACACTCATGTGTCACCATCTTTATGTTTGTCTCTTGGTCTGGATTTCTCAGTGTGTCTGCTGTGGTTAAAAGCTCACAGGTTTTCTCCCATGTCCCCTTCCTCTTTTCTACCCTCGATTCTGGCCTCTGTTCTGGCCCCTGATGTTGTCCCATCCTTGTTCTTGACCCCCTCCTGTGTGTTTGCCAACTTCCGTCCCCCAAAAAAGGACCAGAAGATAAATCCTGATACTCCTGATCTTGGATGTACTGGTGACTGGTGCCGTGCGTTTGTGATTGCTATCGGGGCCACTGGAGTATGATGATTCTGAAAAGGTTTTGTAGCGTCACACGTTAGGCCTACCCCGTTTATATAGTGTCCCTGTTCTTCTTGTTTATAGTATTCCTCTGTGATGTATGGGTACGTAACTGTTTTTATCGCTACTTTTATATATTCTACATGTAACCCCTCATGTTTTTTGGGTAGTTAGTTTGAGAAATCTGTTTGATTCCAACAACAGGCATGATTGGAATTAAAATGTTTGGGTTTGTAGTTCATGAATGAAGTGTTAATAAAACAATGGGGAATGGAAAGGGCCTATTGATTTTTTTTCAATTATACAGCTGCAGACATACTTATAGATTAACCATGTTTATGCTATATAATTTTGCATGATTTTCAGATTCAACAAAAATTGATTCTAGCTCAAATGGATGGAAATAATACTGCCAAAATGTGCAGCATCATTCACCTTTTTTAGCTACACAATTTAGATAGCATTGCCTGTATTTCACAAGGAACTGTGAAATATTTCTCATATGTCATGGTTCCCTGTGTGAAATATGATTTTTGTACCTTTGTAGTTTGTGCAATAAAATCACCCAAGCATTTAGTATCTATGTATGTATGTTTGCTTGAATTATGTATGAATGAATGTATGCATGTATGTATGTATGTATGCATGTATGTATATAGGTATACATAGATAGGTAGCTAGATGAAGACAGGTTGATATACACAGATAGCGATGGATAGACAAAAATATAGCTAGATAGCTAGATAATGGCACCAACCTAGAAACATATATAGAGAAAATCAGAGCTGCAGAGATATAGTAACATATAGAGATAGGTAGATAGATTATAATTGGATAACTAGATAAAGAAGTAAACAGATACTGATGCCTGTTTCTTCCTTGCCCTCTCTCAGCTGTTACTTCTTCCTGAACATTCTTTATGTATATCTGTCTTTCTCTCCCTCTCTCACTTTCTCTTGCTGCCTCTATCACATTCTTTCCCTACCTCTCTCACATTCTGTCTCTCTGTGCCTCTCTACTCTGTCTCTTCTTATCTTTCTCTGCATTGCCTTTCTTTACTTGACTTTTGTCTCCCTCCGTCTTTCTCTTCTGTCTTTCTTTCTCTTGCCTTCTCTGGCTAAACATGCCTCTGTCTTGCTCTGTCTCTCCCTGTCTTTCTGACCTTTAGGTCTCCTGTATTTCTCTATCACCCTTTTCTTTCTGCTCTTTCTCTGTATTTGCTTATGTTCATCTCTATCCGCTTGTCTTTCTATGTCTCTTCCTTTAACTCGTTCACTGTCTTTCGCTCATTTCATTTTTGTCTCTCTGCTGTTCCAGGTCTCTCCTGATTTATCTTTTTTACTCAGTTCTTTCTGCCTTTCCAAGCTGTCTCTATGTCCCTTGTCTTTCTTTACCTCCTCTTCTTTCTGGCTCTCCTTGTCTCTATATCTTTGCTTTCTAGCTCTCCCCCTTTTTCTCTATTTTCCCATCTCTCCTTGTCTTTGTCTGACTTCTATATTCCCTGTCTTTAACTTTCTTCTCTTGTTTTATCGTCCCAGCCTCTCCCCCTCCTCTCCCCTCCTCTCTCTCTTTCTTCTTCTCTATCCCCTTTTTTTTCTTGTTTTTCCTCTGTCTCGTTTTCCTTGGCCATTCTTAATGTCAGAGGGTGGGTGTTTTGCAGTCTTTTCTCTGTCTCCTTGTCTTTCGCCATTCTTAATGTCATGGGATAGGTGTCTTTTGCAGTCTCCTATCTAATTGGACCACATGGGAGAGCCTGTCTATTCGGTCTCCAAGAGGGCCCTGTTAAATGTAACTCATGGCTCCCTGGCAGGCTTACCAACGCGTTGATATGCACAAAAGATAAATAATATTTGTTTTAGGTACAGCATTATCAAGATTTTTTTTTAATTTGTCTTTGGAATTGGTGTTTCATTATCTATTATTAAAGAAAGAAAGTAAAATTAAAAAGGAACACTAGTTACTTTATTGCGCTCTATCCTGTAAATGCTTCATGGGTTGAGAAAAAATTCATACCTTCCTAGGTATTCATAGTCTTTTTTTTGCCTTATATTTTCAGACACTGCTTTGTATTCCACAGCTTTTTAGACATTTCATTTTGTTGTTTCATTCAGTTTCCAGGTCATCTGTATGTGCTTGGTTCGAATCAGTATATATATATATATTTTTTTTTCCTGTGCAGAGTGCGTGGTACGTGTGAAGTACGTGGATCAGTATATATATATATATATATATATATATATATATATATATATATATATATATATACTGATCCACGTACTTCACACGTACCACGCACTCTGCACAGGAAAATAAGGATCACTACTCCGTCTGTGTAGTCATCATCAGGGTTTATTTAAAAACCAGAAAGCCTTCACAAAACCCTACGCGTTTCGGCGGACAACCGCCTTGCTCACGGGTAGAAAGTTTCTAAATACCCAGGACTGTCTATAATTCTAATGTTATGTGAGTCATTATGTACCATTAGCACAAAGCATACCACTACCTTCTGACCATGTAATGTAGCCCTTTGTTTGTTTTGATGTTTTGTGTCACGTGCACAAGTTAAAAGTAATGGCCGTTTAGAAACTTTCTACCCGTGAGCAAGGCGGTTGTCCGCCGAAACGCATAGGGTTTTGTGAAAGCTTTCTGGTTTTTAAATAAACCCTGATGATGACTACACAGATGGAGTAGTGATCCTTATTTTCCTGTGCAGAGTGCGTGGTACGTGTGAAGTACGTGGATCAGCATTGGTGTCGGGGACCTCCAACCCGAGACGCACCGCCGAAAAAAGTGTCCCGGTCTTTTTTGGAGGAAGGAGGACTTTGTATATATATATATATATATATATATATATATATATATATATATATATATATTTCTTAGAGTCCTCTCGCCTCTTCATCCCCTCTCGGCGGAAGTCACGGCACAGCAACAAGTAGGTTTTTTTCAAAATTATTTTATTTTACACACCATGTGCAAATGTTTCTGTGCAATAAAATGGACGGCCTACGCGTTTTGGCTACTCCTAGCCTTCCACTGGACCATAGAGTCCCTAGAGTCTAGACCATTTTTAAAGTGCTTAGTGTAAGTACCCTCTTCCCTTTCCGTTATTCCTCTAGACTGTCAACCTTGCTTACAATTTCTGGCAAATAGAGGTCGCCATTTTCTTAATGTGAAACATTACCGTAAAGTACATGTAAATGTTAAATTATATTGAATGATTTCATTTTATCATGATCTATATCTTGTGAGTTCAGATTGAGGACATTTAATTCATGGTGAAGTACCAGTTTAAACAAAAATGTTTTTTTTGTTTCTTTATCAAGTCCTTTTTATATCGTATTCTTCCGGATAGGTTGTTCTTGCCATACTTTTGGTTTCTTGATGCTTATGTACATTATGTACAAGATTGCATGTTCCTCATCGAGAGAGGTCTTTTTTTGTAGGTTTTTGTTCTTCCGAAAAATTGACAATTCTCGATGATTATGTACATTAATTACAGATTTCTGTGTCCTTAGAAGGAGTTCTATTTTGAAATTCATTTTGTAAAGTACAATATTATTTTTCAGTGAATTATTCCAATTTAAGGTACTCTTTGTTGAACACCAGCCTCATCTATGTACATATTGCATCACAGTTAAGATCACCCATCGGTCTTTTACTCATTCTTATTGTATATCAGTTCATTCAATGTTCATCTGGCGACTTCCCCGCTACAATTCAACTTATTTACACCTACAAACGATTATATACAGATAGCCTTTAGACATTGGAGTTCAAGGATTTTTCAACTGGATTCTGAAGTAGTGTGGCTCACTGGTTAGAGGCGGCAGACCCGAGAGCAGAGGACGGCCCGGGACCAGGGTTCGATTCCCGGCGCGGCAGGTTTCTGGACCAGGGTCAGCGGACTCGATAATTCTCTCGCCTCGGTGCCCACTCTGATCAGCGTTCACACTCGGCAACTCTGGGCATTAGCTTGCCTCATCTTCACTAACGGCCCCACCAGACCGCCGGGGATGCCTGGTCTCACCCTGGAGATACCCATTAAGGGACCATCTCTCAGGGAAGCCAGGAAGGGTTTCGCAGCGGTCGAAGCGCCTTGGGACCCTACGGGTAAGTAGTGCGCTATATAAATGCCTATACATTCTTGTTATGTATTTACAGATATACAGACAGTTCTGCGTCTTGAGTTCTTCTTATCATATATTTACAGATTTACAGATGTACAAACAGTTATATATATATTCGAGTATAGTTTTTTTTTTAGTTCTTTTACTAATTAAAACAATATTTTAATCGCTGAATGAACTTTCAGGCCTTCACTCAGTATTATTTATGTTGAAAGTTGTGAACTATGGATTTAGAGCCTCAGCAATGTGAGAAGCGGTGTAAGAGTGGTGTGCTAAAGCTTGGACACTAATGGGTACATTGACATAATATATTCATCAAGGCGGGTACACATCTTTGTTACCCTTATTTCCCTAATTTAGGAGTGAAATCCAAGGATTCATCTGTGCTCTGCTGTACAGGTCCAATGCCATCACCGAAAGCTTACATAACACACAGTCCTGGACTTATTGATAATTCATACTATACGGTACCAGAACATCCCTCTAATGCAGCCAGTCTCATGTCTTTATTTTCCTTTGCGTAAACATGTATTTATTGAGAACCCATGAGACTGCTGCAACATATAGGTCATTTGTTTGAGTCCCTGACAAAGCCAACTCATGCTTTAATCCTTCTGAGGAAGATAATTCAAGTATGATTGAACTGGGTAATGGCAAAATCAGATATTTAGAACACTTTGGATTTGAAACTGCAAAATGTGTGCAAACCTGCAAATAAAACACAGAACAAAACATCTACAGCCATCCAGGCACACATAAAACAAAACATGCATTTTCACCTAAAATCCTCAAGGCAGTGTATGGTATAATCATAAAATGCAAATGAAAGTAGACTCGCTGCTTTCTTCTTTTAAATCATATTAAGACAGGAGATGTTTCCTCAGATATGTTACACAATACAATCCAGTCAGAACCTCTTCTGAGGTTTGTCATTACAGGGGCCATACCCTCCGAACCAAATATTCCTGGGTAAGGGCCTGGCTAAAACACTTTTGCTAATTTCATAAATCTTAATTATGATTCGGAAAAGGTTTTCCAAATTGTTAAATGGATAATGCCAGGGGTCTCCAACCTTTTCTATAATGTAAGCTATTTGTGTTCAATTAATATTCTGCTGAGCTACTAGTATTATTAGGGATGTAGTAGTCACCACATCAGATAAGATTGCATAAGTGGCCACCACATACAATATTAGCAGCAGAGATCCATTTGCTCACTAGCCATGGTTGCCAGCAGAAATGTAGAAAATACTTTGTCAATTTGGAATGCCACCACATGGGTAATACATAAAAGCCATAGCTGTAATGCCCTAGCACCAAAGTAATACATTAAAGATAATTAGTAATAGTTTCCCTAATATTGTTTGATTTATATCTCTCAAACTTCATCTTTAATTATGTTTTGGAAATTCAGCTGTTTTTCTCTAAACGTCAGCTTATGAATTCAGAAAATACTCACATTTTCATTTCAAATTTAAAAAAATCTAATTTGGCCTATATATATTAATTAAAATAAGCAAAGGATCCTAATTTAGTTCACTGGGCTGCACACAGGAGAGTTACTAATAGCTACTTGTTGCATAAGCCTGGGTGAAGTAAACATTAAAGAATCAATATTTGGAAAGAAGCCTTTTGAAAGCGTCCCTTCCAAATACCAATTCCTTAAGAAATGCATTAATGTTTTATGATCGAAATCCAATTTCAATACATTAATACTGTACCACCAAATCCAAGCTGATGGTAAGCCATTCGCAAACAGGATGGATTTACAATGGAATCCCTTCCCCCTTGAAAATATTTGCAAAAATGTTTTTATGAGTAGGCAGTGGTCCATGGCCTACACCAAAAAAAAGGTTGTTTAACTTTTTTTACTTAAATACCAGGAGGAAAATGGGTTGCATTTAAGAAAAAACTGAATGTTTATTTAAAAGTAATCACTTACATGGCAGTTTTCAATCCCCAGCCACCATGCCTGTGACTCTAGCCAATAGTAATGTATCGCAATTTGCGACTTGACTCATGCATATTAATAAAGTAGGTCGAATGGCGATCCAGTACAATTTGGAATTTTGAGAACTGATCTACTAGTACATAGGGGCCGATTATGATGGCGGACGGACCTGAGTCCGTCCACCACCATAGAGTAGGAGGGACCGTCCGCAGGGGCAGCGGCGGTCCCTCCATGCAGATTAGGATGTGACCGCCAGGATGGCGGTCACATCCTCTATTTTTAACATTGCGGCGGGTGCAGCTTCAAGCTGCACCCGCCGCAATGTTAAAAATGCATGCACGGCATTTGCGTGCACAAAGCGGCAGGCACCGCGCGGTGCCTGCCGCTTTGAGCACGCAAATGCAGGGGGGTAACATAGGTACCCCCATGTGCACCCCCCCACCCCCCCTTCACCCAGGGGGCCCGCAACAGGCCCCCGAAGTGAAGGTCCGTATGCTTTTCCACGGCGGAAAAGCCGCCGTGCAAAAGCATACTTTCTACTCCATCATAATATGGCTGGCGGTGTCTGATAGACACCGCCAGCCATGTTAATGCTTTTCCGCCGTGGTCGGAAGGCGACCGCGGCGGAAAAGCGTCGGACAGATTCCAAGACCCACCAGCCATCCTAATTTGGCGGTGGGTCTTTCAAGCATCCGCGGTGGTTTTCCCGCATCCTCCAGGCCGGCGGTGGCTTCCGCCGGCCCGGAGGATGCGGGAAATCCGCGATCCTAATGACCCCCATAGTTTGGTTGCCAAAAGTCCTTTTTCATTCCCAGAAAGAATCAGTGCTTAATTTGCGACCACTCTTTAATAATGGAAATCTTGTAAATCAGGCCCAATGTTACGTATTTCAACTAGTTTGTTTCTAAATTTCGAAGTATTAACGACATTACGGGCCTTATTACGAATGAGGGTGGACATACGTAAGTCTCTCAGAAACAGACATGGTAATCCTGATGGCGGAAATGCAGTCCATAGGGATTACGGTGAGACCTCCGACTGGCCGAAAGGCTCCTTGAGCCCATCGGATTCCAGCCGGAATGACCGTCCAGTTTCACTTTCGACCGCCTGTATTGTAATGTGGCGGTCGGAAGTGAAACTTCCGCAGGTTGAAGGCTTTGAAAGTCACATCGTAATGAGGCCCGAAGTAAATAGCTGCAAGTGCAGTGTGATGCCATATGTTTCATTATTTTTTACATTAAAGCGAGACAATTAAATATAAATGCTCACCTTCATTTCAGCAGATGTCTAGGGTTTGCATTGCACATTTACACTTTTTTTTCCATGCGGAAATGTGAATATAAATCTATAGACACTCAAATAGTTTTCCAGATACTTCTGGCGAACAGTAGCACATGTTTCACATCGCTGGGCCTGTCAGTGCCCCCTTTACTCTCAGGTCTGTGGTCATTGACACTGAACATTGTAACTCGGGGCTCACGTGCCCTGGTTTGTCTGTGTCTGTTTCTTGACCTCACTCACACTGTACGATCATTAGTTAGTTGCCTGTCCGATTGTTAAATTTGTGGACACCCCGTTATCACTGCACGTGCAGCAGCTATGTTGGAGACTGAACTGCCTACGTCACCGCCCCTCTATTCTTCCTGCTGACTACGTCACCACGCCCTCTTCTGCCAGCTCCCTATGTCACCACGCCCTCTTCTGCCAGCTCCCTACGTCACCACGCCCTCTTCTGCCAGCTCCCTATGTCACCACGTCCTCTTCTGCCAGCTCCCTACGTCACCACGTCCTCTTCTGCCAGCTCCCTACGTCACCACGCCCTCTTCTGCCTTTTCCCTGGTACAGAAGCACAGTTGGAGAGTGACACTATTCTAAGCTTTTACTAGAAGCTACTAAAACAAAAAGTGGGCGTTGACGATGACGACAAGACCCTTCTGATTAGTTCCTGTCTTTGTGCTGCGATGAAGGCCTGTGAAGCGTGAATGAGCCATGAGAGGGCTCTGCACCGCAAACGTTCGCTGAGTTTTTCAGTTTGTTTTGCTCCCGTCACACTGATAAGCGTGGTATCACTGGGGGCATGTATTCTGCCAGGGCGTGCCCCTGGCAACCTGCAGCTCTTTGCTTTCCTGCTCGTCTTTATCTGAGTTTCCCACTTGCTCATCCACCTTTTCTCAGCTGCTTTTGAGAGCAGGCTCAGGGGGCGGGGTCTGGTCGGATTCAGTCTTGGCAGAGTGATCTGCAAAGTCTGTCTGTGGCCTCGGTCTCTGGCATGCACTGGTCTGTGGCATCAGTCACTGGTATGTGCAGATCTATAGCCTCAGTCTCTGGTCTGTGGTCTCAGTTTATAATATGTGGCCTCAGTCTCTGGCATGCACTGGTCTGTGGCATCAGTCTCTGGTATGTGCAGATCTATGGCCTCAGTCTCTCGTCTGTGGTCTCAGTTTATAATATGTGGCCTCAGTCTCTGGCATGCACTGGTCTGTGGCATCAGTCTCTGGTATGTGCAGATCTATGGCCTCAGTCTCTGGTCTGTGGTCTCAGTTTATAATATGTCGCCTCAGTCTCTGGCATGCAGTGGTCTGTGGCCTCAGTCTCTGGCATGCACTGGTCTGTGGCATCAGTCTCTGGTATGTGCAGATCTATGGCCTCAGTCTCTGATCTGTGGTCTCAGTTTATAATATGTCGCCTCAGTCTCTGGCATGCACTGGTCTGTGGCCTCAGTCTCTGGCATGCACTGGTCTGTGGCATCAGTCACTGGTCTGTGGTCTCAGTTTATAATATGTGGCCTCAGTCTCTGGCATGCACTGGTCTGTGGCCTCAGTCTCTGGTATGTGCAGATCTATGGCCTCAGTCTCTGGTCTGTGGTCTCAGTTTATAATATGTGGCCTCAGTCTCTGGCATGCACTGGTCTGTGGCCTCAGTCTCTGGTATGTGCAGATCTATGGCCTCAGTCTCTGGTCTGTGGTCTCAGTTTATAATATGTCGCCTCAGTCTCTGGCATGCACTGGTCTGTGGCCTCAGTCTCTGGCATGCACTGGTCTGTTGCCTCAGTCTCTGGCATGCACTGGTCTGTTGCCTCTGTCTCTGGCATGTACTGGTCTGTGGCCTCAGTCTCTGGCATGCACTGGTCTGTGGCCTCAGTCTCTGGCATGCACTGGTCTGTTGCCTCTGTCTCTGGCATGTACTGGTCTGTGGCCTCAGTCTCTGGCATGCACTGGTCTGTGGCCTCAGTCTCTGGCATGCACTGGTCTGTGGCCTCAGTCTCTGGCATGCACTGGTCTGTTGCCTCTGTCTCTGGCATGCAGTGGTCTGTGGCCTCAGTCTCTGGCATGCACTGGTCTGTGGCCTCAGTCTCTGGCATGCACTGGTATGTGGCCTCAGTCTCTGGCATGCACTGCTCTGTGGCCTCAGTCTCTGGCATGCACTGGTCTGTGGCCTCAGTCTCTGGCATGCACTGGTCTGTGGCCTCAGTCTCTGGCATGCAGTGGTCTGTGGCCTCAGTCTCTGGCATGCACTGGTCTGTGGCATCAGTCTCTGGTATGTGCAGATCTATGGCCTCAGTCTCTGGTCTGTGGTCTCAGTTTATAATATGTCGCCTCAGTCTCTGGCATGCACTGGTCTGTGGCCTCAGTCTCTGGCATGCACTGGTCTGTTGCCTCAGTCTCTGGCATGCACTGGTCTGTTGCCTCTGTCTCTGGCATGTACTGGTCTGTGGCCTCAGTCTCTGGCATGCACTGGTCTGTGGCCTCAGTCTCTGGCATGCACTGGTCTGTTGCCTCTGTCTCTGGCATGCAGTGGTCTGTGGCCTCAGTCTCTGGCATGTACTGGTCTGTGGCCTCTGTCTCTGGCATGCACTGGTCTGTGGCATCAGTCACTGGCATGCACTGGTATGTGGCCTCAGTCTCTGGCATGCACTGGTCTGTGGCCTCTGTCTCTGGCATGCACTGGTCTGTGGCCTCAGTCTCTGGCATGCACTGGTCTGTTGCCTCTGTCTCTGGCATGCAGTGGTCTGTGGCCTCAGTCTCTGGCATGTACTGGTCTGTGGCCTCTGTCTCTGGCATGCACTGGTCTGTGGCCTCAGTCTCTGGCATGCACTGGTATGTGGCCTCAGTCTCTGGCATGCACTGGTCTGTGGCCTCAGTCTCTGGCATGCACTGGTCTGTGGCCTCAGTCTCTGGCATGCACTGGTATGTGGCCTCAGTCTCTGGCATGCACTGGTCTGTGGCCTCAGTCTCTGGCATGCACTGGTCTGTGGCCTCAGTCTCTGGCATGCAGTGGTCTGTGGCCTCGGTCTCTGGCATGCACTGGTCTGTGGCATCAGTCTCTGGTATGTGCAGATCTATGGCCTCAGTCTCTGGTCTGTGGTCTCAGTTTATAATATGTCGCCTCAGTCTCTGGCATGCACTGGTCTGTGGCCTCAGTCTCTGGCATGCACTGGTCTGTTGCCTCAGTCTCTGGCATGCACTGGTCTGTTGCCTCTGTCTCTGGCATGTACTGGTCTGTGGCCTCAGTCTCTGGCATGCACTGGTCTGTGGCCTCAGTCTCTGGCATGCACTGGTCTGTTGCCTCTGTCTCTGGCATGCAGTGGTCTGTGGCCTCAGTCTCTGGCATGTACTGGTCTGTGGCCTCTGTCTCTGGCATGCACTGGTCTGTTGCCTCAGTCTCTGGCATGCACTGGTCTGTTGCCTCTGTCTCTGGCATGTACTGGTCTGTGGCCTCAGTCTCTGGCATGCACTGGTCTGTGGCCTCAGTCTCTGGCATGCACTGGTCTGTTGCCTCTGTCTCTGGCATGTACTGGTCTGTGGCCTCAGTCTCTGGCATGCACTGGTCTGTGGCCTCAGTCTCTGGCATGTACTGGTCTGTGGCCTCAGTCTCTGGCATGCACTGGTCTGTGGCCTCAGTCTCTGGCATGCAGTGGTCTGTGGCCTCAGTCTCTGGCATGCACTGGTCTGTGGCCTCAGTCTCTGGCATGCACTGGTATGTGGCCTCAGTCTCTGGCATGCACTGGTCTGTGGCCTCAGTCTCTGGCATGCACTGGTCTGTGGCCTCAGTCTCTGGCATGCAGTGGTCTGTGGCCTCGGTCTCTGGCATGCACTGGTCTGTGGCATCAGTCTCTGGTATGTGCAGATCTATGGCCTCAGTCTCTGGTCTGTGGTCTCAGTTTATAATATGTCGCCTCAGTCTCTGGCATGCACTGGTCTGTGGCCTCAGTCTCTGGCATGCACTGGTCTGTTGCCTCAGTCTCTGGCATGCACTGGTCTGTTGCCTCTGTCTCTGGCATGTACTGGTCTGTGGCCTCAGTCTCTGGCATGCACTGGTCTGTGGCCTCAGTCTCTGGCATGCACTGGTCTGTTGCCTCTGTCTCTGGCATGCAGTGGTCTGTGGCCTCAGTCTCTGGCATGTACTGGTCTGTGGCCTCTGTCTCTGGCATGCACTGGTCTGTTGCCTCAGTCTCTGGCATGCACTGGTCTGTTGCCTCTGTCTCTGGCATGTACTGGTCTGTGGCCTCAGTCTCTGGCATGCACTGGTCTGTGGCCTCAGTCTCTGGCATGCACTGGTCTGTTGCCTCTGTCTCTGGCATGTACTGGTCTGTGGCCTCAGTCTCTGGCATGCACTGGTCTGTGGCCTCAGTCTCTGGCATGTACTGGTCTGTGGCCTCAGTCTCTGGCATGCACTGGTCTGTGGCCTCAGTCTCTGGCATGCAGTGGTCTGTGGCCTCAGTCTCTGGCATGCACTGGTATGTGGCCTCAGTCTCTGGCATGCACTGGTATGTGGCCTCAGTCTCTGGCATGCACTGGTCTGTGGCCTCAGTCTCTGGCATGCACTGGTCTGTGGCCTCAGTCTCTGGCATGCACTGGTATGTGGCCTCAGTCTCTGGCATGCACTGGTCTGTGGCCTCAGTCTCTGGCATGCACTGGTCTGTGGCCTCAGTCTCTGGCATGCACTGGTCTGTTGCCTCAGTCTCTGGCATGCACTGGTCTGTTGCCTCAGTCTCTGGCATGCACTGGTCTGTTGCCTCAGTCTCTGGCATGCACTGGTCTGTTGCCTCTGTCTCTGGCATGTACTGGTCTGTGGCCTCAGTCTCTGGCATGCACTGGTCTGTGGCCTCAGTCTCTGGCATGCACTGGTCTGTTGCCTCTGTCTCTGGCATGCAGTGGTCTGTGGCCTCAGTCTCTGGCATGTACTGGTCTGTGGCCTCTGTCTCTGGCATGCACTGGTCTGTTGCCTCTGTCTCTGGCATGTACTGGTCTGTGGCCTCTGTCTCTGGCATGCACTGGTCTGTTGCCTCAGTCTCTGGCATGCACTGGTCTGTAGCCTCTGTCTTTGGCATGTACTGGTCTGTAGCCTCTGTCTCTGGCATGTACTGGTCTGTGGCCTCTGTCTCTGGCATGCACTGGTCTGTGGCCTCTGTCTCTGGCATGCACTGGTCTGTTGCCTCAGTCTCTGGCATGCACTGGTCTGTTGCCTCAGTCTCTGGCATGCACTGGTCTGTGGCCTCAGTCTCTGGCATGCACTGGTATGTGGCCTCAGTCTCTGGCATGCAGTGGTCTGTGGCCTCGGTCTCTGGCATGCACTGGTCTGTGGCATCAGTCTCTGGTATGTGCAGATCTATGGCCTCAGTCTCTGGTCTGTGGTCTCAGTTTATAATATGTCGCCTCAGTCTCTGGCATGCACTGGTCTGTGGCCTCAGTCTCTGGCATGCACTGGTCTGTTGCCTCAGTCTCTGGCATGCACTGGTCTGTTGCCTCTGTCTCTGGCATGTACTGGTCTGTGGCCTCAGTCTCTGGCATGCACTGGTCTGTGGCCTCAGTCTCTGGCATGCACTGGTCTGTTGCCTCTGTCTCTGGCATGCAGTGGTCTGTGGCCTCAGTCTCTGGCATGTACTGGTCTGTGGCCTCTGGCATGCACTGGTCTGTTGCCTCAGTCTCTGGCATGCACTGGTCTGTTCCCTCTGTCTCTGGCATGTACTGGTCTGTGGCCTCAGTCTCTGGCATGCACTGGTCTGTGGCCTCAGTCTCTGGCATGCACTGGTCTGTTGCCTCTGTCTCTGGCATGTACTGGTCTGTGGCCTCAGTCTCTGGCATGCACTGGTCTGTGGCCTCAGTCTCTGGCATGTACTGGTCTGTGGCCTCAGTCTCTGGCATGCACTGGTCTGTGGCCTCAGTCTCTGGCATGCACTGGTCTGTTGCCTCTGTCTCTGGCATGCAGTGGTCTGTGGCCTCAGTCTCTGGCATGCACTGGTCTGTGGCCTCAGTCTCTGGCATGCACTGGTATGTGGCCTCAGTCTCTGGCATGCACTGGTCTGTGGCCTCAGTCTCTGGCATGCACTGGTCTGTGGCCTCAGTCTCTGGCATGCACTGGTATGTGGCCTCAGTCTCTGGCATGCACTGGTCTGTGGCCTCAGTCTCTGGCATGCACTGGTCTGTGGCCTCAGTCTCTGGCATGCACTGGTCTGTTGCCTCAGTCTCTGGCATGCACTGGTCTGTTGCCTCAGTCTCTGGCATGCACTGGTCTGTTGCCTCAGTCTCTGGCATGCACTGGTCTGTTGCCTCTGTCTCTGGCATGTACTGGTCTGTGGCCTCAGTCTCTGGCATGCACTGGTCTGTGGCCTCAGTCTCTGGCATGCACTGGTCTGTTGCCTCTGTCTCTGGCATGCAGTGGTCTGTGGCCTCAGTCTCTGGCATGTACTGGTCTGTGGCCTCTGTCTCTGGCATGCACTGGTCTGTTGCCTCTGTCTCTGGCATGTACTGGTCTGTGGCCTCTGTCTCTGGCATGCACTGGTCTGTTGCCTCAGTCTCTGGCATGCACTGGTCTGTAGCCTCTGTCTTTGGCATGTACTGGTCTGTAGCCTCTGTCTCTGGCATGTACTGGTCTGTGGCCTCTGTCTCTGGCATGCACTGGTCTGTGGCCTCTGTCTCTGGCATGCACTGGTCTGTTGCCTCAGTCTCTGGCATGCACTGGTCTGTTGCCTCAGTCTCTGGCATGCACTGGTCTGTGGCCTCAGTCTCTGGCATGCACTGGTATGTGGCCTCAGTCTCTGGCATGCACTGGTCTGTGGCCTCAGTCTCTGGCATGCACTGGTCTGTGGCCTCAGTCTCTGGCATGCAGTGGTCTGTGGCCTCAGTCTCTGGCATGCACTGGTCTGTGGCCTCAGTCTCTGGCATGCACTGGTCTGTGGCCTCAGTCTCTGGCATGCACTGGTCTGTGGCCTCAATCTCTGGCATGCACTGGTCTGTTGCCTCAGTCTCTGGCATGCACTGGTCTGTTGCCTCAGTCTCTGGCATGCACTGGTCTGTTGCCTCAGTCTCTGGCATGCACTGGTCTGTGGCCTCAGTCTCTGGCATGCACTGGTCTGTTGCCTCAGTCTCTGGCATGCACTGGTCTGTGGCCTCAGTCTCTGGCATGCACTGGTCTGTTGCCTCAGTCTCTGGCATGCACTGGTCTGTGGCCTCAGTCTCTGGCATGCACTGGTCTGTGGCCTCAGTCTCTGGCATGCACTGGTCTGTGGCCTCGGTCTCTGGCATGCACTGGTCTGTGGCCTCGGTCTCTGGCATGCACTGGTCTGTGGCCTCAGTCTCTGGCATGCACTGGTCTGTGGCCTCAGTCTCTGGCATGCACTGGTCTGTTGCCTCAGTCTCTGGCATGCACTGGTCTGTTGCCTCTGTCTCTGGCATGTACTGGTCTGTGGCCTCAGTCTCTGGCATGCACTGGTCTGTGGCCTCAGTCTCTGGCATGCACTGGTCTGTTGCCTCTGTCTCTGGCATGCAGTGGTCTGTGGCCTCAGTCTCTGGCATGTACTGGTCTGTGGCCTCTGTCTCTGGCATGCACTGGTCTGTTGCCTCAGTCTCTGGCATGCACTGGTCTGTTGCCTCTGTCTCTGGCATGTACTGGTCTGTGGCCTCAGTCTCTGGCATGCACTGGTCTGTGGCCTCAGTCTCTGGCATGCACTGGTCTGTTGCCTCTGTCTCTGGCATGTACTGGTCTGTGGCCTCAGTCTCTGGCATGCACTGGTCTGTGGCCTCAGTCTCTGGCATGTACTGGTCTGTGGCCTCAGTCTCTGGCATGCACTGGTCTGTGGCCTCAGTCTCTGGCATGCACTGGTCTGTTGCCTCTGTCTCCGGCATGCAGTGGTCTGTGGCCTCAGTCTCTGGCATGCACTGGTCTGTGGCCTCAGTCTCTGGCATGCACTGGTATGTGGCCTCAGTCTCTGGCATGCACTGGTCTGTGGCCTCAGTCTCTGGCATGCACTGGTATGTGGCCTCAGTCTCTGGCATGCACTGGTCTGTGGCCTCAGTCTCTGGCATGCACTGGTCTGTGGCCTCAGTCTCTGGCATGCACTGGTCTGTTGCCTCAGTCTCTGGCATGCACTGGTCTGTTGCCTCTGTCTCTGGCATGTACTGGTCTGTGGCCTCAGTCTCTGGCATGCACTGGTCTGTGGCCTCAGTCTCTGGCATGCACTGGTCTGTTGCCTCTGTCTCTGGCATGCAGTGGTCTGTGGCCTCAGTCTCTGGCATGCACTGGTCTGTGGCCTCAGTCTCTGGCATGCACTGGTATGTGGCCTCAGTCTCTGGCATGCACTGGTCTGTGGCCTCAGTCTCTGGCATGCACTGGTCTGTGGCCTCAGTCTCTGGCATGCAGTGGTCTGTGGCCTCAGTCTCTGGCATGCACTGGTCTGTGGCATCAGTCTCTGGTATGTGCAGATCTATGGCCTCAGTCTCTGGTCTGTGGTCTCAGTTTATAATATGTCGCCTCAGTCTCTGGCATGCACTGGTCTGTGGCCTCAGTCTCTGGCATGCACTGGTCTGTTGCCTCAGTCTCTGGCATGCACTGGTCTGTTGCCTCTGTCTCTGGCATGTACTGGTCTGTGGCCTCAGTCTCTGGCATGCACTGGTCTGTGGCCTCAGTCTCTGGCATGCACTGGTCTGTTGCCTCTGTCTCTGGCATGCAGTGGTCTGTGGCCTCCGTCTCTGGCATGTACTGGTCTGTGGCCTCTGTCTCTGGCATGCACTGGCCTGTTGCCTCTGTCTCTGGCATGTACTGGTCTGTGGCCTCTGTCTCTGGCATGCACTGGTCTGTTGCCTCAGTCTCTGGCATGCACTGGTCTGTAGCCTCTGTCTTTGGCATGTACTGGTCTGTAGCCTCTGTCTCTGGCATGTACTGGTCTGTGGCCTCTGTCTCTGGCATGCACTGGTCTGTGGCCTCTGTCTCTGGCATGCACTGGTCTGTTGCCTCAGTCTCTGGCATGCACTGGTCTGTTGCCTCAGTCTCTGGCATGCACTGGTCTGTGGCCTCAGTCTCTGGCATGCACTGGTCTGTGGCCTCAGTCTCTGGCATGCACTGGTCTGTTGCCTCTGTCTCTGGCATGCAGTGGTCTGTGGCCTCCGTCTCTGGCATGTACTGGTCTGTGGCCTCTGTCTCTGGCATGCACTGGTCTGTTGCCTCTGTCTCTGGCATGTACTGGTCTGTGGCCTCTGTCTCTGGCATGCACTGGTCTGTTGCCTCAGTCTCTGGCATGCACTGGTCTGTAGCCTCTGTCTTTGGCATGTACTGGTCTGTAGCCTCTGTCTCTGGCATGTACTGGTCTGTGGCCTCTGTCTCTGGCATGCACTGGTCTGTGGCCTCTGTCTCTGGCATGCACTGGTCTGTTGCCTCAGTCTCTGGCATGCACTGGTCTGTAGCCTCTGTCTTTGGCATGTACTGGTCTGTAGCCTCTGTCTCTGGCATGTACTGGTCTGTGGCCTCTGTCTCTGGCATGCACTGGTCTGTGGCCTCTGTCTCTGGCATGCACTGGTCTGTTGCCTCAGTCTCTGGCATGCACTGGTCTGTTGCCTCAGTCTCTGGCATGCACTGGTCTGTGGCCTCAGTCTCTGGCATGCACTGGTCTGTGGCCTCAGTCTCTGGCATGCACTGGTCTGTTGCCTCAGTCTCTGGCATGCACTGGTCTGTAGCCTCTGTCTTTGGCATGTACTGGTCTGTAGCCTCTGTCTCTGGCATGTACTGGTCTGTGGCCTCTGTCTCTGGCATGCACTGGTCTGTGGCCTCTGTCTCTGGCATGCACTGGTCTGTTGCCTCAGTCTCTGGCATGCACTGGTCTGTTGCCTCAGTCTCTGGCATGCACTGGTCTGTGGCCTCAGTCTCTGGCATGCACTGGTCTGTGGCCTCAGTCTCTGGCATGCACTGGTCTGTTGCCTCAGTCTCTGGCATGCACTGGTCTGTTGCCTCAGTCTCTGGCATGCACTGGTCTGTTGCCTCAGTCTCTGGCATGCACTGGTCTGTGGCCTCAGTCTCTGGCATGCACTGGTCTGTTGCCTCAGTCTCTGGCATGCACTGGTCTGTGGCCTCAGTCTCTGGCATGCACTGGTCTGTTGCCTCAGTCTCTGGCATGCACTGGTCTGTGGCCTCAGTCTCTGGCATGCACTGGTCTGTGGCCTCAGTCTCTGGCATGCACTGGTCTGTGGCCTCAGTCTCTGGCATGCACTGGTCTGTGGCCTCGGTCTCTGGCATGCACTGGTCTGTGGCCTCAGTCTCTGGTATGCACTGGTCTGTGGCCTCAGTCTCTGGCATGCAGTGGTCTGTGGCCACAGTCTCTGGCATGCAGTGGTTTGTGGCCTCAGTCTCTGGCATGCACTGGTCTGTGGCCTCAGTCTCTGGCATGCACTGGTCTGTGGCCTCAGTCTCTGGCATGCACTGGTCTGTGGCCTCAGTCTCTGGCATGCACTGGTCTGTGGCCTCGGTCTCTGGCATGCACTGGTCTGTGGCCTCAGTCTCTGGTATGCACTGGTCTGTGGCCTCAGTCTCTGGCATGCAGTGGTCTGTGGCCTCAGTCTCTGGCATGCAGTGGTCTGTGGCCACAGTCTCTGGCATGCAGTGGTTTGTGGCCTCAGTCTCTGGCATGCACTGGTCTGTGGCCTCAGTCTCTGGCATGCACTGGTCTGTGGCCTCAGTCTCTGGCATGCACTGGTCTGTGGCCTCAGTCTCTGGCATGCAGTGGTCTGTGGCCTCAGTGTCTGGCATGCACTGGTCTGTGGCCTCAGTCTCTGGCATACACTGGTCTGTGGCCTCAGTCTCTGGCATGCACTGGTCTGTTGCCTCAGTCTCTGGTATGTGCAGATCTATGGCCTCAGTCTCTGGTCTGTGGTCTCAGTTTATAATATGTGGCCTCAGTCTCTGGCATGCACTGATCTGTTGCCTCAGTCTCTGGTATGTGCAGATCTATGGCCTCAGTCTCTGGTCTGTGGTCTCAGTTTATAATATGTTGCCTCAGTCTCTGGCATGCAGTGGTCTGTGGCCTCAGTCTCTGGCATGCACTGGTCTGTTGCCTCAGTCTCTGGTATGTGCAGATTTATGGCCTCAGTCTCTGGTCTGTGGTCTCAGTTTATAATATGTCGCCTCAGTCTCTGGCATGCACTGGTCTGTGGCCTCAGTCTCTGGCATGCACTGGTCTGTTGCCTCAGTCTCTGGCATGCACTGGTCTGTGGCCTCAGTCTCTGGCATGCACTGGTCTGTTGCCTTAGTCTCTGGCATGCACTGGTCTGTTGCCTCAGTCTCTGGTATTTGCAGACCTATGGCCTCAGTCTCTGGTCTGTGGTCTCAGTTTATAGTATGTGGCCTCAGTCTCTGGCATGCACTGGTCTGTGGCCTCAGTCTCTGGCATGCACTGGTCTGTTGCCTCAGTCTCTGGCATGCACTGGTCTGTGGTCTCAGTCTCTGGCATGCACTGGTCTGTGGCCTCAGTCTCTGGCCTGCACTGGTCTGTTGCCTCAGTCTCTGGTATGTGCAGATCTATGGCCTCAGTCTCTGGTCTGTGGTCTCATTTTATAATATGTTGCCTCAGTCTCTGGCATGCACTGGTCTGTGGCCTCAGTCTCTGGCATGCACTGGTCTGTTGCCTCAGTCTCTGGCATGCACTGGTCTGTGGCCTCAGTCTCTGGCATGCACTGGTCTGTTGCCTCAGTCTCTGGCATGCACTGGTCTGTGGCCGCATCCTCTGGCATGCACTGGTCTGTTGCCCCAGTCTCTGGTATGTGCAGATCCGTGGCCTCAGTCTCTGGTCTGTGGTCTCAGTTTATAATATGTAGCCTCAGTCTCTGGTATGAGCTGGTCTGTGGCCTCAGTCTCTGGCATGCACTGGTATGTGGCCTCAGTCTCTGGCATACACTTGTCTGTGGCCTCAGTCTCTGGTATGTGCTGGTCTGTGGCCTCAGTCTCTGGTCTGTAACCTCAGTTTCTGGTATGTGCCCTTAGTCTCCGGTATGCGTTGGTCTGTGGCCCAGTCGCTGGTATGTAGCCTTAGTCTCTGGTCGGTGACCTCAGTCTCTGATCTGTTGCTTCAGTCTTTTGTATGTTCTGGGCTGGTAGGTAGCCTCAGTCTCTGGTATGTAGCCTCAGTCTCTGGTATGTGGAATCTAGTTCTGGACTCTAGCTTCAGTCTCTGGTATGTGTTGCTGTCTGGCCTCATTCTCTGGTTTGTGGTAATATGTGGTCTTAGTCTTTCGTATGTGCTGCTCCGTGCCCTTAGTATCTGGTATGTGATGACCTATGGTCCCGCTCTCTGGTGCTGCTCTGTGGTTTCAGTCCCTGGTATGTAGTGGTGTTTGGCATCAGTCTATGTCCATGCTGATCTGTGGTCTCATTCTCTGGTATGTAGTGAAATGTGGCCTCAGTCTATGGTATGTGCCGTTCTGTGGTCTCCCTTTGTGGTATTTACTAGTCAGTGTCCTCAATCTCTGGTCCATAACTCCAGTCTCTGGTATGTGTTGCTGCCTGGCCTCTTTCTCTGGTTTATGGTAATATGTGGACACAGTCTCTGGTATGTGCTGGTTTGTGGCCACAGTCTCGGGTAACTGCTGGGCAATGGCCCACGTCTCAGGTATGTCCTGGCTTTCTGTTGTGTGGTGATATGTTGTCTTAGTCGCTGGTTGGTGCTGGTCTGTAGCCTCAATCTTTGGTGTGTGGTGGTTTGTGGCTTCTCGGTATCTGGTATGTATTAGTCTGTGGTCTTAGTCTGTGCTATGTGCTGGTCTGCACTCCCAGTCTGTGGTATGCACTGGTCTTTAGGTTCAGTTTTGGTGTGTGGTGGTTTGTGGCCTCTCGGTTTCTGGTATGTATTAGTCTGTGGTCTTAGTCTGTGATATGTGCTGGTCTGTGCTCCCTGTCTGTGGTAGGTGCTGGTCTGTGACCTCACCGCCTCCGTTTCTGGTATGTGGTGGTCCGTGATCCCAGTCTGTGGTATGCACTGGTTTTTAGGCTCAGTTTTTGGTGTGTGGTCGTTTGTGGCCTCTCGGTTTCTGGTATATATTAGACTGTGGTCTTAGTCTGTGATATGTGCTGGTCTGTGCTCCCAGTCTGTGGTATGCACTGGTCTGTAGGCTCTGTTTTTGATGTGTGGTGGTTTGTGGCCTCTCGGTTTCTGCTATGTATTAGTCTGTGGTCTTAGTCTGTGATATGTGCTAGTCTGTGATCTTATTTTCTCATATGTGGTGGCTTCTGGCATTGGTCTAGTTTGCGTTGCTGTGTGGTCTCAGTCTAGGGTGGGTAATAGTTTGTATCCTCACCACCTCAGTGTTTGGTCTGTGGTGATCTCTGGTCCCAGTCTCTGGTGCGCTGGTCTGTGGTTTCACAAATGTGTTGTTCTGTGATAAACATCTGTGGTATGTGTTGATCTGTGGTCTCACTCTCTGATCGGCGTTGGGTTGTGGTCCCGGTCTCTGATATGTGTTTGTCTGTGGTTTTGCGCTCTGGTATATGTCCTCAGTCTCTGTTGTGTGCTGGTCTGTGGCCTCATCCCCCAGTCTCTAGTATGTGGCCACAGTCTCTGTTGTGTGCTGTCTGTGTCCTCAGTCTTTGTTATGTGCTGGTCTGTGGCCTCATCCCTCAGTCTCTAGTATGTGGCCACAGTCTCTTTTGTGTGCTGTCTGTGTCCTCAGTCTTTGTTATGTGCTGGTCTGTGGCCTCATCCCTCAGTCTCTAGTATGTGGCCACAGTCTCTTTTGTGTGCTGTCTGTGTCCTCAGTCTTTGTTATGTGCTGGTCTGTGGCCTCATCCCTCAGTCTCTAGTATGTGGCCACAGTCTCTGTTGTGTGCTGTCTGTGTCCTCAGTCTTTGTTATGTGCTGGTCTGTGGCCTCATCCCCCAGTCTCTAGTATGTGGCCACAGTCTCTGTTGTGTGCTGTCTGTGTCCTCAGTCTTTGTTATGTGCTGGTCTGTGGCCTCATCCCCCAGTCTCTAGTATGTGGCCACAGTCTCTGTTGTGTGCTGTCTGTGTCCTCAGTCTTTGTTATGTGCTGGTCTGTGGCCTCATCCCTCAGTCTCTAGTATGTGGCCACAGTCTCTTTTGTGTGCTGTCTGTGTCCTCAGTCTTTGTTATGTGCTGGTCTGTGGCCTCATCCCTCAGTCTCTAGTATGTGGCCACAGTCTCTGTTGTGTGCTGTCTGTGTCCTCAGTCTTTGTTATGTGCTGGTCTGTGGCCTCATCCCTCAGTCTCTAGTATGTGGCCACAGTCTCTTTTGTGTGCTGACTGTGTCCTCAGTCTTTGTTATGTGCTGGTCTGTGGCCTCATCCCTCAGTCTCTAGTATGTGGCCACAGTCTCTTTTGTGTGCTGTCTGTGTCCTCAGTCTTTGTTATGTGCTGGTCTGTGGCCTCATCCCTCAGTCTCTAGTATGTGGCCACAGTCTCTGTTGTGTGCTGTCTGTGTCCTCAGTCTTTGTTATGTGCTGGTCTGTGGCCTCATCCCTCAGTCTCTAGTATGTGGCCACAGTCTCTGTTGTGTGCTGTCTGTGTCCTCAGTCTCTGTTATATGCTGGTCTGTGGCCTCACCCCTCAGTCTCTAGTATGTGGCCTCAGTATCTGTTCGGTGCTGGTCTGCCAGATCTGGTGGTTCAGCGGACTAATGCGTCCACTGTAGGGGCCTGTATTTGACCTCATAGTCCAAGGTTCAAATCCCAGTGGGTCCACTCAGGCTTTCATCCTTCTGAAGTCGATAAAAAGGATGCCTTTGAGTTGGGTAACAATAAACATCTGTTATTCAGCAGCAAGATGCTCTTCTGGGTGAACGTGCGCTTTACAAACATACATTATGTTATGTCTGTGGTGACAGTCTCCGTTAGGTTGTTGAAAGTAGGCTGAAACCGTCAACATTATCGGCGCCCTCTTGCTCTCCTTAACCTTTTTGTGCGCGTAAAACAGCCGCCATTTTGAACACCATGGCTTCCCTGCTCCCGCCGAGAGCCAGCGCGCCTCTCTCCCACTCCTAACTTCGCCGGCATCCCCCGCATACTGACAACCCCCCTGCCTGCACCTGCCGCGAATCATAAAACCCCTCTTCAGCGCTGCTCTGCCCCAGACCCTCGTCCTGTTCCCAGCGCGACACCTCCCCTCTTCCCATTTATGATCCCCGGCCCTTTGATGCAAACCCCATTTCCCCGTGTGCCCGTTTGTCTTCCCCGTTCCCAGGCCGACACCCAGCTCTGCCGATACCAATCCCTTGCCCCTCCCCGTACAATAGAAAGCTTCCCTCCTCAAAGGACCCCCGAGATGATCAAAGCCCCCCCCATCCCACGAGATCCGATCGAAACCCACACACTCCGTGGATCGGCGGAATATCCAGCTGCGCGATGATCATCACCTGTTGTGAACGGGGCGGGGACTTCCACTGTAATCTTGCGTGGGAACGGGCTGGGAAGGGGGGGATTCTAAGGATGTCTTTCCATACATCAAAGTATCGACGAAAATGTGTTACATGCAATAAACAGATAAACGTGTGTATAAGAGGCCAGGCCTCAGGGATGCAGTTAGAGCACCTCAGAACGATACCTTCTGTCCGTTTCGTTGTGTTCTCCTCCGGAGAGAATAAAAATCCTTGTTTCCTGCCTTCCAGTCTCCAGCGCCTGCCTCTTCAATAGTTTAACTTCTTTGTGGGTTCAAGAGGCGACACCGCCGGGCAAATACTTAAGGATCTTATATTCTGGTTGGTAGTGCCCCCCATTTAGTTTCTACAATTGGCGTCCCAAGCGTGGGGCCCATCAGCGACCCATGGATCCAGTGGGAGAGGTCCTGACGACAAAGTGAACGACTGCAACGATCGGGAACGCGTCTGTCCGATAGACCCTCGTCTGACAGCCGATCATCCGAACTTCACTGGTTCCGAACAGACCTCTCTCGAGTGATCTACGGTCCTGACTGGGAACCATCAGGAGTGCCGCGAGGATAACGAAGAAGAGAGGACGATCGGGCGCTGGATTCGGAAGACAGGAAACTGTCCATGCGGTCCGGGTAAGGTCGTGTAACCACGACAAGTCGCGAAATATTTGCTTGATTGCTTGTTTGTTTAAAAATACTAGTATTGCTCTTTTTATTTATTTGGAGATTCACTGTCTGCAAACGGAGAAACAACGGTCTCTCTCTTTGCAAGCAGTGGAGGATAGGTAGGGCAGCAGCCGTGCTTATTTTTTTCTCCCCCACTCAATAATCACTTGAAACTGAACTGTTGTTCGCAAAACTATTGTTTCCTGGAGATTCCCTGTCTGCAAACAGGGAAGAGACCACCCTTTTTGCAGATAGTGAAAAGGGTAGGTAACGCAGATCTTTGCGGACCTACTCATTCTCCCCATTGTTATTTATCGGTCTTTTTGTTATCTTGATCTATTTGGAGATTCACTGTCTGCAAACGGAGAAACAACGGGCTCTCTCTTTGCAAACAGTGGAGGATAGGTAGGGCAGCAGCCGTGCTTATTTTTTCTCCCCCACTCAATAAACACTTGAAACTGAACTGTTGTTCGAAAAACTATTGTTTCCTGGAGATTCCCTGTCTGCAAACAGGGAAGAGACCACCCTTTTTGCAGATAGTGAAAAGGGTAGGTAACGCAGATCTTTGCGGACCTGCTCATTCTCCCCATTGTTATTTATTGGTCTTTTGTTATTTTGATCCATGAGGTATTCACTGCCTGCAAACAACGTAGAATAGAAATATTCTGTCCCGTCTTTGCACCTAGTGATAAGATAGGCAGTGCTGACTTCTTAGTCCCTCGTTACGAGCCGTCATGTCTGTCTTCTCCCCACTGATTAGTAGCCTGTTTAGCCCGGACCGCTTATTAGAGATGGACCATCCAGCCCCACTGGAAGGCACCCCCAATAAGGACATGTTCATGAAGCATGGATTGACCGCTATAGCCTATAGTAAACTATGGCATAAATATACAAAAAGGGGTCAAGAAAGTCAATGGCCCCTGATAGGATCCTTCGATGATGATAAAATAAAAACGCTAGAAACTGCCCTGGGTAAAAGCAAGACAACACCTACTATGCTTGACAGCTTCGGCATGTGGCGAAAAGAAACTGAACAACGTAAAAAGAAAACTGAGAGTAGGTTGGAAAAAGAGCTGCGAAAAGCAGCCCACCTAGCTGCTCAGAAACTAGAAAAAGAGATAAAGGAAAGAGAGAAAGCTAAACAGAAACTAGAAATGGAAACGCCAAGCCAGTGTCCGGTTAGAACCCCCTCCATGCTCTACCCTGATTTACCCTCGAAACGACAAGCCAACGAGGACTTGCTGTTAGGTCCTCCTATCATCTACATGCCCCCTCCATATGCCCCTTCTCAACCCTTGGCGCAGCACGCGCCACCCCCAGGTACAAACGAAGGTACCGCCACAGCATCGGCCCCAATGGCCTCTGTGCCAGCCGAACCCCTTGTATTAAAACCCGCATCCACAACAACGATAGACGACCATGAGACTCGAGGGGCTGGCCCTGCAAGAACAAACAGACTAGACAAAGATGAGCGAGCGGGGATCGACAAAATAGCAAGGACACTGGTAGAAAGGAAGGATGATGAAGAGTACATCACAGATATGTTCAGCTCGTATACAGGGAGTCACAGACGACATTTTACCGTACGACTGTGTTATCATGTCTTGAATGCATACGAGGACCGATATCGAGACAAAGGTCCCGAGAGCCTAAGGACTCTGTACCGGAAGGTCGATATCGGGGATGAGGGCGAGTGTGATGTGTCGGACCTCCTTACGCGTACGCTTGAGGTTTTCCGCCACCTCACTGAACGAAAGCCGGGAGCAAAATCCGCAACCTCTGTAGTGACCGAACCACCAACCGAGCAATCTAACACCATGATGCCAATACGTGAGGCTGCCCCTTACTGGGTTCCTCCTAGGGGTACAGGGACTCACGATGATGCAAACAACCAAGATGCGAAGGGAAGGGTAGTGTACAACTGGGTCTACCAGCCGTGGGACCGGCAAGAGATACTGACATTCCGGAAATCTCTACCCGACCTACGTAAAAACCCCACTGCCTTCTATACTGAATTGGGTACAGCCCTGGGTTCAACGATCATGACCCTGGCTGACATCGACTTGTTCTTCGGGTTATGTCTACCAGCTGATGTGTGGAAGCAAATCCGGAAAGTCGACCACCTTGAGCTGTTTGGACATACCTGGTCACAACTCGATGACCTGGACAAACAACGGGGACCAGGACAAAAGCCGTTGAAATCCATTCTAGACCTCCCAGATAAAATCGTAGAGAAATTAAAAACCCTAATCCCAGAAAAGAAAGTGGACTGGTCGATAGTAACAGCCTGTCGCCAAAAACCCCAGGAGGATGTATCGGAATACTTCTCCCGGTTTGAAACGGTGTTCTCCGATTACAGCGGCCAGGACATGACCACTGCAACCGGACACCATCTGTTTGTCCAGAATTATGTTAAGGGCCTATCATCGGAAATCTCCCAGAAACTACAGGCCAGCGAGAGTAGTTGGGCAGCCTCCAAACCTACAGCGATTCTCCAAATGGCCCAATATTATGAGCATCAGAAAAATGAAAACGATAGGGCGACAGAGAAAAAGAAGAAGGACTTAAAAGAGAGGGTGATGATTGCCAAACTGCAAGGGGTGACTATAGGACGAGACCAATACCGGGGAAACTACCAGACAAACGTCCCTAAGACTACATTTCCCCAGGACCGCACTCTGACTTCCTACAGTGGACGCACAGACCTTAGAGAAGACCAGTGCGCTTTCTGCAAAGGGACTGGCCATTGGAAATCCCAGTGCCCAGTTCTTCTGGAAATGATCAGAAGCAAAGACCCCAGGGATGTAACAAACGGACCGAGACCTAAGGGACAACAACGAGGGCCCCCAAATGACGCGACTAATGACAGATCAAGCAGACCAAATACGTTCGATCGACCCCGACAGAACCAATATCAACAATCTGACTATGACGACGCTCACACCTTCGCATAGGACAGCCAAGGGCGAGGGAGGGATCCAGTCGAGCTCTATGTTGACCAGCAGGGCCCTTACGTCACTGCTAAGGTCCTGGGTACCAAGTCTCCATTTCTGGTAGACACTGGCGCAACACGTAGTGCGTTATCTAAACGACTGATTCCAAGGGCACCCTTGTCTGGCTCACTCATAACATCGACAGGTTTCGATGGAACGCCCTCCACCAACCCTTTGTCTGCCCCGATTCTCTTTGACGTAGAAAACAACACCACCGACACCACGTTCTTGCTTTCATCCAATAGCCCTGACGCCATTATGGGACTTGACTTACTGAAACACTTCCGAGCGACGATTAGGTGTTCTCAAGATGGAGTTCGAGTGTTTCTTTACGACAACCCCGTTCTGCTTAGACATTGCTCTCCCCGACACATGTTTTCCATCACCGACGTTGACGCGTCCCTGCTTGACACTCTACCTCCGTATCTGTGGGCCAAAGCGGATTCGGACGTAGGGCGTATGTTAATTGACCCAGTGCACATTACTGTCCGACCAGACGCAACACTCCCAAAACTCCCACAATATCGGATATCGCCAGAGGGCGAGAAGGCATTGGTAATGATTATCCAGTCACTGATAGACGCAGGAGTGGTAGAGGAAGTGGTTAGCAACATTTGCAACAGCCCTATCTTGCCCATTATCAAGAAGCAGGGAGAGGGAGATGAGAAAGCATACCGTTTCATAAACAAAGACGTCCCTTTCCCACTCCCTTGGACTCCTGAGTGTCAAACTTCCTTCACAGAACTGCGAGATGCCCTTTGCTCGGCCCCTGTCCTGGGTACCCCTGATTACAGAAAGCCCTTCTCCCTTTACACTCACGAAAGGGAGGGGTGCGCTTTATCTGTCCTGACCCAGGCCATCGGCCCTAAGCAACGACCGTGCGCTTACTTCTCTGCCACTCTTGACCCTGTCGCCAGAGCCTTGCCTGCCTGCCTTCGAGCTGTAGCTGCTGCTGCAGTCTCTATCCGACAGAGTGAGGGGATTGTGCTCTCGAATTCCCTCACGGTACTGGTACCCCATGCAGTCGACACCCTCCTGAACCAAACCAAGACGCAACATCTGACGAGTGCACGACTGACTGGATACGAACTGACCTTGCTTGCCCCCCATATCACCCTGAAAAGATGCACCACACTGAACCCAGCAACTCTGTTACCCTTGCCAGAGAACGATTCCAATGTGCACCCCGTACATGACTGCGTGACTCTTACGGACGAACAGACCAGGAGTAGGGTCGATCTCAGAGACACAGCTTTCCCTGACCCCGACGGGGAGTTGTGGGTGGACGGTTCTTGCATCAAACTCCCCGATGGTACCACTTCCGCTGCCTATGCAGTCACCACGGCTCGAACTGTAGTAGAAACAGCCCGCATCGCCCAGCGATCTGCCCAGGCAGCGGAACTGATTGCTTTGACGCGAGCCTGCATCCTGGCAACAGGAACCACAGCGAACATTTACACTGACAGCCAGTATGCCTTCGGGGTGGTTCACCATTTTGGGCTCCTCTGGAGGGAGAGAGGATTCTTGACCTCACACGGCACACCCATTTTGCACGGGGATTTAGTCTCCGCCTTAATCGAAGCTGTCCTCCTCCCCAACAAACTTGCCGTTATCAAATGCCAGGCACACAAGAAAGTAACAGACATTATTGGACAGGGAAATGCACTAGCCGACATCACCGCCCGAACGACAGCTGAAAATAGAACGACAACACATATGTACGTGACCAGGTCACAAGCAGAAAACTGGACTGACGCCAAGGACACAATTAGAGACATACAAACGACTAGCACACAACACGAATTGACTGAGTGGACACGGGTGGGATTGAAAGACGATGAAGGCTGCTGGCGGACAAAAGACACGAACAGATGGTTGCTACCTGATTCGTACTTGATTCCCATATTAACCATGGCACACTCCCCTGCCCACATAGGATCAGCCCCCATGATCGAACTTGTCTCCAGGGTTTGGCACAATGACAAGATCCCAGATTCCGCCAAACGCCTGGTCCAACAATGCTTAATATGCCTGCAACACAACCCCGGGAAAGGAACTGTAGTACCCCGGGGAGGATTTGGGGTCCCAAACCACCCATTTGAAGTCCTGCAGATGGACTACATCCAGCTAGACAGATGCCAAGGCCTGAAATATGTACTAGTCGTGGTGTGCGCATTTAGCAAGTGGGTGGAAGCATATCCAACCCGTGACAACACCGCTATGGCCACTGCAAAGGTTCTGTTAAAGGAGTTTTTCCCCCGTTATGGCCTCTGCCGTGTTTTATGGAGTGATAATGGCCCCCACTTTGTAGCCAACGTTATCCAGCTCATCCTAAATGGGCTGGGTATTAAACAGAAATTCCACGCAGTCTTCCACCCTCAATCTGCTGGGCTTGTCGAACGACACAATGCCACACTAAAACTTAAACTGGCCAAAATAGTGGCTACGACGGGCCTGAAATGGCCAGACGCCCTCCCATTGGCATTGCTATCGATGCGCTCTACCCCCACCCGACATCACTTAACCCCTTATGAAGTTGTCTTCGGTCGACCCATGAGCGTCTGGTCTGCCCCGAAACCAACTTCCATTCATGACGTTCCGGATGTCCTAATGTCTGATTATCTGTACAAATTGACTGAAACTTTGTCTGTCCTTCATCAGCAGGTGCAGCAGGCCATCCCCGATGCTTCCAGGGGTCCGGGTCACGCCATCCAGCCGGGGGACTTCGTGCTGATCCGAAATTTTCAGCGATCAAAGAGTTTGGAACCCCGGTGGACGGGCCCCTGGCAAGTGCTGATCACCACTCGGACCGCACTTCGAGTGGAGGGGAAGAAACACTGGCTGCACGCTCATCACTGCAAAAAGGTCTCTCCAGCCCTGGCCACGACAGACACCGTCAACACCCAAGAAGAGCTCCTGAACCAGGACCGACCATCGTTGAACTGCTACCCTGATACTGAGACACTTGAACTTTCAAAACATCCTGACCCCACTGTGCCATCTCGAGAAGGGTATTTCCTGCGTCGAAAGGAGGGAGCTTCGGCTAAGTAGGCCACGGACTAGGTTAAAGGATCTCAGAACGGTGACCCAAACTACCAAGGGTTACCTGGAGAGAAGCTAAAACTAAGTCTGTGGTCCTGCCTACTACCGAGCACCTTGAAGACGAAGATGATGGAAGCGCCAGATAAGAAGATGATGGAAGCGCCAAATAAGAAGCCGACGGAGACAGCAGGAAATACCCACTACAGAAATCCGAGAATAGACAGACTCCATAGCTCAAAGACAATTGCACTCTTCATCGTAATCCTCCTCTGTTTTCTCCTCATGACTACGCTCTGGATTATGGAAGAACACGCACCTGCTCACGAAACATTCCTAACCACTGCTCAGCCTACCACCATGAAGGAACATTATCTAATTTCGCTCTCTCCTCAACTAAGAGAGAGACGAAAGGAGTTTTGGAACAACTCTTTCGTGCAGCTACTTCACCAGCACAATCTTGCCACCAATACCACCAACTGCTGGATCTGTGGGTTGCTACCCCATGCTACTGGACATTCAATACCATTCATCCCTTCACCCTTCTCTGTCCACGGCTCCTGCCTTGCTTGGCTGATCCTCCTGCAAGAAAGCTATACGGGCAATGCCACCTCCAGCAGAACTGCAGCACATCCTTCTCATGGGGCCGGGCGAAACAAGACAAAGACACACTTCTGCCCGCTGACCCCCAGCGACTCGATCCAAATGGACATCCCGGCCAAAGAACGAATCGAAATGCAGGTGTTCAACAATCCAACCAGACCCACCTTCTCCTATCTGCGGAAACGAACGGCTGCCACTCTGACTGTGGCCCTGACGGTCATCAACGTCACAGGCCACATGTGTGTAGAAGGACTTGGGACACAGCTGGTGGGTCGCAGCGCTTGCCGCTTTACCAGAACTTTGGACTCCACGGATCCACCTTCCTTTGTGTCATCCCCAAACATGTATTTCATCTGCGGCACGAAGGCCTACACCTGGCTCCCCAAAGGCTGGGGGGGCACTTGCTACATCTCCTTCGTCCTTCCTCCTACTTATGTAGCCCCAGCGAATCACCACCGGCAAAAACGAGCCAAAGACATTGAACAAGCCGACTCAACAGGGGCACAGTTCCTCGATGCTATGAAAGGACTCGTCCCCCTCTGGGGCCCGATGGCAAACAGCCGTGCCATCCGACATTTGACTCAGGCAGTCGAGACAACCATGAACATCACAGCGGGCATCTTTGCCAACAACACTGCCGAACTCCAAGCGGTCCGTTTGGTGGCTCTTCAGAACCGCCTCGTTCTAGATGTGGTTCTGGCGGACCGTGGAGGAGCATGCCGCATTATTGGGTCCAGCTGTTGTACATACATACCGGACAACTCACCCTCAGTGTACAAAGCCATCGAACATCTTCACAGACTCTCTTCGGAAGTTCACCAAGAGCAAGAAGAATGGTCGATTGGTGGTTGGTTCTGGGACACCGTCAAAAGCTGGGGCTGGAGACTGCTCACCATTATCCTGATTCCCGTAGTTGTAATATGTGGCCTATGCTTAGGAATTCAATGTTTGCCACCTATGTGTTCTTTATGTGCGAGTTGTATTTTTCCCAAAACTGTGGACATTGGAAGCGAACATATGAGAGCATTGTATGATACCGAAGTTAGGAATTTGATGAAAATTGACATTGAGTAAGCAAGTTGGCTAGATATGTTGAAAAGGGAGGACTGTTGAAAGTAGGCTGAAACCGTCAACATTATCGGCGCCCTCTTGCTCTCCTTAACCTTTTTGTGCGCGTAAAACAGCCGCCATTTTGAACACCATGGCTTCCCTGCTCCCGCCGAGAGCCAGCGCGCCTCTCTCCCACTCCTAACTTCGCCGGCATCCCCCGCATACTGACAACCCCCCTGCCTGCACCTGCCGCGAATCATAAAACCCCTCTTCAGCGCTGCTCTGCCCCAGACCCTCGTCCTGTTCCCAGCGCGACACCTCCCCTCTTCCCATTTATGATCCCCGGCCCTTTGATGCAAACCCCATTTCCCCGTGTGCCCGTTTGTCTTCCCCGTTCCCAGGCCGACACCCAGCTCTGCCGATACCAATCCCTTGCCCCTCCCCGTACAATAGAAAGCTTCCCTCCTCAAAGGACCCCCGAGATGATCAAAGCCCCCCCCATCCCACGAGATCCGATCGAAACCCACACACTCCGTGGATCGGCGGAATATCCAGCTGCGCGATGATCATCACCTGTTGTGAACGGGGCGGGGACTTCCACTGTAATCTTGCGTGGGAACGGGCTGGGAAGGGGGGGATTCTAAGGATGTCTTTCCATACATCAAAGTATCGACGAAAATGTGTTACATGCAATAAACAGATAAACGTGTGTATAAGAGGCCAGGCCTCAGGGATGCAGTTAGAGCACCTCAGAACGATACCTTCTGTCTGTTTCGTTGTGTTCTCCTCCGGAGAGAATAAAAATCCTTGTTTCCTGCCTTCCAGTCTCCAGCGCCTGCCTCTTCAATAGTTTAACTTCTTTGTGGGTTCAAGAGGCGACACCGCCGGGCAAATACTTAAGGATCTTATATTCTGGTTGGTAGTGCCCCCCATTTAGTTTCTACAAGGTGCTGGTCTGTAACTTCACCCCTTCAGTCTCCGTTATGTGGTCCCAGACTCTACTGTCTGCTGGTCTGTGGCATCAGTCCCTGGTATATGCTGGTCTGTGGTCTTAGTCTCTGATATGTGGTGACCTCCAGCATCATTCTATGGTAGGTGGTGGTCTGTGGCCCTAGTCTCTGATATGTACTGGTCTGTGGCTTTGCCGCCTCAGTATCTGGAATGTGATGGTCCATGGTCGCAGGTTCTGGTCTGTGGCCTCGCCACCTCAGTTTCTGGTATGTGGTAGTCTGTGGCCCTAGTCTCTGATAGGTGCAGGTCTGTGACCTCACCGCCTCCGTTTCTGGTGGTCTGTGGCCCTAGTCTCTGATAGGTGTATGTTTGTGGCCTCACTGCCTCCGTTTCTGGTATGTGTTGGTCCGTGGTCCCAATCTCTGGTAATTGCTGGACTGTGGCCTCGCCCCTTCAGTTGCTGGTATGTGGGTGGTCCGTGGTTCTAGTCTTTGATAGGTGCTGGTCTGTGGCCTCGTCACCTCAGTAGCTGGTGGCCTGTGGTCCTAGACTCTGATAGGTTGAGGTCTGTCGCCTCGCTGCCTCAGTTGCTGGTATCTGGATGGTCCGTGGTTCCAGTCTCTGGCAGGTGCTGGTCTGTGGCCTCGACGCCTCAGTGTCTGGTATGTGGTGATCCGTGATCCCAGTCTCTGGTAGGTGCTGGTCTGTGGCTTCGTCGACTCAGTTTCCGGTATGTGGTGGTCTGTGGTCCCAATCTCTGGTATGTGGTGGTCTGTGGCCTCAGTCTCTGGTAGGTGCTGGTCTGTGGCCTCGTCAACTCATTTTCTGGTATGTGGTGGTCTGTGGCCTCAGTCTCTGGTAGGTGGTGGTCTGTGTCCTCAGTCTCTGGTAGGTGCTAGTCTGTGGCCTCGTCGACTCAGTTTCCGGTATGTGGTGGTCTGTGGTCCCAATCTCTGGTATGTGGTGGTCTGTGGCCTCAGTCTCTGGTAGGTGCTGGTCTGTGGCCTCGTCAACTCATTTTCTGGTATGTGGTGGTCTGTGGCCTCAGTCTCTGGTAGGTGGTGGTCTGTGTCCTCAGTCTCTGGTAGGTGCTAGTCTGTGGCCTCGTCGACTCAGTTTCCGGTATGTGGGGGTCCGTGGTCCCAATCTCTGGTCTGTGGTGGTCTGTGTCCTCAGTCTCTGGTAGGTGCAACCTTTCAACCTACCGTAAGTAGTTTTCTCTCTGTGAAACGTTTGCAGGGCTTTGAACTTGTGACCTTCTCAAAGTTGTGACCTCCTCGATGGTGCACTGAAAGCCCTTGTGATCAGATTCTGTGCAACAAGGCCATGAGTATTTGTTCACTAAAGTGCTAGATTTGGAGGAATTCGAACTGAAAAATCCTTACCCCCCCACCCCCCGACACCCCCGCCAGTAACATCAATGGTTTGATCTCATGTCCCAACATTACTAGTTTCAAAACAGCTTTTTTCCCCCTCTGAGTGGCTAGGAGAGGGGAAAGGAATGGAAGCTTCAGAAATGAAGCAGGACTCCCAGAGCTCTGTTTGTGCCCTGTTCTGACTCTGCTTTGGTCGCTCCTTGGAGTAGCCAGGGGCACCAGAGTGCATGCTACAGGTAGGTAGTAGCTGCTACCCCAATTAACACCCACGGTCCTCTGTTTCTCTGCTCTCTCTCTGTTTCTCCTAGGCTCCCACGCTTTTTTGTGCACTCAAATTGTACTCAAAATTCCACCCAGGCCCTGATTTTGAGTGGCAGCACGTATGAGAGTGTTGTACAGTCATAGTGCACTGTGTGCACCACAGGGGTTTTGGAATATCCTAATTTAATACTGTTGCTTCTGTCCTCGTAGTGCTGGACATGCTAGGGGAAACAAGCATTAGCCAAGTAAATAGGTCCGGTGTTGGCTGTTAGCCTTTTTGGCCTTGTCAATGCTTGTTTTCTCATGGTTTATGGTGTCATCACTACTTTTGCATATATTGTGGCAGCTGTGATCATTACTGAGATCCCTACCGTGGTTACAACTGTGGTACGAGTTGTTGCCACTACACTGAACTCTGCTGTGCAGGCAACCATGAATGCAGCTGTTGTTGCTACTTTGGTGGTGGGTTAGTTCACAGCTGGTGTTACTGTTGTGTACCCTGCTGCGGTAGAAGCTATTGCTGTTGCTGTCGCTGCTGTTGTGCAGCTGTGGTTGTTGCCGTGGTCCCTACTGTGGTTACAGCTATGGCCACTTTTCTGCTCCCTGCTGTTAGGGATCTTGCTGTCATTCCACCTCATATCATTGCTGTAGCGCCTGCTGTGCTTGCAGCTATTGGAGTTGGTGTCGTAGCTGTTTTACTGTTTTGATAGTGTTTTTGTTGCATTAGCTGGGAATGCTGTGATAGCAGCTGTTGCTGCTAATGTGAACAATGCTGCAGTGGCAGCTGTTGTTGTTGCTGTGGTTCTTGCTGTTGTGGCAGCTATTGTTGTTGCTGTGGTTGGTGCTGTTGTGGCAGCTGTCGCTCTTGCCCTTGCTGAAGCTATAAGTATTACCACTGCTGTTGCTCCTTCCTTAATAGTAGCTCTTTTTTCTGCTCCTGTCCCTCCCATGGACATAATTGTGGTCGCACTCGTTGGCCCTTCTATTACCACAGCAGTTGTTGCAGTAGTTCCTGCTGTCCCAGCCGTGGTGGCAGTTGTGGTGGCTGCTGCCATGACGGCAGTTTTGGTCTATACTATTGTGGTACATGTGCTTGCCACTGTATCTCCCATGTTGGTTACAACTATGGTTGCTGTTGTAGTCCTGCTGTTGTGGTGTCTTTTGTCCTTACTATAGTGGCAGCTGTATTTCCTATTATAGAGAGTATTGTTGCTGAAATAGAAGGCAGTGCAAAAATTAAGACAAGGGAAAACCTGTTCTTAATGTGGCGAAACAAGCAGAAATGCTTTATTTCTCCTAGTTTTTGCGGTTTCCATGTGTGCTGTGTTGTGCAGCACATATAAAAACAGCAAATTGCCATTGATTATTTATGTTCAGAAAAGTGACCCTTCCTGCACATAAACAATAAAAAAAGATGTTTTGCAACTTCTATGTGTGCTGCATTAAGCACTACACATAAAAGTTACCAAACATAATTTAAAGATTGTTTATGTGCTAGAAGGGAGACCTTCCTGCACATAAACAATCTTCCCCTTAACGCAAACACCCTTGCACTTTGGCGCTAGGCTGCTAAGTGTAGTGCCAGCACAGGGCGAAACGCAGGGCTGCACCATATTGTTGTAAATATGGTGCAGCCCTGCGTTTCTGAAGTGACGGAGTGCAGCGTTAAGCCAGGAAGTATTAACGCCGCACTCCGTCACTTCGTTGTAAATATGCCCCCAGAGTGTTCGAAGAAGTGCTCAAGTGTAAAGTGATCAAGAAAAGAAGAAATAGATATGATTTGATTTTTAGAATATAGTTTTTGGTATTTTTTCACCAATGACTCCTGAAGACGGAATCAGCCAAGGTGAGATAAGCCTGTTTTGAAGGAATCAATATTCTTCTCGCAATGGAAAAAGTCCCTATTCAAGAGAAAGTGGTGCCAAATCCTATACCTACCTTTAGCATGCACTTTGGTGCCCCTGGCCACTCCAAGGTGCGACCTAAGCAGAGTCAGAACAGGGCGCAAACAGAGCTCTGGGAGTCCTGATTATTAATTTCTGTAGTTTCCATTCCTTTCCCCTCTCCTAGCCACTCAGGGGAAAAAAAGGCTGTTTTGAAACTAGTAATGTTGGGACATGAGATCAAACCACTGATGTTACTGGCGGGGGTGGGGGAGGGCTTAAGGATTTTTCATTTCAATTCCTCCAAATCTAGCACTTTAGTGAACAAATACTCATGACCTTGTTGCATTCTGTGGCACATGTATACTCAATCCAGCCTAGAAATAGAAGTGTTGGCGTTTCGGCCAGTCTACTGCGTGAGGTGAATTCGGCCCTTGCATGCGGGTCTTCATCAGGATTGAGGAGCAAAAGAAGTAGGGTAACCAATATGGGTGCAGGCGCAACCTGGGTGTTCCAATCAGATTCAACCTTCTATCTTGGCCCAATGCTCAATACACAGTGAGTACTCCAAAGGCGGTCTCACTAAGGAAAGCTGATCATTGCGATTTAGCTCATGGGTAACAATACCAACAGAAGGGAATGGGTCTTCTAAGGACCTGTCTCCTTCTCAATCAATAGAAAACACTAACTGTAAAGACTGAAAGATGGCGAATCAATCGTAATACCATGGGTCGTCCGACCCAGACTGACAACTCAGCAGAATTAATTATGGTAGCAGCTGTAGTTACTGCTGTGGGCCTCACCGTTGTGGGAGCTGTTATGTATGCTGTTCTGCAAAACACACAAGATGATGGACGGAATGTTGCACATTGTCAAAACATTCATCCCCAGTCACAGATCTGGGTTTAATCCATCGTTATTTTCCTCACCACGCCACCCCAGTTCAGACATGGCCATATGCAAATCAGTCTTGACCCTGTGCCTCATGGGAACTGTCCAGCTCAAACTGCCAAGCCATGTCTTCCCTGGACCAGAATCAAGCATCCTAGGACCGGTTTCTGGCTATCAGCCATCATCAGCCAGGATAGCTTGACTCCAGTGGTGCAGTGAGCACAGGACCCATGTCTGGGCATACTCTTCTCACATAGGGCGAACAGCAAAACGCACAAGATGATGGACGGAATGTTGCACATTGGCAAAACATTCACCCCCAGTCACAGATCTGGGTTTAATCTGTCGATATTTTGCTCACCAAGCCACCCCAGTTCAGACATGGCCATATGCAAATCAGTCTTGACCCTGTGCCTCATGGGAACTGTCCAGCTTGAACTGCCAAGCCATGTCTTCCCTGGACCGGAATCAAGCATCCTAGGACTGGTTTCTGGCTATCAGCCGTCATCAGCCAGGATAGCTTGACTCCAGTGGCGTAGTGAGCACGAGACCCACGTCTGGGCATACCCTTCCCACATAGGGCGAACAGCAAAACACACAAGATGATGGACGGAATGTTGCACATTGGCAAAACATTCACCCCCAGTCACAGATCTGGGTTTAATCCATCGTTATTTTGCTCATCACGCCACCCCAGTTAAGACATGTCTACTGTTCTCCCTGCTCTGGTTACAACAGTGGTCATTGTTGTTGTCCCTGTTATGGGGCTTTTGGTGGTCCCTGCTGTGGTTACTGCTCCGGCCACTTTTGCTGTCTCTTCCCTGGTGACAGAAATGGATTTCAAGTTATATTAAATCTTCCGGTGATGTTGGGGATTAATGGCTGCCTGGCAGGCATAATTGGGAACAATTGGTTCAACTGTAGTCATTAACGGCATATGTGTAAGCGCTATACATTGGTCCAAATATGGCTCTAAAGGTTAATTTACAGAGAGTTGTGCATTTTTAATGACTTTAGGCTGATAACATAAAAAATATCACTGAACATAGGGATCAGAGTGCTCCTAAAGCATTTTATTAAAATATGTCACAGATGTGAGCAAACTTTATTAAGTCTCTCAAATGGGTTGCTGTAATGGTCCCCTGTAGAGTCTATTACACAGTAGTTGGATCAAAATCATACATATATTCAGTAATTTTCGTGGCCTAGTATAAAACCGGATTCTGTTGTTTAGTTTCACTTTGATGTATTTGCATGGATTTTGTTTCATGGTCTGAAGGAATCATCTGCTGCTCCTTGGGATATATACTCCAATGTTTCTTTGGTGCACATTTTCAAATTCCCATCAGCCTGCTCATTTAGAGAAACGCCACTGTTTTACTGTACAGGTTAAAGTAGTGTATCTTTCAATGCAACTTTCAGTATCAAACCAGCCTTGGATTGAATTAAGAATGTATAGCTTGTCATCTCTGAAAACTCATCTCTAGGGATAGTCTACCAGGTCTAACATATGTTTAATGCAAAGTAGACAGTGAGCAAGTAGAAATTAAGCAAGGCAATTGCAGTTTCAATAGACTAGAGCGTTGGTCTTAATCAGGCGGATCATGTAATGCTAAAACTCATAAGTTTGCTATATTTATAAAATACAAGTGAAAGGAAGCAGGAACACATGGCAAAGATAATAAATCTAACTGAGAGCTACTAATCTGAGCCTACTTTATATTCATTGGAGAAGCAGTGGTTGCTTGCTATACTTTGTTTTCTTTTCCCCCTGGTGTGCCTCTCCATATTCTTTTTTTCAGGGGACCTCTTTTGTTCCTAACTACTAATCAGCTGCTACCAGGATCTTCTCTTTGGAAGAAATGTGTGAAACCATGACAAATTCATACCAGAAGTACCAAGAAGAGCTGACGCCACTATATTATAAAATCCTCACTTCATTGTGCCAACCTCAGAACGATACTTCCCTTTGCTAGCACAGTTTAGGAAATGTGCAGTTTTTTCATAAAAAATTAAATGGCTGCAGTGCATTAAGAAAGAGTATAACTGACTATGAATGTTAAAGATGTAGTGGCCTTTAATCAGGTTTGAAATGACATAGCAATTCAAAAATAAAATGTAATGTCACTTGTTAAGGCTCACACGAGCAATGGCGTTTTCGCAGTACATATATATGTATTAATGCACAGGTATAGGTAAAGCTGCGTTCTCATTGTTATATGTGCTGTTCCTAAAGCCATTGCAGCTTCTTTCCAGTTCCAGGCAGGAATAGACCATGTAAAAAACCCAAAAACCAGCAAAGAATATGAGTGCTGTTAAAGAACAAGGCCAGCCTACAAACAGCAAGTTGAAAAACACTTTTTGTGTAAAACATTCAAATATATCTTGTTACATATAATTAAAAGGGTATCCTGAAGGTGAAAGAATGAAAGCACTGACATTTGTGTACATCTCATCCCCGCCTCCCCCCACTGCACCTGTAACACAGCTGTACATCTGAAAGCCTGTGCTGCAACCTTGGCAATCTGTAAACATACCAAGAGACTCAAGATATTTCAATAAACTGACACGTGTCAGTACCAAGATCCTGGCAGGTGACCTGTGTTCTAAAATAATCTGGCTACCTGATTCCAAAAGATTATTCTGTGTTTACACAACTGAGTCTGCCTCTGTTGAGAGGGATCAGATTATTATATACAGGTCAAGTTAACTTACCAGAAACAGTGAAGTACGTTCAGTGTTTGAAGCAAAACAACGTTTTTCCAATGGAGTGCTCCCCATCCGCTAAGACAACACCATTGTTGGGGTGTTTTTCTTGACATTTGGTGTATAGAACAATAGGAGAGGAAGGGAACAGTGAGAAAACTCCTACTCCCCTCGAGCAAAGACCGAACAACAACAAAGGAGTGTATCAAAAATACAAGAAGAGCAAGCATGTATCCACATTCACTGTAACGTTAACTCGTGAATGAAACCACTTTTGGTTTTTCTGAAAGCCCTCACTCACCAACCTAGTTGGTGACATGCTTCATCATCGGGCCCCACCAGGAGTGGCCGAAAGCCACCCTAGTGTGCTACAACGCCAGTTTATTGCGATAACCATAAACAAGACACGAGTGTCAGAACTGGTGTACTCGTGTTCCTATTCGACTAACATGGATCCCATAATAAGTCTGAGGACCGCAGTCCCTCGTCAAGCCAAGTGGCGTCAGTGCTAACAATATAGAATCCAAAACGTAGGCAGAAGGGTGTTTGTAAATGCCCGTTAAAAATTACTCATTAAAACTACTGATTAGTACATGGTCTAAAAACGAGCCGATTCAAAACACGGGTTGGTGCTATGCCAAAACATGTACTAGTCAGTAGTTTTAATGAGTAACACTCGTGTCTTTGTTATGGTTACCAGAGCACCCCGCTGAGCACTTGAGCATGTTACTTTCAAGTGGACATTCATTTAAGGCACATTAAAATAACCCTGTGGTTTTTCTTTTTCTTTGTTTTTTATATGTTTGTCTGTCCATTTTTTCAGAATAAACTCAGTTTCCTTCCAAGTTTGAGGGAATCTATCTAGTGTTTTGCACATTTTTTACACTAGTAACCTCAGGTTAGGGTGGGCCTTAGCGCGCCCATACTGCCGGGGTCCTCCTCACATCACACTGGTCCTGACGAAAACCTAACAAACTGTTCATTTAAAGGCAGAAACATGTTGACCAACACTCTTGGGATACAAATAGACTTTTTATTTGGTCCTTTATCCCACACTTTTGTTTTTACTCATGTTCAATTGGCAAAACAAATAAAGCACTTTTTTAAACTTAATTGGACATTTTTTAAATTCCCTTATATCACTCTTCACCAATCACTGAACCAGCTCCGCAGTAAACTAGCGTTGTAGCTCACTAGGGTGGCATTTGGCCACTCCTGGTGGGGCCCGATCATGAAGCATGTCACCAACTAGGCTGGTGAGTGAGGGCTTTCAGAAAAAACAAAAGGGGTTTCATTCACGAGTTAATGTTACAGTGAATGTGGATACATGCTTGCCCGTCTTGTATTTTTGATACACTCCTTTGTTGTTGTTCGGTCTTGGCATTTGGTGCCACACAGTGGACACCAAAGTGCAGCATCCTTGCTTCGATTAATGGATGCGCCGGACATGAAGGGGACATTTTTTTCTTTTTTAAGTTTTACAGATAATGTTTATTAAGTAAAAAAAAAGGGAAATAAATAGCAGGTTCATAATATAATATAATAGTGTTGTAATGTACTTGTTACTCAATTCATCCTCCCTATTGCGACTGGTTCGATAATCCAATGGATTATCGTTTCCTCTTGCGACTGGTTCGATAATCCAATGGATTATCGAACCAGTCGCAAGAGGAAACGCTGGGTATTGCGGTACACTGAACAAAAGAAGGAGTATAATAGACACTGGGACCCGTAGAGACATTATTGGAGGGTACCTTCCATCAGGAGTCTAACCATCATTTTCGTACAACTTGAGGTTTTAAAATTGTAAGGATAAAGAGGAAGGTTACCCTGTATCATATAGAAGACCATAGGAGGGTCTATGCCACTGGAATTTGAGATCATTTGAGTGAATTATAGCTGGTTTGGAAATTAGGTAGTTAATACCAAAGACACAACAGAAGGCTATCTCTGGACAGTGGATGCTAGTGAATCACGCATCCAATTGCAAAGTGCAAGATTACGAGAAGTTGCTTTTCCAGTACTGAAGTTGGAAAGACGAAGTTGACAAGTCTCCTAAAATTTGAAATAAAGGAGCCCTGATGATGTCCCTGAAGGGACGAAACGCGTAGGCTGTATCGTCTGCATATGAGAAAATAAAGTTGAATTAAAGAAGAAAATACAACAGTGTTGGAGTTGAATGATTTTGTATTTGTTTTGGATTACTCTATAATGGCAAAAATGTGTGTTGCCTAAACCCTTTCAATGCTAGAGATACTCCTTTGTTCTTATATTCGTGATGTATTGAGTTCCAACCTGCGTATGTGTTTGTACTACAAGTGCCCCTGTTACCGTCTTAATGGAGAAGAGGTGCTATGTTACTTGTGAGACTGGCTACTGATTTGATTTGGCAGTAGCGACTGGTGCTTGAGAATTAGTAGCAGCTAACAGTTCTTGGAGAACCGACACCCTTGGTGAGCTGTTACGCTGTTTTGAAGATGCAGAGGCTGGTGTTGCCTCTGAACCTACAGCCTGTGTGAAGGTGGAAGTGTCCCAAGATTGATGTGTTGGGTGACTTGGAGCAGACTTCCTAACATTGCACAGTATCACAAGGGACAGAGTGAGGTGAGACATGTTTTTGACATTGATTGTTGGACTACGCTGAAACCTGGTGTCTGCAGTGATTTTCAACTGCCGCTATCAAATTTAAACAAGCATTTACAATGCAACGGTTTCGCCTTACAAAAAGTTAGACACGCTTTCAGTTTTAGTAGAGGAGACCCCTTGCCTCCCACTGCAGCTGAAGCATTTCAGCGCTGTGAATTATCCCCCTCCTGGGAGAGTTAGCTCTACTTTTTCAGAGAACTTTTAAGGCATCTGCAAAGTGGACTCTGGCCCAGGGCCCCAGCCTTTCAAAGGGGGTGGGAGTGAAGGGGAGGTGTGGTGTGAAAGAGCCAGCTCTGTTCTACAGATTTTTGCGCTCATCACTTAGATTAATTTTTAAAGACAATCTTGGAAATAGTTTATTTTTTAATTTATTTTTAATGTATATTACACACATTTTGCAGACAAAATGTGTTATACAAGGAAGCCATAGCTGGATGGATTAGTGAAAGTATGAATGGATGAGTGAAGGGGTGAATGGAATGATGAGGGAAAGGATGGATAGATGAGTGAATGCAATGGGGGGCTGAGCAGAGAGTGCATCAGTGAAGGGACGGTGCAAGGAGAGGCTGAGGAGAGAGTGCATCAGTGAAGGGACAGTGCAGGGACAGTGCAGGGAGAGGCTGAGGAGAGAGTGCATCAGTGAAGGGACGGTGCAAGGAGAGGCTGAGGAGAGAGTGCATCAGTGAAGGGACGGTGCAAGGAGAGGCTGAGGAGAGTGCAGCAGTGAAGGGACAGTGCAGGGACAGTGCAGGGAGAGGCTGAGGAGAGAGTGCATCAGTGAAGGGACGGTGCAAGGAGAGGCTGAGGAGAGTGCAGCAGTGAAGGGACAGTGCAGGGACAGTGCAGGGAGAGGCTGAGGAGAGAGTGCATCAGTGAAGGGACAGTGCAGGGAGAGGCTGAGCAGAGAGTGCAGCAGTGAAGGGACGGTGCAGGGAGAAGCTGAGGAGAGTGCAGCAGTGAAGGGACGGTGCAGGGAGAAGCTGAGGAGAGTGCAGCAGTAAAAGGACGGAGCAGTGGGGGGCTGAGCATAGAGTGCAGCAGTGAAGGGACGGTGCAGTGGGACTGAGGAGAGAGTGTAGCAGTGAAGGGATAATGCAGTGAGAGGCTGAGGAGAGTGCAGCAGTGAAGGGACGGTGCAGTGGGGAGGAGGAGTGAGTGCAGCAGTGAAGTGACGGTGCAGTCAGAGGCTGAGGAGAGTGCAGCAGCGAAGGGACGGTGCAAGGAGAGGCTAAGGAGAGAGTGCAGCAATAAAGGGACGGTGCAGGGAGAGGCTGAGGAGAGAGTGCATCAGTGAAGGGATGGTGCAGTGAGAGACTGAGGAGAGAGTGCAGCAGTGAAGGGATGGTGCAGTGAGAGACTGAGGAGAGTGCACCAGTGAATGGACGGTGCAGGGAGAGGCTGAGGAGAGAGTGCAGCAGTGAAGGGATGGTGCAGGGAGAGGCTGAGGAGAGAGTGCAGCAGTGAAGGGATGGTGCAGTGAGAGACTGAGGAGAGTGCACCAGTGAAAGGATGGTGCAGGGAGAGGCTGAGGAGAGAGTGCGGCAGTGAAGGGATGGTGCAGTGAGAGACTGAGGAGAGAGTGCAGCAGTGAAGGGACGATGCAATGGGAGGCTGAGCAGAGAGTGCATCAGTGAATGGACGGTGCAGGGAGAGGCTGAGGAGAGAGTGCAGCAGTGAAGGGATGGTGCAGGGAGAGGCTGAGGAGAGAGTGCAGCAGTGAAGGGATGGTGCAGTGAGAGACTGAGGAGAGTGCACCAGTGAAAGGATGGTGCAGGGAGAGGCTGAGGAGAGAGTGCAGCAGTGAAGGGATGGTGCAGTGAGAGACTGAAGAGAGTGCAGCAGTGAAGGGATGGTGCAGTGAGAGACTGAGGAGAGTGCACCAGTGAAGGGACGGTGCAGGGAGAGGCTGAAGAGAGTGCAGCAGTGAAGGGAGGATGCAATTGGAGGCTGAGCAGAGAGTGCATCAGTGAATGGACGGTGCAGGGAGAGGCTGAGGAGAGAGTGCAGCAGTGAAGGGATGGTGCAGTGAGAGACTGAAGAGAGTGCACCAGTTAAATGTTAAATGTTAAATGTCGTATACTTGTAAAGCGCACAGCTGCCCCAGCAAAGGGGCGTCCCGGCGCTGTGTACCACTGGGGAACCCGTCCTGGCTTTCCCTGTGGGATGGTCCCTACTGGGAATCCCCAAGGTGGAGCCAGGCATCCCCGGCGTTGATGGGGCCGTTGTGGAGATTAGGCAAACTAATGCCCAGAGTTGCCGAGTGGGACCCCATGTTAGAGTAGGCACCGAGGCGAGAATTGTCGAGTCCACTGACCCTGGTCCACGACCCTGCCGCGTCGGGAATTGAACCCTGGTCCCGGGCCGACTTCTGCTCCCGGGTCTGCCACCTCTAACCAGTGAGCCACACCACTCCACATGTGGAGGGACGGTGCAGGGAGAGGCTGAAGAGAGTGCAGCAGTGAAGGGATGGTGCAGTGAGAGGCTGAGGAGAGTGCAGCAGTGAAGGGACAGTACCGTGAGAGGCTGAGAGAGAGTGCAGCAGTGAGTGATGGTGCAGTGGAGGAGTGAGGGCTGCAGCCTGGATGGGGGGGCTGAGCAGAGAGTGAAGCGATGGCGCAGGGAGAGGCTGAGGAGAGAGTGCTGCAGTGAAGCGATGGTGCAGTGAGAGGCTGAGGAAAGTGCAGCAGTGAAGGGACGATGCAATGGGGGGCTGAACAGAGAGTGCATCAGTGAAGGGACGGTGCAGGGAGAGGCTGAGGAGAGTGCATCAGTGAAGGGACAGTGCAGGGAGAGGCCGAGGAGAGAGTGCAGCAGTGAAAGGATGGTGCAGTGAGAGACTGAGGAGAGTGCAGCATTAAAAGGACGGTGCAGTGGGGGGCTGAGCAGAGAGTGCAGCAGTGAAGGGACTGTAACAGGGAAGAGACGGTATAGTGGAGCTGAGGAGAGAGTGAAGGGATGGTGCAGTAAGAGGCTGAGGAGAGTGCATCAGTGAAGCGATGGTACCGTGAGAGGCTGAGGAGAGAGTGCAGCAGTGAGTGATGTTGCAGTGGAGGAGTGAGAGCTGCAGCCTGGATGGGGGGGGGGGCTGAGCAGAGAGTACAGCAGTGAAGCGATGGCGCAGGAAGAGGCTGAGGAGAGAGTGCAGCAGTAAAAGGACAGTGCAGTGTAAAAATAAAAATATGCCTTACCTCTAACATAAACTAAAATCAACATACATACCTGTCTGAACAACTCCGTGCACAGCGGTGCACATCGCTGAAGGGAATCGCCACGGGCCATGTTGAACCTAGAAAAGAGAGAATAAACATAAGATTAGCAAAAAAAAAAAATGGCTTACCTCTGAACGAAAACAGAGACAGAGAGTGAGGTAGTGAAAGAGAGTGAAAGTGACTTAGTGATATAGAAATAGAGAGAGTGAGGTAGTGAGAGAGAGAGAGTGAGGTAGTGAAAGAGTGAGTTAGTGATGGAGAGTGATTTTGGTGGTAGTGAGATAGAAACAATGAGTGATGTTGTGACATAGTGAGATAGAGAAGGACTGAGGTAGTTTAAGAGAGAGTGAAAGTGACTTAGTGAGATAGAGAGAGAGTGAGTTAGTGAGATAGAGAGTGACGTAGTGAGTTGGAGAGAGAGAGTGAACTTGTGAGCTAGTGAGATAGAGAGTGAGTCAGCGAGAGAGTGTTGTAGTTATTTTTTGAGTGAGTGACTTGTGGTATAGTTAGGTAGTGAGAGTGATATGGAAATAGATAGAGTGATGTTATGGAGAGAGTTAGTGAGAGAGAGTTATAGATATAATTTGAGTAGTGATGTAGTTATTTTTGTTTTGTGGGAGAGTGAAGTAGATATAGAGTGAGGTAGTGAGAGAGAATGAGGTAGTGAAAGAATGAGGTAGTGAGGGTGAGAGTTGTTGTGCTGTATTGAGATAGAAACAGAGAGATGTTGTGAAGTAGTGAGCTAGAGAGAGAGTGAGGTAGTGTATGAGAGAGTGAAAGTGAGTTAGTGTATTTGAGAGAGAGAGAGAGAGTGCGGTAGTGAGATAGAGAGAGTGAAGTAGTGAGTTAGAGAGAGAGTGAAGTTGTGTGGTAGTGAGAGAGTGATGTAGTGAACTTTAGAGAGAGTGTCGTGATATAGTGAGAGAGAGATAGTGAGATAGAAATAGAGTGAGGTAGTATATAGAGAAAGTGTGAGGTAGTGAGATAGAGAGAGAGTGAAGCAGTGAGTTAGAGAGAGAGAGAGAGAGTGAAGTTGTGAGGTAGTGAGAGAGTGTTGTAGTGGATTTTTGAGAGTGTCATGATATAGTGAGGCAGTGAGATAGTGAGATAGTAATAGATAGAGTGAGGTAGTGATGTAGAGAGGGTGAGGTAGTGAGATAGAGAGAGTGAAGTTGTGAAGTAGTGTGTTAGAGAGATAGTTACTGTGGTAGTGATATTGTGATGCTGTGAGAAAGAGAGTTGAGTAGTGAGGTAGAGATTGAGGTAGAGAGAGTGAATGAGAGATAGTGTAGTAGTGTGAGAGATAGTGAGGTAGTGAGAGAGATAGTGAGTTAGTGAAAGAGAGAGTGGGGTAGTGAGAGTGAGGTAGTGAGAGAGAGTTTGAAGGGACGGTATAGTGGAGCTGAGGAGAGAGTGAAGGGATGGTACCGTAAGAGGCTGAGGAGAGAGTGCAGCAGTGAGTGATGGTGCAGTGGAGGAGTGAGGGCTGCAGCCTGGATGGGGTGGCTGAGCAGAGAGTGCAGCAATGAAGGGACGATGTGATGGGGGGCTGAGCAGAGAGTGCGTCAATGAAGGGATGGTGCAGGGAGAGGCTGAGGAGAGTGCAGCAGTGAAGGGACGATGCAATGGGGGCTGAGCAGAGAGTGCATCAGTGAAGGGACGGTGCAAGGAGAGGCTGAGGAGAGTGCATCAGTGAAGGGACAGTGCAGGGAGAGGCTGAGCAGAGAGTGCAGCAGTGAAGGGACTGTACAGTGGGACTGAGGAGAGAGCGTAGCAGTGAAGGGATAATGCAGTGAGAGGCTGAGGAGAGTGCACCAGTGAAGGGACGGTGCAGGGAGAGGCTGAGGAGAGTGCAGCAGTGAAGGGACGATGCAATGGGGGGCTGAGCAGAGAGTGCATGAGTGAAGGGACGGTGCAGGGAGAGGCTGAAGGGAGTGCAGCAGGGAAGGGACGATGCAATGGGAGGCTGAGCAGAGAGTGCATCAGTGAATGGACGGTGCAGGGAGAGGCTGTAGAGAGAGTGCATCAGTGAAGGGACAGTGCAGGGAGAGGCTGAGGAGAGTGCACCAGTGAAGGGACGGTGCAGGGAGAGGCTGAGGAGAGTGCAGCAGTGAAGGGACGATGCAATGGGGGGCTGAGCAGAGAGTGCATGAGTGAAGGGACGGTGCAGGGAGAGGCTGAAGGGAGTGCAGCAGGGAAGGGACGATGCAATGGGAGGCTGAGCAGAGAGTGCATCAGTGAATGGACGGTGCAGGGAGAGGCTGTAGAGAGAGTGCATCAGTGAAGGGAAGGTGCAGGGAGAGGCTGTGGAGAGAGTGCATCAGTGAAGGGACGGTGCAGGGAGAGGCTGAGGAGAGAGTGCAGCAGTGAAGGGATGGTGCAGTGAGAGACTGAAGAGAGTGCAGCAGTGAAGGGATAGTACCGTGAGAGGCTGAGAGAGAGTGCAGCAGTGAGTGATGGTGCAGTGGAGGAGTGAGGGCTGCAGCCTGGATGGGGGGCTGAGCAGAGAGTGCAGCAGTGAAGCGATGGCGCAGGAAGAGGCTGAGGAGAGGGTGCTGCAGTGAAGAGATGGTGCAGTGAGAGGTTGAGGAGAGTGCAGCAGTGAAGGGATGGTGCAGTGAGAGGCTGAGGAAAGTGCAGCAGTGAAGGGACGATGCAATGGGGGGCTGAACAGAGTGCATCAGTGAAGGGACGGTGCAGGGAGAGGCTGAGGAGAGTGCAGCAGTTAAGGCGACGATGCAATGGGGGGCTGAGCAGAGAGTACATCAGTGAAGGGACGGTGCAGGGAGAGGCTGAGGAGAGAGTGCATCAGTGAAGGGACAGTGGAGGGAGAGGCTGAGGAGAGAGTGCATCAGTGAAAGGATGGTGCAGGGAGAGGCTGAGGAGAGAGTACAGCAGTGAAAGGATGGTGCAGTGAGAGACTGAGGAGAGTGCAACAGTGAAGAGACGGTATAGTGGAGCTGAGGAGAGAGTGAAGGGATGGTGCAGTAAGAGGCTGAGGAGAGAGTGCAGCAGTGAGTGATAGAAATAAACATAAGATTAGCAAAATAAACAAAATGCCGCATACATACCTGTCTGAACCACTTCGTGCACAGCGGAGCACACAGCTGCACGGAGACGCCACGGGCCAAATTGGACCTGAAAAACAAAGAAATAAACATAAGATTAGCAAAATAAACAAAATGGCTTACCTCTAACAGCAAAACAGCAGCATACATACCTGTCTGAACCACTTCGTGCACAGCGGAGCACACAGCTGCACGGAGACGCCACGGGCCATATTGGACCTGAAAAACAAAGAAATAAACATAAGATTAGAAAAATAAACAAAATCGCTTACCTCCAATAGCAAAACAGCAGCATACATACCCGTCGGAACAACTTCGTGCACAGCGGAGCACACAGCTGCACGGAGACGACACGGGCCATGTTAAACCTGAAAAACAAGCATTTACAATGCAATGGTCTCGGCATTATTAAAGGTAGAGCTATTGGCATTAAGAGGATGCTGAGAGGGGACCCATAAGCGTGAACGGGAAAAAGGCTAGTGATTGTGCATTCCCCATGAGTGTAGTAAAGGAAAAGGGGAATAAATGCCCGCAGTGATGCACAACTGATTGCGCGTGCCGGGAAGCTGCTCACACATTCCAACAGTTATTGGAAATCAAATCCCTGTCCAGTCCACATAATTTTCTCTGCATATGACTAAAAGCCTAAGACAGCCTTGTTATTTTTACGAAACCGTGTATAATAAAAGTATCCGATTGATAAAAGGTTATTAAACTTGACAGCCCTTAAGTGATCCAAGAAGTAAATATTAAAATGAAGTTTCAACAACACCAAACTTGACAGCCCTTAAGTAAGTCAAGAAGTAAATATTAAAATGAAGTTTCAACAACACCAAATTGTCAAGGGAGGCCCAAGGCAGTAGTACAGATTACGATGTGATTTAATGTTCGTCCTTCGGGCAAGGTTTGTTGCTATAATAGAGAGGAAAAGCCCTGCATTTTCGCCTTTAAATAATTAAACAAAGCGCTGGAAACGAGGGTTAATTTGCCGTGCACGCTCACAATATTAGCCTTTATGGAGTAACATTCAAGGTCAGTCACATCAGGTTTTTTAATGTTGTCTTTTGTGGCCCGACTTCCCCAAGCCATAAAAGAGAGGCCTGTCCACAGAATGTCAATAACAGGCCCTCTGACACCGCGCTATTTATAAGAGATACAAAACATAGTGGCGTGCGGCGCGTTGCCTGCAAGAAAAACTAGACCTGGATGCCTGCATGTCTATTCACTTATTTAGGGAACATTTATCGTTTACTCAACACACAACATCACCCCAAAGAATGCCTATGGTCTTGCGGGCTATGGAAGCATTTCTAGGGATCTCAGCACGCCCCTTGGGCTACAGAGGTGGGGGCTAGCCAGTAAGGTGGTAGTGTAAATGGTCGTAGCGGTGCGTGCAACGAACGGTGCAAGGGTGGGCACATCAGCACATGGACACTGGAGTCTGGCATCCACTGGCTAAACTATTCTCCAGGTCTTGCTTGCTATTGGGCACCATCTACTGCTGACTCCATAAGGCAACTGCCTCATCTATCCTTATGGGAGCAATAACTTGGTGTGCATTATCACTTGACTGTGTAGAGTGGTATGGCATAGAACTCTTGGATGTAGTCAATGATGTGGAACAGACACACACAGGCACAAACACAAGCACACCCACACATACACAGAGGAGCACACACACAAGCAGACACAGGGACACACACAAGCACACACGGATACACATACAAGCACATACACAAACACACAAGCAGACACAGGGACACACACAAGCACACACGGATACACATACAAGCACATACACAAACAGAGGAGCACACACACAAGCAGACACAGGGACACACACAAGCACACACGGATACACATACAAGCACATACACAAACACAGGCATACACAAGCGTACGTACAGACTCACACACAGGCGCACACACACACACAGGCAAAGTGGCAAGCGGAAGGAGGGCGGGGACAAACGGAACGGTAAAAAAAAAAATGAAGAATGAAACTCACCCCTGAGAAGCCACACCGCCACAAGCATCAAGACAACAGACAGTGGGAGGGGGGCGGGAACAAAGGGAACGGGTTGCGAATACCCGACCCGGCTGGGAAGGATAAGCTCCGAAAGGGAGCAGCCGCACCTCCATGGCCGCCACAAACAGCAACACAACGGAGGGCGGGGACAAACGGAACGGGGACAACAGGAAAGGGGGCGGGAAGATGGGCAACATGGCCAATGGGAGGGGGGCGGGAAAGCAACACAACAGACAGCGGGAGGGAGCAGAATTAAACACACATTAGCATTAGCAGTTACAAAACAAATGCGGACAATAATAAAAGCTACCAGCGGGAGGAGGGCGGGGACAAACGGAACGGTAAAAAAAAAATTAAGAATGAAACTCACCCCTGAGAAGCCACACCGCCACAAGCATCAAGACAACAGACAGTGGGAGGTGGGCGGGAACAAAGGGAACGGGTTGCGAATACCCGACCCGGCTGGGAAGGATAAGCTCCGAAAGGGAGCAGCCGCACCTCCATGGCCGCCACAAACAGCAACACAACGGAGGGCGGGGACAAACGGAACGGGGACACGGACAACAGGAAAGGGGGCGGGAAGATGGGCAACACGGCCAATGGGAGGGGGGCGGGAAAGCAACACAACAGACAGCGGGAGAGGAGCAGCATTAAACACACATTAGCATTAGCAGTTACAAAAAATAAATAATAAAAAGGTCTTACCTCATACTCGCAATGAACACAAAAACAAAATGCCGTGACAAATGCTGTGACGAAAAAAGGGGCGGGTGACGCAAAAAGGGGCGGGACTTAAAAAAAGGCACGGGAACGCCCACGATTCGCGTCCTGAGGGGGAAAGAGTGACGGACAAGAATGTCTTCCAATGGCTAGCCTCCATTTATGGAGCTAGCCAATGGTAGACTAAGGCGGGACATTGCCACATAGTGTAGATCATCAGATTTCGCCTGCGCGAACGCTGCTGCGCAGCGGACGCCAGGCAAAACCTAAAAATAGACGTGGCACAAGCCATGCAATGCACGCGCTTACCTCTGTCCTCGTTTATCGTTGCGTGCAGTTCCTTCACAGTCCGCACGCCCATCTCGGAATCTTCGGTTTGCTGAACACTCATGATTCAGCTCTGGTGATGCCTCGTGACGTATTGTTGCACGGTAATGTCGGGAGCCATCCGGCGTGGCGTCACCGGTGCGTGCCGCCATCTTGCAGTTGGAGCGATTGGTGTTTATTCCTCCAGCTTAAAGCCTTCATTGTCCCTGTTTTGCCAACCACGTTTTCTTTTTAGGTTGTCAAGGACAATAAGGGTATTGGGAACATCGTTGTTACAGGGCAACAAGGTTTTATTTCATTGTCTAGTCTGCACCGGACTCCTGCAAAGTTGTGAGTGATGCCATGTTTTGCTCTTTGACAAGAATTCCTTTGACTTTTGTAGCGGTCACGACACTGCAAGTATTCTTCAACTTTTAATGCAATCTGGCCATGTTATTGCTGCATCGGATGAGTAGCAGTTTTGGGCATTTCCTGAGAGCTGTTCTTGAGGAGGTTTTTGATTCTGTGTGCCAGCAGATTGTGTTCTGGTGAGCCACCTTGTATTGTATTGTATTGTATGTTGTTCTTGTATAGCGCAACTGCCACCCTGCGGGTATCCTGGCGCTTTGAAAAGACAGAAGACCTAGTCAGATGGAAGCGACAAATTGAAGACTAGGTGGGGGGGCGCCGGGATTTCAGACTTTGGCAAATAGCCACGTCTTTAAGCTCTTTCTGAAGCCTATCAAGGAGTGAGCTTGCCTAATGTTCTGGGGCAGCTCATTCCACAGCCGAGACGCTGCTGTGCAGAAAGCTCTACCTCCCATCCTGGATCTCCTAACTCTGATGGTAGCTGCCAGGCCTAAGCTGGAAGAGCGCAGAGACCTTGTGGGCTTGTACCAGGTGAGTCTTTCCTGCAGTGGAAGAGGGCCCGTACTGTGTAGCGCTCTATAGACAGTACACAGAGATTTAAATGTGACTCTATCGCTTATTGGCAGCCAATGCAAATCTCTCAACGCCATTGTAGTAGAGGAGCCGCGGGGTCTATTGAGTGCCAGTTTGGCCGCTAGAGACTGGATTTTCTGGAGCCCCTGCGAGATGTATAGAGGGGCACCCAGATATAAGGAGTTGCAGTAATCCAGTCTGGCCAGAATTACACTCCTTACCACCAGCGGTCTAGTCTCATTGTGTAGGAGGGACAGAATCTGTCTAAGCGCTTTTAGCAGGCCAAAACAGACACTGATTGTTTTATTGGTTTGCAATACCATTTGGAGGTTTTCGTCAAACAATACTCCCAAATTCCGCACGGTCTTCACTGGGATGCAGAGATCAGCTCCCGGCGAGAGCCTAATCTCACAAAGTAATTGCTGGCTCAATTTGGCCGTTGCGCAGTAGACTACCTCCGTTTTCCCCTCATTAAATTGGAGGGAGTTTGCATTAAGCCAACCGGAAACCCTACCCATGCATTTCTGAAAAGTGTCCATGGTCACCGCATGCTTCCCTTCCAGGGAAAACACCAATTGGGTGTCGTCAGCATAGTTAATCAGATCGATCCCATAAGATTTTCTAATAGGGATCAGGGGCTGCAGATATATATTAAAGAGGACAGGGCTGATTAACGAGCCCTGTGGCACTCCATGGTGGACCAGGGACTTAGGGGAAGCGAACGGTGCCAAAGTCACTAACTGTTGTCTACCCAACAGGTAGGATTGTAGCCATTTCAGGGCCTTACCCTTCACGCCCAGTTTCTCCAGCCTACTTAGTAGGACTGCATGGCTAACCGTGTCGAATGCGGCCGACATATCCAACAACACTAATACTGATGAGTTGCCATTGTCGGCTCGCATTCGCAGGGTGTCCATCATGGTTGCCAATGCAGTTTCTGTCCCATGGCCTCGGCGGAATCCAAACTGATCTTTATCCAATAGGCAGTTATCTTCCAGATAACTTGACAGGGACCTACTAACAGCTTTCTCCAGAATTTTTATAGGATAGGGTAGGAGAGATATAGGCCTAAAATGGGCCAGGATTGTTGGATCCAGCGTGGGCTTCTTAACCTCTTCGATGCTAATGACAAGGTCAGCTCGTCATGCAGGTCCACTGGAGCTGTGCTTATGACGAGCTGACCTTGTCATGAACAATGGGAAAAAAGAAGGTCCAGCGCAGCAGAAAAATACCCTGTAGCATTGAAGGTGTTAAGTAAGGGAGTTACCACTGCCTGTTTCCATACTTCCGGCACTACTCCTTCCTCCAGGGATTGGCAACAGATCAAATGCATCCAGGGGAATAGCTCTGGGCCATACTCCTTCCAGATCCTATAAGGAAGGGGATCTAAAGGAGACCCTGAGGATATACTGAGCGCCAAGCTGGTGAAGAGCTCCTCTGTAAGAGGAGGAAAGCTCTCCATAGATGATACTACCAGTGCTTCTTCCTCAACCATCTGTGATGGTATATCCTGGCTGTTCACTTTACCCTGAGCAAGCCCCCCCACACTTTTAGCAATCATTTCTTCAAAGAAGACGGCAATTTCGTCGCAAAGTTTTTGTGTTGCAACCACCTTATTGCTCATGCAGGCAGGGTTCGAAAGGTCTCTTATGATATTAAAGAGCGTTTTAGTGCTATTTGGTGACTGAAGTATGGTAGTGGCATAGCAAAGTGCCTTTGTTTTAGCAATTGCCTCTTTATACTTACCCTGCTCTATCTTTAACAGTCTTTTGTCGGACTCTAAGTAGAGTCGTCTCCACTTCCTTTCTGCCTGTCTGCACTGATTACGCAGGGATTTCAACTCCTCGCTAAACCAGCGGGCTGAGGGTTTCCTTCTATTCTTTATCTTTTTCAGGGGGGCAAACTCATCAAGGGTATCTATGATATGGTTACAGTAAACATGGTAGTTCTGGCCCACCGAGTCCTCTGGATCAAAGAATATCTGACTGGTAAAAATAGGATTTACTTTATCTTTTGGTAGTTAGACCAGTCCCTTCCCTTTCGATAGGTTACAGGGCAGGCATTTCCATTCCCCTGGACAGGTATAGTAATCTGAAAGTGGATCAAGAAATGATCAGTCCAGCATTGAGGTAAGATTTCGATCACCTTTGTCTCAGTCTGGTTTGCAAATATCAGATCCAGTACATGTCCACCTGAATGGGTTGGTTCCAGTATCAGCTGGTCAAGGCCCCAATTCCCACATATATGCTGTAAGTCCCTCAAGTGATTCCCTAGGGTCCCATTGTCCCTTCATCATAGGTGCATATTTCCTGGAAAGGATATTTGCGTGACTTATGCTGATTTCTCATAGTTATGAACAAACGAGTTTCTCTTCAAGTGCAACAAAATATTCTCCTGTTTGGGGTTTGTGGGGAACTTAACTTCTTCACTGATTTATATAGGGTGTACTTTCTTCGTTTTCTCAGAGGTTTCAATCTAATGTGAGGGGATGTGCTTTTGTCAATGTGATGTCTACAAGGTGGGTTGGGTATGTTAGTCATAACTACTGTCTATTTTAGGGGTTAGTGATACCCTTACTGTTTTCCTTGTGTTATGACTGTGCGCAAAGATACCCATAGTGCGTTTTGAGAGTGTTTTGGGTTTAAGGATACCCTGGATCTGCTTTGGGTTTAAAAGATACCCTGGATTTGCTTTGAGTTTAAAAGATACCCTGGATTTGCTTTGGGTATAGGAAACCCTGGATTTGCTTTGGATTTAAGTATACCCTGAATTTGTTTTGTGTTTAAAGATACTCATACTATGTTTCGAGAGTGTTTGGGGTTTAAAGTTACCCTGTTTTTGTATGGGTGGAGTCTTATTCTTTGTTTTTGAGCTTAGACCTGTCCTGCCATTAGTATGTGCAGTAGAGGGTTGTGTAGTGTAGTTCCTATATCCCTGATAGGCTCTGCGCATTGAAATAATATACACTATAGATTTGGCATAGGACTAAAGTCAGTATGCCTCTATCAAGTACATTCAACTTAATTACTTGTGTGTGCCAGCTAACTCAGAGGTCACTAGAAACTTCTCGAATAAACAAGAAGGGAGTAGTTTCTGACAATCGCATAAACATGACAACTTTCTTTCCCTTAGAATCGGAACAGTCTCAGAATCGTGGAAACAATAGATAACAGTTTCATTCAGTCAATCATGCATGCTTAGTCTCTACAGAGTTTACACAGAAATATGTAGACAGGGTTTATTGAACAGTCTTATTTCTTGGGCAAAAAATATGAACTGCTACAATCGTAAGACAGAATGCGAAGCATAATACGTACAGTGTTAGCAGTAAGATAAAATAATATTGCAATAGCTTTGTTTGTAGCTATGACATATATTCATACAAATACATACATAAATAACACAGGCTAAAATGTGAATACTCATCTGGTGCTTCTAGCTAGTTCTACCCCAGTGTACCTAACCTAAGTTTAGTACGAGGTAAGAAGTAGGTGCTGTTTTTAGGTCGAGCGACCCATCTCAATGCGCATGCGCATTGAGCGGGAGCGAGATATATAGGGGCTTAAATAAGCTTTACCTAGACTGGCGATTGACTGGCGATTTGATGCGGTGCCCGTGCGCTTTTAGGTCAATGCGCAAGCGCATTGACCTAAAATGCGCGTGCACATCATCAAATCGCCAGTCAATCACCAGCAGCACTCCTCCCACACCTTTGAAGTGAAGCTTGGCTTCACTTCAAAGGCCCCTGCTGCTTCACACCCTCATGCCGCTCTCCCCGCTCCGCCCCCTCCCGCCGTGTCTCATTTCTACTCCCCCCCTCCCCACAGCAATGCCCTCCGTCTTGTTTCATCTGCCAGCACTGGATCACTCTGCCCCTCACCGCTGGTTCTCACCCCTCTTGCTCCTCAGCCCTCGCTACCGATCCCCCTCCCAGGACGCACTCTCCATTCTCTGCCCACAACCAGCTGTAACGCTGAACCCGACTCCGCCGTCGATCTTGCTCCCGCCTATCTCTCACCCTCCCCGGCACCGACTTCAATCTCCCTTTCCCCTTCACCACTGACCCCCTCCCCACACCCCTTGAGCACGGGTTCAGACTGTAGCCTTTCCTTTCTCCGGTAATGGTATTTTCTCCTCTCAATTTTTTTGCACTTACTTTGATTTTTTTTCTCTCGCCCTGTTCTTCGATTACCTCCCCCCATCCTCCAGCACCGCCCCCCTCCCACGCCCGTCATCCAGGAGTAGCTTGCTGTTTTTTCTCTCTTCCACATCTCCAACACCTCTATTCCCCCTCCTGCCACTCTCTCCAGCAACGCACTCTCCATTCTCTGCCCACAACCAGCTGTAACGTTGAACCCGACTCCGCCGTCGATCTTGCTCCCGCCTATCTCTCATCCTCCCCGGCACCGACTTCAATCTCCCTTTCCCCTTCACCACTGACCCCCTCCCCACCCCCCTTGAGCACAGGTTCAGACTGTAGCCTTTCCTTTCTCCGGTAATGGTATTTTCTCCTCTCAATTTTTTTGCACTTACTTTGATTTTTTTTCTCTCGCCCTGTTCTTCGATTACCTCCCCCCATCCTCCAGCACCGCCCCTCCCACGCCCGTCATCCAGGAGTAGCTTGCTGTTTTTTCTCTCTTCCACATCTCCAACACCTCTATTCCCCCTCCTGCCACTCTCTCCAGCACTAGCTCGCGCTCCTTCACCCACCCTTTCCCCTCTGTCACCACATCTCCAGCCCCCCTCACCCCGACCAGCACCTTAAGCACTGAGTCTCTCTCCAGCACGTATACTCTGCGCACCCTGCACTGCTCTAGCTTACCCTTTCTTCTCTTTTGAACAAATTGGCCACATGCCGCCCCCCGTCTCCCCTCAATCACTGTCAGTTGTTTTCGTCCAGATCCCGGTACTGAACGATGTCATTGATGACCCGCAGGGTGGGGAGGAGACTGACAAAATGCTGCAACTCCGGGCCGAATTATCCGACAGCGCTATTATGTGGCTTTGAAAAGCAAATTATATGGTACATTGTGAATGAAACAAATTATGCGCCACCTTTTCACATTATTGTGTAGTTATTTAGAAACTTTCATACATTGATGCAAAATAGACCTCAATGATCCACCACATCCACCACCACCACATCCACCACCACCACATCCACCACCACCACATCCACCACCACCACCACATCCACCACCACCTCCACCTCCACATCCACCACCACATCCACCACCACATCCACCACCACATCCACCACCACATCCACCACCACATCCACCACCACATCCACCACCACATCCACCATCACATCCACTGCCACATCCACCGCCACATCCACCGCCACATCCACCGCCACAACCACCGCCACAACCAACGCCACATCCACCGCCACCACCACCACACCCACCACCACCACATCCACCACACCCACCACCACTACATCCACCACCCCATCCACCACCACCACCACCCCATCCACCACCACCACCGCATCCACCATCACCACATCCATCGCATCCACCACCACCACATCCACCGCATGCACCACCACATCCACCACCACATCCACCGCATCCACCACCACATCCACCGCATCCACCACCACATCCACCACCACATCCACCACCACCACCACATCCACCCCCACATCCACCACCATCACCACCACCACCACATCCACCATCACCACCACCACCACATCCACCACCACCATATCCCCCAGATCCACCACCACCACATCTATATGTGTGTGTGTGTGGCTCTGTGTGTGTGTGTAGGTGCAAATGCAATGTTCTTGGATTTTCGTCACAATAAAATACACTGAACATAATCTTCACAACATTTATTTACAAACGTTTAAGCTATTGCCATTATAAATTACAATTTTTTTTATTTAAGTATTAATTATTTACAAAATTAAAAGCCATTGTTATTTGTAATATCAATACATGTAAGTCACGTAAATACAACACACATTGCATTACAAATGCTATAGGTGTCACATTTGCGAAAGTTAAAACTATTGACATTGTAACTGACAAAGCTATTAAATTTGCTATTTTCAAAACCAACACATAAATAAAAAAAAGTGTCATTTACAATACCAATCGCTCAAACTTTCCTAATGCGAGACCTATTGCATTTCCAATGCTTGTTCCTATAGTCTAGTTGGGCTATAGTTTAGATTGGTGTTGCCAAGATTTGCCAAAAGTACCTCCAGGTTCTAGTTTGCTCCATACCTTAGAATGAGAGAGGTTGGAATCTCTTTCCTGGTCTCGATTTCTAACACCCCGCAAGGGAAGTCAGAAACACTGGAGCTGGATTCTCTGCGAGGAGGATGGCAGGGTCTGGTCAGTGCATCAGGCGGGGACTTGACTTCCTACTGAACTTGCCGTGGCGAGCCGTGCCGTGCAAGTATGCAGCCGAACTGTGGTTTGCCATGGCAAGTGAAGGTATATTTATACCTTGAAGGTGTTTAGGAATGCCAGTATTGATGAAAAAGTCGGCAGAGAAACGTCATAAATAAACCCCTAAGGAATAGATGTTCATGAATAATAAATGAGTTCTTGGAGAAATCAATAATCCAAGCCAAGGGAAGTCCTAAATGCTCAAGAGTCTGGTTTTCCAAGTCGGTGTGACGTGGATGGACGCATGTAGGTGGCCATGCCTGTATTCGATTAGCATGGATAATGCCTAAATAAGGGTAGGATTTCTATGCCTATATATTGGCATTGCGAATTGTGCCTATATAAGAGTGTAAATTGGGAAACCTATATATGGTATCTAAATCGACAGGCAACAGTTGTAGATCCCTGCTTCTGCCGCAGTCTCATGCTTTAGTATAAGGCACAATGGGTATTCTGTGTGGTGTGGTGGTGTGGTACCTGTAGTTTGTAGTGTGAGTTGTGGTGGATGGCATCCACTGTTTTTTACAATGATTCTCTTTATCTTGTATTCTTTGTTTGTTTATGATTATTATAAGGAGGGGTGTGTTATAATGTTTTTGTGCATCCTCCTTTGCAGTCAGATGTGTGTTTTACTATCTCCAAACATTTTATTGTTTATGATCAGGGGGGTGATGTATAATGATGTTGTTGTTTATGCATCCTTCTTTGCTGACATATGCGTGTTTTATCATCTTCATACATTTTGATTGTTTTCGATCACTATAAGGGGGGAGATGTGTTGTAATGTACTTGTTACTCAATGCATCCTCCCTATTGAGGTTCTCTGCCTTGCTGCTCAGCCTGCTCAGTTTTTTTTAACTGACCAACTATCCCAGTGGTGGCTGGGGGGTGGGGGGTGGAATAGGTGGGTGCATGCATGCGAATAAAATAAACATTACATTAAAACAAAAATACTTATCAGATCCAGACGACTTGACGTCCTCCTAGCTCCAGACCTTTTCTTAAGACAGCTGGGTTGAGAGGTTTAAGAGTGCATGTCTGGCTAGCCATCGCCACACGATCAACTTAAAGAGGCATGCACACGTTAAACAGTGCACAGGCAACCTTCTACCCACCACTCCTCCCTGCTGCCACTTAGCATGACCCACCCTATCCTGACATTTGGCTCAGGATGAAAAAAAATAAAATAAAATATTAATAAATTACCATTTTATTGTTCATATCTGAGGCTTTGGGTGGCATTTAAGTGTTGTGACGCTCCTCTACTAAAATTGAGGAGCCGCCCCTGCTGAGTCCTTATCAAAACTGGTCAATTCCTTCTCACACAAGTAAAGTTCTCATATACATGTTGTCCTTTGAGCATAGTTCTACTGGCCTTCATATAGTCTCTGAGATCTCATCTTCAACTGCCCAAACATGTCCTGGTTTTCAGTGACTGGGGGTGCAGGTTGCTTCCCCCATCTCTCCTTCTATATGCTCCCCTTGGTGGGCAGCTGCTTTTGCTGATATGATAACTGTTGTAGCAGCAGCAATGAGCCATACAGTTGTGACAGCTGTGGTTGATGCAGCAGTGGTAGATGTGGTTTCCGACGCTTTTCCATACTGTGGACTGAGCGAATATCACATTGAGAATTTCTGTCACAGAAGAGCCAGACTGCTGTCGTAAAGAAGGACAACTTTTGTTAAGCCGCTCGTCAATGCAAAAACACACTGCAAAATGATTAGTTGCTCACATCAAGGGGTAAGAAGATGGTAAGAGGGGAGGACAGTTGTGGTCCAGTGGGGCATGTTCTTATGGTTATGACTGAAGAGTTAGCAGCAAAGGGCAAGAGGTCTGTGCGTGGAAGAAGAACCGAAGTAGCTGTAAAGGTAGAGGAACCCTGTTCCAGACCAGTTCCTTTCACTTAATTCTCTGATATCCACCTCTGTGGCATCCTCATTCTCTCTATCTGTTTCTAATCTCCAGTCTCTCCCCCTATCTCAAACCCACAAGCCTTCTCTTTGTATTCCTTTTCATTTTTTCTTCATCTGTAGACTCTGTTCTTACTCAGAGCACTTGATGAAACCCTGTCACCCAGTGGGTCTGTTCTACAAGAAGAGTCCTATCCCTTCCATTCTGTCATAGATGTGAAGAAGATGGCAGTGGTGTACTACGCCTTGATAACACACCCACCCTATGTTGTTGGATAATCGATTCCCAAAAGGATATGTGTCCACAGCATGGTCCCTCAGCTCCAAGAGGGAAACTTACCAGCCTTCAAAAAAGGCAACTACTTACCCCTCCTGAGCCCTCACTCATCTACCCTGTCATCCTTTTATCTACAGCACATGCTAACCTGACAGGGTAACACATGGATTGGGCAACCTCAGAACTTGACAACCTTGACTCCCCAAGGAAATTGTGGTAACAGATCTAGAACCCTTTAGCTTAGTTACTTAGGCAAACCCACAGAGATACATAAGAAATATACAACATGTGGTTTCAATGTTTATTGACGCATTGTCTTTGTGAGTGAAATGCTTGTGCTGCAATGATCAACAGAAGGAAACAGAATATTGTGATTAGCATTACGAAAATGATGAAAAGGATGAACAGTTCAACCATTTTGCCTATTACAGAGAATATATGCTTGCATTCAAGTACTGTAATATAATGGACTTCTACCTAGCGCATCCTAACCTATCATGTCTAGGGTGAGGGAATCTGCCAAATTCCTGTAGGGTGATTTCACTCACCATTACCTATGAGTTAGTGCCATCAAGCTGCCCGTCTTGGTGTAGAGTCGGACAGCATCCCTCGCTTCAAATAAACAGGAATCAGCGGAATTGGGATTCTGGCATGAATCGACCTAAGTGCCAGCTAAATGCTCCTCTGTCTAAACAAAGAGTTGATGGCATTAATATAATAACATCCTTCATGTTACCATGCCAAAGCCCCAGTCAGGCCGCTTTTGTTTATTCTATTGTGATTGCTCTGTCGCCGAGCAGTCAAAAACAAATACCATCTTGCATGCTAAACTTAGTCCTTGTACAGAATGTTCAAGGTGTTCTGCTAGAGTGCCTACAAAGAGTTATTGTAAGCAAAACTGAATTTGAAGAATGTCAACCCATGTGTGCATGCAAATAAATGTGTGTCAGATGTCACCGTGTTTAGGGGAGAAGACAACTCAAGAACGTGAGCATGTAAAATGATATTTTCTACAGGGCTAAACTGGCCGTAGCGGGCTTCGGGTGTTTGCCCAGGAGGCTGGAAAGGAGGGGGACAGTTTTGGAGAATTGGGTGTCGGTTTTGTTACGGGGGGCGATTTTGCAGCGATGCTGCAATATCGGCCCCCAGTAACAAAAGCATCAATGCTGCTGGACAGTTTTGTTATGCAGCAGGGGTTGATACTTGTGCCCTCACTCCACAGGGTGGGGGCTGGTCTGACAAAATTGCCAGGGCTGTTTTGGGTTCCCAGTCCGGCCATGATTACCTAACCAAGCCTAATACCTTCACGTGACAGCACTTACCAATGAGTGAAACTGCATGTTCTGCCATCATCTCAGAATACCTGATACTATCACTTACAAAGATGAGCAAACAAGCAGTTGGTTTCCGTGACTCTTCACTTTTAACTCTGTCAAGCAGTCAAAGCTTAATCAGAAGAGTTGCTGCAAATGTTGTTTTCAGCCACAATAAAACACATAGGTTATCACTCTTAAAGAAGTTTAATGCCCAATTGCTGATACATCTTAACCCCTTCCATGCTCGTGAAGGAACCATTCCGTCATGAATCACGGTTGGGCTGTGCTGATGATGGAATGGTCCCGTCATGGCCACGCCCGCGATTGGAATGTCCAGCACAGGGTTGGAATTCCTGCCGCACGGAAGCTGTTAAAAAACAGAAACAGGTCTTCAATATGCTAATATTCAGCACAAAATAAACAACACTTACTATATCAAAGAACGGTCAAGAGATCTGGCACCTGCCATTCCAGAGGGATGACCCAAAGAAGTTTCACATAGTATCGCCATAAAACAAAATGGCTGCTACAACCTGTGCTTTGAATGGCCCTGTTTTGCTCTAAGAGGAGGAGGAGGGAGCTTTGTGGTCAATCGTAAGCAGTCAGGCCACGCTCTATGTGAAGCCTTTGGCTTCTGGTCTCCAAAAACCACAGCCAATTGGCCATATCAATCCAGCAGTAACACATGAATCCAGCACGCAAGTGTGTTGCTGTGTGGCAGGCAGCTCAGTGGGTTTTGCTCCTGCTGTGGTGAAAGGGGGCATGTCAACGAGGTTGGCTCTTTTGTGGAAAATCGGTTTAGGAGACTCAGGAATCCTTCTAAAAGGAATCTCAACCATGTGTTGCTGTTTTCTCACCACATACCCAAAAGTGAAAGAAAAGGTCATGCTACTATGACCGATGCATAGATGCAGTGGCGGCCAATGCATGTAAACAGTGGTGTGGCGGTTGAAGGGTGCACAGGGGAGCGAGGAGGGATGGTGGTGCATGGGGAGAGCGCTGGTTTAAAAATAACATTTTAAAAACGTACCCGATACTGCTTCTGTCGCCTCGTGCCTTAGTACTCCAATGCTGCCTGGGTCCCACCAGCCCCTGGGTCAGCATCAGTGACTGCCCGTGCAATCCCCACCCTGTGCTGAAGCATGAGAGGAGTGATTGGCCTGAGTGGGCTGCTTTGACGCTCCGCTCAGGACAGGGAGTTTTTGCTGTTCAATACAGCCGGGTTGGAGAAACCTAGGTGCCTGAGACGGCTGGCCAAAAACACATGTGCACTTACAGTACAGGAAGCCATCCTCCTCCAACTCCCATGGCCCCGGCCCCACCCTTTCCGATTCACTCTGGCTCAGCAGGTGAAAAATAAAACAATAGTAAAACATAGTTTTATTTTTCACCTGCTGGTTCTGAGCCAGTGGGGCGACGCTGCTCCCCAATTGCGGAGGAGCTGTTACTGCGTGGATGTTAATGTTCAGGGCATCAGACCCCACCCCCACAGGTACGGTAAAAAGGCAGTACCCCTGACAATGTAAACTGTCAAACACCAGACAGTCACCCCAGCTCAAAGCTAGGCAGCTGGGATGAAAGGAGGAGTGGTTTTGTTTCTCCTCAACCAAATACCACCTAGCGTTCATCTCCAGAGATGGCGCCTTGGGGGTCTTTTGGATCTGAGATTATGAAAAGCGCGAGATCTAAAGAGCGCGCCCTTAGGGTCCGGCCTCCTGGACCCCCGCCCTCATAGTCCGGCCGGGTAGCCCGATTGGCTACATGCCCAACAAAACACTTCCGTGTCACTGGCGATGCGTTTCCGGCACGGAAATGGCGCGGGGAGGGGTGGAGCCAGGGGGCTTTTTATGCCTGGGGGTCACCAGGATCATCCTCTTTTTCCCGCCCCAGGATTGGTGGTTTACCGATCTTGTAGTAGACCAAATCTTGGATTGCACCATCTCAGCGGATTTTTTGGCAGGGTGGAGGAGTGGACAGACAAGACTCCAATTGGTGGGCGGCAGAATATCTATACCTAGCGCTGTATCGGGCGGGCGGCATGGATCCAGAGGTAAGGTGTCGGGGTCTTGGGGGGGTTTGGACAGCCGTGGGTGGCCAGTGTGCTGTAAATTGGGTTACCCTGCCTATATTGAGTGTGTGGCCCCATCGGACACCTGTGGCTGCCCGTGAGTTCCCCACTGCAATTTAGCGCACTTCGAGCGAAGCGCTGGCAGTAGGGGACACCTTCCTCTGGTGATCCGGGGTAGGGTGCAGGGAATACGGGACAGAATTTGTAAAAGGTGCAATTTTTAAGCATTCTTAAGCGTGAGAGGCAGGCAGAGTCTTTGACGAAGGAAACAATTAACTTCTTGTGGGTTGCAACACAGCAGGGACCGGCTGAGCTGTTGTATAGCATTTTAAGACCCTAGTGTAATTTTCCCGATTCATGCCCTTATATAGGTATAAATCACCCTATCCTTATATAGGCATAGAAATCATAACCATATTTAGACACAGCTCATGCAGTCCAAATACGGCATCGCTACTTCCACTAGTTCCGAAAATCCACAACGATTTCTTGGAAGACTCGCCTTCAGCCGTCAGGAACTTCCCCTTGCTTGAATATTGATTTTGAGAGAGATACCAGACCTCCTTCATTCTAAACCAAGGTACAGAGCTGATTAGACCCTAGGAGAAATCTTGGATAGATTCTTGGCAAAAGAATACTAAACCTATGCTAGGCATCACTTACTTCTTCCGTCGTACTAGACCTAGGTTAGGTACATCGGGGTAGGCTTATCTTAGAAGCACCAGCTGAGTACTTTTAGTATTTAAGCAGAGTTTTATATAGCGCCAACTATACCCGAACCGAATCAGGTATCAGAGCGCTTTACATATTTTCCAGTTACGTTACATGAGGACACACTTTCATTTTAGGCACGGGGAGATTAAGTGATTTGCCCAGAATCACAGGAGGTTTTGGCGTATGTATTTATGTATGTATTTTATGGCTTAAAAACCATACCATGCTTTTACAGTAGTATTTTATAATACTCTTCGTACTGTACGCATTGTACTTTGCAACCAGTATTACGATTGTAGCAGTTCATTTCTTCTGCATGAGAAAGAAGACTGTTCAATAAATACTTTTATTGAAAATGCCCGTCTCTCTATTTCTCTGCACCTCTGGTGAAACGAAGCATGCACGATTGATTGAGTAAAATACTTATCTAGTGTTTCTGTGACTCTAGAGATACACTTCTTATTCTTGGGAAACAAAGTTGTCATGTTTATGCGGTTGTCAGAAACGAATCCCTTCTTTTTTATTCGAGAAAGTTTCTAGTGACCTCTGAGCTAGCTGGCACTCACAATTAAGTCTAATATATTCGATAGAGACCTAGCAGACCTAAGTCCTAAGTCAATTCTATAGTATATTTTATTCCAATGCGCAGAACCTATTGGGAATATAGGAACTACACTACATGCCGCCCAACGTTTGGTAAGGCACTAATTTAACGCTATATACTAGAGTAACTCAGTTGTGCTTTTCACACAGACCCATTTTTTCCCGTAAAATACTCAAATCGACGTCTGGAGTGGGTAAAAGGATAAAATCCGCCATAACTGAGTAGGACGAAAAATCCTATGTATTAGTTTTTGATTTGTTCAACATTGAGGGATACAGTGTTCCAAAATATTGTGCACCTTATCTTTGTTTCCTTGAAAATTGCTCTGCAAAATTTCAGTCAACAAAATGACTGAAAACGAAGCCGGTGGAGCTGCAGCAGTAGCTCGACCAGGTTTTGACACCACAGGTTTTAATGAAGACGACGTGGATGCTATAATCATCCCGGAAAATGTAAGAAAAATAATCACTATAAAGCTCATAACAAATGGCGTATCATCGAGAGGTGGTAGAGTAATCTTTGTTATAGAGGGACATGAATATCGGCAGACAGAGGTATTCTATTCATGGATTCTGTTTCCTACAGCAAATCCAGTAACACATGAGTTCCACTACTACAAGGTAGAGGAACCTCCAGCGGAATACGTTCCTTTCGAGGAAATTGAAATTCCACTAACTTACCAAGAGCATGAGCTCTGGTTTAAAGGCGCCCTACAACATCAAAATCACATTACCAGGCTTGGTCCACTAGGTAGACCAGGAGCAACATGGCCGGTACTAGCCAGCTATACACCACATCCTGACATTGAAAGAATGACAGATGTAGAATTGTTAGCTCAGCTAAAACAATTAATAAAAATTCATAGTCAATTGGTTCAATATGTCATACGGACTTTAACAGTCCAACCTGCTATAAGAATTCCACAACACACACCTAACCAGGGGAACACAAACAAAATTACACCATAGAGTATACAATCAGTCATTGGTAAATTACCCACAAAACGGGAACAAATTCCATTCTGGTTAGCTCAAAAAATTACTTAAATAGAGGCAGGATTTCTGAGAGTACTCCTCATGAGAAACAAAGGTTTCTAACAATCTGTTTACCAATGGGGATAGCACCACACGTGGAGGACTGTGACACTTGGGGTACAGTCTTCGCTACAATCTACACAAAAACACATGGTGTTCCGTCTGTGGCGGTAATACCAGACGTCCTGAAACAGATTCTAAATGAATACGGACCAGAACCTGCCTTGAATCTTGGTATAAAATTACTAAAAGATTACAAACAGATCTCGGCTATATTATTAGCTAACATTAACGGTGAAGCAGCATCCGTGGCAATTTGCCAAAAATTAAAAGAACTTGAGCAACCATATGAACTTGCCAGAATTATTGAAAAATCTTATGAAGAACTAGGAAGAGACAGTTTGGGTGGGAAACCAGTAAAACCCCAACTCACAGAAAATCCTGAAAAGGTATTTATTACAAATAATCTCACTACTCCTAAAAAGAAGTGGGAAAATACTAAACAGACACTTCCTAAAGAGAAGAGTTCTCAGTCCAGAGGAAGGTCTCCTCAACAGGAGCCCTCTGAAAAGAGATATAACCTCAGAAATAGGGATAATTTGAGAAAACCTGATAGATATCAAGATACTGATACACGTTCCTCTCGTACCTTTCGGACTTTCTCACAGAAATCCGAAAGAAGAGGACGGTCAGAACACAAGGAAGAACACGTATAGTCCAAAGACGATCAGGATGTTCAGAAAAATAAGAAAACCCAATTCTCCAAAAAGAAGGAGGCAAGTCTAAAAATCAGACATGCCGTGGATCTTGAGGACACAACTCAAGAACGGGGAGTGGGACCAGACAATGCTGGACAGCGCAGCAGAAGTTACCATAGCTCGCAAGATCCTGAAGGATCATCTGGAGACAGTGGACTTGAATGAATGCATTCAAGTGGAAACTGCCAACACCAGGGTTAGTGTACCCCATAAGTTATATGAAGTAACACTCCGGATGGAGGGGGTCATACCAATGAAAATAAGAGCACTCTTTTGGGAGAAGCTCTCTAAGGGTTATGACATTCTTTTAGCTGAAAAAGACTGGCTACCTCAATTTGTCAGGGAGTGCCCACATGGCGAAGACATCATTACGCCAGCCTTCTCAAATCATATTCCAATTCATAAAAAATACACCTATGCCAGAAAATGGGCTGTAGCCCAAGCTCCAGCATTATATAAAAATCATGTGGGATGAGATGAGGATTCTCCTCATCACAAAATCCAGTTGAAAACTCAACCGACAATGCAAAGGCAATATCCTGTTAAACAGGAAGCTAAAAAACAGGTCAGGGAGATCTTAGATCAACTTGAATACCAAGGGGTGATTGAAACATGCACCTCGTCAATGAACAATCCATTGTTTCCTGTCTCCAAACCAGACAATACATATCGTCTAGTTTTGGACTACAGACATTTAAACTCTTGTTGAAAAACTTTTGCAGTACAAAATGCACACAGTGCAGCACTGATGAATAACATCGTGCGCAAAAATATAAAACGACATTAGATATTTCTAACGGTTTCTTTTGTCAAAACATTGCACCTGAAAGCAGGTTCTTGACCGCTTTCTCAATCATGGGGACCCTGCTTCATTTTTGCCGTGCCCCCCAGGGATTCAAGAATAGTCCAGGGTTATTTTCAGCCAGAGTAACAGAGTTACTACATACGTATGATGATGAGGCATTATCTTAGGTCGATGACATCTGTCTTACAGACGATGACTTGGATGTGCACTTGAAAAGAGTGACCACCATAATACTTGGGTTAGCTTCTGAAGGGTACAAATTCAATTTTAAGAAATCCCGAATTGCCCATCTCAATGTCCTGTTTCTAGGATATGAGCTATCAAGTGAAGGCAAATGTCTTGCAGCCAACTTTCTAGAGAAATGTGCGCTGCTCCAACCTCCAAAAACACTGAAAAACTTGCAGTCAATTCTAGGTTTCCTGAATTTCGGAAGAACTTACATTCTAAATTATGCAGCAAGGGTTAAAACTCTCTACGAACTAATCAAACCTGATTTCAAACCAACTAATTGGACTCAAAAACACACAGAAATTTTGTGTTAATTGCAAACAGACATGTTAGCAAAAACACATTTACAAACACGCAACAACGTTCGCAGTCTTGTAATCCGAATCATCCCAGGGAGATGCGGATTCACATACCTAACCTTTAATGAAGGTGAAAAGGTAGTAATAGCATATAAATCACACTTGTACACACAAGGTGAAATGAATTTCACTTCAACAGAAAAGATTCTGACAGCGGTTCAAACTGCAGTAGCAAAAGAGGGAGCTCTCGCACAGGGAAAACGAATAATGGTCGTTACTCCTGTACCTACCTTAGAGGCAGTGACAAAAGCGAGAATTCCAAATGCAAAAGCTTTACATCCGAGATGGATACAATGGGTTACCTCTCTTGCTCCAACAGACGTTGAATACGTTTTTGACCCCTACTTGAAAACGTAAGAATTTCTACAATACGATTACGAATGTCCTCTGCCCACTGAGATTCTGCCTCTAGAACATTACGGATGTATAATTTTACACAGACGGATCAGCACAGACCGTAATTGGGGGCAAAAATAAGCGATTGTTAAAGGTCGCTGGCGCGATGGTAAATTCCGACCTATGGTCACAAAAACTCAATCTCTAGGAGACTGTACAGCTCAGCGAGCTGAACTCCAAGCTTTCAAGATGGCGCTTGAAAATACCGATCGCGAATTCCCCACACTCATAGTCTGCGATTCTTATTACTGCGTTCAATCTTACAATGAATACTTGCAGAACTGGGTTCAAAACGGTTTCAAAGACGCAAAAGGTGGCACAATCAAGCATAAATTGCTTTGGGAACAAGTAGTTCTATTACAGAAAGAACTACAAAAGACTCATGTGATCCATACACTGAGTCATCAGCGTGATGGTGTTCACGTTGCAGGGAATTCATTGGCTGAAGGCAGCTGTGCAAACGGCTTCCGTAGCTGCAATTACTCGTTCAAAAACAAAAATAGACAGCAAAATAATGCAAGCTGTTACCGCTTCAATAAAAGACAGTGGTAAAACACTTCCTAAAGGCTTTCCACTCAAGTACTCATATATAACTGATGCGAATAATGTTCCTTTTGCTCGAATCCCTGGAGTGGGGGATAGAGTAATTCCAAACATGCAACATAGATTAGGACTAATTTTAGCAGCACATGAAGGGCTCGCCTCTGCACACGCAGGTGTTTCCGCCACAGTATTGTTATTAAAACAGAGATACTGGTGGCCACGCATGAGAAAGCAGACCAGAAACTATGTTCTGGAATGTGAAATCTGCCAAAAAATGAAAGTTTCAACAGAGAAACGTCCTGCATAGACACCCCTTCTTATTTCAGATAAACCGCTAGTGTGCGTTTACCTGGACCACTGCGGTCCCTTCAAAAGGGATGGCAACTATAAATATATAATGGTCGCAGTGGATTCATGCTCAAGATTCATTTGGATGTGGCCTCAGCGCTCGGCTGACGCTCGAACTGTTATAAAAGATTTGCGGGTCTTTAACGGCACATACGCAATCGGCACGCTACATTCTGACCAGGGTCCTGCGTTTAGCTCTCGAGCTTACAAGGAGGCCATGGCCAGCTTGGGCGTTGCATTGCGGTACTCAAGTCCATTCCATCCTGAGGGAAATGTCATAGTGGAAAGAAAAAACCGTGACATAAAGCAACCTATAACAGCTAGGGTATTAGGCTCGGGTGACGGGTGGGTCAAACATCTAATAAGTGTCCAACGTAGTCTTAATAATCTGCCAAGAAATTCTCTGGGTGGAATCACTCCATATGAAATAGTTTTTGGTACTAGAATGCTTATCCAGGACCTTGATCATCACACTTCAGTGGTGGAACAAAAGCCCTTTGATATCAAAGACCGTTTGGCTATTTTGCAAGACTTAAATGAACACGAAGAAGTCTGAGTAACACAATACATAAGTCAACGACCACTGAAGAAAAAACATCTGCCCCAGCAAGACCTGTCAGGATTCCAAAGATTGGGGATCTAGTCAGAGAAAAAATCGTGGTTAAGAAGGAATTTGGGCCTTCTTACAGGAAACCAGTACCTGTCTTAGCAATCTACAGAACAAGATCAATCAATCAATCAGTCAATCAGAGCATTTATATAGCGCACTACTCACCCGGGGGGTCTCAAGGCGCTAGGGGGGGGGGGTCCGCCACTGCTCGAACAGCCAGGTCTTGAGCTGCTTCCTGAAGGCGAGGTGGTCCTGGGTCAGGCGGAGGTGGGTCGGGAGGGAGTTCCAGGTCTTGGCGGCGAGGTAGCAGAAGGACCTTCCCCCTGTGGTGGCTCTTCGGATGCGGGGGACGGTGGCGAGGGCGAGGCCGGTCGATCGGAGCTGGCGTTTGGGAGCGTAGAAGTTGAGGCGGTTGTTGAGGTATCCTGGGCCTTCGTTGTGTAGGGCTTTGTGTGCGTGGGTGAGGAGGCGGAAGGTGATTCTCTTGTTGACCGGGAGCCAGTGCAGGTCTTTCAGGTGTCTGGAGATGTGGTTGCGACGGGGGATGTCCAGGATGAGTCGTGCTGAGGCGTTCTGGATCCGCTGGAGTCTCTTCTGGAGTTTGGCGGTGGTTCCGGCATAGAGGGCGTTGCCGTAGTCCAGACGGCTGGTGACGAGGGCCTGGGTGACCGTCTTCCTTGTCTCGGTGGGGATCCACCGGAAGATCTTACGTAGCATGCGCAGGATGTTGAAGCACGACGAGGAGACGGCGTTGACTTGTCCGGTCATGGAGAGGGAGGAGTCCAGGATGAAGCCCAGGTTGCGTGCGTGGTCTGTTGGTTTGGGTGCGTTACCTAGGGCGGAGGGCCACCAGGAGTCGTCCCAGGCGGAGGGTGAAGATCCCAGGATGAGGACTTCCATCTTGTCCGAGTTCAGTTTCAGGCGGCTGTTCTTCATCCATTCGGCTACCTCTTTCATCCCTTCGTGAAGGTTGGCTCTGGCGGTGGCGGGGTCGTTGGTGAGGGAGAGGATCAGCTGGGTGTCGTCGGGCTTAGGAGATGATGTTGAGGTTGTGCTGGCGTGCGATGGCTGCGAGGGGGCTCATGTAGACGTTGAAGAGGGTTGGGCTGAGCGAGGAGCCTTGAGGGACGCCGCAGATGACTTCGGTGGCTTCTGATCTGAACGGGGGGAGGCGGACTCTCTGTGTCCTTCCGGCGAGGAAGGCGATGATCCACTCCAATGCCTTCTCCTGGATTCCGACGTTGCTGAGGCGCTGCACTAGGGTGCGGTGGCAGACAGTGTCAAAGGCCGCGGAGAGGTCTAGGAGGATGAGGGCCGCTGTTTCTCCGTTGTCGAGCAGGGCTCGGATGTCATCGGTCACTGCGATCACGGCGGTCTCGGTGCTGTGGTTGGCCCGGAAGCCAGACTGCGAGGGATCGAGGGATCCGTTTGTCACGAGGAAGGCGGCCAGCTGCTTGTTGACGGTCTTCTTGATGACTTTTGCAGGAAACGGGAGCAGCGAGATGGGGCGGTAATTCTTGAGGTCGGTGGGGTCGGCTGATGGTTTCTTAGTAGAGCGCTGAGTTCGGCGTGCTTCCAGCTCTCCGGGAAGGTGGCGGTGTCGAAGGAGGTGTTGATGATGTCCCGCAGGTGGGGTGCGATGACAGCGTCGGCCTTGTTGAAGACGTGGTGAGGGCAGGGGTCGGTCGGAGATCCGGCGTGGATGGAGTTCATCGTGCGGACGGTCTCTTCGGTGCTGACTGGGGTCCAGGCGTGGAGGGTGGTGGTGGGGGGCGGTGGTTCGATCGTGGCGTGCGTCGGTTGAGTGCAGAAGCTGTAGTGTATGTCCGCGATCTTGTTGTGGAAGTAGGAGGAGAGGGAGTTGCAGAGGTCTTGCGAAGGGGTGATGTCGTTGTTTCCGGCGTTGGGGTTGGAGAGCTCTTTAACGATGTTGAAGAGCTCCTTGCTATTGTGTGCGTTGTTGTCCAGTCGTTCCTTGAATGCAGTTTTCTTGGTGGCGTGGATCAGTTGGTGGTGTTTTCGGGTGGCAAGCTTGAGGGCAGTCATGTTGTCCGGTGTAGGGTCTCTGGGCCAGGTTTTCTCGAGTGCTCTGCAGTTCTTCTTGGAGCTCTTGAGTTCGTCGTTGAACCATGGGACTTTCTTGCTGCCGGGTCTGCTCGGCGGGGTCTTCAGAGGGGCGAGGTCGTCTGCGCAGTCGCTGATCCAGTTCGTGAGGTTGGTGGCCGCTTGGCTGGGGTTCGTTGTGCTGGTGGGAGGGTTCTTGCTCAGGGAAGTAGCGAGCTGGTCGGCAGTGATCTTGTTCCAGCTTCTGCGTGCAGCCTGATGCTGGTGATGGTGGATCGTGGTCCTTCTGAAGCTGAAGTGGACGCAGCTGTGGTCCGTCCAGTGGAGTCCGGTGGCGTGGCTGAAGGCGATGTCCTTGCTGGATGAGAAGACCGGGTCGAGTGTGTGTCCGGCGTAGTGGGTGGGGGTGGTCACCAGTTGCTTGAGTCGGAGGTTGGCGAGGTTGTCCAGCAGGGTGGTGGTGTTGCGGTCGTTGTTGTTCTCCAGGTGGAAGTTGAGGTCCCCGAGGAGGATGTAGTCAGCGGAGGCGAGGGCATGTGGGCTGATGAAGTCGGCGATGTCTTCGCTGAATTGTGTGCGTGGTCCCGGGGGTCTGTAGATGAGGGTGCCTCTGAGGGTGGTCTTGGGGTTGAAGTGGATCTGGAAGTGCAGGTGCTCGGCGGGTTTGAGGGTGTCATCGGTGTTGGTCGTGATGCGGATGGTGTTCCTGTGGATGATGGCGATGCCTCCTCCAGTCTGGCTGATGCGGTCCCTCCGGATGATCTTGTAGCCGTCTGGGATGGCGATGGCGATGTCGGGCGCTGAGGAGGCGTTCATCCAGGTTTCCGTGAGGAAGGCGACGTCTGGGGCTGTGGTGTCGAGCAGGTTCCAGAGCTCGACGGCGTGTCAGTGGACGGAGCGGGTGTTGAGCAGGATGCACTTGAGGTGGTTGCTGCTGGAGTTCGGCTTGGTCGGTGCTGGTGTGGTGCAGGTCCGGATGCAGGCGAACTTGCAGGAGTGGCAGCTGAAGGGTCCGTGGGTGCGTCTCGGGGTGGCTCTGTAGCATCCAGGGATCCGGCCGGTGTTGAGTGCGTCGTAGGTCTGTCGGGGCGTCTTGCAACAGCGGGGACCAGGGGTCCTGGCACTGGGCGCGGTCCAGGCGCAGACGGGCGCAGACGGGCTTACCTTTGGCGCACCTTCGGCGCTCAATCGGTGCTCCCGCTGCGTGCGTCCGCTGCGCGGTCGCTCTGGGGGCGTCATCAGAAGGGAGCCGGTAGGGAGGGTCTGCGGGGAGGCGGGAGCGGGTTAGCCAATCAGCTGGCGGGGGGGGCGGGGCCGCGGCCTGGCAGCGGCGAGAAAATTGAGTGCGGGCTTGGCGGGCGGCCCTGCGGCGGCTGGGGCGCTGGAGGAGGGAGCAGGCGGCGTCGGCAGGCACAGGCAGCAGGTAAGGCAAGGAGCGGGAGACAGGCGGAGCATGGGGGCGATCAGGCCGGTAGGCGCAGTGGTCGCCCACAGTGTTACTGCCGCCCCTTGCTGGAAGAAAGGAGAACAGAGTCGTGTCCATCGACCTGGTCAAACCACATCATGTGGCCGATAATAAGTAGTAGGCCCAGTGGACTCCAAAGATGTAGCAGACAACCAAATCTTGCTACTATCCAAGAGGTTCAAACTGAGAGACTCATCACCTTTGAAGAATCTGCAGTGCGAAAAGAAGGACTATGCAGCACAGCCATGGAACTTGTGCCTCTTGAAACCCAAATAACAGTTTGTCAAGACACTCCTGCCTACAATGATATAGCCTCTGACTATACTAATATGACTAGGGAACAAGCAGCTCCAGCGATTTCGAGTAATCCAGATGCAATACCAACAATTGACAGAACTGCCTCTGGCTATTTCATCAACTTTGACACGTTTTCTGAGGATCCCAGTGAGCCCGAAACAACTCCAGTAAATAATACCTTCAAAGAAAGAATAACAGAACTCTTTCATCAACTTGACAAAACATATCTGGTTTCACCACGGGTTGAATTTTGGATTGTGTTAGGTGTACTTTTCTCCTACTTTGGCTCATTCTGGTTTTAAGTTTGGGAAAGCTGATAGATGGAAAATACAGTAAAATGGACTCAGCAAGTAAGAACATCAACTTGCTCCTGAAGCCACACAAATCATCTCATTGTTAACAAAGAGACCTGTCATCAGTGAACATCACAGCCATTCCTATACCTGGTGGTATAGCATGGGACACAACTGATTATTCGAGGGTCACTTCCTGACTAAAGTGTTTATGGAATAAGACTACGGTCCATCAGCTGTGCACCGGATTGTTCCCCTCCCAGCAGGGGGACCCTCGAACTTTCTAGCTTTGTGCCCACACTGCCTGGCCAGACAGTGTTTCAACCCTGTTGCACGCTACAACTCATTATAATATACTCATCCAGTTTATCTAACTCTGTGCGAGTCCCCACTTACCTTTGATTTCTACGGACACAACTGATTATGACATTTATGGCCCGGTGGAGCTGTTGAAGATTCCACAACAATTTAAGGTTTCTTTGTTTCACCCAGCACATTTTCTGATGATTGGGACTTTGAGACTGTTAATACCATGATGGCAGATTTAGAAATGTCAGCTAAATTCACAAAACATGAATACCTAGAAGGTTATGAACAAATGTATTGTTTTAATCATTATGGTCATCATTATTTGCACAAATCTGCAAACCCTAGAAATGTTTCTACTTATAATCAATGGGAACTTTGTCCAACGCCACCAAAGGGTAGCTCAAAAACATTTTATGACAAATTTCCATACTTTTCAGGTTTCAATGTCACAAATTCAGAAACATTTCACTTTAGAAATGTAAATAAGAAAGGAATGAAAAGTATGTTGACCAATATTAAGCAAATTTATTCTGCGGCCTTTTACGCTCAGTTGTCCACATTAGGCTTTGAGTTTTGGAAAGACAACATTGAGACAAAAACTGTCTGGGGCACAAAAGACTGGCAGGTACAAGGTTTAGAAGCATTATTTAGAGCATGCATCATCCCAGAACAAATAATGTTTTTAAATGACACTGTTCAACAGACCTCTTGTCTTGGCCTGGCTAAGATAAAAGATTTAAACAAACCGTCCATACCTAAACCCACACCTGATAGTAATAGAACTACAGATGAGGAGGTAGACGTAAACTATATTTTACAACAAAACAGAACTAATCCTGATTGGAAAAAATGGTTAATCTGGCCCACAAACACAAATAACTGTCAAAATAGATTCCTGAACAAGACACAAGGGTTTACAGTAACCAGGCCAGATCCAGAGACAACACCCAGGGATAATAACAACTTACAGTGTAGGAAAACTATGCCTTGAGTGGCTACAGAAATCCACACTTTCAGAAATAAAACAACACTTAACTTTACTTAAAGATGACGTTGATTTAAGAGACGTCTTACTAGGACCTCGTAAACCACGTCATAAACGTTTCATATACGCTGGTATATACGCTGCTTATAATGAAGCATGGAAAATCACGCAAATGGAAACTGCAGAACGAATACGAGAAATTGATCATATTAATTTAGAGAAAGCTCTCTCGGTAGTTGACAATGGGTTAACGACTCTGTCCTCCAGAATTTATTCTTTGGACGGCATAGTATCCTCTGCCATTGACATAATGGAACAGGACTTGCTCATGTTACAACATGGACAGTCTCAATTACGTTCTATAATGCTGCTAGGCTGGACGTTACAAAATCTTCGTTCAGGCTATGTGCCTTGGCGTCTAATCAACACCACGTCATTGTTTACTGTATTTAACCTTACAGATAAACAAATCTCTTTTGCACAGAGGGGAGCAGACTATACGGTGCTGAGCATAGAAAAACTGGAAAGATTACCATTAACTGTTTCTGAGAAACCAGTCGTTGCGTGGATAATACATGGCACCATCACAATACCAGTGACGATTTTCCAGTTTCAGTATTGCCTGCAACACCTACCAGCAGGCCTGTATGAAAGGTTGGGTAAAGAATACATTAAGTCGACCTGGGATTTACCATACACACACAAATGTTGGAGTGGGGGAAAGGAGGTATTTCTTAGTGGTAAAAATTGTAAAAACTCACTAAGCGGTACACTTTTGTGTCAGGGTATTAATTTACACGGAGCCTGTGAGGGTTCTTCAAATAACCTTTCTTGCCACCTGCAGGGTTCCCCGACGGCAGTGATAGATCCAATCTTTAGGCAGCTTGCCAATGGTAGCTACGTAATGTTTAATGATCACAGCTGTTGTGGAATGATGCCAGGAATAGCCTATCTAGTTAGTGTGTCAGCCAGGGTCACTTGTTGTATGCAAGTATTGTTTCCTAAAAGCAAGACAGAGGGGGAGTCGCCGCTATGGCCTTCACTGAACATCTCTTCTATTCGAATAGATACTTTAAGCAGAATGAAAGCCATTCTTTTACAAAAAACAGTGCCACTGACCTAGTCCAAAGAGACGCATGATCTGCAAGTTCCTCTGCAGAGATATTCGTTATTATCAACGGAATGCCCCATACATTTAGCAGAAATGTTAGGTCATATCTTAAACATGTCTGATACCAGTGTTATTGTACATGTATTTAAGATGATTTTTTCGGGACTGTTAACACACTTCGAAGCAGTCCTAAGCATTTTTCCAAATTTCGTGCACTCTATGTTCGGCGGCCTGCCTCTCGTCTTGGGACTCATAGCAGGGATACTATTTTTATTTCTTCTGCTCCGATATGGCAAGTCCAGTCACCAGCGATACCCAGATTACCAACGAAAATGCTCCTCTGGCGATGCAGTATCGTGACCGAATAACACAGATTCTTGGCTTGGCTCGTTTGAGAAATCTGAATACCACATGGTTCCTTTCGTTCAGACCAATCTGGCAAGATTGCATCTTACTTGTTCTACGATGACTGCTTTGTGGAGAGGAATGCGTGTTAGATATTTGTCTGACACTTCCATCAGCACTGCCAACGGATGTTGACGCTTTGCTTGGTTCGGTAACGGCTCATGCATTGTGTTGCCCCAACGGCTACCAATCCTGATGACGGCATTCATTGAGGTCTCACCTGCAATTCCAGCTGAGGGTGAGATACGTGGACCAACAGGCACACAGGTACCATCTATTGCGAACATTGCTAATGCGACTGACGGTGACGGCAATGCTTCTCATCTGTGTACGATTGATCTACTTAATGAAGTGGTTCAACTTTCACCTACTGTGGTAGACGATTTCTTTGCCAGCTTAGAAGTTTTAATGTTTTCTCCTGACACCGAGAATAACTTTTGAAATTTGCACACAGCGTTATATCAACTGTGAATTCGACCTTCACTTTTTCAAAACAAAACTTCTAACTTTGGAACTCTATTTTTCTACAATTTGATTTGACTTTTTGCAAAATTGAAATCTTTTTTGGCACAAAGTAATCTGCTTAAAGTAGAACTATTCTTAGAGAACAAGAATTCTTTGAATCCTTCCTAGAGACAATATTTGATCTTGTCTACTACCAAAACAGTCTTATATATTCTGCTATGGAATGGTCTCGACCTTTTATTCTGTAATTAAGAGCCATTTCATAAATGTAATTTTATGATTCATTCAGTTAGCATTGCCAACATCATAACACATGCTTTGAATGACGACCTATGCTTTTAGATGCATACTGTACAAATGCTCATTTTAGGTGTACAACCATTTTCAAATACATTCTATGTATTTTTGGGTGGGATTGTAAACACATGCTTTAGATATGTTTTAAATGCTTATAGTTTAGTAATGTCGAACATAATAAGGTGGGGTGGGTGTTGTATAGCATTTTAGGACCCTGGTGTAATTTTCCCGATTCATGCCCTTATATAGGTATAAATCACCCTATCCTTATACAGGCATAGAAATCATAATCATATTTAGACATAGCTCATGCAGTCCAAATACGGCATGGCTACTTCCACTAGTTCCGAAAATCCACAACGATTCCTTGGAAAACTCGCCTTCAGCAGCCAGGGACTTCCCCTTGCTTGAATATTGATTTATACAAGAACTCATGGAGTTTTCAAAGAACTGAGACTCTTTGATGACGTTATCATGTCCAACCTTACGTCAAACTTGGCACCTTCAAGGTATAAATATGCCCACACTTGCCCTAGCAAACACACAGTGGTTTGGAGCAGTTCGACTATCCACTTGCCCGACGCATCTCGCTGCAGCAAGTGCCGAAGGAAGCCTACCCTCCAGCAGACGCACTGAGAGAGACGCTGTCTTTTCTCTTGCCGAGAAATCCAGCTCCAGTGTTTCCAAGCTACCCTTGCAGGTTGTTGGGAAATCGAGTCCTGAAAGAGAGATACCAGACCTCCTTCATTCTAAACCAAGTTATGGAGCTGATTAAACCCTAGGAGAAATCTTGGATAGATTCTTGGCAAAAGAATACTAAACCTATGTTATGCATCACTTACTTCTTCCCTCGTACTAGACCCAGATTAGGTACATCGAGGTAGGCGTATCTTAGAAGCAGCAGTTGAGTACTTTTAGTATTTATGTATTTATGTATGTATTTTAAGGCTTAGAAACCATACCATGCTTTTACAGTATTATTTTATAATACTCTTCGTACTGTACGCATTGTACTTTGCAACCAGTATTACGATTGTAGCAGTTCATTTCTTCTGCATGAGAAAGAAGACTGTTCAATAAATACTTTTATTGAAAACACCCGTCTCTCTATTTCTCTGAACCTCTGGTGAAACGAAGCACGCACAATTGACTGAGTGAAATACTTATCTATTGTTGCCGTGACTCTAGAGATACACTTCTTATTCTTGGGAAACAAAGTTGTCATGTTTATGCGGTTGTCAGAAACTAATCCCTTCTTGTTTATTCGAGAAATTTTCTAGTGACCTCTGAGCTAGCTGGCACTCACAATTAAGTCTAATATATTCGATAGAGACCTAGTAGACCTAAGTCCTACGTCAGTTCTATAGTATATATTATTCCAATGCGCAGAGCCTATTGGGAATATGGGAACTACACTACAGAGCAAGACGGGGCGCGTGTGAGTTTATGCGAAGCTTATGGCCCTGGGAGAGTCCCTGAATCAGTCAATTTAATTTTGCTGTAATCACTTCTCTGTCAGAACAGGGCACGAAGACATTGTACACTACTTGGACAACTTTATGTTCATGGGCCCCCCTGCATCAGGAGAGTGTTGCCAGGCTTTGGGCGAACTTGTTGCCATGCTTGAAGAATTTGGAGTGTCACTGACTCCTGGTAAGACAGTGGGGCCTGCAACATGTATGTCCTTCCTAGGAATTGAGATAGACACAGTGTTGGGGGAATGTAGGTTGCCTATTGACAAAGTAAAGGCTATCTCACAAGCAATAGATTCAGCATTGGCAGGAGCTAAGGTCACGCTGCATCAACTTCAGGTGCTAGTGGGTCAGTTGAACTTTGCCTTAAGTATCATTCCGATGGGACGCCCCTTCTCAAGGTCAATTGCACGGGCAATAGTGGGGTTGACAAAAAAGCACCATCACGCGCGACTGCAGTCAGATGTGAGGGAGGACCTGAGGGTGTTGCGCAGTTTCTTGAGCGATTTCAATGGGAAGGTAATATGGCCAGCACCGACAATATCCAGCATGGACTTGGGCTTACTCACAGACTCAGCGGGTACCGTAGCTTTTGGAGCAGTGTTGGGGACACGCTGGTGTAGGGGAGATTGGCCGACAGCGTGGCAGGAGAACAGGTTCACCAGGTACATAGCCTTTTTGGAGTTGTTTTCAATTGTGGTAGCAGTAACAATTTGGGCTGAATTCTTTGAGAACAAATCAGTGATTTTCTGGTCTGACAACATGTCATTGGTGGAGGCTATCAATAGGCAGGGAGCTACATGTAAGCATATTTTGAGGCTGTTAAAACACTTAGGGGCATATTAGCAAGGGGAAGTATCGCCGCTTTTTCGGCGAATTGTGCCGAGAAAACGGCGATACTTTTAGAGCCCTATCCACAAGGGCATTTTAACGCCTGCCTCAAGCCCACTTTGCATGTCGGCGACAAGCATCGCTAATGACATGCAAAGTGGGCGTTCCCACGTCCAACCACATGTAAAATGTGGTTGGAGGTGGGAACACCCTATTACCAAGGCAGGCGTTGGGAGAGGCAGACCTGCGATAAACTCGTTTATCGCAGGTCTCCCAACGCCTGCACTGACCAGGCGTTAGGGCATTGATAACATGGGGGTGTGGATCATAAAGCTGAATCCACCCCCCCATATTATCAATGCACACATTAGCGCATGAAAACAACGTTTGTATTCATGCGCTAATGTGCCATATCGCCGACTATCGCCGGATTTCATTTCGCCTACGTGATGCGCATTGATAATTGCGCGCTATCACGGCGAAAAAATCAGGCGATAGCCGGCGATATGAAGATGTGCGTTTTCTAACGCACTTCTAGGTAATATGCCCCTTAGTTCTGGCCTGCCTAAAGCTGAATCTGCTGTTCAAGGCGGCACATATTCCAGGTGTTGAGAATCAGGCTGCTGATGCTTTGTCTCGCTCCAAGTTGCAGGATTTCAGGAGTTACCACCCACAGGCAGCGGATCAGATGACAGTGTTCCCGACATCTCTGTGGAAGATTAGTGCCCCGCCTTAGCGGGGCTGGTGGGTGCTTCATTGAGCAAACGCACCAGAAGAACTTACCAGCAACAGTTCAAATCATAAAGGATGTTTGCTAAGCACACAGGCCAAGTGGCCCTTTTTTCTACATGGGCGCTATGAGGTTTTCTGCAAGTTTTAAAAGATCAGGGCAGGCCAGTTTCTTCTGATAGGGCGCATGTGTCAGCAGAGGGATTCTTTGCAAAATCAGCATTCAATTGCAACCCTGGGGCAGCTTTTGTTGTCAGGAAAGAGCTGTCAGGGTGGGCCAGATTGGAAGGAGTCAAGAGGGATGGTAGAAGGCCACTAAATGTGAAGACTCTGGGGGACATTATTGGGTCATTACAGGCGGTATGCTCCTCATACTACGAGAGCATCTTATTTGGGGCAGCATTTTCCCTTGCCTTTTATGGGGCTTTTCGATTAGGGGAATTGGTTGGGGCCTCCAAGGTGGACCATGCAGGATGGCTTCAGTGGCAAGACACAAAAGTAGTCCAGGGTGGGCTGGTGGTGGCATTGAGAAAATCTAAGACAGATCCATTGCGGAGGGTGACCAAAATTCTGCAGAGCCCTGCACCTGGGGCTTCTATATGCCCGGTAGCCAGGATGGAAGCATACTTGGCGATCCGTCCATTAGGGAGTGGGCCGGCCCTATTCATACATGAGCAGGGGGATTGCCTGTCACAATACCAATTCAGGGCTGTATTTGGGTGGGCATTGGTGAGTCTGGGTTTGGATTCATCTGGTTATTCTTCACACTCATTCAGAATTGGGGCGGCGACTCTGGCAGCGGGTGCCGGCCTACCGGCTGAGGCAGTGAAGAGGGTTGTGTGTTGGTCATCAGCTTGTTTCAAACGCTACGTAAGGCCCGAATTACTGTAGGATAATTGACAGATAGTTTGGCTTGATCATTCGGACTTTTCCATTTCTCTTCCCTCCATTGGTATGTCCTCAAAAGTGGTATGGGTGTTTGGACACTCGTTCGTGCGGTGTGCCACAGTCCGGTTGCAGCAGAAGTGAGTGTCAAAACCACCGGGTTTGAAGGGGATGTTGTTCCTATGGCGAGGCGTTGGGGGCCTGCGAATCCGACAGCTACGATGGCTGGTGGAGGAGACAAGAGCGCATGAGGGACAGCAGTCCCTAGATTTGATTATCTTGCATTTGGGCGGCAACGACATGGAGGACCAAGGATGTCTGGTGGTCAGAGAAGCATTATTGACAAAGTTCGCCTGGATGGGGAATACCTTTCCTCGTGCACGGATTGCCTGGTCTTGTATGATACCACGCCGAACATGGGGCACCGGGGTACGATCCCGAGCCTTGAATGTGTCAGTGAGGTGACTCAATGTGGAATTGGCCAAGCTGTGCCCAGGGCAGGGCTTGTGTCACATACCACACAGACTCATCACAGGGGGCCGGATGTTTCACCATGACGGAGTACATTTATCGGACATCAGGATGGATGTATGGATAAAAGGAATCTGGTCTTTTGTTCGTTGGTGGGGAGGGTGAAGGACCTGTGGGCCCTGGTCACCCTAGTGGCGGAAAAGATACCACAGAACATTGACTCACAGGGGTATCGGGAGTCCTCCTTGCATACTCCCTAGGCCAGCACTGAGGGGAGAGACGGTAAGCTCTCCGCAGGGAGAATGGGGACACAGGCTTGGGATGCAAGGGTGCCATGTCACGAACTAGGGCATTGCGCAGCGGCCCCTGGTAATTCCCTACGAGCCTCCTTGGCAGCCTGGTGGTTGAGGGGTGGGCCCCAAAATGGGGGACAAGGACAAAGAGGGATGGGGGCTCACCGCTCAAAGACACAGGTGGGTTGCGCCTTGCGTGGTTCTCAGATTAGGAGATGTGAGCCAGAGGGCCCCTTAGTGCTGGAGCAAGTGAAAAATGATTATGATTGTAGATAATAAAAGTGTAAATATTGAATTCGTAAATTTGAAATGTATAACTGCATTTTTTCATGTTTATATGTGTTGATTGTAATTACACATGGTCGTTTATACCCACACTCTTGAAGTTGCAAGTATTGATTGTGGGAATACATGAGGGTGGGGCGGGGGACATCCTAGGGGGTCCGGGCTCTATGGGCTGAAACCTCCGGGGAATACTGCAGGAGACAGGGATGAAAGTCAAGGTGAAAAAAAAAGTGAGATTCCCTGGTGAGGGTGAGTGTGAGACTTGTACTACTGTTACACTATTGTGACTACAGTCAAAGGATGGCCATATCCCTGATTCTAGTCTAACTTGGCACTACGCCAGGAGGATAAAAAGGGGCTTACATATAACACAAGTGTTTATTTTTTAGACTGAAATGATGGAAACTCCACCTTTGTTATGATTGAGAATGTTTATGTGTTTCAAACTGAAAACCTGTTTTTTTATTTTTTATAAAAACAATTTTTATTATTTTTTCAGTGTGAAAAACATACACGTTGACAATCAATACGACAATAATTCTGCAAAGTTCTAAATATACAGTTGTACATAGTCGGAGTTGACACATATAGTACCACGTGAGGTGGTCCACCCTGTAGTTTACTGCGGCTAGCAGTTCAGATGTCACAGTCCCTTTCCCCCTCTTCTTCATTATCTGAGCTGGCGTCATCATCTTCCGGCAGCGGATCCTCAAACCTGTTTTAAAGAAATTTTAAATGACTCTAAAATGGCTTGTTCTACACCACTTGCTATCCGATTCATGTGTTTTCGTAGCGCTGTACCAACCAGTGCTATTACACAATTCTGTCGTTCTGATTTTATCAGCCTTGGAAGAATAAACAAATAGCGCGCGCTGCATCAATTGATATGAATGATATGAATTGGCTTTTATAGAGCGCAGCTTACACTCCATGGAGCATCTTGGCGCTAGTCATCACGTGTCACAGATGAGAAAGAAAAGAAGGGAGAGCTGCCAAAACAGAAAAGGAAAAAGGGAGAAGTATTTGAGTCGGGGATAGGGAGTGAATTAAATTAACGCTAGACATAGTGTGTCAGTGGCCTTGAAAATCCATGTTTTAAGGGCTTTTCGAAACAGGTTCTCTGAATGGATCAGACGCATTTGGGGTGGGAGCTTGTTCCAGGCTCTGGCTCCTAGCACTCCGATGGATTTTCCACCTTTTGTGGTTAGTCTGAATTTGGGGACGGCTAATAGGTTTAGGTTGGATGATCTGAGTGACCTGGAGGGAGTATATCTTCCAAACCTTTGAGACAGGTATTTAGGGCCCGACTGGTGGTAAGCTCTGAAAGTGATGAGTAGGATTTTGAATAGTACTCTCTTGTGGATGGGTAACCAATGCAGGGTTTTAAGTGCTTTGGAGGCAGATGATTTCCTGGGTAGTCTTAGCACTAGGCGGGCAGCCGCATTCTGAACCATCTGCAATTTATGCAAAACAGCTTTGTTGGAACCTGCATAGATGCTGTTGCAGTAATCTAGCCGGGATGTGATGATGGCCACTGCTACCGTTTTTCTAGCTGTCAGGGGGAGGAGGTCAAAGAACCTTCTGAGGCCTCTAATAATGTTGAAGTAGGACCCTGCCACAGCACCTGCTTGTTGTTTGAAGGATAGGGCTTCATCGAACCTTATCCCAAGGTTGCGGGCCGACGTGATGGTGTTGGGTGGGACTTCTGCGTCTTGGGGCCACCAGTTGTTAGGGGAAAAAAGGTTGTTCTGGCCAAAGGGGAGGATTTCAGTTTTGCCTGAATTGCATTTAAGGTGGTGAGTTCTCTTCCAATCAAAGGTTACGGTGAGACAGTCTCTCAGATTTGCTTCTGCTTTGGTTGAGTTGTTGTCCAATACAAGGATGAGTTGGGTATCATCCGCGTAGGATATTGTACTGATGTTGAATGATGTGATGAGTTCAATCAAAGGGGACATGTAAAGGTTAAAAAGAACCGGGCTCAGGCTTGAGCCCTGTGGTACCCCTGTTGTTAAAGTTTTTTCATCTGAGCAGTAGTTTCCTAATATGGTGACTTGTTTCCTATGGCTTAGGAAGTTTTTCAGCCACTTGAAAGCGGTTCCTGTTAGTCCCGATTCTGCCAGGCGGCCAATTAATACGGGGTGTGAGACCGTATCAAAGGCCGCCGATAGATCGAGCAGGATCAGGACGGCCTTTTTTCCCTGATCCAGTGCCATCTTAAGTGTCTCCACTGTATATAGAAGGGCTGACTCTGTGGAGTGTTTTGCCCTGAAACCTGCCTGGTTAGGGTGTAGGAGTTGGTTTTCCTCCAGATGTTTAGTTAGCTGTTTATTTACTGCTGCTTCAGTCAGTTTAAACAGCAGTGGAAGCAGCGAGATTGGGCGAAGGTTAGAGAGCGTGGTGGGATCAGCTAGGGGCTTTTTCTGCAGCGGTTTTACAGCAGCACGCTTCCATTCGGATGGAATGACGGCAGTGGCCAGAGAAGAGTTTATGATGGAATTTATAGTTGGATTTACCATGTCCACCAGAGTGTGGAGCAGCAGTGGGGGGCACGGGTCAAAAGGGGAGCCTGATTTACAGGAGAGAATTGCTTGTCGAGTTTCGTCGAGGCTGATGGGGGCAAAGTTTTTTAGCTGAGGTTTACTGTTGGTTAGATGTAAATTATTATAAGGGGGGGTTCTAAAAAGTCTGGGAAGTCTTTGGTGAGATTTAGTATTTTGTTTTCGAAGTAGTTTGCTATGGAGTTACAGAGTGTCAGTGAAGGTGGTATCTCTTGCCTGAGAATTCTGGGGTTCATGAACTCATCAACTATTTTAAAGATTTCTTTCTGTTTGTTGTTGGACAGATTAATGACTTCTAGGAAGTGATCTTTTTTGGCGTTTTTTATCATAGAATGATATTGTTTCCTAGCGGTTTTATAGGCAAGAACTTCCGTTTCATCATAGTTATGGCGCCATTTCTTTTCAAGGGTTCTGACCTCAGTACGTTTGTTTTTTAGAGCGGGGGAGAACCAGGGTGCTGACTTTTTATTTTGTTTTTTCCGTACTTTTCCTGAGTTAGCAGGACCACAGAAGTCTGTGACCCATTTACAGAAATTGTTATAGTCGGTTTCAGTACATCCGGTAAGGGACGGTTTAGATTCCTCTGCGATGTGATGCAGGTTGGGTGAATTGGCAAGTTTTTTCCAGTCTTTCTGTATCGAGAAATCGATTTTTAGGTTGGCAGTATTAGGTCTTTTCTTTTTAGTTGTAAGTTTGAAAGGGATTAACCAGTGATCGGTCCATGTTTGGATCAGGGGAGTTTCAACGGTTAAGGTTTTGATGTTGGTACAAATGCAATCTAATATATGGCCTGCTTTGTGTGTGGGCATTTTGGTCAGTATTTCCAGCCCCAGGATATCAGTTAAGTCGTTAAGCCATATTGCATTGGGGTCGTTGGGTTTATCTAGATGAAAATTTAGGTCGCCTAAAACTGTAAAATTAGCATATTTCAGGGTTAAAGTGCTGAGTGCATCTTCGAAGCTTTCGAAGAAGCCATTCTGAGGTCCTGGGGGGCGATAGATTAAGGCCCCCACGAAGGTGTTCTCCTCATTTATCTGAAAACAGAATCCCATGCTTTCTGCCCCTTTTACGTCCGAGAGTTCGAACGTTGAGCATTTCAGAGAGTCTCGGTGGATAATGGCTAGTCCGCCTCCTCTCAGTTCCAATCTATCGGTCCTCTGAATGAGGTAGCCTTGGGGGACAGTTTCAGTTATGATCGGGTTGCACCATGGTTTAAGCCAAGTTTCCGTTATAAATAGCAGGTCAATATTATTCTCTGTGATGAGGTCATGAATGTGCTGGCCATTCTTACATATTGACCTAGCATTGATCAAGGCTCCTCGGAGAGAGGTCGCGTTTTCCATAGTGGTTGACTGTATTTCCGGGGTGAGGAGTGTTCTACAGATATGACAGTATGCAGGTCCTGACCACTTTTCAACATTGATCATGTTGTGACAGTGATTTTTATTAGGATTTAGGGCGAGTATCTGGTCTCTGGTATAGGTAGGTGTTTGGTTAGTACATACCTTAGGTAGGGCAACATCATAGGCCCTGGGCCCGGCCGAGGCACGGACGGGCACAGACGGGCTTGCCTTAGGCGCGCCTTCGGCGCGCAAACGGCGCGCCCGCTGCGCCCGTCCGCTGCGCGTCCAGAAATGACACATTTTTTTATGGACAGGAAGGCGGGAAAAAGGGTGGGCGTGGCCTCGTCAGGGGGCGTGTCCGAGCTTCGCGCCGGAGACGGCGGGGGAAGCCTTTCTGTGCTTTGGAAGTCCGAGTCAGCGCTAATATCGGCTCCGCGGGTGCTTCCTAAGCGTGGATGGAGGTAGGCGAGTGACAAACAATAGTACTAAAATACAATTTAAAGTGACTCTCAAATTTTAAAAATTGCTGGCCTAGCTCCCGGCTTTCCGCCTCAGGAGACACGAAATGGTTGTGGGGTCGCTTGTAATCAGCGGCGCCTTTATAGCGTGATTTTTGTGGGCGTGGCCTCGTCAGGGGGCGTGTCCGAGCTTCGCGCCGGAGACGGCGGGGGAAGCCTTTCTGTGCTTTGGAAGTCCGAGTCAGCGCTAATATCGGCTCCGCGGGTGCTTCCTAAGCGTGGATGGAGGTAGGCGAGTGACAAACAATAGTACTAAAATACAATTTAAAGTGACTCTCAAATTTTAAAAATTGCTGGCCTAGCTCCCGGCTTTCCGCCTCAGGAGACACGAAATGGTTGTGGGGTCGCTTGTAATCAGCGGCGCCTTTATAGCGCGATTTTTGTGGGCGTGGCCTCGTCAGGGGGCGTGTCCGAGCTTCGCGCCGGAGACGGCGGGGGAAGCCTTTCTGTGCTTTGGAAGTCCGAGTCAGCGCTAATATCGGCTCCGCGGGTGCTTCCTAAGCGTGGATGGAGGTAGGCGAGTGACAAACAATAGTACTAAAATACAATTTAAAGTGACTCTCAAATTTTAAAAATTGCTGGCCTAGCTCCCGGCTTTCCGCCTCAGGAGACACGAAATGGTTGTGGGGTCGCTTGTAATCAGCGGCGCCTTTATAGCGCGATTTTTGTGGGCGTGGCCTCGTCAGGGGGCGTGTCCGAGCTTCGCGCCGGAGACGGCGGGGGAAGCCTTTCTGTGCTTTGGAAGTCCGAGTCAGTGCTAATATCGGCTCCGCGGGTGCTTCCTAAGCGTGGATGGAGGTAGGCGAGTGACAAACAATAGTACTAAAATACAATTTAAAGTGACTCTCAAATTTTAAAAATTGCTGGCCTAGCTCCCGGCTTTCCGCCTCAGGAGACACGAAATTCCGTGACCCATAGCGTCGGCAGTGCTTCCCACTGCCCAGTTACAACGAGTTTCTACTGATTCGAGGTGTGAGTGAGTGGATTACATACATAACTGCTACAGAGAACAATCCAGCTGTGCACTTGTCTTGATACTGTAAGGGTTTGTTTCATGGCATTGTTTTTTGTCTTCAGTTTGTATTTTTTCCACTCCTGCACGTGTTTGTTTCTGCTGGACAGTGTCTAAAACCCCATATGTCGCACCTTTAACTAATAAAAAGTAATTACATCTTGCCAAAGGGAATTTTCCGCTAGGGGGTTCCTGGCATTTTTCATTGACAGGTGACTTAACCTCCTCAGCTGTCCGGCCACACCTTGTGAGTTATCTGTTCTATCTGTAGCAGGTGCAAGATTTCCCCCAGGGTGTGGACTAAACGGTCCTGTGACACTTCCTGGGTGCTGGTGGAACTTGACCTTTGGCTTTTCACCTGAGCAAACTCCCAGAGGGCGCAGTAAAACCTTCACACCTGCGCCCTCTCGAGGGCCCTGATCCAGGGTAGCCCTGGGGCTGCCTGTCTCAGGCTCAGACAGAACTGGCCCTGCCACTCACATTAGAGCGCTGCAGGTCTCAAGGGTTGTGAATCACCTGAGTGTGTAGACGGGGTGTTGTGTCATCACACAGCCTATGTGAACATAGGAAGAATTGTGCTTCTGTATATCATGCACAGAGCGCTGTGCATCTTCATAGGCTTTGAAACATCTGAGGGGGATAGGTACAAGGAAGTGGCGGACGAGGAGCGTGTCGTTCGCCTCCTTGGCTTAACGCAAGACTGCACCATATTTACAAGAATGTGGAGCAGCCTTGCGTTTTCCCCTGGGATGGCCCTAAGTTTAGCAATTTAGCACCAACGGAGGCCCTCTTGCACCATAGTGCAAGGGTGTCTTTGTGCAGGGGAGGATTGTTTATGTGTTGGAAGCTGTCCCTTCCTGCACATAAACAATCCTAAAATGCCATTCTGTCACTGTCATGTGTGCTGCTTCATGCAGTGCACATGAAAGTGACAAAATTGTATTTTTTTTTAAAGGTTTGTTTATGTACAGGAAGGTTTGTCCTGTACATAAACAAACCATGGCATTTTGCTTTTTCCATGAGTCCTGCACAAGGCAGCACACATGGAAAAAGCAAAAAAACGAGGAGAAATAATGCATGTCTCCTCATTTCACCTACTTAAAACCAGGGGGCCTCATTTATGAGGGCGTGCGTCACTTTTACACCGCCGGTGCGTCACTTTTTGTGACGCATCGGCGGCGTAAAACATGCCTCCTGTTGCGCACTATTTACAAAGTGACGCATCTAAGCAGATGCGTCACTTTGTAAACCCCTGGGCTACATTATACCTGCGTCAGGTATAATGTATGCAGAGGGGGCGTTCCCCCGCAAAAAGCCTCGTAATAGTGACGCAGTGAAATCTATGAGATTTCACTGCGTCACTTTTAGGACGCTGTTGCGTCAAAATCTCACAGCAGGCGTAAGACTGACGCAAGCCTTTTCACATGGGGGTGAAAGGACGCATTGCTGGAGTTGCGTCACTTTTGTGACACACTCCAGCAATGCGTCACTTTTGCGCTTACAGATACGTCAGAAATACTGACGTATCTGTAAGTCCTTGCGCAATGATGCGTCTTATTGTAAATACGACGCATCATTGGGGTCGCAAGGAGGGCGCAATGAAAAGTGACGCATCGCTGTTTTCTCGCAGCGATGCGTCACTTTTCATAAATGAGGCCCAGGGTTTTTCTGGTATTCATTTTGGCGGTGCCTCCTAAGTACACCAAATACAATGGGTGTTACGGTGGAACGCCCACCACAACATCCACTACACGTCCCTTTCATGCTAACCATAGCGTGAAAGGGGGCCATATGTAAAAAAGGCATTGTTAAGCCACGTTAAGTGGCTTAACGCTGCCTTGTACATAAGGCGCAGCCCCTATCGCCACTACAACATCGGTAAAAGTGACGTTGTGGTTGCGATCGTGGTGGCGATCGAGGCTTGTACATATGCCCCTGAGTGTTTAGACGGGGTGTTGTGTCATTTCTATATATCATGCACAGAGCAATGCTCATCTTCACAGGTTAAGAATCACCTGAGTGTTTAGACCGGGTGTTGTGTCATCACACAGCCTATGTGAATATAGGGTGAACCACGCTTCCGTATATCTTGCACAAAGCGCTGTGCATCTTCACAGGTTGTGAATCAACTAAGTGTGTAGACGGGGTGTTGTGTCATTTCACAGCCTATGCGAATACAGCATGAACTGCGCTTCCATATATCACGCACAGAGCGCTGCGCATCTTCACAGGTTGTGAATCACCTGAGTGTGTAGACAGGGTGTTGTGTCCTCACAGACTGTGAACATAGGATGAACCGCGCTTCTGTATATCATGCACAGAGCGCTGTAGACCGTCACAGGTTGAGAATCACCTGAGGGTTTGGACGGGGTTTTGTGTCATCACAGACTGCGAACACAGGATGATCTGCGCTTTCATACATCATGCACAGTGTGCTGTGTATCTTCTCATTTCTCTTTGGCTGAGTGTACAGCCCTACATAATGGAGGTATATAGGGCACAGTGTTGTTACAAGCAACACAAAATTGACTAGATATATCAGACTGAATCCAGCATAGGCTTGTAGCTCCTCTCATTCATGCGCTTTTAAACTACACAATGGGACACTGACAGACAGAATCCTGAAACCTGGATCTTCCCAAAGGTACAGCATTACCTGGCTCGTCCAGTCTGTCTTTTCTCTACTTACTTCCACACTTGAATATCCGAATTTGTCTCTGTCTTCATACCCTAACCGTGGCTCCTTTCATCTGTCCAGGCAGAATCCTCTTCACACTCCACAAACACAGAGGATCTCTGGGGCATATTACCAACGATTAGCGATATTTATCGCTAACTAGGCTTAGCAACAAATTTTTTATCGCTAAGCATCGCCGGAAATTATCGCTGAGATAACTTGCTATTAGCAAGGTTTATCTCCAAAGCGATAATTTTTCCGGCGATAGCGTGAATATCGCTGAGAATACAGCGATATTCACGCATTAGCGACAAAATGTTCTTCGCCATGTTATCCACCTCCAATTGGATAACATGGCTAAGAACTGGTCTGAGCAGGCGTTATTTTTTGGAGATATTCGTGCTTAGCGCGAATATTTCCAACGCTACGCCTGCCTTGTTAATAGGCGATAGCGACATTATCGACTGCTTTCAGTCGCTAACGGGTTGGGTACGCCCACTTTGCATGTCATTAGCGATAAACATCGCTGACATGCAAAGCGTGCCCTAATCCGCTCGCTATCGCCTCTAAGCTGTCGCTAACATCAGTTAGCGACAGCTTGCTAATGGGGCGATAGAATTATCGCCGCTTACCGGCCGGGAACGCCCGCTAAATCGGCGATAATTGTCTATCGCCCCCCTTGGTAATATGCCCTGTGGGCTGCTGGAACTTCATTAGAACCTGGCACGGTCAGACATTTGCCCAAGGGAGCTTGTAGATACAGGGAGGCTATCTCCTTACATCCAGGAAACCAACTTGTCAGGACAGTGGAGGTAATGTTCTCCACTGCCCGATGGGTGGAGTACAAACCATAAATCAAGACTCTAATATTTTGTGATGCGGCATACAGTGTTTTACTCTCTTAGGGCCTGGTTTAGAGTTTGGTGGATGGTTCTCACTGGCACAAATTCTCACCTTGATACAACTGCATTAAGTCTGATGGCACTTGCAATAAGGCGGCCGGGATATCTGTTATGTTTATGATGAAGTAACCTGTCCCCAAACTCTAAGTTAGAACCTTTTCTATTTCAAATAATTCCAACATTGCCTTCCCAACTAGGGGGCCTATTAGGATGGCGGACGGACCTGCGTCCGTCCGCCACCCCCGAGGTGGAGGGAACGTCCGGAGGGGCTGCGGCGTTCCCTCCATGCAGATTAGGATGTGACCGCCACCCTGGCGGTCACATACCCTATGTTTAACATTGCGGCGGGTGCTGCTTGAAGCAGCGCCCGCCGCAAGGTTAAAAGTGCATGCTTTGCATATGCATGCACAAAGCGGGAGGCACCGCGCGGTGCCTGCCGCTTTGTGCATGCATATGCAGGGGGGTACCATAGGTACCCCCCATGTGCACCCCCCACCCCCCAACACCCTGGGGGCTTGCAACGAGCCCCCAAAAACGAAAGACCAGATGCTTTTCCACGGCGGAAAAGCCGCCGCGGAAAAGCATGTCTTCTGCTCCATCCTAATATGGCTGGCGGTGTCTGATAGACACCGCCACCATATCAGACCTTTTCCACCGCGGTCGGAATGCGATTGCAGCGGAAAAGCGGCAGACGGTCTTCCTGACCCACCAGCCATCCTAATCTGGCGGTGGGTCTTTGGAGCCTCCGCAGCGGTGAATCCGCATCCTCCGGGCCGGCGGTGGCTGCCGCCGGCCCGGAGGATGCGGATTCACCGCGATCCTAATCGGCACTTAGTTAGAAACTAAGGGCCTGATTTAAAGTTTGGAAGATAAGGTACCCTATCGCAATCACAGCACCCTTAGGGGCGTATTAACAAGGGCCGGCGATAAATATCGCAATGCACGTTTAGCGCTTGCATATTTTTCGCCGGCTATCTCTGGAATTTATCGCCCGGTTAGCGCGTTATCAACAATGCGCATCACCGAGGCGATAAAAATTGCAGAGATTGTGTGGATATCGCCGTTTTCCATGGTGGAAAACAGCTAAATCCTAGATGATAGGGCATTTGGTCTTAACCACAGAATCCACCCCCTTGTTAAGTATGCCTTACTCAGGAATTTAGCAGACGTTAAATTCCTGCGTTAAGGCATACTTAACGCGATTTAATTAACCGCTACCCTTCCTTGTTAATATTGCGAAGCTGCCTTCGCGATATTTTCCCTGGTTGGTTTCACAGCCACGCCTACTTTGCATCTCATTATCGATGCAAAGTTAGGCGTGCTGGAAACGGGCGCTAAGTCAGCAAAACACACAATAGCGTGTCTTTGCTGATAAGGCGATAAAATTATCACCGCTTTTCCGCCAAAAACGGCCACAAAAGCGGCGATAATTTGCTAGCGCTGCCTTGTTAATATGTCCCTTAGTCTTGCCTGAGTTGAGCAGACGGTCGATTTTCTGATAGTGATGACCCTGCTGGATCTACAGTGGGAAATTTACTTTGAAGTCCAAACAGATTAGCAGCCATCAGAGTCAGAGTATCAGATGTCTGTTGTCATTTTGACTGATGAAAAGACCACCACGCAGCAGCCAACATCTCCAGCGCCTCGAGACCCTCGCGGTTGATGTCCCGCAATTTATAAATAGTTGATTTTTTGAATGATTGAATTTCTTTCTGTCCTTCACCACCAAGTAAAACCTGGCGATCACGAACAGAATATACAATAATGAGCCCCACACCCTGGAAGAAATCTTCTAGGGTCTGGAACCGTTAGTTTTTTTGTTTTTCAGAAACAAAATATCACTTTGGAGTTTGTTTATGAAAAGAAAAAAGGTTTGGTGCATGGCCGTTAGAGACATGGCGGACATCCACCAACCTTTTTGTGTCTTCACAGGAGCTGGCATAGCTGTGCTTCCTGGGAAGGCAAAGAGGTCTTGGTAGAGCTGGCAGTGATCTCTAAATATAGCGTGCGGGAGCCTGGCCAAGGTGGCAGAGGTAATGGTGAGAACAGAAATCCAGATGGAGCATGATTGCCTCCCCTTGTTGGCCTGTGCCATCGATAAAACCAATTGCATCATTTACAAAGCCGTCGCAACCAGCACCCCCTCATATCTTGCAGACAAGCTCACCATCTCTCCTGGTTAGCTGTACACCCGCAGCCAGAACACAATCAGACTTCAAACTAAAAAGAGTTAAGAAAAATAAAAAACTGTACAACAGGCATGTTCCATCTATGTACTCAGGATATGGCACAACATTCCAGTATGCATCCAGTCAGCCCCAAATCTGCTCCGATTTAGGTGAGATTTAATGAAGCACCTAGATAAAGCACACCACACTCATTGACTATATGCTGTCTCTGACTCTGTACAGCTCTCCACTGGCTTCTAGCTAGGTTTACAGTATAGAATTACCACCTACATATACATAATTATCTCCACCAGCCTGATGGAGGAAGGCCCGCCTTTACATCAGGTGTTAAATCACATGTGGAGCGGGCATAACATTTATAGCGTCCTAAGGGGCACAACTGGTTGGACTATATCTACTATAACTGTTTTAGACACTCTTTTCTCACTTTGAATAAATATTTTACTATGCATTTGTTATCTATTTATTTTCAATGTACACACATCAATTCATTAATCTCTGGGTGCTTCTGGGTCACGCCAACGTTTTTGATGAATTATCCGTTAATGAACTCATTTCCAGGCAGAGTATCTGTTGAAATCTTGAAAGACAGTTATTAGCACACCCAGAACTATTGACTACATTAAAGATCACATTTCTATATTTAATATAGTTAACTTATTTTTTTTTCATAAATATCTCCTCTGGGATTTTCTCAAGGTTATCTTCGTGGAAGGGGGGGCTAAGAGGTGGTTAAAAAGATGGTAGAGATTAAAGAGGGAGTAAAAGTCAGTGAGCAGGACCATTCTTAATGCAGCAGGTTTTGTGAGATGTCTGCGACTGCTTTTCAAAATCATAGGAATCAAGTTAAGCAAGAGAGGGACCACAGCCTTACAGTGAGGGTGAACCCCTCAGAGTCCTCTCGTGGAACGGCAATGGTCTCCTAGACAAAGTTGAATGGACAGCGTTTTTAAAGTATGCACGGAGGCTCACCCTAGATGTCCTTCACAGACACCTAGGGGACACACCTGATGGGAATCGTTGTCCCTTTTCAGCACGTCAGGGATTGACATGATTTGGCACTCAAGATTCTGCTTGGGGAAACGGCGAGCCTTCCGTTGTATGGCGCTTTAGATTCCGAATGGATTTTCCTGATTAATGCCCTCATATAGGTACAATTCGCGTTGCCCTTATATAGGCATAGAAATCAAGCCCTTATTTAGGCATAGACCATGCAACCCAAATACAGGCATGGCTACTTCCATCCGTTCACCAAAGGTCACAAGCATTTCTTGGAAAACCAGCTAAAGCCGTTAGGGACTTCCCCTTGCTTCAATATTGATTTCTCCAAGAACTCAGTTATTTTTGCAATGAACACCTATTCCTTAGGGGTTCATTCATGATGTTCATATGCCCGACTTTACGGCAAACATGGCATTCCTAAACACCTTCAAGGTATAAATATACCATCACTTGCTATGTCAAAGCACGGTGGTTCAGAGCAGTTCGACGACCTACTTGCCCGACGCAACTCGCTACAGCAAGTGCCGAAGGAAGCCGACTCTCCAGCTGACTCACTGATCAGGAAGCTGCCCTCCTCTGCTGAGAAATCCAGCTCCAGTGTTTCTGAGTCCCCTTGCGGGGTCTTGGGAAATCGAGTCCTGAGACAGAGATATCAGACCTCCTTCATTCTAAGGAATGGAGCTGATTAGAACCTAGAGAAACCTTTGGTAGATTCTTGGCAAAAACTAAACCTATGCTAAAGTCCATACTTACTTCTTCCCTCGTACTAGGCCTAGGTTAGGTACATTGGGGTAGGCGTATTTTAGAAGCACCAGTTGAGTATTTTAGTCTGTGTTATTTATGTATGTATTTTTATATGGCTTAGAAACCATACAATCCTATTACAGTATCACTTCATAATACTATTCTCGCTGTACGCATTATACTTTGCATTCTGTCTAATAATTGTAGCAGTTCAACTCTCTTGCATGAGAATGAAGACTGTTCAATAAACCTTTTATTGAAAACGCCCGTCTCACTATTTCTCTGCAACTCTGTAGAAACGAAGCATGCACGATTGACAGAGTGAAATACTTATCTATTGTTTCCATGACTCTGAAGATAGTTATTCGAGTCCTAGGGAAACAAAGTTGTATTGTTTATGTGGTTGTCAGAAACTAATCCCTTCGTGTGAATTTGAGAAAGTTTCTAGTGACCTCATTGCTAGCTGGCACTCACAATTAGGCTTAGTATATTCGATAGAGACCTACTGACCTAAGTCCTAGTCAAATCTATAGGATATATTATTCCAATGCGCAGAGCCTATTGGGAATATAGGAACTACACTACACGTTTACATAGCTCCCTCCCCGTCACACCCGTCCAAACAACCAGCGATCCTCAGGGACGGTTTGTCACCCTTGCAGGTACCCAAGGGGAAGCTACTGTTAATCTGATGTTGCTATATACCCCTCTGGCGAACCTGGAACCGACTCCAATCTACTGTAGATGTAATATCCTCCCTCCCCCAGAGTCTGACAGTGATTGGGGGGACTTTAATGCTGTCCTAGAACCCACCAGGAATGCCACTGAGACACCATCTTCGCATAGATAGCTAGGTGCTCAATGAGTTGTCGATTGGGCCTCTAAACTGGGCCTTTGCGATGTCTGGTGTACCTGGAACCCTAGACCACTCCAGTATACATTTGCAATTTGTAATTTGTAATTTGTAAGCAGTATTCATATAGCGTGAACTGTCGCTCTGAAAGGAGCATCCTGGCGCTAAGGAGTACTAAGACAACATTCGTGAGAACTAGATGGCGGCCATTACATAGGCATTAGGTAAATTGAAAATCCAAGTTTTTAGTTGTCTCCTGAAAGAACTCTCTCTATCCAGGAGTCTAAGTTCTTTAGGCATGGCATTCCAAGCTTTGGAGGCCAAGACAGTAAGGGTCTTCCCACCCTTAGTTTTGTAATGGAATTTGGGGATGTTAATTAGGTTACAACCTACTGATCTCAACACTCTGGTGGAATTATAGCGAGTGTAGCATCTTGAAAGATACCTTGGGCCCATGTTACTAAGAGCACGGTAGGTGGTCAATAGGATTTTGAACAAAATCCTTTTGTGCAGGGGCAGCCAATGCAAAGTCCTAAGGGCTGTGGATGCGGAGGATTTTCTGGGTAATTTAAGCACCAATCTAGCAGCCGCGTGTTGCACGCTCTGCAGTTTTTTTAACGTGACCTTTTTTACCCCAGCCATCAGGCCGTTACAGTAATCCAAACGGGAGAGTATGAGGGCTACTGCCACCGCCTTTCTTGAATCAGTGGGGAGGAAGTAAAAAAAATTCTTTAGAGATATTATAATACTTAAGCAGCTTCCTGCCACATTCCTCACATGATGGTCGAAGGAAAGTGTGGAATCGAAGAGGACCCCCAGATTTCTAGCTACATCTACTGAATGGGGCTGCGCAGGGGAATCCTCTGGCCACCAATTACTTGGGCTGAAGTTGACATTTTTACCTATGGGTAGAATTTCCGGCTTATTGGCGTTACATTTCAAATGATTATTTTCCATCCACAAAAAGACATCCGTCAGGCAGTTTTGAAAGTTCTGCTCCGCATTAGTGGAGTTCTTATCTATGGATACAACCAATTGTGTATCATCGGCGTACGATGTTACAAGTATCCCATATGACTCAATTAAGGTAATGAGGGGCACCATATAAATATTAAATAGCAATGGACTCAAAATAGAGCCTTGCGGAACTCCAGATGTGACCTTTTTTTCAGTCGAAAGAAAGGGGCCCAATGAAATGACCTGTGATCTCTCCTACAAGAAAGAAATTATCCAATCCAGGGCCACCTCTGTAATACCTATATCTCTCAACCTCCCAATCAATATTTTGTGGGAAATGGTATCGACAGCCGCTGTTAGATCTAATAATATTAGGACATCGTTTTTACCTTCATCCTGTAACAGTTTGATGGAGTCTGTAAGTTCGATGAGGGCCGTTTCCGTTGAGCGCCTTGGGCGAAACCCCGACTGCTGAGGATGTAAAATATTGTGTATTTCGACAAAGTTCCTTAACTCTAGGTAGACCATCTGTTCGGTTATCTTTCCCAAAACTGGGAGGAGGGATATTGGTCGGAGATTAGAGAGGTCAGTGGTAGTTTTATTTTGTTTTTTCATTAACGGTTTGACTATTGCTTTTTTCCAGTCAGAAGGGACAATACCTGAACTAAGTGAAGCATTGATTATAACATTTATAATAGGGTTGACTATGTCAATTATCTGGTGGAGAACGCACGGGGGACAGGAGTCAGAGGGCGCACCTGATTTGCAAGCCAAAATGACTTCGCAAGTTTGTAGACAAGAGACCAGTTTAAACGTGCTATAAGTGTGGGCCTGTGTCTCCATGGTATCATAGTGGCCTTGCGTAGAGGGCAGAGGGATAGCAGGAAAATCCCCCTGTAAAAGTTTAATTTTCTCCACAAAATAATCCACAATTTGGTTGCAAAAACCTTGAGACGGTGGGATTTCAGACTGAAGGGCTTTCGGATGTGTAAAGGATTTCACTATGGAGAAAACAATTTTTTGTTTTTGCTGAGCTTCTTTTATAGCTTTAGTGTAATAGTCCTTCTTAGCAATTTTAATGCTAGAGAAATATGCTTTCCTGTCTTTTACATAAAGGGTTTTAGCTTTCGGGTCATACGTTTTTCTCCATTTACGTTCACTTTGTTTACACAATAGATGTATGTCGGCCAGGGCCTGTGTATACCAAGGGGCACTTATCTTTTTCCTTTTCTCCTTTGAAAAGGAGCGCATTGGGGGAACCAGATCTTTAATGACTTGCTGCATCCAGGTGTGAAAAGTTTTAGAATCCTGAACCACTTCCCCAGACAAACTGGGAACCTGTGACTGCCGCGGAGGCTTGAGCTTGATTCTCTCCGCAACCACCCTCCAATTCGGATTGGATGGGGGTTGCTGGATTGCCTTTACTGTTTTCAAAGAGCAAGGTACGCTGATATTGAACGGGATAAGGCAATGATCTGTCCAAATTTGCGGGATAGGTATCTGTGTCACCAATGGGGGGAAGTTAGAACAGACCCCGTCGAGAGTGTGTCCAGCACAGTGAGTGGCTTGAGTCACGCTTTGGTGGAGGCCAAAAATTTCAAGTCTCTGATAGAAATTGTTAGCCTGGGCATCGATTTTAGATTCCAACTGAAGGTTGAAGTCGCCCATGAGTGTAAAATGTGGATAACGGAGTAGGAGCTGACCTAACAAATCTCCCAGAGACTCTAAGAACATGGATGCGCTGCCCGGGGGGCGATATATCAAATCTCCCGCGAAGGAAGAGGCCGCATTTAGCATGATGGAAAAGCCTATACCTTCCGCGCCTTTAAGGGGGCCCAAGTTGAAAGTGTGACATTTCAGTGAACTTCTAATGACTAAAGCCACTCCGCCTCCTCTACCACTCGGCCTGTCCTGTCTAAGGATGGCGAATCCGGACGGAAGAGCAATAGCTAGGTCTGGATTGCTGGAATCATTTAACCATGTCTCAGTAATGAAAAGGAAGTCAAGATGAAGGTCATGGATTAAGTCCTTGATATCTTGGCTATGACGACACATGGAACGCGCGTTGATAAGTCCCCCTTTAAAGTTAAGAAGACTGGCAGGGGCAGTATCTGGATGAGGCAGAGAATCAGGAGAAGACCATGGTGTAGTCCACATGCAAGTTCTACAGGAAAAAGGGCCCCATATCCGACCCATGGAAATACAACACGGACATGGCTAAGTAGGCGGCAGGAAGTGGAGGGGGGGAGCCAGCAGTGTGTAACACCCCCGACGACTAGAGCCCTAATCTTCTGGCGGGTCAGGTAAAGTTCCTGGCTCCGCGTTAGCGCTCTAGAAGTGAAAGAACCCAGGTAAAAACTGCAGGGGCACGCAGTGCGAAATAAGCTAACAGCTATTAATTTAAAAATTGAATTTCATACGAATTACGGCGCATAAAAATTTCAAAGTGACCAAATGAAATAGTTTTTTTTAAAAGCTTAGTACAAATGCAGCAGCGTTACAGCGTTACAAGCACCCAGTACAACACACCCTCTGAACTCACAATTAGGTCATATACATCTGCTGCACACCATACCCATTCCTGAATTGACCTCATCTTAATGCCTGCCCCTGACTATAGGACAGTCACTTATGTACAAATCCTGGTGTGAGGCATATCGGACCACTCCCCACTCCTTCTCCAGTTAGTTGGCCCCACAGGCGCTCAACGTCCTGTATGGAGGCTGAATGCCTGGTTCCTTCAAGACCAGGAGTATAGGAGGATAATTGAGGGAGAACTTAAACATTACTTCCATACCAATGAGGGCACAGTGCAACTTCAAAGTACGCTGTGGGAGGTGGGTAAAGCCACAATCCTAGGGTAGGCTAAAGGGTACCCTAAGCATAAAAGACAAATGCAAGATTGCCAGCTTTCCCAGCTAGAAGCTTGGGCCCTCCACCTGGAACAGGCCAAGGCTATGGCAGACGGGGTGGAATGAAGAAAGGGGGGAAGTCCTAATCACCCCGCATCTCAAGGTCTAACCAAAAAACATTAACAACACAGACTTAGGTGCAGGAATAAATTGCTGCTAATATTTCATCAAAATGATTACTTCAGTTAATCATTGGTCGAAATCTAAATTTCATGCATTATTTATTTAATACATCCAATAGTATTCTCCAATGCTTTCTTACTAGGGATGCAACACTGTATGGTGTTGTTTATAAAACATTCAAATCTAACATTTATACAAAATCAATACTAAACATTACAGAAAAGGGCCATACAAAATTTGACATAAAACTCTCCTTCCAATACATCTAGAAAAAAAGGCTTTGCTTGCAATTTTATGCACAATCACAGTGACTGATAGTCTCTGTTGTCTGTACACATATGCGAAGAACCAATTCCTTTCTTTGGTATTAGATAATGTGTACAGGGTACTTAATACATAGATGTTTTACTTTAAGAGATTTCTTTAACAGAGTGTCGACACGTTTCGGCCTTCAACTTTTTTTAGGCCTCTTCAGGACAAATGAAACAAGAAACACATTGGAGAGAACAAGAAAACCATGTAGCCTGACCAGCCAATGGCCACTATTCCGAAGCCTTGGAGGATCGATATAAGTATCCCTTACTTCTAGTAAGATTCCTAGTCGTAAAGGGAGCTGGACATGCACATCCTGGGACACAGCCTGGCGGGTTCCACCTGAAAGCCTTGTCGTAAAGGAGTGGTACATGAATCCCTTCTGGTGCCTTGAGCGGAGAAACGGCTTAGAAGTCTGTCACTCATGTCAGGCGTGCTCCAACTAGATGCCTCTCCGGTAGGGAGAATGGCTTAATCCCTTCTGGCACCACGGGAGAGGCAACGTTCCCTCGTATGAGAACCCAGACCTGCAGTTATTTACGGATTGGGCGGAACCTACAGCACAGTACTACCAAGGGACACTGGGAATACTGGTAAAATATGCCTGGAGCGACCGTGATAAAACGCTGAGGAAAATTAAGGAATTGGAAGAGGAATTGGCCAAAGAGGAAGATAAGAAAAAGAGTGAACATTTTATGGGGCAAATGAAGGCAAGATTGTTGAAGTATGAACAAAAAATTAAAAATCAAAAACAGGAGAAATTCATATGGGATGAGAATGACTATTTACAGGGCAGGGTGCTAACCTTTGCCCGTAAATTTGATGGTCCAAGAAAAGAACTGAGTTTAAGATCCAAGCAAATGGTGCAAAGATTGAAGACCTCAGAATCAGATCTTACAGAGAATGAATCTGGGTGATGAACAAGCAGGACGATCAGTGGAAGTGAGGAGGACTCTGACTTCTTTTCACGACGATTTTCAAATAATCCGTCAATCCTGGCTACGGGGGGCAAGAACAAACCACCAGAAGGAGGCACAGAAAAACGTGACGAGCCGGCGGCAGCAGGAAGAGGAAGGGCACCAGGATGGGTGAACCACAAGAAACCAGCCAAAAGTCAGTAGATACCACAAATCTAACAGTCATTAATCTAACGGATAAACCCCTTACGGATATTGAAGAAAAAGTGCTAAGTTTAGGATTGACATTTTGGCCTAGCAATCACCTTGAGTACACACAAACTAGGATCAACCTTTTTAGTTTTGTGCGCAAATTAAAATTGCATAGTTATTTCCAATTAAGAACAAATATGAAAGATTCCAAGATAGCAACATCTAGGTTGACTGCTACGGATTTGCTAACTGGAAAGGGCTTGCTGGCCATTAAACTTTTGGAAAATCTCCGATTAGAAATGGAGGATAATTCAATATCCAATGAAGACATGCCAGAAAGAGCTAGGAATATGGGCATTGAGCAAGAACGAGAAGAGAGTCCATTTAAACCTAAATCCCTCTTCAATCCGCAAATGCCGCTCAATGCGATAGACGTTTTCTCTGAAACCATGGTGAACGAAATTTTAAAATTCAGGTTGAAGAACGTGGTAAAGCCAGCTATAAGTAACCTATCCAGAGTGGAAAAAACAGCACTACAGAATTTGATGCAGGAAGTGTCTGTAATCATAAAACCCTCTGATAAAGGGGGGGAATGTGGTTTTGCAAACAAGGGAACAGTATTGCAATGAGGCTTTACGTCAACTATCTGATGAAAAATGTTATCAGAAAACAACTAGTGAGACGTATCAAAAAAGTATTAAAGCCTATGATGAACTGATCCGCAATGGTATAACAAATCTATGCTGGGACCAGAAGAATATCTATTTCTTCGCAGTTCAAATCTAGTGATTCCCATTTTTTACCACATTCCCAAACTACATAAAGACAGCCTGCATCCGCCTGGCAGGCCTATTGTATCATCTCTGATTGGATTGACTGAACATTTATCTATATTTATTGATCACTTTTTATTCTCTTTTGTGGTCCAGCTAGATTCCTATGTGAAGGACACTAAAGACTTTTTTAACAAAATTACGCATGTAGTGTGGGATACTACATACCAATTAATGGTATTAGACATCACCAGTCTCTATACTTGTATGGATCATGGGGACGGGGTAAAGGCTGCCAAGTTCTATCTAGAAAAACGCCAGCTGCGGTATTCAGAACATAATCAAATGTTGATAGAATTCATGGAGTTCTGTCTGAGAAATAACATCTTTTCTTTGAGGATCAACATTACAGACAGTTGTCTGGTATGGCGAAGGGCACCTGCTTTGCCCCCAGCTATGCAAACTTGTTCATTGGCTGGTGGCAGGAACGGGTGCCCAGAACCTACCAGGGTGTGAGTAACAACGGGTAAGTAATAGAGTGGTATAGATATATCGATGATCTGTTCATTGTGTGGTAGGGGACAGTAGACACCGCTCTTGGGTATATCGATATTCTCAATACAACTGATGTAAACTTGCACTTCTCGGGTACAGTGAGTCCGGTGGCAGTGGACCTGGTCCTAAGGGTGTTTGTAGAAGAGGGTAGTATCCAGACAGCCCTATACTGCAAGTCCACTGCAGGCAATTCTATATTATTTGCAACCAGCAGCCATCTCCCGAAACTCATCCAAAGTATACCATATGGCAAACTTCTCAGGCTGAAGAGAAACAGTACTAGGGAGAAGGACTTTGAGGTGGCTGCCTTGGAGAGTATAGCCAGGTTTATTGTGAGGGGGTACAATCCCACAGCATTAAATGCTACATTGCGAAAAGTGAGAGGAATCCCGAGAGATGAATTGTTACCGACAAGGAACAACCGATAGTGGATAAGGGTAAATTCCGGATGGTTACCCCTTACTCCGCGGAAGCCAATCATTTAAAACATATGCTTAAAAAGAATTGGCATATTTTGAAAACTGACAGTACCATATGTGACGATATTCCTGCCTATCCACTAGTGGCATTTAAGAAAGCAAGGTCACTTTATAACATACTGGTTAGAAACCATCTAGAAAAAATACCTCAGAGAGTGAGTACTTTAAAAGAAATGATGGGCTTTTATCCGTTCAGTAGGTGCAAAGCTTGCACCAATAGCAAAAGGTTCTTATCATATACAATACCGGACATAGGGAAGGTAAAGAAAATAACTAAATTCATTTCCTGTAGCACGCCATATGCAGTTTACTGCCTAGTATACCCGTGTGGGCTATGTTATATAGGCAGTACGGTCCACCAATTGAAGATTAGAATATTGGAACATCTGAGGGCCATTGATAAAACAGACCAGGCATATCCTGTAGCACGTCACTTCTCGGAGAAACATCGAAGTGAACGTAACCAGTTACAATTTTTCGGTTTGGAGTTTGTTCCCTTAAGTGTCCGAGGGGGACTCACGAAATCTCCGCGCGGCCTGAATAGTGGAGAGGATTTAGCTGTACATATAGGCTCTTAAAGCTGACTATTACTGGGATAACTGTGACTGAGAGGTAGGAGCCCTGCTTAACTGTTTTAACGGATGTTGGAACTGTAATTGTAATGTTTTCCTGTACGTTGATGAGATTAGAATTATGACATTATCGTGAGCCTCATGAAATAAGAAATTGAAATCTGAGAAGTGCTTTAGAAATTATAACAAGGAAAGGACACTTGCAGATCCACGGCGAGACAGACTTTATGTACCATGCGAGTAAGTACATGGCAAAACCGATACACGGTTGATGAAATTTGACATGAGTTACATTTAAAAGTATAAGTGTGGAATTAATTTCAGAATTATGAAATGTTAGATAACTATAATTAATCATGTGTATTCACAATTGTGTGTTTAAATTAAAAAACCTGTCCGATCATGGTACTCGTGAAATATTTCATGAAAGAGATGAATTGCATATATATGCTGGTTTATATAAAACTTCAAAATGGCGCTGATGTCAGAGCAAAGCCGCTAGTTCTTTCTTTGTTTAATTGCACAAATGAAACGTGCTTAAAAACATGGCCTTTCCGGTGTGTCATTAACATCGAAGAAGGCATTTCGCCGAAATGCGTCTGTTGCTGGTCATTTGAATAATAAAACTTTCTTTAAACGTCCCTGCGAGTGCGGAATCTTCTTTTGGGATCAGAGGAGCAGAGCGAGAATACATGTTTTGTTGTGATCAAGACGGTATAGCCGTCGAAACGCGTCAACTTTTTCATTTGGCCAAATAAAACTTGTTCCTGAGCCCACGGTGTCAGTGCCTGTTTCATATGGGAGAATTCAGGAGTGGAGATTATATATATATATATATATATATATATATATATATATATATATATATATATATATATATATTATTGAGACTAGAATGTTGCGGATTTCCTGTGGATAATAGGTCTTAACTATAACTACCTACTGGCGACTGCCAGTAGGTAATATATATATATATATATATGGCGACCGCCAGTAGGTAATATATTTATATATATATATATATATATATATATATATATATATATATATTACCTACTGGCGGTCGCCAGTAAGTAGTTATAGTTAAGACCCATTATCCACAGGAAATCCGCAACATTCTATTCTCAATAACTTTGGCACCGATTGTTGAATCTTTGCAAAATTTTCCATACGTTTGGCCAACTCTGGTCCGCTCTTTTCCTGAAAGTATCGTGGTCATTGGTCAAGTGGGGGCCGAGAAAAAAGGGGGGTCCCAAAACGTGTTTTCCCCATGCAATTTCCCATAGGACTTTTAGCCACAGCTACAGCCCGAACGGCTGAACGCAATTACGCCAAATTTGGCAAAGAGGTAGTCCTCAGTTCCGACTTTTGCTTATATGGTGTCAATCTGTTCAGTAGTTCCTGAGAAAATAACAGTTAAAGTCATTTATATATCTATGGGCGCAGTGGATCCCCGGAGTGTGCGAGGATTGTCACCGTACCATAAGCGCACCCTCCCAATCACGCGCTGAATGCTTATTGGCTGTCAAGTGGTTGTAAACATTCGAAACCAGGGACTGTTGGCAGCCATTTTGTGCGTCGGTAGAAGCGAGGCTGAGGAAGTCAGTGGAATATGTGTGCAAAACGGAGAAAGGGGGCAGGGTAGAAATAATTTTACCCTCTAAACCTGCTTAGGGGGTCACAGAAGGACCACCAGGGCCCACATTTTTTTTTAAACTCAGCAGGTGTGTGTAGGGTGCGTGGACTGTGCCGTAAAATAAATGAAATAAAATAGAGTTTTTTTTAATAATTCGTCTCCGGGGGAGTTAAATACCAGGGGCAAAATTATTAAATTTTATGTGGAGCGCAGAGGGGCCCCCCAGCCTCGGGGATCGTCATCCCCGGGGCTAAAAAGAAAATAATGGTGGGGGGAGGGGTCGAAGGTCCTCAAAGCCCCGGGACCATCACCCCTCGGGGCTTTATGTATTGTGGGAGGGGGACTACGTGGCCCCCCTCCTGGAACACTTGAGGGCCCGTTACCCCCCGGGGCTACAAAAAAAATCATGGCTGGGGAGGGGGAGGGGGGCTGTAAGGTCTCCAAAGCCCCGGGGACCACCACTCCCCGGGGCTTTATGTATTGTGGGAGGGCCGGCTTTTGCAGTGTCCCGGGGTGCCCATCCCGCCCTCCCATAGCAAGGAAATCTAAATCAGATTACTTTTTCATATGGGGAGCTGCATGCTAGTAGCTCCTGATGTCGAAAAGTAATGCTGGGTCCCAAACGCGTAGAAGTTGTGCATGAAAGGCGCTGGAGTCGCGCAGCCTATAGATTATGAGTCTTGCATCCAGCGCGTGCACACCAGGGGCCTGCACTGAGCGCTGCACTGGGTGCGCAACTTTTACTTTTTCCGTAAAAAAATAGCCCCTATCAGTACTTTCTAATATTCCCGGGGATCGTATCCCCAGGGTCTTATAAAAAATGTTGGGGACCATGAGGGGAGCCACAATGCCCCTGTGGTCCCGCCGGCTTCTCTCGTTCTTTGGGAGCTGGCATTGCTTTGTAGAAATGCAATCTTCTTTGGATTTTGAAAGTGAGAACAGATTTCATTGCTCTGTCTTTCAAAATGCAAACTAAGTTTGATATGGGAGGGCGGAAGGCGCGAGACTCTCGCCCTCTCATAGCAAACAACAGTGTCCCGGGGGTAGGCACCCCGGGACACTGTAGGAACCGGCCCTGGGCGTGGCAGTCATCAGGGCCCTCGAGGACACCAGGCGGAGGGCCACGCAGCCTGCCTTCCACAATACACAATACCCAGGGGTGGTGGTTCCCGGGGCTTGAGGGGCGTCTTTGACGCTCACACACTTCTAATTTTATAGGGGGGGCCTTGGACGCAAAAGTGGTGCAAGGGGGTTGTAAATCTGGTACACAGTGTTTTGTTTTACTTTGCTTTCCTTTATGTCATGTAGAGGATCCAGGGTAAATATAACGGTTTTTGTACAGCCAGTATCTTTCAACCATACCCCCAAACGGCTTTCTGCCTGTTATCATAGTAACAGTTCATGGAACACTTACGTGAGTACAGAGGTTAGAAGTTCACCACACTATGTTGCTAATGGAAATAGTTACTGTGCTGGAGTTTGAAAACTTTTCCATAAGAACCGTTAGTCGTAGCTATAGACTCTGGTAAAGATCTGGTAGGGAGTTAGCCTCAGAATTATACTTCAAATTATAAATATCATTTCTATTGGGGACTGCCCCCCCCCAAAAATGAAAGATGTATATACTTTTTTTATTGACTTTTATTAAAACAACAATAAATAACTGGAAACCTAACTTAAAGATAACAATACGAGAAATAACTAGAAACATAACTTTAACAAAACAATATAATAAACAAAATGTGATATGGACTCCAATAGTAGTACGGTAGGTAATCTGCAAAACAAAAAAGAAAATTAGTGTTTAAAATTAGATCAATGTGACTAAATGAGGTCAAACATTACAAGTCAAGGTAACACTTGACGATATTTCCTTCTTTTTACGTGTGCAGTGTGCCTGATAGATTTCACTTGTCTTATAGACCCGAGTTCATGCGGTGTCTGTATGGAAGTGCCTACTGCGTCAGATTTACATTACAGATCAACAGGTCTTTAAAATGATTCAGAGATGAGACAGAATTAGGTGAGAGATCAAGTCATTATGCAGGACAATATTCTTTAGGGCTTATTTACAAGACTCTTGCGCCACTTTTGTGTTACTTTTCTCATGTTGAAAGTGACGCAAATGTGGCGCAAGGGGCTTGTAAATAAGGTATTTTATTATAATGCATTTAATCAGAGGGATTGCATATCTAGGCCGCTCTGCTTACCTTGTGTAAACACTGTGACCAACAGAGTTCACAACTTGAAATCAACTTTGGTTCTACACGTCAGAGTGGACAGCAGCGTCCATAACTTTAAAAGAGAAACGATGTGAGCGAGAGTGAGCGAGAGAAAGAGAGAAAAAACGACATTAAAAGTGTGAGAGAGAGAAAGTTATAGATGGATCATTTAATACTGGAGAACATACTCGTAGCTCACCTTTTGCCTCCGTTTTGTGTCCAAGCAGGTGCTGGTTTATAGTGCATCCTCCAGTTTAGTGATCTGAAAGATAGTATATAGAGTTAGTAATAGCATAGTACATACAAATGACATGTATAAGGTAACACTTGTCGATATTTTCTTATTTTTATGTCTGCAGTGTGCCTGATACATTTCACTTGTCTTATAGGCCCGCGTTCAAGCTGTGTCTGTATGAAAGTGCCTACTGCGTCAGATTTACATTACAGATCAACAGGTCTTTAAAATGATTCAGAAATGAGACAGAATTAGGTGAGAGATCAAGTCATTATGCTGGACAATATTCTATAGAGCTAATTTACAAGACTCTTGCGCCACTTTTGTGTTACTTTTCTCATGTTGAAAGTGACGCAAAAGTGGCGCAAGGGGCTTGTAAATAATGTCTTTTAGTTCTAATGCATTTAATCAGAGGGATTGGGATGTACGACATTACAACGCATGCTTTTACCACGCATGCTTTTACATCGCAAGTTTTACAACGCATACCGCTTTGGGGCGCTGGATAGTGAATTATTTAATTTACTATTCCAACTCCAGTCCCCGTGGATAGTAGGGAAGGTGTTGGATAGTGAATTAAATATATTCCCTATCCTAGAGCGCCCCCCAGCGCAATGCGTTGTAATGGTTTGCGTTATAAAAGTTGCGATGTAAAAGCATTGCGTGGTAAAAGTTGCGTTGTAAGTGATGTTTCCCGAGGGATTGATATCTAGGCTGCTCTGCTTACCTTGTGTAAACACTGTGACCAACAGAGTTCACAACTTGAACTCAGCTGGTTCTACACGTCAGAGTGGACAACAGAGTCCATAACTTTAAAAGAGAAAGAGAAACAATGTGAGAGAAAGTGAGAACAAATGACATTAAAAGTGTGAGAGAGAGAAAGTTATAGATGGAGCAGTTAATACTGGAAAAAATACTCGTAGCTCACCTTTTGCCTCCGTTGTGTGTCCAAGGACGTGCTGCTTCGTAGTGCACCCTCCAGTTTAGTGATCTGAAAGATAGTATATAGAGTTAGTAATAGCATAGTACATACAAATGCACACGTATATTTTTGGTTTATTTTTTTGTACACTCGGGATACTATATTACAACAAGTTCCCCTGAAAGGAGGTGTCTGTGCACTGTTTTCCTCCAAAGTACTATATCCCATTCATTTCTGCATAGCGGTGAGTTCTCAATATTTGGTATCTAGACTGTTGCACCCCATTGACTCGCAGAGTCCGGAGGTGAGTGTTTTTCTTGGGAAGTCAAAGGCAGATTTTGAAGCTCCTTGCGCCACTTTTCCCATGTTAAAAGTGACACAAAAGTAGCGCAAGGGGCTCGTACAACTGCCCTTCAAACTGTTGTAACCTATCTATTCTCACTGGCCGGAGGTAATTGTACATTCCTACGCAGGGAAGCTGCTGCACACTACCCACTTTCTCCTTTCACTGATGACTTGTTGTTGTTTCGGAAACAAGCTTCTTTGCTCACCTTGTACCATTGACCTGATTTAAAGAGGGTGCACTAAGTGTCGAAGCAGCTTTCTCAGAAGTTTTTACGATGGCCACGCATCATCGCAGAATCCTCAAACTTTGAGCTTTAGAGGTGTTGGGGGGACGCCAATTTGTGAAACACAACATGTAAGATAAAAAGTAAGTTAAGATTGTGTGTAATGTTTTTATCAAAGGAGAGAGGAAGTGAGAGAGTGACTGAAAAGAATATTTGCTGCTCACCTTTCTGTCACCAGTGTGTTTTTCACCATGTGCCGGGACATAACGCACCCTGAAGCTCTACATCTAAAAGATAGTAAGAGAAACATGTTATGATTGGTAATTGTTACTATCTTAATGTGGAGTTGAATAACATCGCCCTTTCACACAGTTCCCTCTCAAATTTAAAAGCAACTATTTGTATAGTTTATATTCCAGACGTCTGACCAATTATAAAAACCTTCCTGCTATTGGAAAAAATATATATACATGCAATTTGATACACTATATAGGACTGTGTTCGTCTAAATCGCTGAATCGCTTTTTTGTATCCAGTCTGCTACAGCCCTTCGACTCCCTCCGATGCGCACCCAGGCCTCACTGCTCACCTTTTTCGTGGACAGGACACCTTCTACATCATGTAGTCCCGATCTGCCACTAAGAAGTCTCACATATGGTGCTGAGTCTTGATATCTCTATGGCTAACGACATACTCGTGCTCCCATCATCCTCATCGCAGGTTCTTCACCCGCTCAGTCCTTGCGGTAACACTAACTTAGTAACCAAAGAGGCCACACACGTGGTGGTGGGCCCACTGTTCGGTGGTTCGGGCCTACATGAGGCGTCCGCACCACCAGGACGGGCCATCACAGCGCTTGCGATGGGAGCAACTCTAAAATAGCGTACAGCACGTGCGCCCTGTCTTTTTTATAGGTACGGTCAAGTGTGTAGCGACGGATGCATTGGATGGGTGTGGTGTGGGTGTATACCAGCCATGAGGGAATGTGTGTGCCGTTCTGACAACTAGACCTGGAACTAAGAAATCACTACAATGGAAATCTGGGCCATGTTTCATTTTTGTGTTTTCCTGGTAGCGAAAGTGGAGTGGGCTGACCTGACGTACGCTAGTGCTGCGCGAGGCTCTGAAGCATGATTCCAGAGCTATGGGCATGGTCCTGTCATGAGCTATATGAGAAATTAAGTTATTCGGGTGTCCGTTTTGTAGTGCTGACGTCATCCAGGTCTTAAAAGCAAATGTGTCATTATATCTGTAAAGTTTCACAACTTGGCCAACATGGAAGGTACGGGGTATCACTGACTCTATATTGCATACATAAAAGATGGTGGACATGACGTATTTCTGTGATTATGAATGTTTATTGTACATTCAGTTGAGTGTTGTAGCTGTTGTAATACAGGGCTGTGAAAGGTTTAAGTTGTAGTTTTTGCCACATGAAGGTCAGCTAATATATATACGTATATGGTCATTCAGGTAGACTGTAGAACTTGCGCTGGAAATCAATGTTCGAGTCTCGGAGTTGCGTCCACATCCTGTTATTGTAGAGTAATGACGTAATGAACGCGTGCCTGAAAATGTATTGTAAATACGGTGCTCATGTAAATAGCTGATATAGTTTTGGGTTGATTTTGCGCTATATAAATATGCTTTTTTTTTTTAAAACAGAGGAATAGCCCACATTGACAGTCACAGGTAAGTTGGTTGCATACGTTAATTATAGCACAATATAATGTGGTAGGGCGGAGGAGCAGCATTTTACAAACACAATAAATACACAGACACAGATAGATAGTTGAAGTGGGTATGGGCACGTGTGCTCAACTCCATTTTATTACCTTGTTGTTAGTAACAAGTAGAATAGTAATCATGATATCATATACAGATATTTAATCATAACGGTTTATGACTTCTGTTGTACAAAGGTAGGAGCATTGTATGTGAAATAATACGCAGAACATTCTATCGTTAAGGGTACATGAGTTGTGGTGCACTGAGGTTGGGGTGGTTTGTGTGGAGCCTGCGATGATGCATGGTTCAGGCAGACCGCACTGGTAAAAATGTGTTTTGACTATTGAATTTTGCCTTAACAAGGGCACGTGGCGATTATTTACGGTGTACTGAGTTAGTGGTACGTCTGGTGTTTATCGTGTGCTCATCCTGCGATGATGCGTGGTCTGAGCGGGCTGTACTGAAATTATTCACTGTTGCATACTGGACTATATGAACTTTGAGGGGGTAAAAAACTAGCATTGATGGTTATCAATTGCTCTGTAAACTAGGACTACTGATTGCCCCCCATAACAAATTAAATGATTGCATTTCATGTAGTGCATTCTAACTTTCTCAAAATGGGGACATATGTCTGGTGGCGATGTTGAAGGTGATACCCCAGAGGTACTTGGTATTGCCGGTGGTGGAGTTTCATTTTGGCGCAATTTTCTACATTCTTTGTTATCATAGTTCACAGAATGCAACGATTGAAGGTGCTTGCCCATACTAGCAGTGCAACAGCACTATTTTTTTCTCTGGTTTAAATAAATCGAGGCTGAATTTAATGCTGTCTGTAGTGTAGATGAAAAGGTAAATTCAAGTTGTGAACCGTACTCTGCACAGTGTGCATGGAAGCTAGTAGTCAGTACAGTTATAGAACAATCCTTTTTTTCACTTTTTTTAATCAAAATCTGAATACATACAGTATAATTGTCTCTGCAATAAATACATCAAGGTTGAATTTCCTACTGTCTATGGTGTAGATGCAAAGGTGAATTTATTTTTGTATTTATTTATTTTATTTTTAGAGTTTTATAGAGCGCGGACAAGACCCATACGGGTATCAGAGCGCTTTACAGTACATGGGGATAATAATAACATACATACAGGATAGGTCACTGAAGTGTACATAAGACCATAGAGCAAACATAGCATGAGGCAATAGGAAGTGACCTGATGAGTGGAGGTAATACAGTGAAAGGTAAGTAGGTCAAATAAAAATAACATCATTGAGAACGACAAAAAGCAGAGCAATAAGGTGCCAGTTAAGAGTGAGTTTAGCGACATGGTAACGTAATATGTTGATTAGATAGACTAGTATGATACCCTGTACGTATGTTCATGCGGAATAATAGGTCTGTGTTTAAGAGAATTTTGCTACAAGAATGTCTTTTACTTCCCTTTTGAAAGCTGCAGTGGAGGGGTTCAGCCTTGTTTCCGGGGAAAGGGCATTCCATATCCTGGGCGCCATTCCAGAGAAGGAGCGTTTGTATGTTTTTTTCTTGTTGAATCTTTGTGGTTTCAGTAGGAGGTTTTCCGCACTTCTTGTGGATATTATCCCGCCGGATATTATACGTTTCTGTGTGAGATAGCTGGGTGCCTTGTAGTGTAAGGCCTTATGAGTCATGCACGCTATTTTCAGGTGAATTCTGGCTTCAAATGGTAGCCAGTTTAGAGATTCAAGGTCAGGGGAGATATGGGCCCTTCTTTTTGAGCCAGTGATGAGTCTCACTGCCGCATGAGTAGATGCTCTTAGGGGAGCTGTAGTAGCTGTGGGGAGACCGCATAGCGATATACTTCCGTAGTCCAGCCGAGATAAAACTAGAGCTTGAACCGCCATCTTGAAGTCATTAGCCGGTAAGAAGGGTTTCAGTTTCCTTAGTGTGTTAATCTGAAAGTTTACTCCCTTCGTTGTGTTACTAATGTGTTTCTTCATATTGAGGTTGCAGTCAAGTGTTATACCCAATGATTTCGCTGAGTCCACAATAGTTGGTTGGACGTTGAGTGCAGTAAGGTGTTTGATCAAATAATGCATTATGGGGACTTTGGCAGGTGGGGCAATTAGGAGGAATTCTGTTTTTGAGGCATTCAATTTGAGGTGATTCTCTGCCACCCAAGTTTTGGGTGGACTTAAGGGGAATTGTTATGCAAATTGAGGTAAACCAGTTAAGCACTGATCCAGATAGGCCCATTCTATGGTTCAACAGATCTATCAAGGTCTTGTGTTTAACTCTATCGAAGGCTGATGAGAGGTCTAGAAGGATAAGAAGACATGAGCCGTTTTGATCCAGTATTTGAAGGGCATCATCAATGATGTGTGTCATGACTGATTCCGTGCTGTAATCTGCTCGGAAGCCGGATTGGTGTTTGTTGAGAAGGTTGAAGCGATCAATATGTTTTGTTAATTGGTGTTGAACACATTTTTCCAGCTGTTTAGCCAGCATGGGAATATATGAGAGAGGTCGGTAGTTGATATGTCCGTAGGGTCAGCTGTGGGTTTCTTTCTTAAGGATGGGAGAGCATCATCTGCAATTATAGTGGAAGTGGAAGATCGAACATGTATGCAGCATGCATTTTATTATTCAACTAAATCTATAAGTGATATAAAAAAACATTTAGGGAAGCATACTAAAGGGATATTGTGTAGGGTATGATAGGTGTTATACTTAGTTTGGTTTCCACTGAGTTAGTGGTACCTGAAACAATAAGGTTTTGTGGAGCCTGTGATGATGTGTGGACTGGGCAGGACGTACTGATAGTAATATTTTTGTCTTGTGAATTCTGGCTTAGTCAGGCCAAGTGGCGATTTTGTGTAGGTTTGAGAGACGTTACTTTATTTCATACTGCACTTTATACATAATGAATGACGAATCAGTTCAATTCTGCCTGAATACGGCCATGTGCTGATGAATTATGGTACACTGAGTTAGTAGTACCTTTGGGACTGAGCGTGCACGTAACCTGCAATGATGCGTGGTCTGGACAGGCCGCAATGGGGATAATGATTTTTGACTACAGAATTTAGCCTTAATAAAGACTTGTGGTGATTATTTATGGTGTACTGAGTTAGTGGTATGGTGTACTGAGTTAGTGGTATGTCTGGTGTTCACCCTGCGATGATGCGTAGTCTGAACGGGCTGCACTCTAAGAATTGAATGTTGCATAGTGGACTGTATGTACTTTGAGGGTGAAAGAAAAAGTGCTATCGATGGTTATGAATTCTTCAGCAACAAAATTATCAGAATCAGATGATTCTTCCAGTGGTGTAGCCATTTTTGTCTCCAAAAAAGAAATTCAGGTTTCCAATGAAGAAAAAGTGAGGTTCAAATTTTGACCTATGCTATCCACAGTGTAGACTATCGTTAAGTGTACCTTTGCACTTGCAGTGTGAAATTAATTTTTCAAGTAAATCTATATGTGATATAAAAAAAGTTGTTAAAGTAAGCATAATAATGAGATATTGTATAGGTTTTGATAAATGTTATACTTAGTTTGGTATCGTAGTCGGCGAGGGCCTCGCGGCCTTATGCCCCGGAGATCCCGATTGGGATGTTGACAGCTCTGCCGCACGGAGGGGATTGGTCCCCGTTGATGGAGTGGGAGGCCGCGGGGCTACAGGTGGTGGGTGACTTGTATATAGATGGGGCGTTGGCACCGTTCGACGTGCTCCGGGACCAGTTCGGACTGCCTGAAGGGGGCTTCCTGCTACATGCGGCTGTAGTGTCTGCCATGCAAAAGCACTGGAAGGAGGGGCTCCTGGAACCTGCGACGACTATGGCGTGCCAATATGTGGTGATGGCGGCTGGTACCTTCAAAGCTGTGACGTGCCTCCATAATAGGATGCTGCACGACGGGCTGGAACCACTCCATGGGCTCAAAGCTAAATGGGAGGGGAGCATTGGCCGGCCCATACCAGATACGGCATGGGGCCATATCCTGCGACGCACGTGGAAGGGCACCAGGAACGCGCGCTTTCAGCAGGTTCATTTTTATGTGCTCCATAGGGCCTATCTAACTCCGGAGAAACTACAGCGGCACTTTCGGGTGCCGGATGCCTGTTGCCCCCGGTGCTCGTCCCTTGGGGCGGACATGGACCACTTGTTTTGGGGGTGTCCACAACTTGGAACTTATTGGGCTGAGGTAGGGGAACTCCTGAATGAAGTGACTGACAGGGAGGTAGACTTCGACATGGCGACGTGCCTCTTGCTCTGGTTCCCGCATACTAAGCACACCAAGGTGACCAGTAAATTCATAGATCTGGGTCTGATATTGGCTCAAAGGGAAATATCGTGGCACTGGAAGGCCAGGGGGGGTCCCTCACTGCGTAGATGGAAGAATGAGTTGCTGAGATGGTCTGACTGCGAGAGCGTGCTCCGGATGAAGCAAGCGGTGAAGCTGGGGAATGAGAAGGCTCTGGATGCGGCCCGTGCGTGGGAGTTAGTGGTACAGGCTCTGCGTGATGCTTTGGTTGTGGATGTGGACGGCGAGAACTAAGCCGCTGGACACCGCAGGGCGAACACAGCAGTATGTCATTCAGCACTGTAGTGGAACCATCCAATTCGGTGGAGCGATGCGCACACCTTTGCAGTTGCCAAGGGGGGGGGGGCGTTGGGGGGATTAGTTGTAGAGGGGTTTGGGGGGGGCCGGAAGCCATTGAAGGGTTGCTGGTGGGGGCCTGGAACTACTGGGACAGGGGGTATTGAGTGGCGGGAGGCCTGATTGGGTGGGACGGCCTGGTACGAAGGCCCATATAGCCTTGGGCAGGCCCCGATGGGGGCAACTACGTTGATACCATGGGGATGGCTGACGGGAATGTTGTTGCGGGTGGGGGGGTAAACGCAGATACGTAAATCGACCTTCTGCCGGGGTCCCAATGGGACGTACACTATGCTGTGCTCCTCCAGAGCGAACTGATGTGCCGCCCGGCCTCCGGGATGCGGGCTGAATGGCTGTGTACAACCGTGAACTGTTATTGGACGGGGGGGCCCGCAAGTGCACTGGCTGTTTCCTTTACCTGCTGTTTATAACTCTGCAATAAAAATATATTTAAAAAAAAAAAAAAATAGTTTGGTATCGTAGTCTGCAAATAATACATCAACAGTGTAATTAATTGTGAGCTCTGATGACCGCAGTGTAGGCAGGAGGCAGCGGTTAGCAAGAGCCCAAGACTACGTGGCATTGATTAGAGCTGCACAGTATTGGTAATTTAGTGTGTGTGCAGGCAGCGATGATAAGTGGGAGAAAGAGTTAGTGGCACCTGAAGCAACAAAGTTCTGTGGAGCTTGCGATGATGCGTGTTCCGAGCAGGACACACTGGTAGCAAAGTCTTTAAAATCAAGTTTTCTAAAAAATATTGGTTGTCCATTCACAGGAGTAAGTTGAAGTAGATTTCCAAAAACTATTATATATTTTCTTCTAAATAAGACACCTGATTCAATACGGTCACGTGGCGATGATTTTTGGTGCACTGAGTTAGTAGTACCTTTGGCGCGGAGCTTGCACGTACCCTGCGTTAATGAGTGGTAAAGGGGGGGCTGCATTCTGACCAGTGTCTTTCTCTATTGAATTCTGCTTGAATACGGCCACGTGACGATGAATTAGGGTGCAGTGAGTTACTGGTACCTTTGGCACTGAGCGTGTACGTAACCTGCGATTATGCATTGTCCGGGCAGGCCGCACTGGGAGTAATGTTTTTTGCCTAGTGAATTCTGTCTTAATAATGCCACGGGGAGATGACTTGTGGTGCAGTGAGTTAGTGGTACCTGAAGAATCAACGTGTGCGCAACCAGCGATGATTCGGGGTGAGGGCGGGTCGCACTGGTACAATGTCTCTTGGCTATTGGAATGCGTCATGTGCAATCGCCATTCCACCTGAATCGAGAGCCCTCATAATGTAGATCTAAAGCAGTTGTCAGCACAGATATCGACGCATGATTTTTGTGCCTTATATAAAAAAAATCTGAACACATACAGTAGAATTGTCTCTGCATTACATAAATCAAGGCTCAATTCCCTACTGTCCATAGTGTAGATGGAAAGGTGAATTCAAGTTGTGAACCCTGCTGTCCGCAGAGTAAAGTTTGGCAGTAGTCCACAGAAACATCGACAAATGCTTTTTTGTCACATACGTTAACAAAATCTGACGACACAGTAGAATTGTCTCTGTCTTCAATAAATCGAGAATGAATTCAATGTTGTCTGTAGTGCTTCTCCGCTTCTGGTATCAAGTTGTAAAATCTGTTGATCGCAGTGTACACTTGAAGGTAGTACTTAGTACAGACATAGATGAACATTTTTTGTGGCATCCATTAACAAAATTGACTCTGCCTTTCATAAATCAAGGCTAACTTGAGTGCTGTCCGTAATTGTCTCTGTATTAAATAAATGAAGGCTGAATTTCCTACTGTTCAAACTTTAACAAAATCTGAGGACATAGTACAATTTTCTCTGCTTTAAATAAATCGAGACTGAATTCAATGTTTTCTGTAGTGCTGATGCGCAACTGGTATCAACTTGTCAATTCTACTGACCCCAAAGTAGATTGAAGGCAGTTCTCAGCACAGATACCGACGACAAATTTAGATCCAAAGTTTAATTCAAGTTGTGAACCCTGCTGTCCGCAGTGTCGCTGGAAAGCACTAGCCGATACAGACATACGTCTGCGGTGGTGTGGCGCTGAGTTTGCAATGGGCCTGTATCGTGGAGGCAGGCGGTCATGGCGGCAGCCACGTGGCAGGGTGCGGACCTTCGCTGCGGCGCAGTCTGTTCTCTTTGCAGAAGTGAACCACGCCCAAGGCGTAGACTAATTATTTATAGTCTTACGTTGACGTTGTTTACGTTGGACTAGCCCACTTCGCTTATGCTTCAAAGGGGGGGTGAACACAGCTACATGACCGAAATATTCCCCAGTGTCTGAGATAATATGGTTGCGTCCACTATTCAGTACACTACACGTATCAATGGTATATCTACACACTGAAAAGTTTTTGATTTCTATAGTGAATTGTGTATATTACTTCACCTGTAGTTTTAGCGTTGTGTACATTATTGTTGATGTCCGAGTTCTTTCCCTTATACATACTTGGTTGCCACATCTCTGTAGATTGAGCTAGTGTACTGTTGAGGGGATATATTATTTTGGAAAAATGGTCCGTTATCCTGTTTTCCGCTGCCTCTGAGGTAGTAGGGGGAGGGGTCGGTGGGGATGGTTGTGGAGATCGTGGCGCTGGGTATTGTGATTTTGATGGGTGTCGGAAGTGTATAATTAGAACCTCTATCACATATTGCTTTTTAAACATGGGTGTGATGTCATTTGAGATGTCATCAGTGATGTCATCAGTGATGTCACTGATCATGTCATGAATGATGTAATATGTGACATCATCACCAGTGGATTGCGGGCGCGAGAGTTACAGTTAGTACAACTAACTATAACGGAGGAATTTCAATGGTTTTGTATGAGTGAAATGTCCAGTGAATATATATATATATATATATATATATATATATACAGCTACTTACATATGGCCCTGTCTGAACTGGGGTGGCTTGGTGAGCAAAATAACGATGGATTAAACCCAGATCTGTGACTGGGGGTGAATGTTTTGCCATTGTGCAACATTCCGTCCATCATCTTGTGTGTTTTGCTCTCACCCCAGCTATGCCTGTTTGCATATGGGGCTGTGGGAGGAGCAGGTCCTCATGAAGCACTTTAAACACATCATAGATCAGCATGTACCCCTGTGGTTACGTTATATAGACAACCAATTTTCTACCTGGAGGGGCTCTGAATCACTTGCCCTACAATTTATTGAGCAGATAAATAGGAATCAGTTAAATATTGAGTTCACTGCGAAGCTTAGCAAATCCTCAGTATACATCCTTGATGTGGAGGTATTTATACAGGAAGAGACTATTGCTACTAGGATTTACCGCAAACCTACTGTGGGAAATTCACTGCTGCCTGCATGAGTCATCACCCGCAACACCTAATTCAAAGCATCCCCTATTGGGAGATGCTTCGGGTGCAACGGATATGCAGCAGTGATGTAGATTGTCAAACAGTGCAGGAAAGCAGGAAACAAAGATTTTTATCAAGAGGATATGCTCCGGTGGTTGTAGACAGAGCCATCAATAAAACAAGACTTCTGACTAGGGATCAGGCTCTAGTAAAGAAAGATGACATCAGGAAACCACAAATAAATTGGAGCCGTCGTGCAGGGTCATACTTACCTACAATAAAGAACATAGAGCCATCAGGTAAAAAAACTAAATAAAAATTAGAACCTGGTACTAAATGATCCGGTTATAGGTGCAGATCTGTCTAAAAAAAAACAATTGACATTCAGGAAGGCCAGGTCTGTGGGGAACTGCCTTGTTAAGAACAGTCCAGAAATTAGAGCACCCACCAACTGTTTGTCGGCACAAAAGGGGTTTACATAGCTTATATCTTGCAAGGCATGTAAATTTGCCAAAAGCAGGATGAATTACTCAACACCTTTTAAGCCAGATCCAGTGTGTATCAATAAAAAACTCCATTGTAAAACGGACCATGCCGTGTATGTGCTGGAGTGTCCTTGTGCATTAAGGTACATTGGGAGTACTAAACTCCCGGTACATAAAAGGATACTCCAGCACATACGAGCCATCACAAATAAAGATCAAGCCTCCCCTGTGGCAAGGCACTTTGAGATGGTTCATGAAAGTAACCCAATACATCTCAGTTACTTTGTAATAGACTGTGGGGCATATTACCAACGTTAAGCGATATTTATCGCTAACGATGCTTAGCAATGAATTTTTTAACGCTAAGCATCGTCAGAAATTATCGCAGATAAACCTTGCTATTATCAAGGTTTATCGCAAATGCGATAAAAAACGGCCGCAATGCATGAATATCGCTGAAAAGTCAGCGATATTCATGCATTACCGAGCTAATGCTCTTAGCCATGTTATCCACCTCCCATTGGATAACATGGCTAAGAACTGCTCAGGGCAGGTGTTAGTTTTTGGAGATATTCGCGCTTAGCGCGAATATCTCCAAAAGTTGGTAATAGGAGATAGCGATATTAGCGACTGTTTCCAGTCGCTAACATCTTGGCACGCTCACTTTGCTTGTCATTAGTGATAAATATCACTGACATGCAAAGTGGGGCCCAAGATGGTCGCTATCTCCTACTAGCTGTCGCTAACTGGTGTTAGCGACAGCTAGGTAATAGGGAGATAATTTTATCTCCGCTTTCTTGGCTTTTAAAGCCAAAAAAGCGGAGATAAATCCCCTTGATAATATGCCCCTGTGTTCCTCCACTCAGAAGGGGTGGAAACCGTGAAGGCATTCTCCGTCTTTTAGAAACACAATACATACTGGAGCTATATGATATCAAGTTAAAACAAATTTAAATGTGAGTGTTTATTCAACAAAACTTTATCGACACTCACTGTCTTTAGGTTAAGCTTCACCTATTTAGTAATTAAATTAGAAGCTTCCCTTACTGAACTGGTTGCGCCCATGTGGGAATTCAAACAATCATGTATACATGATTACTAACCATATTTTTCTGCAAAAATTTCATTTTAAACAAGTAATTCAACTTTCATAATTGAAGTATAGCATAACTATAGTGTTACTAAAACAAAATACTTTAGATTTCATCAAATACAGTTTGTGCTATGCAGCCCCTGTGGGCTTTCCGTATCTACATCTACATCTCTCTCTTGTAGAAAAAGATCCAAGCTGGAGGGTTGTCAACTAACTTGATGTATCTGTTGCACTTTATCTCAAATACTTGTATGCGGGCTCTGATGGTCTTCAAAGTAAGGAATAAGCTTCATATTTTCTTAAATTCTTTCTATTCATTTAAACGTGGTCTGATCAAAAAAATTCTTTGTTCATGTCATATCACTAAGAAATTAATAATAAAACAAACAAAAACATTTAAAATATTCAAAATATTCTCGCTGCGAGGCAACAGACTTTGTTACCAAGTTCTATAGGGTGATGTTCTGCACAATTCATATATTATTGGATTCGAAAAGTTTGTAAATCTTCATTTGTTAACATCGTTGTTCACGACTCTAGATATCTGAACCCATAGTTCTAACACCAAGCAGAACTCAATATTAAGAGAAAAATACGGCGTGCTGTTTGGAAAAAAAGGGGCAGCATTGTGTCAAAATATATATATATATCACACAAGAAAGGTTGCCCTCAGACAAAGGTGCACTCCCAAACAGATTCAAATTATTTATTCTGGAATGCAGCAAAGCCAGCAACATACAGAGAATTCTTCTTTCCTCTTTCAGAGGCCTAACACCTTAGGGAATTTCACAGTCCTTGCTCATAGGCCAAACGCATGACAGTCAGTAGATTGATTGCAGGCACCTGTTCACCAAGTTCTATCCTGAAGTGGGCCTCTCAAAATGAGTATCACAACAAGTACATCCATACTAATATAATAAAGAGAGAGCCCAAACCTTTGAGGCGGGTAATCTCAGGAACCACAGCACCAATCACAACACCCAATACAGCATTGGAAAGGGCAGTTGCAGCAGAAGGACATAGGCTACGCAGACGCCCACCATATACATTTAAAAGGTAAAAGAACCGTGCCAGCAAAGTAGTCCCTTGTGGGCGTGTCTGCATTGTGCTGTGGGCGTGTTCTGGGGGCGTGACAAACGCTGGGGGCGTGTGGTACATTCCGCCCTTCGGGCTGGACTGTTCCCATGATGCACAGGGTCAAGGCTGATTGCATATGGCCATGTTTGAACTGGGGTGGTGTGGAGTGCAAAAAACCGATGGATTTAGGCCCAGATCTCTGTACTGGGGTGAATGTATGACATTGTTCTGCATTCTGTCCATCAACTGTTGTTTTTGCATTTGTCACCCCGAATGGGATGGGTATGCTCAGATGTGAGTCCCATGCTCTCCACACCACTGGAGTCAAGCTATTCTGGCTCAAGATGGCTGATAGCCAGAAACTGGTCCTAGGATGGTTAAATATGGTCCAGGAAAGACATGGCTTGGCAATTTGGGCTGGACTGTTCCCATCAGGCACAGGGTCAAGGCTAATGTGTATATGGCCATGTCTGATTTGGGGTGGTGTGGAGTGCAAAAAAATGATGGAGTTAGGCCCAAATCTCTGTACTTGGGTAAATGTATGAAATTGTTCTGCATTCTGTCCATCAACTGTTGTTTTTCAATTTGTCACCCCGAGTGGGATGGGTATGCTCAGACGTGAGTCCCATGCACTCCACACCACTGGAGTCAAGCTATCCTGGCTGAAGACGGCTGATAGCAAGAAACCTGTCCTAGGATGCTTGATTCCCGTCCAGGAAAGACATGGCTTGGCAGTTCGGGCTGGACTGTTCCCATGAGGCACAGGGTCAAGGCTGATTTGCGTATGGCCATGTCTGAACTGGGGTGGTGTGGAATGCAAAAAAAACGATGGATTTAGGCCCAGATCTCTGTACTGGGGTGAATGTATGACATTGTTCTGCATTCTGTCCATCAACTGTTGTTTTTACGTTCTGCCCTTCATGCCATGTCTCATATCGTGTGCTGAGGACCTGTGCGTGTGCGGGGCGCGGGATTACGGGGAAAAAAAAGCAAGGGTGTGCCAAATATTTCATTGTTTTTCTTCCCAGGTTCTGTACATTCCAGCTCCGGGTGTCCACCCTGCTCCCTTTAAATACCCCTGCACCCCATAATCATAACCCACCCTTACTCCTTAAAATACCCCAACACCCTTAAACACTAACCCGTCTTAACCCTATAAATATACCTGGTACCCCAAAACCCAAACCTATCCCTAAACCCTAAAAATACCTCTGTACCCTAAAACCCAAACCTAGCCCTGAACCCTATAAATACCCCTGTACCTCAAAACCCAAACCTACCCCTGAACCCTAAAAATACCCCTGTACCTCAAAACCCAAACCTTGCCCTGAACCATAAAAATATCCCTGTACCCCAAAACCCAAACCTGACCCTGAACCCTAAAATACCCCTGTACCCCAAAACCCAAACCTAGCCCTGAACCCTAAAAATACCCCTGTACCCCAAAACCCAAACCTAGCCCTGAACCCTTAAAATACCCCTGTACCCCAAAACCCAAACCTACCCCTGAACCCTAAAAATACCCCTATACCCCAAAACCCAAACCTACCCCTGAACCCTAAAAATACCCCTGTACCCCAAAACCCATACCTATCCCTAAACCCTAAAACTACCCCTGTACCCCATAACCAAAACTATATCTGAACCTTTAAAATACCCAAACACCCCAAAACATATACCTTAGTACCCCAAAACATATTCCCATATACCCATACTTACCTTATCCAAACATTTAAAAAAAAATACTTTTACCATTCATGCATTTATAACGAATTTCGTTGTAAATGTATGCATGGTAAAAGCATATAAAATGTAATGCCATGCGTTATAATGGCATTGCGGAGTCATGGTACTTTCGTAATGAAAGTATGCGGAGTGATGGTATGCGGAAAGAAAGTTGCAGAATAATGGGTGTTTACCCTCCCCCAGTAAATACATTGGTGGCACGGCGGCCCACATCTCCAGCAACATACTCATATTTTTTCACCACCGATTTGAAAAATGCACAGGTTTCTCTCATTGATGGCCAGCACCGACCTACACTTTTAGGCACACCTCCCGCCACAAGTTCTAGAATTGCGAACTTTAGATCTGGGGAGCTACGTTCGAATCTCGGCTTCAGCTCAACATCCTGTGATTCCAGGCAAATCTCTATGTCTCCTCGTGCCTACCACAAATGAATGTGTTCTTCTGTCATGCCATGTTGTCGAGTTCGCGCTATATAATATTTCAAGGAAAAAATAAAGTAGGGCAACTCGAGTTCACACACTATTGAACGCGCACTCTTAAGTGCATCAGCAGTGCACTGTGAATCGGAGCGTTTCACAGGCCTGTCACAGTATATATACACACATACACAGAAAAAAATCAAAGGTCACACTGGGCCCGATTCACAGAATGAACTTAAGACTCAATCCTAAACTTACTACTATTTTGGTATTCACAGAATGAACTTACTACTTTTGGTATTCACAGAAGTTAGGATTTTGTCTTAAGTTTGTCTTAAGACAGACTTAAGACAGACTTAAGACAGACTTAGGACAAAATCCTAACTTCTGTGAATACCAAAAGTAGTAAGTGCATTTTGTGAATACCAAAATAGTAGTAAGTTTAGGATTTTGTCTTAAGTTTGTTCTGTGAATCGGGCCCAGGGACATTATATCTAGGCTCAGATTTCTCTCGTACAAAACCAGTGAAATTCAGCAGTTATTGTTACCTGACCTAACTATAACTTATGCCCCGACAATGCACTGCTTATTATGTCACATACTACATTGCTTTTGACATGGTCAGTGACATCACTGATGACATCTCAATTCTAGGGGTGGGCGGAGTTTGCGGTGTTACACTACATGGAATTCTGCTGAGTTGCATAAAAACTCAGTGGAATTCCACGGAGTTCCCTTCCGCTGTTGGGTTTACAGAGGCCCTGCTACAAGGCTTTCTTGACTCTGTTTCCTGCCCTAACCGCATCTCTCTTGTTGCTCCAGGTTGTGATCTGCTCCCCCTGTGGCGGCCCTTGCTGTTCTTTTCCTACCACAGCCTGCCCCTCGGAGGTCCCTGTCCATCGCAGTGCAGCCATGTGTGAGGGAGGGACTGGCCTGGTAGAGCTATGATTAAGGGACTGGCCTGGTGCAGCCACAAGTGAGGGACTGGCCTCGTGTAGCGGTAGCCACGAGTGATGGACTGGCCTTGTGCAGCCGTCCAACCACCTGCTCCATCCGTTCTTCTTGCAGCTGCAGCTCCTGATGCCTAGCTCGGCCGGACCTGGGTGAAACAAGTGCAATGCCCCATGATAACTAACACAAAGCAAACACAATTCCCTGCAAAAAAAAAAAAACAAGCCCAGCCCTACACAAAATTAGCACAGATTAAAAATGTTTGCACGGGTAGAAAAGTAAAACACAAATGACTCACTGCGGCAACTGACAATTTCAGTGGTCCTCACTTTTAGCAAATTTAATTCCTGGAAAACGGCCATAGTGTGATGATTGGGCCGGCACTGGTAAACTCCACTCCACGGGAGGGGGAGTTTTTTCTGAACTCCGCTCTTCTGACTGTGGAGTAAAAAACGTTGCTTACTCTGCCAGCAGAGCAGAGTTCACTGCCGACCCCTCAAATGACTCAAATGACATCACTAACTACATTATTGATGACATCATTCCGTGATTATGAGTGTTTCCTAAACGTTACTGAGTGTTAAACATATATACTAAGGTAAGTGACTGTGGAAGTTCCCAGATGGGTGAGCGAGTGGGTGTGTAAGTGATGTATACAAGAATGAGTTGGTATGTGAGAGACTGCATACATGAGTGAGTATGTGTGAGTTTTTGTGTGGGTGAGCGAGTCTGTGTGTCAGTTGGTGTATGAGTAAGTGAGTGGCTGTGTGAGTGTCTGTATCGGTTGAGTGAGTTGGTGTGTAAGTGGCTGCAATGGTGAATGAGAGGATGAATGAGTGGCTGTATGGGTGACAGTGAGGGTATCTCAGTGGCTGTAAATGGTGAATGAGAGCGGCTGAATGGGTTCCTGAGCAGGCACATAAATATCTGTATGGGTGAGTGACGGTACATAGGTGACTGTATGGGTGCATGAATGGGTATATAAGTGGGTGTATAGGTGAGTGAGTTGGTGTGTGAGTAGTTGTATGGATGAGTGAATGAGTGTGTGAGTAGCTGTATCAGTGAGTAAGAGAGTGTGAGAGAGAGGTTGTATATGAGAGTATATATTTGCCTCAGTGACTGTATAGATGAGCGAGCAGATGTGTTAGTATATCTATGAATAAGTGAGTCAATGTGTGAGTAACTGTATGGGTGAGTGAGTAGATGTGTGTGTGACTGTATGGGTGAATGAGTAGGTATATGAGTATTTGTATAGGTGACTGACTGTATGGGTGTATGAGTGGATGTGTTAGTGACTGTATATCTGTATGACTGGATGTGCCAGTGGCTGTAATTCTGTATTGGTCAATGAGTAGGTGCATGAGTGTCTGCATATGTGGTTTAGTGGTTACATTAGTGGCTGTATGGGTGAGTTGATGTGTGAGCGACTATAAATCAGTGAGTAGGTGTGTGAGTGTGGATGATGTCATCAGTGATGTCATTTGAGATGTTCTCAGTGATGTCATGACTGATGTAATATGTGAGGTCATAAGCAGTGCATTGCGGGGCGTAAGTTATAATTAGCTTCGCTAACTATAACTGCTGAATTTCTCTGGTTTTGTATGAGTCAAATGTCAGCCTAACTATACATCCCTGTAACCTTTTGCTTTTTTAACCGAATTTCTATGGTTTTCTAACTAGTAGTCATGTTTGTAGAGTGGTGAAGAAAGGGGGCCAGGCCTTCCGACCAGCTCTCACAAATCCCACTGTGTCACACTTACTAGAAGTAACAGGAGGGCTACTTGGCCTATTATGCCCTCAGCTTCCAAGCGGACCTTATCTCCCAACCAGTAGTGCACCAGGAGCCATGTTTGCAGAGTGGCGGACTGAGAGGGTGTGTCCTCCGAAGAACGTTCAGTAATTCCGCTGTGTGGGATTTACTGGAGCTAAAATGAGGGCTTGTCCGCCCCCATGGACCCTTAGCAGCCAAGGAGACTTCACCCTGGATGCAACACTCGTGTCTCAGGCTCAATGAAGAAAAAAACGAAAGAATGTGTCTGGGCAATCTGTCCAATGCTCAGCTCAAACTGGCATGGCCCACCCCAAAGTCTAAGATCAAAAGCTTGAGCGTCTGCCTTGTCAAATCACTCAAATTTGTCTAGCAAGCAGGGGAAGTTACAAGAGCCTGCTATGGTATCCTTAGAATGCTGAGAAAAGTTCTACCCCTCCTCCCAATGGGGACCAGGAGAATTATGGTCCAGGTTCTGGTCCTCTCGCGCATGGATTACAGTTACTCCTTGTACCTGGGAGCACCTAAATCCACTACAAGGAAACTCCAAGTTGTCCAGAACTCTGCCGCTCGGCTGCTGCTTGGCAAGGCTAGACCTCTATCGGCTAAGCCATGTTTGAAGACCCTACACTGGCTGCTGCCAATCCTGGAGAGGATTAAGTTATCCCTCTGCATAGCCCACAGCACCATTATGGGAAAAAGCCCTTCCATTAACAGGTCCCTTATCACCTTCTATCATCCCAGGAAACTCCTCCCCTCTGCTAGCTGAGTCTAGCCCCCATCCCTAAAATCTGAAGGATATGGAGTTGGGGTAGTTCCTTCTCTTACAGCATAGCTAGGCTTTGGAACGCCCTTTCTCTTGGACCTGCACTCAGAGACTCACCATCTCACCTTCCGAAAGTGTCTTAAAACCTGGCTGGTACCGAATACTAACTTGTGAGCCACCTGCCCCTCCCCTTCCCCTTGTTCTGCTGCTAGCGCTGGGATGCCTCAGGGTAGCTGTGCGCTTAAGAAGTGTTACTTAATAATCCCCCAACCAGTAGTGCACCAGGAGGCACTTTTGCAGAGTGGTGGAGAAAGAGGGTGTGGCCTCCGACGACCTCTCAGCAATCCCGTTGTTTGGGACATATTAGAGGTAACAGGAGGGCTTGTTGGCCCCCAAGGACTTGCAAAATCCAAAGGGGACTTCATCCCCAAACCATGCCTTGCATAATTTAAAAATACTGCCCTCTGGATTTGGCCCACCTGGTGCCTTCATGAAAAAGATGCGCGGGAGCCCAAGAATCTTTTTTTTTCCTTTCTGCCACCAATACGTGTGCTTACAGACAACTTTGAACAAAAAATGCTTTTAACACCGGTGGGGTCCCTGTGGGACCTCCCCACCTTATCTGGCAGGTCAGGGTATTCCTACCCTGCCCCCTTTTATTTTGTTTTTCACTTTTTTTGGGACTCACTCGGCTTCAAGACGAGTCACAGATGGCTGCCAACACTTCATGAATGAAGTGTTCACAGCCAATCAAATTTCAGTAGGATCTACTAGTCAACTGCAACGACTAACATACAGAGATATCAATAGTTTTAAACTTAAATATCTCTAAAACTACTGAACGGATTTACACCAAATTACAAAAAGCACACTTTATGGACCGACATCTAGCTTTCTGACAAATTTGATGTAATTCCATTCAGCTGTTTGGGCTGTAGGCGTGTTCCAAATCCCTATGGGAAAAGACATGGGGAAAACACATTTTGGGAGCCCCCTTTTTCTCAACCCAACTTGATGGATCACCCCAAAACTTTCAACACAGCAGCTGAAACAAAACAGGTAAGGTTTTGAAAATGTTGTGAAGATTCATCAGGTGGCGCCAAAGTTACTGACAAAAGAAGCTTTTTCTATGGAAACATGTTCCTAACTATAACTACCTACTGGTGACCGCCCGTAGGAAATATATGTGTGTGTATATATGTTAAGGCAGGAACTTGGATAACTACATGACACTCCAGTAAAACTCGCACTCCACAGTTCTGATTTCCACGTAGTTTATTTTGACAAAATAAAGTACTTGGAAATCTGAACTGTGGTGTGCGAACCATGTATGGTGGTCAAGGGGGAGCTTCGCGACAAGTTAAGCAGCTGGATCCGGAGAGAAGACCAACATTAATGCCAGGTGAGGCTATCAGGAGCTGCGGGGGCAGCATGGCAATGGTGTCTATGGGGGTAGATATGCGCAGCGACTGGGACAACAGGGAGCTACGGTTGAACAAAAGTTTGTATTTTAAGGACACCTGCGTGAGCATTGAGCAACTGTGGCAGGCAGGAGGCAGAAGGAGTGCCACGGAGGACATTAATGGGGTGACCGGGCAGGTCAAGACAAGGTATGCCACCCCAGTGGGCATTAGGGGCCAGACAGAACTGGCGTGGAAAGAGGACAGGAGGCCGAGGGTGGAAGGCCAGCAGGGTAGCGCTTAGGAAAGTAAGGGGCTGAAAATCAAGAAGTTGCCATATATGGGTGTTACAAAACCCCTTGGCGAATATTTGATGTTATCCACAAAAGAATAAATCTGGGAGGGGGTATATATCAAATGTTTAAACTCCTGCATAGGGAACTTAGAGCTGAGGAGGGGTCCAAGGAGGATGAATATAAGCTGTCAAAACATCCCAATGTGCCCATGACCATTGAGAACTGGACGCCTGCGTTTTGATTGCTGCTAATATTGCCAAAAGCACCCGGAGAGGTCAGAAGCTCTGTTCAAGTATATAAACGTGATCAGATAAACACTGATTACATTTTAATTGATATGCATGTGAGTAATATGTCAACGCGTTCCAGGCATGGCTGGCATGGGACCTGGAAGCCAAGTGGGGAGAGATCGACAACAAACTCTGGCAGCAGACGATGGGGGTCTGAAACATTTGGGAAGACCGTTTTTACAGCCAGCTGCCTTCCCATAGTATATAGCCCCTTTCTGGGCAATCCCACTCGAGGAGGGGAGGTCCAGCCAACAAAAGTCACGGGCAGTACTGGGACTTTGACAAAGGGCTGTGCATGCAGGAGTATTGTAAATTCATTCATAAATGCTCAAAAGGTGCATGGAGACATGCTCTTGTATATTGTTTTAGAGCTGGGGGGAGTGGACAGGGTGAACCAGGGGGCCAGTGGAATTCACAACAAGTTCTGTTGCACCTCCTTAGTAGGAAGTGTCCCTTGGAATGCACTGCCAGATTCCAATCTGGGTTTATCCAATTAAAGAAATTATTTTAAAATTTCGCATAGATGTTTCAACACATCGTTTATTTTCAATTGAGTGTTTGTAATCACATCAATTTAATTGCATGGAGTATATCAATCTTCAAATTTGTATGCTTCCATGATCAATATACCAAACACGTATAGATGTATAGAGGTGGTGCAACAGAACTATTTAAAACACGCCCAGGTCTAGGGATGATACCTCGGTGCACGCCTTCAAACTATTCCGCATCATAGAACTCTGGTTTACACTCTTTCAAACCGTGGAGTGCAGGATCTAATTCCCTTTGAATTCACAAGTAGTCCATTTGGGCGCATCACACAATCCACAAGGAAGGTTCCAGGGAGGTTGGGGCTCCCAAGGGGCAATGAGCAAGGCATCATACGCCAATTGACTTGGGACACTTGGAATTTTGGCTGGCACAATACCCTGACAAGGAAGTTGTGACCTAGTTAAGCGAAGGGTTTCGCTGGTGGTTTCAAGCTGGGCTAAATGGGCCTATGGCAGGTGGTGGCCGTTAAACGACACAAAGAATTTCAGGGGAGGAGTATGGCGGGCCTTTTGACGACTGGCCAATACATGACTTGATTGTGTCGCCAATTGGTATGGTGCCCAAGAAGGATTAAGGACAGTTTAGGCTCATCCAACACCTGTTGTAGCCGGAGAGGCAGTCAGTAAATGACTTCATTGCAGAGAAAGGAGCTTCAGTGTTACATTCTTTGGTTGATGTAGCAATGGCTACAGTCACACAGGTGGGAAAAGGGTTGCACATGGCCAAATGTGACATAAAGTCTGCCTTTAATCTATTGCCCGTACACCCGGAGGACTTCGGATTGCTGGGACCAGTGGTACGTGGCAGGACACTGCCCATGGGATGTTCCATCTTCTGCACCCTGTTTAAACCCTTCAGCTCGTTCCTACAATAAGTATTCACAAGGCACACGGGTCAGTGTACAGTGGCACAATACCTGGATGACATATTTTTCGTGGGTCAACCCATTTCGATGGACTGCCAACACCGGTTAGTACAGTTCCAGGAGCTTATGGGTGACCTGCGTATGCCCCTTGCACCGGAAAAGATAGTGCGGTCCAGCACGACTCTCTCATTTAATTTAATTTGATTCAATGGCAATGGCAGTATGGTTACCAATGGACAAGAAGTTCCACATGCTGGGGTTGCAGAAAACTATGCTGGCCATAGAAAAAGTAACAGTTAAAGAAGTGTAGATCTTGATCGGACAGATGAACTTTGCTTGCAGAGTACTCAGGGTGGGCGGTACATTTTGCAGGCGATTCAGCTTGTGTCTACTGGGTCTGTCTCAACCTCATTTGTTTCCTCAGGGGCAAAGGAGGATTTACGCTTGTGCTGCAGGTTTCTGGAGGAATTCAATGGTATCCCAATAGGAGCCCGAAAGGATTGGGAATGGGCTGTGCACATTTACTCTGGGGCAGCAGGAGGCCTGGGTTTTGAGTTGCACTGGTGGAGCAGGTGGAGCGTGGAGGAATAGCCAGCTGATTGGAAGCACAGAGGGCAGAGCATTGCTTTTCTAGAATTCTTTCCACTGGTGGTGACGGTGACACTATGGGGCCGAGAACTGGCACACCGCAAGTACTGCTTCGGATTGATATCATGACCGTGGTTTTCATTGTCAACAGGCAGTCCGCCAGGGATGAACAGGTCCTCAAGCTCCTACAGGTGTTTGTATTGGGTTGTCTGAAGCATTATATCATTTTTACAGCCTGGCATGTACCAGGAGTGGCCAGTGACATTGCGGATGCTGTGTCTCATTCACAGTGAGAGAGGTTCCATGGGCTGGCCACGGATGCAGACAGGTTTAGGATGTCAATGCCAGCGGCATTGTGAAAGATAGGGGAGAAAGGATGCTACATTTGGTGTTAGTGTCTTTGGCGCAGTCTACTAGCAGGCATGGGGTGAATTTATGCAATCTGGGGTGCAGTGGAGGCTGACAGGCTGGAGCATGGAAGAGGATATAGTACAGTTCATTTTGACGATGATTGAAAAGGGGCTATTAAGGGTGACGATTACGGGGAAGGTACTGGGGATCGCATTCATGGGCAAGATGTGCTGGGGCTATGACTGTCTGGGGGGAACAGGGCCAGACGATCCTGGAGGGTTGGGACAGGAATTGGGGCAGAGGGGGTAGGAGGAGAAGGCCACTGATGAGGGGTTTGCTTGGGAACGTTTTGGAATCTCTGCCAGCCATTTGCAGCGGAGTGGATGAGACTATTTTATTCTCCACGTTAATGTTGTGGATGTTTTTCTGGGCCTTTTGGATTTCAGAGTTGCTGGGTGGACGGGGTGCTCTTGGGATTCAGTAAGAGGATGTCTATGGTGTTACAGGACAGGTGGAACTCTGCGCAAGTCCAAAACGGATCAAAGATTGCAGGAGAAGACATGGTGTCACAAAGCTTTCCTATTCCAAGTCTTTGCCCCGTTCTGTGAAGCAAGCGATTGCAGAGTATCTCAGGGGTCATGATGGGAGTGTTCCACCATGCTATTGGGGCACAGGTGACATATTTTCAGCAATTGGCTGTTTTGCGTATAGCCCTGGCCCATGTTGGGGAAGATCCGGGGGCCGCAGGATTTCATCAGGACAAGATCATCAGCCTGGGGAGGTGGTCCTCGGATTGCTAACGCTGCTACATACGTTTGGGGCCGGGGAGATGTTGATGTACTGAGGTCCTTTTTTTCATGTCTATCACTTGTTTTTTTTCAGGTGCTGTGGCAGGCCCGGAGGCTGTCAACCTGGCAACCTGAATTTATCAAATGGGCGGAGAGACATGAAGCTCAGAGAGGTCATGGAGTGAATTTGGGTCTGGATGATGGACTGTATACGGTGTTATGGCATGGTATATGGGGCTTGAAGTAGAAAGATTTGTTGAATGTTTAAATGGCTTGTTGAGACAGCAGAGAAGTCTGGATGTTTTGTTGCTTCATCTAGGGGAAATGACATGGTAGTGTGCAAGAGGTTAGCATTGCTCAAAGAGATGAAAAGGGATTTGAGTGAGATCAAGCGCCAGTGTCTAGGGTGCCACGTGCATCGGACAGAGTTTGTTCTGCAGAGGAACTGCGGGGTGCTCAGAAGCCCGCAGCGAATGACAGAGCTAGGAGGCAGATAAATAAAGAGATGCATTTGTTTTGTAGGGAGGAAGGTTTCGGCAGGGTGGATAATTTTGAGTTGTGGTACAACGAGGTTGAGTTTTTTCAGAGATGTGGTGAATTTATCTCACTTCGGGATAGAATTGTACCTTATACAGATTCAGGAATCCCTAGGTAAGACATTGAATGTTTGCAGATAAAAGAAGGGAGCCTGTCTGGGGGAGTCAGAAAATCCAAAGGGCTTTTCTGAGTGGCAGTGGGCCTTCAAGTTAGCATGATTCTACAGCAAGGATATTTGTTGTGATAGAGAGCGATTTTGCTCTTTTATTTGTAGGGGTGCATTATAATCATGAGTAGTTCACACCCAGACACATATAATCCTTTGTCGTGTTAACATTTGGTTATTAGATTGTGTTTTGTTATAATGTGCAAATTGAAGTGTTACATTTTCATGTAAACAAAGAAATTAACAATGTAGTTACTTGGGTTTAGACAAAGTCTCAACGTATAAAAGTCCATTTATAACTAACAAATGTTTATGATGTTAATGTGGCTATGTAACATGTCAAATGTAATAATGTATACATGTGAGTGCTTTTTAAAGCTTATGTATCATTCTTATGTTGACCTAATTCAGCAGGCCTAAACGTGTATTTCTCCCTGCTCGCTCTCATGTTAAAAGTTTTTATTGGAATTTATGTGCATGTGGAATTTGTCTTTCTCACGTCTCTGTTGCAAGTGGAGAGATGCATCTTTGTTAGTTAGAATAATGTCTTTATTTTAGGAGATAGACTTAGGGAGGTGAAGATACATTTGAACAAGCGATACTGATAATGTGAGACGTGTTCTTTCCTGCCGGAGAAGGCCTGGGAATCAAGGTCATCAAGCAAGAGCCTGGGAGCACCGTTGCTGCATGGAAAGTTACCTACAAGGAGGTGTCTAGCTGGATGGGGTGATCTCGTGATGTGATGAGGGGTGTGACCTATGACTTCTGTGTTGGGGTTAGGGACAGAGTCCAGGTTCCTTGAGAGGAGAGAGTATCTAAGAACAAGCTCTGTAGCTTTATGCTACTTGATCCATTTAACGTGAGTGTACATCTTAGGAAGCCTTCATGTGCTGACACCTTGTTCTGGAACTTGCCTGGGAAATGCTAAGTAGGAATGCCACAATAGGATAGTGTAGGCACTGTGTTGTGATGTATCTCATGTAAGTGTAGGTTTATCTCATGTAAGTGTACCTTTAAACATGTCTTTAGTTTTATGATGTATTGGGTTTTAGAATGTATGTCTCCTGGCAACAGAATTTACTGACCTCATTCCTCTGGGAGCTTTTGGCAGAGATGGTCCTTCTGGCTCTGCTGCCCAGGTAGCTAATAAACTAACCAGCTTTCAACTTCCTGTATCCTGCATGCCATTTGGAATTGCGTCAGCAGCGTCTGTTTTCCAGAGGATAATGAGCAATATACTCAGGGGCGTTGATGGCGTCCCGGTGCTTGAAGATGACGTGCTCATCTTTGGTAAAGATATTGCATCTCATGATAATGTCTTAGAGAAAGTGTTAACACTGTTCATAAAACGTGGTGTGGTGTTAAAGGAGGAAAAGCGTAAATTTCTGTGTTCAAAAGTAGGTCTAGGCAGAAAGTGTTGTTCTGCTTGCGGAATTTGCGGAATTTGGGTAATTTTGCGTTCCGCCGAGAACGCGAAATTGCCCCAAATTCTGCGTTCTGCGACTTCGTGAAATTGTTTGCTTGTTCGCATTCACAAAATGCGTGTACGCAAGATGTTTCCCCCGAGCATGCAAACAGCGATCGCGGACAGTAACAAAACATAGCGAACAAGCAATTCCGCGTGTTCGCGGAATTTCTGTGTGTTCGCTGAGATTTTATACCGTTTCGTGGAGATTTGCGTAACGCGATTACGCAAATTCCGCCCACCCCTATTCAAAAGTTGAATACTTGGGGCATGTCATATCTCATGATGGGGTCAGTCCTCGACCAGGATTACTTTGAGCCATTCTGGATGCCCCTGAAGCAGTGGACAAAGCTGGGGTCAAGTCGTTGCTGGGACTATGTGAGTACTACTAACAGTTGATTCCCAACTTTGCGTCCATGGCACGTCCCATAAGTAATCTACTCAAAAAGGGAGTCAAGTTTGAATGGTGTGATGAGTGTGCTGTTGCTCTTAAGTTGGTAAAGTCTGCTTTGAATGATGGACCCATTTTGAAACCTTTTGATCCAAGTTTGTCTTGTTGTGTTACAGTGGACACAAGTCAAGTAGGTATTGATGCTACCTTAACCCAATGGGATAACAATTGTGAGAACACTGTATGTTTCGCATCCAGAGTGCTAAGAACTCCTGAGCTCCAGTACTCGGTCATTGAGAGGGAGTTGTTGGCCTGTACTTGGGCTTTTGAGAAGTTTCGACCTTACATCTGGGGCAAGTGGTTCCTGCCTTTGACGGATCATAAGCCACTCTTAAACATTTTTGGGGGAAGTGTGAGTAAGTGCTGTTCTCCGAGAATTATGCATATGGTAACTAAACTTTGCATTACCACTTCAGAGTGGAACATATTTCTGGTGGAAAGAATGGAAGGAAAGATTTCCTTTCCCGTTTCCCCATCGAGGTGAATGAACATGATGAGGTCAATCGTGACGATTTTTCTAATGAGGATTGTGATGACTGTCTAATTGCTGTGTTAGACCTTCCTGATCTTGATCTAGGTTCTAAGACTGATTGGGTCCAGGCATTAGAATCTGACGGTGTGATCCGTGAAGTCTTTCCTTATGTCAGAAATGGGTGACCTAGAGAAAAAGCTCTTCCAGCCTCTCTCCAGCCTTTCTGGAAGGTTGAGGATGAACTATCCATAGAAGATGGTTTACCACTGAGGGGTGACAAGTTGGTACCCCCTGATGTTTTCCATAAAAGCATCATTGAAAGGGCTCATGAAGGCCATCTCGGCTCTACACTCACCAAGCTGCGCATCCGGGACACATATTGGTGGCCAGGTATGGATGCTGAAATTGATCTGGTGGTTGCCAATTTTTGTGTTTCGGGTGCGGCTGACAAAAGTTTGAAAGTTTCTGTTCACCCTTTGATCCCTATTGAGTGCCCCAAAGGTCCCTGAATTAAACTAGGTATTGATGTCATGGGGCCATATGAAGTTCTTCCTGGGGGTTCTTGTTTCATTTTGGTCCTCATAGACTATACATCAAAATGGCTGGAGGTGAAAATGGTGAAAGAGGCTAACATGAAAACTATTGTGGAGTTCCTCAAAGATGTGTGTTTGAGAGAGGGTGTTCCTGAGACTTTGGTTTCAGACAATGGAAAACAGTTTGTTAGCACGGAATTTGAAGCTTTTCTGGTTGAGTCAGGTTTCAAACACCACAAGAGCTCCCTTTACCAGCCACAAACTAATGGTTTAGTTGAGCGAATGAATCGGGTGGTGGGGGAGTGTATTAAGTGGGCCAGAGCTGGTGGTCATGATATTTACAAGGCACTGGACACAATGGAGTGGTTTTATGGGACTACGCCACACTCTTCTACGAAAATGTCATCTTTTGAACTCTTGCGGGGTATCAAATACTAGTTTCAGACCTGCGTGGATGAGCAAGTGGGTCAGGTCTGAATGTGATGTTGCCCAGCTGATGTCCTTAGCGAGTGAAACATATCTCTTGCTCAAGCTAAACAGAAGCAATGGTTTGATTCACGCAGGTGTGCTAAAGTAGTTCCGCTTAACGTGGGAGACATGATCAGAATTAAAACTGCTGTTTATACTAAAAAGGGAGACAGCAAATTCAGTGTACCAGTCAAAGTTATAAAAATTCTTGGAAATGCTGTAAAAGTTGATGGTGGTCATTGGTGGAACCTTAACAGGGTGGGTGAAGGTTCAGGTAAAACATGCCACCTCAAGTTCAGTGGAAGTTGTCCCTTTTGGTTGCAACCAAACATGTTACAGAAAAAGTTCCAGAAACATTGTTAGACCTTCTAGGTTCAGGTCGTAGTTTATTTGTGGTTTTTTTTGAAGGAGGAGAAGATATGTTGTGATGTATCTCACGTAAGTGTATGTTTATCTCATGTAAGTGTACCTTTAGTTTTATGATGTATTGGGTTTTATAATGTATGTCTCCTGGCAACAGAATGTACTGAGCTCATTCATCTGGGAGTAGTTGGCAGAGCTGGTCCTTCTGGCTCTGCTGCCCATGTAGCCAATAAACTAACCAGCTTTCAACTTCCTGTATATGCCTGGTTACTACAGACTGATTAATGCTTTTCACCTTCGATAAAGGGGGCTATTGATGTCTGAGCAGTTATATTCTGCGTACTGAATTTGGAATGAATCATCCTGTGCATGTTGCACCACCTAAATTTCGCTCGTAGATTTGGTTTGTTTTAGTGCCCATGTATTTTTACACCCTCTTTTTGAAGTGTTTGTATGTTCAGCTTTTCTTGGGTTTGTAATAAATTTACTAACTTTGGATCTGGAGTCAATGGGCCCGATTCACAGAATGAACTTAAGACTCAATCCTAAACTTACTACTATTTTGGTATTCACAGAATGCACTTACTACTTTTGGCATTCACAGAATGAACTTACTACTTTTGGTATTCACAGAAGTTAGGATTTTGTCTTAAGTTTGTCTTAAGACAGACTTAAGACAGACTTAAGACAAACTTAAAACAAAATCCTAACTTCTGTGAATACCAAAAGTAGTAAGTTCATTCTGTGAATACCAAAAGTAGTAAGTGCATTCTGTGAATGCCAAAAGTAGTAAGTGCATTCTGTGAATACCAAAATAGTAGTAAGTTTAGGATTGAGTCTTAAGTTCATTCTGTGAATCGGGCCGTGTGTTCCTTCAGTAACATGGGCAGCTGTAATGCTAATGTATAAGTGTCTAACGATTATTCGTGATCGGAGAACGACGGACTTTGGTGGAGACCGACAGAGATTGACGGTGTGGCAAGAACAGCGGTGAACGGTGGAGTGAGTATGAATAGGGATGTGTTGTGTCTTAGATTGCAGGAGTGATTTGATTGTGTGATGTGATCCGGAGTTGGGTTGAGAGTCAAGTAAATATGGTTTCGGACTGGACGTGTGCGGTCCATGAGTTTCGTTTTGTTTTGGTTTATCGGGCTCAAGAGTAGCCTAAGATCCCAGGATATATTTGTGATGTAGAAAATAATATATGACGTTACAACGCATGCAATTACAATGCATGCTTTTACAACGCAGTCTTTACAATGCATTTTTAAAAACAACCATTACAACGCATTCCATTACAACGCATAACATTACAATGCATACCATTACAACGCATAATACTTTTAAATCAACGGTAGGGTAAGTGTTGGATAGTGTAGGGGTAAAAATTACTATTCCCACTCCAGTGAGTGCAACAGTAGGGAAAGTGTTGGATAGTGTAGGGGTAAAAATTACTATTTCCACATACCTGAAAACCCATACCCACTCCAATACCAAAAAAAATCTCCATTACTTACCCTATAATGCGTTGTAATGGCATGCGTTGTAATGGTATGCATTCTAATGGCATGCATTGTAGTGACATGTGTTGTAATGGCATGCATTGCAATGGCATGCGATGTAAAGGCAGTTGCATTGTAACAGTTGCGTTGTAAGGGTAGGTTGTTGTAATGACTGCATTGTAATGGATGTTTCCCGTAGAAAACACTGATTTGTTGTAATTCTCTGGCTGTTGGTAAGTCGCTTAGCACTATCAACAACCTGCCTGAGACAGGGAACTTTGTGTGAGTGGATTTGTTAGAATCGTGTGGAAAGCTTCATGCATAGAGGTGGACTACAGCGATTCGAGTAGACAGCGCAGGTCGAGGGTCACAGTGCATGAATTTTCTTGAGTGATTGTACCCTTTAGATCTTTTAGTAAGGCAGACAATTACTTGTTTCTATGATTACGAGAGAAAATGCATAAGGTGAGATTTAGGGGGGAAAAGTGATGTTGGAGTGTGCGGCGCTGTGATAGGTTGATTGGTAACTCTGCGCTGGGATTGGTTGGTTGACATTTGGAAGTTGAAGCGAGAACATCTTATTGGCGAAAGAACTTGGGTTAATCATGCAATGCTTTAAAGTATTATGAGATCTTTGTAGGGGAGAAAGAGGAGTGGTGACTCGAGTGGGTGAGGAAGCACCACCCGAGGATACGCCAGTACATTACATGGCAACAAATGTAGGTCTCCATACCATAGATTGTCTTCTAAATTGGCAAAAGATGACTGAAAAAGAGGGACATGTGTCTTTTCCATGTTATGGTTCATTTCAATTGGAGGTATTACATCAGTTGAGGGGAGTGATGGCTTTATTATGGCCCCCACCGAGACCAACATAGTTTGAGGCATTAGATGCTTGGATGCGAGCAGCTCAAGCAAAGAACAGGGAAAAACGTCAGTGAAGGATGAAAAAAGTGATGAAGGCATATCAGAATGTGCGATGGGATACACAGTTGAAGAGGTGGAGAGTATACACCATTGAGGGAGAGAGATTGCATCCACTATTAGTGAAGGAAGGAGACACTCGGAACAGGAATGGAGACAATGAGAGTTACACCGATGACAGTTTGTTAGATAGATTATTACCAGAGCGTCCTCAACCATACAATTCAAATTCAGAGGAAAGAAGACGAGAATTGGCGAATGTAGTGAGCATGGAAAGAATGGTAATGCCACAGAAAGGCCCTAGTGCAAGAGTAGTGGGGAAACTTTGACAGGGACAGAAGGAATGGGGATGCCAGCTCTTGGACGTGCAGAGACAAATACAGTCAACACTGCAAAACAGTTACCAGAAGCCCTTACAGTACCGGTCACCATTGGACCTGTAGTTTCAGTGTATGACCCGAGTTTAGGAGAAAGCAGTAGTGAGAAGGTCAACTCAGAGGGAAATGTAACAATGGATGGAAATGGTCCATTTTTGGTGCCTGTGGAAGCTAATACTCCATTGACAGCAACCACGGACCCTTCGAGGTGGTGTTGGGTCTAGTACAATACAATCAGGACACTAGCAAATTCAAATTCGAATTTGAGGATGTGGGAAACTCCAGTTAGAGGACACATGGGAAGGATATCAGAAGTAGGTACAGATCAGGGAGGTTCCGGAGATCAGAATGTCTCGCAGACTACAGCAGCAGGAAATCGCCAGAGGAATATGAGTAATGAAAGAGAAGGATAGAGTAGCGTGTTGAGTCAGGAAACGATCAAGGCTGCAGTAAAGGCAAAATTGTTAGTCGTAGTGAGGCTGAAAGCAGAGGCAGACAAGATAATTAGTAGCTGCTTGCCTCAGGAGAGGATAGAACTTTATGAGCAGGATGAGTTGCTGTTTGTTGCAAAGGACGTTACTCGTAAGCCAAGGCGAGCACATGAAAAACGGACAGAATTGGCCGAGAAATATGACGTGGCTCTGTCTAAAACTTAGATGTTGCAGGGAAGTCATAGGTTAAATTACAGTGATAAGGAATTGGAGGAGAAAAGGGTCACAGGCTTGATAACGCATATTCGAGAATAATTTTTATTTTATTTTTTGGGGGAGTTATATATAGCTCAAACTAGACCCGAAGGTATCAGGTATCAGAGCGCTTTACATGAGCACCAGTAGCTTACAGACGGACACATACATTTTATTTAGGCACATGGAGATTAAGTAATTTGCTCAGAATCACAGGATGTTAAGTGCTGTTGCCGAGACTCGAACCCGGTTCCACAGATTCGAGGTCGACAGCCGTCGCCATGGTCGGAGGGATACATGCGTGGAGCATGCTTGACAGTTGGGAAGAAAGATGGCCAAAGAAGAAGAGTGTCTGGAAAGGGATCGGAGATACAACGCCTCCCGGAGGAGGGACAACAGGAGTAGAGGCTTACCCATTGCAAGAGATTCTGAGTGGAGGGTATGTGCATGTGCCTTGGAGCAGGGGTGATTTGGCAGCATTTACAAATGATTTTCCTTGGCTGAGGGAGAAGCCTGCTTCATGGTACAAACAAGTTGATCACTTTGTGAAGATCTCAAATGTGTAGCACATTGATTTTAACACACTATTTGATAATGTAGTTCTTAATGATTTGTGGTTCGCTTGTAAAATTGCTACTGATTGGCTGACTGCTGAACCAGATAGAGACCCTATAATGCATGGCCCTTCACCTTTGGTCATGAAAAGATTTGAGCAGGTAATCACATGGTTACAGTCTAAGATTGACCTACAAGATATTGATTGGGTTAAGATAGATTGAACCACCCAATAGCCCAAGCAATCAGTACATGCCTAATATGAAAGGCTCCTGCAAGCCTTTAAGCAGTACAGTGGGTTGGATACTCTAGACCCTAAGGATATGGGACACTATGGGGCATATTATCAAGGGATTTATCTCCGCTTTTTTAGCTTTAAAAGCCAAGAAAGCGGAGATAAAATTATCTCCCTATTACTTAGCTGTCGCTAACACCAGTTAGCGACAGCTAGTAGGAGATAGCGACCATCTTGGGCCCCGCTTTGCATGTCAGAGATATTTATCACTAATGACATGCAAAGTGGGCGTGCCAAGATGTTAGCGACTGGAAACAGTCGCTAACATCGCTATCTCCTATTACCAACTTTTGGAGATATTTGCGCTAAGCGCGAATGTCTCCAAAAGCTAACACCTGCCCTGAGCAGTTCTTAGCCATGTTATCCAATGGGAGGTGGATAACATGGCTAAGAGCATTAGCTCGGTAATGCATGAATATCGCTGACTTTACAGCGATATTCATGCATTTCGGCCGATTTTTATCGCTTAGGAGATAAACCTTGATAATAGCAAGGCTCCTAAGCGATAAAAATCGCCGCAACACGGCGATAAAATTATTGCCGCTAAGCCAACATAGCGATATTTATCGCTAGTTGTTGGTAATATGCCCCTTTGTTTCCAAGTTTGTGTTGGGACTGAGACCAGAGTTTAGCTTCATGATCCAACAGCATTTGATCTGCTGGCAAAACATATCCGTGGATGAAATCCTGCATATGCTGTAGTGATGAGGTGTATTCTAAGCACAGTAAGATAAAGGATAAACTGATACTGGTCCAGAAGAGGAATGCAAATGGGGTAGAGCAGGCACAGGCGGGAGAACTTTGGCTCAAAAGCAGTGAAATAGTCATGGAGGGACCAGGAGCGTGTCAACTCAAATGGGACAGGGAAGAGGGAGAGGAATACATCCCAAGACTGGAGTGGACGTTGGTACTCTAAAGAAGACCACCCCTTGTTATTATTGTCACAAAATTTGACATTGGAAGCGTGAGTGTTGAGCAAATCCAGCAAATTAGTTGCAGGACGAGGAGATAGTGCAAGTGTCTGATGTTATAAATACTGTGACAAGACCTAGATCTGTCAATGGGGGGCAATGGGGGGGTGGGTCCGAATCAGCAAGTACAAGCACCCCAATATCCGAGAATTTCACAGGGAAACTGCGTACTATCAGATGCCCTTCATTGAAACTCTAGATGACTTTGATCCAGACCTGTTACAATGACGGTTCCTGAGGGGGGAGGAATACTGTAGCCTTGGAACAGTCTTAGAGGTAGACCAGCGCAGACGTATGTGGAGGTAGTTCTAGACAGTCATCTCATTACATACTTGATTGATACTGGTGCTACGCGTTCTACTGTGAGGTCTGCAGTAGTTTCAAACGTACCGGTCTCGGGACAATCGATCCAAGTCATAGGAGTCGCTAATAGAAGAATGACGAATCCAGTGACAGACGAGATACCTGTGAGAATATGAAGATTTCAGGGTCAACACCAGTTTGTGGTGTGCGATTTAAGTCCAGTCTGTTTGATCAGATGTGACCTTTTGTGTAAGCTGAATTGCACCATCTATTGCACTCCCAAGAGAGTAGAATTGCAGACTAATAATGATGACGTTGCATTTAAAAAGGCGAACCAGAATCTCTAAATGGAGATGTTCTCCATGCTAATGGTAGATGACCTGCCCTATGACTTGAGAGACACTGTCTCTTCAGTGGTATGGGACTTCACGGAAAAAAAAAATATGGGGTTGATTAGAAGAGTTGAGAAGGTTAAGATACAGACCATGACAAATGCTGAATTGTGAGAACACCCCAGGACAACCTGACCCCGGAAACAGTAGCAGGAATTACATCTGTGATTCAGTCAGTGATCATGCAAGGCATTCTGAAACAGATAATTGGAAGCCTGGGGAATTCACCTATAATGAAGTTGTAGAAAGCGAGTGGAAAGTATAGGATTGTCCAAGACTTGCGGGAGGGCAATGCGATTGAGACTTCATGTTGTCCTGTGGTACCGAATCCATCTGTGATTCAATTTCAAGTCCCTTGTGAAGCCGAATGGTTTACTTCGTTTGCTGGATAACCATCTGTTAACGTGGTGTCATATCCCACAAAGGTATACCTGGAGTCCATCGATCTTTAATCAGATCCTGAAAAAGTATCTGGAGAGCTTGGTGCTGCCAAAAAGCTCAGTACTTGTGCAGTACATTGACAATCTCCTGATTGCTTCAGAGACCGAGGAGGCTTGTAGGGATGATACCATTGCCCTCTTGAATCACTTGGCGGAGAATGGACACAAGGTGTCCCCAAGCAAACTTCAGTACTACTGATTGCCTGAAGTCCAGTATTTGGGTCATTGCATTGAGAAAGGCAAGAGAAAGGTATCACCAGACCCCATTGAGGCGATCATGAAAATGAATGCTCCTACCACACAAAAGGAAGTCCGGTTGTTTTTGGGAATGGTTGGTTACTGCAGACAGTGGATTCCCAACTTTTTATTGAAGGCGAAGCATTTACAGAGATTGACACACAAGGATTTGAGTGATCCAGTACCATGAGATAAAAATTGTTTGGTTGCATTGTTGGAGATGAGAGAAAGCCTATTTCACACTCTGGCTTTAGAAATGCCTGATTACAACAGCACATTTTTGCTATTTTGCTGTGAGAGGGAGGGTTGTGCACTGTCTGTAATCACCCAGGTGCCTGGGGGGTGTCCGTAGACTAGTAGCTTTCTTTTCAGCTACATTAGATCCTGTAGCTTCAGGGTTGCCTGGATGTCTCAGGTCCCTTGCTGCAACTGGTCTCAGCATTGAAAGATGTGTAAACATTGTGATGGGTCATCCTCTTACTGTCTATGTGCCACACTCAGTTGAGCTCCTGATGACGACAACCAAAACACAGCATTTGACCAATTACAGGCTAACACGTTATGAGCAAGTTCTGCGGGCCTCAGAGAATGTTGCCTTAAAAAGATGTTCTGTGCTAAATCCTGCTACTTTGATGCCTATCCCAAATGTTGAGAGGAAGATTGTGATGGGGCTGGGTTCTGCTTTCCAATTTACTCTAGAAACCTCCGCTGATGGACCGTTGGTGTCTGCTTGGTAGAGGGGAGATATACTATTCACATCGGGCCCGATTCACAGAACTAACTTAAGACAAAATCCTAAACTTACTACCATTTTGGTATTCACAGAAGGCACTTACTCATTTTGGTATTCACAGAAGGCACTTACTCATTTTGGTATTCACAGAAGTTAGGAGTCCTAACGTTAGGAGTCCTAAATGCCTTCTGTGAATACCAAAAGTCTTAAAATTAGGATTTTTCTCAATTTAGTAGTAGCAAAGTTAGGACTCCTAACTTTAGGACTCCTAAATGCCTTCTGTGAATACCGAAAGTCTTAAAATTAGGATTTTTATCAGTTTAGTAGTAGTAAAGATAGGACTCCTAACTTTAGGACTCCTGAATGTCTTCTGTGAATAACGAAAGTCTTAAAATTAGGATTTTTCTGAATTTAGTAGTAGTAAAGTTAGGACTCCTAACTTTAGGACTCCTAAATGCCTTCTGTGAATACTGAAAGTCTTAAAATTAGGATTCTTCTCAACTTTACTACTACTAAACTGAGAAAAATCCAAATTTTAAGACTATCGGTATTCACAAAAGGCATTTAGGAGTCCTAAAGTTAGGACTCCTAACTTCTGTGAATACCGAAATGAGTAAGTGTCTTCTGTGAATACCAAAATGAGTAAGTTTAGGATTTTGTCTTAAGTTAGTTCTGTGAATCGGGCCCTTTAGGTTCAGGAACACAATGATTCAGGACTCTGAAGAATCACAGACTATGGGTTCTAAGTTTAGTGGATTTATTACAAGGCCAAAATTAACTGGACATACAAGCTCCTTAAGATGAGGTTGTAGAAATACATTGGAGTTAATACAAAGCCAAACCTATAGGCAATTCTCAATCTTTGGATCATGAAAAGTATGACAAATTCCAAGACAAGGACACAGGCAATAAGTGCTCCCACGTCCAGATCAGACTTCAATGAATGTTCGTAAGTGAAAAGCATTAGTCTGCCCCTACACTACCACTAAAAAGGCCTCCCTACTTAGCATTCCCCTGGCAAGTCAGGAAAAAGGTGTCAGCGCGTGAAGACTTCCTAAGAAGTACACTCACTTTGTATGGGTCAAGTAGCCAAAGACTACTGAGCTGGTTCTAAGATGCTCCTTCTCTCACCTTTGATCTCCTCTCTTCTCCTGACTCAACTCCGGGGGCACTGTCCCTAATTCCAACACCAAAATCACAGAACACACCCAATGGTCATCTTCTGATCACCTCATCCAGCAGAGCACTCCTCATAGGGGATTTTCCATTTAGTTTGAAGACTTTCAGCTCCTGGCTCGATGACCTTGATTCACAGGCCTTCTCCAGTGAGAAAGAACACCATCTCACGTTATCAACACTTCTTGTGCAATTGTATGCTCTGCTCCCTGAGCCTAAGACTGGGTTTCTCCACCTGCAACAGAAATGTGAGAAAGGAACAAATTCAACACACACATGAAATTCAACTATTAAATCTAAAATGTGAGAGCATCAGGGAGAATACATTTTAGGCCTACAGAAATTGGCCAACATAAGAGAATAGCACATAGGCCTCATGAATTTACATATAGATTAACTCTTTTACTGAGCACTTCTAAACCAACATGTAACATGAGCACATCAAATACGTGAATAAGAGTGAGCATCTGACACAATTCTGCATGTTAATGTTTTCAGCTGAACACGCATGTATTGCCACTTTAATTTCTTCACGTTTATATGGGAATAGGCCTAACATATCACGTTTCACATTATTACAGTACACATTCTACTGTCACCTGTTAATACGACAGAAAACAAATGTAGGTGCGAATTGCTCATGATTATAATGCACCTTTACAAATATAAGAGCACCATTGCGCGCTATCAGCCGTGAGGACCATGACTGTCTGGATGTGTGCTGAACTTTGTGCCAAATCAAGAACCGACATTGTTGATGAACCTCTGCCTGAGTCAGAACAAGTCCTTTTTTTGTTGATGGTTCATGTTAAGAGACAATTTGGTTTATTTGAGAGCAACGTTTGCTGTCTGTACCATTTCTGTAGTCGTGGAAGTATACTCCGTACAAGTGGCTGAAATCATTGCTTTGACATGTGCATGTCTTGTTTCTGATCAAATCCAAGTCACTATCTACACCGATAGCCAGTATGAATTTGGTGTGGTTCATGACTTCGGACAGCTATGGTCACAGAGGGGTTTCCCAATGTCATCAAGATCTCCTATCAGAAATGGTAGAATATCTGAGACAACTGTTGAAAGCCTTGCAACGACCAAGGGAAATAGTCGTAATACAATGTACTGCTCATGGAAAGGGAGAGAATTTTGTTACTATGGGCAACCGATATGCAGATGAAGTTGCACGCTTTTGTGCTGTACATGCTTGCATTTTCAATGGGGATTATTCAGGAGAGAGCACAGAAAGAACCAAGCTCAGCTTGATGCTAGCCAGAGCAGACACTTGGGATGAGGTTAAGTGTCTGCTGGGAGAGGTGTCAGACCAAGAAGAAACTGGTTGGATTAAAGCAGGTTGTGAGAAAAGAGATGATGGCATTTGGGTTTCAACAGATGGTAGAGCAGTGAATTTTTGAATTTGAATTTAAAAACACTTGTAAAGCGCACATATACCTAGCGGTTTCTTGGCGCTGATGGACTTTTAGAACCTGGGTGAGAGCTGTGAGGGGCTAGGCTGAGAAAGCTTGCAGAAAGAGATGGGTTTTTAGGGCCTTTCGAAAGTCAGGGTAGAGCGGGATGGATCGTATGGTGGGGGGAAGGGAGTTCCAAAAAGTGGGACCAAGAACCGCAAATTTCACCCCTCCATCCTCTTTTTCCTGAAGCGAGGGACTGAGAGAAGGGACTGGGAGGAGGAGCGAAGCTCTCTTGCCGGGATGTAGCTGGAAATTGCCGAGTTTATAAAGGCTGGGGCAGTTCCAGCTCGGGCCTGGAACGCGGTACAGCCAAGTTTGAAGAGGGCCCGCTCCCTGATGGGCAACCAATGCAAGCTCTTTAATACAGGGGTAGCATGATGGAGTTTGGGGAGACCATGGATGAGACGGGCCGCTTGGTTCTGAACCAGCTGTAGGCGTCGGAGGGCATAAGCCGGAACGCTGTTGTACAGGATATTACCGTAGTCCAGCCGGGATAATACCATTGCCATCATGATGAGTTTAAGGGCAGAAGGGGAAAATAATCTAGAGATTTTCCTGATAGTACGGAGAGTGAAGAAGCAAGAAGACACCACCATACTGATCTGGGAGTGCAGGGTAAGATTTTGGTTTAACGTGATCCCAAGTGTTTTAACTGAGTGAGAAGGTGAAGGGGGGGACACCAAGTGAAGGGGGCCAGAACATAGGGGTCCAGGGACTGGATGCACCACCCGTCAAAACCAGCTCGGTTTTATCTGGGTTGAGTTTGAGGCGGTTGAAGTTCATCCAGTCCCTGATAAAAATCATAATGGATTGAAAATTATAGATAGATTCAGAAGAATTCGAAAGGTCAAAGATCAACTGGAGGTCGTCTGCGTAATTGAAAACAGTGGCCTCCAGTTGTTGTAGAGCAGAGATAAGAGGGAAGATATAGAGATTGAATAGAAGAGGAGAGAGGGAGGAACCTTGGGGGACACCACACTGCACCTTACGAGGGGGAGCAGAGAACCCTTCTAGATGGACAGCCTGGGTGCGGTCCCTCAGGAAGGAGGTAAGCCAAGCCAGGGGGGACCCACTAATGCCCGCTGCCCTGACACGGGTAAGAAGGATGGAATGATCAACCGTGTCAAAGGCAGCGGACAAATCTAGGAGGACCAAGGCCTGGGAGCGGCCCGTATCCATTCCCTCCCTGAGGCTGTCTAAGACCGAGACCACAACCCTCTCTGTAGAGTGGCGGGGGCGAAATCCAGCCTGACAGGAGGCCAAGTAACCACTGTCCTCCAAAAAGGAACTGAGGACAGAGGCGACGTGACACTCCAAGATTTTTCCCAAGTAGGGGAGAAGGGAGATGGGGCAGTAGTTGGTGAGGGAAGCAGGGTCGGCACCGGGTTTTTTCAGTAAAGGGATGATTATGGCTGTTTTGTGAAGGTCAGGGACTATACCATTCCCGCGGGAATCGTTCAGGAATGCCAAGGGAGGAATGGGGCAAGCCTGAAAGATTTCTCTCAGGATAGGCGCTGGGCATACATCGGAGGGAGAACCTGATTTAACTCGCACCGCCAGAGAGGATAACGTTTCTCTGTTCAGTGGAGGGATGTGGTCTAGATGAAACCTGTTAGGGGGGGGGCTCGGGGCCCGGGGGAAGAGGGGAAGGAAGGGGTATGTTGGCCTTAATAGCTGCAATTTTCTCCACAAAAAAGTTGTTTAGGGAGTCACAGAGGGCTTGGGAGGGGGAAGGTTTTACGGAGGTCCTGTCTGACAAGGCCAACTCATGAACGGTAGAGAAAATTTCTCTAGACTGATTTCCAGATGAAAGTATTTTGTCAGAGAAATAATTGGTCTTAGCTAAAAGAATTGCACTTTTATATGCATTAAGCATAAACGAATAGTGAGCTTTTAGGATTGGGCAGTAAGCGCGCCTCCATGCGCGTTCTGCCTGGCGAGCAGCCAACTTCTTCACCTTGAGTTCGTCGGTGAACCATTTGTTAACATTATGGGCACGTTTCACCGCAACACTTTCAGGGGAGCCACCTGATTGCAAGACCTAGATAACCAGACAGTGATAGCGGTGGCCTGGGAAGAAGGGGAAAGTTCCTCCAGGGCCGGGTAAGAGCTTTGTAGGGTAAGGCAGAGGGCAGGAATGTCAACCTTGTTCCAGTTGAGGGCCCAGACGTTCCTGGGAAGGGTAGGGCGCTTGGGCCGGTGGAGGTCTAAGGTGAACAAAATCAAAAAGTGGTCTAAGACGTGGCCCTTGATGTGAGTGGGAGCGGACACATGGGAGGTAAAATTTAGGCTAAGGAGGGAGTCTGTGAAGTCCCTAGATGCTGCGTCTTCCGCAGGGTCAGATGGCCAGAAGTTAAAATCGCCAAGAACTAACACAGAGGAATTGTTAACTGTTAGTGTGGCAAGTAGTTCCTGGAACTCGGTCAAAAAATGAGGGGTATAATTAGGTGGGCGGTAAACAAGGACACAGGTGATGGGGGTTTGAAAAGAGGCAGATCGCATCACTAAGCACTCAGCTCCCTTGATGACCGGAGAGGAGAGAATTTGGAAATGGAGGTCCGACCGGACAATCAGAGCAACACCTCCGCCTGCCTTGCCCAGCGGTCGATCGGCCCGCAAGGCATAGTAAGTGTAGGGTGGTGATGCGAGGATGTTAGGGAGGGAGTCAGGACAGAACCAAGTTTCTGTCAGAAATAAAAGATCAGGTTTGTAGGAATCCAGGAACTCAAAAAGTTCTAATTGGTGTTTCACTGCTGATCTAGTATTTAAGAGGAAGGCCGAAATAGCGATCACTGGCCTTGAGGACTGGCCAGGTTCTGATGGAGGGAGGGGCAGGGGTGAGGGGAGAGGCAGGGTGGATACAGTGGAGGGAATAGAAAGGGACCGAGCAAGACCGAGGTTGAAAATAGTGGACGCTGAAGCAGCGCTAAGGGTTCCATGGCTTTGATAGCAATGATGTTCCTCTGAGGAGTAGGTTAAAAATTGGGCATAGTAAGGTGCCTCTTGCCCCGGCCGGCCGCGGACCGGCGCAGACGGGCTTGCCTTTGGCGCGCCCGCTGCGCGCGCCCACTGCGCGTGCGCATGGGGCGTCGCTTTTGTAGCCTAGGTGCGCGATGACTAGAGCGCTACCCTAGGGAATGCTCTGCCCCTCCAAGATGGCGGCCGCAACCCCGTCAGCCCTCCGGATCAAGCGGCACTCAGCCGTGCCGGACCGGGGCTAGGGGAGCGGTAGTTGGAGCGAGGAAGCAGCAGCGGCCAGGTAAGGAAGCAACAAAAGTGAAATTTAAAATAAGCAACGCAGTAAAATATACTAAGCGAGCCCTCAAGCACCACAGCAGCCGCGAACCAGCTGCCACCAGGTTCGAGCGCGTCCGCTGCGCGTGCGCATGGGGCGTCGCTTTTGTAGCCTAGGTACGCGGTGACTAGAGCGCTACCCTAGGGAATGCTCTGCCCCTCCAAGATGGCAGGTGCAACCCCGTCAGCCCTCCGGATCAAGCGGCACTCAGCCGTGCCGGACCGGGGCTAGGGGAGCAGTAGTTGGAGCGAGGAAGCAGCAGCGGCCAGGTAAGGAAGCAACAAAAGTGAGATTTAAAATAAGCAACGCAGTAAAATATACTAAGCGAGCCCACAAGCACCACAGCAGCCGCGAACCAGCTGCCACCAGGTTCGAGCGCGTCCGCTGCGCGTGCGCATGGGGCGTCGCTTTTGTAGCCTAGGTGCGCGGTGACTAGAGCGCTACCCTAGGGAATGCTCTGCCCCTCCAAGATGGCGGCCGCAACCCCGTCAGCCCTCCGGATCAAGCGGCACTCAGCCGTGCCGGACCGGGGCTAGGGGAGCGGTAGTTGGAGCGAGGAAGCAGCAGCGGCCAGGTACAGAAGCAACAAAAGTGAGATTTAAAATAAGCAACGCAGTAAAATATACTAAGCGAGCCCACAAGCACCACAGCAGCCGCGAACCAGCTGCCACCAGGTTCGAGCGCGTCCGCATCCGGCAGTGTTGCCGGATTGTTTACTGAGCCCTGTGGCAAGGCATATTCATGAAGCAGTTCACATCGGGAGAGATGCTATGGTGAGAGTGTTCAGACAAACATGGTTTACCCCGAGGATTCATGTGTTTGCCGAAGCGGTGTGCCACATGTGTATTGCGTGTAAAAAGATGAATGCTGGAAAGAAAACTGTTTTTGCATTGAGTCACATTGGGAACTTGGGAGGTCCTTTCAACAGAATCAAGCTTGACTTCATAGAGATGCCTATGTGCAATGGGCTGAGGTACATCTTAGTTGTGGTGTGTGTCTTTTCACGATGGGTAGAGGCATATCCAACTAGGAGGTGTGATAGTCTCACAGCAGCAAAGTTGTTACTTAGGGAACTCATTCTGCATTTCGGATTTACAACTTCATTTGAGTTGGATAGAGGAACACATTTCCACAGTGAGATCATGAAATTGTTGTGTACTGCTTTACAAGTTGATCAGAGATTGCAGTGTAGCTAAAGACAGGAGGTGTCCGGTATGGTGGAGCAGATCAATGGCACTCTCAAGCTGAGAATGGCGAAAGTGTGCTCTTTGACGTCCCTGAATTGTCCTGATGCATTGCCTTTGGTGCTGATGAGCTAGCGTAGCATTCAAGATAGGAAAACAGGACTCTCGCCACATCAGATATTGATGTGGAGGGCGAGGTGCTTTCCAGCAGTGCCATCCAGAGCGCTAATAAACATCACCGATGATTTGATCCTTGATTATTGCAAAGAACTGGCTGACGTGGTCCGTTCTGCGTCTCACCAGGTTGAAGTTGTGACTGCACCGACTTCGAAGGATCTCTGTCATGAGTCTCATGACCTGCGTCCAGGTGACAGGGTATTGGTCCGGAAACATGTGAGGAAGAAGTGTCTTGATGCCTGTTGGCGAGGTCCTCCTTACCAGGTGATTTAGGTGTCGAGCACAGCTGAGAAGTGCGGAGGCTTGCTGAACCAGATTCACACGTCCCATACCCGCAGAGTTTCAGGACACTCCGGAGAAACAGCTCCTCTCTCCACAGCTCCTCTCCCCAAAGAAACTCCAGCCGTGGTTGCAAGGCCACCGGCGAGGGTAAGCCAAGCTGTGAGGGTTCCTGATGAGGCTGGTTACCCACCATGTTGAGCTGAGGGATGTCACACTACATGAGGCCCAGGTATTGACTCTGGGGGAGGAGGTAATCTTGTGAGTGGTACAGAGTCAGACTCAGCTGATGAGACTAGTGTGGAAAGTGGTCAAGTGCAAAGGAGGAGAGCAGAAGTCGCAGGAGAATCGTGGCCTGTGAGACAGAAGATGTCACGGTCGTCGCCTCCTCAGGATCAGGGTGATGCTCAAAGGGGTCCACCTCCTGATTTCCCGACACTCTGACTGAATGAACATACACAGAGCATCTAGGTAATCAAGCGAGGGATGGGAAAGGGAAGGAACTGCTACGGAAGGGACAACTGAAATGAGAAAACACAAAGGTTATAACATTCACTTCTAACTACTCTCATTAAAGTCACGCTAGTAGAACACCTACCCAAAGCAATTTTCTGGAGGTGAACCCTTCCTCTTTGCTACATGTAGTAGATGTGTCTCTCTACACTGAACAATCGCTCTCTGATATATAGAACCACAATTATATTCCATACATGCTCTCTTGGGATCTTATCAAATGAAACATACGTCGTCCCATACGTACCATTCCTTTTTCCGATAAATGAAAAAAAACAACCCTTCTCCAGTAACCGGTGATTCAAAAAGTTTCCAGGGTTAGCAAGCATGATAATAGAAAACAAATATCTCAAATAAAGTACCACAACAAGTCTAGTATTTTGACAGAGGAAAAAGAAAAAACAAAGTTTCAGAAAATCCAACCAGGAATTCTTTACTGTTTTGTGGAAAAGTAAATTTTGCCATGTTCTGTGTCCCTACGTGTCATCCATCATATGTTATGTGTGCATGATTAAATATGCATATGTATTCCCCATGTTCGATTAATGACGCAATTACAGTTGTGTCCACCTCTAGTATGCCAGTTTCCAGTCCTCGTGAATACTACGAATATCAGGCCTATGTAAAGCTACGTTGCCACGTTTCTCAGTGTGCACGTTATTCTATTATAAAGTCCCCGTTTCTAGGCCTCAAAAGGGCCTGGACACCAGATTCAGCTCCTGTCTCCTGAAACTTCGCTGAGGAGCGATACAGCCCCCACCTGTATCCTCGACCCTTCACTTACTTCCTGCCTCGCAGTGCCCGGTTCAGCTGGCTCTGCCTCTGAGTCTGCCAAAAGTATGTTATCATTCCAGTTATCAGTTCAGTCCTCCTTCTCTGCATTCCTAAACTACTGAACTGCATCAATAGTTTCCGTCATTGTCTAGCCTTCACGTCTCCACGTTAGAGAAATACTGCATTTAATGGTCATTTAATATTCTTCATCATGCACTACATGTAGAATAATGCATGGTCCAGTCTTAGAATCAAGTCAGCCTTTCCCCTCCTAACTTCTAGTTTATATCAACATGTTCTCTAAACATCAGATACTAGATACTGTTTAGGTACATGTCGCCCTGACTCTCCAGACTTCAGTCTCTGCTCCTAGCACAGAGTTCATAGCCCCCAGTTTCTCCTAGTGATACGTCATTGCTAGTTTGCGCGCACCATCAGGTTAGAGGTCCCGGCTCCTTAGGTAGCCCCCTCCATACTTCCGCCCATTCATGACATATTCTGTTACGTTTGCATCACATGTCTATGTATACGCCCTGTTACACCTCTTTTTACCCTTATCTTTCGCGACTGCTACGTGTCACGCCTTCTGCTCCACCCACTGCTACGCCTACTGCAATGTAATGCTATGTGTTTGCGTTATGTATATATGCTCATGTACTGTTATTAAAAGTCAGCGCGCTCATCCCAGATCCAGCCCCAGCAGCTGCTGGGCCCTGCCATCCTATTCCTATGCAGGTTGTCCTGTTCCTGTCCTTATGCTGTATTAAACCTGCAAAAAACTCCTACTACCTCGAATCTTGACTCTTATTTATTGAGCTATCTGTTATAATATATGTCTAGTCAAAAAGAGAGGTATTATTTATTTATTTACCACATAATGGCGCCCGAATAGGGACTTGCCCCTTCCCCACGCGTCGGTGAAGCCACGCCGACCCCCTGACCCTCTGCAGTCGTGACGGAACTCTTCTGTGCACCGGCAGATATTTCTGCTTCAAGTATCCCTCAGGCCCACGGAGGAGACGGAGGAGGCGGTCCAGCATCCAAACGAGACGGTGGAGGAACGCGGCGAGTCCCGACCAGAGCCCAAGCCAAGAGTCCAAGGTCCGAGGTATCCGGAGGCCCACCCGTAACTGAAGTCCGAAGTTCGTCGTCCGTTGTCGTAGCAGTCCAGTCCAGTCCGAGGCCTTCCGTTCTTGCTGCCCGGTGAGTACCATTACTGGGGTAGTATCTAGACAGGGTCAATCTAAATTGACTCTGGTCCGTGGGTTGGTGGTACACAGACTCACAAACGAAGTGTTCACCTAGGTGGATACGGGTCTTGATGCGTCCCTTTATGGGACCGGTATGTTCCGTACTGTTTCAGCAGTGCATCCAGTAACTCTAGTCTGTTCCGTTCTCGAGAAATTCTTGTGTTTCTGTTCTCAGTATTCCAGGTAATATTCTGTCCGAACTGTTATGTTATGATGTTGTTCAATGTATTTCCAATGTCGTGGTATGCCTGAATTGTTCTCCAAATTGTTATTGTTTCTCGTGTATTGTATTGTGTTCCGATTCAAGTTTACAATGTCTCTCTTTTCGAGATTACGTCAGCTAAAAACTAGAAAGGGTTTGTTAGAAGAAGCAGTTCCTGTTCCGCCGAGGGACAGTCCAGGTCACTTTATGTATCAGAAGCATGGCATAAGCGCCATATTGTATCTAGATTTATGGGTAGAGTATACCAAACAGTTAGAAGAAAAGTATAGATGGCCCGTATCGGGTACATGGGATGCCGAGTGCATCATGCGAGTAGAAGAAGCATTATGGAAAAAGAAAGCCAGACAGTCACAGAAAGATGCCATCGAGTTATGGCGTAAAGAAGCTCATAAAAGAACCGAAAAGGAAATCAGAAAGTCAGAATTAAGTAGAGAATCCTTAGAACGAGCACAAGAAAAAGAACTAATCGAGATTGGTGAACAAGTCAAAGCCGAACAGTCAGACAGACAGAGGCATGCCCTTAATAGGGGTATGTATCCTCTCCTTGCCGAGGGCTTGCCAAAAGCGACCCCAGAGGCATCCAGTAATTTCCCGCCACCATTAGTTCCGACCAAGCTACGTCACAAACAGACCGCAGCTGATATTTTTATTTCGTCCTATTTGGACGACACAGTCCCAGAATATGCAAATCCTGTTCGCGCTCCGCCAGTCCCTGTAAATCAGGCACTTCCCGCTCCTCCAGACACCGGAGTACCTGTTACGGTACCCCCGGTCCAGCCCGCCATACAAGTCCAGCCTGCATTTCCATTTCCCACTCTGCCAGGACGAAGAGCCTCAGTAGACCTAGACTCCAGTTTAGGGGCCGCAGGGGGAGGTACTCCTCAAACCCCGCCACCACACAAGCGTTTAACGATAGCCGAATTACATGCACAAGCGTCACAGCGTATGCCCAGACATCAGACTGTAGCAGAAATAAGAAAATCCCTTGCCGAATGCGGTTATGATCCAGTCCCAGGCGAGGATAATATGGTTTTATATTCATTCCGCGTAAGAAAGGTGGCCGAGTATCTAGTCACCTTACCGAATATGAAAGAAGATCTAGACAGAATATATCGTTTCATCCGTACAGGGGATGATCCAGAAAGTATTAGCGAGGCCATGTCTCAAAGGAAAGCCGAGATCCAGCTCATGATATTAAAGTTTCTGATCAATTGTCTAATAAGAGAACAAGATTATCCGTCTAAAGATCCGGCCGAAATGAGAACCCTGACAAGGTGGAGTGATAATATAGCCGAGGGTAAGCACAAGACCGTCGGTGATGTGGAGAGTATGTACAAGAAAATCCGTAGAGAAATAATAAAGATACACGAACAACGTAAAGCAGCACAAGTAAGCGAGAAAGAAAGTAACTCTGATACTGAAGAGATAGAGGACGAGAATCCCGCCAGAATAGCGTATGTAGGAATATCTAGATTTCCAGATCGCCATTTACGCCTAGAACACAAGTCTACTTTCCATCATCCAGCACCAGAACAAGGTTCTCTAGAACAAGTATTCCAAGCTACCGATCACATTCTGAAATCACGAATCGGTTACAGTCAGTTAAGTACCATGCATGAACAAGAACTAGCCCGATCAGCAGTCCGATGGATTACTGATTCTACCACTTTTCCAGACGAAATAGTGGCACAAATGTTTCTGAAAATGCCCCCAGCCGAACAACGACTGGCGGGTATGTATATGATTCAGCACCTCATTACATTGTATGAGGGTCAGCACTCTGATCCAGGCCCGTTACATGATATCCTGAACGAGTTACTCCAGTATAGATGGAAAGGTCTAGGTACCGATTTAATTAGTGTCATTCTAGAACAGCGTCACAAATATAGAACGTTTCTGAACCCGCATTTTGTTCATGCCTCACCCCCAGAAAGTAAACCGTTTTACATGGAGAGACAGAATCCGTTACGAGAAGTCCACCCAGTTAAAGGAACGGGTGGCGAAATGCAGCGAGTGTTTGTATACACTCCAATAACAAAGATGGAACTCCTCGAGATGAAGAAATTAATTCCCTGTCATGACAAAGATCCAGCAGGGTTCCATAGAGAATTAAAAGACATGCTCCGTATGGGAGAATACACGTACCCAGATATAATTAAAATGTTAAAGGTTCTGCTGCCCGCAGGGGTGTATGAAAAGCTCAAAGAAAAAGAATGGGAGGTGGGAGAGAAAAAGATCGATTGGGCAGTTCTAGAAGCTGAAGACAAGGCACGAGTACCAGGTACCGGTCTTGGAGATAAATGTAAAGAATTACCAGAATTATTAATACAAGTTTTACCCAGATTATTGACAACTAGAAAAGAAGACTGGGATGCAATCTCAGCCTGTAAACAGAAACAAGATGAAGATATTAGTGATTTTTATTCTAGATTTGAAAAATGTTTCAGTATCAACAGTGGCCTCAAGACAAGTAGTGAGTCATACCCTCACCTTTTTGTTACCAAATTAGTCGAGAATTCAAGTCCACAAATTAAAAATCGAGTTTTGAAAGTCGAAAGTACCTGGCAAGCTAATACCCCGTCCCAGATGTTGCAAATGCTTCAATACCACCAGAATAGAATCAGAGAAGAACAAGAACACGAAAGAAAACGTATGAAAGATACGAAAATGAAAGTACTAGTTGCACAATCTGTTCCTCAAGACAGTCAGAAGAGGGGTCCGAATCAAGCCAGTCATCCTGCAGCTCCCGTTAAAGGGAATTGCAATTATTGTAAACAGCCAGGTCATTTTATAAATGAGTGTGCAGTTCTGAAACACAACATAGCTACTGGTAAAACTAAAGAAAGACCACGTCCGCCTAGACAAGAACAAGTTTCACAGACTCCTCAGCCACAGAATGCACCACAGACAGTTACAGCACCGCAGCCTATTGCTGCAACACAGCATGTTACATCGCAAATGTACCAGTATGCACAGTCTGAGTATCCAGAGTACCAGCAGTATTCATGAAACAGCCTAGAGAGGGAGGTAGGCTTGCCTCTCATCGAGATACCTGTAGATCAAGAAGGTCCCTATGTTCACAGTCAAGTATTAGGGAAAGACAGAAAGTTTTTGATTGATACAGGGGCAAGTAGGACCACTATTAGTCACGCCGAAGTTCCAGGGGCTCCGCTCTCAGGCTCAAGAAATATTTCCCTTGGATTTTCAGGAAAACCTATCGTAAATGAGATTTCAAAGCCAGTTACTCTAGAAGTAGGTCCATTGTCCCGCACTACTGATCTGTTACTTACTAAGTCATGTCCAGAAAACCTATTAGGCATTAAGACACTGAAAGAGTTAGGTGCAGTTATATGCTGTTCCCCAGAGGGAATACGATTGTTCCTACGTGACTTCAAGGGTCACTATGTATTACGAGATTTTGATTCAAGACTGTCTAATGTTCCACAGCACTTATGGGCGCAAGGTCCAACTGATGTAGGTTATATGCAAATCACACCCTATCGTGTGACTCTCAAGCCAGGTGTAGTGTTACCACGAATCAGACAGTACAGATTGCCACCTGAGGCTGTAGCAGCCTTATCCAAAATTATTGACGAGCTTATGGCTCAAGGAGTGGTTGTAGAAACTGACTCCAATATATGTAATTCTCCGATCATTCCAGTCATGAAACGTACTGATCCAAATGCACCCCCAGTATATCGATTAGTGATTGACCTACGAGAGCTTAATAAATGTATTATTCCGCAGTACCCAGTTGTCCCAGACATCTCTTCCCTATTAACGGCCATTGATTCCGAAGCCACGTTCTTCACTGTCATAGACCTCAAGAACGCATTTTTCAGTGTTCCTATTCATCCAGACAGCCAGTTCCTTTTCGGATTTTGTTTAAATGGAAGGAGCTATATGTTTACACGAGCTCCTCAAGGTTTCACAGAAAGTCCTAGTATTTACAGTCAAGCACTCAAGAGACAACTAGACAACATTCACATGCCAACTGACACTGCCCTGCTCCAGTATGTCGATGATCTACTGATCACAGCCCGTTCTGAACGTGCTTGCGAGCAAGCATCCCTTACAGTCTTGTATTTTCTAGCCGAGATGGGGCACAAGGTGTCCCCTTCTAAGCTACAATTCTGTGTCCAGCAAGTGGTCTACTTGGGACACTTACTGTCCAAGAGGGGTAGGCAGTTGACACCAGACCGTATCCAGTTAATAGCGAGTCTTCCTCAGCCCAAGACCCAGAAGGAGGTGCGTGCTTTTATCGGCCTTACTTCTTACTGCAGACAATGGATTCCTCAGTATGCATTTCTAGCCAAGCCACTGATACAGTTAACGACACAGGAGGCAGCCGTATCGACTGTCCTCCCTTGGACATCTGAACATACACTTAGTTTCAATGAGTTAAAGAAAGCCCTATGCCAAGCTCCAGTTCTAGCGACACCGAACTACAGTAAGCCTTTTACACTTTTCGTCACTGAACGCGAAGGTACAGCATTATCTGTTCTCACACAAGATCAAGCAGGACAATACAAGCCCTGTGCTTATTTTTCGAGCACATTAGATCCTGTAGCCCAGGCTCTGCCTGCGTGCCTCAAGTCAGTTGCAGCCACAGCACTAGCTATCAGACAAAGTGATTCCATAGTCTTAGGACACTCCCTGACAGTACAAGTTCCACACTCCGTGGAAGTTCTTTTAAACCGAACACAAACTCAGCACTTGACAATTGCACGTTTAACAGGTTATGAATTGACACTGTTCCAGCCACACATAGAAATCAGACGCTGCAACATCCTGAATCCTGCTACACTGTTACCATCAGTTAATTCAAATCCTGCCACACATGATTGCGTGGAAGTAGTTAACATTACGACAAAGCCAAGACAAGATCTGACAGATACTCCGTTACCAGACCCCGACCTGACACTTTATGTGGATGGTTCGTGTATGAGAACAAGTACAGGAGAACTAGTCGCCGCGTATGCAGTGACTACTGACACTGAAGTTATTGAAACACACCGTATTGACACCCTGTCCGCTCAAGCAGCAGAGCTAGTTGCTCTGACACAAGCCTGCATACACGCCAAGAACTTGAAAGTTAATGTTTACACAGATTCACGTTACGCATTTGGAGTTGTACACGACTTCGGAGTGCTCTGGCAGGAGAGAGGTTTCATGACTTCTCATGGAACCAAGATTCAGCATGGTCTCCTTATTCAAGCTCTGTTAGATGCCATACACTTACCGACATCTATTGCTATCATGAAATGTAAAGCACATACGAAAGTTACTGACATTATTTCCCAAGGTAATGATCTAGCAGATCGCACAGCCAAGCTTACAGCACAGACTCCAGACATCCAAGTTAATCCGACACAGACACATACTCCAGATCCGATTACATGTATGACAGTTAAGGACCCTACACAAGATGTCATAGATATCCAGTTACATGCTACTCCCGAAGAAATCAAGAAATGGTCCGAACAAGGAGGGGTCCAGACAGATCAAGGATGGTTAACGAAGGGTAGAGCCACATGGTTTCTCCCCGACTCTATGGTTCAAGTCATTATTAATACCGCACATAGTCCAGCACATTTAGGAGAAAAAGCTATGTTAGACAGTATCCAGAACATTTGGTTCAACAAGCATTTACGAGCTGCAGCCAAGCAGAAAGTCCGTACCTGTATGATATGTTGCCAGTTTAATCCAGGTAAAAGTGTCCCGGTGGAACAAGGTGGATTCCAGCCTCCTGACCACCCTTTTGAAGTCCTCCAGATGGATTATATTCAGATGGAGCGATGTCGAGGTTTCAAGTATGTCCTTGTAGTTGTATGCGCTTTGTCCAGGTGGACAGAAGCATATCCAGTCCCAGATTACACAGCCGCGACCACTGCCAAGCAGTTGGTTCGTGAGTTCTTCCCTCGTTATGGACTCCCTAGAGTCGTATATTCTGACAACGGCCAGCCATTCTCATCTGAACTCATGAAGCATGTTTCCCTTTTGCTAGGGTACCAGTGGAAGTTTCATTGTGTACGCCATCCTGAAGCAGCCGGTCTCGTAGAGAGACATAATCAGACTCTAAAAATCCGTATTGCAAAAGTGTGTAAAGAAAAAGGTGTGGACTGGCTAGTAGCTCTGCCAGTCGCTTTATTTTATATGCGCATGGTCGCACATTCCAGATCAGGTCTGTCCCCGTACGAGGTCGTATTCGGCCGCCCCCCTAACATGTGGGGTACTCCTAGACCCCGAAGTATTACCGATGTTTCAAGTAATATGCTGACAGATTACCTAGCTTCCTTGATGTCTGCCCTCAACTCATGTCGTTCACAGGTTGCCGCCGCATTTCCAGACAATACCGAGGTGGCACCGCACGAAATCGTTCCAGGATCCATGGTGATGGTCCGCAACTTTGACAGATCAAGTCCGCTGGAGCCTCGTTGGAAAGAGCCCCGACAGGTCCTCCTCACCACCCGTACAGCCGTGAAGTTGGAAGGACGCAAAGGCTGGGTACACCTTTCTCATGTTAAACTTTTTAATGGACTGAAACCCGTCTTAAAGAACATTTCCCAGGATTTGAAGGATTGCCAAAGCATTGTTCTCAAGGACTGTCCCGCAAAAGACATTGCTACAACCCCTCCCCTGTTAGAGAAAACTCCGCAACAGGAGTACAAGCTAAAACTCCGGTCTAGTAAAATAAGTCAGTCAGTTTGATTGTCTAAGTCCTCCCCTAGGTGAAACGGTTAGACTGTTTCTGACATGTATAAAATAGACCCCCATAATGAGAGAGTTAGTCAAAACTCAATCCGATGTATCGTTTTTCTATGTTTCATATTATTTCTCAGCATTATGATTTCCTGCACCAGTTATGCATTTTACTTGTACTTCCCAGTTCTTCATGTAAATAAGTCTGCTAATGCTACAGTAGAGCACACGTTTAGTGATCTGCCTCCTCATGAACTCTCTTACCGCCTCGCTATGCGAAATAACTCATTTATCCGCATGTTACATTACTCACACCAGACCAGCAATGCCACTAATTGTTGGGTGTGTGGTCGACTCCCCCCTTTCCAGACACCGAAGGGAGTTCTGCCACTTTTTCCTTATCCATTTTCACATAATGGTTCGTGTGGAGCATGGTCCACGTTAACGTCATCCTCAACAGATATGTCTTTTCTTAACAGTACATGTTTTCCAGACAAGCAAGGTCTCCCCCACAGAACAGGTTTAGATCTAGAAAATGAAGTGTATAATTTAGGTAATTATTCGTCGAATTTCATGGTCCTGAATGTTCAGTCTGATACTACTCCAGACTTACCTGCTATTTCAGTACTACCAGTCAAAGGCGAATTATGTGTCCGTAATTATGGTTCCGTACCTGTAGGACATAGTGATTGTACTACTATTGTCAAGTATAGTGACAGTGGGAAATCTATTTTCAAAGCTTCACGTCATTCTTATTTTATTTGTGGTCAAACCGCATATGTTCGTTTGCCCCTCGATTGGAAGGGAACCTGTTACATTGCCTTCCTACTGCCACCTGTTTTTCTAGCCCCACCTGATTATCATAGAAATACACATCTAGTACACATTAGACATAGAAGGGAGTCCCCAATTGTCGATTATACTGAAACTGCTCTAGAACAGTATACAGATTTCAATAGAGGTTTCTTCTTCTTTATAGGACCTATCCAGAATAGTAAACTGATCCGTAGGTTAACCAGAACCCTCGAAGCTGTAGTAAATGAGACTGCCTCTGCTCTAGGTAACTTAACCGAAGAGCAATCTGCTATGAGATTTGTCGTTTTACAGAATCGTCTCGTCCTTGACGTCATACTGGCCGATAGGGGCGGGGCCTGTAGAGTCATCGGATCTAGTTGCTGCATTTTCATTCCAAATAACGCGCCGTCTGTTTATTCAGCTATAACCAGACTCCATAAAATTGCCCATCTGATACACCAAGATCCAGGCACCTGGACATGGTCCGGTTGGTTCTGGAATATAATTTCCGCATGGGGATGGAAAATATTGTCCTTCCTAGGTATTGCAGTAGCGATCATATTCAGCTGCTGCCTCTGTATACAATGTGGCCCTGCGATTTGCGGCATTTGTGCTACCTCTTGTATTCCTAGTCCCAAGCCCCGTTCTAAATCCCGTTCCAGGATAATTCGAGACGAGCAAATGATACTGTATGAAATGATAGATGGTATCATGAAAATTGATGTTTCCTGATGGAAACGTAGTGACAAGGAGGGAATGTGGAAAAGTAAATTTTGCCATGTTCTGTGTCCCTACGTGTCATCCATCATATGTTATGTGTGCATGATTAAATATGCATATGTATTCCCCATGTTCGATTAATGACGCAATTACAGTTGTGTCCACCTCTAGTATGCCAGTTTCCAGTCCTCGTGAATACTACGAATATCAGGCCTATGTAAAGCTACGTTGCCACGTTTCTCAGTGTGCACGTTATTCTATTATAAAGTCCCCGTTTCTAGGCCTCAAAAGGGCCTGGACACCAGATTCAGCTCCTGTCTCCTGAAACTTCGCTGAGGAGCGATACAGCCCCCACCTGTATCCTCGACCCTTCACTTACTTCCTGCCTCGCAGTGCCCGGTTCAGCTGGCTCTGCCTCTGAGTCTGCCAAAAGTATGTTATGATTCCAGTTATCAGTTCAGTCCTCCTTCTCTGCATTCCTAAACTACTGAACTGCATCAATAGTTTCCGTCATTGTCTAGCCTTCACGTCTCCACGTTAGAGAAATACTGCATTTAATGGTCATTTAATATTCTTCATCACGCACTACATGTAGAATAATGCATGGTCCAGTCTTAGAATCAAGTCAGCCTTTCCCCTCCTAACTTCTAGTTTATATCAACATGTTCTCTAAACATCAGATACTAGATACTGTTTAGGTACATGTCGCCCTGACTCTCCAGACTTCAGTCTCTGCTCCTAGCACAGAGTTCATAGCCCCCAGTTTCTCCTAGTGATACGTCATTGCTAGTTTGCGCGCACCATCAGGTTAGAGGTCCCGGCTCCTTAGGTAGCCCCCTCCATGGTTTCCGCCCATTCATGACATATTCTGTTACGTTTGCATCACATGTCTATGTATACGCCCTGTTACACCTCTTTTTACCCTTATCTTTCGCGACTGCTACGTGTCACGCCTTCTGCTCCACCCACTGCTACGCCTACTGCAATGTAATGCTATGTGTTTGCGTTATGTATATATGCTCATGTATTGTTATTAAAAGTCAGCGCGCTCATCCCAGATCCAGCCCCAGCAGCTGCTGGGCCCTGCCATCCTATTCCTATGCAGGTTGTCCTGTTCCTGTCCTTATGCTGTATTAAACCTGCAAAAAACTCCTACTACCTCGAATCTTGACTCTTATTTATTGAGCTATCTGTTATGATATATGTCTAGTCAAAAAGAGAGGTATTATTTATTTATTTACCACAGTTTCTTTTTCTCCAATAGGTTCGGTTGGAATTGGTTGAAGCAACAAAAAGAATTAGAACCTCTCAGGAGGCTTACCCCAAGTAAGTCCGATTCTACAGAACCTCCCAAGTTTTAGCAGCAGCTTCCAGCCACCTCTAATCACGAGGAGGAAGACAGGAAATAATTACATCCATTGGGGACGAACTCCCTGTGAAATAAATCTCCTTTCCCCAGAGAACGAAACTCCTTCTTAGAAGCTGCCACAAGCGGGAAGGAATCCGGATGACAGAAATGCCCCAAAAGAAGAAAGCCTTAGAAATACCCTTGTTATCAGGAAGTCCACGTCTCAGCCGAGAGCGCACAAAGGTCAGTTACCGCCGCAGCCGCTGGCAATACCCTTGCAGGAAATCCAGAACGTGAGTTTGGCAGCCGCCGAACTCAGCAACAAGCTCGAACACCTGAACTGCGTCTCAGCCGAGAACACTTAAACGAAGCACAATACAAAGAATCACGAAGGTACTCCTGTACCTCAAACCAAGGTTCCAGGGTGGAATCACGTACAGCGCACGTCTGCGCTACGCGATCCTATATGTCTTTGGCTCCTCCCTCACAATGGGCATTCTGGGAGCTGTAGTCTTGCAGGCGCTTCCTGCAAATCGTGACAGTATGCCCTCCTCCAAAGCGCCTCCTAGTCCCAGGCTTTTCCGGATGGCGAGCATAAAATCTGCGCACCGCACTAGGGGCATGGACCCCTGAGCATGGTTCCCACGAATCATCCTCAGCTGTATAGCCCTTCCAGGACACCAGGAACCAGAGCTTACCCTGCCGGTATCGGGAATCCAGATTTTGTATTCCAATTGGCCATCCCTCATCACAGGAGGCACTCCTTTGCAACGCGCAGACCTAGCCGGTTTCAGTAGACTACAATGGAACACTCGATCGATCCTCAAAGAGGCCGGGAGTTTCAGTTTATACGCCACCGGATTGATTCGACGAACAATCTTGTATGGCCCAATGAAGCGTGGATGGAAGACACTATGGAAACGAAACCGAATGTTCTTGGTGGAGAGCCATACCTTATCGCCCACCTGATACACTGGACCCTCCTGCCGATGCCTATCCTCCCATTTCTTAAAGGATGTCTTGGCCTTATCCAAATGGGCCGGTACCCGCCGGTGAACCTTCAGGAGTGCCTTCACCTGACTGGCCACCGTGGGATGATTCGTCAAATCACTTTGGATCGTTAACGGCAGGGTATCAGCATGGAAACCTGAGTTAGCCCTAAACGGGGTCTCACCTGTTGAACAGTGCCATGCGTTGTTGTAGGACAATTCCGCCAACCACAATAAGGACTCCCATGAATCTGCTGCTTCATCCTCATAGCATCGGATATATTTCTTGAGGGTCTGGTTCAGTCTCTCTGTTTGTCCATCAGATTGCGGATGGAAACAGGTGGACAAAGCATCCGTAATGTGCAAAGCCTTACACCACATGTGCCAGAACCTTGCGATGAACTGAGGACCTCGGTCCGATATGATGACCTTTGGGATACCATGGAGACGCACCACTTGGGTTAACAACAGCTGCGTCGTTTGCGCAGCCGTAGGCAGATTCCTGCACCTGATAAAATGTCCTGTTTTTGTGAAACTATCCACCACCACTAGGATAGCATTGCTACCTTTATCCAAAGGAAGACCCAAAACAAAATCCATACTGATTACCTGCCATGGTTGCGAAGGAGTAGGAAGAGGCATCAGCATCCCTTTGCTTTTGCCCGAGCACATGTCTCACATTGGTCAATCCATGATTTCACATCCTTTGCCATCCCCTCCCACCAGAACTGTCTTTGCATGGCGTGAACAGTCTTTTGATGTCCAGGATGCCCCGCCACCATAGCGTCATGACACCAGTTAAAGGCCATTAACCTAAGAGCGTGAGTAGGGAGATATAACCTGTTCCGATACAGTGGTAGACCATGTTTAAGTGTGCGCTGTCTATCCTTCTTGGCCCACTCCTTCCAAAGCAGAAGCGAACGGTTACCAGTAACAGCCTCCATGAATCTATCTACAGTTAGAGTACATAACACAATTTCTGGAGACAGAATGGGCCTTGGTTCTTCCAACAGATGTATTGCTGAGTCCACTTGCCTGGAAAGGGAATTTGCCTTTCGGTTCTCCGCGCCTGGACGATAGGTAATAGTGAACTCATACTCAGCAAAAAAGAGCATCCAACTCATTTGTCTTTGGGGCAAGTGCCGAGCGGTTTTCATAAATTGTAGATTTCTGTGGTCGGAGTACACGGTTACTGGGTGCTGTGCCCCCCACAGATAGTGCCTCTGTTATATTCACCCTGTGCCTCAGCATTTGTCTCGCGCTGAGCTCGTGCTGTCTGATCCTATTACGTGTCCAGTGTTCGGTCCTAACGGCAGTTGAGTTGCCCGTTTGGTCCCGGTCTGGCTGGTTGGGTTTTCTACGCTTCTTCTTGATTAAAGTCCCTAACCAACACGACAATGGTGTGCAGCCTCCTTCGTTCATTTATAACATTTTGGCGACATCGGATCTCAGACGAAGGCAGAAGTTAACGGAAGAAGGCGAAGGCGGAAATTGACGAAGGAACGACGCGTAAAAAAAAAAAAAAGAAGAAAACCCAACCAAAGGAAAACACCTGCGATCTCGTGAAGAAGGATCGCTTTGTTAAGACAAGTAATGTAAGCCTCGTTAGAAGGTATGTTTTGAAATTACTCACCAGGAAGAGAACCAACTTTGTGTGAAGCGTGACAGAGCCATAACTGTAAATCCTCAGCCGGTCAACGCAGGCAACAGTGCTCCCGGCGTCATCACACTTAAAGGGAAATTAACTGTTAAAACGAAAAGCGGTATCAGTGAGCCCCACCACTGGGAGAAACAAATTAAAAGGGAAACGCACTTGAGGAAGTGAAGTACATTTAAAACTAATACCAGCGTTATTTAAAAACGACTACTATTGAAAACAAACTCAGACTACAGTGACACACTCACTTTAAAATAATTTCGTTACACAGTGTGTCACGCAATCATAACTATAGACAATCTAACAACAGTGACACACACACTTAAAATTGGTGTATTACGAGTATTATCAATCTACAACAGTGATACATTCACTTGTAAAGAAATTTTCGTTCTGATTTGTGTTTTCTCTTAATTTTGTTGAGTAAGTTGTTTATATTCCTGTAAGGATTAATCTAAGGTGTTCACAATGAATGTCAATAATACTATCCAAGCTCCTGTCCCTTTCCTAAGTGCTCCGGGTGAACCATCCATGGAATGGGATGATTGGTGTGAGGCATTCGAGAACTACATTATAGCCTTGGATGGCACAAAGTTTTCTGCTGTCAGGAAGAAAGCTCTGCTACTGGGTGCTTTAGGGAAGGAGGGACAGAGAATCTTTAAGTATTTACCGAATCCACCTTTAGACATTGATGATGTTTATAAAGACGCTTTGTTCAGATTGTATACAAGGTTTGCTAAGCAGGAAAATGTAGTAATGCGCAGACATAAATTTTACACTGCTCCTCAAAGGGAAAATGAAACAATTGATGAGTTTGTCTCTAGGCTAAGAGAACTTTCTGTGAAATGTCAGTTTGGCAACATACAGGATGAAATGATCCGTGATCAACTAATTGTGCAATGCCTTAGCAAAAAAACACAAGAAAAGTTGTGGGCAGCCAAAAACCCCACCCTCACAGAGGCTATTACTATTGCTAAAGTTGCAGAAGAGAGTGACAGATGTATGAAAGAGCTTAAGAGAATACAACATGGACACACAAATAGTCAGGAAGTTGCAACTTTGCAAGCAGGTGTTTCAGAAGGCATTGGTTTAATACAAGGGAAACAAACAAATAAAGGGGGGAAAGCCACAACCTTGTTTAATAAAAGTGGGCAAATAAACAAGTTTAAACAGACCACACGTTCCTGTAACAGATGCGGTAGCCCTTTTCACCTAGCTGATTCAAAGAATTGTACGGCTTTGTCTAGGGATTGCTTAAAATGTGGGAAAAAAGGGCATTATGCACGAATGTGTAAAACCAATAGTTCAAAAAAGATTGCTATGGTTGAGAGTGAATCCACAGATGATGAGGCGGAGGTAATGATGATTACATCTGCTGGGAGCCAACAGATAACAAAAGGTGTTATTCTGTCTCGGCCTAAAGCGGATTTTGAGCTGAATGGGAGTGTAGTAAACCTAATGGTAGATACTGGGTCGCTCTATACAATTATTCCAAAGAGATTGTATGATTCTTCATGCACTGAGTCGAATCTAATTAAATCTGACATCACTCTGAGAGGTTATCAAGGGGTGAGCATTGGTGTCCTTGGGTTCTTTGAGGCCAATATTAAGTTTAAAGGGAGAACTACTCAAGGGAAGGTTTATGTAACCCCACACGGTCCTGCAATATTGGGATGGTTACACCAGTATGAGTTAAACATAAGAGTGAACCCGAGAGCAGATCCACCTGTAATGTGTGTAGATAGTGAAAATGAATGCAATAGTGTTCATGAAGACTTAGAAACCATTCTCAAAAAGCATGAGAACATCTTCAGTGAGAAATTGGGGGAGGCCGTTGGTTACCAACATATTATAAAAACCAAGAAGAGTGTTGCACCTGTAAAACACACTGCGAGGAAAATACCTTTATCCGCTAGGGATGAAGTCAGAAAGATTATCAAACAGTTATTGGATGATAACATAATTGAACCTGTAGAAGCCACACAGTGGTTGAGTCCAGTCGTTATCACACAGAAACCGGACAAATCTTTGCGCTTCTGTGTGGACATGCGAAGTCTTAATAAAGCTGTGATAATGGATAACTTTCCACTTCCCAATATAAACGAAATTGTCCTGAGTTTAGGTGGAGGAAAGATCTTTTCTAAGTTGGATCTTCGCAGCGCATACCACCAGGTAAAGCTTCATCCGGACTCAAAGCAATTTACATCATTCATCACTCCGGAAGGAACATACCAGTTCAAAAGACTTCCTTTTGGCCTTTGCTCAGCGGCGAGTGCATTCCAAAGAATTATCACTGATGTTCTCAAAGACATTGAAAGAGTAGTATTTTTCCAGGACGATATCCTGATTCATGGTTTGAACATTGATGATCATAATGTAATTTTGGATAAAGTTCTTACCGCTCTTTCAAGGGCTGGTTTGACGTTGCGAAAGGGAAAATGTGTATTTGCTGTTGGGGAAGTAGATTATTTGGGGTATCACGTGTCTGACCTTGGGATACAACCAAAAAAAGATCTTGTAAGCGCAATATGTAATGTGTCTGAACCTGATGATAAAGACAAACTAAGGTCTTTTATGGGCATGGTGGAGTGCTATGCAAAGTTCGTTAAAAATTTTGCGGAGAAAGTAGAACCCTTGCGAATCATCATGAGGAAAGGGAAAAGTTTTACTTGGGGTGCAGACCAGAGAAATGCTTTTTTATTGATCAAACAAAATATCTTGGATGCTAATATTCTTCCAAGTTTTGTACAGTCATTTCACACCATTCTCACTGTGGACGCTAGCTCTGTTGGGATCGGAGCGGTTCTGACACAAAAGGGTGATAGTAAACAGAACACTGTTGCGTTTGCTTCGCGTTCCCTGACTGAGACCGAAAGGAATTACTCGGTCATAGAGCGTGAAGCATTGGCAGCTGCATGGGCAACCCGGTATTTCCGTGTGTATTTATGGGGAATCACATTCACACTCAGAACTGACCACAAGCCACTGTTGAAGGTTCTAGCCCCCGGGGGTATTAGAAATTGCTCAGGGAGGTTAGCGAGACTTGCAGTCAGTGTCCAAGAGTTTACGTGCAATGTGGAATACTTACCTGGTTGGTGCAACGGTGTTGCGGACTGTTTATCAAGATTGCCTGACACTAAAGTGCAGCCTAAAGAGATGGTGACCGAGAGTGTGGTCGCGTTTTTAGATGACCTGGAAAGTGATTTGCCCAGTTCCATATCTAAAAAGGAGTGGATGGAAGAAATGAAGAAGGATCTTGTCATGTAAGGTTTAATTAAGATGTGCAAGGAAGGGGTGTCAAGGCAAAGTACGGTCTCACCTGCTCTAAGGCCTTATGTTCAGTTACAGGATGAAATTTCTTTACAGAGCGAGTTTATTCTTGTGCGGGGTGAAGAATATATACCACCTGTATCCCTTAGACCCCGTATCATTGCCTTGGCACATGAGGGCCATCTAGGGCAAACCCTTACTGGCAAACGCATCAAAGCTGACTTTTGGTGGCCGGGAGTAGATGCACAGGTAAAGAGTTGGGTTGAACAGTGTCAGTCGTGCAAAGAGTCTGAAAAAAGGTTACAGGTTCGTGCAAGTAAGGGTACTGTGGGACAGATTGGTTCTGACGATGTTGCGTGGCAGAAGGTTTGTATTGACTTCATAGGTCCTTTTCATGACCTGTTGGATTCAGAGAAGTTTGCTTTGGTGTTAGTGGATTCGGCTTCAAGGTGGGTAGAGGTTGCTTTTATGAAGAGCATCACTGCTGAATCCACTGTCAAAGTGCTGGATGAGATTTTTAGACGTGAAGGGATCCCTTCCATGGTGTTGACAGATAATGGCACACAACTTACCTCTGCCATTATGGAGGATTATTTTGTCTTTTTGGGCTTAAAGCATTTACGTACTTCACTTTACAACCCACAAGGGAATGGACTATGCGAGAGGGTAAACAGACTTGTTAAGGGCACTATGCAGCTTGCATTAGCCTCAGGTCGTTCAGTGCAGAAGGAAATTAAAGAAATGTTGTGGGCATACCGCACAACAGTTCATAGCAACATGTCCATAACACCTTTTGAACTCATGAGGGGGAGGTCAGCGGGTACGAAGCTGATTCCTACTTGGCTACATGGGAAAGTAGAGAAGATGGGTCACAACGTCCCGGAAAATTGTGCTTCCACTAACATAGCTGAAGGGGACTTGGTAAAAGTGAAACCTGGCGGAAATCAGAGGATGTTCAACAAATTTAGAGGGCCTTACCAAGTGAAGTCGGTGGTTGGTAACTACATAAAGTTGCAGAATGGACAAACTTGGTATCTCCGCAGGGTAGCACTTTACCAGAAAAAGGTCAAGCCAACAACTTCAGTGCCGGTCACTAAAAATGTTGTTGTTGAAGAGATTTGCAGACCTCTTCGCAAAAGGGTTGCTCCTGCCTATTTAAAAGATTTTGTGTAATTTTGCTGGTTTAAGGAAGGGTGTGGGGTTACATGGTCCTGTGTTACATGGTCCTGTGTTCTCAAGGGAAAACTGTGTGTTTAATGCAGTATCGTTAATTTTTATGTGTTGGTGTAAACTATTGCCTAATTTGTTTCATTACATTTTCTTTATCCATTGTTTAAGGAAAGGAGATGTGTTATATTCACCCTGTGCCTCAGCTTTTGTCTCGCGCTGAGCTTGTGCTGTCTGATCCTATTACGTGTCCAGTGTTCGGTCCTAACGGCAGTTGAGTTGCCCGTTTGGTCCCGGTCTGGTTGGTTGGGTTTTCTACGCTTCTTCTTGATTAAAGTCCCTAACCAACACGACAACGGTGTGCAGCCTCCTTCGTTCATTTATAACAGCCTCCGGGCCCGATTCACAGAATGAACTTTAGACTCATTCCTAAACTTACTACTATTTTGGTATTCACAGAATGCACTTACTACTTTTGGCATTCACAGAATGCACTTACTACTTTTGGCATTCACAGAATGCACTTACTACTTTTTGTATTCACAGAATGAGCTTACTACTTTTGGTATTCACAGAAGTTAGGATTTTGGCTTAAGTTTGTCTTAAGTTTGTCTTAAGACAAACTTAAGACAAAATCCTAACTTCTGTGAATACCAAAAGTAGTAAGCACATTCTGTGAATGCCAAAAGTAGTAAGTGCAGTCTGTGAATACCAAAATAGTAGTAAGTTTAGGATTGAGTCTTAAGTTCATTCTGTGAATCGGGCCCATAATTCCGGGAAGGCTTTCTTTACTGCCAAAAGCTCCTTTTCTGCTACTGTTTAATTCACTTCCACTAGATTGAGCTTTTTGGACAAAAAGGCCACCGGATGCAACTGACCCGTTTGTTTATCCCTCTGGGACAACACTGCCACAATAGCTACGTCTGAAGCATCTGCTTCCACAATGAACGGTACATCCAGTTGAGGATGTCTGAAAATAGGGGCAATGCAATGTGGGGTGCCACAGGGGTCGGCATTAAGCCCGACCCTGTTCAACATCTATGTGGCCCCCCTTGCTAGGCTTGTAAGATCTCAGGGGATGGAGGTGGTTTCATACGCCGATGACACCCAGATTATGGTTTCACTTACTCAGTCCTCTGTCGTATCATCTGCCTCTAGCTTCAGGTCCTGTATGCAATACGTTGCAGATTGGATGGTTGCCAACTTCCTGAAGCTAAATGGCGACAAGACTGAGGTCTTGGTCTTTGGAAAGGACCAAGATATCTGGTCGAGTGAGTGGTGGCCTACTTCTCTTGGCATCTGCCCCACTCCCTCGCAATCTGCCAGAAATCTGGGTGTGGTGTTCGACACTTCACTCTCGATGTCCCTACAGGTGAATCGGACCGTCTCGACCTGCTGGGGCGTGATCAAGACGCTCAACAGAATCCGCAGCTATCTGTCTCTCCAAGCACGCAAGCAGATTGCAGTTGCCCTTGTTGGTTCCAGGTTAGACTATTGTAACTCTCTCTATATGGAATCCAACAAGGGCCTTATACATCGTCTGCAAATTGTGCAGAATGCTGCTGCACGCTTTGTCCTGGATCTTCCCAGGGCCTCTTCTGCTACTGCTGCGAGGAGAGACCTTCACTGGCTGCCTATTCAGCACAGAATTTATTTTAAAATTCTGTGTCTAACTTACAGAGCTCTCGAGGACGGATCTAAGAACGCTATTAGTCACCTGCTTACTCGCTATCACCCTACAAGGTGTCTGCGCTCATCGGGACTACTTCAACTTGTTGTCCCTCGTTTTAAGCTCACCAGATGGGGAGCTAGGGCCTTCTCCGTCGTCGCGCCACAGCTTTGGAACATCTTGCCGATGGAGTTGAAGGTCCTACCCTCTCTAGTGCTCTTTAAAAAGGCTTTAAAAACGTGGTGCTTTTCGAGAGCTTACACAGGTTGAGCTGCCAGGCTTTTGTCGTGAGCTGGATTTGGAATTAGGCGCCTTGATGCCCATTGGGCTAAGTCAGCGCATGATAAGATCCCCTTTATTATTATGCAAAAAGCCTCTTTTAACTGATTGAATGCCTCCATGGCATCAGACGTCCAACAGGACGGGGATGAGTGGAAGAGGGTATCTGTTTCTCACAGTTATTTTGTTAAGTTGTCGAAAGTCGATGCATGTGCGCAGCTCTTCATTTGCTTTCGAAATAAAGAAAACAGGAGAAGTTGCCGGGGAACGGGAAGGGCGTATGAACCCAATGGAGCAGAAATGTTCTAGATACTTTTTCAAATGGGTGGTTTCTGAATCAGATAACGCATAAACTCTACAAGAAGGCACGACAGCCCCTTCCACAAAATCGATTCGGCAGTCATACTCCCGGTGGGGAGGAAGGATCTCTGCCTTCACCTCACTGACTACATCTCCATACCCCGCATATTCTACCGGCAGGACCACCTCCTTTTCTGCTGCAGTAGCAACCTGAAAGGCATGAGCCAAAGACAACGTGTATAATTCGTGAGACTTTAAACATTGTGTCATACGGGGGAGACAACTTTTACAACGCAACTTTTACTACACAGTGCCATTACGACGCAACTTTTACAATGCATACCATTACAACGCATTGCGCTGGGGGGCGCTCTAGGATAGGGAATAGGTTAATTTACTATCCAATAACCTTCCCTAGTGTCCACGGGGACTGGAGTTGGAATAGTAAATTAAACTATTCACTATCCAGCGCCCCAAAGCACTATGCGTTGTAATGGTATGCGTTGTAAAAGTTGCGTCGTAATGGCATGCGTTGTGAAAGAATGCGTTGTGATGTCATACATCCGTCATACAGGTATCTGAACTAAAACATATAGTATTCTGTTTCCAGTCCATAGAAGGGTTGTTCTGCCACAAGACGCCTAAGACCCAGTGGCAGTGGGTTCGTGGCAGCTGTTGCTCGCGTGTGGGACTGCCCGGCGGTTCACTTGGATTCTTCTTTAGTATTCTTTGCCTGATTACTAGTTTTTAAAGATAGTGATTTTAAAGACTAGCTTTTATTATTAAAACTGCACTTTACCTGCTTGTCTGCCGATCGCCTCACTCGCCCCTTCCCGCTCCCCTAGCCCCGGTCCGGCACGGCTGTGTGCCGATTGTTCCGTAGGGCTGACTGGGTAGCGGGCGCCATTTTGGTGAGGCTGCGGGGTTCTTAGGGCAGCACACTAGCCATCGCGCCTGAGGCTCATAAAACTCCGCCCCATGCGATCGCGCAGCGGAAGCCTTAGACCCAGTGGCAGTGGGTTCTTGGCAGCTGTTGCTCGCGTGTGGGACTGCCCGGCGGTTCACTTGGATTCTTCTTTAGTATTCTTTGCCTGATTACTAGTTTTTAAAGATAGTGATTTTAAAGACTAGCTTTTATTATTAAAACTGCACTTTACCTGCTTGTCTGCCGATTGCCTCACTCGCCCCTTCCCGCTCCCCTAGCCCCGGTCCGGCACGGCTGTGTGCCGATTGTTCCGGAGGGCTGACGGGGTAGCGGGCGCCATTTTGGGTGAGGCTGCGGGGTTCTCAGGGCAGCGCACTAGCCATCGCGCCTGAGGCTCATAAAACTTCCATGCGAACGCACAGCGGGCTCGCCGGCGGCGCGCCAAAGGCAAGCCCGTCTGTGCCAAACCGCGGCCGCCCGGGGCTAGGGGCCCCCCACTCTGCCCGTTTTCATTCATATTCCACATTTCTCAACTACTGGCGCTACAGGGACAGCGGCTCCCTCAAACTGCCATTTGCGCACGAATCAGTGAACTCTGCCTAGCCCGTTCCTCTTCCTCTGTTATCGCCCCCGCCATAAACCCTCCCCTTCCCTCCCTCTCTGTGGCCCCTACCAGGTCCCCTCCCTCCCCACCCCATCTTTCAGCCTTTCTACTTAATACCAGATCGGCTGTCAAACACCACCTAGAATTGTTTGACTTCCTGGATTCCGTTAAGCCAGACTTGCTATTTTTGACTGAGACCTGGTTCAGTTCTGATTCTCTCCCTAGTGTGTTATCCGCCCTCCCTCCCCCCTATGTCATCCTCAGGGCCGATTAGCCCGAGGGCCGAGCAGGTGGTGGAGTTGCTTCGGTTGTTCGGGCGGACCTTCATTTTCAAAAACTCCCTTCCCCTTCCTTACCTACGGCGGACTGTTTGATCATCCGCTCCACCTTTTCCCAGACCCCCCTAACGTGTGTCCTTGTCTATCGCCCCCCTCAGTCTTGTCCCCGTTTCCTCCCTGCTATTTCTGACCTTTTGGGAACCTTGGCAATCAACAACTCTTCGGTTCTGCTTCTCGGGGATTTTAATTTCTGGCCCAACGATCCAGCTGAAGATGCAGTTTCCCGTAACTTCACTGAACTTCTACTTAGTCTGAACTCTGTTTCTCGTGTCCTTTCTCCCACCCACATCCATGGCCACACTTTAGATCAAATCTGGACCCATAATACTTTGATTTCTGCCCCTTCTGTCCAGCCCTGCCCTTGGTCGGATCATTCTCTGATCTCTTTTTCTCTGGATCTCAGTATTTCTTCCACTATCCCATTCCCTAAACATACCTGGGCGAGGAATTGGAACAGAGCTGACATTCCTGCCCTCTGCTCCTCTTTATCAGCTTCTGACCCTGCCCTGGCTGATCTTACGCCGTCTAGGCAGCTGGATGCTCTGAACAGCTGGCTCCTGAAGGCTTGCGATCAAGCTGCTCCCTTGAAGCATGTAACAGTTAAGCGCGCCCATGACGCAAACAAATAGTTCTCTCCCGCCCTTAAGGTAAAAAAACTCGAGGTGCGTCAAGCTGAGAGAGCCTGGAGACGTGCCTATTGTCCCCTCTTGAAATCCCGCTACACTCTTATCCTAAAAGAATATAAAAAGGACATTCTCCTTGCTAAAACAGTCTATTTTTCAGGGAGAGTTCTTGATGCAGAGAACCAGTCCAGGGAGATATTTACCATAGTCCGGGAACTGTCTTCTTCTGACAGAGCCTCTTCTAAAATCCCTCCATCCCAGCTGTTGTGCAACTCTCTCAACGACTTTTTCGTTGAGAAGGTTGCCCTTATCAAGGCCGGGATTCCGCCCCCATCCTCTACCTTTTGTGACCCCCAGCCTCCCCCCCTTGCTTCTTACCTGACTCATCTACCTCCCCTGACAAGAGATACCTTTCTCTCCCTACTGATCCGTGTAAAATCTGGATCTCCCGTGGATATCGCCCCGGCGCACATCCTTCACAGGCTCTTTACGAGTTGCTACCTTCCCCCCCTTACCTTCCTTAATGATTCTCTCGAACAGGGGATTGTCCCAGCCCTTCACAAAACTGCCATCGTCATTCCTCTTTTTAAAAAAACGGCGGCTGACCCTGCCTCTCCCTCTAATTACCGTCCCATTTCCCTCCTCCCCTTTCTGGCTAAGGCCCTGGAGGCCCATGTCACCCAGGTCCTAGGTGCCTTCGTCGAGGAGAGCGGGGGACTTGCTTCCCGGCAGGCCGGCTTCCGCCCTCGGCACTCCACCGAGAAGGTGGTTATCTCTGTGATGGACGACCTTAGAGAGGGGCTTGATACCAACACTCTCCAGGCCCTTGTCCTCCTAGATCGCTCCGCCGACTTTGACACGGTTTACCATTCCATCCTTCTCACCCGTGTCAGGGCGGCGGGCATTGAAGGCCCTGCCTTGGCCTGATTCAACTCCTTTCTGAGAGATCGTTCTCAGGCCGTCCACTTGGCTGAATTCACTGCCCCCCCTCACTCAGTCCGGTGTGGTATTCCCCAGGGTTCCTCTCTTTCTCCTTTATTATTTAATCTCTATATCTTTCCTCTTATTTCTGCACTCCAGCACATGGAGGTCACCGTATACAACTATGCCGATGACCTCCAACTTATTTTTCACCTGTCACATTCCCCTACCAGTATACTCAACTTCCAGTCTGTTATGCTGTTCATCAGTGATTGGATGAACGGCAACCATCTGAAATTAAACCCAGATAAGACTGAACTTGTTATTACTGGTAGCTCTCCCAGTCCCTGGTCCCCTAGTTTCTGGCCCCCCTCCTTGGGTACTTCCCCCACACCCTCTCCCTCTGTAAAAAGCTTGGGGATCTCACTCAATAAACACCTTACTCCCCACTCTCAGATTAGTTCCGTTGTTTCCTCCTGTTTCTTTGCTCTCCGCACTATACGGAAAATCTCCCGGTTCTTTTCTGTCCCTGCCCTTAAATTAATCCTGATGGCAATGGTTCTGTCCCGGCTGGACTACGGGAATATTGTATACAATGGCGCTCCTGGATATGCCTTTCATCGTCTCCAGCTAGTCCAAAACCAGGCCGCCCGCCTGATTTATTGCCTGGCCAGATTCCATCACGTCACCCCCTTCTTCAATCCCTACATTGGTTGCCTATTAAAGAACGGTCTCTCTTCAAATTGGGCTGCACTACTTTTCAGTCCTTGGCGGGAACTGCCCCTGACTTCATTTCCTCCGCCATTAGTACTTACTGCCCCAACAGAGAACTTCGCTCCTCCACCAAATTTTTTCTCTCCGTCCCCCGGTTTAAGAAAAAGAAATCCGGGGGCCTGCAATTCACGGTCATTGCCCCCACCTTTTGGAACTCTCTCCCTCTTCACATTAGATCTATCCCCTCTTATCTCGAATTCCGTAGAGCACTTAAGACCTTCCTCTTTTCTCACGCTTTCCCACCTCAGTAATCCTGCCTCCCCAATCACTGGTTAAGCATCCTCCTAGCGCCATGAAACCGCATGGTATACGTGCGCTATATAAATTTCTGTAAATTCAAATTCAAATTCCACAACCACGGCATTCCCAGAATAACCTCATATTGACGAGCTTCAATAATGTTCAACACAATACTTTCCACATGATCTAATGGATGCCCAGGCAATGTCAATTCCAGCATCTCAGTATGTTCAACTATGGGCCCTGATTTCAATGGGGTACCGTCTACTGCTAAGACAGTTTCAGGCTGAAGGGTAGGCACCTTTACTAGTCCCAAACGGTCCACCAACCCACAGTCAATGAAGTTTCCTGTAGCCCCAGAATCAATCAGTGAAGATATGGGACGTCTTTGTTGTCCTTTTCCAAGAAACATAGATAACACTATGTGTGATTCTGAACTAGTACTTGTGGAGACCTCTAACGAAGGTATCTTCCACTCCGGGGTGAAGATACTGTCTTTCTCTGCTCTCTTGCTGTCAGACTGAACTTCAAGAACCGGTGCCACTGTCATAACAGCCACCTGTTTACCAGGGTAGAAGGGGTTTCTCTTTTTTGGCTTAAGCGTGCATTCCTTGACGTAGTGCCCCTTCTTGCCGCAGTACATACAGAGGCCCTGAGTGCGCCTAATCTCTCTTTTAGTCTTCGACAATGGGGGGGCGAATAGCCCCGATATCCATTGGTACTGGACCGCTTTCTTTGATGCTAGATTGTCCTACATGTTCCAGCCCACTCCCCATTCTATCACTCCTCTTTCGTTCCCCGCCTCTCTCGGACATACAATGATCCAGCCTTAAGGTGAGATTGATCAAATCTGTACAGGGAGTGGGCTGGGGATCTATCTGAGCCAAGACGTCTTTGATTTCCTCATTCAAACCTTGGTAATATAAAGCCATTCTCTTTTCTTCTGTCCAGGCGGTTTCTACTACCAGCCGATTAAAAGTGGTCATATACGACACCAAATCCTTTCTTCCCTGACGCAACCCCAATAGTTCACGATTCCCACTGAGAGTATTTGCTCGCCTGTCAAACACCCTCTCAAATTCCTTCCGGAAATCATCCCAATCTGCCAACAATGGATCATCATTACGTACTAAAGGGACTGCCCAATTGGCAGCGTCTCCTGTGAGTTAAGAAATAGCAAATGCCACTCTCGACAAGTTGGTAGGAAAGGAGGCCGGCATACAGGAGAAATGCAGGGTGATCTGCATCAGAAAGGTTTGGATCTTTAGAGGATCTCCCGAATACCTCTCTGGACTAGCCAAGGGAATAGGTGGGGGTACTGTCACCTGGATTTGTGGGGGTCCTGCTGAGACATCAAAAGGGTTTCTAGTATGCCTGTCCAACCTTTCCTTAAGAGCTGCTGTCTCTGCCCTTGAAGTGACTAATTCTTGTTGCACCACTACCAACGCCTGTAACACATCATCTAGAGTAGCCATCTTTCAGCAACCCCTGATTGGGAGGAGTATAATACGTGGGTACGTGATTCTGTCACAGTCGTCACCTCCTCAGGATCAGGGTGATGCTCAAAGTGGTCCACCTCCTGATTTCCCGACACTCTGACTGAATGAACATACACAGAGCATCTAGGTAATCAAGTGAGGGATGGGAAAGGGAAGGAGCTGCAACGGAAGGGATAACTGAAATGAAAAAACACAAAGGTTATAACATTCACTTCTAACTACTCTCATTAAATTCTCACTAGTAGAACACCTACCCAAAGCAATTTTCTGGAGGTGAACCCTTCCTCTTTGCTTCATGTAGTAGATGCGTCTCTCTACACTGAACAATCGCTTTCTGAAATATAGAACCACAATTATATTCCATACATGCTCTCTTGGGATCTTATCAAATGAAACTTACGTCGTCCCATTCGTACCATTCCTTTTCCCCATAAATGAAAATAAACAACCCTTCTCCAGTAACCGGTGATTCAAAAAGTTTCCAGGGTTAGCAAGAATGATAATAGAAAACAAATGTCTCAAATAAAGTTCCACAACAAGTCTAGTATTTTGACAGAGGAAAAAGAAAAAACAAAGTTTCATAAAATCCAACCAGGAATTCTTTACTGTTTCTTTTTCTCCAATAGGTTCGGTTGGAATTGGTTGAAGCAACAAAAAGAATTAGAACCTCTCAGGAGGCTTACTCCAAGTAAGTCTGATTCTACAGAACCTCCCAAGTGTTAGCAGCAGCTTCCAGCCACCTCTAATCACGAGGAGGAAGACAGGAAATAATTACATCCATTGGGGACGAACTCCCTGTGAAATAAATCTCCTTTCCCCAGAGAATGAAACTCCTTCTTAGAAGCTGCCACAAGCGGGAAGGAATCCGGATGACAGAAATGCCCCAAAAGAAGAAAGCCTTAGAAATACCCTTGTTAGCAGGAAGTCCGCGTCTCAGCTGAGAGCGCACAAGGGTCAGTTACCGCCGCAGCCGCTGGCAATAACCTTGCAGGGAATCCAGAACGTGAGTTTGGAAGCCGCCGGAATCAGCAACAAGCTCGAACACCAGAACAGCGTCTCAGCCGAGAACGCTTAAACGAAGCACAATACAAAGAATCACGCAGGTACTCCTGTACCACAAAACAAGGTTCCAGTGTGGAATCACGTACAGCGCACGTCTGCGCTAAGCGATCCTATATGTCTTTGGCTTCTCCCTCACAATGGGCAATCTGGGAGCTGTAGTCTTGCAGGCGCTTCCTGCAAATTGTGACAGAAGATGCAGAACTTGAGACTTGCACCTGAAAGAGACCTTGCTCTCGTATCTGAAACATCTGAATCAGAATTGAGTGACACAAAGCAAGCACAAAGGAGTTTGAGAAGTTCGGGGAGAGTAAGAGTACCGTGCCAGAGATACGCTGCCCCAGAGTTGACTTATTTGGCTACAGATGCCGGGAACATTGAGGTCCGCGAGACTAAGATCCAGACAAGTGAGGCGAGGAGCATCAGTACTGATAAGTGAAATTGAACTGTTGGTCCCTGGAGTAGAAGCCAATTGAGTCTTGACATTGACTTACCAGATCCTCTGAGACTGAGTGGCTGGCGAAGCCTGATTCTGCAAGATCTTTCATTTCCGACTTTTGGGTATCAGCCACCGGCTCAGGAGATTGCAGCATTTCATGTTGAACTTTTAAAGCAAGCCATTGTAGAAATTGGCTCTGATCTTATCAGGGATTTCAACTCAACTGTAAACTGTAAATAAGAAAGCTTTGGTGCAAAGGAAGATAGCCTAGGGCCGAGTGGAAGAAGAATACATTTGGAGATCGTTCCATAGAAGAAGAAAGAGCTAGGGAAGTCTTTGAACTGTGTAAATTGTTATGCAACTAACTGTGAAAACTGTTCCTCACGACTTCAAGGAACTGTGTATGAACTTTGTTGTCCGGCAGTGGGAGGTAGAGAAAGAGACTTTACATTGATCCTCTTGCTGTGGCAACCTAAACTTATTTCAAGATGCAGTCTGGAAATTCAAACTGTAGAGTAAAGTGTGTAATAGGTACACTTATGGTAGGAGTGATTGTAGTTATAGCAGTAGTCATTATCTTGTCCATCAAAAGTTCATACGAAGGAGAAGTTGATGGGGTGGAAGTACAAGGGGCATCCACACCTGCCATTTCTAGCACAAAAGAGGGTACATTAGGAGCTGATAGCGCTGTGATTGATCAAACTAGTCGCTTGCCTGTAGACCTGTCTAAAGGTGATTATACGTTGAATGCTTACTCAAAGTTGTTGACTGAGTATGTGAATAAGACGGACTTGAGAGATTGTTATGTGTATATGCAGTTACCAGCATCAGTTGAGGAGGGTATCAGATAACACCACCTGCCTCTGACATGTGGTGTCACTTCTAGTTTATTGCTTAGCATGTTTTTTGGTAAGGGTCATTATGAATATTACTTCTCAAATGATGATGTGGTGCTTTCAGAGGTCCCAGCTTACAAGCACCTGAAGAAGTATGATTATTACAAACAAGAGAAGAAAATATATATGTATTTCATATATATGGTTACATTAGACACGGCTTATGCACATAGACATAATTTGACATGTATGTTGACTGACATAGAAAATAAGTTTGTAGATCAGGTAGAAGATAGGTATAGGCAATTAGCAGTTAAGCTTACAAATAGGAAAGGAAAATGTTAATGGACCAAGGAGGAGTTAGCTCACTAAGCTAGAAGGAGTTATGGTCCATTAGCCTTAGATTTGAAGCAGCGTGGGCAGCTTTGCATCTGGCATGAACAAACATATTATGATAAAATCTTTGTGGGACAGAGTGTGTGTGATCACATTTTCACAATTGAAGCCACTGTAAAAAAGTACCTACATGATGCTGTACAAGTGGTGCAAAATGTTTACTTTGTTTGAGGGAGAAATGCATATGTTCCTTTGCCGCTGAACTGGTATAGCACGTGTTATGTGGCTGTTGTGTTCCCAAGGTATATAACGTGGAGGATTTTGGACCTTCAGTAGGGAAGGCGGCCCATAGGAAGAAGCGTGGTACAAGTGCAGGAGAGATTGTTGGAGATGTGTTTGGAGCAATGATAACAAGTTTGGGAGTGGTTTTGAATGACATAAAGATTAGAAGGTTATTAACTGTTGTGGATAAGCTGTCAGCAAATACAGCTCAGTCTTTGTTACTCATGGAGGGAGAGATGGTCTTGATAAGAGCTATGTTTATGCAAAACCTTCTTGCTCTAGATGTGTTGTTAGCAAATGAAGGCAGAGGGTGTAAAATAAATGCGGAGGGTTCAACAGTGCTGTACTTATATCCCGGACCACAGTAAGGATCTGAGGAAGTATATAAGTAATATTACTGAGATACATGATTTGGCAACAGAGGGAATTTGGGATAAGGTTGGTAAGGTATTTGGAAAGATTGGATGTTGGTTTGCAAATCTTGGGAAGGGATTTCTTAGTTACATCTTGAAGCCAATCATAATAGTTGTGGTTTGCATCATCCTTTTGATGGAAGCAGTAAGACCTTATAAGTGGCATAGATTGAGACAGGTTGAGAATTATTTTAGACAGCGAGAGAGGAGAATGGAGAGAAAGCAGGACAGTCACTATGAGAATCTCAAGAACCTAGAAAAGTTTTGTCAGGGAAGACTGGCTACAACTTCTGTTTAGGTTTGTTCTTTCTGCAGGGAGATGAAATTGATTGTGATGACACTAGTCATCAGAGGAAGGGAATGATAGAGCGCGATTTTGCTCTTTGATTTGTAGGGGTGCATTATAATCATGAGTAGTTTGCACCCACACACATAATCCTTTGTTGTGTTAACATTTGGTTATTAGATTGAGTATTGTAATAACGTGCAAATTGAAGTGTTAAGTTTTCATGGGAACAAAGAAATTAACATTGTAGTTACTTGGGTTTAGACGAAGTCTCAACGTGTAAAAGTGAATTCTTAACTAATAAACGTTTATGATATTAATATGCTTATGTAAGGAGTCTAATTTAATGATTTACACATATGTGTGCTTTTTAAAGCTTAAGCATTGTTCTTATGTTGACCGAATTCGGTAGGCCTAAATGTGTGTTTCTCCATGCTCGCTCTCATGTTAAAAAAATGTATTGGAATTTATGTACATGTGGAATTTGTCTTACTCAGGTTTCTGGTGCAGGTGGAGAAATCCATCTTTGTTAGTTAGAATAATGTCTTTATTTTAGAAGCTAGTCTTAGGAAGGAGAAGATACATTTGAACAAGCGATAATGATAATGTGGGATGGTGTTTTTTCCCACCGGAGAAGACCTGGTAATCAAGGTCATCAAGCAAGAGCCTAGGAGCACTATTACTGGATGGAAAGTTATCCATGAGGTGTTGTCTAGCTGTATTGGATGAACTCAGGATGTAATGAAGGGTGTGACCTATGATTTTTGTGTTGGGGTTAGGGACGGAGTCCAGGGACTTCTGCCGTGCCTTGAGCGGCAAGAGCATCTTAGAACGAGCTCTGTAGCTTTATGCAGACCCTCCAGCATTTCGCGATTTCGCGATTCACGAAAAAATCATGAAATCAGCTGGCAAGCGCGACGGGCGCGATATTTACCTAACTGCCCGCGAAAATAACTCCCGGTAGGCATGAAAAAATTATGCAATTTCATTGGTTGTGCGCCCATACGTCATCCCGTCAAACGGCGCTATTAGATGCCTACTTCCTCGATTATTTACTAAAGTTACGAAAGAGGAGCGAGGCGAGGAAAGTATCGCTTCTCTTCAGCTTGCAGGGACTGGAAAGAATAAAAAATTACGATTCCAGCTCGGGGACGGGAGGGGCGCGCAGAGAAGGGAAAGGGCTGTCTTTTCCTTCTTGCGCACAGAATACACTGGGCCTTATTTATGAAGGCCTTGCGCCGCCGGTGCGTCACTTTTTCCCATTTTAAAAGTGGCGCACCGGCGGCGCAAGGCCTTCATAAATAAGGAATGATACATTAAAGAGGGCGTATGATGGAAATATTTACTGACCTTGCATTGTTATAATCCCCTGGCTTAGTAAAAAACAATATATAACAACGGGTCAAGAAACAGAGAGAAAAGCCAACAAAACAACTATGTGCTATTATTAGGATACAATCCATGAATCCAAAGTATACATGGTGAAAAATATGTTCCCATCAGATACCCGTCCTGTACCACCCTACATCATTTGGGATCCTTCAGCAGAAGGAAGTGGAATAAATTCCACTTTGGATTAGGTAGATTGTGCCCTAATCGTTTTTGAAGGATGCAATGATGGAATAATGTAAACTATATTGGTATCAGGGGGTAAAAAAATGTTTTAAATTAGCAGTGCATAAAATGCTATGTGTAGCATGTGAATAAGTGAAATAATATTGGGTTGCAGGAGTGGAAAAAAGTTTTTAATAAGATCCTACCCACACCCAAGGTTAAAAAACAGTGCAAAGTAGTGTTAGCAAATAACTACTTAGGTGTAATCTAGGTCGACATGTTTCTGCAGATTATATAGGCTCACGCGATGCCTGTCTGCTTCATCAGGACCTTCACAATAGAATGCTACTGCTGATAATAGTGTTTGTAGTGATTAAATCATATCACCTGAGGTCGCCAAACAGAATGATCCAGATGGTCAACGTCAGGTGGACGAACAAAACATACACAGACAATTGAGAAAATAATGCACATAGTTAAACAAGATGGCTTTAAACACAAGGAAAAACTCTCATGATATTACATGTTATGCCAAACAATATTGGTCACTGATTGCTCTTTTAGTCAATCTGATAGCAAAGGTCAAAATGACCATATGGAGATAGACAAAATAAATCTCAGTATTCACTCACCCAAGGTCTGGGGAATGAACTCTCCACCTCACCCGGCTACAGCTCAGGTACAAATGGAGCACCGCTCTAGTGAGTGTAAAGAAAAAGAAAAACCATGAAAGAGAAAGACCTCTCTAGAGTTAGTTCACCAGACACACCCTTGCCCCAACCTGTTCGGTTTATAGCAGTCTTAAATTTCAGCGTGGTATGGGGAGGGTCAATAATGTTAAAAATAGAACAAAGACAAGTTTGGCACTCAGTAAACGATGTATGTGCTCGGACCGCCTTTAGTACACACTTACCCGTCTATGTTTTTTTAAAAGACGGGTGCCTTTACTGAGCACAAGTGTCGGTGGTGCTCTCTAATGCGCTCGAATCGCATTCTAAAGATAACAGCCTTTCAGCAAGGGCTGCTCACTCGAGCTCACAGCATAACTAGCGTGATCTCGCTAGTTATGCTGTGAGCTCGAGTGAGCAGCCCTTGCTGAAAGGCTGTTATCTTTAGAATGCGATTCGAGCGCATTAGAGAGCACCACCGACACTTGTGCTCAGTAAAGGCACCCGTCTTTTAAAAAAACATAGACGGGTAAGTGTGTACTAAAGGCGGTCCGAGCACATACATCGTTTACTGAGTGCCAAACTTGTCTTTGTTCTATTTTTAACATTATTGACCCTCCCCATACCACGCTGAAATTTAAGACTGCTATAAACCGAACAGGTTGGGGCAAGGGTGTGTCTGGTGAACTAACTCTAGAGAGGTCTTTCTCTTTCATGGTTTTTCTTTTTCTTTACACTCACTAGAGCGGTGCTCCATTTGTACCTGAGCTGTAGCCGGGTGAGGTGGAGAGTTCATTCCCCAGACCTTGGGTGAGTGAATACTGAGATTTATTTTGTCTATCTCCATATGGTCATTTTGACCTTTGCTATCAGATTGACTAAAAGAGCAATCAGTGACCAATATTGTTTGGCATAACATGTAATATCATGAGAGTTTTTCCTTGTGTTTAAAGCCATCTTGTTTAACTATGTGCATTCTTTTCTCAATTGTCTGTGTATGTTTTGTTCGTCCACCTGACGTTGACCATCTGGATCATTCTGTTTGGCGACCTCAGGTGATATGATTTAATCACTACAAACACTATTATCAGCAGTAGCATTCTATTGTGAAGGTCCTGATGAAGCAGACAGGCATCGCGTGAGCCTATATAATCTGCAGAAACATGTCGACCTAGATTACACCTAAGTAGTTATTTGCTAACACTACTTTGCACTGTTTTTTAACCTTGGGTGTGGGTAGGATCTTATTAAAAACTTTTTTCCACTCCTGCAACCCAATATTATTTCACTTATTCACATGCTACACATAGCATTTTCTGCACTGCTAATTTAAAACATTTTTTTACCCCCTGATACCAATATAGTTTACATTATTCCATCATTGCATCCTTCAAAAACGATTAGGGCACAATCTACCTAATCCAAAGTGGAATTTATTCCACTTCCTTCTGCTGAAGGATCCCAAATGATGTAGGGTGGTACAGGACGGGTATCTGATGGGAACATATTTTTCACCATGTATACTTTGGATTCATGGATTGTATCCTAATAATAGCACATAGTTGTTTTGTTGGCTTTTCTCTCTGTTTCTTGACCCGTTGTTATATATTGTTCTTCATAAATAAGGCCCACTGTGTCTGCTTTGCCGCTTCAACTGCCCTCCCCCTTTCTTTCTTCCTCCCTTTTCTTCCCTCTCTTTGTGTAGCAGCTTCTCTCCTACTGAAATCCCTGCCTTCAGAAACGGTTCTCCCAGTCTCTTTTCTTCGTTCCTTGATTTGTGCCCTTGTGAAATGGATCCAAAAAAGAAAAACATGTAATTGATGTCTTTTTGTGATATTTTACAATTCCAGAGTAGTGCTTGAAATAGATAAATAGAAGTGCAGGTACTCTGTAACAGAGAACCTGCTTGTTTTTGAGAAGTGCAGGTACTCTCTCTCTCTCTCTCAATATAAAAAAGTGCTGTGTACTACGTACTGGACAGTACCGGCCCAATGAAAGCAATATTCCAAAGTGAAGCTGTGGGAAAGAAAGGTTCAAAACAAGAAAAATAACTAAATAAAGCCAAACAGAGTGATAGCAAAGTGGGCAGATTGATTTTATTCATACCTAAACACATTTGCGCCACTCTACAGAGTTTGCCAGTGAAGCTCTTCTTTTGTTTACTTGTCTTTCTTTGAATAGCGTTGTTTTCCCCCTGGCGGGGAACTAGTGCACCAGTGCTGGAGACATTGAAATGGGTCCATTCTGTGCCCTTAACTTTTCAGGCAAAAGCACTCACTGATTTCTGAATAGTGAGTGTAAAAGCGTTAAAGTAACCATGTTTTTCCTGCTTACATTTCACATGCTTTACTTAATTTTGTATTCCCTATGAGTATTTGCTTTTTCCAGGATAATGTTACTTTTTTTTGTAGGCAGGTTATTGCTCTTGTCTAGTGTGTCATTTAAATTGAGCCGCATCCAGGTGTTTATAGCGGTCACAATTGGGTTATAGTTGAGGCAGTGCGAGTTTCTCTCAGTGGGGGAGAGGATGTGACACCATGGTCAGAGCTACTGAATTTGGAACTGGGGAACCTGGTTCTGAAGGATGATTATTGCGAGATGTCTGCCATGTCAGCACTACCCATAAAAGGAAGTCAGTGCACGCAACACAAGAACAGGCTGTACCTCTGCACCCAGGGAGAGATGGGGGTCTGTGTGACTGCACCCAGGGAGCAAATGGGGGCTGTGTGACTGCACACATGGAGCAAAGGGGAGCTGTGCGACTGCACCCAGTGTGCGGTGAAAGTGGTGCCCCGGCAGGGGTGCACTCATGGGCGCTAGAAAATCCCAGGGAGAAATATGCCCCCTCCCACAAGGTTAGTAGGTTAGTAGATAGGAGCTGTGCTTCTGTAGAGCTGCAGAAACTTTAACCATGCCTATTTCAAAGAGGAATACTATGCTAAAACAGGTTCTATTGATTTAGGGCTGAAAAGGAAATATTTAGAGTAAAACAAAGTGCCGCAATAATGCCACAAAATTTATATTTTTGTGCCGCTACATTTACATTTTTGTGCCGCAAAATTTGCACTTTTATGCCGCTATATCCTGGGGGGTCTGTTTATGCTACTTGACCCATTCAATGGGAGTGTACTTCTTAGGAAGCCTTCATGTGCTGATACCTTTTTCTAGGTCTTGCCTGGGAAATGCTAAGTAGGGTTGCCACGATAGGATAGTGTAGGGACAGATTAATGCTTTTCACCTACAAACCTCCAACGAAGGGGGCTATTGATGTCGGAGCAGTAATATTCTGCGTACCGATATTGGAATTGATCGTCCTGTGCATGCTGCACCACCTAAATTTTGTTCGTAGATTTGGTTTTGTATTAGTGCCCATGTATTTTTACACCCTAGTGTTGAGGTGTTTCTATGTTCAGCTTTTGTTGGCTTTGTAATAAATTTACTAACTTTGGATCTGGAGTCTGTGTTCCGTCAGTAACATGGGCGACTGTAATGGTAATGTATAATTGGCTAATGATTATTTCTCCCCTCCACACTTACAAGCTGGCAACAAAGAGCCATTGACCGTTGATTCTAGAGTAAGTCTAGAACGTGGAACCCGGCCCCTACAGTTGCCATAGATGAATAGGAGATTTGGGTGTGTCAACCAAAGTTAAACCTGGATGAAACGAGGAAATTAAAAGTTATGCTGTAGGAATGTTGATAGTTAGATCGTAATAGATGTTAGGTTAAGCGGTAGGAGTAGTTGGATCACTGAAACAATATCGATAGCAAAAATATAGACCTACAAAATAAAAAAATATATAGAATGCCAAAATATTGACTTCCTATCTCCAAACAGGTAAGTACAAAAATATCGAATCAAAAATATTGTTGTAAAAAATATAGATAGTCAAAATATCGAATTTTTTAAATAGTTAAAAGTAATTTAAAATAATGAAATAATAAATATAACTAACTTAAACATACTTAAAATACTTAAATAACATTAAAATTAATAAATAATTAATATAAATGAAATAAAAATGTAATACATATACATATATATATATATATATATGTATATTAAAAATGTTTTAATACATATACATATATATATATTCACTGAAAAAACCATAGGTTTCAGGTCATATATAGTTAGGTATTAGCATTTAAAAAACCATGGAAATTCACTGAAAAAACCATAGGTTTCAGGTCATATATAGTTAGGTATTAGCATTTAAAAAACCATTGAAATTCACTCAAAAAACTATAAGTTTTAGTGGTGTTATAGTTAGCTGGACATTTTACTCATACAAAACCATTGAAATTGCTCCTATATAGTTAGTTGGACTAACTATATTTCGCGCACCCGCAATCCACTGCTGATGATGTCACATATTACATCATTCATGACATGGTCAGTGACATCACTGATGACATCACTGATGACATCTCAAATGACATCACTGATGACATCACCGATGACATCATCAAGTGACTGTGTGTTTCTGTAAAGTTTAAATATGTTTTACATATTGAAGAATGAGTAGATGTATAAGTGTCTGGATGAAGGATTTAGTAGGTGCGTGACTGACTGTATGAGTGAGTGAGTGATTAAATGTGTCTTACTGAATGCATGGGTTAGTGACTAAACTGTCTGAATGTGTGCATCAGTATGTCTGCTGTTGTGTAAGATGCTGTATGTGTTGATCAGTAGCTATATGAGTGGCTATATGGGTCATTGATTGGTTGCCCAAGTATTTGTATATGAGACTGTGTCTGTGTGTGGGTGACTGGGAGGTGTGGAAACAGCTGTATGGGCGGTTTACTGTGTGCATTGGTGTGTTGGTGAGTGAATGTATATCTCAGTGCTACATGTCCAAGTAAGTACATATGTTAAACACAGTGCATGTGAGAGTTGGTATATATAAATGCCTATACATGAGAGCCAGTGATTATGCAAGTGGCTGTATGGATCAATGTGTACTTGTATCAGTGATTGTTTAAGAGAGTAAGTATGTGTTAGTATATGTTTGAATAAGTAAGGTGTTGTGTGTATAACTGTATAGATAAGGAAATGGGAGTGTGATTGATTCTTTGCATGACTGACTAGGTATGTGAGAAACTCCATGGATGAGTGAAAGTGTGTGAGTGTCTCTATAGGTGTATAAGTGCATATGATAGTATTGTATTGATGAGTGACTGTATGTATGAGTGATTGTATGGGTGAATGAGTGGATGTGTGTGTAGACCTAGGTTATGTTAAGGTTATATTAGAGTGTGAGGAGGTGCATCGTATTATCACATGAATGATAGCATCAGTGATATGATCAGTGATGTCAAATGAGATGTCATCAGTGATGTCATCAGTTATGTCATTTGAGATGTCATCAGTGATGTCATTAGTGATGTCACTGACCATGTCATGAATGATGTAATATGTGACATCATCAGCAGTGGATTGCGGGTGCGTGAAATATAGTTAGTCCAACTAACTATATAGGAGCAATTTCAATGGTTTTGTATGAGTAAAATGTCCAGCTAACTATAACACCACTAAAACTTATAGTTTTTTGAGTGAATTTCAATGGTTATTTAAATGCTAATACCTAACTATATATGACCTGAAACCTATGGTTTTTTCAGTGAATTTCCAAGGTTTTTTAAATGCTAATACCTAACTATATATATGACCTGAAACCTATGGTTTTTTCAGTGAATTTGCAAGGTTTTTTAAATGCTAATTCCTAACTATATATGGCCTGAAACCTATGGTTTTTTCAGTGAATTTCAAAGGTTTTTTAAATGCTAATTCTATTAGCGGATAACGTTTAAATATATTAATATCCTAGTGGGACCACCTGAGCAGCCCTAGGGGGTCAGGGTGTTTCTACCCTGCCCCCTTTTTGTGTTCTACACGTTTGTTTTTCTGCTTTCTTGTGCCTAATTCCTAACTATATAAGGCCTGAAACCTATGTTTTTTTCAGTGAATTTGCAAGGTTTTTTAAATGCTAATTCCTAACTATATAAGGCCTGAAACCTATGTTTTTTTCATTGAATTTGCAAGGTTTTTTAAATGCTAATTCCTAACTATATAAGGCCTGAAACCTATGGTTTTTTCAGTGAATTTGCAAGGTTTTTTTAAATGCTAATTCCTAACTATATATGGCCTGCAGCCTATGTTTTTTTCAGTGAATTTCAAAGGTTTTTTAAATGCTAATTCCTAACTATATAAGACCTGAAAGCCCACCAGGAATCTCCAGTATGCACCAGGGGACTGCATTGCAGAGAGGTGTAATTAAGCCACGGCCCTTTTTACACCTCTCTGCAACGCAGCCCCCGTGCATGTTTGAAGAGGGGGAACTCATTCCCCCTGCATACTGGGGTCCCCTGGGGGCCAACTAGCCCACCTGGAACCTCCAGTATGCGCCAGGGGGCTGCATTGCAGAGGTGTAATGAGGCTATGCCCCTTGTTACACCTCTCTGCAACGCAGCCGCCTGGCGCGTTTGCAGAGGGGGAACTAATTCCCCTTGCATAATGGGGGTCCCTGGGGGCCAACTAGCCCACCAGGAGCCTCCAGTATGCGCCAGATGGCTGCATTGCATAGAGGTGTAACGAGGCCACACCCTTTTTTACACCTCTCTGCAACGCAGCCCCCGTGCATGTTTGAAGAGGGAGAACTAATTCCCCTTGCATACTGGGTGTCCCTGGCAGCCATCTTGTGCCTTGTTAGAACCAAGGCACAAGAAAGCAGTGACACAAAGGTGTGAAACTCGCAAAGGGGCCAGAGTAGAAACACCTTGACCCCCTAGGCCTGCTCAGGGGGTCCCACAAGGACCCCCAAGGCAAAAAAATAATATATATATTTTTTTTTTAAAGTCGCGGGGTACAAAAAAACAATAAAAAAATATAAAACAACAATAAGAATAAAAAAACAGTTCTTTTCAGAACTACTTCCAATTTATATAAAAATGCTACATTTTTAAAAAACTCTGCCTTTCTTTTTTTCTCCAGGGTACACGTACCGGTACATGTACCGATACGTGCACCGGGGCGCGCACCCCCTCAAACAAAGAAAAAAAAATAATGAGTGTGTGTGTGTGTGGTGTGTGTGTGTGGGAGGGGTGGGTGTGGGGTGTGTGTGTGGGGGGGTATGTGTGTGGGGTGTGTGTGTGTGTAGGATGTGTGGGTGTGTGTGTGGGGTGTGTGTGTGTGTGTGTGTGTGTGTGTGGGGGTGTGTGTGGGTGTGTGTGGGGGTGAGGAATGTGTGTGTGGGTGTTTGTGTGTGTGTGTGTGGGGGGGTGTCAGAGGTGTGTGTGTTTGGGGTGGGTGAGGTGTGTGTGGGGGATGTGTGGGGTGTGTGGGGGATGTGTGGGGTGTGTCTGTGAGGTGTGTGTGTGTGTGGGGGGAGTGAGGTGTGTGTGGGTGGAGGTGTGTGGGGTGTGTGGGTGTAGGTGGGGGTGTGGGGGTGTATGGTGTGTGTGTGGGTGTGGGTGTGTGGGGTGTTTGGGTGTGGGTGGAGGTGTGGGTGTATGAGGTATGGCGGGGGGGTGTGTGGGGGGGTGTGGGGGGGGCGGGGTGGGGTGTGTGTGTGGGGGTATGTGTGTGGGGCACCCCCTCAAAAAAAGAAAAAAATAATGAGTGTGTGTGTGTGTGCGGTGTGTGTGTGTGGGGGGGTGGGTGGGGTGTGTGTGTGTGGGGGGGTATGTGTGTGGGGTGTGTGTGTGTAGGGTGTGTGTGTGTGGGTGTGTGTGTGGGGGGGTGTGGGTGTGTCTGTGTGAGAGGAGTGTGTGTGTGGGTGAGTGTTGGTGTGAGGTGTGTGTGGTGTGTGTGTGTGTGTGAGGTGTGTGTCAGAGGTGTGTGTGTGTGGGGGAGGGGGAGGTGTGTGTGGGGGATGTGTGGGGTGTGTTTGTGAGGTGTGTGTGTGTGGGGGGGAGTGAGGTGTGTGGGTAGGGGTGTGTGGGGTGTGTGGGTGTAGGTGGGGGTGTGGGTGTGTAAGGTGTGTGTGTGGGTGTGTGGGGTGTTTGGGTGTGGGTGGAGGTGTGGGTGTGTGAGGTATGTGTGGGGGTATGTGTGGGAGGGGTGGGTGTGGGGTGTGTGTATGTGGGGGTATGTGTGTGGGGTGTGTGTGTGTATGAGTAAAATGTTCAGCTAACTATAACTGGTGTCAAACCTATGGTTTTCTCAGTGAATTTCAAAGGTTTTTTAAATGCTAATTCCTAACTATATAAGGGCTGAAACCTATGGTTTTTTCAGTGAATTTGCAAGGTTTTTTAAATGCTAATTCCTAACTATATAAGGCCTGAAACCTATGGTTTTTTCAGTGAATTTGCAAGGTTTTTTAAATGCTAATTCCTAACTATATAAGGCCTGAAACCTATGGTTTTTTCAGTGAATTTGAAAGGTTTTTTAAATGCTAATTCCTAACTATATATGGCCTGAAACCTATGGTTTTTTCTGTGAATTCAAAGGTTTTTTAAATGCTAATTCTATTAGCGGATAACGTTTAAATATATTAATATCCTAGTGGGACCACCTGAGCAGCCCTAGGGGGTCAGGGTGTTTCTACCCTGCCCCCTTTTTGTGTTCTACACGTTTGTTTTTCTGCTTTCTTGTGCCTAATTCCTAACTATATAAGGCCTGAAACCTATGTTTTTTTCAGTGAATTTGCAAGGTTTTTTAAATGCTAATTCCTAACTATATAAGGCCTGAAACCTATGGTTTTTTCATTGAATTTGCAAGGTTTTTTAAATGCTAATTCCTAACTATATAAGGCCTGAAACCTATGGTTTTTTCAGTGAATTTGCAAGGTTTTTTTAAATGCTAATTCCTAACTATATATGGCCTGCAACCTATGGTTTTTTCAGTGAATTTCAAAGGTTTTTTAAATGCTAATTCCTAACTATATAAGACCTGAAAGCCCACCAGGAATCTCCAGTATGCACCAGGGGACTGCATTGCAGAGAGGTGTAATTAAGCCACGGCCCTTTTTACACCTCTCTGCAACGCAGCCCCGTGCATGTTTGAAGAGGGGGAACTCATTCCCCCTGCATACTGGGGTCCCCTGGGGGCCAACTAGCCCACCTGGAACCTCCAGTATGCGCCAGGGGGCTGCATTGCAGAGGTGTAATGAGGCTATGCCCCTTGTTACACCTCTCTGCAACGCAGCCGCCTGGCGCGTTTGCAGAGGGGGAGCTAATTCCCCTTGCATAATGGGGGTCCCTGGGGGCCAACTAGCCCACCAGGAGCCTCCAGTATGCGCCAGATGGCTGCATTGCATAGAGGTGTAATGAGGCCACACCCTTTTTTACACCTCTCTGCAACGCAGCCCCCGTGCATGTTTGAAGAGGGAGAACTAATTCCCCTTGCATACTGGGTGTCCCTGGCAGCCATCTTGTGCCTTGTTAGAACCAAGGCACAAGAAAGCAGTGACACAAAGGTGTGAAACTCGCAAAGGGGCCAGAGTAGAAACACCCTGACCCCCTAGGCCTGCTCAGGGGGTCCCACAAGGACCCCCAAGGCAAAAAAATAATATATATATTTTTTTTTTAAAGTCGCGGGGTACAAAAAAACAATAAAAAAATATAAAACAACAATAAGAATAAAAAAACAGTTCTTTTCAGAACTACTTCCAATTTATATAAAAATGCTACATTTTTAAAAAACTCTGCCTTTCTTTTTTTCTCCAGGGTACACGTACCGGTACATGTACCGATACGTGCACCGGGGCGCGCACCCCCTCAAACAAAGAAAAAAAGAAATAATGAGTGTGTGTGTGTGTGGTGTGTGTGTGTGGGAGGGGTGGGTGTGGGGTGTGTGTGTGGGGGGTATGTGTGTGGGGTGTGTGTGTGTAGGATGTGTGGGTGTGTGTGTGGGGTGTATGTGTGGGTGTGTGTGTGTGGGGGTGGGGGTGGGTGTGTGTGGGGGTGAGGAATGTGTGTGTGGGTGTTTGTGTGTGTGTGTGGGGGGGGGGTGTCAGAGGTGTGTGTGTTTGGGGTGGGTGAGGTGTGTGTGGGGGATGTGTGGGGTGTGTCTGTGAGGTGTGTGTGTGTGTGTGGGGGGAGTGAGGTGTGTGTGGGTGGGGGTGTGTGGGGTGTGTGGGTTTCGGTGGGGGTGTGGGGGTGTATGGTGTGTGTGTGGGTGTGGGTGTGTGGGGTGTTTGGGTGTGGGTGGAGGTGTGGGTGTATGAGGTATGGTGGGGGGTGTGTGGGGGGGAGTGGGGGGGCAGGGTGGGGTGTGTGTGTGGGGGTATGTGTGTGGGGCACCCCCTCAAAAAAAGAAAAAAATAATGAGTGTGTGTGTGTGTGTGGTGTGTGTGTGTGGGGGGGTGGGTGGGGTGTGTGTGTGTGGCGTGGGGTATGTGTGTGTGGTGTGTGTGTGTAGGGTGTGTGTGTGTGGGTGTGTGTGTGGGGGTGTGGGTGTGTCTGTGTGAGAGGAGTGTGTGTGTGGGTGTGTGTGTGTGTGTGTGAGTGAGGTGTGTGTGGTGTGTGTGTGTGAGGTGTGTGTCAGAGGTGTGTGTGTGTGGGGGAGGGGGGAGGTGTGTGTGGGGGATGTGTGGGGTGTTTCTGTGAGGTGTGTGTGTGTGTGGGGGGGGAGTGAGGTGTGTGGGTAGGGGTGTGTGGGTGTAGGTGGGGGTGTGGGTGTGTAAGGTGTGTGTGTGGGTGTGTGGGGTGTTTGGGTGTGGGTGGAGGTGTGGGTGTGTGAGGTATGTGTGGGGGGTGTGTGTGGGAGGGGTGGGTGTGGGGTGTGTGTATGTGGGGGTATGTGTGTGGGGTGTGTGTGTGTATGAGTAAAATGTTCAGCTAACTATAACTGGTGTCAAACCTATGGTTTTCTCAGTGAATTTCAAAGGTTTTTTAAATGCTAATTCCTAACTATATAAGGCCTGAAACCTATGGTTTTTTCAGTGAATTTGCAAGGTTTTTTAAATGCTAATTCCTAACTATATAAGGCCTAAAACCTATGGTTTTTTCAGTGAATTTGAAAGGTTTTTTAAATGTTAATTCCTAACTATATATGGCCTGAAACCTATGGTTTTTTCAGTGAATTTCAAAGGTTTTTTAAATGCTAATTCTATTAGCGGATAACGTTTAAATATATTAATATCCTAGTGGGACCACCTGAGCACCCTAAGGGGTCAGGGTGTTTCTACCCTGCCCCCTTTTTGTGTTCTACACGTTTGTTTTTCTGCTTTTTTGTGCCTCAGTCTATGAAGATGGATGCCAACACTTCCTGGTTAGAAGTGTTGACAGCCAATGAGCATGCAGCTTTCTCGGGAAGGCATGCTGATTGGCTGTCACTGTCTGTAAACACTAGCACAAGATAGATGCCGACACCTCCTGGTTAGAAGTGTTGACAGCCAATGACCATGCAGCTTTCTCGGGAAGGCATGCTGATTGGCTGCCACTGTCTGTCAACACTCAAAACCAGGAAGTGTTGGCAGCCATCTTGTGCCTTGTTAGAACCAAGGCACAAGAAAGCAGTGAAACAAAGGTGTGAAACTCGCAAAGGGGCCGGAGTAGAATCACCCCGACCCCCTAGGCCTGCTCAGGGGGTCCTTGTGGGACCCCCTGAGCAGGCCTAGGGTCGGGGTGCTTCTACCCTGCCCCTTTTTTGAGTTCTACACGTTTGTTTTTCTGCTTTCCTGTGCCTCAGTCTACCGAGGCACAAGATGGCTGCCAACAGTTTCTGTTTTGGAGTGTTGACAGACATTGGCAGCCAATCAGAATGCAGCTCGCGCTCTAGAGGTAAGTGTACCGGTAAGCTCACCGGTAAGCTGCTATAGATATATAAAAAATTTTGAACCTAAATTACTCAAAATCCACTGGAGCACATATCTTGAGACATAGCAAAGGCACATCGGGCTACCAGTCCCTACAATTTTGCCAAGTTTGGTGAAAATCCATTCAGCCGTTCGAGCTAAAACTGCGACAGACCGCCCTATGGAAATTAACATGGGGAAAACACGTTTTGGGACCCCCCTTTTATCTCGGCCCCCGCTTGACGGATCCCCCTCAAACTTTCAGGGAAGGACCGGAGCGCCGCGAGGCAAAGTTGCTGACAAATTCAGGCAGATTCCTCAACCGGCGCCAAAGTTATTCCCAATAGAATGTTGCGATTTCCCTATGGAAATCAATCCTACCTATATATACCTACTGGCTATCGCCAGTAGGTAATGTATATGTATTAATTTTTTTTTAATTTACATTCATTATTTATTCGTTTTAATGTTATTTAAGTATTTTAAGTATGTTTAGGTTAGTTATATTTATTATTTCATTATTTTAAATTACTTTTAACTTTAAAAAATTCGATATTTTGACTATCTATATTTTTTACAATTATATTTTTGTACTTACCTGTTTGGAGATAGGAAGTCGATATTTTGGCATTCTATATTTTTTATTCTATATTTTTGTATATATATATAATATATATATAAGCTCCATCACCCTCAGCAGCCGCCGAAAAAGTGAAGAGGCCAACACAGGAGAGCAGGTAGAAACAGCTTTATTCCTCCACAGCAGGTAAGGAAACATTGAACACCTGCTGTCCTTGCGAATGCATTTCGGCTTCTACTTAAGCCTTCATCAGCGCTACAGGTGGTTTAAGTCAATCAGGGAGCGGCACATATGTCTGACAAAGTGTCTAGCCCCTCCAGTTTTGACCTGCTTTGCTCCACCCCTTCACCTCTCTGGCACACGCAAATGTCGATTGGTGAGTCTTGTGTAGTGACTCACATTCCCAGAGTGCATCTTGCTTAGTCACTGGAGAAACGTTGCGTGGGGATGGCAAAGCGTCCTTTTTAAAAAAAATATATAATATATATATATAAACATAGTATTAATAAAAAATATACAATATATTTACCATAGGATAGCGAGAGGGTTAACTTTACTATTACCACTCCAGTGAGTGCAACAGTAGAAAAAACATTGGATAGCATAGCAGTAAAAATTACTATTCCCACTCCAGTGAGTACAACAGTAGGGAAAGCGTTGGATAGCGGGAGGGTAAAAATTACTATTCCCACTCCAGAGAGTGCAACAGTAGGGAAAGCGTTGGATAGCGTAGGGGTAAAAATTACTATTCCCACTCCAGTGAGTGCAACAGTAAGGAAAGCGTTGGATAGTGTAGAGGTAAAAATTACTATTCCCACTCCAGTGAGAGCAACAATAGGGAAAGCGTTGGATATCGTAGGGGTAAACATTACTATTCCCACTCCAAATAGTGCAACAGTAGGGTAAGCGTTGGATAGCGTAGAAATAAAAATTACCATTCCCACTTTAAGATATTATAATAATTATTCAATTAAAAATAATAAAATGAATTTAATTACTAAAAAATAATTACCTATTAATACAAATTATTTACCAATAACAATAAATTATTAAAAGTTTTAAACATAATTAACAATAAATACCAATTTATATATTTAAAAATTTAATTAATTACAATTAAATGACTTCCCACCCAATTCCCCTATAAACCCACAACCCACTACAAAAATTAAATACCTAAAATTAACATAATTATCAATTAATCAAGTAATAAAAATTAATTACCCATTAAATATTAATTAATTACCAATTAAAAAATTAAATAACAATTAATTGTAAATACGTAGCAATAAATAATTTAACATATTTAAAATAATTATAATTAAATTACTTCCCACCCTATTCCCCTATAAACCCACAACCCGCTCCTATATTCTATCCATCTATATTTTTGTTGTCTATATTCTGTCCCTCGATATTTTCGTTGTCTATATTCTGTCCATTCGATATTCTGTCCATTCTATATTTTTGAGTCGATATTATTGTCATTCTATTCGATATTTTTGTAGTCTATATTCTGTCTTATCTATATTCTGTCTACTCGATATTTTAAACTCGATATTTAGCTACCTCGATATTTTTGTTGTCGATATTATGTCTGTATATCGGAGGAGTTAAAGTAAAATATCAATTTCAGGGTAGGAGTTAGGAAGCTGTAGGATAAATATGAAGGGGGTGTACAGAAGGTAGGATTTTTGTGTATTGTGAGGTCTAGTTTTCTAAAGGCGAAGGCCTATGGTTTCTATTGTAATGTGCACTTGTTTTCAATAGTGACCTTTTCCACACAAATCTGGACTCCGAGGTACATGCTACCCCCTGTGCTTAATTTGTCCCTGTGGTTTCTAGTAGCGCTATTTATGAGCACCAGTTAAGGACACATTAATTAACGGGGAGAATAAGTGACTCGGAACATGGTTCCCCAGCTCCAAAGTCAGCAGCTCTGGATATTATACCACATCCTCTCCCCATTTTCATGGTTAGTAGTTGGTTCTCTTTTAGGTGGCGCTAACAGCAGAAATAATCTGGTGCAAGCTACCTCCTCACGAGAGCCCCAGGCCTTATTTTCTTTACAAATTAACCACTGGCTGCCCCCTTTCACCCAATGTTTTACCCAATGTTTTACCGTGCTCCAAACTCACCATGGCGAGCTAGAATACCCCATGGCTAGTACGACATAGCTAGAATACCCCATGGCTAGTGCGACGTGGCAGGAATACCACATGGCTAGTTCGACATAGCTAGAATATCCCATGGCTAGTGCGACGTGGCAGGAATACCACATGGCTAGTTCGATATAGCTAGAATACCCCATGGCTAGTGCGACGTGGCAGGAATACCACATGGCTAGTTCAACATAGCTAGAATACACCATGGCTAGTTCTACATAGCTAGAATACCCCATGGCTAGTTCCACATAGCTAGAATACCCCATGGCTAGTACAACATAGCTAGAATACCCCATGGTCAGTGCGACTTAGCTAGAATACCCCATGGCTAGTGCGACACAGCTAGAATACCCCATGGCTAATACAACGTAGCTAGAACACCCATGGCTAGTACGACATAGCTAGAATACCCCATGGCTAGTGCAACATGGCAGGAATATCCCACGGCTAGTGCAACATGGCAGGAATACCCCATGGCTAGTGCAACATAGCTAGAATACCCCATGGCTAGTGCAACATAGCTAGAATACCCCATGGCTAGTGCTACGTGGCAGGAATACCCCATGGCTAGTGCGACGTGGCAGGAATACCCCATGACTAGTGCGACAAAGCTAGAATACCCCATGGCTAGTACGACATAGCTAGAATACCCCATGGCTAGTGCGACAAAGCTAGAATACCCCATGGCTAGTACGACATAGCTAGAATACCCCATGGCTAGTGCGACGTGGCAGGAATACCCCATGGCTAGTGCGACGTGGCAGGAATACCCCATGGCTAGTGCGACATAGCTAGAATACACCATGGCTAGTGCGACATAGCTAGAATACCCCATGGCTAGTGCGACATAGCTCGAATACCCCATGGCTAGTACGACATAGCTAGAGTACCCCATGGCTAGTTTGACAGAGCTCGAGTACCCCATGGCTAGTACGACATAGCTAGAATACCCCATGGCTAGTGTGACATAGCTCGAATACCCCATGGCTAGTGCAGCGTGGCAGGATTACCCCATGGCTAGTGCGACATAGCTAGAATACCCCCATGGCTAGTACTACATAGCTTGAATACCCCATGGCTAGTACGACATAGCTCGAGTACCCCATGGCTAGTGCGACGTGGCAGGAATACCCCATGGCTAGTGCGACATAGCTCGAATACCCCATGGCTAGTGCAACGTGGCAGGAATACCCCATGGCTAGTGCGACATAGCTAAAATACCCCATGGCTAGTACTACACAGCTAGAATACCCCATGGCTAGTACGACATAGCTAGAATACCCCATGGCTAGTGCTACGTGGCAGGAATACCCCATGGTTAGTACGACATAGCTTGAATACTCCATGGCTAGTGCTACGTGGCAGGAATACCCCATGGCTAGTGCTATGTGGCAGGAATACCCCATGGCTAGTACGACATAGCTAGAATACCCCATGGCTAGCACTACATAGCTAGAATACTCCATGGCTAGTACGACATAGCTCGAATACCCCATGGCTAGTGCAACATGGTAGGAATACCCCACGGCTAGTGCAACATGGCAGGAATACCCCATGGCTAGTGCGACATAGCTAGAATACCCCATGGCTAGTGCAACATAGCTAGAATACCCCATGGCTAGTGCTACGTGGGAGGAATACCCCATGGCTAGTGCGACGTGGCAGGAATACCCCATGGCTAGTGCGACAAAGCTAGAATACCCCATGGCTAGTACGACATAGCTAGAATACCCCATGGCTAGTGTGACAAAGCTAGAATACCCCATGGCTAGTACGACATAGCTAGAATACCCCATGGCTAGTGCGACGTGGCAGGATTACCCCATGGCTAGTGCGACGTGGCAGGAATACACCATGGCTAGTGCGACATTGCTAGAATACCCCATGGCTAGTGCGACATAGCTCGAATACCCCATGGCTAGTACGACATAGCTAGAATACCCCATGGCTAGTTTGACATAGCTCGAATACCCCATGGCTAGTACGACATAGCTAGAATACCCCATGGCTAGTGTGACATAGCGACAATACCCCATGGCTAGTGCAACGTGGCAGGAATACCCCATGGCTAGTGCGACATAGCTAGAATACCCCATGGCTAGTACTACATAGCTCGAATACCCCATGGCTAGTACGACATAGCTCGAATACCCCATGGCTAGTGCGACGTGGCAGGAATACCCCATGGCTAGTGCGACATAGCTCGAATACCCCATGGCTAGTGCAACGTGGCAGGAATACCCCATGGCTAGTGGGACATAGCTAAAATACCCCATGGCTACTACTACACAGCTAGAATACCCCATGGCTAGTACGACATAGCTAGAATACCCCATGGCTAGTGCTACGTGGCAGGAATACCCCATGGTTAGTACAACATAGCTTGAATACCCCATGGCTAGTGCTACATGGCAGGAATACCCCATGGCTAATACGACATAGCTAGAATACCCCATGGCTAGTACTACATAGCTAGAATACCCCATGGCTAGTACGACAT